>NC_134580.1:72521940-73771940 GCF_037038515.1 Microtus pennsylvanicus
TGTTCACAAAGAGTTACTAAGAACTCAAGAACAGTCCATGTTGAAAACATTATATGTGAATATATTTGTGTATATGTGTCTGTGTATGCAGAACAGTTGTAGAAAAATATAAATTCACATAGTAATATCTACAAAGAAAGATGATAAATTCATTACAATCATACACAAAAATTCAAGTAATAGTTTAGCAACATACTTATATTTTGATGTTTATGTATGAAACATTATTATTCATCTCTAATCCATGAAATTTCAATATTAATAATTTTAACATTACATATTTTTCCTTACATGGATTTTCTTTCCATTCTAAAATTTTCAACTACAATTAATAGTATGTACCAAACGGTGTGCATTCTTTATTTGTCTGCAGTTCTCTGTGTAGGGTTGTGGCCCTCTTGACTTTCCCTGTCTACATTAGGATCTCTATTTTGTCCTTCTTCAACTTATTTGTAGACAGTCTTGTTAGTCATACTTAATGGGTGTAGATTCTGACATTCTAAGGAGACACAAAATCACAGCACACTCCCTGATCCTCTGGATTGTCCTGTCTTTCTGCCCTCTCTTCTGCAATAATACTGGCATTTTAGGTAAGGGGGTTGTTTTATATATCCTTTGGGACTGGGTTTCATGTGTATGTCCTTTGATTGGTAATGGTTTCCTGTAACAATCTCTGACTCAAAGATGCATATTTGGGAGGCTTTGGAGGGAGGAAAGGAAGGGGAAAATGATGGAAATATATTATTTTAAAAATGAGAGAAATAAATGAAAGATTTTAAGTACATATCTCACTACTATGTGGCTGGGTAAAACCAAGTAACATTATTAAGCTACCATTTGAAAGGAATCAGTTGTTTTCAGTTGATTTGCATGAATAAAATAAGCTAAAGTTGTTTGGGTAGGGATTCACTCCAGCCCCTGGCATCCATGCTAAAATGTTTGAGTGGAACCTTTCATACCAGGCTCCCTCCCCAGGGAGTTGCCACAGTCCAGACTCCAGCCCCAACAAAGCCTGCCAAATGGTGAACCCTCCCCAGAGAGGGTCAAGACCACTCCCACAGGCTATTTGACCCCTCCCCCCCAGAGAACAAACATGTGGCCTTACCAGTTCTCATTTCCCCTCTCCTTGGTTTCCCCAAGGGCCACCCAGGAGCACTGGTATCCATTAAACCTGGGCCTTTTCTATGGTTTGATTTGATCTGATTTGGAGGTTTGTCTGGCCATAAAAAACTTTACAAAATAAAGCAGTTAATCTATTCTCGCTTATTCCTAAGACATGCTAAGAAAGATACGAGCTATAAAGGGTTGTTGGTATTAACTGTCTAGTAGCTAAATCTACTAAGAAAGAGAACTTATTGCTCTCCCCCATGACTTCCTTCTAGAAACTCACTTATGTTTTATTGTTTGTTTTCTTTTTCATAAATACCTGTAACAATAAAATTGTGATAATGACCATAATAATAATAAGAGAGCCTTTATTTTCTATTGTCAAGTCACTAGGTTCATGTTTTCAGTATTTGTAGATGTTATCCAAATTGAGCTACATGGCTCTCAGCTTCAGTTATTTATTGGTTGTAGGAAGATAAGAACTATGAGGATGAGAGTTAAGCCATCTTGGAGTCTGCTTTAAGGTACTGTCAAAAATCCTGATCATGCTTAGCCAATGAGGGGTGACCATGCAATGTCACCAGACTGGGATGCAGCCTGGGTGTTAGGAGGAGGGTATATAAGGAGGGTATATGAGTCTGCTGTTTGCCTTTTACCTGACTCCAGAGGTCTATGTCTTTAACTCTGTGCCTTTTCACTCCCTCCCCTGAGGGAGTTTTTAGGACCCAGCAACATTTTGTGCCTGAACAGGGACTTCTGGCATGGTCAGGGTCTTATGCTTTTTTTTTTTTTCTTTTTTGTTGTGGCTGTAATTTTTGGGTTTTGCTTTTGTATGGTTTTGCTGTCACTGGGAGGCACTAGTTCTAGTCATCTTGCCACCCTCACTTGTGGCACTGGACAGTGACCCCCAGACTGTGTTTCAGTAGGAAGCTCTCTGATGCTGTGTGTTTTCAATCTCTTCAGGAGTTAAGTGTTGGGATTTACCCATTTTTTCCTTCTGTCATATTTGTCTGCCCATCAGGTCAGGAAGGCACATTTTTTTTTTGTTTCTGTTCACCCGGTGTCTCCACATAAGGACTGAACCCTCAGGAATCAGAACAAAGGCTCAGCCCCAAATATTGTCCCTCATCCAGAGACACTGTGGGCATACAATTGTGGCCTACAAAACCATGGAATTGCCCCCACTAATCTTAGAACATGAAGATCTAACAAAATTTTTCACCCCTATTGACTGCCAGCTTTTTTCTGACTGTTGCTTGCCTGCTATCTCCGTCTACAAAATCGGTAACCTCTCCATCACCTCCACCCTTTCCATGTATGATCTCTCTAGGGCATCTGATGAGGAGGCAGACAGTTCAGGCCTTGCAAAACCTGCTGAGGAGAGTGTTGTCACAGTTAATACCACACGTGCACTTCCGGTCAGTTCTACTCTTGTGTAGGAGGCTATACCTCAGCCAGAGTACCCTTGGAGTAAAGTGCCTCAATGTCTGCCTGTCCCTGAAGGTGGAAATCCTCTCACACTGCAGTATGATCCACAGCCAATGCAACCTTCCCTGTCTCAGGCCTTAAAGTCTGGTGGAAGCCTGCGACAAAATGCCACTAACCAGCCCTGGATTCCTACCCCCATAGCTGAACATTCCCTTATCTAGAATGCGGCTAATGAGTTAGGCCTGGATTCGCCTTACTTAGAACATGTTTTCACAGTTAACACACACTTTTCAATTAAATTAGACAAGAGCAGAGGCAATGCCATTTGACTCTTCATTGTTTGGAAAGATTCGCAATGGTATAAAAAGGTTATTTGATTCCTTTGGGATGTTCACAAATCCCTTAATTGGTGGGTAACATTGTTAATCTTCATTATAAACATATCCAACAGGAGCCGACAGCAATTAATGCAACTCTTGGGGTGTTATTGACCCTTAGGCATCCTTCTCACAATCTCCACAGAGAGTTATGCATGCTTGGTTATCTGAAATTCAAAAGGCTACTACCTAGTCCCCTTACCCTTGCAGCTCTCCAGGAATGAATGCTCTTTGAGGATTTGTAGTCAATGACAGGTAAGAGTTTGTTTGGCAGGTTAACCTAAGACAGGCACTGTCCAATTGCTGAGCCCTCTTGAGATGGGGTCAGCAATACCTGAGCAAAGAACTCTGACTTCTTCTGAGTGCCCATGTAATAAATCACAAAGGGTGGATATGTAGGAAGATAAGCCCTATGAGGTGAAGAGATGAACCAATCTAAAGTCTGCCTAGGGATCTAACAACAGGTGTTGTCAGAGGCCCTGATCATCCCTAGCCAATTAGGGGTGACCACACAATGTCACCTGATTAAGATGCAGCCTAGGTATTGGGAGGAGGGTATATAAGGCTCTTCCAATTGCTGAATAAATGAGTCTATTGTTTGACTTTTACCTAACTCCCAGTGTCTATGTTGTTGACTCTATGCCTTCTTAACTCCTCCCCTGAGGAAGCCATTAGGACCCAGCAAGAACTGATCAAATGATACTCATTGAAAAAATATTAGCTTCTAAGAAATATGTTGAAAATTTATTTTATTGTAGGAATAAATGATTTTTTTTCCAAAAAGACTGTGGTTAAAGGAATAAAGAACAGGCCATTCCCAAAGTGAGATGTGACAAAAACTAGGCCTTTGGTGCTAAGAATACGAAGAACCTAACCTTTCTAAAAGTAGTCCCTGAGAGTTATGATGGAAAAGCAACTTGGCAAACAAAACAAAATGACAACAACAACAACAAAACCCGAGAATTCCAGAACCTCTTCCTCAGGAAATAGTAAGGAGATTTGATATTTGCTTTCAAAATCAAGACCACACTTTTTGCAAGGGACTCTGCACTTTATTCTCAAAGTAACAGTATTAGGAGTTGAATCTTTGGGTGGTATTTAGGGAATGAAGGCAGAGATCCCAGGAAAGTAATAGTATTGTGAGAAAATGGACTGATAAAATATGTTTCTTTCTGCTCAGTACACATGGTCCTTTTTTCTGACATTGGCACAAATTGAAACTGCCAGTTTCTCAAGGTCTTTGTGATGGATTTGGGTCATGATTAGAAATTTGTTTCCCATAACCTTCTTACTTGATAATCAGAGTTCAGTCAAATGCAAGCTCTTCTCTGAGCCTACTCTGGCTGCCCAACCTACAGTAGCCACATTTACTATATTTCCTAAAATATAATTATCTTTTACTACTTTTGCTGAACCCTCTTCATCATCTGATACTTTATCTCATTTGTTGGTTTATTGCTTCATTTACTTTTAATCTGCTTCACACTCTAAAAGTTATTTGATTGGTGGTTTTGCCTACTCAGGTATCATTTAACGATGATCAGAATGATTTTCAGTTTTATAATGAAAGGGATACTAAATATCGTGCAGTGAATTGACCAGTTCCTACAACAGACCCAAGCATCCGTAGAGGCTGAGGTTTAGAAACTGTCAGAATAAAACAATGTGAAAGCAGGGACTATGTCTGTCCTGTTCATATTTTATTCTCAGTGCCTAGACCAGTTCTGGGCATGATGGGGCATTAGTTAACACAAAGTAACTACATGTGTAATCAAAGATTAAGGCCTTACTATGATCAAGAATCTGTAGTTTTATTGAAGTACTTGTTGAATATTATGCATGAAGCAATCTAAGTTGATGGCACTTGAGATCTGTGAAATGAAACAAATATGACTTAGAAATATAATCAGGAGAAACCCTTCTTCAACTACACTTTGTATATAAAGAGCATCTCTGAACAATACAAATGTAGGTCAACATGTTTGCCTTTGAAGAAACATTTCTCTCCTAAGGGAGCAGCTTGATGGTTGTTATAAAAAAAATGCTTAAAAGCTATACTACCTCAATTCATGCACCCTCCATCATTCTGTGGCTCTGTGGGTTTGCACAGTGTCCCCAGCTATATTATTTTCCAGATTCATAATTGTAAATGTAGATGGCAATGAATGTATCTTCCCTGTGGGATTGTTTCAAAAATTATATATGAGATAAAATATGCAAAGTACTTAAGCAGAACTTAGGAATCAACAAATATCGTGCATGTTAAATGTATCCAAACATTAAAAGAAACTAGTTCTTGCTATCTAGAGGACCCCTGGGATTCTCAATGATGGAAATATGATAAACAGTATAATCATTAACAGTGAAGAATCAGTGATCTAAAACTATAATATTAGTATACATGCAAACAATAGTAATACAAGAGTGATGATAATAACCTTATATGAAAATATTATAATCTCTCATCTCAACCTAAAACTCTGTCTTTCAAATTCCTAGAACACAGGAGTTGGGCAACAAAGTGAATTCTGGATCTTACCTGGCAGTTAAGCCAGAAGACTGAGCAGTCAGAGGAGTTAATTTTGAAAAGCAGTTAACACATGTGGTCTCATATGCAGAGGGAGTGAGGCTCCCTACTGCTTGATCTCTGGTGTTAACTTCTTTATATCTTCCTGTACTGCCTTTTGGCAGGTGGACAAAATCAATAGAAAATAATAGGTGGGAAATGGTTGTGTTCCTTGGAGGAATTTCTGAGATAAACGGAAGGCCTTGTAGTTATTATATGACTAATGAATGCTGTTTTCCCTCACTGCACTCAGATGTAGGTAGTGTTATTGAACCTGGCCTTGGCCAACTACTATATTGATTTCCTTTTGTGATTTTAGATTCTATTCTCAAGTAACCTTAACTAAAGACTTGAAATAACAGAAGCAATTCAAATTAGACAAAATGTACACTGGACCTCAGGCTCAAGTTTTAACTGATGATTTTGGTAAAACCTTAGGTTTGATTTTCTTATTTGTTTATTTAATTTTTTATGTCTTGTTATTTCTGCTCTAAATAGTCTTTTAATGATGCACTATTAATACTTAATAAATTATTTTTCATTTTAAACAAAACCATAGAAATATAATTTACACTACTATAACATTTGCCCACTTACTTGTTGTTAGGATTTTTAAAGAATCACACAGCCACCACTGCATTCTAAGTTTGATAATTTAATGATAATGGAGTCAAATCTTTTACATATCATCATTTCCTCTCCATCCTCCCTTCAAACTTCAGACAATCATGGTGTTGTGGTCTGTCTAGATTGATGCATTTGCACTGGACACTTTCATATAAATGAAATCACACCATATGTTACTACATGAATTGAATTTATTTTGTTGTTTCTCAATCTTTAAGTAAGTTAGTGATGCCTGTGAATACAAGGTCATTAAACAATGGTGTTATAATGTAGAATACTATGTGTATGTATACACACAAACATTCATATGTCATTGAGTTATACACTCAGAATAAAGAGTGGTGGTTTTTATATGTGCATTATTCTTTGGTTTAAAACCTGAGAAATTCAGCTAACTTTCATATAAAATTCTAACAAATCTTAGTGTTGAAATAGTGAGGAGTTCAATTCAGAGTTTTATTTTGTTTTCTAAAGGCATAATTACTAGTTTAGTATGTTTTTATCTGACTTGAACATTAGAGTGAAGTTAGCAATCAATAAATATGTATCCATATAAATATCTATGATGAACTATACTAAACTAACAATAGCAAAGTCATAAACAGAGTTTTAGTTTTAGGTATGTTTGTGTCACATATAAAGAGAATAATTTCACATATTATGAACTGTGACTTGAGGTCATCAACGTAGGCTTGGACTTGACTTAGGAACATAAATTATGGATGGACAGAGATTTAAGATATGAAAATCATTTCAAATTAGCTCTAATAACTGGCCAGTTTGGACTAAGACATCTTTAATTAGTATGTATATCAAATAAAAATCCAATAATCACAACAAATTTGCGATATATCCATCTAAAGGGTTCTTAGATCCTACATGTTGATTAATAATGTAGGGATTTAATCTCAGTCAATAGGATTTAAAAGTCATTCTTTATAAATAGTTTAAAGGTATTATTTCATCCTACAGAATTTTAACTGGTATAATAATGTCATTCCCTTACTCTAGTGTCCATGCTAAATGACCTCACTTGTTTCACATACAACTGCATTGATTTTAAAGACAAGATATATAATAGCCTTTTAAATAGACCTATAAATGTAATTTTAAAATTGTCTTTTGAGAAACAGAGAACATTTTCCCTTAATGAAATGTCTGTGACTCGAGTACTTTGATTCAGTGAGTGGAAGAATTAGTGAAAGGGAGGTGGAAGCAAGTGTTTCAAAGCTATGAAAAACAGCGTTTCTCAGAAGTCAGTGGTCTAGCCTCCATGCTAGTTGATATGGCACTGACTAAATAAGACATTTTTATTATGTTATATTTTACTACTTAAAACTATTTGAAATTTAAATATATTTTAATTATATTCTTCTCCTTCCCCAAGTCCTTTCAGATTCTCTTCCCTCACTCAGCTTTAAATTTTTTCTCAACAAACACCAATAAAACAAAACATCCCCCAAAATAAGAAAACAAAATAAGAACACAGCTAAAAAGAAACTAAAATAAGCACACCACCAAACTGCAGCCAAACAATAGATATATCATATTTTATAGAATCACAATATAAAACATCTCTATCTATCTATCTATCTATCTATCTATCTATCTATCTATCTATCTATCTATCTATCATCTATCTATCTATCTATCTATCATCTATCTATCTATCTATCTATCTATCTATCATCTATCTACCTATCTATACATTTTTCTTAATATTTGATCTACATTTGGTTCAGTCTATGGCTGTCAAACCCACAGGAATAGATGACTAACTTTATATTAATTTAAACCACAGGAGAAGTCATTTAACGTCTCATCCATGAAGATCTGAGCTTTCTGTATTAAATCTCTAGAGAAGCACCTTGGTAGCAATTACCGTGGCCATGGTTATGGAGTTCATGAATCAAGACTTATTGTAGTGTATCTACTTAACTTCATCCTTAGGGCCCCTTAAAAATGTGGATATGTTTTCAGAATTTCTTGTTAACTATAGATCTCTCTAGGGTCTCCTATGTGGTGAACTTTATTGGTAGCTTTTACACAACCACACTCTCTGTGTGCCACAGCACTGAGACACCTTTTCTTAGGGTCAGCACATTTCATATGATACTTCTCAATTTTCTCATCATAGTACCCAGCAGCAAAGATGAGTAGGGAGATTTATTTTTAATTTAGAGGGAAAGAAAGCAACTAGAGGAAGGTGATCTTAATGATGCCTAAATGTGTATTTCAAAGCCTGATTTTTAATGGCTATGTGCAGTTCACATAAATTCACATCACAAGTTAACTCTAGCACACACTGATAAATGACACAACACAATCCACAATCTTAGAATTATAGTACTAATACATTTATGTAAACTGTATTACTACTTACATTAAAGTGATTATATAGATTCTACACAAGATATTACCTCTAAAGAGTTGGGAAAAATTGCTCAGAAAACTTGCTAACTTTATCCAGTAGTTTCTTCTACTGTATTATTGATTCTTCCTTAGTTTCATATCTTCCAGAGCTGTAAGGTAAAGAGAATACGTGATGCAAAAATTTGTCTTATCAGGTATTCGGGTTGGTGAGCTCAATTGCCTGAAATATATATTCAGGGGCCAGGAATTTTGCATATTTAATGTAGTTTTACTTTGAATGTAATACATTCCTCTTATCTCGTCCCTCTTTAAAATTGTCTTTGAGGAGCAACTGAGTAAATTCACAATTAGCACTGCTGTCAAATGCAATTGACTCAGAGCTAGCAATCGGGGAACAGAATGCAGAAGACACATCTTTGAAAGGGATTGGAGAAGTTAGCTAGTTTATACTTTTATAAATAGTACAGAGCTTAGTACTTCATGACAAATAAGAAAATAAATCTAAAATAAGGATGCAGTTAAATCAATATTGGTTATTTAGGGCGAAATGTTTTATGATGGCAGTAAAGTCTTCTAGGATCCTGGGGGAAATGTAGGTATAAAAGTAGAATAAATTACTACAATTTAATCACAGCAAATAAGTAAAATACTGTTAGTGGATTTATGGGGTCATAGAGTAAACTCTTATTAAATAGAGACCATGTGAATGATTCAGCAGTGATAGATTTTAAAGACAAGTCAGATAAGCCATTATGACTATACTGGATACCTTTGACATTCCTCATCATGATTCTTTCTTATATATGAGTCCATTTAAGATTATCTGTATGAGTCAAACAATACATTTTTATTTAAAGGGCTCCTACTGATTTTGAATTACCAATTGAAATAATTGATTTACCTGTGTTACTCATACAGCTGGTTATTTCCACTGATTTTACTTAGGACTCTGATTTGCTTTCCTATGGGATATCCATAGCCAGGCTTCTGGCAGCAACCTCCTGGCCCTATGTGACTCCAGAGTGTTTTGAGGTGCTAATTATAATCGAAAAATTGTGTTAAGGAATGAAAGACACTAATCTTCAGAGCACTAAAGAAATAAAGATGGCATATTGAAAACATCAGTCTTTCATGAGCTAAAACAAAAGCATTAGGGAGAAGTGAAAGATGTCAACAGGCACTGAAATATAATTTTAGAGACTGATGAGATAAAATCAAGAAATACTGAATTTAAAGAGTTCAGGAGAAATGGAGAACCCCAATGTTGAACACTCACTGGCATAGTACCAGAAGAAAAATACTACCTCTTCCCTGAAGGGAGACGAACAAATGAAAGAAAAGAAACTCAAGGGAAGAACCTAGAACCTTTTAAGAATAATGATTTTAAGATATTTCCCCCCTTCTGCTAGCCTTTTCATAATAAATCATTTATTTGAAGACACAGATTGTTGCATTGTCTTAGAACATTGTGATGGCTGGCTTTGATTATCAACATGACTGAATCTAGAAAAAAAAACGATAAGAGCATACTTGTGAGGGATTTTCTTGAATACATTTACTTTAGTGGGAAAACCCTCCTTGAATGTAACTAAAATGGTTTAGAAGAGTTCCAGATACAAGGAAATCTGAGGGAAAGGTATTTTACTTACAGCGCACGTCTTTTCATCATGCCGACATGGGGAGTTCATCTACCCTGTTCCGCTGTCTGCCTCCACTAACGTGGAAATGGGGAATGCAAGCTGTTTGGCCTTCCAGTGAAGATGGAAGACCAGTAACTCTCCAGAAATTTTCCAGGACTTCAGTAGCAGATTGGGACTGCTGAGGCATCCAGGAGAATGCAAGCTGTTTGGCCTTCCAGTGAAGATGGAAGACCAGTAACTCTCCAGAAATTTTCCAGGACTTCAGTAGCAGATTGGGACTGCTGAGGCATCCAGCCTCAAGGACTAGGCAGATACCAAACTCTCATCATCTCCTGTTTGGAGGTCACCATTGATGGACTACCCTGACTATATCATGGAAACCACTCTAATAAATTTCCTTTGAATGCATATTCATTTTATTAATTCTTTCCTCTGGAGAGCCCTAATATACATGCTTCTTGTCTAATCTATATATGTAACAAAGCTCAACATTGCCATTCGCAAAAAAGACAACCCATTTCTAAGACCCTTCTTATCAAAATACTCCACTGAAATCTTCTCTGACAATTATGAATTCTAAAACTGTTTTAAACCTCCTTAAATAATGCATATGATTTTTATCCCATGTGGTAATAGTTTACCAAAATCATTGAAACAGATCAAGCTGCTAAGTGATAATCAGACATAATATTTTAATTGTGATAGATATTAGCTTTATGTGTATGTATGTGTGTGCATGTCTATGTGAATTTTAAAATAACTTGTGTAAAGAAGTACAAAGTATTAAGAAGATGTACAAAATATTGAACAGTGACCATGTTACAACTTATTATTACCTACATGGTCAGTGTTTGATGAATAACCACATTTTTAGTAAACTTTCATTTTCACACATGTGATACTTTTTGTTAGATAGGTAAGACTGAGCTCATCAGTTAAATATGTAAGAACATGAGTAAGAACCAGAACATGTCTCTGGTTCTATCCAGAGACAGAGAACCAATAGGAGATATCAATCAAATATCAAAACAATACTACCAGATGACTTCAATATTTCACTTATTCCTTTAGAAAGCCCATCTAGTCTAAAGGCAAGCAACTTCAAAACAGAACTATGCCACAGTGACTATGATCAAGAAAACAATCACTAAAAATGCTTTTGAGGATTTTGGGAAAGAGGACCCATTATTCACTATTTGATGGGGTGTAAACCTGTGCAGTCACCATGAGAATCAATATAGAAATTTCTCAAAACACTAAAAACAGAAATGCTGTATGACTGGAAATTCCATTCTTGAATATATACCCAAATGAGTAAGTCAACATATTGTTGTAATAACAAAGAGTTTCACAATAGCCTGGAATCGAATATATAAAAGGCTTATTTATTTGCAGTTAAACTCACAGTAAGGGTATCAATCAGCATGTCCTCAGAACGCAGAGGGAACTGGAACTGAATCTAGCAGCAAAGAGCTGCACAAACTTTTCATCTGCATTTATAGTACATGAGGCCCTTGTCAAAGTGGGCCAGTATCTTAAAGGCTAATGGCTAAAGGAGTTCCCACAACACTTCAACCTTTTGTCTGGTAAGAGAGTTCTAAACCTATTACAAAATTATATACAATAAAAACAATATCAAGTGTCAAGGGAAAATAAGAGACAAAAACATATATAAAATTAGAATTACAACCAGCATGAACAACATCAAACAAGAATCATATGTTAAATGTTTCAATAGTTCTCCTATCCTAAGGAGTCTAAGTCCTATATTTTAAATGGCTTGACTAAATCATGAAAAGAAAGTACCTATGACTATCTAGTCTTCAACCCTGTAGTATGGAATATAATCTCTATGCATTTAAAGAACTTGATTAGTCTAACTATAAGTATGACAAACTTGGAAGACTATTGACATGTAAGTCTATTATTTTTTAGATTCTTAATGGATTTTATGTTGTATCTTACCCTAATAATAACAAATGGAATTTAGTCAATAATGTTGCACCATAGTTTACTTTAAAGTGAATTTTTAAAATGATTTTTTTTAAAATAAAACTATTTTCTTTTTACAATCAAATCCCAGTTTCCATATATACCACAAGTAGCACAGACACTGAGGGCAACAATAAATAAATGGAACCTCCTGAAACTGAGAAGCTTCTGTAAAGCAAAGGACATAATTGATAAGATGGAAAGGCAGCCTACTGAATAGGAAAGATCTTCACTAACTCCACATCAGACAAAGGACTTATCTCTAAAATATATAAGGAACTCAAGAAATTAGACATCAAAATTACAAATAATCCTATTTAAAAAGGGAGTACAGAACTAAACAGAAAATTTTTGACAGAAGAATCTCAAATGTTCAAAAGACATTTAAGGAAATGTTCAACATCCTTAGACATCAGAAAAGTAAAAATCAAAATGACTCTGAGATACCATCTTACACCTGTCAGAATGGCTAAGATCAAATCAATAATTTTATTCTGGAGAGGATGTGGAGTAAGAGAAACACTCCTTTATTTCTGGTGGGAATGCAAACTTATACAATCACTCTGGAAATCAGTATGGTGGTTTCTCAGAAAATTGGGAATCAACCTACCTCAGGACCCAGCAATACTACTGTTTTGCATATAACAAAAGGATTCTCAATCATACTACAAAGACATTTGTTCAACCTGTAATTACTAATTCTTGTATAGCTTAAAGACAAAGGTTTCCTATTGAAAAATTAAATAATCTACAAACAAATGTGCAGCAAATGAGGACTATGACCTCAAAGTGTAAACAATATATTAGTATATTGATCAAAGGTAGAAATGTATATTGCAACATAATAAATATATCTTGAGTTTGCATCGATATACAAAATATATTAAGCAGAGGCAGAGATATGTACCATTCATGCATACAATATGACAAAAATAACTTTTCATACATGCACAAATATTATAAACATAAGTAGGAGCATATTCCATATATCAAATATAATATGAATCAATATATAAGAATCTATACCAATGTAGATTGTATATAGATATTAGCTCAAAAGTAATCTCACTATTACTCACTATTATTATTAGTGTGAGTAAGCTCACACTAATCTACCTATTATCCTATACCATCCAATAGTTTTTCTTTCTTTTTCAAAAGAGATCCCTGAGCCTGCTTCATTTCCACCCCTAAGAGCCTATACCACTTAAAACTAACCCCAAATAGGTGTTCCTAACCCTGAGAACAAACTTTGTTGGGAGAGGGGAGATTTTTTTTCTAGAATTACTTCTACCTGTCATTGGGCAGGGTTAATTCTATAATATCTTGTAAAAGTTAAAATGATGGTTAAGTTTTAAGATTGTTGTCTGGTACAAATACAGATAGTCTCTGAGTAGTCAGTAGGGTTTTTCTGAAATGCTTATTAGAATTTCTGGCCAGAACACTGAAGGCGTAGGTCACAAACAATCCCACACCAGTTTGGAATTATGATTAATAGAATGGTTATTTATTTAAAGGGGAAAACTTACAGATCACCATCCCAGACAACAGCCCTCTGCGCAATCAGGAAGGGAGTCTAGTCACTGGAAGCTGAGCCAGAAGACAGAGAGAGAGGAGAGGGAAGTGGCCGCTTTTGTAAAGGGAGAGAGACCACACCCCAATGGGCTGGTATCTCAGCAGCTATTGGCTGAAGGAGCAGAAGGAGCTCTTGCAACACCTCCCCCTTTTGTTTAAGTAAGAGAGTTCTAAACCTACTATGAAATTATATACAATAAGTACAAATATCCTATTCTAACTAGCTTAAGTCTTATATAATAAATAGCTTGGCCAAGTCATGAGTGGAAAGTAACTACATTTGTATAATCTTCAACCCCATCGAAGATCTGAGAAGGGAAATAATGTTACCTGAGTAATTAGGAAGTGCAATCAAAAACTTCCAAAACATGCAACAAATCACAGAGACAACTAGCTACCTGGGCAATCACCCAAGGTCACATTTGCAGTATTGCAGCAACCAACTTTGGCTAAGGCCTAACATAACTGACATACCATTTTCAAAGGCAAGAAACTTCTCAAAACTATCTTACCCTGTCTTGGCAGGATATGACAGTCCTGTTTTTTCCATTCACAGATACTCTGTATCTCTGTCAGTGGTTGAGGTATGGGCATTTCTTTGCCCAAAGGCCAGTTCAGCCAAGAAGAGAGGCTCCAGGTAGAGCATCTTTGGTGCTCAACATTCTCTCGGGAATAGATCGGTGTTGCCAGGAGTAATTGTGTCTCACTACCACGAAACTCTGAGTTAGATTAAAGACCATTTTCTACAGTTCTTTGAAGATGTTGAAGATTATCTATCTATACTGAGTATAGTCTCTATGTATCTAAAGAACCTGATTAGTCTAATTATAAATGACAAACTCAGAATACTATTGATCTATGTAATTCTCAATACCTATCTAACTTAAAGACTAAGACAATAAACGACTGTGAAACAAATGATGACAATGACCTCCAAATATAAACAATGTACAAATATACATTGCAATATGGTAAATATATATATGTATATATATATATCAATACACATACAATATATAAGTATCTTAATCAGAGGTAGAAATGTACAGTGCAATATGGTAAAAATACAATATCAATACAATGTATATATCAATACATAAAATATTTTAGAGGTATAAGCAAGCATGCATACAATAGTCAATTTAATTTAACTTTGTATCAACATATAAGAATTGATACCAATATATTTGTCTCAAAACAATAACTCACAAGTACCAACAAGTACCAATCTATAATCCCATCATCCAATTATCCTTCTTTTTTTATGATTCCTGAGCTTATAAAATTCTGCCTCCCCAACTCTCAACCATATACTAATTACAATCAACCCCTAAATGATGTCCCTAAACCCAAGGACAAACTTTACTGGGAGAGGGGACATCGTCCTCTAGAATTACTTCCAGCTGTCATGGGGGTGACATTCTTTCTGGGGGATCCTGTGTAAGTAAAATGATAGTTAAATTTCAAAATCAATATCTTTTAAAATTGCAAATAGTCTCTGAGTAGTTTGTGCAGGTCTGGCCAGAATGTTGTACAAGATGTGTACCATTTCAGCTAACCAAGTTGGAACTGTCTTGTGCAGCTGGTACCCAAAACAGGTCTTGTAGTAGTGCTATCAATATCATGATGTCATATCAAGCAGGTGAAGTTGTTGTTATGGGGCCCCATCTTCTTCCTGGAAACTTCAAATGTCACTTCAGGAAAAACTCATTGTTCATTGTGAAAAACTTAAACATTAATCATTTAGACATATATAGACATACATATATCCAGTGAAAGGCATGATAGATATATTCAATGAAAGGTATGATAGATATGAAGAAAAGCAAAGATGTTTTCTAAACTCATATTTCTTTCTGGCCCATATCATGGCTTTTGACATGAGACAGAAATTCCAAAATCTCTGGGTTTTTCTCTTACCAACAGGCTTGGAATTTGAGAGGGACTGAACCAGACAGAGTCCAACTTCAAAACCAGCTCTGTACATTTATAAATAAATGTACATTACTACATATTTAAAGATAAGTGTAGAATAATTTTACCTACAGAACCTATTCGATTTTCTTGCCAATTCTTATTGGGTTATATAGTTTCCATGTGTCAGTATTCAAACATCCAGGGTCCCTTGAATTTTTTGAAGATGAGTGTTTTTCTGCAGAGATAAGAAGAGAACCCTGCCCCCATTCTATATGTTTTTCTTACCACCAGTATGAATATCAGCATTGTGGATGAATTGTCATTTCTCCTTTTCAAGAGGTTTCTCCTCTTCAAATCAAACCTTTATTAATTTTGATGGTATTCACATTTTTTTTCTCCTGTGGAAACAAGAGCAAAACCCCTTCCCCAACGTAGCACATCTCCTGGCTTCCATTGAGAGGTCAGCACATCTTTGAAATAAAACGTTTGATTTAGATCAGCAGACTTTTCCATTATCCAATGTCTTTCTGCCACTGTTGTTCCTTTCTCATTAGTGTTAAGAAAATTCAAGGTTAATAAAGCATTATGTAATCAATTTCTGGGGGTATTTTCGGTCCCATTCTGTTTGTTCAGCATATCCTTTATAGTAAGGTTTGATCTTTCTATAACTGCCTGACCTGTAGGATTACATTCTGGAATCTTTGATGGAGTTGAAGAATGGCTAGTTATAGTTATAGTTTTCCATTGCTATGATAAAAGATAAAGTAGATGTAAATATTGTAACTGTAATTCTTGCTTGATAACTGTTTTGTTATATGTAATTTTGGATGTTAAAGTTAAAGCCTTCTTTTTTGTTTAAACAGAAAAAGGGGAAATGATGTGGGAGTGTCATATATCAATCTATTGATTTTATTGGTTAATTAATAAAGAAACTGCTTAGCCTGATAGGTTAGAACATAGGTGGGTGGAGAAAACAGAACAGAATGCTGGAAGGAAGAAGGCAGTGAGGTAAGATGCCTCAGACAGACGCCATGCTGCTCCTCTCCAGGGCAGTCATGATGGAGCTCCAACCAAGATGGATCTAGGTTAGAATCTTTCTGGTAGTAAGCCTTGTGGTGCTACACACATTAATAGAAATGAATAAACAACCTAGATGCCCTTCAATGGAAGAATGGATGAAGAAAGTATGGAATTTATACATATTAGAGTACTACTCAGCAATAAAAAACAAGGACTTCTTGAATTTTGCATGCAAATGGATGGAAATAGAAAACACTATCCTGAGTGAGGTAAGCCAGACCCAAAAAGAGGAACATGGGATGTACTCACTCATATTTGGTTTCTAGCCATAAACCAAGGACATTGAGCCTATAATTAGTGATCCTAGAGAAGCTAAATAAGGAGAACCCAAAGAAAAACATATAGGCATCCTCCTGAATATTAACCTTCAGCAAGCGATGAAAGGAGACAGAGACAGAGACCCACATTGGAGCTCAGGACTGAAATCTCAAGGTCCAAATCAGGAGCAGAAGGAGAGAGAGCACGAGCAAGGAACTCAGCACCGCAAGGGGTGCAACCACACACTGAGACAATGGGGATGTTCTACTGGGAACTCACCAAGGCCAGCTGGCCTGGGTCTGAAAAAGCCTGGGATAAAACCGGACTCTCTGAACATGGCGGACAATGAGGACTACTGAGAACTCAAGAACAACGGCAATGGGTCTGATCCCACTGCACGTACTGGCTTTGTGGGAGCCTAGGCAGTTTGGATGCTCAATTTACTAGACCTGGATGGAGGTGGGGGTTCCTTGGACTTCCCACAGGAAAGGGAACCCTGATTGCTTTTCGGGCTGGGGGGGGGACTTAATTGGGGGAGGGGGAGGGAAATGGGAGGCGGTGGTGGGGAAGAGACAGAAATCTTTAATAAATAAATAAATTTATAAAAAAAAAACAAATGAGTAATCAAGATGTGAGAATTAGCCACTAAGAGTCTAGAGCTAATGGGCCAAGCAGTGTTGAAATGAATTCAATTTGTGTGTTGTTATTTCAGGGCATAAGCTAGCCAGGCGGCTGGGAGCAGGGGCGGCAGGAAAGCAGACCGCAGCTCCTTCTACAGAACATCGTGCACCATCTCAGCTTGCCAAGTGAGAATCATCTTGAGTAGTTTGTAATCCATAACAAATCTTACAGTGGTGCTATCAGCCTAATGGCATTATATCAACCAAGTGGAATCATTGTTATGGGGCCCCATCTTCTTCCTGGAGACTTCAAAGATTACTACTGAAAAATTTATTGTTCATTGTGAAAAGCTTAAACATTATTCATAGAGTCATACATTCAATGAAAGGTACCAAAGAGACAAAAACAGGTATGGGAAGAAGTAAAATTTTCTTGAAAAGCAGAGTTTTGACAAGAGCAGTTCCTTGATTTTATCTTCCTTCTCTTCCACAAGCAGTGGCTTCTGATATGAGACAGAAACTCTGAATATTTCTTTTAACAACATGCTTGGATTTAGAGATGGATAGCTACCATCCAACTTCAAAACTAGCTCTGAATTTTAATAAATGACAACCACTATTATATGTATGTCATTAAGATCTTATTCTGCAGAGGATATTGTTATCATAAGTCAGATTTCTCTTCACTTGCTAATTCTTTCTGGATAGCTATTTTTTTCTTCTTTAAGCATCTAGATACCCAAGGTCTCTTGACTTCTCAAAGGTGGGTATTTTCCTGAAAAGACAAGATTGAAACATATCCAAACTTTCATGAAGTATCCTTACAACTTATGGATTGTCATCTCCATGGATGAGCTGTCATTTCTCTTTATTAAGAGGTTTCTCATTTTCATACCAAATCTTGATTAATTTTGATGGTATCCTTAGCTTTTCTTCACCTGTCAAAACAAGAGTGAGACGCCTTCCCCCAAATAGCACATCTCCTGGTTTTCATTCTGAGGTCAACACATCCTTAAAATATACCTGCTTATTTAACTCAGAAGTTTTTTTCTACTATCCAGTATCTCTGTGTTGCCATTGTTCCATTCTCACTGCATTAAGAAAATTCAAGGTTAATAAAGCATTATGTAATCTATTTCTGGGGGTACTTTTCATCCCTTTCTGTTTAATCATCTCCTTTATAGTTTGATTTGATCTTCATATAACTGCCTGACTTGTAGGATTGTTTGGTATACCTGTAATATGTTTATATCATAATAAACAGAAATCTGTTTCATTTTCTTAGAGACATATGAGAGACCATTGTCTGTCTTTATTTGTACATGTATACCCATGATGGCCATAACTCCTAGTAAATGTGTGATTACCAAATCATCCTTTTCCAAACTCAAAACCTGAATAGTTATCAAAGATGTGGTGTACATATTTTAATTTTCCAAATTCTACATTCATCTTCCAGATTTCATTCATTTGAGTACCCTTTGTGTTACTTTCTGCAGGTAGTGGTGTCTGGTTATATAAAGAACAAGTAGGATGTCTCTTTATAATCTCTGCAGCTTGTTGTCATGTAATAGAAAAGTCCTTTTTTAAACATTTGCTATTGACATGATGAAATTCTGAGGCCTTCTACAAAATTCCAAGCATATCACTAAAATACAGTCATATCACAATATCTAACAAATAGGACAATCTAGTCATTCATCAGTAGGTGAATGAATTAAAATGTTAACCATATACGTACCAGAACTTTTGCTGCTGCAAGAAAATGGATGGAGATCATAGAGCTGAGCAAACTAAGTCAGAATCAGAAAGACATGCTGAGGAGTATCCTCACATATGAAGTCCATACTTAAATATATACATATGAAAATATGTGGAAATGGGGCTGTAAAAGTAGAAAACAGACCCTGGAAGGAAAGCAAGATAACTTAAGGAAGGGAGAAAGAAGAATAATGAACAAAATTTGATGAAGAAAAGGGAGACGATAAGGACAAAGTATATTATCTTAGATCTGAGAATCCCAAAATAGATCCCATTTGTTTACATGCTAGAATTTAAATTTTAATAATATTTTTTGCAATTATACTTATGAATTAGTTTTTTGGTAGGAAGAAAGATACATTGTTTTTATAGTCACCAAACTGTTTATTGACCATTTCAGAATTGACTTATATGTATATAAATTACCTTTATTAAGTCTTAAAAATTACTCTGATGTAGCTATAAGATTGGGAACACATTTGAAAAGTTTATTTTTTAGCATAGCCCTTGATTTATATTTATATTCTAAGGTGATGATGATGATGAGTTCAATGATAACTTTTTTTTTTTTTTTTTGGTTTTTCGAGACAGGGTTTCTCTGTGGCTTTGGAGCCTGTCCTGGAACTAGCTCTGTAGACTAGGCTGGTCTCGAACTCACAGAGATCCGCCTGCCTCTGCCTCCCGAGTGCTGGGATTAAAGGCGTGCACCACCACCGCCCGGCCAATGATAACTTTGTGTCAGAGTTAAGCTTAGTCCAATTTGATACTCATGATCTGTTCTGTGATATTTCATTTAAGACAGCCCTGGATTCATGAGCCTATCAGTACTCAAATTTTCCCATTTTTTCACAAAATTATAAAACGTATTTGTGAAATGCCTTGCAGAAAGTCTAGTGCACTTAACTATACTATTTCCATGCACTTGACCTCAAAGCACACTAATAATGCAGAGGTTTCAACCATTTTCTAATATTTAATCAACCACATCTCAAGCTATTTTTACATATACTGACAGATCCAGTTTTTTTTTTAAATAAGCAATTGCTGATTTAGCAGCAATCATAAAAATAAATTATCAAAAATATTTTTAACTTGGGTTATGAGGATCAACCTTTCCACAACAGGGAGAGTACTTGTTCTTCCTCAAGAGGTAGTGAGAAAGAGGCCATTACACATTACTCTTTAGTCTGTCCTCAGAAACACTAGAGACACAGCTGTGATTTGGGATTAAATAAGTAACAGCACCAACTTCACTGAGAGTTGGTGAAGATGTCAGTATGGACCATGAAAAATGGCAGCTTTAAACTTCAAACTCTGAAAACAGATGTTAGAAAGTGTCAACTCTGTGAGCTATTGATTGCTACCCCAGTGATTTGCCTGATACACTTGAGTCTGCCTGTTCCTGAATCATCAAAGTTATGAAATTTTCAAAGTAAATCTGCATTATTTATGGCAAAAGACACACCTACATTATTATTATTTTTTCTGACATGCTCTGAAATAAATCAAACTCCCTTATACTCTGAGTCAATAATAGCCTTATTAGCTTTCAATCATCAATTCTCTCTACAGCACTTGGAAAAAAATGGCAAAATAGTGCTTTTTCCCTTGTTTACTGTTCTGTGTAGTTTTGGGAAATTTAAAACTAGTGCATTATGGTGGATCCAGTCTTGATCTGGCTAGTGAGAACTAAGTCATGGCACTGTGGCTAAAATTCTAATAGAAAAGTAGACATGGGAGGATTACTAAACCCTCAGCATTTAACAATCCAAGAAGTATTTCTGTAGCAGAGGCTACTTTTGGGAGTGGGGGCAATAGAAGAATATGACTTCATCATCCTCATCTTCAGATGCTGGAAGATTCCGGGACATTATTTTTCATTTTTCTCTGTCTGTGTGACAATCTATAGTTAACATTATTTTCCTGAATAAATTGTTAGTTTTCTTCAGAAACAAAGAAAACAGGCTGAAGGGAAATTACATGTCAAGGAATTAACTTAGAGTCAATGAGTCCTGATATCACTAATAATGTTGAACCCTGTTGATCTATGTTATGCCAGAATTGTATGCCAGAATTGTAACGACAAGTTCGACTATTTTTAAAATTGTTTTTATTAAGCTATATATTTTTCTCTGATTCCTTCCCTTCTTCTGCCCTCCCCTTCTATACTCACCCACGCTTTCCGTGCTCCAAATTTACTCTGGAGATCTTGTCTTTTCTACTTTTCATATAGATTAGATCTATGTATGTCTCTCTTAGGGTCCTCTTTGTTGCCTAGGTTCTCCAGGGTTGTGGATTATTTTCCTTTGCTTTATGTCTAAAAGCCATTTATGAGTGAGTATATATGATATTTGTGTTTCTGGGCTTGAGGTACCTCATTCAATATGATGTTTTCTAGATCTATTCATTTGCCTGCAAATTTCAAGATATCATTATTTTTTTCTTCTATGTAGTACTCCATTGTGTAAATGTAGCAGATTTTTTTTTCCATTCTTAGGTTGAAGAGCTTTTAGGTTGTTTACAGGTTCTGGTTGTGACAAACAATGCTGCTATGATCATAATTGAGAACATGTCCTTTCCTTGTGGTATGATTGAGCATCCTTTGGGTATACACTCAAAAGTGGTATTGCTGGGTCTTGAGATAGGTTGTTTCCTAATTTTTTGAGAAATCACCATAATGATATCCAATGTGGATGTACCAATTTGCACTCCCACCAGAAATGGAGCAGTGTTCCCTTTACCCTACAACCTTCCAGGATAAGTTGTCATCAGTGTTTTTGATCTTTGCCATTCTTACAGGTGTAAGATGGACTCTCAGAGTTGTTTTGATTTGCATTTCTCTAATTGCTAAGAACATAAAGTATTTCCTTAAGTGTCTTTCAGCCATTTTATGTGGGATTCCTCTCTATATGCTTTGAATATCATTGGTTAATAAAAAAAAACTTCCTTGGCCTGTTGATAGGACAGAACTTAGGCAGGTAGGAAAAATTAAACTGAATGCTGGGAGAAAAAAGGCAGAGTCAGGGAGAGAAGCCATACAGCCCATTTGGAGACAGACACTGAATGTAACTTTACCCTGTAAGCCACAGCCATGGATTAATGGAGATTAATAGAAATGGGTTAAATTAATATGTACGTGCTATCAAATAAGAAGCTAGAACTAATAGGGTAAGCAGTGATTTATTTAATGCTGTTTCTGTGTGATTATTTTGGGGCTGAGTGGCTGGGAACCAAACAAGTGGCCTCCTTACAATAAATTGGCCCTTCAACATGGTGGACTAAATCCATGTAAAACCCGAGAGAGCTTGAAAAGTAATTCTAGACACAGAAAAACAAAGTTTAGCCACATTTATTTTTCCAGATAGGCTTTGCTTGCTGGCAGCGTGCTGCAGCTCCCTTAAGAGAGGCTTTTCTGGTTCAGCAGTAGCAGGAAAAAAAAGCCATACCCTTTTGAAATGCCAGTTTTCTGGGTCATGCTGCCAGCACAACCTCTGGCTCTTTCCGGAGGCCGAGCATTTAAATAGGGTTTGTGAACAGAGTGCTACAACTTGCTTATTGGCATCATAGATTGGCTGTGTGCCTAAAAATGGGGCAGTGAGCATGACACTCAGAGGAAGCAAACAGCTCTGTCATGCTGGACTGGGTGAGGCAAGCCGGCAGTGCCATATTTCCCCTAGAAAAGGAACCACTTAAGTTCATAAGAAGGTCTTAGCATTTTAAGAAGCAGTCCTGGTCAGAAAATAATTATAAATACACAATGAAGACAAATTCAGATGGAAAAGACCTCTAAATGGGTCACAGTGTTGAATAAATTGTACACAGGCTTGGGAGAGAGAAGGAAAATAATAACTCTTTAAAGAGACATAGTACAGACAATCAGAGATTAAAAGGAGTAAAGAAAAATATGCACATGAAGATGAAAAATTCACAGAGTCTGGATTATGTATATTATTGTGTTTTCTTATGGAGTTTGCTAGCAATTTGGGCAAGAAACTGCTCTTGGCTGGGCTGCTTGATGAACTGGACATGCAGGACCCACAGAGAAATGACTGTTGAACTTGCTTAAAGGTGAGACAATCCTTTGAGGTTCCTCCTTCATAAAAGAACAAAAAGAGTCTACAAGACATTCTGTAGGACACAGAAAAAAAGTGACTGACAAACTGCCAATATAGGCAGAACTGTCTTTAAAATTTCCTGTTCCATGGAAAAGTCTGCTGGATTTTATTAGCCTGTAGGCTGAAGTTGGTTGCCTCAATGGTACCGAAGAACTTTGGTGACTGTGCAGGCAGCACGATGTCTCTGTCAATTTTAGAGTTTTGGAAGTTACGTACAATGTACCTCCTGCCTAATATTATATCCTTCTAGAGTTGAAGAATTTAGAGTCTTAGTTTTCCTTAGTCATGATAAAAGATAAAATAAATACACATATTTTAACTATAATTCTTGCTTGATAACTGTTTAGTTATATGTAATTTTACTAATTTAAGTTGAAACTTTCCCTTTTTAAAACAGAAAATAGAAGGTGATGTGGGACTCCCTTCTGTATGCTGTGAATACCATTGGTGAATAAAGAAACTGCCTTGGCCTGCTAATAGGGCAGAACTTAGGTAGGTGGGAAAAACTAAACTGAATGCTGGGAGAAAGGAGGTAAAGTCAGAGGGAGGCCACATAGCCCTGCTGGAAACAGATTCTGGACAGAACTTTGTCCAGCAAGCCACAACCATGTGGCGATACACAGATTAATGGCGATGGGTAAAATTAATATGTAAGAGCTAGCCAATAAGAATATAGGCCAAGTAGTGATTTGATTAATAGAGTTTCTGTGTGATTATTTCTGGGATGAGCAGCCAGGAATGAAAAAATGACCTCCTCCAATAATTTTAGATTCCTCTCTTGAGAGTTCTCTGTTTTCATCTGTACCTTATTTCTTTTACTGTAGTATTTGTTGTTTTGATGACCAATTTCTTGAGTTCTTTGTATATTTTGGAGATTAACTTTATGTCCAATGTAGGGTTAATTTAGATCTTTTTCCATTCTGTAGGTTACTGGTTTGACTTGCTGACCTTGTCCTTTGCTTTACAGAAACTTACCAGTTTCAGGAGGTCCCATTTATTAATTGTTGCTCTCAGTGTCAGAACTGCTGGGGTTATATTTAGGAAGTGGTCTCCTGTGCCAATGTGTTCAAGTGGACTTACTACTTTCTGTTCTATGAGGTTCAGTGTGGTTGGATTTATTTTGAGGTCTTTGATCCTCTTGAAATTGGGTTTTGTGCATGGTGATAGATGTGGATCTATTTTCATTCTTGTACATATTGATATCCAGTTATGACAGCACCATTTGTTGAAGATGCTTTCTTTTTTCCAGCTTACATTTTTTTGCTACTTAGTCAAAAATTAGGTGTTCAAAGTAATGTGGATTGATACCCATTTCTTCAATTTGGTACCATTGGTTCTCCTGTATGGTTTTTTTTTTTGCCAATACCAGGTTATTTTCAGTACAGTAGCACTGTAGCAGAGTTTGAAGTCGGGAATTGTGATGCTCCAGGAAATTCTTTTATTGTACAAGATTGTTTTGACTATCCTGGGTCTTTTGCCTCTGCATATAAAGTTGAATACTATTCTTTCAAGATATGTGAAGAAATTTCCTGGTATTTTGATGGGATTGCATTGAACCTGTAGATTGCTTTTGGTAAGATTGCCATTTTTACTATGTTAATTCTGCCTACACAAGAGCAAAGAAGATATTTCCATTTTTTTTTTTTTTGGTGTCTTCTCAAATTTCTTTCTTCAAAGACTTAAAGTTCTTGTTATACAGGTCTTCCACTTGTTTGGATAGTGTTACTCCAAGATATTTTATGTTATTTGTGACTTTTGTGAAAGGTGATATGTAGAGAGCTGCCTGGAGCCGCACCTGATGGTGCTGGCTCCCGCCCTCCGTGATCCCGAAAGCGAGTGCTCTCTGTGATAATCAACTCCTAATATTGGCTAAGGCCTGACTCATGCTATTATCACGCAATGATTGTCAGCTGCTTGCATATGTGTGGACCTATGGGCAGTGCCTACGTGGCAATCTGGGGTTGGTAGTCCATGCCTACTTAAGGGCTGGGAGAGGTTTGCCCAGAGAGAGAGAGAGAGAAAGAGAGAGAGAGAGAGAGAGAGAGAGAAAGAGAGAGAGAGAGAGGGAGGGAGGGAGGGAGGGAGGGAGGGAGGGAGGGAGAGAGAGAGAGAGAGAGAGAGAGAGAGAGAGAGAGAGAGAGAGAGAGAGAGAAGAACAAGGTCCTGAATAAACTGCTTGCAAGAAGAGCTCCGGTGTTGCGTCTTCCTTGCTGGTCAAGGCGGGCGTGACAGTGATATTTCTCTGATATCTTTCTCAGCCCATTTATTATTTGTGAAGTAAACTCACCCAGGATTACTAGACTGCAGGAAATAATCAAATTTAAAGCTGAAATCAACAAAATAGAAACAAAGAAAACAATTCAAAGAATTAATAAGACAGAGAGTTGGTTCTTCAAGAAAATCAACAAAATCGACAAACTAAAACTAACCAAAAGGCAGAAAGAGAATTTCCAAATTAAAAAAACCAAAAATGAAAAGGGGGACATAACAACAAACAAAGCAGAAATACAGAGAATCATTAGGTCATATTTTGAAAACCTGTACTCTACAAAATTGGAAAACTTAAAGAAAATGAAAATTTTTCTGGATAAATATCACCAAGCAAAATTGAATAAAGACCATATAAGCAAGTTAAATAGACCTATCACTGCTAAAGAAATAGAAACAGGCATCAAAAGTCTCACAACACAAAGATACATCCCTGATGAGTACGTGTCACTCTGGTCATCACGCTGCTGAGGCTGATTGCCGTTCTGTCCTCCCCTTGCGGAGTAGCACTAGCGCCACCTCTCCACTCCTTCACATTTGGTGAGCCAGCAAAGCCCTGGCCAGAACTCCATAGTTAATAAATTAACCAGTGACCCTCAGTAAATTGACTGTATCTGGAGAATCATTGGGTGTAAATAGGCATGACATCTCATCTCCTCTGTCCATACCATGTTTTGATTACTATTTTATTATCAGTGAACTGACTGAAGTCTGCTGTTGCAATAGAACACAGTCTTTCTGAACTTTCTTATAGAAGACAGATACATAATGTACACATGGATAACATGAGTTTATAAATACATAACACATAATCAGACAAATATATAACACCAATTAAAAATGATGTAGAGCTTGCATTGATTTGATGATATTTGTAAGTTGCATTTCAGTTTATTTTATCCCTACTGACTAACAAGACACTTTCTCTTACAATCTGGTGTTATTTTTTTATGAAATCTAAAAGTGTTCACTTTTAGATGCACAATTACCATATTGCAAAAACAGGGAACAACATCTGGAATGAGGAAAGGAGCAACAGTGAACAGAAATAGAAGTTCATTTATTTTCAAGCTGGAAGGTGGTAAAAGGAAAGTACATCATTTACACCTGGGCGTGCAAATCAGTATCTATTACTTTCCATTTAAAATGTTGGCAGCCCCTATCATGAGGATGCTGTGGATGTATAAGATAACACCTCTGCTGCGGGTTTTGATGCTGTAATGACAGCTGTAAGATGGAGCACCTGGTATCTAGGGGAAGTAAAACTGAGGTACACCAGGGCATTTTAACAAGATTTTACTATATATGTTTTGAGTCAAGTAATAAAATACAATTTCATATCATCCAATGATCCTTTTGGCTGCTGACAGAATAACTTCTGCCTTGGGAAATCCTGCCTAGAAGCCATTGCCATGTCTGTGTTTAGGGACTAATGATCAAATTGGCACATGATAGAGCTAACTATAATTTAGAAGTAACTAGATAAAGTTGTAAGCAATGATATTCAGCTGGGGTATAAATCGCTAAAGGGTGAGGGGCCCTGGCAGGAAAAATAACTGACAAGCTTCTTGTCCTGTTTTATTAAAAATTAGTTGTCAAACCCTAAAGGACACCTTTCCTTCCTTTTATCAATATAAGGCTGGAATCCTTCATGATCAATGTTCTCCCATGTCTCCAGAGTGAGTTGTTTAATTATGTATTGCCTAAATATTATCTTGACAGCATAAATAATATATAGGCAATTGGTCTGGGGCATATACACAGTCTGGAAAGAAAATATTGATCAGAACTTTCTAGCCGTGACTACACCCAAACAAACCAGAGCTGGGAAAATCACTGCAAACTTTTAGCACCTACTTACTGAATTCAAGAAAACTCTTTCTTTTGATTTTTCAGTGAAAGAGAGAGAGAGAGAGAGAGAGAGAGAAAGAGAGAGAGAGCACTACATTTGAGACACATATATTTCTGAATGTTAACAAAGGTTTATTGATAAAACTTGAAAAATATAGAAAGTCATATGAGGATTTTAAAATTATCATAAATATTTTATAATACACAATACAAGTATTTTATAACTGTCATTTGCTATTCATTTATCAAATATTTATGGAGCATCTACTGTACAAAGTCATTCTTCCAGGTACTGACAATGCATTAGTAACAAAATTGCTTTATCTTATTGGAGACCTTATTTTAGTGTCGGTAACCCAGTGAGTGAATAAATAATAAAGTGCTGGTTTGGGGCACTGCCCACTTGTGAATTTCTATGCTGCCCTGCATTCTTGGAGAAGGAACTGTAAGGTGGAGCCCCTTGGCCTTTGACTTCTGGTTGGATTTAGAGAATGGAGGGCACTGGTAGAAGGTGGAAGGGATGGGAGGCCAGACAATTGATTCTTCTTGTACTTAAGGGTTTTGATCCTACTTAATGTGCTGGCTTGGTGGGAGCCTAGCCAGTTTGGATGTTCACCTTCCTAGATATGGACGGAGGGGGGAGGACCTAGGACTTACCACAGGGCAGGGAACCCTGACTGCTCTTTGGACTGGAGAGGGAGGGGGAGAGGAGTGGGGGGAGGGGGAGAAGGGTGGGAGGAGGGGGAGAAGAGTGGGAAGAGGGGGAGGGAAATGGGAGGCTGGGAGGAGGTGGAAATTTTTTTTTATTCTCCTTTTATCAATAAAAAAAAAAAGATTTCTTAGCTTACAATGCCAGTCTGTAAGCTAGTCTCTCCAGGGTCTATCCTCCCTTACTACTTCACTCCCAAATGTAATATTTAGTTTCCCACCATTGCTCATTTTGGATGCCATGCAAATTATTACTGGTGTCCTTGACTCTGCCCAGACCTTTACAAATGGTCCTTCTACTGAATTCTTTCCCTTCACTGTACCTCGTGGATCGTCTGTTTTTGTCCTGGACCTTGACACATGTATTTTGTATACTACAACGTTTTCAAAGATACAGAGTTTTGGGATGAAAAGTTCTGAGTGGGACCTGGAATTTTAGTGAGGATGCTCAGCATAGGCTTCAGTGAGAAACTGATTTTTCAGTGAAATCTGAAGGAAAAATATGGGAGTGGAGAAGATATTCTGGGAATGTCCAAGCCGTTATCTTACTGAAGCAGAGCCATGTTTCTGAGCAGTGTATATTGCAACTTCACAATGCAGAACCATTCCCAAGCCATCAAATACCATTTTATTATTTAATTGCAGTGACTGTGTGGAGCTTCATTTTAAAGTTACAGTGTCCTTTGTTTAATTGATCCCCTGCATTTAAACAATTAGATTAATTTTATAGTTGCATTATTATAAAAGAACCATGTTGACAGTACTTACCTTTTCAATGAATTTTTCAGGATTTTCAGTGCCTACTGGGTCATCTTTGAGACATCTATAATTCTCTTTCATAAAATTGCAAAATGGACTCAGTTCTGTGGGTTCTTGATGCCAGATTAATCACTAATATGCAAACTTATTTTGCAAGTGGATATAAGGTATGTAATTATTATTTTAAACAATAAGAAGCAACACAATGAATAAAGGTATATACAATAGAGAGAATAATATTGCCATTTTATTTTTCTCTAATCTGGAAATTGGTTCAGTTAAATGGAAGAACAGAATTAATAGCTGTAACCTCCTTTAACCCAGTGACTCCCTTACCCTTGCGAGCCCTCTCAGAAAGTGAAATAGCAGAAGTGATGACCAAGCTGTTGACTAAGCTCCTATGAGTGGAAGAAGATACATAAAGACTGTGTCATTGTACAACGTGCTTGCATTTCCATGTCATTTAAATCTAGAATGGAAGGATTTTACTGCTATCTGCTTGGAGTCCTGAGTGCAATACTAGAGTGGTGTGCTGATTAGTTCCGACCACATGAGCCTTGCTGAGCTAGCCTTCTACTCTCAGCTGTCTCAGATGTGTGCTGGCCGAATCAGGCTCCCACAGAATGCAGTTTTGGAAAATTTTTAGGCTCCATCTTTCATTTCCATTTTTTTTTTGTTTTTTATTTATTTTTTTGAGACAGGGTTTCTCTGTGGTTTTTTAGAGTTTTTTTTTAACTAGGATAAATCAAACATTTGATTATTTGATAAAATAAAGAGCTGAATGGTATTTTAGGAAAAATATCTTTATAAACAGTTAATATCAGTTTAAATGAATTAGAGTATAATTTATATGTTTTGTGGTTGTATTTTCTGTGTCTTTCTCTCTCCTCCCACATATAGACTATGTGGGTATTTTAGTCATGGTCTTTCTCCTTAGTGATAATAAGCAGTAAGAAGCCTTAGGAAATTATTTGCAAATCAATCTGAAGAGACAAATTCCTGCAGTGGCACTAGCTTTTCAAAAGTTCTTTTTCTTGTCTTTTTTCATATCTCAATCACTTTTCCTCACATTCCACATGCCAACATAAACATAAACACAAGTCATTGTGTTTCTCAGGCACTGACATAAAATGAATCAGGACTGGCAGCCCAGATCTGCTCAGACCCAAGGAGTCTTCACTGTGAAGCCACATCTCACTCTGAGGAGACTTGTGACTTCTTTCCAAACATGAAGTGGATTTAATGACAGCTTTGGGGTATGGAACAGGGGATGAATTCATGTAATTAAAGAAATTCCATGTGCTCATAAGCTATAACTTTACAAACATTTGTTATTGCCTCTCTACAAATAAAGATACCCATGATAAAAGAAAACTTGAAATGACACAACTCTTACATGTTGAAGCTGAACCTAAAATCTGAGAGAAAGGGCAAGTGGGAGGGTTGTCCATGAATAAAGGTCCCATGCTGACTTTTTCCAAGTTGGGGTCACATTGGGTAGCACTAGAGAAGGCTAGGGAGGCAAACTCGTTTTATATGTTATCAAACAGTCCCTACAAGCGTGTGTGTTACCACTCCTCACTACTGAAGTTTCTAATTTAGGATTTATAGGTCTACACTTCCTTCATTAAAACACTGAATCCCCCCAAAGAAGTATCAACCCACAACTCTCTAAAATCAAATGTAATGACCTTTAATCCTAACACCACACAACTCTGCTCTCCATGTTAGTTAGGGGTCCTCATCAAAGACTAAAATTACTGGCATATTCTACCATCATACTAAATTATCACAACACTTTCAGGTCACTGAATATTCTAGCTGTTTCTCTGCCTTTGGGATTCTCACCGGCTTTCCATCATCAGAGATCATTTCCAGGTTTGCAGTTGCTCCTCTATATCATGCTTATAGATGTTGTTTGTCTCACTCTCCCAGTCATCAATTCTGCCAAGTACACTTAAACTGCTTCTGTTCCTTGTTCCCTTCTCTCTGAATGCTATCTATTGTAACTCTTAGCTTGTCTCTATTTTCTCCTCAATTGGGAGTTATTGGAAGACAGAGCTATTGTTTATCACATGAACTACAATAATTCTAACATCTAATGGGACTTGCTCAACATACACTTCCAGAATGAAAGACAGGATGAAAGCATCAGTGAATGAGCATAATAAGGGAATTAATCATTCAAGCAGTTAGAGAGAGCAATTTAAATGTTTGAACATACTTCCATTGAATTCAGGTGAACTTAAAGACATTTAGTATAGCCCTTGTTCATACTACCAATATTCCTTCATGGCTTGACTTAAGACACTCTACCATACTACTTTTTCATGACGCCACACAGTTATAACCATCACACAGAAAGAAAGAAGCAGCCACTCAAAATTTTGTTTGGGTGTTGAAGTTAATGACCAAAAAGATATCAAGAATGCCTAAGAAACATTAGCATTTGAACAACGAAGCCTTCTGGGAGAAAGAAGCATGGTTCTCTGGAAGTTTGAGATTGGTGTAGATCCAGAAAAATAAATAGACTAGATCCTTTGTGATGTATAGGAAGTAAAGTTGGGGTAATGAAGGGGTAAGTCACAAACAATCCCATACCAGTTTGGAATTATGATTAATAGGATGGTTATTTATTTAAGGGGAAAAACTTACAGATCACCATCCCAGACAACAGCCCTGTGCATAATCAGGGAGGGAGCCTAGTCGCTGGAAGCAGAGCTGGAAGCCAGAGGGCGAGTGGAGGGCAGTGGCAGCTTTATAAAAGAGAAGCCATGCACCAATGGGCTGGTATCTCAGCAGCTATTGGCTGAAGGAGCAGAAGGAGCTCCAGCAACAGGGTAAAGTTGCCATTCCTGACCAGGGCTTTGCGTAGGTTAGATATCCTGCTTGTGTCACATGAGGGGGAGCCTGTGTTGATGTCTGTGTCCATCCCTAGTCTCATGTCACAAACTGGAGTTAGTCTTTAATATAAAAACCCTTGAACGACCTCATCTTGTTGGCAACAGGTGGGATCTGTGACTTTTGTAACCAATGTATTCTGGCAAGGGGAGAAATATAAAGGGGTGGGTATGATCATAATATATTATATATGTGTATAAAATTCTCAAAGAATAAATAGTAAAAAAAAAAGTCACCCTGTTTCTCTACCACTGTGGTAGGCTGGAATATTACAGAACTTTATAAGTTTTCCACAAAACTTCAAGGCTGAGAGTTGGCCCTGGATTAAAAGGTAAAAAATGATTCAGAGTTGTTGGGAGAGATTCTTGTTTTTGTTTTTTTGCTTTCGTTGTTGTTGTTGTTTAATCAGTTCTTACCAGAACATTTCCTAAGTAACCTCACATAACACCATGATATTATACAACGAATAACGTCATCTCCCTCATTACATCCAGGGAAGAAGGACTTACAGACTTGGAGTGATTTGTGAGGAAGAACCCAGATGGTCGAGTTCAGACCTGAAATTCAATATTTGATGCATACTTATTTCAAACAGGATGTCTGTCCTGTGGGAGAATTTTGCCATCTTACCTCTTCTGATGGCACTTCAACTTTCAAACTTTACAATATGACCTTTGGTTTTATATATTTTTCAGAACTAGTACATCTTCAATAAATCAAAGCTTCCTACATTTGAGACAATCTTTTAACATGACTAAAGCTCCAAAAATAAAGTCTGTGGAACTTGTGTTCCCTTAAGTCAAGGATAAATGCATTTGCATTAGGATGTATTGACGTTCTCCATTTTCATTTCAGAAAAGGAAAAGACAAAGGACAAAAATCTCTTCATGTGTCCACTGGGCTACTCTTTATGCAATCATCTACTCTCATTCTTTAAGATATGATATATCCAAGGAAAATGGTGAGACAGAAGTAAACAGACCATTTTTTGAAAGAATTATTGAAGGAGATCAGCTGAAACCAGAAAATTAGAGGAGATTAATTTTATATGCCTGAGCTGGAGATCTATTTGTTAAGTGGTATTAATGTAGGGCGGTTAGCTAGATTTTGCATCTCTGTGAAGCAATACATCGCTTTGTTTACTCCCTTTGTAATTAATTCAGGCCTTAATTGTATTAGGTAAGGGGTGGAGAATTAAAAACACAGGTTTAAATTAATCTGGGAACGTGAATTTATTACTGTGATAAAAGAGCTTCGTCTCTGGGTCTCCATTTGCAACATTGCTTCAGAGCATCTCATGTGCTATAAATCACAACAGTTGGGCTGAGAACAAAGCCTGAGACTGATGTAGATGGCCTCATGAAGCCCTCAGCTGAGGGCTTCCATTGTTGCCCATGATCCGGCATATATAGCTTCCTGTGAACTGAAAGCCTTCTCCTGGTCCTAATCTTCTAAACCCTGGACTCACAGACAATGTGTGAATTTTCTGCAGTGCTTCTGGAAATGAACCACCTGAAGGAACTTTCCACTTCAGTTCTAATACAAAACAGTAATAACGGAATGGTTGCTCCCAGATCCCCTAAGGTCCTCTGTTGTACAAACTGCAACCCAACATGCACTTCCTGCCTCCCACTTTGTCCCTGTTATGTGTCCCTCCATGCTCTGTGCTGGTTTGAGCTGCTTTGCCTACAGGCCTATGAAAGCTCAAGGCCCTGTGAGTTCGTGGTCCTCCTTTGCTTTCTACCCAAGCACTGGGTTTTAATTACTGTGTGGATGAAGCATAGATATGATAGTCCATTTTTTCTTTCACTTCAGTGTATGTGTGTAGGGGGAAGGGCAAATCAGTGAAATTTATACTTCATTCTTATTACAGGGTCTTGTTTTGGAGACCGTGAGGATTGATAGCCCCCCAAACTATTTTCCTCCACCCCTTTGTTTTCCTCATGGAAGCACATATCTGAGTTTCACTGTGCTCTTCTGAGGTTCCCCCAACACCTTTCCTCCACCTAGAATTTCCTGAGCCTATCCCACAGCCCAATCACATTCAGTGGTCTAGTTCCCAAAGCAACCTTGCAGCCAATAAGAGAAAGATAAATTGTTCTACAAAACTAATAAATCAGTTCCCCAAATATGTGGTAAACATTACAGCTCTGAACTAAATAAGAGACTCATGGGCCTGACACCTGTTCATGGACTCATGTGTTACAAAAGGCTGATGTTAAGAATCAGGAATTTCCTCATGCAGAACTGATTTACTGGTAAGCATATCTGAATTCTTACCCCCGTTGCATATGCTGTGAGAATTTAGATGAGTTGCTTAATTTTGCTAAGGATTAGCTTTTTCTTTTATAAATACATGGAAATTAATATCTGCCTCTAATATCTGGAACTAATTTCTGTGACTAATACTTGTTAAAAATGAGAATAGAACAATATGAAGTGGGATTGCTTTATGATTGTAAAGGATTAGGGGAAAGAACGTGTGCTTTGGATACGGGTTTAACATCTGTAACTACTGACGCGCTGTGTAGCTTCAGGTGAAGAGTTCATTTTGGAGCAACGCTGGCTTCTGTAAAATGGGAGCAGCAGTGCATCTTCACAATGGCGAGGGGGAAATGAAGTGGTGCAATTTACATTCTGTCACAAATACCAGCTGGGCCCCGTGACTGGTCTAGTATGGTGTAGTTGCTTGATTGCTGCCCCTCAGGTTTACATAGGCACTTAGACTTGGAAATAATCTAGAATGATTTGCACTGTTCTCCAAAGTATTTGTTCAGAAACAGAAACACACACAGAGAGAGAGAGAGAGAGAGAGAGAGAGAGAGAGAGAGAGAGAGAGAGAGAGAGAGAGAGAGAGAGAGAGAATGAGGCAGGAAGGGAGAGAGGGTAGAGGGAGACAGAAAAATATGGGAGATAGATTATGTATTTGTATATATGCAGATGTGTATGTGTATGTGTGTATATAGCATACTAACCACATACTTTCTGTAAGCATTTGCTTTTATCTGTTATTACCCTCTCATCTGTACTGCATTTTATGTATAATTTATTTCCAATTGATGTCAAAAGCCTTATGTAAATATCTTGTTTGTTCCTACTTTTCTCTTGACTTAGATCTGTATTCTGTATTTTATAAGATTTATTTTTGTCCCCAAGTACTTTTAAGTTTGAATTTTAAAACAAACCCTAAAAAAAGTGCATGTGCATGCGTGTGTGTATGTGTGTGTGTGTTTTCAATCATTAGAGGCCATGTTTAGTGTTCAATACTGTATATTTCAATACTAGTTTTTAATGAGCAAGATTTTCCATCTGCTAATATTATGAAGATTCACACATTGTGACCTGAAAGACCATCCATGGTTCACATTTACAAGCAGAACAATCTGTAGAAGGGAAGTGGGTGTTGGGGACTAGAGCATAGAGCTGTGTAAATCAGATCCAAATATTTCCAATTAGCCTTCCCATTGAGATCTGGAGAGATGTGAAATTCCTGCAGGAAGAATTTTTAAATATTAAAGTTGTTATTCACAGTACATTTGTATAATTTATTGCTTTTCTCCTCTTGCCAAATGTTCAGAATCTCTAAAAATACTGCTTTGGTTAGTTAAAAAGCTGGTCCTATGTTATTTCCTGACTCCATAACCTTTTTTACAAAGTACACAGACTCACAGGAGGAAACTAGATCTTAGCATAATCATAACTGAAAACCTGTAGGCTTCAGATGTTTCTTGTTGCATACCTGGGGGAAGTTGTTTGTCTTTCTGGTTATATCTGTATTTTTGAATAAGAAAATTCTGAATAATCACGGCTATCTGAAATAGCTTGTGGAAAAAATGGGACTTTATAATACTAGCAAATTGCCTAATTTAGAGGCACACGTATTGAGTTTACTAACATAATTGCCTTGTAACAGTAAGAATACTCTACCCTCAAATCAGAGGAGTTATGTGATCTCCTGTGAAAGGATACTGACAGCACCTTTCAGATTGAGAAGAACTGGTTGGGGGAAGGTTGGAAAGTGTTTTGGAGAGATTGAACCATCAGTTAATTTCTTTGGTAGGTGAATAAAACAACCAATATCAGACTGGGCTGATTTATGTTGCAACAAAGATCAAAAGTTGGAGGAAACTCAATGCTTGCTACTAATAACTTCCGCAGTAGTACAGGGGCCAGTTGAAAATGTTTGCATATTACTTTGTTTCTGTGATCAGGGAGCTAAGCACATCATCTTTGTTGGAAGTGCACATGAGGAAGGTTGCCCTTAAAGGGACTTGCACTCTTGTGTAAGTCATGCTGACAGCCCTGAACCCATGTACTCCATATCACAATGCAGCCCACAAAATAAACACAGAAAGGAAGCTCTTCTGCCCTGAGTATCTTCTGTCGAAAATCACCCCAACGCCTTAATATATAAGGTTCTTTAACTCTTAAACTATAGTTTTGTGTTAGTCATTATTGTTTGTGTTGAAATTTTGGGAAAATGACATATGTACTATTTTGGGTAAAATAGCAGATAGTAAGGAGTTCCTGACTTTCCGGACTACATCAGGTCTCTTCTGCAACTGTTCAGCCCTGCCCTTAGACTATATGTAACTGAGCAGATGTGGTAGTTTTCAAATAAACTTCTGCTTTCAAAAACAGTCAGTGGAACGAATTTTATTGACTCTTGTTCCACAGTGAATATGAGGTAACACACATATCTGAAACCCTTTACCGTTAGAGCCTCTGCTCAGCTTCTGTATGATAGTTAATTGGACTGGAAAGTGATACACATCCAGACAGGCTCTGCACTGTCCATTTTGGTTCGATCTCCACTGTTACCCTTTGCCTTTGAGACCACTTTAGGTAGCACTACTCTCTAGTCAAGGGTCCTGAACTGCATGAGATATGAGAAGCAAGCAAGAGAACATGTGTTAAATTATGTGATAAATTTTTCTCTGCTCTTGACCTGATATGACCAGATCTTTCAAGTTCCTGCTCCATTGACTTCCCACACAATGGGATAACTTGGAACTATGAGTTCAAATAAACTGTTTTCCCCCCCCGAGTTGCTTTTTGTCAGGGTGTATTATCACAACAACAGAAATGAAACCAGGAAGTTTGCCTACATTGCTAATTTCTCTTCTTTAACTAGGATATTCAGGCTTCTGATTCTGGTCTCCCTTCTGAAGAGTAGAGCTATGCTAGAAAGATGGTAGAGTACTGTGGAGAGAATTATAACCTTTTCTCCATGTGATTTTCCACTGCCTGTTCATGTCCATCCATGTCCTGCTTATTTTGCATAAAAGTCTCTTTTGTTATGCCTCCTTTTCTTAAATATCTCTTATGTATGAAGACTTGTTTCGATATTGTTTGTTTCTGGGAGTCTTCAGAATTTTAATCCCAACAGAAGCCTAAGTTGGTTTTCCTTGATGTTTTCATATAATATTCTATGTCTGTGTGATAGTTAATATTGACTGTCAGCTTGATTGCACTAATAATGACCTCTGGGTATGTCTTTGTGAGCATTTCCAGCTAATTAACTAAATGGAGAAGACCTGTCTGCTCTAAATTTGTGTTGAGGAATTAATAGAATAAACAGGGAAAAAAAAGAAGTCCAAACTATAGGTCATGATTTCTTTATGATTGTAGCATTTGTGAGGCTGAGGCAGGAGGATTGCTGCAAGTTTGTACCTAGCCTGCACTACAGAGAAAGAACTAGAAAAAAAAAACCTATCATGAGTGAGGTAACCCATACCCAGAAAGATGAAGATGGTATATACTCACTCATAAGTGGATACTTTCTGTAAAGCAAAGGATAATGAGCCTATAGTCTATGACTCTAAAGAAACTAAATAAAGAAACAGTCAAGGAGAAGCCATGTAGCCCCACTGGAGACAGACACCAGAACTTTACCCCATAAGCCTTGTGGTAATACACAGATTACTAGAAATGGGTTAAATTAAAATGTAAGATTTAGCCAATAAGAAGCTAGAGCTAATGGGCCAAGCAGTGATTTAATTAATAAAGTTTCTGTGTGATTATTTTGGGGCTAAGCAGTTGGGAACCAACAAGTAATCTCCCTGCAACAAGTTCTCCCAACAAAATTGGGGACATGGGGGTGGGGAAAAAAGGGAGGGCAGAAAGGGGACAAGAGGGTAGAAGGGGAGGGGAGAAGAACTTGAGGGAATGGTATAGTTGAGATGGAGGAAGGACAGAGACAGAGGGCAAGAAAAGAGATATTTTGATTGAAGGAGACATTATGGGGCTAGCAATAAAACTGGTACTAGAGAAATACACAGTAATCCACAAGGATGACCTCAGCTAAGACTCTAAGCAATAGCAAAGAGGGTGCCCAAAATGGCCTTGCCCTGTGGTCAGATTGATGACTGTCTTTAATGTCACCATAGAACATTCATCCAGCAACTGATGGAAACAGTTCACTTTCTTTTTTAAAATAAAATAAATATAAAATAAATCAAAAATCCAAAACCAAGCAAACAAAATGGAAAAATCAGAATAATGACAATGACAAAGAAAGAAAAAGTCAGCTGCTAGGCATGTCCTCCTCTGTGTCTGCCTCTGCTTTCTGGATGCTGTGATTTAAGCTACTCTACTCGATAATACTTTCCTCAATGTAATAGGAAATTACAATGTAAGTCTCTGAAACCTTGAACCAAATGCTTCTTCTTTTAGTCAGCTTTGCTCAGGTATTTTAACATGGTGACAAAAAAAAATCTAACACAGTCCATTTCTATCCAAAAACACTGTCAAAGTTAACTTACTTGTGTTTTTAACCTACTAAAACTTATGCTGGGGAGTATCACTGCCTCCCTTTGATACATCATACAATTTTACATCACCATGACTCTTCACTTATGCTTTTTCTCATCTTAGAATGCTGTTTCCTACCTGGAGCACTCTCTTGGCCACTAACAAATGTTATCTACATTTTCAGTCGTCTCAGTCATTGTCTTTTTTGGTGATGCCTTCTCTGAATTTGTTGTGCCTCTTTGTTCTCCAAACTTTGGTATCAGATGGCCCTTGAGTAAAGAAAAAGTCTTTATTCTCCACAATTTTAGCATTAAGTAGTAGGCCTTGGGCATGATAGAATAAATTTTAGGCATTCAGTGAATGCATGTGTGTGTGTGTGTGTGTGTGTGTGTGTGTGTGTGTGTGTGTGAGAGAGAGAGAGAGAGAGAGAGAGAGAGAGAGAGAGAGAGAGAGAGAGAGAGAGAGGTGGGGGAATTGAAGAAATGGAGGCGGGAGAGAAAAAGGAAGAAATGAAGGAAGTAAGAAAGAAAAAAAGGACAGATGAGAGGAAGGAAAATATTTCATGGGGACATAGTGGGCTCTGATCTAAGTTTCTATGTTATCATCCACAATCTTCTGTCCACCATAAATCCTGTAGGGCCATCCCTTATTACTCATTTAGATGCTATCATATTGCATGATTAAATTTTTCCCTACTTCTCTAAGAATTTCTTATGAATTGATTAAGCAGTGTCTTATTTGGTCAGATAACCTCTGAGCAATTGGCTTCTGTTTTCCTACCATTTGAATCTCTATAGCATGACCTAAATAAATGTCTGCAGTCCTGTTATGAAATGTAATGCTGCATTTATCCCTTTTCACTTTCTTCTGGTTCTTTAACCACCAGTATCTGTTATCAGAATAGTCTTTGCAACCATTAAGACTCCTTTGGAAGCAAATGACAAAAATCTATCTTGGAAAAAAGAAAATAACAAACAAAAAATGATGAATTGGGAGTTTGCTCCAGTATCATGCAGCATAGCTAAACTATGGAACAGACAAGAGTGCAGCTGCTCCTGAGGGACAGCGCTACGCACAGGCATCATGGTCAGTGTGGCTGTTTCCTTATCATGAATTCTTTACCTCACATCTTTAGTTAATCAACTTAGGCCAAGCATTCCTCGACAAAACCTACATAGTTTTTGATTGTGGGAGTTTTTTTTTTATCCCTGTCTGTGGGGATAAAGTTTTGCATTTATGATTTGTCTACTTATCCATTTGTGACTTTCATGTGGAAAGTACAAGAAGTGCCAGAAAGAAAGAAAACAGCCACACACTGAGGTTGGTGAATTTCTACCAACTTCAGATTAAAAGATTTCAGGATTAGTAGAGAAGAAATATCACTTCTACAGAAGTAGAAACTATGAAATCACAAGTTTCTACTCATTAACAATCATTTTTGGGGTCTTTACTGTATCCAATGACCACACTGGGAACTGCAGTAGGTAAAAGTAAATCACACAAAAGCTATAGTCTCACTCCTCACAAAGCTTACAGACAAAATGGGAGACAGGATCTTTGAACTAGTAAATGTTCCCCAAACTAAACAGGTCATTTGTTTTTGCAGACATTCAGAGTCCACACTACATGTCACTGTGGTGGACACTAAGGAGAGCAGAAAGATAAATGGGCAGTTACTATTACTATAGCTACTGAGACACTCTAGACAAGGCTGATGTATAAGCAATTAGTATCCATTTAGAATAACTTAATGTTCTCTGACAGATAAATGCAAAAAAAATGAGATACTTACATAAAGAGAAATAGCTTAGAAGAGTTCAGAAGCAAACTGGTTAGTCGACAGAACAGACTAAATGGAAAGAAAGAAGGACAACTCCAGGTAGAAGTGGCTGAAACAGAGGCAGAGAGGAGATGTTTTCACAAAGTGGTGTGTGTATGCAACCAGAAGTCTCAGAATAGGCAGAAGAATCCTTGAACTAATGGAATGGGACAATTATAACATGAGAATAAAAAAAGCCTAAGAGTTTTAACTTTATAATGAGAATGCACTGAAGGGCTTTATATTGGCAGTACTGGGAACAAAATGCAGGTCTGCTTTTCAGTATTGTATGGGTGGAGGAGTAGGGCTAAATTATTAGGAAGAGGGAAAGAACCAAAAGGATTGTTTTGGAAAAGATCATGGTGGTGATCACTGTCTTACTTAATTTTTATTACATTTCATAGTTCTGGAGGGGCTAAACCTATATGCAGTGTTCTATCTTATTACCTTTCTTATTAAACTCTAAGCTCTTTGGAAATATGAAATGCCATTCATGTTTTATTTTATTTTTGTATTCTATGAAGTCTAACATAGAATTAAGTTTAAAGTATTGATGTGGGATTCCCCTCTGTATGTTGTGAATACAACTGGTTAATAAAGAACTGCTTTGAGCCTATAGCAGAGCAGGGCAGAGCAGAGGTAGGTGGGGAAAACTAAACTGAATGCTAGGAGGAAGAAGGTAGAGTCAGAGAGAAGAAGTGTAGCCCTGCCGGAAACAGATGCCAGATGAAACTTCACCCAGTAAGCAACAGTAACTTGGCGATACACAGATTAATAGAAATGGGTTAAATTAATATTTAAGAGTTAGCCAATAAGAAGCTAGAGCTAATGGGCCAAGCGGTGATTTAATTAATACAGTTTTTGTGCGATTATTTCGGGGCTAAACAGCAAAAAACTAACTAATGGCCTCCTTACAACGAAGTGTATTCTAAATAAATATTTATCAAATATATGCAAAAGCTATTGGATAGATGAGTTTATTAATGAATTACATCAGGATGCTGAGAAAAGAATCGAAAATAAAGAATCTGAGCATCCCAATCATTTACTCAGATGCTGAGAATCACAAGGAGATGGTGTCGATCTTTCTGTGACTCTCTGACTGTGTAGCCTTCTGCAAGTTTTTCTGTTTGCTGAGCCTCTAATTATTTTCCTTTCCTGCTGATATGAGACTAATAATTCTTGCTATCTCACAGTGGTAGTGTGAAGATGAAAAGGGAAGATTATATACAATGCCCATAGCTTGTTGCTAGCATGAAGTGTGAACTCATTAAATAGTGTAACCTAATAAGTTTATACTAGCTTCTTAATGACAGACCAGGCAGGAAATGGCTTACTTCCTTTCTTGTTTCTTTATTTATTCTTTCATACACTTACTGCTCAATCAACAGTATTAGCTCATGCTCAGTGTTGCATATTGAATTCCCAAAGATCAAAAATGTGTAGAACATTTTACTCAAGGTACTCACCCTGACAGAGAAGAGTTTAAGAATGTTCACAGGCTTTAGAAATGCCATGAGAAATCACGGTCAAGGGATGGTATTTTGATGATTCCACCTTTACATCTGGGAGGTAAGAGGGACCCTTGCTAGTTGAAAACCAAGAATTTTGCTTGAGCACTATTTCAAGTGCAAGGTTGAAATATTAGGGAGTTAAGTCACATTTCGGAAGATTTATAAGTGTTTCACAATCTTGAGACAAGAGTGAAAATTTTCCTGTTGTTTGTCCTCTTCAACCTCAAATGTCATTATTTATGCCAACTCTGGTCTTTTTCTGTCATTGCAAGTAAGAGATGCCACCAGAACTCTGCAGGCTCCCCAGGGAATGAAAACTACATGGTGGCTGTTGATTTGGTGAAGGCCAGGCTGTGTCTGCGGGCATCTGCGGGCATCTGCGGGCTTGCTTTTCCAGCAGGAGAAGACCCACCTGGAACAGACTTGAGTCAACTTGCAGAATTCACTCCACACATGTGTTCCCTGGGAGAAGAATGAAAAGCTTCTCACTGGTGATGCTAAAAATCAGTATGTGACAGTCTTTGTGAACACGGGAGGTCTGGTACTGGCTATGCAAGAAGAATCGGAGTAGAACTGAAGAATCTGCAGTTTTATGTGCTTCAGAAGAGCACTGAGCGGCATGAAAAACTAAATCCACGGACTTGTTTTTCTCCTCCTAAGTTTTCTTTCCTTTTCTATTTTATAATTTCCTTAACAATATCCTTGTTCTCTATTATTAAAGATACAAGCTCATTACTGCTTTTTGTTGACTATCCTTTCCTACTCTCTGAGATGTCAGTCTGACTGCTGGACACTAGGCTCACTCCATTTTCATGCTCTCTTAATTTGTGTTATCTCCTGGAGAGGAAATTGAATTCATGTGTTTATTTGTATCTTATAAAATGTACCTTTCCAGTAGGAGTAATGAAAATGTGGAGCGGGGCTTGCAGGGTTGGCCAGACCGACTTTTTAACCCTGAGCAAAGGTCATTTCTGGTTGGTCACAGCAGGTTTACTCTGGCTATAGTTGTGGTCCATACAACAGTTTCTGTTTTGTCATTATCACTTATTTTACTTTTCATCATCATTTATTGTATCACTCATCCGTAGTTTTCAGACTTAACAGTTAGCTTTGAGTATGCCTGACCTAGGGTCAGATAACCAAACGCTTAGTTTTATATTGTGGATTATCCATGATCAAGGGGATCTTCTATAGGAAGCCTACAATTTTGCAGATACAAGCCAAGCTGAGGTGGAAAGCAGCAGGTCTGAACAACGTGTTTGCTTAGTGTTTCGCATGTGCCGTGGACTCTGCCTACAAAGTGTGATTTAGTTCTCACAACTGTCCAGTGAAAAATCCCGTAGTATCCCTCTGTGATCAGATAATAAAATGGTTCAGCAAAGTCCGTGAACTGTCAGTGGTCAGAAGACACTTATGAGGGGATCAGGCTTAGATCTAGATTTATTTCATTCTAAACTTGTGTTTGTTCTACAGCACCCTTAGGGCAAATGCAGAGAAATCAGTTTGCCTTCTCACCAGGCTTTTGTGGGATGAGTGTCTTTGCCTTTGTGTGCCTGCAGGCAGGAGGGGTTGGGTCTTCAGAAGAAATGGCAGCATGCTGGTAGCTGCTGAGAACACTGGGGTCCACTTAGATTTCTCTCAGTCTCATGAACACTTTTGCAAAGAGTTGTGGTTCAGATAAATGAATAAGTAAACCAGTAATTTCCTTTCCATATTGAGACATATGATATGAAGAGACTAGAATCTAGCAGATCTTTAGATTGTGGAATATTATATTTTAATTAGAATTTTATGGTTTGGGTCAGAAACTTAGGCTTCATTGCTAGACAATCCTTTTACTTGCTATGGGTTTCTGGGTTACTTACTGTGTGTTTCTAAAACTCGATATTTTACCCATGAAATATCCATTTTAGGATATTGCCACATAAACATTAAGTCCTAATTTTATATCATCAGCACCCTTACAAAAAGCCAAGCATGGTAGGGTATCCTTGTAATCCAAGCATTGGGAAAGCAAAGTCAGCTAGGTCCCCAGGCTTGCTGGACAGGCAGTTCTTGTTGAGTTGGTGATATACCTTCTCTCAAGCTCTTAGGTGAAAAAAAATGACAGAGGACTACATCAGCTTCTGACCACACATACATACATGTACTCATGAAATAGGCACATATGCATGTAACACATATAAATATCATTTTAATGTATCTGTGTCTGTGTCTCAGGGCATGCATGCATATCCTATGCATGCTGGAACTCTGGAGATAAGAGGCATGGGCACCTCTAGAACTGATGTTAAAGATGTTTTTGAGCCACTACGTGGGTCTAGGGATACAAACCTGGGTCCCCTTTCGAGATCAGTAAGAGCTCATAACTGCTGAGACAAATCTTCAGTTTTTAAAGTAAATTTCCCTGTGAAGCTATTTTGAAGAATTAATATGTTAATTAATGTTAGTTCTTGACACTTGATAGGATGTTTGACAGGAGCAATCGGCATTATCTTGAAGCAAGCATGCTAGGAATTTGTTCTGGTTCCTTTCAGCTTACTCTTAAACTTTTGCTTAGTTAATATTTACAGACCTGAGAGAATGCAAAACAATGTACCACAAAAACAGACAAACAAAAGTGCTAGACATTAAGCTAAACAATAAAACAATACCATAAAATAAGAAATTTGAATTACTTCCCAACAATTTACTTTACTACCAAGTACTTTCTTTTTAGTCTCTAGTGCTTGAACTGCATTTATGAATACTTAATTCGTTTTCTTGTTTTTATTAGTAACACACATATATATCTTAAAATGAAGCGCAGCTAATAAGTGCTAAACTAGCAATGGGAGGAATAAACAGACACAAAACCACAGTAAATTTTATTAATGAGTCTACATTTTCATGAACAAATGAGGCCTGGTGTATATACTTAATTTTCAGTTGTTAGTTTCAGAATATTTAAATTAACTCACGAATTTCTACTGATACTTTCTGGGATTCCTGAAGATGTGAGAATTACAGAGTTTGGCACCAGAGAGCTAGACATTAAAATCCCAACATGTCCTTAAACATCAAAAATATTTTTTTTCTAATTTTCTATTTTCCCCCTATTTTCTGCTTACTAAAATCACTGTTACTATCATTTGTCTCTTCTGATTTTACACTCATTCTTGAGAATAAACAAGAGAATCACTCCGAATTCTGCCACTCAAATGAGGTCTAAAGATCATTCTCTTGTTATCAGGCATATCCTATGAATGCTGGATCTCAAATCTGGGAATTCAAATCTTTATGATAGCAAGAAGTGTTTTGTACAGACATGAAATTGAGGAGCACTGGATTACATTTCAAAATTAGAATTCAACAGAAAACAGTGTTCTAGTGCATGTTCATCCCTGATGGATTGCCATGAGCAAGACTTGCAAACATCACATCCGTGCAATAAGAACAAAAGTACCTGTTGTCCAACCTCAAGGTCAGGATGTTAGCCTCATAAAAAGCCTGCCTTTGGTTGCTTTGTTAAACAACATGACCCAACGAAACTCGGTGGGAGAAAGGATTTAGCTTGTCTTACGGGCTACAGTCCATCATCAAGTAAAAAGTTCAAACAGGAACTCAAGGTATGGGCTTAAAGTAGAAACCACAGAGGAATGTGGTTTATTGGCTTCCTCCTTCTAGTCCATGACCAGGACCACCTTCCAAGAGATTACAGTAGCCATAGGGCCTGGGCTCCCTTACAGACATTAGAAATCTGGACAATAGAGGCAATATCCCCATTGAAACTCTCACATAACTCTGGGCTGTCTTGAGTTGACAGCTGTATTAATTAGGGGGCCTACCAAGAAGTGGAAGATAAGAGTTCAAAATTCCCTCTCACCATAAAATAACATGATTAATGAGATAAAAATACTGCTTACCCAATTAATGGACAATCATTTTGTGTCTTTTCAGTGCATCAGTGTGTCTACTTAAAATATTTTAAATAAAAAAGTACCAAAATAGCATGTGGAAAAAATTATCAACTGATTTATAATTCAAAAGTGTACATTATTTCCTAGCTATGGTAGAGTGATCCCCCCACCGCTTTAGACAGGAAGATCAGAAGTTCAAAGTCATCCTCAGCTACGTACAGAGTTTGGGGCCAACCTGGGATAAGAAAACTTTTGATGTTGTTACTTCTACCTCTTGAGCTTAGAAGATGAATATCACAATGCCTGGTTTTATATCATATTGGGGATCAAACCTAGTGTTTAATACATGCCCAGGAATCTGTTTCTCCCAGTTCCACCCTCTCCCAAAAGGGGGAACTAAAAGCAGTTCTCTTTTAAATCAGGTAGCTCCTCATAAGAACTGCAGATTCCTCCCTCTGATTTCTCTAAATTCTGGTCTGAAGAAGTCTGCCAACCACCCCCTTAGAGTTAGTAATTTTCTAACATAGCTATACATACACATCCTATTTGAGCTGTCTTTGCTTTCTCCCTTTCTCTTCTACTTTCTTCCTTCTCAGTCCCTCTGACCCACCTCTACTCAGGGCTTGAGGCAGAGAGGCCAATCCATACATGCTTGCAGAGTGAGCAGATAGATACAGTGGTCTATGACAACGTCTCTCTGAAGAACGACATGCAGCCTGTATAGTAGGTACCTGTACCACCTGCTTAATAGGGTTGTTAAGAGAATCAAATGAGACTGGGCATGCAGTACCCCTGTGTGAGCTGTAAAACACTGAATCAAAATGAGAGTGCATTATTAGGCATATGTGGTCTGATAGTGTCTTACAGATGGCAGTCACCTGCTGTTATGAAAGCCATCTTTAAGCCAAAGCTGAAACCATAATGGACCCAGAGGCTTCTGGGGCAGGGAATAATCAGCTCTTGCTTCTGTGCCCTCTTTGGCTCAGGATTTTGTTGTCTGTGCATATTTTCTCCGAGAGTATTGGCTGCTATGCTTTTGTTGTCTGGGGTGCTGGTATTTGTCTAGGTCATAAGGATGCTCTGCTTTGGGGAGCCATAGGTGGCCTTCTGGGGTGCTGCATTTGGCTGGCAAGATCTGTTCCTGTCCTGTGCCATGTGCTTGAGACATTTACATGCTGAGCTGCTTCATTAGGGACATACACTCAGATCACTTCCTGGAAACAATAAGGTCTGCACTGGGATAGAACGGAGCTGAATAGACATTTATCTTTTCACGGGGCAAATCAATGAGTAATTTTCTGGTTTGAATGCTGTATTTAACACTCTGTCCGAGGAACTGCTGTCAAGCATGTCCTATTCCAAGGTGGTTTTAATAAAGAGATTTAAGAAAAAAAACCTATCATTTAATATTTCTGGAACTTGCTTTAATACTCCTGGGAGCTGTTGCCCCTATGATGTGCACCCCAGCGGAGGAAATGGCCTAGGTGCTGATGGCACGCACCTCTGAGGGGCAGCGTTCTCTAAACTTCAGTGGCATAGGTTTGACGGACGAACTCAAAGCCCATGTTTTCTCCTCTACTGCAGGTAAACACTTTAACCTGTTGATTATTCTCCCAAATGAGAGAGGTGAGTCAGCAGAGTGAGGAGCCCATATATTGCCAGCGCCTATTGTTACATATTCAGTAGAGTGGTCCAGACTTGCATTTCTTAAGGTTGTCAGTTTTCAACTTCCATTCAAGCATCCCCAGATCTCATATTGACATCCAGCCCCTTTCAATGTACTGGTGCAGAAAAGAAGAAAGGAGGCTCAGAAAGGTCAACTGACCTCTTCACACAGCCCACGCTCAGGAAGCTGGTGATCTCTCTTGATAAATTGGCTCCATCATCTTCAGAGAGGACTAGAAGGGTTCGTGGAGGCTGGGAGGGTGGAGTTATTTTCATCCATAGGACAAAGTTGTGAGGTTCATTTTTAGTTGGGGGAAACTGGGAATGGTGTATTTTCTAAGTTATTCTCATCTGTAACACTGAGGAACTACTAATATGTGCTACAAACTGTGTGCATTCGACAGATCGTATTTGTAACCCGAGGCGCACCTCTGGCATATTGAACCTCTTCATTCTGCACTTCGTAAAGTATGGAGATGGTTGGGAAATATGGCCAGACATGTATCCGTCCAAGCACAAACGAAGATTGTCCTCTGTTGTGGGAAACGATGTCCCACTTTCCTCCCTAAGAAGTTGACTGTGGAACTCTGAGCATACAGTGTGATCTGGACAGTTTCTCAAATTCTGATGCCCTCCGAGCATTTCTCACCGTGAGCTGTAGATGGCGATGTTGCATCAAGAACTTCTTCCCTGAGGCAATGGTGGGAGCTGGGGCGTCCAGCTGGGGCCTGCTGGGGTTGAACTCTGAGAATCCTGCTTTTAGTTCCTCTGGTTGGTCATAACCCAGCAGTTCTCCTTCTGGGTCCCCTGCTTCCCCATCATTCTCACCTGCCTGCTACAAGCTGGGAAGGCAAGCCCTGTTGCGCTTCCCTCCTCCCTATGTTCCTTTGCTTTACAGGGGTCTGTGATTAATAGCAGCACTGGGGAACAATTGAGAGGGAGAAGGCACTTGCAATGCAACAGTGGAGAGATTAAATGTAATTCGGGTGCCGAACCTCTTTAGTGAGAGCATCCTTGCAAATCTGTTTTCCCTTCCCTCCCACCGCGGCCCCCCTACTCGGGGTGGAGGCAAGCGCAGTGACTTCATTAATCAAGGCGCTTTGCCGGAGCTGATGAATTTTAACAGCAAACTGTCACTTACAATCCTTTGCTGTCTCATGTATCCCTGAGCCCTGGTTATTTCATCTTCACCAATTAATCAAGGCAGCCACAAAGCGACCCTGGAGTTTATTAGCAGAAAACAGGTTGTTTCTTCCCCAGAGACAGGCTTTTCCTGCCGTACCAGATGTCAAGAGGCGTGCACGTTCCTTTAGTTTTTCTGGTGGAGAGACACACCCAAGTCACAGATTTACCCTTCGATTTTTCCCGGGGCCATCAATGAGCAGCCCTTTCCCCAAATCTTCCTGCTCTCATCTGCTCTCAGGGCTCTAGCACTTTGATTAGAAGGTCAACAAGCAGAACGTTGAGACAAGCTCCTGCCTCCCCTACCCCGGCTGATTCTATCAGTCTGCCCAACAGACTGAAAGTAGGGTATGTAGATAGCCGCACCAATGGTGATTTGGCACAGAATTTTTGGATCTGTGCCTGAGTATGGGTGTTGAAAAGTGTGCGGTTTGGTTTTGTTTGCTTTAATTTTTTTTTTTTCTTCATGAATTTACACTTGACTGATACCACTTTTTCAAAAATCCCTGGCTCCCCTGGAATGGATACACTAGCACATAAAATAAAGGACTTCTATTAGGCAAGTAATACTTTTTAGCAATTGCATAATCCTCTTTAATTTCTAAAATTGAACCTCTGGTGAAGCCATGCTGGTTGAAGTGGTAACATCTGTGGAGAACTTCAGGGGTGCATATTGCTTGTTCCCTCTTTATCACTCTTCCTCTAGGCAGAACAGCTTCGGTAGCCAGCCATTTGCACAATGCATTTTTGCTCCCATTCATTAATTCATTCATTGATTCACTCCAACAAACATTTATTGAACATTTCCCTCTGAGTCAGATCAAATCTCAGCCATCAGAAATCACAATATGCTACAAAACACTTGCACAAATTACATTTTGTTCCAGTCAAGGTGAGTGCTATGAAGAACACAGGTTGCTAGGAGAACACTTAATGTGGAGATTAAATCTTGCCTGTAAGTTGGAAACATTTGCCAGGAATTGACATTTACCAGGAGATCTGAAAGTTCAGGTGAATTAGCCTGATGGGAGTGGAATGCTGCGGAGAGGGAGATAGTAATAGGGAGAGGGAAAATGTCTTTGCAGAAGGCCTTCAGCATGGTGGCTTCTTGTAGATGTTTACAGGAGACTTGGGGGAGAATGCTAATGGTAGAGGCTAAAAGGGAAGTAGAGACCAGGTGTCACAGGCCTTTGTAAGTCACTTCGGGGACTTTTTCTGAAACTTGACAAGGGAGTGTTGCACAATTTTAAAAATACTTACACTGGTGCTTTAGAAGGTATCATTTGGAGCTGATCAGTGGTGGTGCACACCTTTAATCCCAGCACTTGGGAGGCAGAGGCAGGTGGATCTCTGTGAGTTCGAGGCCACCACGGTCTACAAGAGCTAGTTCCAGGACAGGAACCTAAAGCTACACAGAGAAACCCTGTCTTATAAAACAAACAAACAAAAGGTATCATTTGGCAGAAGATTTCCCAGAATGATTACAAACCCTACTCCTTCGAAAAAGCAGAAGCAGTGACCTTTCAGAGCCCTGGCGATTAATCAAAGCCTTACAAAAGTTAGCAGGTGGTTTTGTTTACGAAAATGCATGAAGAGTCATATGTGGTATACAGGCCTTTAACCCCAGTACAGTACAGAGAGACAGGTGACCACTGAGAGACTGAGAACAGCCTGGTCTCCATAGCAAGTTCCAGCCAGCCAGGGCTACACAATTAAGACCCTTATGAAAGAAAGAAAGAAGAATAGCAGGATAGTTCGCGGCATTTGGGAGCTTACCCTGTGCCAGGTTTCTATTAGTCCGGAAACTGCAGACTTGTGACGATGGGAGTGGTAGATCTAGAAGTCTAGAGGGGTTAGGGTAGGGAAAGAGCACTGGGTGCTACTTAGAAAGCCCTGTGACTCAGAAGTTGCCACTAGCTGACATCCTTGCCCACTCCCTTCATTGATCTTTTGTACAGGTCTTGTCTTAGGTTGGTAGATGTCATTGTTAACAGTTTCCTCACATTGTAACTAACTGGTGGTTAATTGAGACAACAAGAAGCTAGAGAAAGAACGAGAAGAAAAACTAGAAAATGAGATGCTAATAGTGGGAAACTGATTCTTTAAGATGACATTTTCAGCGTTTTGTGAATACGCAAGGCTATAAACACACTGTTCAGTAGATATGAAATTTCTGGATTTGAAAAAGATTTTGAGAAGGCCGTAATCTTTCATCTAAAAGATAGCCTTGAGGGTCAATATTTGTAAGTATTGAATATGTGCCTTTACACACACACACACACACAAACACACACACACACACACAAACTTCACAGTCTAAGAAGGGAGGTTTAGAGGTTCAGATATTTAGGAACATGCCTCTATAATTATTCAATAATAATGGAACTATCCAAGGTTTCATCAATGGTCAAATACAATAGAAATAAATAATTTTAATAAATAAAGAGGAACAGTCATGAAAAAGCATGAACAGGGGCTTGGGAGATAGCACATTTGGCAAAGTGCTAATCGTGCATACCTGAGGACCTGAGATCACATTCCCTAACACCATGTGAAAAGCCAGGCACAGCCATGGGCACCTGTAACTCTAGTGCTGGGGAGACAAAGATAAGTAGATCCTTAGATCTTATAGGCTAGCTGGTCTAGCCGAATTGTGAGGTTTAGTGAGAGACAATACAGTGGAGAGAGATTGAGAAGGCACTCAATGCCAACCTCTGGTCTCCACAAACAACTGTATACATACTCTGCATATGTACAGTACACACAGCCACATAAACACATTAACACATGCCACATGCCCACCTGTGTGCACACATACAGATACACACACGACGGAGGGGGGAAATAACAGCTAAAATACTCTATTGGTATGAGGAGGTCTGATATCCAGAGTAGTTGCTGCACTCTATTATTTAAAATATTCATTTTTAAGCATATGAAGCAAAGCAGCAAACTATTGCTTATACATCAGCACGTGGGGATGGGTAAAGGCATTTAATAAAAACAGACACTGAGGAAAACTAGGTAGTTGGTGTACCACAAGGACTGAAAATCACTTATTATAAATATGCTCAAAGAATTAAGAAACTATCCCTAAAGGTATAAAGGAGAATGACTATAAGAAATGCCTAACAGGAGAGCATCATTAGAGGGATAAAAACCATGAAGATGGAGTAGAATTGCTAGAGTAAAAAGCATAAGTGGAGAGAAATAAAAGTCACTAGAGGGTTTCAACAACAGATTTAAGCTGGTTTCTATCAGCTGGCTTCTGAAACAATCAGTGAACTTAAAGATAGATCAGTTAAGATCATGCATTCTGAAGATAGAAAAGTAAAAAAGAGTGAGTGTAAACAGAGACTCTGAGGATGTGGGCCACAATCAAGTGTATCGACAGTTTCAATGGTGGGGAGGAAGACTGAAAGGAAGGATAGCTCAACCTTTCCATTATTTGGTGAAATGCTGATTTAAAATGCTTTAAAATTTCACTTATCTGAAAGTTAATTGTGTCCACCAGACCCTTATCTTTAAATATAAATGGGAATCTTAATGTAGCAAGAAAAATACCCAACTTATTGATAAAGGAAGTCCCCAGTAAAATTAACAATGCACTTCTCATCAGATAGCATGAAGCTTTGACATAAAAATAGTTCATCTTGTGTTTACTATATTTTTCTTTCTATGTTTTATGAATACACTTTCTTTTTAATCTTTAACAAAAATTATAGTTTGTATATGAATGTTTTGCTGGCAAATGTGTCTGTGTATCATGTTTATTACTGATCCACACAGAGGCCAGAGAAGGGTGTGAAAGCTCATGGGACTAGAGTGAGAGATGGTTGTGAGCTACCACTTGGATGCTGAAAATGCAGCTTTTGTCCCCTTGAAGAACAGTTGGTGCTCTTAAGTGTTGAGTCACATCTCTGGATATATTTGAAGATGTTCTAAACTTTACACAGAGAACTCACCTAGAGGCAGTTAGCTGCAGCACATCAGACCAGTGACTCTATGGACAGGACAGTGCAACAGCAGCAATGGTTGTAGTTGGAACTGGAAAGCAGCAGATTTGAAAAAAAAAAACATTTAAAGTCCTATTGAATACTGATTATGGTAAATTTTACTGATTCTAATTATTTTTCTAGCTCTATGCTAGTTTTTGGGTCTTGATTAACTATCTGTGGCAAGTAATTTACCTTTTACTGGTGGTGAAGGCTGGTGTGGAACACTCAAGCATCTGTATGTAAAGAACTTGATAGAGTGTTGGTATTCACACATTTTTCTGTTTATTTTGTTTATTTATTTTTTTGTTGAAAAACATTTCTGCCTCCTCCCCGCCTCCCATTTCCCTCCCCCTACTCCCACTCCTCTCCCCTCCCCACACTCCTCTCCCCCTCCCCCTACACCCTTCCCCCTCCCTCTCGAGTCTGAAGAGCAGTCCGGATTCCCTGCCCTGTGGGAAATCCAAGGTCCTCCCTGCTCCATCCAGGTCCAGGAAGGTGAGCATCAAAACAGGCTAGACTCCCACAAACCAGTTCATGCAGTAGGATAGAAACCTAGTGCCATTGTGCTTGGTTTCTCATCAGTCTTCATTGTCCATGTTCAGAGAGTCCGGTTTCATCCCATGCTTATTCAGTACCAATCCAGCTGACCTTGGTGAGCTCCCAATAGTCAGCCCCACTGTCACAGTGGGTGGGTGCCCCCCGTCGCGGTCCTGACTTCCTTGCTCATGTTCTTTTCTCATTTTGTATATTAGTCACAGTTCCCACTCCATCCCTTCCTCCTAATCCCCCCATCTTTCCCCACCCCATTCCCCATCCACTTTTGGAAGAGGGTAAGGCTTCCCATGGATTGTGGACAAGTCTGGCTTTTACTTTGAGGCACGCCCAGTGGACCAATGCCCTCCCTCCTGTAGCTACGCTGAGTAAGGTATCCCTCCAAAAAGAATGGACTCCAAAAAGGCAGTTCAAGCACTAGGGATAAATCCTGGTACCACTGCCCAAGCCACACAACTGTCACCCACATTCAGAGGACCTCCTTTGGTCCTATGCAGATTTCCCACTGATAATACAATAGCTCATGTCAGCTGTTTCTAGGGGTATCATGGTCTTGACCACTTTGATTATGTTACCATTTCTCTTTCTCTTCAACTGGACTCTGAGAGCTCAACTCAGTGCTTAGCTGTGGATCTCTGTATCTGCTCACATCAGTTACTGCATGAAGATTCTATGATGACAATTAAGGTAGTCATCAATATGATTATAGGGCAAGGCCAGTTCAGGCACCCTCTTCACTATTGCTTAGGGTCTTTACTGGGGTCAATCTTGTGGATTCCTCTGAATTTCCCTAGTGCCAGTTGCTCTCTAGCACCATAATGGCTCCCCCAAATCAAAATATCTCTTTCCTTTCTATCCGTCTCTGTTCTTCCCTTATCTCAAACATTCAATTCCCTCATGCTCCCCCCTCCACTACACCCTCCCCTATGCTCCCAGTTTTCTTAGGAGATCTTGTCTGTTTCCCTTTCCCAGAGGGATTCATATATGTGACTCTTAGGGCTCTCCTTGTTACCTAATTTCTCTGGGGTCGTGGACTATAGGCTGGTTATTCTTTGCTTTATATCTAATATCCACTTATGAGTGAATACATACCATGTTTGTTTTTCTGGGTCTGGGTTACCTCACTCAGGACGATTTTTTTCTAGTTCCATCCATTTGGCTGCAAATTTCAAGATGTCATTTTTTTCCCACTGAGTAGCACTCCATTGTGCAAAAGTACCACATTATCTGTTGCCCTTCTTCAGTTGAGGGGCATTTAGGTTGTTTCCAGGTTCTGGCAAATATAAATAATGCTTCTGTAAAAATAGATGACAAATTGTCCTTGTGGTATAAATGTGCATCCTTTGGAGATATCCCAAGAGTGATATTGCTGGATCTTGTGGTAGAATGATTCCAAATTTTGTGAGAAACCACCATACTAATTTCCAAAGTGGCTGTGCATGTTTGCACTCCCACCAGAAATGAAGGAGTGTTCCCCTTACTTCTCAGACCCTCCAGCATAAACTGTCATCAGTGTTTTTTATTTTAGCCTTTTTGACTGGTAAAAAATGGTATCTCAGAATTATTTTGATTTGCATTTTCCTGATGACTAATTATGTTGAACAACTCCTTAAGTGTTTTTGATTATTTGAGATTCTTCTGTTGAGGATTCTCTGTATAGATCTATATCCCATCTTTAAATTGATTATTTAGTATTATTATGTCTAGTTTCTTGAGTTTTTATGTATTTTGGAGATCAGTACTCTGTCTGATGTGCAGTTGGTGAAGTTCTTTCCCATTCTGTAGGCTGCTGTTGTATTCCGAAGATCCATGAAGAATTGTTTTGGGATTTTGATGGGGATTGCATTGAATCTGTAGATTGGTTTTGGTAAGATTGCCATTTTTATTATGTTGATCATACATGAGCATGGGAGAGCTTTTCATTTTCTGGATATCTTCTTCAATTTCTTTCTTCAAAGACTTAAAGTTCTTGTTGTTGTCTTTCACTTATTTGGTTAGCATTTCCCCAAGATATTTTATGTTCTTTGTGGCTATTGTGAAGGGTGATGTTTCTATGATTTCTTTCTCAACCCTTTTATTATTTGTACATAGGAGGTCTACTGACTTTTTTGAGTTGGTCTTGTATCCTGCCACATTACTGAAGGTGTTTATATGCTGTAAAAATTCTCTGGTAGATTTTTTTTTGTGGTCATTTATGTATACTTTCATATCATCTGCAAATAGTGAAAGTTGACTTATTCCTTTCCAATTTGTATTCATTTGATCTCCTTTTGTTGTCTTATTTATCTAGCTAGAAGTTGGGGTTCTATATTGAAAAGATATGAAAGAGTTGACAGCCTTGTCTTGGTCCTGATTTTAGCGGAATTGTTTTGAGTTTCTCTCCTTTTAATTTGATGTTGACTGTTGACTTGCTGTATATTGCTTCTACTATGTTTAGATATATTCCTTGTATCCTTGATCTCTCCGAGGCCTTTATAAGGAAGGGGCCTTGGAGTTTGTCAAAGGCTTTTAAAGCATCTAATGAGAGTATCATATGGCTTTCTTTTTTTTCACTTTATTTATATAGTGGATTACAGATATTAGTATGTTGAACCACCCCTGCATCTCTGGGATGAAGCCAACTTGATGATAATAGATGAGTTTTTGATGTGTTCTTGGATTCAGCTTGCCAGTATTTTATTGAGTATTTTTGCATCAATGTTCTTGAGGAAGATTGATCTATAATTCTCTTTCTTAGCTGAGACTTTGTATGAATTTGGTAACTTTAGCTCCCAAAAAAAGAGTTTGTCAATGTTCTTTCTGTTTTCACTGTGTGGAGCAATTTGAAAAGTATTGGTATTAGCTCTTTTTTGAAGTTCTGATAGAGTTTTGTGTTGAAACCATCCAGCCCTGGGATTTTTATGGTCGGGAGACTTTTGATGACTGTTTCTATTTCCTTAGTAGTTATAGGTCTAATTAATTTTTTGTCTGGTCTTGATTTAATTTTGATTTGTGTTACCTATCCAGAAAATTTTCCTTTTATTTTAGATTTTTACAATTTTGTGGAATATGACCTAATGATTCTTTGCATTTCCTCAATATCTGTTGATATGTCCCCTTTTCATTTCTGTTTTTGTTTAATATTGATATTCTCTCTCTCCCCTTCTCTGCCTTTTGGTTAGTTTGGATAAGGGTTTGTCATTCTTGTTGATTTTCTTGAGAACCACCTCTTTGTTTCACTGATTCTTTGTATTGTTTACTTTGATTTTTTATTTGTTTCAGCCCTCAATTTGATTATTTCTTTTTGTCTACTCCTCCGTAGCAGTGAGACTGCTTCTTTTTGTTCTAAAGATTTCAAGTGTGCTGTTCAGTCACTATTGTGAGATTTAAACACTTTTTTATATATGTACTTAGTGCTATGAACTTTCCTCTTAACCCTACTTTCATAGCGTCCCATAGGTTTGGGTATATTGTGCATTCATTTTCACTGAATTCTAGAAAGTACTTATTTTTTTTTTAATTTATTTCTTCCTTGATTCAATTAAGCATTGTTCAATTTTCATGAGGTTTTAGGTTTCCTGTAGTTAGTGTTGTTGTTGACTTATAACTTTAAGCTATGGTGGTCTGAAAAGAAACAGGGTGCTATTCCTATTTTTTGTGTCGATTGAGGTTTGCTTTGTTACTGAGCATGTGATCAATTTTAGAGAACAATATTCACTCTTTTTTGTTTGTTTGTTTGTTTTTTTAGTTGTTGAAAAAAATTTCCGCCTCTTCCCTGTTTCTCATTCCTCCTCCCACACATCGCCCCCTCCCCCCACTCCCCTCCCCCTCTCACCTCTCCTCCCCCTCCCCCACTCCCCTCCCTCTCTCCCCACTCCTCTCCCCCTCCCCCCACTCCATTCCCCCTCCCTCTCGAGACACGATATTCACTCTTAATGGCTTCAGGAACTCTCAGATGGCCCTGATCCAATAAATGTTACACAACTTGTTTTATTTCTTTTGTTAAATATATATATATATATATATATACACACACATTTTGGGGTTGCAGATACATGTTCACGTGTTTGCACATACCTGTGGAAGCTAGAGTTTCTCTATGGTGTCTTAATTGTTTTCCAGCTTATATTTTGAGATAGTATGTCACTAAACTTGGATCTCACTGATTGGCTGTGCTGGTGGTCCAGCAATCTCTTGTCTCTACCTCTCTAGTTTTGGGATCACAAGTACTTGCTGGCATGATGACTTTTTAATGTGGATGACAGGGATCTGAATTCAGGTCATGATTTTACATTCAACACTTTGTCATCAGAACCATATTACCATCTCACAGTTAGATCATTTATTTAACTCTGATGTATTCAACCCAAGACACACCTTACTGATACTCTGAGATTACCTCTGCCCACAAAGTGAAATCACATAGGCTGGAACCAAGGCCATTTCGTCATACTTCCGTTCTTATTAAGAAATGATTAAGGATAGCTGGGACTGTCAGCACTCTACCATGTTGGTTTCCAACTCACTAGTTCTGAGTTCTCTACATACTCTGTTCTTCAGCCCAGTTATTAAATTCCCAGATGACCGGACCATCCTTACCTTTCTGAGCTCTTCTCTAGGAAGGTGTGCATTTCTTCTATTCCTGTCCTTTCTTCCTGCTTTCTGTGGTCAAAGAGTATTTTTCATTCTGTTTCTAGAATTTCTAGCCATTATTAGATTGAATCTTATCTCACATTTTGAGATTATCCAACCACTTACTCTGTATGAGGCTTTGCTACTCATCTTTTGTCTTTTTCTTGTCTTCTTTTCATTCAGACCTGTTAATCATTCACATTTATACCGGAAATACTCAAGACTCCACAATGCATTTGATTGTATACTGTTGGAGTAGAAGCATCACCCCTGGGATGCCGAGTCTGGAATGTTCAAGTGGAGGTTGCACACCAAGCACCACTGCCCCCATTGCCTCAATCCAGACTCGGCCCCTGAGAAAGCCCACCATGGGGGCTCCACCCCAAGTGGGCATTACTCCGCCCATGAAAAAGCCCATGTACAGCTCCACCTCCAAGGGTATTAAAAGCCCCACCTCATGGTTTCCCCTTGTGGTTTCCTCAACTTCCCCTGGGGCCACCCAGGAATGTTGTGCTCAGAATAAAACTGGACTTATTGATTTGGGTTGATTGGCTTATTATATCAGCATTGGCAGATCTCATTAACCAGGAATTTAAACTTAACGTCTACCTCATTCCAAAGCAGAAGCTGAAGTGTCTCTGTCTGTCTCATCCCTTCTTTCTCTGTAGTGGTATATTATTTGTATTTTAATAAATAAATCTTGTCTGAAGAGTAGAGTCAAGTCTAAAGCACCTAGAGGTCAGGTAATGGTGTCACACACCTTAATCACAGAATTTGGGAGACAGAGTCAGATAGCTCTGTGTGTGTGTTCAAATTCTGGGCTACACAAGATCAATGCAGAAACAAATCCAGGTGGTGGTGGCTCACACCTTTAATGCCAGTCCTGTGGAGTCACACATCTTTAATCTGAGCACTAGAGGTGGAATATAAAATGGGAAGAGAGGCTTAGTTGGCTTAGTTTACAGTCACTCAGCCTTGGTAGATGTAAGACTTCTCTAGAAGTTTGACTGTTTTATTTTCCTGGTTTTGGGGTCGAATCCGAATTTCCGTCTTTGGGTTTTTATTATTTGGGCTACATTTCTCTTTTGTTTTTATGTACATTCCAAATCATTACTACTTCTGCCTCCATAATCAGGTTCATTGTGTCTTTCTAATGTTTTCTAGTATGTGTTCATATTCAAACACAAAGATTCTTTAAAAGGATGAATAAAGTATTTTCAAACCTGTGTTCAATGTTCAAAGTATAAGTCTATGTGCCCACAATTGAATTCTTTTTTAATTAATTAATTTATTTATTAAAGATTTCTGTCTCTTCCCTGCCACCGCCTCCCATTTCCCTCCCCCTCCCCCAATCAAGTCCCCTCCCTCGTCAGCCCAAAGAGCAATCAATGTTCCCTGCCCTGTGGGAAGTCCAAGGACCACCCACCTCCATCCAGGTCTAGTAAGGTGAGCATCCAAACTGCCTAGGCTCCCACAAAACCAGTATGTGCAGTAGGATCAAAAACCCATTGCCATCGTTCTTGAGTTCTCAGTAGTCCTCTTTGTCCGCTATGTTCAGCAAGTCTGGTTTTATCCCAGGCTTTTTCAGACCCAGGCCAGCTGGCCTTGGTGAGTTCCCAATAGAACATCCCCATTCTCTCAGTGTGTGGGTGCACCCCTCGTGGTCCTGAGTTCCTGGCTTGTGCTCTCTCTCCTTCTGCTCCTTCTGATTTGGACCTTGAAATCTATCTATTTAGGAATGTTCTTACTTCCTTGCCCTTTGCTCATCATCATCCCTTTCAGCACTCCCTGAAGAGCCTTGGCTGAGGACATAGTTTATAGAACTGCTTGTCCTTAGACATTGATGTTGTCTGTTCTTTGCTGTCTTAAGATCTTTCCTCAAAGCGTACCTTCTCAAGAAGGCTAAGTTTAACACCTCACCTAAAAGTTGAACTTCTTGGAGCTGGAGAGATGGCTGAGTGGCTAAGTGGTACTGCTTTTTTCTGAGGACTAGCATTCATTTCCTACACATATGTTGGATGCCTTACAAACCTGTAACTGCAATCCTGGAGTTGATGTACTGCCTCTGGCTTCTGTAAATGTGTACACAGACATGCAGACACACAGAACATATGCACAATTAAAAAATAAACATAAAGTGTAACACTGAGCCTTCTCCCTCCTTGTACCAGATACCTGATATTTTCCTTTGTCTATCCCAGAAATTCCTTTTAACTGAAAAAATGATATGATAATTGAAAATTTGGTTTTTTGTTTGTTATTCATTTATAAGTAAAGATAAATTCATTTTTTAATTTAATTTTTGTTTAAGTTGAGGATGACAACAATAATCTAATCATTTGTTCACTTTCTCCATACATTAAAGCACTCAGTGAACTTTATACAATCTTCATTGTTCAAAACCTAAAGCAGCTGTGGAGGGACCAGGACATTTCCTGTATTATAATTTAAGATAAAGAGGTAAAAAATATTCTAAAGACTTCTCCAAGTTCTGAAACAACCATTGTTGAACCCAATGAAATAAAATATGGGGCCAAATTGATGACACTAGAATGTGAATCAGCAAATGTGGTCCAGGTGGAGACATGAAACATGAGACTTTCAGGATGCAATAAAATATGATGCAAGAAGGAACGTGGCTGTGCAATCAATCACATCTGTCAGCTCGGATGCTTTTCTTTGACTTAGAAATTAACTCACCCTTCTATGCTTCAGGTTTTTTAATCAACAAAGTAGCAAACAATTTGGTTTTAATCAGAATGCTTATGATGCTTAACTTTATTTGTTTTCTTTTTTATTGATTTTTAATGAGTTCTACATATTTCTCTGCTCCCCTCCCTGCCTCTCCCCTCCCATCTTCAACCCTCCCCCAAGGTCTTCATGCTCCCAATTTACTCAGAAAATCTTGTTTTTTTTCTACTTTCTAATTCCCATGTAGATTAGATCTATGTAAGTCTCTCTTAGTGTCCTCATTGTTGTCTAAGTTCTCTGGGATTGAGGTTTGTAGGCTGGTTTTCTTTGCTTTATGTTTTAAAACCACCTATGAGTGAGTACATGTGATAATTGTCTGTATGTGTCTGTGTTACCTCACTCAAAATAATGTTTTCTAGCTAAATCCATATCTCTACAAAATTCAAGATGTCATTATTTTTGTTCTGATGTGTAGTACTCCATTGTATAAATGTACCACATTTTCCTTATTTATTCTTTGGCCAAGGGGTATTTAGGTTGTTTCCACATTCTGGCTATGACAAACAATGCTGCTAATAAACGTAGTTGAGCACATGTCCTTGTGGCATGATTGAGGATCCTTTGGATATGCACCCAAAAGTGGTATTACTGGGTCTTAAGGAAGGTTGTTTTCTAATTTTCTGACAAATCACTACACTGACATCCAAAGGGGCTGGATCAGCTTGCATTCCCACCAGCAATGCAGGAGTGTTCCCTTTATTCCACAACCTCTCCGGCATAAGTAGTCATCAGTGTTTTTGATCTTGGCCATTCTTATAGGTGTAAGATGGAATTTCAGAGTTGTTTTGATTTGCATTTCTCTAATGACTAAGGATATTGAATATTTCCTTATGTGTCTTTCGCCACTTTAGATTCATCTGTGGAGAGTTAACTGTTTAGGTCTGTACTCCATTTTTTTTATTGGATCATTTGTTCTTTTGATGACCAATTTCTTGAGTTCTTTGTATATTTTGGAGATCAGACATCTGTCTGATGTGGGGTTAGTGAAGATCCTTTTCCATTCTGTAGGCTGTCATTTTGTCTTGTTGACCATGTCCTTTGCTTTACAGAAGGTTTTCAGTTTCAGGATTTTCCTTTTATTAATTTTTTCTCTCAGTGTCTATGCAACTGGGGTTATATTTAGGAATTGGTCTTCTGTGCCAATACATTCAAGTATACTTCCCCACTTTCTCTTCTATGAGGTACAGTGTGACTAGCTTTATGTTGAGGTCTTTGATCCATTTGGACTTGAGTTATGTGCATGGTGTAGATATGGATCTATTTTCATTCTTCTCCATGTTGATAGCCAGTTATGCCAACACAATTTGCTAAATATGATTTCTTTTTTACATTTTAGATTTTTTTGCTTCTTTGTCAAAAATCAGGTGTTCAAAGGTATGTGGATTAATATCCGGGTCTTTGATTCAGTTCCATTGGTCCTCCTGTCTGTTTTTATGCCAATACCAGGATGTTTTCAGTACTGTAGCTCTGTAGTAGAGTTTGAAGTCAGGGATTGTGATGCCTTTGGAAGTACATGGATGACTATTAACCTGTAATGTTTAATACCTTTATAACTTAAGGACTAAGACTTTATATTAGAATATTAAAAAATCTTTAAACAACTATGCAGCAAATGGGGATAAGAGCCTCAGATGTTAACAATGTATAAGCATCTTGATCAGAGGTAGAAATGTATAATGCAATATGATAAATATATTCTAAAACTGTATTAATATACAAAATGTCTTAAACAGAGTTTAAAAACATGCATGCACACAATCTGACAAAACAACATTACATAGCTGTGCAAATATTGTCAATACAAATAGAAGAATATTCAATACAACAAATATAATTTGAATTTGTATCATTATATAAGAATAATTTATATCAATGTAAATTTTGCATAAATAACAGCTCACAATTAATTAACTCTATTACTCGCTATTGTTATTTGTGTGAGTTAACACTAATCTACCTATTATCCCATTCAATTTTCTTTTTTTGTAGTAAGATCCCTGAGCTACAAAATTTCCACCCTAGTCCTGAACCCTATACCAGTTATAATCAACCCGTAATTGATATTCCTAACCCTGAAGACAAACCTTGTTGGGGGAAGGGCTTTTGTCTTCTAGAATTACTTTCAGCTGTCATGAGGGCAATGTCTTTTCCAGCGGATCCTGTAAAACTAAAATGATGGTTAAGTTTAAAGATTACTGTCTGGTATAATTGCAAATAGTCTCTGAGTAGCTGATAGTGTTATCCTGAAGTTCTTATTTGGAGTATTGGCCAGAATGTCATAAGAAGGTGCACAATTTCAGATAACCAAGTTGGAACCATCTTGAGCAGCTGGTAACCAACACTTGTCTCATAACAGTGTTATCAATATTATGACATCATATCAACCAGGTGGAGTCATTATTGTGGGGCCCCATATTCTTCCTGGAAACTTCAAAGATTGCTCCAGGAAAATTTATTGTTCATTGTGAAAAACTTAAACATTATTTATATAGACATATTCAATGAAAGGTACCATATAAACAAAAATATGTACAGAGAAAAGTAAATTTTTCTCTAAATTCTTTCTTCTTTCTGTCCCACACAGGATGGCACCTGGTATGAGACAAAATCTCTGAATTTTTCTTTTAATAACATGCTTGTATTTAGAGAAGGATAGCCATTGTGCAACTCCAAAGCCAGCTTTGATTTTGAAGTGAGTCTATTATTCTACTGGGTGGTAGAAGTAAATATTTATGTTCAGAGATTTTACCCTGCAGGTGATCTGTCCTCATAAGTCATAGTCCTCTTTGTTTGGTTATCCTTTCTGGGTAGTTGTCTTTTCTTCTTTAGGGATCTGAATGTCTAGGGTCTCTTGACTCTTTGAAGATGAGAATTTTCCTGCAACAATGAGAACAAAACCCTGCCCCAACCTTTATGAGTATTTTAACCACCTGTATGATTGCCACTTCTGTGAATAAGCTGTCATTTATCTTTCTAAAGAGAAAGATTCAAACAGAATATTTATTAATTTTCAAGATATTTGTAGCTTTTATTCTCCTGTAGAAACAAGAGTGAGACTCCCTTCCCCAATGTAGCACATTTCTTAGTTTCCATTTTGAGGTCAGTACATCCTTGAAATACACTGGCTTACTTAATTCAGAAGTTTTTTCTATTATCCAATGTCTCTATGCTGTCATTGTTCCTTTCTCGTTAGCATTATAAAATTCATAGTTAGTAAACATTATGTGATCTATTTCTAGGGGTATTTTTCATCCTTTTTTGTTTGTTTAAGATATCCTATAAAGTTTGATTTGATTTTTATATAAATGCCTGACCTATATGATTGTTTTATATGCCTGTAATATGCTTTATATTATAATAAGCAAAAAATCTGTTTAATTTCTTAGAGACATATGATAGGCCATTGTCTGTCTTTATTTGTGCAGGTATAACTATGATAGTTATAACTTCTAATAAGTGTGTGAATACTAAATTAGCCTTTTCTGAGAAGTTGCCCATTGAAAACCTGAATAAGTGTAAATGATGTGATGCACATATTTTAATTTTTTCAAATTCTGTAAAGTGGAACACATCCATCTGCCAGATTGTATTCCTTTGAGTACCCTTTGGGCTATTCCCTACAGGTAGTGGTGTTTGGTTATAGAAAGAGCAAGTAGGACACGTCTTATTAACTCTTTTGCTTGTTTCCATGTAATATATAACTCTTTCTTTAAACCTTTGCCACTGACATGATGTTTTTAGAAATTCTGAGGCCTTTAGCAATTTCCAATCAATAATCAATCAATGTCTGCTTTACCTTGTGCTAGAGGACTTGGCAGACCCATATGGGATTCTATGTGTTTTATGTATATGGGGCAAAGCCTGTTCCTAATTATGTCTTGAACCTGAATAAATGAGGAAATCAATTCTGTATTATCTGGTATAAATTCAGCGGTTTCAATATGAAAATCAACACTTTCTGCATATTGCAAATTAGTAACTATACTGAGAGGTTCTTTAAAATCCCTTTGTACACAAGACTAGCATCGAACTATGCATTTTAGACAGAATTATAAGGGCTTTGTTCCACCTTACTTAACTCTTCTGATGTGTAACCTACCTTTCCTGATTTATTTGCATCAATATAAAATGATTTATTTATTGGTATGGCATATATAATTTGGGAAATAATTTAAGTAGTTCTATTTATAAGGTTAACTCTTTTGCTTTGGGGATAATTAGCTATTAATATCTCCTAAAAGTTAGCACAAGCTTTTTTCTACTGTTCATTGTCTTCTCATATTTTTTTTTAATTTCATCACTAGTAAAAGGTACTGTAATTTCTGGTAGGTCTATTTCTGCTAGTTGAATAAGTCACAATTTTCCTTTTATAATTAATTCAGAGGCATTTCCCATATAAGTTTCTTAAAATTTTACTTGGTTTATGTTGTGAAAGCTCCATTCTAAGATATTATCTTCTCTCTGCATTAAAATTTCTGTACGGAAGTTTCTGGAAGCCACTATGACTAGAATTCAATTAAGATTTTAATCTACCCTGTCCTCATGTGCCTCCTGTAATTTTTGTTCAGCAACAGTTAATTCTTTCTCAGCTTTAGCTATTAATTCCCTGGGACTATTTAAGTCTCTGTTACCATCTAAGGTTTTGTTTAAATAAATTATTAGAAAAAATGTTATTCTATCGGTTGGTTGTATACTAGAAATGTCTCCTGACAATCTTTGAAAATCATTCAGAGTTCTCAATTGGTCTTTCCTAATTTGTTCCTTTTGTGTTTTAATTTTCTGTAAGCCTATTTTATAACCTAAGTAATTGACAGAATCTCCTCTTTGTATTTTTCAGGAGCAATTTGTAATCCCCATTTAGGCAAAACTTTCTTTACTTCTTCAAACATTCTTTCTAAGGTATCTACATTTGAATCAGATATCAAAATATCATGTATGTAATGGAAATTATAGATTTAGGAAATTGTGTATTATTTCCAATGGGTGTCTTACAAAGTTTTGTCACAGAGTGGGGCTACTGAGCATTTTTTGTGGGAGCATGGTCCACTTATATCTCCTAGTAGGCTGAGAATTATTATAAGTAGGCACAGTGAAGGCAAATTTTTCTCTGTCCTTTTCTTGTAAAGGTATAGTGAGGAAACAATCTTTTAAATCAATAACTATAAGAGGCCATTCCTTAGGTAATAAAAATGCAATGGAATTTCAGATTGTAGAGGACCCATAGATTGAATTACCTTGTTGACAGCTCTTAGACGTGTCATCATTCTTCATTTACCAGATTTCTTTTTAGCAACATTGGAGAATTCTGTAGGTTGGTTCTTCAATGTGGTAAGCATCTGGTGGCTCCTGTACCAGCATTCTAAAGCTTGCAGTTTCTTTTCTGTTAAATACCCATACTATTTTCTCAGTAACCATTTTAAAAGTAGGGCCATTAGTACCTCTGAAGGTTTGCTAGTTTCCTTGTGTTCTTGTACAGCCAGAATGGCTGGTGACTCTTGTTTGTAGTACCTTATAATATCCTTTCCAGAAACATAAGTTTTTGGGATTGCAGGAATGTTAATCTGTGTAGTCCATTGCTATAGCAAGTCATGATCTTATAAATTCACTATGACATTAGCTACATATAGCCTCAGCCTTCCTTTCTGACCTTCTGGCCCTATGCATTCAACCCATCTTGTGCTTTGTTCTACGTGAGATAGGGTTCCAATTCCTAGGAATTGAACATCTTCCTTTTGAAGAGGCTAATTCAGATACCAAATTCTGGTGTAATGATAGTCACATCCACACCTGTGTAAAATAATCCCTCAATTACGATATAATTAGTATGCATTCTTAGTATTGACCATTGATCATTTTTAGAAGGTTGCCAAAATATGTGTTTCCTATTCCCTAATGGAGTTTTTGATTCATCCTCCATGTCTATTTCATCATCCTGAACAGTATGATTTTTCACAGCTGACACCGAATATTTTAATTTTCCTGGTGAGATATTTTCTTCATAGTAACTGGGAATGAGTGGACCACATTTGACATGGTGGCCTGCAAGAGGTCCCCCTAGGAGTTTCCTGATTGTGTTGGGTTGCCTTGTCTGTTTTTTGTTGATCTACATTCATTGGTCCAATGCTGGCTTTTGCCACATCTTCTACATAGTCCAGAAGATTGAGGCCTTCTATTTTTATCATTTACAGAAGAGACATTATTTATAGGAATTCCTTGCCTACAATCCCTTCTCAAATGTCCTATTCTACCACAATTAAAGAATTTGGCATTTTATTATTTACTTATCCCATGGAAATTGCTTCTCTTACCCAAAACTCAGTATTACAGTCAAATATCTCAACATTCATTGTATGCATGATCCATTCTTCCACTGGTGCTGATCTGACCTTTAAAGGCCTAAGTATCTTTTGCAGTCTATGTTCGCATTTTCAAAAACCAGAAATTCAATAAGTACTCATCTAGCTTCTGCATCTGATACTCCTATTTGTACAGTATTAGTTAATCTTTGTAAAAAGTCACTAAGGTGTTCTCTCTGGCCCTGTTTAACCCTGGTGTATGAGTCAGTTCATTTTCCTAGTTCTTGAATCCTGTCCAAAGCAGTTAAGGCTGCTGTGTGGCATAGGGACAAGGTGTGTTCGTCATAAAGAGTCTGACCCTTTGGTTCTACATAATAGCCTTTACCAAGAATTTGATCTTTGGAAGCTTCAAATCCTTTCATTTTTCCCTGTTGTACTAAAATTTTTGTCTCTTCTCACAAGTAGCACTTCCATAGCAGCTGTTGTCCGTCTTCAAGTACCACTGAAACTAATTGAAGCCAATCATGAAAAACAAAGCTAATCCCCCAAATCAAATATTATGTATAAGAATAATCACCTAATCCTTTTAGAATACCATTCATAGTGCAAACAAAATTGTTATTAAATTCTTGAATGATAATATTTTCTGTCATCATATAACTTTCAAATTTATTGATTCATTTACCATCCTTGGGAAAGTTGGGGAGAGGCAGTGGCAGGCATGCCAGGGGTAAAAAATGTGTGCTGGATGGTGAAGCAGTAGGTATGGCAGGGGAAAATAGGGGAAGGTATGCATGGATCTTTTAGGTCAGTCCTGGTAAGTATGAATTTGGTCCAACATTGGGTAGCTAGATGAAGGTGAACACAAATAAAGTAATCTCACACTAGCTCAGAATTGAGTATAATAAAGGGTTCTTTATTTAGAGAGGACTCAGGTCACAGCCATCTGCACAAACAGGGAATAGGAGATGAATCCAGGATCCAGGAGAGGTAGAAGAAAGAAAGCTGATGGGTGCTCTCCGTTTTGGTACCCAAGGCCATTTTCAATTTAGTCCAGCCTCTTAAAGGCCATTGACTGAAGGATGTTCTCCATCAGGTTAGTAGCTGGATTGGTGTCCAAATCCTAACACTAAAAGCTTAGCCTGATTACAGAAAATGGGTGGTTCAGGTTTCATATGCTGCATTACAAAGAGTCCTTGCTACGATAAACCTCATAGGTTCCAGCAAGTTGCCACTGCAGTCTGTTTCCACATTATCCCAAAATATCCACCAGTTCCAGTCATCTCTCTACCTTCTTCCTCCATGGGATCCCTCCTGTTCCCATCCCCACCAGCCTCCAGTACACCCCAAAATCTGTTCTGTTTCCTCTTCCCAGGGAGATCCATGTTTCCTTTCTAGGCTTTTCCCTTTCTAGGCTTTTCTTTATGTAACTGCTCTGCATCTATGGATTGTAGTATAATTATCCTTTGCTTAAAACTAATATTTACTTATGAGTACATACCATGTTTGTCTTTCTGGATCTGTGTTACCTCACTCAGGATGATTATTTCTAGTTCCATCAATTTGCCTGAAAATTCCCTGATGTTATGTTTTTTAACAGCTGAGTAATACTCGACTGTGTAAATATACCACATTGTCTCTATCCTTTCTTCAGTTAAGGGACATCTAGGTTTTGCCAGTTCTGGAAGTTGAATGACCCAGAGACCTAGGATAGAACAAAACATGACTGACTAAAAAAGAAGTCAGTGAAATAATTCCTAATCATATTCCACTACACTCATAGATTGGTGCCTAGCTCAATCATCATCAGAGATGCTTCCTCCAGCAGATAATGGGAGCAGATGCAGAGAATCACAAACAAACAGTAATTGGGACTCAGGGAGCTTTACAGAAACAGGGAGAATTGTAGGAACTAAAAGAGGTCAAAGACACCAGGAGAATATAACCTACAAAATCAACTAAGCAGAGTTCATAGGGGCTCACAGAGACTAAAGACTATAACCATGGAGTTTACATGGGTCTGCCCTAGGCCCTCTGAATGCCAACTATGGTTATTGCTTGGGGTTTTTTGTTGGACTCCTTACAATGAAAGTGAGGTTGACTCTGACTCTTTTGCCTGTTCTTGATACATTTTTCCTACTACTGTGTTGCCTTGTCCAGCCTCAATATGAGGGTCTTTGACTAGACTTGTTGGGTCTTATTATGCTGTGTTTGGCTGTTATTACTAGGAACCCTGCCCTTTTCTGGAGGGAAATGGAGGAATAGTAGGTCTGGTGGAGATAGAAGGTGTGGGGGAACTGGGAAGAAGGGAGGGAAGGGAGGCTATGGTCAGTATGTATTTTGTGAATGAAGAATAAGTGAAAAATGAATTGCTATTAAGTTTTCACATAAAAAAATTACAATAGGGGATAATGTTGACCTTACTAGGTATGTCTCATCTTTATAACATAATAGTTCTGATAATCTACACTATTATTAAAAAAACACTTAATCATTATAGCAACATAGCCTCATGTTTAGATTATGAAAATCATCATGAAGGAATATATCTTCAAACCGTGGACTTCAGATGACAGCTACTAAAAATGACTGTATTACAGGATGTTAACTCCAATAAAGGAAGAATTGATCCTTGCATTTATAGTATAGTGTCTATTAGGAGGTGAGATTCTGGTGGAGGAAGTAGGTCTCTGGACACATGTCTTTGAGGAGGAGGTCTTTTATTTGGTCCCTTCCTGTCTGATTCTGCTTCCCAATCACTATGAGAACAACTTAGCTCTTATGTGGTTCTGCAAGATCATTGGACTTTTAGGGTGAATTAAATGTTTTTCTTCTTTCAAAATTTAGTGCAAAAGCAAGGGTTTAAGTTATATATTAAACAATCCTGGAGGCTAGTGAAATAGCTTAACAGGTAGAAGTGCTTGGTATGTAAGCCCATTGACCCTATCCCTGGAACTCCTGGTTGATGGAGAGAACCAAACTGTTAGTAATTGTCTTCTGACCTTTTACATGTGCATATTTGTATTAGAGGAAGGCACACACACACACTCTCTCTCTCACACACACATGTGCACATGTGTGCAGGAAAGCATCATTGTAATTCAAAAAAAATATTCCTAGCTGCTAGGAAAAAGTGAATTTCAGTAAGCAAGAATAGGGACGTGGAGAATACTTATGATAATTTGGGTAAGGGATGATGAAAATTTATATGATTGTGGTAGTATTATTGGATGGTTATGATAGCATTAGAATAGAGATGTGGAAGGAGTTTAAGACATTTGGAGTCAGAATAAAAAGAATTTATTATTTTATTGGTTAAGGGTTTTATACTTCCTTGGGGCACACAAAAATGTCACAGAGTTCCCGTGCACTTTTTCTGTGATTCACATTTGAAATGCCATATAAATGCAGCTGTCTTCTGTCATTAATTCCTTGTCTGACCCTATCACACTGAGATCACACAAAATCTGCTAAATGTTTTGTCTTTATCACAGGTTTTTAATGGAACATGTTGTAATTGTTATTTCCTTCCATAGACAGTGTACTGACCCAGTAATGGTCACGGTGCTTGGCACAGTCTGAGCATTTAATTTTTGTTGATGTGTAAATGGAAGTATGTCCTCTAAGGCAGGGGTGATGGGATACTGAGGAGGCTCTTGAGCCTGGTGATGGTCGGAGCATGACACAAGTACTACCTAAGGTCAGGGACCCTTCAAAGGACTTCCTTTAATTACTACAAAAACTCTCAAGAAGGATGATCAGAACATCTTAAATGGTAATGATCTGGAAAATGGAAAAGGACTTACAAATTGGAAAATTAAAATAGTCACCTCACATGCTACAAAATTAGTTTAAAGGCAAGCTAACTGAGAGAGGAAAGCAACTTGGCCCTGGAGAAAATATTAGATTCACCTGAGAAGAGGTCAAGTCCTATTACTTAATACACCCATTTTGCATGGAATTTTTTCATTTCCAAAAATTCCACCATAAGTTGACTGATATCTAATTTCATGGTATATTGCATGTTGAAGGAACCTGATGGTGAGGGTGGGGGGAGTTTTAAAACTGTGTCAGTATAAAGTTACATAAAACTGGGATTTCCGATTTAGACCTTGTCTCTACCTTATAAAGTTAAAGAAATAGGAGTTTAGGCTTCCATTTTCTCTTACATTAAAAATAATACTACAAAATATTACTTTATGCTCATCCCAATTACATTATTCCATCAGTTTTGTCACATTTGTTGTTATATGGTTCATCTTACATGTCTGTCTATTGATAATAGGATAAGCAACTGATGGAGGAAGGTCATTGGCTAATAAAGGAACTGCCTTGGCCCATTTCATTGGTTAGAAGATAGGTGGGAGGAGTAAACAGAACAAAATGCTGAGAGGAAGAGGAAGTGAGCTCAGACTCGACAGCTCTCCTCTCCGGAGCAGACGCCTCAGAGAGACGCCATGCTCCCCGCTCCAGGGAAGATGCACGCTATGAAGCTCCGACCCAGGATGGACTTAGGCTAGAATCTTCCTGGTAAGACCGGTGCTATACAGATGATAAGAAATGGGCTAGTCCAGGTGCAAGAGTTAGCCTAGAAGAGGCTAGGTAGAAATGAGCCAAGCAGTGTTTAAATGAATGCAGTTTGTGTGTTGTTATTTTGGGGCAAAAGCTAGCCGAGCAGGCGGCTGGGGTGTTGGGGACGCAGCCCCACCGCTGCCCATATTACTACAAGCATCAGATGACCAGTTCCATCACAATTCACCATAATTCCGCTTAGAATGTTTAGACAGCTTAAATATGATATATAATTATTGGAATGCTGGAGAGACTCTAGACATGGACATTCATGCCCACTGAACCTTATCTGCTTTGCATAATTTCTTTGAATTTATCAGGGTTAACAATTTCCCTGGGGATTAAGCTTTCAGGAGATTTCATCATAAAGATATATAGTGTACAATAAAAGTTAGACATTGACTTATAGTATCAACGAATTTAATAGTCCTCAAATGTTTGTAGAATACCTAGCCATCTGAAATATATCTCTGTACATCTAGAAAACCTAACTAACATTATTACAAACTTGACTATTATAGATGACTATTAACCTGTAAATATATATATATGTGTGTGTGTGTGTGTATATATATACATATATATATATGTATATATACAAAATTGACCTTAAATTTTTATCAATAAACCAATATCCATACCAATGAAAGTATTTGTCTCTATGGCATATGCTCCTTTAGATGTAAACAAACATTTATAAACAATATTTGGGAATTTGGGCATAGTTCTCTACAAACTGCTTCCTGCTTTTTATTGTTTGAAGTATTTGGATTCACAGAGACCTTTTGAGGGGAGTATTGATCTGTCAAACCACATTAGTCTGGAAGAAATATCCACAGGTTCATATCTTCTGTGGAAACAAAAGTAGAACCTCTTTTCTAAAGCAAGATATCCCTAGACTCAAATATTGAAGTCAAAATACCTTTAAAATATATTTTTTAGTTTAGCTTAGCATTCCCCAGAATCAAATATCTCACTACAGTCAGAAAAACCACAATAATATACATAATTTAGATTCTTTGTGTATATTTCATCTTTATGTGGCTTATTTTTCTTTTCTCCTTTAATCTATGACTGTCTTACTCTGACTCTTTAAAGACTTTATTTTATTTTTTAAATAATTTGCTTTCTTTTACAACTGTCTGTTCTCCCCCCCCCCCATCTATCTCTCTATCTCTTTCCTACTTACATTTATCCAGCACTTTGAACCATTTAGAGGTCTTTCCATCTGAATTTGTCCTTATCTTATAGCAAGATGTGATTATTTTCTGACCAGGAGTACTTTTAAAATTTTAGGCTGCTTGGTCACAGTGGCTCTGGATGCTGACTCTGTCTCTCTGAGGCTTTCTATATGGTAGAAGTAGTTCATTGCCAGCTCTGGGATGCTGTATGGGAGCCATCTTCATTGCCTCAACTCTAGGAAGCACCGTGCAGCATTTAATCCTGTTTTATATGAATAAAAGCTAAATCTGCCATGCAGCACACTGCATGGTCTGGAAATATCTCTGTGTGTGGCTTCAGTAATCTGCCATGCTTGCCTGCCTGTGAATGCCTAGCAGACCAGATCTCATTGCCTGCTCAGGTGGGGAGTGCTGAGCCACGGGTGAGGTCTCAGCTACATTTCCTTCCAATCCCGAGCGGGCATACAAGCATCCAGACCTGAAGTGGGTGGTGTGCATCAGCCACCCAAAAGAGCCAGAGCTTTTCCTGTAATTAGTATAAACCAGGAAGCCTTTTCTTAAAGAAGCCTTGCAGTTCTTGCCACTAAAGCTGAGTTAGGAAACCTTTTAAAGGAGCCTTGTCTTTACTTGCTGCCAGCAAACAGAGCCTATCTGAAAAACAAATGTGACTACCAAAAAGGTGCAGTAGTCTCTTGTGTGTGTGTGTCTAGAATTAATTTTCAAGCTTTCTCAGGTTTTACATGGATGTAGTCAGCCCCCATGTTGGGCACCAAATTTGTAGACAGAGACTGTCCATTCCTGACCACCCAGACTTGAAATAATCACACAGAAATTACATTAGTTAAACACTGCTTGTTCTATTAGCTCACGCTTTTTATTGGCTCGTAGCAAATTAGGTCGGTACGATAAATAGCCAGGCCAGCTCAAGAATAACAGTTATATTTTAATGGTTAAAAAGGGGAAACTCACCCTACAAGAGTGGGAGGTCCGACTTCCTATCTGTCCCGCTGGCACCACGCAGAGAGAGCACAGATCTGGTTCCTCCCAGTTTTTCTCCCTGTGATCCAGGTCGCCACGCCTTAATTAGATATGATTGGTTAACAGAGTTTTCCCATCATTGGCTAGCTCTTATTTCTTATTAATCTATTTCGTTTAATCTGTTTATTGCCATATGGTTGTGGCCTGATGGTAAGTTTCGTTCTTGCATTGGTCATCTGTCTCCTGTGGTGGCTACATTGCTTCTCCCTGACTTTGACTATTCTCTTCACCTCCATCTCCTTGCATTTCCCACCTTGCCCAATTCTGAGCTGCACTGGGCACAAAGAAGCTTTATTCATTAACCAATGGCATTCATAGCATACAGAGGGGAATCCCACATCCTGTGGATCTCTCAGCTTCTGCCTCAGGACCATGTTTGCCTGAAAACTTCCATGCTTCTTGCCATGACAATAATAGACTAAACCTCTGAAATTGAGTGAGCTTCCATTAAATGTTTTCTTTACGAGAGTCGGCATGGTCATGGTGTCTCTTCACAGTAATAGAAACCAGAGACAGGCATCAAGACACTTTCCATGTACATCGAATTAACCTTTCATCACATCTCACAATATTTGTTGAATAACAATAACCAGATATTACATCAAGGTAAAAGAATTCTCTATTTTAGCTTAAGGATTAAATCAATTTGTCCTTATACTCCAAAGATCATTTAAGGAATAAATGCAGTTGATTAATTGATTGCTATATACCCTATACTTTAAAATATTAGAAGGAGTAACTTATCCACTTCCAAAAAATTAAAAACTGAGTAATTCATTTGATGTATGTTCAGTTAAAGAAATATAACTTACCATGTGATGTTTGAGAAAATTTTGAAAGAATTTGATGGAAAAAATGTTGTCACCAAAGTTTTGAACAAATTCTTTCTTAGTTATGCATGTTTCACACAAGCATGTCTATTATTAATGGTTGGAGGATAAAGCAAAATATGCATGTGTCAGATGCGATGGTCTTTATGAAAGACTTTATATCTTTTCTCCTTGACTATGCAGCATCTACCCCATGTTATAACTGTTCTCTCCTCTGAAGGACTTTCATTTTCTATGCATGCTCCATGAAAACAGAAGGAAGCTTTATTTCTTCTCTACACGTTTCACTTAGAAATTAAAATTTACACACAGAGATCCTCACCTTCTGAAACAATGTATTTCTGAAACATTAAGTTAGTCAGTTCAGTGGGAAAGGTGTTTGGTGTTTTGGATGACTAAAGGACGTTACTTCTCATTAAGTTTTCTACTTGGTGTATTGGTAATAGAATGTATTGCTCTAAACCAGTGGTTTTCAACTTTCTTAGTGCTGTGATTCTTTAATATAGTTCCTTATGTTGTGGTGACCCCAAACCCTAAAATTGTTTTTATTACTACTTCATAACAGTAATTGTGTTACTATTATAAAATGTAATGTAAATAATGTATAATAAAATGTAATGTTTTCTGATCATCTTAGGCAACTCCTATGTGTAGAGGGGAGCAGCAGGCTGCATTCCTGCCTCCCGGCTTCCACACAGCTAGCTTTATACCCAAAATAACAACACACAAATAGTATTCTTTTAAACACTGCCTGGCTCATTAGCTCTAGCCTCTTACTGGCTAACCCTCATATCTTGCTTTAACCCATATCTAGTAATCTGTGTAGCAGCATGAAGTGGTGTCTTACCGGGAAAAATTCAGCATGTCTGACCTGGCAGCTGGGTCCATCATGTCTGGCTCACTTCCCTTCTTCCCAGGATTCTGTTCTGTCTACTCCACCCACCAAAGGGCTGGCCTATCAAATGGGCCAAGGCAGTTTCTTTATTAACCAATGAGAGTAACACATAGACAGATCATCATTTCCTCCATCACCTATGAAAGGTTTTTTTTTGATACCCAAAGGCATCTTAACCCATTCTTTGAGAACCTTTGCTCTAAATTATGTTATGAAAATGTCTCAATACCAAGAACCTGAAAGAAAAATGTATCAAGGAACTGTGTAGGAAGAGATGTTCCATGTGTACTAACAAGTTATATGACTTCCACAATAGGATCTTTCCCTCGTATTTGAGTTAGCTTTCTGAAGCACATTCCATATGGTGGGATGCCTTGTTCAGTTTTGATGTGGGGTATGGGAGTGCTTGGTTCTGCCTTAACTGAATGTGCCAGGATTTTTTGACTCCTCATAGAGGTCTCACTGTTTGTAAGGAGAGGATGATGGTAGATTGGGGGGAGGAGGAGCAGAAGGAAGAGAGGAAGGAATGGGAACTGTGGTTGGTATATATAATGAATAAAAATAATAAAAAAATAAAATAAAATAAAGAGAAAGCAGGCAGAGCAAAGCATGAGGAGAAAGCCAGAAAGCCTCACTCCTCCATGGCCTCTACATCCTCTCCTGCCTCCAGTTTACTGTACTGTTTATCTTCCTCTCAACAAATAAACCTTCTCCTCCCTGTGGTAGTTTGGAAGAAAATGGACCACAAAGGAAGAGACACTATTAGGAGGGTGGCTTTGTTGGAGTGGGTATGACCTTATTGAAGAAAGAGCTGTGTCACTGTGGGAGTGGGCTTTGTGGTTTCCTATATTCAGGATACTACCCACAATGACTGGTAGTCTACTTCCTGTTGTATTGTGGAATTTTGATCCCTTTAGTCAATGACTCTTAGGGCAGCACGTCCTAGTGCATTTGTGATGCTATTCCTGATGCTCTTCTTTCTCCCTGCAGGATCCCTGGCCACCACCCTTTACAGTCTGCCCTGTTTTCACACAGTGATTACTAGGCTGATACAGATGATGAAAACCCAAGTGCTTTGTGCAGTGACAATCTTCCATCTGAGCCACCCCTCCAGCCTGGAGCCTACCTCTCCTCTCCAATCCTTTCCTGGCTGCTGGAGAAGGCCCCACGAACCTGACCCTGACTGGGCTCTGACCACTAACACTGTTGGCCATGTACACCTCAGATAGGAAGGCCCCAACATTCCCCCATCTTCATTGTGTTTAGCACAGTGGACTGCTGAGATGGCATAGCAGGAAACAGGGCTGGTTGGGAAAGGGAGTGATCTACAGCTGGGTGTCCATCACCTTTGGCTGGTTGCCAGTATTGTCTTTGAATGGGCTATGCTGGAGGTAAGTATAAGGATATTTCTGCTCCTGCCATAAGCCAGCGATCTCAACTTGTGGCACTAACTTAGAAGAGGATTTATTTGAAATAAAAGGGTACCTTTATTGTATAAAATTGTTTTGGCTATCCTGGGTTTTTTTTGTTTTTCCATATGAAGTTGATTATTTTTCTTTCAAGGTCTGTGAAGAATTCTGTTGCAATTTTGATGGAGGATTGCATTGAATTTATAAATTGCTTTTGGTAGGATTGCCATTTTTACTATGTTGATCCTTCCTATCAAAGAGCATGGGGGATTTTTCCATTTTCTGCTGTCTTCTTCAATTTCTTTCTTCAAAGATTTAAAGTTCTTCTCAAATAGATCTTTCACTTCCTTAGTTAATGTTATCCCAAGATATTTTATGTTATTTGTGGATATTCTGAAAGATGATGTTTCTCTGATCTCCCTCTCAGCTTCTTTATCATTTGTGTATAGGAGGGCTACTGATTTTTCTGAGTTGATCTTGTATCCTGCCACATCACTGAAGGTATTTATCAGCTATAGCAGTTCTCTGGTAGAGTTCTTGAGGTCACTTATGTATACGATCAGATCATCTGCAAATAATGAAAGTTTGACTTCTTCCTTTCCAATTTGAATCCCCTTGATCTCCTTGCATTGTCTTATTTCTATTGCTAGAACTTCAAGAAATATGTTGAAGAGGAATGGAGATAGTGGACAGCCTTGTCTTGTTCCTGATTTTAGTGGAATTTCTTTGAGTTTCTTTTCATTTAATTTGATGTTAGGTGTTTGTTTGCTGTATATTGCTTTTATTATATTTAGATATGATCCTTGTATCCCCAATCTCTTCAAGACTTTTATCATGAAGGGGTGTTGGACTTTGTCAAATGCTTTTTCAGCATCTAAAAAACTGATCACATGTTTTTTTTCTTCAGTTTATTTATATGATGGATTACATTGATAGATTTTTATTTGTTGAACCAGCCCTCCATCTTTGGGATGAAGCCTACTTGATCATAATGGATGATTTTTTTATGTGTTGTTGGATTCGCTTTGCCAGTATTTTATTGATAATTTTTGCATCCATGTCATGAGTGAGATTGGTTTGTAATTCTCTTTCTTGGTTGAGTCTTTTGCAGTTTTGGTGTCAGAGTAACTGTAGCCTCATAAAAAGAGTTTGGCAATGACCCTTCTCTTTCTATTATTTGGAACACTTTGAGGAGTGTATGTCTTAGCTCTTCTTGAATGTTCTGGTAGAATTCTGCACTAAAACCTACCAGCCCTGGGCTTTTTTTGATGGGAACGTTCTGATGACAACTTCTATTTCCTCATGGCTTATAGGTCTATTTAAATTACTCACCCGGTCTTGACTTAATTTTGATATATGGTATCTATTTAAAAAATTGTCCATTTCTTTTACATGTTCCAATTTTGTGGAATACATTTTTACCACCCAGCCATATCATGCCTGTCTCTACTCCCCTAGTACTGGGATAAAAAAAGCATTTGGTCCCAAGTGCTAGGATCACTTTAATGTAAGCTCTATTTCTCTTTTAGAATGGATCAATTTTATGTAGCACAGAGTAACACTAAACTAATAGACATCCATCAGCCTTTGTCTCCTGAATTAAAGGTGTGTGACACCAATGTCTGGCCTCTAATAGCTTAGTTCTGCATTCTGATCTTCAGTCAAGCTTTATTTGTAAAATCACAAACAAAATATTGCTACATTAAATATTTTTCTTATTAGACTTGCTGTGGTCGTGGTGTCTCTTCACAGCAATCAAAGCATTAGCTAAGACAAAAAAGAAAACAACTAAGAAAAATACACAACATGTTAATGCTTCAAAAACCAAAGCAGAAAACTAGGATGATGTTGTTGTATAATCCTACACAGAATGTGATCTGGTGCTTGGCTTGGTGATATGGAAAGAGAATCTAATGGATTGGAAGAAGTACACAACTTCAACAGTGGGAGGAAACTCACTGAACATAGAAACTGCAAATAATTATAGTATATGAAAAATTAAAGCAGTAGCTTGTGGGGGGAATATATCCAGAAAGGGTAAAATAGTAATAATGCATCTTCAAAGACAAATGCAAATGGCAGCAACAAGTGAAAAAAAGACAATGCTTTGAATTTAGATGACATAAATAAGAGCACATGGTTTGGTATGTTTCTTTTCAGTTTCCTTTCCATGAAGGAGCCTTTCTCCTTGTAATGTTTTAAGCTATCCTCACAAAGCTGCATTATTGCTTGATTATGAATAGGAATTCCTTATTAAAGGTTTTGACCATTTTTTTTTATTCATTGGTGAATTGATCAGTGGATTGTCACATTTTCAACAAACTATAAATAAATAAGACACTGGCTTCTACCTGACTCACCTCTCAAGACATAAGAAATGGGATAGAAAGATAGCTCAGTGGGTTAAGATTTTTATGCACAGGACTAAGACTTGTGTTTCAATCCCCAGAATTCATATGATAAAAGCCATGTCTGAAACCACTGTAGCTAGGATGATTCCAGAGGCTCACTGTTTGGTCAGTTAAAATGGTGAGCTCCAGGTTCTGTGAGAGATAATGTCCTTATAAAAATAATATAGTGATAAAGGACATGACATTATGCTACCCACCAGTCTTTCCATGCCTATGTGGTCAAGTGAACCTTCACAAACACTTGTCCTAATATGTACATGTAACACACACTGTACAGGGATGGGGGGAAGAAGTATGTAACAGATACTATTCAAGGAAAAATTTTGTATAGACATGGGGTCTAAAATTATACTTGCTCAACATTTGCAGAAGAAAATAAGACATTTTTGAGAATACCTAATTTTTCAATAAAAGGTGGTCAATTAAATCAATGAAAGTTGTTAGATGAGTGAGTTGAACCCATTTACGAAGTGCTGTTTCTTCACTTTTAAATGTAGGGGCAAACCAGATTTATATTCCAGTGTTAGTCTACCATTGTATAAGCAAAGCACAACCTAGGCCTGCTGATGTGTCTGAGGATCTAAACTTCATACTCCAGTATGTGCGCCCATGCTTTCATAAGGTCATTCTACACATATTATGTATAGGGATGTACATGTTTCCTTGAGAGAGAAGATTTATGTTTGTTGTTATCAATGCAACATTATTCAACTAAAATGACTGACATAATAAATGGGAAAACTCAGAGTAAGTCCCTAAATGTTTTAAACATTCAGAAAACATGTTGTTTGGGATAAACTATCTCAAAAGTGGTTGTTAGCTCTCAGTGTATGGACACCAAGGTTTAGCATTATTTTATAAGCTACACAGAGTCAAAGAAGTGAGATTTCCTGATTTGATCCCCACATTGCATTAAAAAAGATGACAGCCTAATTTCTGTGTTATATATGTGTAATATGTCCTGTATTATATATTGGTAAAATATGTTGCAATTAAAATTTTTATTTGATCCACAGACACATGGAAAAGAAAATGCTTTGAACTTGTTTGTGATTTTGTTGGTCTATTCCTTAGTACCTCATAGAACAAATATAGGACAACCTGAAGTTTTATTTCTTTTTTACTCGATTTCACTTTGCATTATATTACATATTTTGAAAAATCCATTTATCTCTTCATTTTGTGTGTAAGCACGTAAGCATATATGTGGGTGTGAGTATGCCATCACTCATGTTTGGAGGTCAGAGATAAATTGTAGATATCTGTTCTTTCTTTCCAGTACATGAGTCATGGAGATTAACTTCAGTTCCCTAGCTCCCTTGGTAAGAACTTGTTGAGCAATATTTTTAGCCCTATATGCTGTGCAATTTAAATGTTTTATAAGTGAATTGCCAAAAAATAAATTGTGCCATGTTATTGTTTTTTGTCCCTTGAGATAAGCTTTTGCTCTATATACAGCCCAGCCTACCTTGTAATTCATAGTTATTCCACACCAGACTCCTCATTGTTGGGATTAATACCAAACACCACCATAATCAACTCTTTCAATGTATAACCTCATGTTTGCTCATTTGATCTAATACAGTTGGAACTGCCCTCAAATCAAGTAGATCTGAAATATAATCCCGACTGTAACCTATTTGCTATGCAATTTTAGGCAAGTCCCCAAACTACTTTCTGCTTCTGTTTCCTAATCTTAGAATTATGATTGAAATGAAAGTAATTACAATGATGATGATAACACCAATGATGAGGAGGATAATAAAACAGTAATAGAGATAATATGCACCCACAGGGCCACTGTGATATTGAAATGAAGGAGGGCTTTTGAAAGGCCATTCTCCTAATGATCTTAATCCATCCCTGATAACCTTTCCTCTAACTGAAAGGCTATTAAATGTAAATACAAAAATACGGTTCTATTAGTTTTAATGGGGAAATTATGATGCTTTGCATTCTAATCTAAGGAAAATAGTTTTCAAAGATAGAAAAACACATCAATTGAATAACAAAAGGAAGTTACATAAGACACAGCAACACTTATATAGTAAATTATCAGAGGTTATATGTGGAATTTATCATAACAAATGTTGAATATTAACTGAAGGATTGAAATAATAAAGGTGCAGAGTAGTACTTATTGAAGGTTCATTATTCAAGTCACTATCATCAAGGGGCTTGTGATGATTTTGACACTAATCTACACTAAATCTATTCCTCACATAGAAATCCCTTTTTCGTATGGAAATAAAAGCCTCCTCATTTTCACCCAAGAGCAGATATAGAACCACTCAAAATTTTACTTCCTTTACAATCAGTTGTTTTCTTTTTTATTATCTACCCGTGATCTTTGGCAGTGGGCTGAGAAGCAAATTTTGTATTTCTATTGATTTGTCAAAATGTGAATTCCATCATGGGAGTGAAAAACTAGTTAATCTTTTACTAATCTCTGGTCATGTTGATCTAGTGATCCTAAAATGCATGCGAATAGCACATAGGTGGAACAAACAGGTCCTTTAGGTAGGGCTGTCTTGCCATCTCTCTGCATCTATATTTAAAGCAAAATAATTTAAGTCCATTCCAAATACAACTCTATTCAATTCCTTCTTTATGAGAGTCTCTAAATGGAAAAACTTCAGTGTCAAGTAAATTGGCAAATATGTTTTAGCCTGAAGCCACTGTGTTGAATTATTACCTTCCATACTGTATTTATTTAATGTGTTTGGGGAAGTAAAATATTCCTCATACTGAAACAAGAACATAAAAACAAACATCAGACTTTCTGGAGAGAGCTGGTACACATGCTGAAGTCTGTGCTAAGCCAACTTGTAGCTGCCATAGTCAGGACTTAGAAAAGATTATCTCCATTCTTTAAATCTTTCCCTTATTCTTTTTTCTTTGCATATCTCTTATATCTCCTGATACTACCCTGAAAGCTTCAACATCACAGAACAGTGCAAAATCGTCTGGTGACTGCTGCAAACTGCCAGGTGACACTTCAGAGCCGTAAAAACAATCTCTTCCCTCCACCACTATATCCTCAAACTCACTTTTAAACCACACGTAAGGCAGACATTACAGTTCCTGAAAGACTGAAATATTCCCCGGGTTTTCTTTTCTGTTTCTGAAATGCCTATGAAGTAGTGATGAAAGTGTACTGTTTTCCAGAGAAGGTAGCCTAGTGAATGTGCGCCCAGAGTTATCTGACTCCCAAGCAATGACCTGTTTGCCCTGTGTCACCATACTTATCTCTGTGTGACTGTCCAGAGGGCGATTCAGACAAATATTTTTCTCTATATTGAAATTCCCAGTCTGAAAATGTTACCGATGGAGAGACAGAGCAGTGGATGAAGGTCTTTACCTCACTAGCCTGATGATCTGGGTTTAAGCCTAGATCTCTCTCTCTCTCTCTCTCTCTCTCTCTCTCTCTCTCTCTCTCTCCCTCTCTCTTTGGTTTTTCGAGACAGGGTTTCTCTGTAGCTTTGGAGCCTGTCCCAGAACTCGCTCTTGTAGACCAGGCTGGCCTCGAACTCTCAGAGATCCGCCTGCCTCTGCCTCCCGAGTGCTGGGATTAAAGGCTTGTGCCACCACCGCCCTGCTAGATCTCTTGACGGAAGGAGAGAATCAGCTTCTAAAAGTTGTCCTAAGCCCTCCACATGCACATTGTGACATGAGTTACCACCAATCAGAAACACAAGATAACAAAATAAATAAGTAAAAAAAAAACTATATTAGTAATTTTAACTTGTTTATGTTTATTAAATTCTCCTATCAAAATCTCACTATGTATCCCAATTTATGTATGTTTTTTACCAAAGATAGGTATAAGTATTCATGTACGGGTTCTGTATATATTTTTGACAGCCAGAAAAATTCTAGTGCCACCTGTCACTGTTGCTCTTCAGTTGGAAGTATTAAATTAAGCACCTCCAAAAGGCAGGAGGCTTATTAAGCAAATATGTGCCACTAGAATGTGGATAATGGAGCTTAGATTCAGGGAGTATCCATGAACAACAGCCCCAGTGACACATATAAAAAGTTATTAATTATTAAGCATGTTTCAATAAAAAGTTTACCATATCTGATATAATTATTGTTAACCACATAGTTATTAGACAACTTATATGAGCACCAGCCATTAGTTAGGAATTGTGTCCAGCAAGTATTATGAGCTGACTAATTTATTTCTTTCACTCTAACATAAGACAGAGTGTGGTTGTGGAATAAGGGAAATCTTCAATTATAATCTTCCTTTGATTTTGATGCATTTGAGAACATGTTCTGTTTTAGTTATATATGTATCTGCCTTGCCCACCAAAGGTTGACAGGCTAAGAGGGTTAATTTATTTTCCTATCACTAGATAATACAATGGTAGTATGGTTCAAATTATTTTATTTCAAAAATTTAGAAACAAAGACATGAAAGTAGGATGTGGTTCACAACTACTTATAGTTCTACTCTAAGGGGATCTGATGTTTTCTTCCTGTGCGCTCTCTCTCAGTCTCTTACTTTCTCTCCCTGTCCCCCCCCATATTCTCTCTCTCTCTCTCTCTCTCTCTCTCTCTCTCTCTCTCTCTCTCTCTCATACACGCACACACACACACACATACACACACACACACACACACACACACACACACACACACACACAAAATGTAGGAAATTTGGGACACACATAGTACAAAGACATTTTCCATCCTACCTTACAACCCCTGCAACTTTTCTTACACATGACCTGCATATCGTTGGTATCTCATGGCCCTTTTGTGTTATCCAAACTTTGTTTTAGGACAACACAAATAATAATTTACAAAGCATGATGATCTTCACTCATTTCTCACTTTTGATTGCTATATATATATATATATATATATATATATATATATATATATCATTGATCTTTGCTTTATATATGTATGTATATATAAACATCACATAAAAACCATTGTTTTCTATGTTAATGAAACAAGCAATAAACAAACAAGAACAATCAAACCAAACCAACATTTCCTACACACCTTGGATACAAATGGTCACACTAAGTACTGTCCCAGAGCACTGTGACACAATCAGTTTTATCCTATTAAAAGTAACAACAATGACAAAAGTCGAATTACAATAAGAAAGTGTTTGGTCTTTTCTTGAATTCTCTGGTAATCTGGAGCATTCCTTAAGTGGCAGCCATCAACAAGGCTCATGATTTAACACTTGATTTATGGTACACATCAAAATAAATTCCTTGCTGAGATCCTTGCTACAAGATGGTTGAGTGTACTTTGTGACTTAGAACACCTCTTCTAAAATGTAAAGCCAACTCAAGGACTTTACAACTCTTCTCTGATTCCCCTTGATTCTGTCTTGACAAAACTAAAGAGAAATGCTTAAAAAGATTCATTCTGGATGTAGTAAGAGAATTGACTTTGTGAGGTAAATTCTTTTGTGTGCTTACTCAACATAGAAAGAACAGCAGCACTTTTATAGACTCAGGAATAATACATGTGCCTTATATAGCTACTGAAACATGCACAGAACTTAGTGGTAACATACTTTCTGAGGAAAGACTTACTGAAGATAGTCTCTTATGAATTCGTGGCTATATAAGGCCATCCACTTTTATTTATCTATTTTCTCCTATCTTCAGGATGACCTTGACTTATTTTATAAAAATTTTATAAAAAGTTGGGGGGAGGGGGAGAGGAGTGGGGGGAATGGGAGGCAGGGAGGATGCAGAAATTTTTTCAATAAAAAAAATAAATAAAAATCTACTAGCTGGTGGTTGATTGGCAGTTGAAAGCTTGCCTTTTAACAGTCTTTGAATCATGTCATAGGAGGAACTATTGACTACTAGGTTGGTAATTCATACTGGATTGCATTCCGTTGAGAACATTAACTGGTATAGATTTTTTGGTATTATTCTCTCTTCTTAAAACCAATGGGAAGGGTATATCCCATAATGCCCCTCACAGAAGCCATAGGTTGACAAATAAAAAAAAAGCCCTGTGTCGAGTGTGGGATAGATCCTCTCAAACTCTTCATCAGGCATGCTTCAGAAATTCTCTAAATCTCATGGTTTGGAAGTTTAGTGGCCTCTTGGATGTTTATTATTTCCCAAAACATAGTATCAAACTGTTCTTTACATTTATATTTCTGGCCGGGCGATGGTGGCGCACGCCTTTAATCCTAGCACTTGGGAGGCAGAGGCAGGCGGATCTCTGTGAGTTCGAGACCAGCCTGGTCTACAGAGCTAGTTCCAGGACAGGCTCCAAAGCCACAGAGAAACCCTGGCTCGAAAAACCAAAAAACAAATAAACAAACATTTATATTTCTGTATCGGTATAGATTAATATAGTTCTCAGACTTCATCATCAAAGTTCCTTTATACAGTGGATAGTAGTTAGGTAATGCAGAACCACGACTGGTCAAAGGGTAGAAAATAAGTATCTGGGGAATGCTCAGCCACAAATGTAATATCTACATTATATCCACACTCCTAAATATTTAGCATTATTGCTACAGAGCTAGTGGGAAGATTTTAACAGACAGGTTAGAAAAGACAAGAGGGAAACAGTATGATCTAGATGTGACAGACTGTTACTCATAAAGTTGATTAACTGTGGCCACTTGTATAATACATAAGCAAAATCAAGTCAATCCACGCTGTAACATTAAAACTGATGAAGGGTAAGAGCCTTATGAATCCCCACCCCTAGCTGAAGAGATATTTACAGTTGATGACTTCTGTTACAGTGTCAAATTTCACTCTGGGTGAGGCACATGCTAAGGTTTCCATGCTCCAATGCATTGCCCCAGATATATGTTTATATGGACAATACAAACTAACTGCATAGGTTATTTTTTTAAAAGGATAGGAAGTTAGGGGAGTATATTTGAGAACAATTAGGAGAAAGAGTGTGGAGCAAATGCCATTAAGTGCATTGGATGCATGTATGAAATGCTCTAAAAAACTAATAAAGATATTATGTTTACAAAACCTCTTGGGTAAGAATCTCATTCCAAATCATTATCTTTTGAAATTTTAGCCTGAAAGAGTAATGCATGCATATCTTTGGGCCTCCATACAATATTAGACTACTGTTATCACGGAATTTTTTGCTCAATGTAATCTCAACCTTATAAAAGAGGATAATTGGGTATATTCTTCTCAGATTCCTCTGAAATATAGACCTTGTAGAGTTAGCTCTCTATACAACCTAGAGGGATTGTGTTGAATTATTTTGTCTTTGCCGATGTTGCTACCCTAATGAGAGTTCTTCTGCGACTACTTTACTAACTCACATTTATGTTTCATTAGAAAAATGAGTTATGTTTAATGCTGAAAGTGACCTGATTAAGGTTGGTCTCCTGTGAGATTTTTGTTCATTGTGGTAGTGACCATTAGTATCATAAACCTCAATGCTCATTACATTTTTAATCTCATTATAAGAGGACTTGTAAGAAGGTATTGCTAGAGTTTTACTGTTCTGCTAAATTTTGCAAGTTGCAAGATGTTTGGAGATAGAATGATCATAGATGAATATTGAATTAGTTCAGTGAACAGAAGAAAAAATATCTGAAGTTCAAATTGAAGATGGAAAATAAAAAATGTAAACTCAGTAGAGAAGCAAAGTTGTTCTTCTCTCTTTTTATCTTGGAATGACTTTTCTCTTTGAAATATATTTCTGCCAAATCTCTTTGACAAGGTTCCTTCTCTCCTCTTCTTTGTAATTGTCTTCCTTCTCTGTTTCATCCTTGTCTCCTCTTGCTTGTTCTCCTTCTCCTTCCGGAGGATTTCAGAACAGGAATTCAAAGAAATAGGGGTGGTATTATTCTTTCTTTCCTATATGCCCTTGTACTTAATATGTTAATCTGATTATAATCTTTTGAGAAAATTTGTATCACTCATTCAACATTTCTTATCTCACTTCTGCCATAGTAATATTTTTGTTTTTTGGGATACTTTACATCTGGGACATTTTTAAAAAATAAAACAAACTATCTTTTTTCATTATTCATACCAATCCAAGTTTCCACTCCCTTCCCTTCTCCCACTCCCTCTACATACACTTCCTTCCCACCCCCATTCAATCCTCAGAAAATATAAGGCACATTGCTTTGTGGAAGTTCCAAGGCCCTCCCTACTATATACAGGCTGAGCAAGGTATCATCCAAAAACAATAGGTTCTCAAAAAGCCAGTGCATGCAGTAGGGTTAAATCCTGGTGCCACTGCCAGTGACCCCCCACCCGTCTGCCCCAGCCATGTAACTGTCAATCAACCACATTCAGAGGAACTAGCTTGGCCCTATTCTTGGTCCTTTCCAGTCTGGCTGGAATTGTCGAGCTCCTATTAGCTTAGATAGACTCTTTCAGTGGGTATAGCTATCATGGTCTTGACCCCTTTGCTCATATTCTTATTCTTCCTACTCTTCAACTAGAGTTTGGGAGCTCAGTCTGGTGCTCTGTTGCGGGTCTCTGCTTCTGTTTTCATCAGTTGCTTGATTAAAGTTCTACAATAATATTTAAGATATTCTTCTTTAGCCATCAAGAAAATGCAAATCAAAATAACTCTGAGATACCATCTTATACCTGTCAGAACAACTAAGATAAAAAACACCAGTGATAGCTTATGCTGGAGAGTATGTGGAATAAGGGGAACACTCCTCCATTGCTCGTGGGAATGTAAACTTGTACAACCACTTTGGAAATCAGTATGGCAGTTTCTCAGAAAATTGGGAATCAATCTACCTCAGGATCCAGCAATACCACTCTTAGGCATATACCTAAAAGATGCTCAATCATACTACAAAGGCATTTGTTCAACTATGTTCACAGCAGCATTATTTGTAATAACCAGAACCTGGAAACAACCTAGGTGCCCCTCAACCGAAGAATGGATAAAGAAAACATGGCACATTTACACATTAGAGTACAACTCAGCGGTAAAAACAATGACATCTTGAATCATGCTTGCAAATGGATGAAAATAGAAAACACTATCCTGAGTGAGATAAGCCAGACCCAAAAAGATGAATATGGTATGTACTCACTCATAAGTGGGTACTATCTATAAACAAAGGACATTGAACCTATAGTTCATGATCCTAGAGAAGCTAAGTAATAAGGTGAACCGTAAGAAAAACATATGTAGATCCACTTGGAATGTTGAAATAGACAAAATTGTCTGAAAAAAAATGGTGCATGGGGGTTGGTGGGAAATGGAGGGTGCAAAGAAAAGAGGAGGAGAGAAGGGGAGGGGTGAAGAGAACTTGAATTAATGGGATAGTTGAGAAGGAGGAAACACAGTGATGAGAGCAAGGAGAGAGAGATCTTGATTGAGGGAGCCATTATAGGATTAGCAAGAAACATGACTCTAGAGAAATTCCCAGGTATCCAAAGGATCCTCAGTTAAGACCCTAAGCAATAAAGGAAAGGGGGCCCAATCTTGACTTTTCCTCTGGGATTTTATCATAGCATCTTACAAAAGACGTTCAGAAACACAGAGGGCATGGTGGCTATAATCTTTGTGGTCCTAGGAATGAACTACTTGTGGAGAAATTCAGCTAAATTACAGCTAGGAATCTTTAACTTTTTATTTATCAGTTTAGGTTATATAACTAGGCAAATGGTACTTTAATTATGTTCTTAGATGATGCTAACTAAATCAGCAGTCTTTCACTGCAAGATTGAAAAAGAACATATACCACAAGGACTGATAAGGTTTAATTATGTGACAGATGGGAAGATGAGAGGTCACAATCACCCCAGAAAAGGTTGGTTAGTAATTTTAACTGCCACATGACTACAGAAATATGTAAAAAATTTAGTTTCTGTGTACACTTTCTCTGTTGGGCTAACTTGAGCACACATAATTCCATGGTTGAAAATTAAGCTAGTTTGATTACCATGAGAAAGATCCATTATCTACTGCTTTCTCTGTGGATTTGTCCTTGGGAAATGATTGCAACAAATAATTTATTTATAAATTATGTTTTTATTTTTTTGTTTTTTCCAACATAACATATTTTTACTTAAATTTTGAAGTCAAGGCATTATATAAATATATAGTATTATATATGTATATTATTGTATTATATTAATCTGGCAGCATTTATAATTAAATATTTTTTAGAAGCTGTTACTCCTTCCACGGCCTACAACAAATTCAAAGATAACACAATAACGTATAGTATCCATATTCACTGTGTATTTTACATCTTTATGTGGCAGTATTTTAACTCTATTTCTTTTATTTTTATTTTTAATTTTTTTTCCTTATTATTAAAAATTTCCATCTCCTCCCATTTCCCTCCTCCTTCCCCTATTCCCCCTCCCCCTCCAGTCCAATGAGCAGTCAGGGTTCCCTGCCCTGTGGGAAGTCCAAGGACCTCCCCTCTTCATCCAGGTCTAGGAAGGTGAGCATCCAAAGAGACTAGGTTTTCACAAAGCCAGCACATGCAGTAGAATCAAAACCCAGTGCCATTGTCCTTGGCTTCTCAGTCAGCCCTCATTGTCAGCCACATTCAGAGAGTCCGGTTTGATCACATGCTCCATCAGTCCCAGTCCAACTGGCCTTGGTGAGTTCCCATTAGATCAGCCCCACCGTCTCAGTGGGTGGGCTCACCCCTCGCGGTCCTGACTTCCTTGCTAATGTTCTCCCTCCTTCTGCTCCTCATTTGAACCTTAGGAGTTCAGTCCAGTGCTCCAATGTGGGTCTCTGTCTCTATCTCCATCCATCGGTAGATGAAGGTTCTATGCAAGATATTCATCAGAGTGGCTATAGTATAGGGCCAATTCAGGCACCCTCTCCTCAGCTGCCCAAGGAACAAGCTGGGGACATCTCCTTTGACACCTGGGTCAAAGCTATGAGGTCAAAGCTACCCTTGGCTACCTAGAAAGACCCTATCTTGAAAACAAGTATGTGAATATGTTTTTCTATGAAAAATAGAATATAGAACCTATAGGAATTTTGAAACAAATAGAAAATTAACTGAATCATCTCTGCTAACTAATATCTTTATCTCTTTAGTAAGTGTCCCTCATGAATTCTTTATGTCACCTCACTTTTCCAATAATTTTTTTTGTTTGTTTTTGGTCAGACATCACTAAATGACTTCAGCCAGTAGGACCTGTAAGGTCATCGTACCTATGGATTGAGACAATACTGGAGTTTATATGGAAGAAATGAGTGCCAAAACCAGAGCTATAAGTTGATCTGTGTAATGGCAGTAAGGTCACTGAGACCTAGAAACTTTGGTCTGTTAAAATCAGAAAAATACTATGGGTGTCATATTTTGAAATTGATGGCAGCCAAGTGCTTATAAGCGAGCAAGTCTCTAGGACTGTGAGTTGGATGACTCACCTGCCCCAGGAGGTACTACCCACAGCATCCTCAATATTTTAGTTTCTGAGTCAGTGCGACAAGGTTAGTACAGATTTGTCTAAGAATCATAAGACTAGAGAGTTAGTGCCAACTCTAGATTGCCTCACTCTTATAATTTCTTCTCTTCTGTTTCAGCCTCAACATCTAGACAAAGAAAGATTCTGCTTATGATAGGAGTTAACAATAATATCCAGTGGGTTAGCAGTTAGATGAAGGGATCTTTGAATCCACTTTCGAATGAGGTTTGTTCTTGGGTAAGGAGGAAAAGATCTTGCCTATAGGCATAGGGAAATCAGAAGAAGGAATAAGATTCAGGACTGAATGGGCCTTTGGTAGAGGACAGAGTCATTAAGAAAATCTACCTGTTTTACATAAAGCAAAGAAAACCAGCCCACAAATCACAATCCTAGAGAACCTACACAACAATGAGGACCCTAAGAGAGACATACATGGATCTAATCTACATGGGAAGTAGAAAAGACAAGACATCCTGAGTAAAGTGGGAGCATGGGGACCTTGAAAGAGGGTATAAGGGGAGGGGAGAGGCATGGAGGGGAGCGTAGAAAAATGTAGAGCTCAATAAAAATCAATCAATTAAAAAAAAGAGCATCTACCTGTGTATTTAAGTTTACTCAGTCATTTATGACTTTTTGTCCACAGGACTGTGATTTATTATCACTGCATTTCTGACTACAGCACGAGTGCTTTACATTAATTTCATTATAAAAATGTAATAGGAAAAGGACCTTTGGCTATCCAGGTGCTATGTCCCAGATATTGAGAATGATAAACAAAGAAAGGCCATTAGAATGGATGTTGTAGGTCACTGATGGCTTTCTCATATGGTTATTGTTCAGATGCCTTTAGAATCTCTGATGATTTTAATGTTAACTTACAGATAACATATTATTATAATTTGCAATTTTATTTTTCTTTTTAATTGGTAGGGTTTTTTTTTTCAGAATCAATTGTAGGTTAGTTAAAAACGTAAGTAAAAAAAAAAAAACTCTAGTATAACAAATTTATCATTAAGTTCCTTTCTCCCTGGTATCCTTCCTCCTATTTAGTCAAGTGACTTAATTATGTCTCATGAAAATGAAGAGTGAATGAGTGTGAAATGAGGCGGCAGCAAGGACTGATGGCTCTTTAAGTCTGTTGGGGGCAATCATGAGGAAACAGAAGGTGCCAGCCAGACAGAACAAGGCTTTGAACCAATTAATTGTCTCTCTTCTACTTTCTCAGCAGGTCTTGGTTTGAGAGCTGTGACCACTTTCCTTTTGAATTCTTTCATCATTTCCTCCATCTTCTTCTGTTCCTTAGTATATTGCAATGAAACCCTTCTTGTGCCTACAAGTAATACACAGAGATCAGAGGACAAACATCTTCATAGTTAGTCATATTTAAGATATGACAATGTGGTGATGGTGCTAATGATAATTGTTACTTTTCATTGGTTGCGTGTTGTAGGTGAGAGACACAATCTCATTGATATAGTTCTTTTTTTGTTCCATTACATATATTCGAAATCTTGGCTCACAGAAATTACTTATAATTTCTAAAGTTCTGTTTGTTTTTTGTTTTATTTTCTTTTGCTGTTTGTTTTATTTTATATATATATTTTTGCAACTAATAACACCCACCTTCAACTGACTCATGCAAGCAAGAGTTGATTCGCTCATATTATTTAAATATCTGTTTGTGGTTTTGTTTAGAGTACAAACACAGATTCAGAGGTTTAGACAATGTAATAAAAGTTAATTACTTCTCTTGGACAGATTCCCACTGATGTGTTGGCTTCAACATAAAGTAGACTTCCCTAATATTTTACTGGTGATGCCAGTTAGTTGCAAGGCTTTTACTGCATGTTTAACATGCAACCACAGAAATATGACTACATTCCCAGCTTGGGAATAAATTTGGGAAGGATTTTGATTGATCAGTTTTAGATATAGGCCAATCATGTGATATAAGTGTTTCAGTACTTTGATTTTGTTAGGCCATAGGTATATAACTGCATTTGAAGTCCATCCCTGGAATTGGTAGGATTTAGTTTAATATATGTATATGTTTTAAGTTTACTAATGTATATACATAGCTACATATATTCTTATTTACATATATAGGAATGAATATAGGAAATATATGTTTAAAAAGCAATGAATTTTAATATGTTAATGCCGTATCATCTGTATGGATGAAGATGAGGCCTCATACCAATGATTCCGCTTGGTTAATATAACATCATGGTGTTGATAGCATTACTTTAAGACTGGTTTTGGGTACCAGCTGCTCAAAATGATTCCAACTTGATTAGTTGAAATGGTGTACCTTCTTACAATGTTCTGGCCTGATCTTCAAATAAGAATTTCAGAAAAATCCTATTGAATACTCAGAGACTATTTGCAATTATACCAGATAGCAATCTTGAAACTTAAGCATAATTTTATTTTTACAGGATCCCATAGAAAGAATATCACCCTCATGACAACTGGAAGTAATTCTAGAAGACAATGTCCCCTCTCCCAACAAAGTTCTCAGGGTTAAATACACCAATTAGGGGTTGATTATAACTATATAGGGTTGGAGATTGGAGTGTAAATTTTGTAGGCTCAGGAATCTTCTTTGGAAAACAGTAAAAAGAGGATAAAAATATTACAAGATAGAAAGGTATATTATTTAATCTATTTTTAAACAGCAATATAATAGTTTTAAATTGGTTTTACTTTTGTATATTGTTGCAAATTTTGTATATTGATATAAATTTGAGATTAATTTTGTTAAAACGTATTGTATATATATTTCTACTTTTGTTCAAGGTATTGTACCAATACAGGTCATTTAGCAATGTAATGCAAATTCCTAGTCCTTGAAAATTATTATTATCAACTGTTTAAGATAATAAAGAAATAAAGGTTAGTAGTTAATCACGTAGTATAATTGAAATTGTATTCACATTAGGTGTGTTTTTAAGGTCAAACAAAGATATAATTTAGATAGGTCATCTTCAAACACTTCAGAGATTTACAAACTATGGCATTTAAGATATTTTAAGAACCTAGGCTCTTCTTTTTTTATGACAATGAAACATGTTTGCTCCTGACAGCACCCATTTACTTCAGAGAAGATAATTGGCATCAAACACCTCCACATAGAGTTTACTTTCTTTGTGACAAAAGTAAGCCACTGGGCACGAAATTGCCCTACCTCAACTGCTGACATTATGATGTACTAATTAGAAAAGCAGGACAGAAAATATCTTGCTTCACAGAAAAGTGTGTCATAAATGCTAGGCCTGTGGGCCAAAGATGGATGCCCCAATGTTGCAGAGGAACATGTTTTTTGATGAGAATTAAATCTATTTACTGATTACACATGATAATGGATGATACACAAGCTTCATTCCCATATGTTATTTTATCTGATACCATTATTCAATTTTGATATTGCATAGGTTGTGCCAACAATCATTTTATAACCAAGTTGTGACCTTGCTTTGCTGATGACCCTTTTAATGGTGAGACATTAGTTTGCAGTTTAACTACACACACCAAGGCTTTTAAAAGAGACAGTTCTACACCCAAAAAATTATAAATAATTTCCAAATGGAACTTGGAATCACCCTGAAGATTTCCATCTTTATGCTGTGGGGGAAGTTTACTAAGATAGCTTCAGAGTAAACTAACTTTATAGAGCACTGTTTAAAATGAAAAAGAATAAAGAAGACATGTATTCAGTGTCAAGATCAGACGATCACATTTAGCAATCAACAGCATGGGTGAGAAGAGGTCTAGAGTCAAACCCTTCATTGGGATGCTTTATACTTTCCACAGAACAGAACTAAAATAACCTGTTATACAATTAGTCACAAATACAGTCATGGAGTTTTTTTTTTTTCCCATACACATGAATATTGCCTAACATGTCTTTGTTGCAGCTAGGCCCTGCCTCCACTGTGCTTGGATCATTCCCAAAGGTAGTTTCCCGGCAATTTCTCTGGCCCTCCTCTCCTATTAAACTTTGTTTCCTGGCTGTAATTAGAACCTCCTGCCACTGGCATAGCTGCTGCTACTTGAACCCCTATAGTCACATTGGTTTTGTGGTTTAGCAAAATACTGACCTCTGCCACCATAAGGGACAAAGCTTCTGTCTCCAAAGTTTCCTCCCTTTATTGGTCCAGAATTTGAAGACTGTAATTGCCAAAATCATTGTAGCTTCCACCACCTCCAAAATTGTTTCCATCAATGAGAAATTTTGGGTGACTGTCCAGGAAGCCAGCTGTTTCTGTCATTACTCACATCTTTTGCAAGTCACTTGCTTGCACTTCCTGCTTACTCAGTTAATATCATTTCCTTCTTGGGTCTCTGAGGGAGTTTAAGTTTAGATACCTGTATTTAAAGTTTACCATAAACAGAAAGCAAGTTATAATAAAAAGCATAGATATGAAATATTTTCTCTGAATTTGTCAAATTCAAATGGACTAGACATTGTTGATATATTTATTACCTGTATATATTATATACAGTTATTGTACTTATTGTATGTAGTTTTCTTATATTAGTTATAGACTTCTTTTTTATTTTAGACAAAAAGGAGAAATGTAGAGGCATTTCAATTGTATTTTAATAAATAAAGACTGCATGAAGATCTTAGAGCAAAAGAGTCCCTCTGGATAGCCTTACAGACTAGGTTATGGCAACGTAACACCTTCAATTCAAGTAGCCATACTAGTTACCATAGAAACAAGGCAGTACATGCCTTTAATCATGGTGGTGCATGCCTTTAATCCCAGCCCTAGAGAGGATTATAAAACAGTAGGAAACAGTTGTCAACACACAGTCTCATTCTGACATTCTGGGAGGTAGGCTAGCCATTTCAGACTGAGGTCGAGGTAAGAGCCAGTGGCTGGCTGTTTTGGTTTTCAGATCTTTAGGTTGAAGCCAAATTTCTGACCCTGAGTTTTATTAATCATGCTTCAATAACTGTACTACCAGAAAGATAATGTGAGAGCCTAGATTTGGACCCACACAATCTGTCCCTAGATTCTGTTGTAATCTGAGCAATACTTTTAGTAGTTGATCATTTATATACTCCTTTATGCTGTGACAAAATTGAGGTTTCCTTTACCTGTAACATTCCTGAGCCAAGACTGGAGTAGCCAGGTGCATCATTTAAATTTCCAAAGAGAATTCAAGTAGGGAGAATACATTTCAAGGTTCTGTCTGAGTTCTGTCCACTAGGATTCCATTGATTGGAACAAGTCAGTGTCCCAATTCTGGTTGAATGGGTGAGAGAGGCATATCCCACTCACAGTGATGGAAGTGGAGTGATGAGTTCTCTAATCTATGTTATCAGGAAATACTCCAAAGAATGCAGAACAAAGTTTTTTGATCCCAATTTGCATTGCCTGTTGTTTTTCTTCTAAGACACAAATTACTGAAAGGGCATGATAAATACATAATTTGAAACAACAAGATCACTAGTCAAACATAACAGGTATGGATAGTGTTGTCCTTCATAAAAACACAAGCCTATGAAAACTTGAAATATGTATTATTATTATGAGGTATTTATATGATAATAAAACATACTCAAGTATTGTGGGGGGAATATGAATTACATTTTATGGCTATATTTTAACCTGAAATTGAAAGAGACAGGGCAACTCCTATGTTAAAAATGATCATGATTATAACAGCTGGGAAGTTGAATGGAATCATTTGTTGAGACTTGAAATATTACCCATCAGAGTTCTTGTTTCAGCATGACTTCTGGTCTTTGGAGGATCATAGACAAATTATGTTTTACTGGCTTTACTTATGACTAATTGAACGTATTCCATTCTAAATTTCTCTCTACTTATAAAGCACTGCAAATTTTCACAGCAGTAATACTTCTTCCCAAGAAAGTGAAGGAGATAAGCAGGGTAATTCTGGCATAATTTATGTTGAAGAAAAGGCTACATTGTTCTCATAATTGAAGCAGCAGACATGAGAACTGAAACTATCTAGTTGGCTTCATTATTGAAACTGAGAAACGTTTAATATATTCACTCATTTGTCCAGGAAGAGTTAAATTTTTTAGTGTTCCTAGATGGATACATTAAATAGGAAATAAAGTGTGCCTACCAAAGAGGAAACTTGGCTTTTCACTACAGTGGAGATACAAATTGAACAAAAGGAAGAGTTCTTTTTCTTTAATATTTATTTATTTATTTGTTATGTATACAATAGTCTATCTGTGTGTATGCCTGCAGGCCAGAAGAGGGCCCCAGACCTTATTACAGATGGTTGTGAGCCACCATGTGGTTGCTGGGAATTGAACTCAGGACCTTTGGAAGAGCAGGCAATGCTCTTAACCACTGAGCCATCTCTCCAGCCCCAAAAAGGAAGAGTTCTAAACTCAGATTTTACTATTGACTAGTTACTGAATAGTGAAAGAATAACAATATTATAGAAGTTTCAATGCTTTCCTTGCATTGAAAAGAAAGGGGTTTACAGTTACTCCAAAAGCAAACCTGTCCTGTCCAGTAGGACACGAATGGCGGGGGTTCCCTGATAAACCTGGAAGAGAGAGGAATGAAAGAGGCAAGAGACAAGCAAAAGGACAGCAAGTCAGGTTTTCCTCAGAAGCTGTTATATAGCAAACAGGCAAGGGGGAGGATAAGCAGGATACTGGAATGTCATTGATCTAAATGGAATGTCAGGTCTGGAGACTTAAGGAAATACTGAGGGTCTATGACTGTTAACTAAAGAAGGAAATGATAATTGCTTGTAAAGCCTGGGGCCTGAAGGTCTTGCAGGGAGACAAGATACTAGGTTAATTTCCTAAGTCTGGAACTAGTACTGCAGAGGTGACAGAGGTGAATATTTTACTTAATTGTGAACTTAAGATGGCTATAAACGAAATAAAGGTCTCTGGCACAAACTAAAATAGAAATGACAGAATGCTAGAGAGACACCAAATATGTGGCAAATTCACTCACATGGTAAGTTTATATTGAGTACTTAATACTTATAATGAGTTTTAATCTTACTGTCTGCAAAGGAGACAAAAGGCAAGTCCCCAATCCTAAAGATTTTACATGCTGGTAAAGAACAGTCATCAAATGGGCAAAAAATTGATTCTATAGTTTAACTTCAGGAGAAATAATGTAGTCGAAAAAAAATTGCGGGTAGAGTAAGTGACTGGGTACTAGCATCTATTTGATGAGATAGTAATAGGGATACCAATTAAACTATTGCATTGATCTCATGATGATTTTGGAAAATACTATTCCTCTAGCAAGGAAATGCTTGTAGATAAGAGGGAGGACCTTGGACTTCCCACAGGGCAGGGAACACTGACTGCTCTCTGAACTGGAGAGAGAGGGGGAAGGGTATGGGTAGAGGGGGATGGGGGGAGGAGGAGGGAAATAGGAGGAGGGGAGGAGGTGGAAATTTTTTAAGTAAAAATAAATTTTAAAAAATCAAAAAAAAAAAGAATGTGCAACTCCTGATTGTTCAACCACATTGTAGGCCATGTTCAACACCCAGAATTTTATGGGAATTTCAGATTGAACTCTGTGAATGTTAAGAAAGAAAAGGAAAAAACCAAAGATGTCTGGAGGAAGTGGAACTTGGGAAGAGTGGAGAGTTGAATTTGGTCAAATGACAATGCAAGGTATCCTTAAATCACTAATAAAAGTATTAAGAGTAAAAAAAAATGTAATGTATAATTAGGAAATATAGGTTGTTAATGGCTAATCATTGATAATAGTCAAGCTTGTAGTCATGTTAGTTAGATTTTCTAGATATATGGAGTTATATTTCAGTTAGACAGGCATTCTTTATATCTTTCAAAGACTACAGAATATGGTATTTAAGATGCTTTAATAACTTAAAGCTTTTCATAACAATGAGACACATCTGCTCCTGGCAGCACCAATCTACTTCAAGAGGAGGATGGACATCAAAGAGGCTCCTTATGGAGTTGGTATAAACTGTTGTATAAACTGGACACAAAGAACCCACAGAGAGAAGACTGCTGAACTTGCCTAAAGGTGAGATGTCCTTCAGGGTTCCTGTTTCATGAAAGAGTCTACAAGACATTCTGCAGGACACAAAAGAAAGTGACTGAATTGTCTTTGGAATTTCCTGCTTCATGGAAATGTCTTCTGGATACTTTGGGTCTAAAGGCCGAAGATGGATGTCCCAACCCCAACGGTACAGAAGAATTTTGAGTGACTGTACAGGCAGTGAGATGTTTCTGTCAATTCTAGAGTTTTGGAGGTTGCTTACTTCTTATTTACTTAGCTAAAATTATATCCTTCTGGAGTCTTTGATAAAGTTGAAAAATTGATAGATAGTTATAGTTTTCCTTTGTTATGATAAGAGATAAAATAATATAAATATTGTGGACTGTAATTCTTGCTTGATAACTGTTTTGTTATATATAATTTTACTATATTAAAGTGAAAGCCTTTCTTTTTTGTTTAAACAGAAAAAGGGGAAATGGTGTAGGAGGGCTTTCTGTATTTGTATTGCTTTCATTGGTTGAATAAAGAAACTGCCTTGGCCTTTTTTAATAGAGCAGCCCTTAGGTGGGTGGAGGAGACAGAACAGATTGCTGGGAAGAAGGGAAGTGTGGCAGACACCATGAAGCTCCAGCCTGAAATGGACATAGATTAAATCTTTCCCAGTAAGTTAAGATCTCTTGGTGACATACAGATTATTAGAAATGAGTTAAATCAAGATGTAAGAATTAGCCAATAAGAGGCCAGGCAGTGCTCTAATGAATACAGTTTCTGTGTGATTATTTAGGGTGCAAGCTAACCACGGGGCTTGGACAAAAAAGGAATCCCACTCTCCCCTACAACACTTTTATACATCTTTTACTAAAGAATATTGATGACAACATAATTTTGTGCCTATCAGTTTCAAGAATATAGGGATCTACAAATACTTAACATTAAAACCCTTCTATGATTTGTCCCTGCTGACTTCAGCCTTCTTTGTTTCCAACATCTCTCCTTCTCTTCATTCTATAGCATGTGAAGTTGATTGTTATTTGCTAGAATATCTATTCCCTGAGTATTCTGTGTTGTTGTGTATTCTGGTTTTCAGCCTTGGTATGCTGATATGGTTTGTCTCTGCTAATGGCCTGTTCTCCATCTCACTTGTTAGCAAACTATGGTTTGATAGTCTTTTTGATTAGTGATGTTGATTTCATTTTAGATTGTAAGGTCCCCATAGATTGGGAACATGCATTAATTTTTGCATGTCAGTATCCAACTCCATGCCCCAAAGTAAGTTCAATACATGCTTTAAAAAATGAGTAAGGGGTTTGGAAGATTGCTTAGCATTTAAAGACATTTGCCATTAACAACAAAATCTTTGAAACCTTTGGTGATGGGCATCCATGGAGGTAAACTTCTAAAACCATGAGACAAAACAAACATTTATCTTCAGATATTTTGGCAGAACTGTGGATAAAAAAATATACATGGAAGCTGTAAAAAGAAGACCCCTTAGAAGTAGAGAGGAAAATAGTTGTTTACCTATTTTCTGGACTGATAAAAGAGGGGAGCTATGGTTACTTATTCAGAACAAAGATGCAGAGAGAAGAGATACATTTTAGTGAACTGTGACACCTAAGCATGGATATAGTTAATAGTGTTACATCACATATGACAAAAAAAAAACTAGGAGAGATACTTTGAATGCTTTCATAACAAAGAAAGGATGCATGTTCAAGATGATACATAAGTGAGATGCCCTTAATTGGTCACCAGGCAATGTATACATCCCCTGAAATAATGCATGGTATTGTGTAAATGTTCACACTCACAAATAATTAAAATAAAAAAGTTCCAATTCACCCCCAACACCACACTAGTGTCATACAGTAATGGGAAAGAACAGAGTTATGTACTAAGATATTCTTAAATTTGAAAATTTGGAAACTCTCTGCATAGACACCAGCAGGGTTACTATCATGGCAGCAGTATTTCTTAGTCTTGTTCACATCATGTTTGTCCCTGACAACAGTGAGCACTTTGCCTTAGCATTTTCTGTCTCATGAAACTTGCCAGGGATATTTCCTCTCTCAAGAGTAAACAATAATGAATCAAAAAGATGTAATCCATTTCTGGTACTGGGAGCTTTTTTCGGTCGGTTATGGTCTCTATTAAGGGCATTGTCTCCCTCATTGTATAGTGACTCCATTTAAAGTTTTTTCATATATGTATACATTTTGGAAACTTCTGCAATAGTAGGTTTTCATGTAGATTTTTAAAAAGTCTTTGGTTCCAGTTTTTCTTCCCCTTATTTCCTCCTCTATCATGTCCTTCCATCCTCCAACTCATTTAATCCTCCTGTTCCAATTTCCTTTTAAACAATTTATAACACTCTATTCTTTATCTACTTCTAGGAAGAACCCCTCCTGCCTATAGTCCCTTAGTAGCTACCTAAATTCTATGTCTATTCTAAATGAAACACACATAGGTAAAACTTAAAGCTAATGTCCATGTATAAAAGAAAACATGTAATGTCTGTTACCTCTTCAGAGTGATTATTTCCAGATCCATCCTTTTAAATTTCGTTTTTCTGAACAACTGAATTGTATTCCATTGTTTAAATGTACCACATTTTTTATTATTCTTTCATCAGCTAATGGACATCTAGGCTGCTTCAAATTTCTAGTTATCGAAAATAGAATATCACTGAATATACATGAGCAAGGATCTTTGTAGTAAGATGTAGAGTCTTTTGAGTATATGATCAAGAGTGGTTTAGATGGATCTACAGAAGATTTATTTTCAGTTTTTTTAGGAAGCTTCACACTGATTTCTATAGCAGCTGTACAGGTTTGGATTTTTACCAGCAATGGTGTTCATCTTACTTTAATTGCCACCAGAATCAGAAGTCATTTTTTTTCTAATAATCTTGGCTATTTGGCTTCGATTAAGATGAAATCCCAAATTAGTTTCAGTTCAAATATGTTTCTCAGATGTTTGTGTTTTATCTCTTGATGTCTTTCTGTATAGTTTTGCACTCTATTTTTAAAATTGAGTTGTTTTGATGATGTTCGGGTTTTTAGTTCTTTGTATATTGTAGATACAATATTAAGTTAGATGTGTGACTGATAAAAATTTTTTCATTCTGCAATCTTACTCTTTGTTCAAATGATGGTACCATTTTCTGTTTCATTTTCTGTTTCTTTTCTGCTTCCTGAGGTCCCATTTATTAACTATTGATCATAATTCCTATGTTCTTGAAGTCCTGTTCAAATAGACATTTCCTGTGCCAAATAGTTCAAAACTATTTCTCACTTTCTATTCTACCAGATTCAAAGTGTCACGTCTTATGTGGAGGTCCTTGATCCACTTGGCTTTGAGTTTTTTGTAGAGTGACAGATATGGATCACGTTTTGTTCTTCTGCATGCGAATATCCAAGTAGACAAGCACCATTTGCTGAAGATGCTGTCTTTTCTCCACTGTGCCTGTTAAACTTATTCATGAAATCAGTTATCTACATATATGTGGAGTTTGGTCTAGATCTTTAATTTGATCCTATCAATCTACATGTCTGCTTTTATGCCAATGCCATTTTGTTTTCAATTACTGTAGCTCTGTAATGCAATTTGAATTTGAGATTGTGATTTCTCCAACATTTCTTTAACTGTTCAGGACTGTTTTAATGATTCTGTTTTTCCCCTCATTTGTTTTTTTGTTTTAGGTGTGTTTTATATTTGAAGGTTAAGATTTCTTTTTTAATTTCCTTAAAGAATTGTGTTGGGATTTTAATGAGAACTTCATTGAATCTATAGATAGCCTTTAATAGGAAGGTCATTTTCACGATATTAATCCTACAAATATGACCATGAGCAGTCTTATCCTTGCCTTATGTCTTTTTAAAACTACTTTCTTCAATGCATTAAAGTTTTTTATTATACAAGTTTTTTACTTGGTTGTCTAGAATTATTCTAAAATATTTTCAAGGCTGTGTGAAAATTTGTTTTTCCAATTTCTTTTTCAGTATGTTTGGAATTTGTATGGAGGATGGCTACTGACTTTTGTGAGCTAACTTTGTATCCTACTATTTAGCTGAAAGTAAACCCCTGCAAACACGCCAGGGTATTACTTTTGTTATTGATTAATCTTTACAACTTGAGGGCAAACCTATTGCTGAAGACATCACATACTTATGGCACAGAACATGGAGAAATTTTATTGCTACTCAACTGGAAACTTCACCACTACTGGCTAGCATTCATATTGCTAGTAGGTGCTATGCAAACTATTGGGGGAGAAAAGTAATCATCAGTCTCACCCAGCTACGAATCCTGTGAATTATATATTATGATTTCAAAATATGAACATAAAATGGCACATTTTATTATTATATTAGTCAAAGGAATAACCAATCACTTTAGAAAATTGTATTTAAATTAACTTCATGAGATAAAAACATACCTGATGTTGTTAATGAACCCAAGAGCCAGATACTAGATAAATCATGGGCCCAGGAGGAATATCTATTACAATTATCTGCTAAGTGAGCAAAGCTGCATGACTCTAAGTGATATATTGCTAAATTCATAAGTCTTTGAATTACTAACCCTTGTCAGAGAAGCTTCTACTTGCCATACATGGTAACTAACACGAATTCCCACCACTGAAAAATGTGACATGATATACCCTGAAAGTGATGTCCTTTTTCATACAATTCCTTAAGGCTTAGGCATCTATAAAGAAGAGATGGCATAAAAAATGTAATAGTCATTGGTGGTAAATAATTTTATTTTCCATACACAGAAAAGAAGATACTCATATAAACTCACCAGGTCTGTGACAAGTTCTGTGTAAGCTTAAGCCTAAACAAAAGAGGGGAAGTGGGAATAATGTTCTTCCCCTAATCAAGAAGCTATTCTTAAATGATAGCTGCTGAAGAAGGAAAATCAATTTTCTTTAAAGTAGTGACATAGGTCTATCAACCACACTCCAGCAAAGGCCCTGTGTTCACTAGCAATTGGCCACCAAAAACCATGCTTAAAGATTTCAGTGACTTTTTTGTTATTATTCATCTTTAAGAGAGAAAGAATATGCTGTTGAGTGGAAGTTAGAAGGACAGGGCAGAGTGTGATACAAATTTACTCTATGAAATTCTCAGGAAATAAAACAAATAATAATGAAATGGTGGGTGAATGAACTTTCATCATGAGCCAGTAGCTATTTTAAGACTTGTTTTCTCTTATTTGATCTTTGAATGATTTGATTTTCATATTTGAAAATGAATGAAAAAGACAGAATTAAGAAACAATGTGGGTCTTTTCCATTGCTATTTACAATTTGTAAAGTAGGTATTATCTCCAATATAGTCATGAGAAAAATGAGATTACAAGAGAGTAAGCTATGTGTGCATGTAATCAGTTGAAGATAGAAGTATGTCAAGCTCAAATTTTATATAAAAAAAAATATTTTCAATTTTATATCTCCCAGTATATGTTCTGCTATACAATGATAACACATGAGTGGGGGAAATGAATACGTTTTCTGAGTGTTAGTCACAACTTATTCAGATAATATATTAAATGATAAAGCAGAATGCTTGACATTACATTGTAGGCAGAGTCTTAGAGAATCCTCACTGGAAATTCCTAGTTTCTTTGACCTATGTACAAACTCATGTTTACAACACAAATAACATTCAGAAGCTTGGTGTAAGCAATATTACTGAGGAACTGAAAATAACTTTGTTTGAACTGACCTTTTTCTCCATATTTAACATATATAATACAAATCACATGACTGTACTTTCTCCTGAGTCAGTCAGAGTAGTCAGTGGCATCATTCTAGTCCCAAATTCGATTTTGGATATAAAATTGTTACTGAATATTCTAGTAATTAGTTATGTTGGACTCTTCCAAATATTCTGGATATTGCTTCTCTTTGTTTAGATTCAATAATTTATTTTAGTGTAGTATATTTCCTTGAAATTGGTGCTTTTATAATCATTTTCTAACAAAATAGCTAATAAATAGCTAATAATTTAAAATGTTGAGAAATAACTCCAGATTTATCTGCTTGATAGAATCTTGGGATCCTCATCAAAATGTATGAGTGCATTTGAGTTTGTATGTACGTAATGCTGTGTGAGAGTGCAGTCCTCTGTGTAGTGTGTGGGGTGTGTGTGCATGGTGTGAGATTGTATATATATATATATATCCCCGAATAAGAGTGAAGTCTTGTGTGCTTGGCAGTGTGTGGTGGGGGGGAGGGTGTGTATGTACATATCCCTGTGTGAGAGTGCAGTCCTGTGTGCATGGCAGTGGTGTGTGTGTTTGTGTGTGTGTAGAATGTTGACTATAGGTCCTTGTTAGTATCTCTCATTAATTTTTTGGAGAATTTCATATATTGTATTTTGATTATGTTTGCCCATCCCCCAACTTCTCCCAGGCCCACTCACCATTCCAAACCCATTTGACTTTGTGCCCTCATTTAATGTTTTGAAAAGCACATTGTATCTAATTAGTATTACCCATAGTTAGGTGTATAGCCATCCTCTCAACCCTAAAATCTAAAGCATGGTCTCGCTATTAGGGAGACCTTATACTTAGAGAAAACTGACACTCTCTTTCTAGAGAGCTATCACTTATCAATAGTTACTAAGGTAAGGAATGGGGCAACACAAAACAGATAAAATCCCAGCAAGAACAAGACATGGGAATCTCTTGCCACTGCCGTGAATGTTGGACTGCCTGACCTGTGAGCTCCCAGGGGTTCTCCTGTTTTCACTTCACCTCCTATGCTGTGCTGAATTGCATAGAATCTGCTGTATCTGGCTTTCTATGAGTGCTGGACATTCAGACTCAGGTAGTCACTGGCACAGCAAACACTTTACACATTAAATTATCTTCCTAGCCCCTGGCATTTCCATTTTTTGTTGGAATTCTTTCAAAAGCACCTGGCCTGAGTCAAGGAGCCTTGTTGTGGTCCTCGATAACCCTAGTGTGGTTCTGACAATCTTCCTGAGCTCAGGCAAGTTTTATACTTGCTCTGAGCCTGCTTCCTGTGTTTTGAGGAGATAGATCATGAGAATAATGATTTCTGAAGTGTATTGCAACTGAGAAATTAAATGATTGAAATGCTAGAAATGGAAGCTCATTATCTCACAGTAGGATGCTGCAGTTTCCCAAGATCATCCTGGCAGAAATATCAGTACTTGCTTCGCTACAAGACTATCAAATTAAATTTTATTTTCACTTAATATTTTGCCTATGCCCGTTATCACATTCTATAGGATTTGGTCAGAATTCAGATAAGATTTTATAAACCCCAAGCTATGGACAGCTTAGAGTGTGAAATTTATTTATGGAAGCCATAGGGCATCAAGTTTAAGTTATAAGTGTCCTTTAAAAGCAGGTATTCAATCCCAAAATTTGCCATCCCTGAGGGTATGAGGAATATTATATGAAATTTATAAATGAATGAATTTAAGCACTTATGTTGATTTATCAAGGGTTGTACTTGCCGTGTACTAGAAGTAACATATTTAGTTTGAGAGGGTCTCTGGATACCTTAGCTCTTGCCTTTTTGTCTTAGAAGAATGGTGGTTATCACAGTGTGAGATTTTGTCAGTCCAACTTGGAGCTGGCAGTGATGTGTTATAGTAGTATTGAAGACCCTCTGGAGGAAAGTTGTTACCTCCTCACCAAATGAATGAAATTTATCTTTGAATAGAAGTGTGCTGTTGTCTCTTCCTTAGGAGATAATCAAGTTGGGCCAGTGGACCACTCTTGAGAAAGGTGGAGCCACCTTAAGTTATCTTAAAGAGGTAGGCTGAATAATTGTCTCTTTAACGGGATGATAAACTTTTCCTTTCTGCTGCTACTGTAGTCACTTACAGAGCTGTAGACACAAAGCTTCCTACGTCCCCTTGGCTTTTCTGGATTACACAGGAAAGAACAATCTTTCCTTTTCTTTTCCCTTTTCTAAATGTACTTTGCAGGACACTGGGCTTTATTATTTCTGTCCATGGTTGCATGGCTGCTGTGTAGCCGAGCTTCATGCCCACTTAAGTGACATGGTTCTCTTCCTTTTCTTCTCCATTCTTCTCCATATGGCTGCTGAGAGTTACAATTTCCTTGCAATGGTGTTTTTATTTTAAACACTAATAAAGTTGTGCTCGAGCTTCCTTGTGAGACAATTCTTAAATTCCTTTATTAATGGGAATAAAAGCTCCAAGGGCACCCTGCTTTCTCTGGTAACAAATGGCAGTATCTTTGATGGTGCTGGGCAAGAAGGTGTTTTAAATATCAAAATTCCTTCTAAAAATTCATTTGTTTAACATTAGTTTCCTCAGTTTTCATGACTTACATTAATTCTGTTGTGCTTTTATTACCTATAAAAGTATTTTGTTTCCAATTATGTCAAAATAAAAAAATAATAAAAGATACTTTGAAAGGAGGAATTTAGATAAGTTTCTCCAGTACTCTGAATTCCTTTCTTTCCCTTTTTTTGTCCTTGCTTCCTCCTCTCTCCTTCTGTCTCTTCTCCACTTCTCCCTCATTCCTTTTCCCGTTTTTTCTTTTTCTTTTTTATCACTAGTTCTCTCCCCCTCTTCTTTACTCCTTACTTGTAATTATCCTGGCATCATCCTCCTGGACGATAGGACAACAGACATAAACTATTATGCCCTCTTCTGCATACTTTATGCATGATAAGCAAAAACTCTACCAGCTGAGCTATGTCTCCAGCCTCCTAAATCCTATTGTATACAAATTGAAATACTCTCAGTAACTCCCTCTTATTTTTTCCTGTTTTTTCATCATCTTAAGCTCAATAATAATGACAGTTACATAAAGCAAAGAATTTATTAATATTTGAATCTCTCCATTTATGTGATTTCTCTGATTCCACCATAGAACTAAAATGCAAAGACCCTTCCCTCCCATTTAGCAGAGAAAAGACTCTTAAGAGAAATGAATGAAGTCTGTTTTTAGAGCATAAAGTTAGATGACTAATAAAGATTAGGCTAAGTTTCTTTGGGCTTACAAAATTTATGATCTTGATATTACATGTTTTATTCCAGAATTATAAAGTTTATCAGCAAAGTACAGTGTTTTTTTAAGTTAAACTTTGTAGGAAGAGGGCCCACTTGTTGGTTCCCATCAGCACAGCTTGCTTAGAGCTGAATTAATCACACAAAAACTGTATTAATTAAATCACTGCTTGGTCCATTAGCTCTAACTTCTCATTGGCTAACTCTTATATTAATTTAGCCCATTTCTATTAATCTGTGTATTACCACGTGGCAGTGGCTTACCAGCAAAGTTTTGCCATGTCTGTCTCTGGCAGCAGATTCATGGCATCTCTAGGACTCCACCTTCCTCCTCCTATGCTATAGGTCAAGCCAGTTCTTTTATTCATTAACCAATTTAAAGTAACACACAGACAAAAGGATCTCCCACACTATTTCCCCTTTTCTGTTTAAACAAAAAGGAAGGCTTTAACATAGTAAAATTACATATAACATGGCACACCAAAATTTCTTCACAGATGACTACCTACAATTATGTTTGTAAGATGCTATATGCTGCTTTTATCAGGGCTAGATCAAATCCAAGGCCTTTTCTATTCTATGCAAATGCTATAATGCACATGCCCAGATCTTTTCCAAAATTTTATTTAAATAATTACTTACTTATCATCTATTTGTCTGTCTCTATCTTCTATGATCTGTCAGTCCATTATCTACCTTACTATCTTTTGTCAATTACCTATCTCTCATACAGCTGCCATAATACATATCTATATAAGTTTTATAAAACGAATTCATGCATTTAAGCAACAGTCAAAGTACCACATTGAAAATGATCATCTTTCCTCATAGTTTCTACTTTCTTGAGGGCAATAACAATCTCACTCCTACTATCAGAGTTTAGTGTTACCTCTTTTCATACTTGGAATCTTTGGAAGTATATGGTGTGCATGTGGACTTCTTAATTTCTTAGTCCCTTACCAATCAATTGCAAAATGCATACATATGTAAGTATACACATAGACACATACCTACTTATGTTTATAAAACATAAATATGCCAAAGTTCTGAGTCCATATTTAGGTATCCTTCCTTAATGAAAGAACTCACATAGCTCAGAAACTTATACTCATGGTTGCAGTTTATTGAAATGAAAAGATGTATCAGCAAAAATGGACAGCACATGGCGTGAAATGAAAGAGGGACCAGTAACATATTTCTTGAAGTCCTCTCTCTGGAGAAAGATATGGACATAATTAATATCCACAGGAACTGTGTCAGTATGTCAGAGTATTGTCACCTAGGGAAGTCAGCCTGGTCTTTAGATTTTAGTAAGAACAAGCCAGTAAAAATGAAGTACTAAAGATCTTAGATTCTCCAAAAGTCAAATATGTACAGTGCACAATGTGTCTATTTTAGCAAAAGCCACCACCATAAATCACATAGCTCATGTAAATGTTCTCTAAATGGCTCAGGCCCTGGAGAGAAACTATGTGGATTTACAGGTCTCCTTGCAGGCCTCAGTCTGGATGCAGCCCTTATTTCGAGCTAGAAAAGGTTTTAGCATTCAGACTGCTGTATTATCCATTTACTACAGTCCAAACTTCTTAACAATTAATTTTCTAGGATTTGTTCACTAGAAGCCACATTTTACATTTGTCTCTGAGATATAAATTTTCCTTTTATAAGATACAGAATTATGCTCTTGTTGTTCTCTCCTTTTTCTTCCCCACACCTACCACCCCCTTTATCTTCTGACTTGCATAGCTCCCAACGGGAAAACTACTGTCATTTTCTCTCCACAGTTTATGCTTCTTTTCTCTTCATGTTGTGTCTTCAAGCTGAACAAAAATCAAACAGGATGTAGTTCTCAGTGTTTTGAGCATGATGAATCAAGACTATATATGTATTTTTAAACTATACTTTCCTGAACTCTCTAAGGTAGCTCTACCCATGAGGATAACATTCATTATCTATTATAATTTGTTCTTTTTTTTGGTTACTCAGTAATTTTAGTCTAATTAATCTATAAAGCTTATATATATATATATGATGTGGAGACATATATGTATATACACACATATATGATAATTTATCATATATATATTATATTTTATACATATAAAGATCTAAGATCTTTAGTACTTCATTTTTACTGGCTTGTTCTTACTAAAATCTAAAGACCAGGCTGACTTCCCTAGGTGACAATACTCTGACATACTGACACAGTTTGTACATACACATACACACTTATAAGTCCAATTTCTAGCTCATAGCTCATATTATGCTTTAAGCCTTCATTTATTACATTTTAATCATATTGTACATATGAATATTCTGGCTTGAATAAAGGCTTCAAAGGGATTCTAAATATATGGGGAAATTTATTGCTATACTTTGTGTTGTTTTGTTCTTAATGTTTAACCAGATTGGTATTTTCTTGGTTTCCTGAAACCATATAAATGATATGAAGGATTTTAAGCTTCCGTACTCTAATTTTATGCATTTTTAATCCTTCTTGCTTTTTATGTCTACTTCTCTTATGCCACTGTTCAGACATTTTCACAGTGCTCTCCAGTTCACTGAGACTCATCGTTATTTTTGGAGATCTTTACAATATCCTCCAGCTTGAATATATTTCAATTGCTTGTTGGATTGCTAAGCTAGTCTTTCGTAGAAATGAATCTGCCACCAAGTCTATACAGTTAACTTTCAGTTTCGGATGATAGCATACCTGTTATGGTTTGAATGAGAAATGATGTCCATAGACTTGAATAGCTGAACAATTAATTCAAAGTGTGGCACTGTTTGGGAGAGACTGTGGGAATTTTAGGGAGTGGAGTGGAGTGGGGTGGAGGAAGGGCATGACTCCACTTCCAGTTAATGTTCTGTATTTCCTATATGTGCAGTGGTGATGCAATGTCTCACTCAGCTTTCTGCCCTAGTGCCCTGCTGCTGTACCTCCTCTGTCTTTGTGGGCACTTGTTCTGCTACGAAAGCCAAAAGAAATTCTGTCTCATAGTGACTTTAGTCATGATGTTTTATCACAGTTCTAAAAAGTTAGCGAAACAGTATTATTTAGCGTGGAACTTTAGTCTTTCTGAGTTTGGGTCAGATATATTTATAAATAAAATACATATTTAATGTTGTTTGCGGCTTTTTATTTATTTTATTTTAGCTTGCGCTTTTGAGAAAGTGTCACCTTATGTGGCCCAGAATGGCCTTGAACTCATGATTCTTCTAACCTGAGAGTTTATAGAAGTGCCACCACCACCTTCACCTTCATTTAAAATTCCAGAACTCACGAGCTGCTTTACAACCCTTGTTTGCTGGTTCCACAGTTTACATTATTTGATGTTATATTTCTACTAGCTAACTTTTTTGCCGTTTAGTTATTGTGACACTTAGCTTTAACTATCAGCTTGACACAACTTGGAACCATGGAGAAGAGAGTCCCAATGATGGATTGTTGATTGTGGGTTGACTTGTGGGAAGATCTGAGCTGATTGTGTTAATGATGTAGCCCATTTCTCAAGGAATGAACTGCTAGAGAGAGGAGAAATTGAGCTCAGCACAAATAACCAAGCTGGTGGACATACTTGAGTTCCTTTCCCTATGATCTTGACTGTAGATACATGGCAGTTGGTTGTTTTAAGTTGCTGCCATGAATCTATCCCACAGTGATGCACTGTGAACTGCAACTGCAAGCTGAATAAACCCTTTCTTGCCTAAATGGCTTTTTGTCAGGATATTTTATCACAGAAATTGAAATAAAACTAGAATTGTGTTTTCCTGGCTCATTGCTTATTTTGTTATTTTCTAGTGAATAATGGACTTTGTGCATGTGGTGATGTTGATAGTTCTTGAGTATTTTTGAGTTTTCGTGTAAAATGTGTGAATTTCCCTTGACAAGCCAGTGGATATAATTGCTGCTGCCTAGGCTCAGGCTTGCGAATGTTCCTCTTTAGCTCTCTTTAAAGTCAGGAATGAAGCTTCCTACATGGTCTGTGAGATCACTCATGGTCTGGCTTGTCACTGTTTTTTTTTTTCTTTCTTTCTTTTTTTTTTTTGTGTGTGTGTCCTATAATCATTGGCTCTTTCTTCATTACTTCAGGTGCATCTGTCTTTATGCCATCCATATAATCTATGCAAATTGCTTGGGGTCTGGGTTATTTTTCTCCCTTAGCCTAGAAAGGTTTTGCTCCATTTGCTCAACATACTTCTTAGCCCACTTCAAGACATCTTCGGTTGTTTTCTCATATGTCACACGTCCTTTTAAAAGCAGATGCCCTTCACTTCTTAGAATCCATAGCTTTTCTTATTCTCCTCTGCTTTTGTCCATATTAAATGTGACTGTGTGACATGATCAATTTATTTGCCCAATGTAACCCGACTGCAGTATAAAATCCCAAATTTTGTCATTTGCATGGGAATCCTAAATGATTTAGAAAATGCTTAGTATGCTAAAAATATACATACTGGATTTTTCTTTCCTGTCTTATAAAATGTATCATTTCTATTCTATTTGTCATTTCTCAGTCTCCTAAGATGAAATAATTTCTGTCTGGTGTGACTAAGCCTAAGAGGTTCCTGAGATGTGGGGTTTTACTGACAAATTATAGCAATACCATCAAAACTGTGGCAATTGAGATGCAGCAATGGGAGAATAAGGACATGGACCTTGTTTGGCCAATGATACGTTACCACTTGTGATGACTAGTCTTTATGTTGACGTGATTGGATTGTGAATTACTGAGAAGGAAGAACAGCTCTGTATGAGTCTGTGAGGCGTTTCTAGATAATTAACAGAAGAGAGAAGACTCACCTTGAGTATGATTCACACATCCATGATCTGGGAACCCAGAACGAATATAAAATAGAAGATGAGAACGCTAAAGGCTATGTTATTTAAGGGGACATTTCCAGAAAGATTTGTGCATACTTCCTTGAGTCCTCCTTGTTACTTAGCTTTTCTGGGTCTGTAATGCTGTCTACTTACAAGTGTTTCATACTATGTTTCTCTCTCTGGGTCTGGATTATCTCACTCAGGATATTTTTTTTCTAGTTTTATACATTTGTCTGCAAATATTATGACTTTTCTTTTTTGACAGTTGATTAATATTTCATTGGGCAAATGTAGCACATTTTCTTTATTTATTCTTTGGTTGGTAGACATATGGATTGTTTCCATTGTCTGGCTATTATAAATACAGCTGCTAAGAGCATAGTTAAAAGGTGTCCTCATGTATGAAAGAACATCCTTTAGGCAGATGCCCAGAAGTGGTATAGCTGGGTCTTGATGTAGATGGATTTCCAGTTTTGCGAGAATCGACATTGTATGTGGATGGGTGGGATGGAGGGAGGGTGAGAATGGAAAAAGGAAGGACAGGTTGGGGAAGGATGAAGGGAGAAAGTACAGTGATAAATAACTGGAATTGGGGGGCATCTCAGGGGGTGCTAGAAATCTTGTGCAATGGAAACTTTCAGGAATCTATGAGGGTGACCCTAGTTAAGACTTTTAGCCATAGGGTTTATGAAACCTGAATTGAACCTTTACTGTAACTTGACAAGACTTGCAATGAAGGGTCTGGGACACAAAATCTTCAGTTTGCTCTGCCAGTACACAGAGACTAGATAGCCCAGGGTCTAAAGGTAGAAGCAAACACAACTGGTAAAAAAAAATAATAAAAAGAAAGAAAAATAAAAAAAAATCAATGATATCTAATGATATTCTGCTATACTCAGATTGGTGCTTAGCTCAGTTGTCATCAGAAGGGTTTCCAATTGATGGAAACAGATATAGAGACCCACAGCCAAACATTAGGTGGAGCAGAGGGGCTGCAGACGAGGGAGGAGAAAGATTTTAAAAAGTCAGAAGGGACAATGACACCACCAGAAAACCCATAGAATCAACTTACCAGGGCTTATAAGAGCTCATAAAGACTGAATTAACAAGCGTACCTGCATGGGACTGGCCTAGGGTCTCTGCATATATGTTACAGTCTGGTAGCTTGGTTTCCTTGTAGAACTCCTAACAGGAGGAGTAGAACCTATCTCTTTATCTACTCTTATAGACTATAGTAGGATTTTGTAGTCTGCTTTTGGGACCTTCTCCTGGGTGGTCTTTTCCAAAATTAATATGAGGGAAGGTGCCTAGTCTTACTGGAACTTGATGCCATGTTTGGATGATATCTCTTTTCTGTAGAGAAATGGAGGAGGAGGAATGGATGGAGTAGAGTGGGGAGTGACTGGGAGGACAGGAGAGAGGGAACACTGAGGATGGGATGTTGAAAACAAGATTTAAAAAAATGCTACAGGCTCCTGTATTCATATTCCATCTACTTCCTGTCTGCTGTGATGGGAATTGGTTCTTTCTGCCACATGCTTCTAGAACCAGGGCTTTGCTTAAACTCATGAGACCAAATGAACATGGGTTGAACCTTCTAGAACTATCAACCAAAGTAAATCCCCCTTATTTGGTGTTCCCTCAGGTATTTTATTACAGAAAAACAAAAATAACTCATATACCACCCTATGATATAACTGTGTGGTGAGTGGGATAAATTCTAGAAATAGTACCAGCTATAGCAGAGAAACTTAAGTTTCAGGGGGCCTCAGGGGAAGAAGTAGCATTCCCCAACTCCCACTTTGCAATGAATTAAGCTGACCAGTTCTCCAGTCTTCTTCAAAGAATCTTCATTTGCATTAAAGTAGTAGCATGGCATTTCTGATATTTATGGGTAAGATCAGACTTACATTCTGCCTTTGAAATAATTTTGAAGAGGATAAATTAGTTTTGAATATAAAATTATTCCCACTTTTTCTTTACTAGTAGAGTATAGAGCTCAGCTGACCATGAGGTATACAGCAGGAAATACTCGTGAATGCAAAAGATTTTCCTGAAGTGAGTATTGTATATGATTCAAGGAGTTTGATTATAGCAAGCTTCAGACTGTGTTGAAAATCACTTCATATTCTAGTTGCTACACCTGTTGTTTTCTATTCAAATGTTTTCCCATAGTAAATAGATAGGGATAAATTTGGTTTTCTCAAAACATGAAGAAAGTAATAAATGATTGGGCATAAGTCAGTTTGAAGAAAACGAAACATATTGTAAATAGTAAAGGAGCCAGAAATCTGACAGTGAGAATTGGCTAATGAGGTGTTTGTGTCTGTAGGGAGAAAACTAAGCTTAATATGGAATTTTCTGTAGGTTGAAGGAAGGAAACTTTTTATTGTGCAAAACTTTGTTCTTTTAGGGACCATTTGAAGGAACATGCTTATCAATAAGCAGTTGATATACAATGACCGACTATATGTCCTCAGTTACACATACTAAAAATTGCACTGATGTTCACAGGTATGTATTTATAAGTGCATGTGTTTGTCTTGAATTGAACAGATGAATTTGGGCTATGAATATTAGGTAATCCTTACTAATAATTCTATCCTGTTCATGTGTCTCTCTTTTCCCCACAGGCCAGCCCAGGGGCACTGTCACGGTAAGGGTAGAAAGGTAGGAGAATAACAGCAAACGTCATGTTTTGATGAAACCCAAGATAAGAACTGACACAAAGTCAGTTCTATCTCATCTCTATGTTTAAGCAAATTTCAGAGCAACCCAAGCTTTCTGGGTACAGGAGATAACACTGAGCATTGACTAGCAGATGTTGGGTGTTAGGAGACATTGTTACAGTTTGCAGTGTTACCTTAGTTGTATAAAGTTGGATAATTCTAGAAATCATTTTAAGTGAGAAAAGTTAAGTGATTGTATTACCTATTTTTTAAATGATCATACCAATTTGTGTGTTTTACATAAGTTTCCTCAAATTTATATTCCAGAAGCAAGATTATGGGGCTGGAGAAACTCCTCAGTGGTTAAGAGCACTTGCTGCTATTCCTGAACAACAGAATTGAATTCCCAGACCCAACTGTGGCTCTCAAACACCTAGAACTCCAGATCCAGGGAGTCTGATACACTCTTCTGGTATCTAGGGGTATTCACACACAGTGATATATAGTTACACAGATACATATACATAAACAAAACTAACTCTTTTAATAAGGAGTTAGAAACTTCCTCCAACAATAGTGCTTTAAAATAGGATTCCAGGGTTCCTTGCTCGTGCTCCGTCTCCTTCTGCTCCTGATTTGGACCTTGAGATTTGGAGACAGAGCACGAGCAAGGAACTCAGGACCACGAGGGGTGCACCCACACACTGAGACAATGGGGATGTTCTATTGGGAACTCACCAAGGCCAGCTGGCCTGGGTCTGAAAAAGCATGGGACAAATCCGGACTAGCTGAACATAGAGGACAATGAGGAATACTGAGAACTCAAGAACAATCGCAGTGGGTTTTTGATCCTACTGCACGTACTGGCTTTGGGGGAGCCTAGGCAGTTTGGATGCTCACCTTAGGAGACCTGGATAGAGGTGGGCGGTCCTTGGGCTTCCCACAGGTCAGGGAACCCTGATTGCTCTTTGGGCTGATGAGGGAGGGGGATTTGATTGGGGGAGGGGGAGGGAAATGGGAGGCGGTTGCGGGGAGGAGGCAGAAATCCTTAATAAATAAATAAATTTAAAAAAAACATAAAAAAAATAAAAAATAAATAAAATAGGATTCCAGGGTGTAGCCTTTCACAGTTGAGTCTTAGTAGCTTTGTTCATGCCCATGGAGCCCTGCCTCTTTCTGAATGTGGACTATGGTGGAGGAGTGGAAGGTGAGGGGGTAGATGGGAGGTGGGAGTTATGGGATGAGAGGAGGGAGGGGAATCTGTGGTCAGTATGTAAAATACATGAGAAAAATTAATTAATAAAACACAAAAAAGAAAAGGGAGAGGCAGAGGTTTTTAAACATAAATTCTCTCTCTCTCTCACACACACACACACATAGAAAGAGAGAGATGTTGTGGGATAATGCTTTTGTACAGTGTAAAGATTTGACACTCATATTGGTTTAATAAAACACTGATTGGCCAGTATCCAAGCAGGAAGTATAGGTGGGGTGACCAGACTAACAGAATTCATGGAAGAGGAAAGGTAGAGAGATGCAGTCACCAGCCAGACACAGAGAAAGCAAAACGAGAATGCCTCACTGGGAAAAGATACCAAGGTACCAAGCCACACGGCTAAACATAAACAATAACTATGGGTTAATTTAAGTTGTATTATTTAGCTAATAATAAGCTTGAGCTAAGAGGCCAATCAGTTTATGACTATTATAAGCCTCTATGTATTTTTTGGAGGACTGATTGGTTACAGAACAGGACGGGACAGAAACTTAAGAGAAAGAAATTGTCAAGGAGGGAAACAATAGGAATAGGCTAGCAATACAGTATATTTAAGTAAGAAACTGTCAAAAGTAAATTTTAATTATTTTTAAGAGAACATCTCTAGTTTTCAATTCAGTCTCTGTGAACCTTGTAAGTCCAGGTTTGTTGATTATGTGAGTTTTCTTCTGGTGTCCTTGACCCCTCTGGCTCCTACAATTCTTTCCCCTCCTCTTCTACAGGATTTTCTGAGCTTTACCTAATGTTTGGCTATAGGTCTGCATCTGTTTCTAGCAGTTTCTGGATGGAGCCTTTCTGATGACAATTGGACTAGGCACCAGTCTAGTAGTGTATAGCAAATATCATTAGGCATCATTACATTGACTTTTTTCCTTCCAATCATTTTTGGTTTTATCCTAGGTCTCTGGGTCATTCAGCCTGTTGGTTCTGGTGGGTTTACACTCCTGATATGGGTTTTAGGATAGACCAGTTATTGGTTGGCCATTCCTTCATTCCCTAGGCCACCCTTACCCCAGAATACCTCATAGGCAGGCAGACTATAAGATGAAGGTTGTGTGGCTGGGGTGGTGTCCCACTCACTTCACTTGAAGCCTTGCCTGGTCACAGGAGATGGCAAGTTCAGGCTATGTATCTGCTCCTGCTGGGAATCTTAACTGTGGTCACCCTTGTAGATTCCCCTGAGCCCGAAATGCCCCCTTCTTTCTAGTAGTCTCTTACAGTACTTTCCCACTAGTCTCCCATCACTCATGTTCCTATCCCTACCTGCCTGCAGCCCATTTATGAAATTTTTTCTATTTCCCCTTCCTATGGAGATCCCAGCATTCCCCCCATGAATCCTCCTTGTTACCAAGTCTCTTTGGATTTGTGGACTATAGCATAGCTAGCCTTTATTTTCTGGCTAATAACCCCTTATGAATGTGTACATACTGTGGAGTTTTTGCTCCTTCTTTCTGGAGGCCCTGTGGGTTATGGATGAGGGATGACACACTATGAATTTCTAGGACAAAGACTCAGGAGACCCAAACTGGCATATATTACCCAATCAGCAAAAGTCATTCAAGTTGCTGTTCAATCAGTTCAAATGACATGCAACCGGTGTTATATGAGGCTGTGTATGTATGTGGGGAAGAGCGCAGGCAGTGTGTCTGCAGACAAAAGACTGGAAGCCGGCAATACTCTAGGCTTTAGTGACAAATTAGTGGATCTTTAGTTAGCTGGGACTCCATTAGGAGTTTAATTTTCCAGAGACTCAGGTCGGCTCAAAAAGCTGGAGGTGGCATTGTTGCTTTTCATGTTCCCTTTCTTTTAATGACACTATTTGAACACAAACTGATCCCTTAGCATACAATTTTTGTTATTCTTGGTCTGGGTTACCTCACTCAGGATGATTTTTATTCTAGTTCCATCTATTTGGAATTTCCTGGTGTCCTTATTTTTATTTTATTTATTTATTTATTTATTTATTTATTTATTTATTTATTTATTTTTGGTTTTTCAAGACAGGGTTTCTCTGTGGCTTTGGAGCCTGTCCTGGAACTAGCTCTGTAGACCAGGCTGGTCTCGAACTCACAGAGATCCACCTGCCTCTGCCTCCTGAGTGCTGGGATTAAAGGCGTGTGCCACCATGGCCCAGCTCTGGTGTCCTTATTTTTAACAGCTGAGTCATACTTAAGGATGATTGTGTAAACATCCTTAACATATGGTTAGGTGCTTAGTCTCACTGCCACTTGATATGCCATGTTTTGTTGATACTCATGGGACACCTGTCCTATTCTAAACAGAAATGGAGGAAGAGTTAATTCAGGGAGATATGATGTGGGAGTGTCATATATCAATCTGCTGATTTCATTGGTTAAGCAATAAAAAGAAACTGCTTGGCCCTCATAGGTTAAAACATAGGTGGGAAAAATAAACAGAACAGAATGTTGGGAGAAAGAAACTGAGTCAGGAGTCGCCATGATTCTCCCACTCCAGGCAGATGCAGGTTAAGATCATTCCTGGTAAGCCAGCTCATGGGCTACAGCAGATTATTAGAAATGGGCTAGTCCAGGTGCGAGAGCTAGCCTAGAAGAGGCTAGATAGAAATGGGCCAAGCGGTGTTTAAAAGAATACAGTTTCCGTGTAATTATTTCGGGGCATAAGCTAAAGCTAGCCGTGCGGGCGGTGGGGGTGCCGGGGACGCAGCCCCACCGCTCCAATTATTACAACAGAGATAAGGATGGAGGGGGTTGAGGTTGGAGTGACTTAGAGGAGAGGAGTAAGGAGAAACTGAAACTGGGGTGTAAGATAGATAGATAGATAGATAGATAGATAGATAGATAGATAGATAGACATCTCTAGATGTGGTTCATTGCCATGGGGAAGAAAATCAAATTCTCGACTTCCTGAAGTGTCAGGAATACATTTTGATATGCCACAATCCATGGTAGGAAAGTCAAAGAGGCCTTCCCTAATGACATGTCTAACATAACATGATTCCAGTCTCTCATTTCTCTAGTCCTTAACTCAAGGCACTCTTCCAGGAGTGTGTGTGTGTCTATTTGCATGTGTCCACTACTTTTCATCATGTCTTTTTTGCTTTTTCTCTACCCTTCCCAGGAGATAAACCTGTGAGTGCAGTGGCTCAAGTGGTAACACAGTGAAGAAGCCTGAAGCATTGCCACTTAGTTAGGTTTTCTATTGCTGTGAAGAGACACTATGACCACAGCAGCTTTGTAAAGAAAATTAATTGAGGATGGCTCACTTACAGATTCAGATGCTCAGTCCATTATCAGCGTGAGAGGGAGAATGATGAAGTTTCCCACACTGGGGAGTATCCTGAGTATAGGAAGCTTCAAAACCCACTAACACTGGCATATCTTCTCCAACAAGGCTTAACCTACTCCAACAAAGCCACACCTCCTAAAAGTGCCACTTCCAATTATATTTTGGGGTCAATTACATTCAAACTACCATGTTACACTCCCTGGTCCACATAAGATTGTAACAATATAATACAAAAAGCTTTTAAAAAAAACTTCTATATATTGCCTTGTAAAACTTACATTTCAGCTATGAATGCATGTTTCTTTTTTCTTTTTTTTTTCGAGACAGGGTTTCTCTGTAGCTTTGGTGCCTGTCCTGGAACTAGCTCTTGTAGACCAGGCTGGCCTCGAACTCCCAGAGATCCACCTGCCTCTGCCTCCCAAGTGCTGGGATTAAAGGCGTGCACCACCACCGCCCGGCTTGAATGCATGCTTCTTGTTCTTATTTAATACTAGTGTCTACTGACTGTGTGATGTATTATCTTAATAATGATTCCTGTTCCCGAAGGTTTTATGAAATCAATTGGACTAAATAAGAACTAGGTTTCCACATGCTGATGCAGGACATTTGTCCTAAACTGACTTCTGTTACAATGTTTATAACTAATGGTATTGAAACGTAAAGAGAGACTACTGCTAAACATCAAATATGTATATCCTAGAAAGAGTCCTTTCTGAACTTAGACTTCTCAGCTTACCCTGAGTAGGGAAAGAGACTAGCTCATATTTTTCAACCTTCTGAGCTCTTAACGATAACCCAATGTTTCTGTTGCTTCACTGAAGTAATTTAATTCCCACAAAAGATTTGTAAATTAAACAGTGAGTGTACTTATACATGAACAGATAAGAGTTCTAGCCCCCAGTCTCTCACAGTTTAGAATTTACAATCAAGAAAAGAGAGTAAAGCCCCACCAAAGGTAGTTTTTTAATCGAAGTGCTTACTGGTGTTGTTGTGGAGGGCAAAGAAAGTCATGTGACATTCAGATGGCTAAAGTTCACTGTATGAATTTATAAAAAAAACAGTAAATACATATGCTTAGGGTTAGAGCATCAGTTAATCTTTCTGAGAATAAACTCAATAAACTGAACTTCATGCAAAAGTTTTTGGCACTAGCAACTGTGATTGCATGAAAAACCCAAGAACAAAGAAAATATTCAAAATTATCAAGAAATTTACTTAAAGAGTTTGTAGAGTTCTTAAAACTCAACAACACAAAGAACCTAATTCAAAACTGATTGGAGGACTTGAATAACCATGTCCTCAGAGAAGATAAGCAAGTAGTTAATAAACAGGACAAATGACTCAACATGATTAAACATGCAGGAATGCAAATCAGAACCTCAATGAAATGCCACCTCACACAAGAAAAACACAAAAGAAAAGAGCAAACATCAAGAATGTAGGGAAATTGGTATCCTTTTATACTGCAAGTTGGAATGTAAAACGATGCATGCAGCTGCTGTGGGAAACAACGTAGCTATTTTTTTTTAAGATTTAAGAATATGATTACCATATGACTCAGCAATTGCACTTCTGAATTTGTACCCAAAAGAATTGAAAATCTGTGTGTTTGAAGAGCGTTTTGAAGATCCAAGTTTATTGCAGTATTTTTTAAAATAGCTAAAAGGTGGATGCCATCTACCTTTCTAAAGATAGCTAAATCTACAAAAATTGGCATATATTATAGAATATATAATATGCACTATTACACACATAATATATACAAACATATTTATAATATATAGAAAAGGGTATTATTTAACATTAAAAATGATGGAAATCTTGATATTGTTAAACAATGTACATGGTTACAAAAGTTGGTTTACAACTACAAAAGACACAAATCTTATGATTTCACTCCCATGAGATTGTTGAAATTCTTAAATCCAAAGTATTGACTATAGAATAGTTGTTTCCAAAGACTGGTGGTAAAGATGTAGATCAGTTGTCTAATGCTCATAATGTTTCTAATTTTGCACAATGAAATTTATTCTGCAGATAAATGGGAAACAATGATATATGTGATGTATAGTATACTTATACTCTCTATATATAGTAAATATGTATATGTACAGTATATATAATATATATTTATGATCATGAAGCCACATGTCCAAAAATAGCCAAATGCATTTTACTGTATTATAAAAAAAGTCAAAGAATGTTTCAATAAAAGAAGACTCTTAAAAAAATCAGAGAAAAGTTTTCACACAGCACATAAAAATGTGAAATGCTTCACTGTAGCTAATTTAGAACCCACCAAAATTATCCTCATTGCACATGGTAGAACTGGGAGGGTTGGAGTAAATTCTCACCTTGATGGAGTCTAGAATGCCTTGGAATATGATTGACTTAGGAACATCCTTCTAGATTAAGGGAAGCATTACTCCATGGGAAGGGACTCTTGGATTATATAAGGAAAAGTGAGATGAGCATTCGTTTCTTCTGTTTTCTTATGTGAATGTGATATTTCTAGCTGTCCTTGCTGCCATAATTTCTCCATAACAACAGACTGTTGACAGAACTTTCTGACCCACCCAGTCCCACAGTTGTTCAGTCTCAAAGAAACATACGGAGGCTTACATTAATTATAAACAGATTGGCCTAGTAGCTCAGGCTTTTTTATTAACTAACTCTTACATTTTACATTAACCCGTAATTTTTGTCAGTGTTAGCTATGTGGCTTGGTACCTTTTATCAGTAAGGCATTCTCATTTTGCATCCTCTGCGTCTGGGTGATAACTGCATACTGAGCCTTTCTTCTTCTCAGACTTCTCCTGTTTTGACCATCTTGCCTGGCTACTGGCCAATAAGCATTTTATTAAACCAATACAGATGACAAATATTTACAGGATACAAGACCGTTGTCCCACAGCAACAGACTGTGCATTCAACTAGGAGATAAAAATGAACATTTACCCCTTACATTGCTTTTAGCAGCGAGCTTTATCACAACAGGAAAAATAAGTGGGACAGCAAGTGACTTCTCCAGTCTTGAGAAACTATGAACCAAGTGGCAGAGGGTTTGTTCTTCAAGGTCCAGTGAATATTAAGAGTCGGTAATCCTTAATGGAAACTAAAGAAGCAACAAGTCATATTAGCTTAAAAGTGTACACTTAACACATGAATTCTTAAAAATTAAGTGTTTTAAAACTGCAAATGCAATAAATGCACAATATAGAGTTTAGAAAAGTGTTACTTCTCCAGGTTAATGACAATAGGTCATGAGATCCCTGCAAGTTCTCCTGCTGAATGCAAACAACAGGGCTATGAGATTTGTATACCCAATACTCTTTATTGCATGTGAAACCATGGGTCAATGCAATGAAGCTACCTGGCCATATTCACATTGCTAGAGAAACCTGATCCTTGGAGTTTACATTCAGGAAGCTAGGATCTCTGACACACTACCATACACTTTAGATTTTGTGTCATTAGGGCAGAAGGATATAGGTATTGTTAGTATCATTAGCATTGTTCAGACTGTGTCTAAAGGGAAATGTCCAGGCAGAAGGATGGGGTATGCAGTGAACATGCATGCTATTCAAAGTCAAGCACTCAGCCCTCAGTGTGATTCTTTTATTGCCTTATTTTATGGACACTGTCATTTAAGTTGTATGATCCTCACATACATAATCAACAAAACATGTTTCCAAGTCTTTACCTGCCATTATTTTGGGTGAATTAAGTAAGACATTGAGCAAAATAGTGCAAGTAAAAGTGGCTTGCATAATATAGTCACTGCTTGAATACTACTGTTCTTGTGACTTCAGTGAGCATTAATTCATTGTTATGCTGACATTGCCCAATATGATGTGCTGGACAAACTATTTTATTTGTCAGTCTTAATCTGCTATGCTACTCACTTCTCAGTAGTCTGAATCTCCTCCAGTGTTTGTTTCTTTATCTGCAATGTTCATTTACTGGCCTATATTATGCCTTACTATCATCTAATTAATATCTGTAGGTGAGAAGTGGGCAGATACAATTGTCTGAAAATGAGAAAATTATGATGAAGACAGACTGACTTACTAATGTGGAGAAAGACATGGGGTCAACGTCAAAATATAGTCTTGAAATATGGTCCTACACTGAAAGACTGGAGTCAGAAAATGTGAGAGTTGGGGAAAACAGAAGATGATGGAGAGAAGAACCTCAGTAATTCCAAAAGATGTAGAGTTCTAAGTAGTGAAAGGTGAAGACAACAGGTTCCTGGAGCACAAGGCTTTATGTAGCCATGTCTTAAAAAGAGGTTTAAGAAATATATTTAATGTGGCTTTAAGTTTTACTTAATGATACCAACTAGCCTTGTCTGAATGACACCTAAAAGATTAGTAAAGATGACCTCTGGGTGTGTCTACAGGAGTGTTTTCAAGCAAGTAAACTTGGTGAGGGGAAGACACAACATAAAAATGTGGATGATAGCAGCCAATGTGCTGGGCACTTGAATGGAGTAGAAGTGCAAGGAAGATAATTCACTATTACAGGCCTTCTGTCTTGTTCTGTCTGACTACCAGGAGGTGAGCATCTTACACACACTCCTAGCACAATGCCATCCAGTTTCACTGTAGCCCAGAAAAACATCTGGCTTGTTCCATTGCTGATAGATGTTTCACAAAGGAACATTTGTATTATAAAGGAAAGATGTCTCAAAGTAACAACAGCAGAGGTGTAGCTCTGAGTTTCCCAGGAGTGACAGAGAGTCACTATAGGCCAGACTTCCTGAACCCACAGGCTTGTAGTGGTGCTGCTAGTAGGGGCCAGCTCCTAGACTGGAGAGCCTCTCTAACATTCTGAAGACGCACTGAGTGTCCTGAATCCTTAAGCATAAGCAGCAAGTTGGAATACCTTGGATCCTCATTAGAGTATTGCAGCTGCCTTACTTCTGTGGGGAACAGACTGAGGATCTCAGAGAATTTGCCCATCTGCTCAGCTATTATCAGGTTGAAGGCCATCAAAGCTGATTCCTAGCTAGCTAAGCACATCTGCCCACATCAACCAGAATGTAAGATCCGAGAGCAGCCTGGAACGTGAATGGCATTCTCACTTTTAGTGTGTTCATTAGAAGGTTCTATGAATCACTGGGGCATCCAAATTAATATTTTATGATTAACAACAATAACAAAATGAAAAGGAATGGGTAGAAGGGGAAATGGGATGAAACCAGGGAGTCCTGACTGATATCTCCACATAGTTAATATTTATTACTCCTTGAAGAAGAGAGATCTATTCAAATGGAAGATGTATGGGTAATGGTTACACCCTACCTTGGGAGCATATATATGCAATTGGAAAGATTTAATTTGTATACTTGTGCACAAGCTATACAACCCTGGACAAATATTTAACTTTCTTTAACTCTGTATCTTTAGAAAAAAGTACCAATTGTAATTTTGTAGCATTTTTGAAACAATCTCCATTATTTAATGCTTGCCGTAATGAACTTCACTTATTTTCATTATTCCTGATTTTTATGTTCTAAGCTTCTTTATTTCTCATTCTCACAAATTAATCTAGTTGATTTTCACTTTCCCCTATTATCTCCCCTATTCCGAGCACTGTAGCATGGCAAGAAGGAGTTGGATTCTTCTCCATCATAAGATAACTTCAGTAGAGTAGGATAAATTACATTTTGATGTAAGTATAAATATTAACTAATTCCTCATGCTAATCACAGGTCATGTTTTGGGATAATATATGAGGCCAGGAAGTTGAGCTTGCATCCACAAAGGCAGAAATAATTTGTAAGTCTCATGCCAGGGACATATTCCTCATTCCTGGACCTGAATGGATGCTTGATGATACCCTTTCTAGAAATTCCTTTCTCAGAAAAAGTAAGGCAAAAAAGAGGTTAATTAATTTTATATTCCTTTTCCTTTTATTTTATTTTTGAGATAGCAACATAATTAGAACATTTATCGCTTTCCTTTCCTTCATCTAAACCATCCAATATTCCCCTTTCCCATTTCCTTCTAAAGTATGTCCTCTTCTTATTTCGCTGACTGTTACTGCATGCATATATGTATATATATAAATTAATCTTCCTAAATATAAACTTTTCAGTCCATATAATGTCAATTGCATGTCCTTTTGTTATCATTTCTTACATTTTATTTTTTTTACTTTTTCTTGAATCTCTGGATTTCACATCTTGCCTACTGATCCCCTTCATCTTTCTGCCACTTTATTTCTGTGCTCTGACCTTGCAGACGACCTCTCAGCAAACAAAACAAAATTTAAAACTAAAACCAAAACCAAACAAATGAACTAGCAGACAAACAAAGAAGAATGTCTAGGTGTGGAAACTGTACTGTGGCCAAGAAAGTCCCACAGTCTACCCTTTAGTCCATACTTCCTTACTTATAAGTGTTCATGCTGTGGGTCATTAGCCTGGTTTGAAGCCTCTGGCTTCTGCTACCCTATCAATATCCTATCAGTGGATCTCCTCTTGAATATTCTGTTGTTGTGTAATTTGGATCTGCAGGTCTGGCCCCTTCACATACTCTAGCAATCATAGTTGAGGTAGACCATGGGCATCAGAATGGATGAGCTGGTCCAGTCCCCTATCAACTACAGCAATCAGGAGAGCAAGCCCTGAATCTTGCCTGGGCAAAATAGTAGAGCTGGGCATGGTGGTATGAGTGTGGGTGACCTGAACCTGAAGACACAAGAGAAGGAGAACAAAATTCATTCCTTGCTGCCTGATTCATTGACTGGGTGAGCTAGACTGGACAGTACTGGAGAACTTGACTAGGTGACAATGAGGAAGGAAATCTGGTGGGCTGACCAACTGAGCTACCATCCAGGCCCAGAATCAGGGCTAAGTGTTAGTTCACCCCAATATCCTTTTATATGTTTTATTATTTTATTACCTTTTTGGTTTGTATGAGATTAAATGTAAAGAAGATGGAGGGCATTTAACATTCCCATATGGTGCAAACAATCTGCTCATCCTTCTTTTTCTTTTCTGTGCTGGTCACAGTGAGTCTTGCAGGTAGAATTCTGTTCTTTGAAGTTATAGGAAAATGGGTTCTGGTCTGACTACTTAGCTGCTATTGGTTCTGAAACAAACCATGTGAAATCTTATAGACATGGCTCTCATCTATCAAATGAAATAGGTATGTTGAAAGAGAAGGACCTGGCATGGAGCACAATGATTTTCAACGTTATGTAGCTTAGAAAGCTCAAACAGCTAGTTCTTTATTTACCTAGGGTTAGGGAGCCATTTTAGATAGAAGTGATATTAGTTCATTTTATGTTTCTTACTTGTGAGGCAAATGAGACACTGCAATATTCCATTCTTTGTGAGTATTTTACATCTAGTCATACTATATTAATATGCCTTAAAATCATTGGTCATCCTTCTAGATACATGATTTATGATTATAACTTCCCAACAAGGGACAATTCGGCTTTTATTTAAATATGTTCAGTGATTACACATGTCCTGTCATGTTTAAATTATTTTCTATTTGTCTCTGCTTTGTAATTTGCTCAGAAATCCTCTGGGTTATGAGAATAAAGTTGAGTCTTATTTCATAGACTAAATTTTGTATATTTGAAAATGGAGATATGACTCCTTTGAGTTGTTTCTTTATTAAGTCAAAAGCAGTTTCCAGACTGACTGTCAGACCTTTGGGGAAATATGAGCTTCATAGAGCTCCCTACTCCAGTTGACTCAGAGTCACTGTAGGGAGTCTCGGGTGTCAGTACTTTCAAATTCTCCAGATGATTCTACTAATAGAGTAGACTGTTTTGCAGTGGTCTTCAGCAGGAGGATGTTTGCACTACAAGGAAAATTGAAGTGCCTCATTGTGTTTTTCATTGCTATTGCTATAGGAAAGTACTGTTAGCTTCTACTCTCTGGAAGTCAGGATACTGTTAAACATTTAAAATATGTGCTTTACACTTTACAATAATACAACAATTATTTAACCCATAGGTCAGAAAGGTGAAGGTGGAAGAAGTCAGGTTCCATTCTGTACGGTGTTGCTTTGCATGCCATTCACATTATATTTCATCATTTGACTGTGGAAATGTCTCCTCAATATTGTACATAGAAAGGTTGTAACACAAAAATATCTGGCAGCTTATATAATGTTGAGGAGCAGTGCAGAGCATTAAAGTAAATTCCTTTATTTATAGTGTTTCAAGTGCTCTTAAGAATTATGTTGGGAGTCAGTATGCACTCAGGTACCTTTAAATACCACACCATGGCCTCTCAGCAAACATGCCATGACTTCAGGATGCTCAATGAAACTCGAATAGACCTTAGATCATCTTGGAAGAAAGTTCTCTTTTGCTTTTTCTTCTTCCTCCTCCTCTTCCCTACCCTCTTCCTCATCTTCTTTCTTCTCCTCTTCCTTCTTCTCCCTTTCCTCTTCTTTTTCCTCCTCCTCTGTTTCTCTTCCACTTCAGCCTCATTCCCCTGTTCCTCCTCCTTACTCTTGTCCTGCTTCTCCATTGCTTCATCCTTGTTCTTCACCTTTTTCTTCCTCCTCCTGTTCCTCTCCTACTCCTTTACCATCTCTGATTCTTCTTTATTTTTTCCTTCTTCTTTCCCACATGGAGAAATCACTGAAAAGATATTTCACACAAGGTCACTCTTAGAAGGGCAGGTGTAATGGATTGATGAAATCAGACCATGTCTGTCTACATGTCTGTCAAGGATAGAGTTAAGAAGCAGTCTATTCTCTGACTTGACAATTTTTAGTTTATGATACCTAGCACTTCTGTGTGCTCTTTTAATATACAATATTTTAAACTAAATCACATGTTATGAAGCTTCCTGCTATCCCTTAAGACTCACACACAGTGTGATCTTTCTACTGGGGATTGCTCTGGGGATCCACTCTCAAGGTGCTTCTCTAGCTGTTCCTTCCTTTACTCTCCCGATCTCTCTCTCTCTCTCTCTCTCTCTCTCTCTCTCTCTCTCTCTCTCTCTCTCTCTTATTTTCTCTTTCTTTTCCAATATCTGATAACTTATTTGTTACTCGTAAATACTTTTGATTTTTTATTGGACTCAGACTTAGAAGTAGATGATCTCAGTGGGCAAAATCTATATCTCTTGGCAATCTGTTCCTGGATATTTTTTCTTTGACTACCTTCATTCTCATGGCCAAAAGTTTAGCACATTTTTATCTCCCATGGTGATTTTTCTTAGTGTGCTTTTCCTTCAGAGCAGTATATCAGCATTTGTGTAACAGGACACATGAGGTAGCAAGACCCTGAATCTTTGGTCCCGGGTTTCTAATCTTTTTTTTTTTAAGGCTTTCTGACAACATATTGACTGGCAATTCTTTAGAGAGATTGGAAAGCTTCAGGATTATCCTATCTTTTTGAGTCCCCAGCCACCAAGACACAGTGGTATCAGTCATCCTCTCCACCCATTTTAGGCCTGTGATGTTTGTATCTCAGATGTACACTGAGCCATTTTCAGTATTATGTTGTCTCTTCCACCCAGGGCTTTTCCATTCACCCCACTTTTCAGAGGTAATCACACATTGGCTTGCTTTCCCACATTGACTATTGCTGTTTTACTAACTCCTCTTTTTCTGTTATTATATTTAACAAATTTGAGGATTTCTTCATCTGTGTAACTTGGGACTTCCTTCTGCTGGGAGAAGAGCTCTTGGGGTGTAGACACCATCATTTTTTCTCTCTCTCTGAAAAACTAACAGTCTGCACATTATTATCTCTCTGTGAAATTAAAGAATAATAAATTTAAAAACAAGTGTTCAGCAATTGTGTTCATTGTTATCTACTAGATCCATGTTCCTTTTGAAACACTGAAGCCTCTCTGAGAAATGAAAACCACAGGAGTAGGAGATCGAGTGTGTAAATTGATTATGCACAGAACTGTGCATAAAATAGAATCTTGACCAATAATTTTGGCCCATTTCTTACTTAGCACAAATCAGAGAAGGTTCAACATGCACCCCTAAGCCATGCTGCCAGCAGCCCTCCCCGCCCAGCAGCTTCCAAAAAGATATTTCCATTCCACACAGCATTCTCACAGTTGACTGTCTGACACTGAGTGTCTGTCAAAGAAGAGACTTAAAAAAGCAAGCTCTAAAATGGATAGATTCTGAATCTCTTTTAGTTTGATTTTTCTCTGCTTTTATATGAATTTAATATTTTAAATGAAATTTTCCCATTTTTTTATTTATCCTTCATCATTTCAGAATTGGATAGTGCCATAATAAATTAAGGTATGGATGAGTTTAACCTTTATAGTCTCTGGGAGAACTACATAGGGTGTTATATATTTGCCTGAATTTGGACACAGAATTATTACCTTCTCAACTCCTCTTCTACCTGCATCTCACATTTAATTTTTACTCCTAACTTCTTTTTTTTTTGGTGCTATGCTTTGTTTCTATCTACTACTAATATTGAGGCTTTATGCGACTCCATTTCCAAATATCTTAGATGGTTTGTGTCTAAAGAATTCTCACTGTGCTCTTGTCATACTATAGCCCATGTTTACTTTTGGCAACATACTACAGGCACCTTAAAATTGCCTGTCTCCTAGAAAAGGTGGCATAGAGGTGTTCTTTTTAGATGCAAAGATGAATCCTCTTGAATCTATATAACTCTGTCTTAGCATATTGTTTATACACACACAGGTCCACACACGCACATCAAGTGTGTGTGTGTGTGTGTGTGTGTGTGTGTGTGTGTGTGTGTTGTTTAGTTACTTAAAGCCATCTGGGATAAAAAGGCTTGCTCAGTGAAACTCGTCCAGCTGTCTGACGTGATGGCATAAGCTATGCAGAGCACATACATCACAATTTTACTTCAATCTTCCTCCACACCCACACTTTTGTTGAGTTCATTTTTCTGTCACATTAAAATTCCAAAATAAAATATGCAACTGGAAAGCTTGTGATGTGACAGGAAAGAAATAAAAAGAATCAAATGTCAGAATGGAAAGATAGAGACCATGGAAGCCAACAGCCAGAGTGAATCAAAGTGGAAGTCAAAACTAAGCAGCATCCAGGAATCTCAGGGAAATGGGCAAAGGGCCACAGAAGGTGGAAGAGACTTAAAGAGAATGACTCCAAACTGAAACTCTGGAGAGAACATTTTCTTTTATCCTCCATCATGATGTGAGTATATTCCTGCTGTGTAAAAGATGAGAAACCGAGAACTTCCTGAAAGAGCAGTTGTCCTTCAGCTGTCCAGGAATCTGAAGATGCTAACCAAACTCATTACAATGTAGCAATCTTGCCCTGTAAGATGTTTTCCAGTGCTGATGGCTAAACTTGACCTTTTATATAAGCGTATGGGAAACTGCCAGAACTCTGCTTTGTTGACTAAAGAAACCACAGCGATGTGATTAAGAATAGATGTGTCTTTAATCATTTTGCGTTTTACAAGCCCACATAATAAAACCTATGATCAGTCTTCAGTGAAAGCACACCCTGGAAAGAAGAACCGCATAAAGACTGAATATCACTGGTTTTATGGAGCTCAGCTCCTATTGCAGGCCAGTTCTTGATTCAGCCTGAAAGATGGGACATTGTAAAGTCCCAGCCAGTTAACATTTGAAAAAAAAAAAACACCTCAGTTGCTGACAAAATCCAGATTCCAGATTCTATGGTGTTGTCGGAGGGCAGAATCTGTAGAACTGTGATGGAAAGTCTGCTTCATGGCATTTAAAGAGAATTTCAAAAGACAGGAACTGCCTTCCTGCTGAAGGACCACTCTCTGACTTCAGCTTTTTTTTTACCCTTTAATAAATGAGTATGTCATGACTTTTATCACTATAGAAATATTATCTATCTGAAGTCTAACCTAGGAGAGCACTTTGAGATCAGTGAATGATCTGAACATTCCAAATACCTATCTTCAAATACAAGATTAAAAAGAACCAGCTTCAGAATGATTGAAAGAATCATTTGCTATTTAGTACTAGCAAGAAATGCCAATTATCTAATAGTAAATGCCTTATTAACTTTTAAACTCATAACTTTGTGCGGTATTTGAGCAAATCAGCATTTAAGATCACATGTTTCTTGTTTAGATATTTTAGGTCATGAGCTGGGACAGTTGCTGTGTTCTGCACCGCTGTGTTAGAATACTTCACACTGGGTAATTTATAGGGAATATAACTACATTTTTTTTTTTTTAGATTTGAAGCTTCAGTTCAAGATAAAATCACCAGTGTCTGGCCAGGTCCTCTCCCACAGAAAGTTGAAGGAGCATGAACACAAAGTCACCTCCCTAAGTGCTGTTACTACTTCCATGAATCCATTCATGAGAGCTCCACACTTATTATCTAAACACTTCCTATTAGACCCAATCACCCAACACTGATACACTGAGCATTAATTTCCAATGGGAACATTCAGACCATTAGTACAATACTTAAGATCAAAATAGACTCAATTCACACTAACTACAGGCGACTTAACTCACCAAATTTATTTTAGAAATTTGAAAGATTTACAATGTATACATAAAAAATTACTTTGACATTTTACTTCATAATAGAACAAATGCTTAGAATGTATAAGATCCTGCTTTCAATTCTTAGTACTAAAGAAAATGATGAAAGAATGAGAGAAAGAAAGAAAGTAAATAAGAAAGGAAACAAGAAAGGAAGAAAGCCAAAGAAAATTTTTTAAAAAATTGAAAGCAAAAATCTAAAGAAAACTTGTTAGTTTGGGCTTGTGGACTATAGCACAGCTAGCTTTTAGTTTTCAACTAATAGATATAAATTAGGATAATCTACACATTAACTTACTTCTTTTTCTTTTCATATCAGTTGCTGAGAGGTTTGTATTTCCAAATGTTTCCATTTATTCTTTTTATTTTTCAGTTTCTATTGGGTTTTTCTCAGTATATTCTGAAAGTGTATTATTAGTACTTTCATGCTTTCCTAACTACTTTGAGCTTGTATTTATTGAACATGAATTCTAATGTTTATGTGTAACTCCATACTAACTCATATTTCTATTATTTTGCTTTTAAAAATATGCAACACAATAACATAGGTATAGTGGTGGTTGTGTTAAGTAGCAACAACAACAGAACCAAAAGATAAAAATGACAGTTTCTAGGATCAAAGTTAAAGCTCTTCTTAGTTGTGTAGGAGTCAGTTTGTAATAAAGGTCCCTGGGGAGACTTAACGACAAAAGTTTTAAGGAAGACAGGAAGTGTAGGTACCAAAGTAGTTCTCATCTTCAGGTTAATCTCTGTAAGATCATAAGATTTTCTTGTACTAGACTGAGTAAAAGATTTATTGATATAGCTTACTAACTTCATCATCATTACCAAGGAAAGTAAAGAGATTTTTATTGACTGCATCCAGAATACCACATGCAAAAAGAAAATGGTAAAAATTTAAGGGAAAATGTTTCTTATTAACTGGAGAACAAGACATGGAAAAAGTCTCAATTTATAGAATGCTGTAACTCATAAACATAACTTACCTACCCAAAATGATAATTTTACTCAGTAAGTCATATGAAATTTATAGAAGTAGGGTTTGTGGAGGATAGTTGTGAAACTGTCTTCTAGACAGAACAGAGCCATTGTGCTTCGGAGCTGACAGGAGAACTGAATGAGATTGGTCAGCCAACATTCTACACGGACCCTGACTGGGAGAAACTCTTGATACCCACCTTATAGCTGAGATACTAAGGTAGCTGATAGCTTCTGTGAAGGGAATGACAGTTTTCTTTAGGAACTTGGAACTTGGTGGATTCATTGTCCTCCAATGGGTGCCCTGACAATTGTCCATAAACGGGCAAAGTAGCAGTACTAAAGGGACTCAATGCATTATCAAAAGAGGACGCGAAGTTGAATGGGAAATGTTTCCTAAGAGTTGTAAGAGGAGACTTAGTGAGGCATATAATCAATACATTGCATACATGTATGAAATTCTCCAAGAATATGTAAAAAGATATTTAAGGTAATTCCAACTTCCCTTGGAAAAAATAGCAAGAGTACTAAGGAAGAATATTTTTAAATTTTCCATAAATATCTATTTGCATTTAAAGTTACTTCATGCTATGTTTAGGCTATGTATAAGACCTAAGCACAGTGGCAGATTAAATATGGATATAAATTCATTTCTGATTCTCCCTTTGAAGCTGAGTTACCATCCCCTTGGCACTTGTCTGTAAGACTAGGCTTGCCTAATCAATCTCCTTTTTCAATACCATTTCTAAAACGGACATTATGGAGCCTCTAAGGTCAGGGTTAGCCAACCTGTGGCTTCCAGTCATACAGAACACCTGCCATCTAAGAAGTTTTCCTTCAGCTGCTGCTTCCTTCACAGTTTTAACATGGGAAGATGATTATGTTGCAAGGAAATGAAGACAGACAGGAGTCAGAAAAGCTGGGATACAATGGAATGTGTACACTCTGATGGATGGGCACCAAATTTAAAAAATCCCAGACTCTGTACAGCACATAACAATTTATCCCAGGGTGGTGAGTTAGCTGGTCTCAGTAGGAGGTGTCTGTTGGTGAGTAGTCCCAGGCTATAGCCCGTTGGCAAGAGGGAAGCCGTGCTTGCTAGTTTTTGCACACACCAACATTTGTACTCAGGCCAGAGGAAGGCTTTGCCATCTATTTGAGTTTGGTCTGTATGGGGTAACTTTGCTGTTCCTATGGGTCTGAATTACTAAGGACTTTATCAGTTCTCCACACATTCCATCAGTGCTTCCTTTGCTCCTCACTAAGGCCAACTACAAGAAGCCTAAAGAAAGCACATAGACCCTGAAGGTCAAGACTGACTCCCAGCAAGAGGCCAGGTGTGCTTAAAACAGACCTTCTCCTCCTCTTGGAACTGGTGCTCCTGGCATCTAGGACACCCTCAGCTAAGCTGTTCCTAAGATCCTTACAAGTCAGAAAAATGATTTGTTCTTTAAACTATTAAGCTGTGAGGTAGTTTTGTTTATGGCAATAAGTAAACAAAGCAAGCACCGGATAATTATGAAAATATCTGTGGGAGAAAAACTTAATATCAGAGTTCAACCGCTAAAGTTGGTTTTTGTAAAGGAAAAGTGAAGAGGTTAAATCTTCCAGAAAAATAACAATACATTGTGAGGAGTTTTCAATATTCCTTATGGTTATGATAGAGCTGAATAACTGAATAAATAAATACCACAGGAGAAAATTTTTCCTGTAGCATTTAATGACACAGAGAGAAGTAGTAGCCTAGGGCTGAGGGGCAGATTGCCTCAAGACGAGAGCACCATGGAAATTTACTAATTGAAATCAAAACAGAACAACCAGAAATTATTTTGTATTCAAAGGATGTTTGTTCTCTTTATAATGATGAATTTATTCTGAGAATTGAAAAATAAACTCTGCTTCTTAGATCTTGTAAATGAAAGCTTTGCCTGACCTTCAAACTGGAAGCACCTCTTCCACAGAGCTTCCCATCTTTAAAATGGAAGTAGCTCTCCACAGATTTGCAGCTATCAGTGAATTTAAGTTTAGCTGACAACACAGTTAGAAGTTAAAATTTAAATTTTATTAAAACAGTAAATAGGAATTACCACTATACCACCCTCCAAACGGCATACCAACAAATGCTTTTGCTTCAAATTGTGGAAACACACAGAAGCTATAAATGGGCTCTTTATTAGGCCATTCAAATGGGACACTTTGAAGAAAATAAATAGCGATTGTAAGATTGTGGAGAGAAATTACCATTTTGCTCGAAAGAAATGCCAATTAACAGTGATGACAATGTGATTTATACTAATTGAGATTAAGTCAGACAAAGCGGCAACATTAGTAATCACTTGAAGTGCTGTATTACACATTATCCTGCGCTTGGTAAACATCTCTCTCAAAATTAAAAAGCAATTAGTAGAATTTTAGTCATTTAATTCAGTCTAATTAGGATTTTCAAAAAAATCTACAGACCTGCTGGTGAAAGCCTTTTTTTTCATTTTTGAATTGGAAAAATGCATTCCTTTTCTTTTTCTTTTTTAAAACTCAACTTTGAGCTACTAACTAACTCTTGCTTCCTTGATCTCCACTTTTCCTTAAAAAGAAGAAGAAAATGGCATAATTAGAAGCAATAGGTAGAAATTTACTTGAATTGGGCTAAATTAAAAACTTCAATCCATCGTCATTCAAGAAAGGTTCATTTTAATCTAATTTTCTTTTCCTGTCTTTTTTTGCGGGGTATAGAAGGGAAAAACACTTTTTTAATGTTAATTTAAGCTAAAAAGGAGTACATATTTACTTTATGGATTTAGATTATCAACACCTTCAGCATGTATTTCTAAAGAGGCACAAAAATCTATAGGTATATGTGTTATTTGGATGGTATTTTGAAATAGAGAAAATTAAGTTTTTTACTAGGAATTCATGAATAACAATAACATTTTCTCTTAATGGTAGAAGTCTGTACCTTGCTTTTGATTGGATAGTGGCTTTCACTTTTGAGTTCTCTGAGGTGACCCTGCACTTATATTTCTGAACAATGTTGAAAAGGTAACTATGGGGAGATTTAAAACTGAACCGGATGCATTTTTCATTATGGCACTGTCATGAATCTGTGAGGACAAGGAATGGTTATAACTGAAAAGTGTTATTTGGGAGTATCAAGTTGACAAAGAGTGGACAAAATCTATAGTCACTTAGGAAAGAAGACTCTGGGCATGTCTATGAGGAATTGTCTGGACTGGTATACTGGTTAGTTTTAATGTCAGCTTAACAGAAACAGCAGTCACTTTAGTAAAGGGAGCCTAAACTGAGGGATTGCTTATATCAGATTGGCCTGTGGCCACGTGTGTGGGGTATTTTCTTTGATTTATTGATTGATGTAAGAGGGTCCACTGCACTGTGTGAAGTATATACAACTCTAGGCAGGTAGATAAGAAAGTTAGATGAACATGAACCAATTAGAGAGGAAAGGAGGGGGAGAGACAGAGAGATCCAGAGAGTAAATAATCTGCTTCCATGGGTCTTGCTCTAGGTTCCTGCCTTGACTCCTTCCCTGGCTTCCTCAGTGATGGACATTTCTTTACTTGGAAGTCATAAAAGTCAAGTGGTTGGTCACCACAATGAGAAGAATCACTAGGGCATAAAACTTAAGAGAGAGCTTCCCGTCAGGAACTAGATAGCTTAAAACAATACAAATTTGCAGGGCGGTGGTAGCGCATACCTTTAATCCCAGCACTCTGGAGGCAGAGGCAGGCAGATCTCTGTGAGTTCGAGGCCAGCCTGGTCTACAAGAGCTAGTTCCAGGACAGGAACCAAAAGCTACGGAGAAACGCTGTCTCGAAAAATAAAAAAAAAATAAATACAAACTTATTACCTGGCAGCACTAGTGTCAGAATTCTACATGGGTCTTACCATGTTAAAAATCAAGGAAGAAAAACAGCTGTGTTTCTATGAGAACCCCAATAAGAATTCAGTTCTCAATGTCCTTTATTTATGGCTAGAAACCAAATATGAGTGAGTACATCCCATGTTCCTCTTTTTGGGTCTGGCTTACCTCACTCAGGATAGTGTTTTCTATTTCCCTCCATTTGTATGCAAAATTCAAGAAGTCATTGTTTTTTACTGCTGAGTAGTACTCTAATATGTATATATTCCATACTTTCTTCGTCCATTCTTCCATTGAAGGGCATCTTGGTTGTTTCCAGGTTCTGGCTATTACAAACAAACAATGCTGCTATGAACATAGTTGAGCATAAACTTCTGTTGTATGATAGGACTTTGAGCATATAATTTGTGATCCTAGAGAAGCTAAATAAGAAGGTGAACCCAAAGAAAAACATATAGGCATCCTCCTGAATATTAACCTTCATCAGGCGATGAAAGGAGACAGAGACCCACATTGGAGCACCAGACTGAAATCTCAAGGTCCAAATCAGGAGCAGAAAGAGAGAGAGCACGAGCAAGGAACTCAGGACCACGAGGGCTGCACCCACACAATGAGACTATGGGGATGTTCTTTCAGGAACTCACCAAGGCCAGCTGGCCTGGGTCTGAAAAAGCATGGGATAAAACCGGACTCTCTGAACATAGCGGACAATGAGGACTACTGAGAACTCAAGAACAATCGCAGTGGGTTTTGATCCTACTGCACACACTGGCTTTGTGGGAGCCTAGGCAGTTTGAATGTTCACCTTACTAGACCTGGATAGAGGTGGGTGGTCCTTGGACTTCCCACAGGGCAGGGAACCCTGATTGCTCCTTGGGCTGACGAGGGAGGGGGACTTGATTTGGGGAGAGGGAGGGAAATGGGAGGCGGTGCTGGGGAGGAGGCAGAAAATTTAAATAAAATTTATAGTAAAAAAAAAAAGAATTCAATTCTCTTTCTTACCTGGCCTGTAGAAGTTTCTTGAAGTTTTTGGCCTCTTTAAAGCTAGTGATTTTGTCAACCTGATGTCTTCCATTTTCATGTCTCCTTTTAGCCCTTTAATTATTATTGTTGCCTATATGCATAGATATAATTATATAAATATAACTTGATGAGTTCACTTAGTGTTACTTATATGTGTAGGGTTTTAAGGCTGACCTCTGGAAGAACCAATCAGTGGGCTCATCCCTTGAAAAGACTTCTTCTTCTGGCACTTATTTAATTGCCTGTAGTTCATCTAGGGGTGGGGCCTTGTGAGATTTTACCCATCTATCTCAGCCTGTCAACTGGTGTTGTCATTGTTCAGGTCTTTAGGCAACCATTTTGTTACGATTTAATGGCTACAGCTCCCCTCTCACAATTTCAAAGCAAATACCTTGGTCCTCTGACTCTTTCAATCTTTGTGCTCCATCTTCTGTGGTATTCCCTGAACCTGAGGTACAGAGGTTGTGTTGTAGATGTGTCAACTGGAGCTGGACATCCCACGGTCAGTTCTCTGCAGTTTGGCTAGTTTGGGTTTTCTGTAATGGTCTCTTCTGGATTAAGAATCTTATTTCAGAAGAGGTGAAAGTTACACTTATTAGTGAATAACAAGACTGATTATTTATAATGCAATTGAGAGAGAGCACAAGCAAGGAATTCAGGGCCATGAGGGGTGCACCCACACACTGAGACAATGGGGATGTTCTTTCGGGAACTCACCAAGGCCAGCTGGAGTGGGTCTGAAAAAGCATGGGATAAAACCGGACTCGCTGAACATAGCAGACAATGAGGACTGCTGAGAAGTCAAGAACAATGGCACTGGGTTTTGATCCTACTGCACGTACTGGCTTTGTGGGAGCCTAGGCTGTTTGGATGTTCACCTTACTAGACCAGGAAGGAGATGGGAGGTTCCTTACACTCCCCACAGGGCAGGGAACCTGGTCTGCTCTTTGGGCTGATGAGAGAGAGGGAGTTGATTGGGGGAGGGGGAGGGATATGGGAGGTGGTGGCGGGGAAGAGACAGAAATCTTTAATAAATAAATAACTTAATTAATTAAAAATTTTATTATATTATACTGGCTTAAGAAAGTGACAGCAGTAGGTTTTGAATCTTCCCAACTGAAGTTGTAAACAATGTGCAAAATAATTAAGAATGTCTTTGTGTATGTACCCTCTCCAAAATTCCTATATTCACAATCTGCGAGCATAATTAAATTAGTCACTCATTTGGGATGTCTAATGCCGAAATAAAAGTGGTCAGATATAAAAGAAAATGACTACTCTCCTCCTCAATGTTCACTGTTTAGCATATAAGCATGTAAAATTATTTTATTCAAGCTAGGTATTGAGTACCAGTAAAGATCCATTAAAAACACTAAAATATTTTGCAAACATATCTCTTTTTACCATTACTGAAACTCAGGAGCAAGTTTATTGTTGTGTATACTTTACAGAAGAACAAACTGACTCACAAAGATGTCAGCAGGTTTCCAAAGGTCCTTTAATCAGAGAGTAGGCGTTCCTGGAGTAGAGTACAGGCCCTGTCGCTTCATAGTCTACAGCCTTTATACCTTGGGGGATGGAAAGGTGAAGATGGTATTTTGGAGCACAGACTACAGTATTGTTTTGCCATGGCCTGAGCCTGTGGTCTGTCACCACTGCACATCTAGAACTCATGGTTCTCTGAACTCAGAATGTAGCCATTTGCATCTGTATTTTTATCCTCATTAGATCTAGGTAAATGATAAATGGGATCCTATTGATTCATCCAACGGCTTGTATGAGTGTGGGATGATACATCATTGTTGTTAGAAAGTTTGTGTTTAATGTACAAGGACATATAACTTAGATTTGAAGTTCACTTTTCAGTCCGAAACAATTGTATCTCACCCATTCTTTGGCTGAATAGATCCTGTCTTGTAGAATATCCAGATTCTCATAGTTTCATTGAAAGATGGTGGACATAGCAACATGCTTTGATAGATAGCGATGGAAGAGGTGGCTTTATTCTCTTTGCTATTATGGCATATCCCTGCTGTCAGATCTGACCACATGCTTTGAACACAAGTCAAGACAACCATTGGTGCTAACTGATACAGACCTTGACCCTTCAGCAGAGTCAAAATAGAAGTCTCCACTTTTTTCCTTACTCCTCAAAGCTTGCCCCACACATTCTGTTTGCTTCTTACATTTTTCATCCTCTTCTCCTGTGCAGTCTCTTTGACAGAGGTCCTTTGTTTCCTATTATTGAAAACAGACACAGGTTCTTGGGTCTATTCCTATTTGTTCTAATGTTATGCAGGAACAGCACAAATTTTAACAATTGAGTTCTAGGTATCTGTTCTGTAGAACCTCCATTATCACTGTATCATGACCCTGGGGGAAGGGCATAGAACTACATCTTGGTAACTAGTAGATCCCATCTGAGTGAACATAATGTCTTATGATGCAGTCCCTACTGGCTGCTTTTTTAATTACTTTAGTTTTATTATGACTATGTCCATTAGTTGTATTTAGATGTCAATTTTATTAACTTAAGCAAGGGTTATGGAGATAGCTCAGTCAGTAAACTGCTGGCCTTGTGAGAGTGAGGAGCTGTTCTATGCCCAGCATATTCTCTGTTATACCATAATAGTTAACATGAATATATTGTATAAATGCAAGCTTCTACACATATAGTTAGATTCCCCAAATAAATTAAAGCTAATATGTTGGCTTCAGTTAGTGACTGTCAATAGTGAGAAACAGAGTGGATCTAAAAAGGATTAAGGGGGTTTGCACTAATAGAAAAACAGAGAAGCATAAAGTCAACTTAATCCTGTGGAAGTGAACTTTAAAGACTGCCAAAGGGAGAGCCTGGGATGTAGATTATAAAGAAATTTGATAAAGAAAATGAACAGCATGGACATTCAAAACGTAGCTAGTTTTAATGCCAAGGAAGGAAAGGGACTTGGTGTGTTCCAGACAAGTAGACCTGTGGTTGAATAGTGAGTGAGCCTAGAACTTGCAAATAAAGGCTCTCCTTGACCGTCTTACTATGACTTATAGTACATATATATAGTACATATAATTCATATTTTTATGAATTTTGTTTTTCCCTGTTGGCTTGCAACATTGTAGGAGACAGGGACATTTTGTATCTTTTTCTATTATATCTCAAGAACTTATTTAATAGTTGAATAAAATTAAAGTAGCACTGAAATGAACTGGACAAAGTTAAGAAACAGACAGGAAAGGCATGTATAGATGGTGGAAAGTACATATGCAGAGATGCTTCCTAGAGGTGAAAAATTTAGTAAGCTCTCACAGTGGAATATATTCACTTTACATTAAAATCAGTTACAATTACCTGTGAGTCAAGCTTCAGCTTTGAAGAGCTGGAAGATTCAAATCAATCAGGAAAACTGGGAAACTTGACTGCACCTTCTGCTCAGTTTCAACTGATTTTGAAACATTTTATAAGTATTTGGCACTACTTATAATTCTCATTTGCATTGCAGGTATATAGTGAGAGGCTGATATTATGATTTTAAAAAAAGGAGAGTTGTTCCTGGAAATAGCACACATGCCAAGAATTTTCCGTGTGCTGGCCAGTACACATTGAAACCAGTCTCTCCTTGGTTATTTATAGTATTACTTTATTATATGTTATGTTGTTGAATTAGCCTATCAAATAAACGTCAAGTGATATTAAAAACTAGAAAAATACAATACAATTTTAGAACATTGTAAGAGTAAACTTTCAATATTTCCAGACTTCAAAAGTAATTTTGATATTCACGTTATTTCACACATCACATTGCATTCACAAATGCTAATGTATGTTCTTTGACTTGACTTTATATCTTTCATCATGTTTCCTTAAACTTACATGCTTTTAATAAATATTTCAAAAGCATAACTTTGAAAATGGAAAGCTATAAAGCTTCTGTTGTTTGTATCAATGAAAATATTTTGTCACACATACACAATATGTGAAACATACTCATAAACATTCTTATGAATTTAAAGTCATACATTTATATTAATTCTGTGAGAATATCATATATGCATACAGTGTATTTTGATCATAATCCCTCCCTCATCCTCCCAACCCCTCTCATATTCACTCTTCACCTCCACCTCACTCCCAACTTCATGACCTCTTCTTTTATTGTAACTCACCAAGTCTAATATGTACTGTCTGTATACTCATGGGTACAGGGCCATCGACTGGATCACGACTGACCCACTAGAGCATATATCCTTAATCGAAGCTGACTCTCCCTCCAAGCAGTTATCAGTAGTCAATAGTCTCCCAGTGGAAAGGTTTGCTGGATTGGTAGAGATTTAAAGATATAATAATCCCAATATATTTCAATTGCTTTCTTCACATTTTCAAGAATTTTATTTGCTTATATTTCTTCATCACTTCTAATTTTGTTAATATCATTTTTTCTAGGTTTTCATTGATGTAATAAATGACTTAACAAGTACTAAGATTTTGTGTGTGTTATTTTTCTTTATTATGCATACTTACTTTTGTAGTTCTGTGTTGCATAAGGACATGTTTATAAGTATACATTTTACATTACTCATACTCTTCCTCTGCCCCATTTCCTCTATTTTCCCAACACTCTTTTCTTCTTAAATTCCCTATATTTGCTGCTGCTTTTATGTCATATATATAGCATACATATCTTATATATATGTTCTATTTTCATATAATATATATATATATGTATATATGATTTCATATACCCACGTAGAATTTAGTTCTCTACACAGGCATCACATGTGAGAGTATATGATGATTGCCTTTTAAAGACTGACCTATTTGATTAACATGATTATGTCCAGTTGCATCCTGCAAACAACATAACTTTTTTATCTTTATGTTTCAATTGCATTTCATATTAACTCTTGATACACATGCTCTTTCCCTTTAAAGCAATGACATCTCATTGTTATTTTAATTATATACAATATTAATAAGGTGAAAAAACTTTTTAGTTGTATTTTATTTTTTATTTTATCTTAATTTTTCCTTGTTTTTAGTGGTTTTGTAATTTATTGTTATATTGTAGGAATAATTTATTTCTGACAGTTCTAAACCTTCACATTTATATACATTGAAAAATATTCCTACATTTAAATTTTTTGCTTTCATATTTTAATGAACTTTATTTTATTACTTATGATAACATTTCAGATTGATATCAATAAATCTTATTTCACACCAATTTTATAAATGTCCACTGCAATGATACTAGAAGGATTTTTTTTGGTATTTTATTCTATTATTAAGAATATTTTTCATTTTTAACATTTACTTACCATAGCATATAAAATATATAGTGATTTCTTCCTCAAATATTGTCATGCCCATTGACGTTACTTTTAATCTTCACATTCTATTACTTTTCTAATTAAAACTGACAGAGATAGTACTAATAGTACAAATACTTCTCTTATGATATATTTAGTGAATTTTCATTTTCTGTCTGACTTGTATAAGAAGGACGCTTTTGAGAGACAGAATTTGTAACCTTATGATAATGGAGAACATACTTGAGCCCCTTTTCTAAACCAGTGTTCCTAATCACACTCCAAATATTTCTACCAACAGTTAAGTGTGGTTCTTGACTCTCATCCATGTTTTTCTTTGCAGTAGATAGAGACCCTTACAGGAAAGCAGAACTGGTCAAAATGAAAGAAGAGCTGACCCAGGAAGTACCAGAATATTTTCTTTGAAATTCTGTCATATCTATAGCACAAGGAAGTTGCACATTTGAAATCTTATCAACATGGTTGTTTCAGCAAAACCTCATCAATGACCACTTCAGCTCACAGGCCAACCCTAGGTGGGGAAAATCTCACAAGACACGACCCTTAGATGAAGAGCTGCAGTCAACTAGTGACTTCTGGGAGAGAGAGAATCTTCTCCAGGGATGAGCCTCTTAATTGGTAATTCAATACCAAGTAGTACCCCTAAAGCCCTACATATGCAAGCAACACCACGTGAACTCAGTAGGTTGTGTATGTACATTTGTATAAATGTAACAAGAATTCAAGAAAGAAGAAAAATAGTTTTACCATTTTTTCAAATAATATGAAAACTATTCTTTTGATTGGACACAAAAGGAAGCAGGCTTCAAACATCTCTCTCATTCTCCCTTGATATCTGTGGAGTACTTTCAATTATCTGATGCAGAGTGGTGAGGGAATTACTCTGGTGTGGGAATGCAGAGCAGAAATCTTCCTTCTAGGACAGAAGACAGTGTAAACCAGATATTTGGCACCTTTGTGGAAATTGGTTTACATCTTCTTAACTTCCACATTGACAGTGCAGGGTTCAAGTACAGTTTCTTATCAGGATGGAATGAAATGAGATTGTGGCCACAGTCCGGTGACTAGCATAGCTTAGTGGCATTTCTTGTCCGCAACAGGGACAGTTGATAGAAAAGTAATAGTTAAAGTCAGAAAAGAAAGTATATGATCTATGTGGGGATGTTTAGATTAAGAGTTAGTATATTTTAGTTTATAGACTCACGTTTTATTGTTGTGTAAAACTTTTCAGAGAACCACTGGAAAATTTGCTGGTATTTCTTTTTTATTTGAACTAGCTTAAAGCTGCCATTTGCTTTAAGCATGGAAAAGTTTCATCATGTATGTGTGCAGAACCAAAAGTGGGTTCTATCTGGAGCCAGACCCCATCCTTGTCCTGTATATTGGCTTTCCCCATTGCTTGTGATTTTCTGTAAATTTTTGAGTGTCTGAACCAATTCTTTCCCCTGATCTGCTCAGTAGACTGAGCCTTTAGAGCATTCTATCTTAAAATCTCACTTGAATAAATGTCAAGGGCCTTTTATGCTCCTGATGGAACCTTGGATGTAGATCGCTAGAAGCACTGAAGAATCAATGGCTGTTTTAGCAATGACTGCTTCATCTCAGTTGTTGCAGAACGATTCTTATTTGTGCTTCAAGTTTTGCAAACCACTTCAAGATCCCTCTGGGCTAAGAAGGGCTAGAGTAATATAAAATATCACTGGTAATAGTAATAAACTTTTATTTATCAAACACCTTGCTTCCAGGGAACTCAAAGTGCTTTATATATGTTATCTCATGAATCCTTTTGCTATCCTGTGAGGCCAGGAGCAAAAAGTCTGCCATCCTAAAGATCCAGACAGAGAAACCAGTTTAAGAGAGGACACAGAATACAGCACAGTCTTGGATGAAGGATGGAGGCAATGGTTGTTGATGTGGCAGTATGTGAAAGCTCACTTTCTAGCAGCACCATTTCCGAGGATAATCATGGCCAATATTAAGTGATTGATGAGCAAGCGTTAAGTATCATTTTCAGGCACCCTGATTATGTTAACAAATTGAATCTTTCCAACATGCCTATTAAGATTGCTACCATTATTATACCAATTTTATTAAGAGGGATTTTATGAAGAAGTATTTAAGGATATATGTAAGATCACAGTACTAGAAAACTAAGAACTAATCACTAATCCAAGGTAGTTTAGCTCTAAATCAGTTATTCATTATAGTATGAGAATTTTTTTAATTTTCAGGCATACAATGTATAATTCTATGCTGTATGAATCATTATGTACATGTGTTCTTTCAAAATGTAGGCTAGAGACAGTTCAGGGATTTCTAGTAAACACAGATCCTTCTGACTGAAGCTTGCTCTCCTTTGGAAACCCAATTATAAGAAAGAATGACTATAATTTTGATTAGCTTCCACATCAATTGGCACTACAATATTTGCAGAATGTTTCAAGATGGGGATTATCTTTGTTTCACTCTGTTGTTCTGATTAAAAAACATTCTGAGGAATGCAACTTGGGAGCAAAGGGGCTTATTTGGCTTATGCTTCCAGGTCACGATCCAGCCCTGACTCAAATCAAGGTAAAAACTCAGCTCAGTGAACAAGAGACAGACATCATAGAAAACCACTGCACACTGGCTTGCTTTTAAATTCATTCAGATTTGGGCTCAGCTAGCGTCCTTATCCAGTCCAAACAACGAGCTTGAAAAATGGTAAACAGCCAACAGTGGGTTGAGCCATCCTCTTTTAACATCAATCAAGACAGTCCCTCACAGACATGCCTACAGGCAAATCTAACAAAGAAAATTACTTAATTGAACCTCATTTTTGATGTGATTATAGGCTGTGTAAAGTTGGGAGTTAATATGATTAGCATAGGTATGGGAATGTGAGGGAAGTAAATTTTTTGAACGATTGAAGCACAGACACTGCATACTGGCTTTTATCATTGGATATTGAAGATAAATTTCAGAGTTAGACCATTATGCTGATTTTACTGAAGAAGGAGTTAGACCAAAGAAGAGTATGTAGCTAAGGTCACATGCTTTTACCAACTTACAAATCACCCAAAGAAAAAGGAGTGTACAGAAGTAAGGGCAACTTCAACACTAAGAAAAGGTCAAAGAAGAGCTGTGGGTAGAGCTGTTGTCAGGATAGAAAGTCCTACACTGTAAGAAATTTTTGGTGGAAGAGCAATAAGACTAAGAAAGATTCTTATTGCAGATAAGTTGTTACTATGTCCGTAAATCAACAGAATGGTTGGAACAAAATCAGGTTGCAGTGGATTTTATATAGAACAAATAAAATAGATCAATCCATTCAAGATATATTCTAAAGATGGAAACCATCATTTTAAATGAAACAAGGCAGTCTCAGAATGTCAGAAAGTCAACTATCATGTTTTTTTCTCATATGTGAAATACAGAATTTTAAAAGATATTAAAATAGAAAGGAGTCACTTAGGAAAAGGAAGAGGACTAGTATGGGAAGTGGGCAGTAAGAAAACAGTGAACACTGAGGAAGGAGATGAATATGGTCAATATACATCAAACAATAAAAATGCCTAGTCTTTGGGCAATGACTATTTGCTAATTAAAAAGGAAAATAGATTGAAGTGATTGTTTTTATTGACTTTTATGCTTCTTTCCCAAGGAATAATCATAATCATATTCATCATGAGCAAAAGCTTGCAAAGGCAGAAGTGGAAGATTTGTCCTTCACCAAAGAAAGACTTTGTTGAAGGCCCAAAAATGTCATCTTTTATAAGTGTTCATGGCTTCTTAGTGTCACAGAAACTGGCAGCCTGTCATGAATTAAGATTTTGTTTAGAATTCCAGTCTACTGTGTTTGGTGACTTGCTTTTTCATATCCAACTTTGTTAGGTGAGGGTATCAGACGTGGAGGAACTTGTCTTTGGGAAGGTTGAACACTAAATCCATCATTGTAGCAGCAGAAAGTGATTGGTCGATTATGAATTTTTGCTGATTCTGGACATATACACACCATTGGTAGCATTTGCCTCCCATTTGAATCCACTCTTCTTACGAGCTCTATTGACTATAGTTGATCTGTTGGAAGTTTTTTAGTTATATAAGCAAATTCTTTACCCAATAATATTTAACCATAATTGTAGTAGCACACACACACACACATGCACACACACACTAGCCTGGACTGGACCACATTTCCCTTAATTAAAATCTGACTTATCAACAACTCTTCTCTGGAAAAATATTCTGTATTTAATGGAGAAAATGTCTGTCTTTCAGGCAGGTCTGTTGGCCCAGAAACATATATTCCACAGAGAACACAGGTTTGATTAGTTACTACACTTTAAATGTTCTCAGTGTTTCCTTATACACTTTAAGGTGTGAGTAATTTAACTGTGGCTGAACTGGTGGTGACTGGTCTACCTACTGGCCACAATCATCAGATATTGGCTGGCCCTGCTGGCACCAGAAGAGAGCCTCCCTGGACTGACTGACAACTCTTTTGAATAGGTGCTAAATAGACATTCACTTTCTGATTTTGACAGTAGTCTAATATTCCTTCATTATTACCACATTGGGAGCAGATGTAGTAATTAGAAGTTATCAACTTAGAAGTTATAAGTATAAGATTTGTGGAATAGTTCACATTCTCACTGACTCCAAAACACATCGCTTTTAAAATATGTTCTTAATTTTTAATTTATATGTGTGAATATATGTTATGATTGCAAGCAGATATATGCATTAGGTGTGTCACAGAGGTCAGAAGAAGGCACTGGATTCCTTGAAACTGAAATTATAGAGAGTTGTTAGCCACCATGTAGCTGCTGGGAATTGAACCCGTGTCATTTAAAAGAGTAACAAGTACTGCTAACCACTGAGCATTTTTTCTATCCTACGACTGCTGACACGACTACCACCCTCTTCTCCTGTTCCTTTTCAGAGTCTTTTCCTAGAGTGTGTACCCTGCTGTTTAGTGACGACTGCCTGCTCTGGACCCTCTCACAACTCTCTCATATTATCCATTGCTGCTTATTGTAAGAGAATTCATCTTCTCTGCCTAGGTGATGTCAGTCCTGTGCAGGTTAATTTCTTCGACCAACTAATGTGGATGAAGGTTGCATGTGTTATTTCCAAAAAGCTGTGGATCACCATGCTCTTATACCACAGAACAACAAAATTAAAGATGAAGGCTGCTTAGTCAACTTGGATTGCCGCCTGAAGAAAAAAGAGGAGCAGAATACAGCAAACCTGTAATAGGCATAAAGATGAAACGTAAAACTCTTGCATTCACAGTGAAAGTGTTATGTTTTAGATATTTATGACAATAGGACATAAATATATCTTAGGGTTATTTGTTGATATAGTATTACTTTATCTTTTCTGACTGGTTTAGTGTCCATGACTGGAGATAAAGGAAGTTATAGGTGAAAATAAATAGGATGCAATAGAAATACACATATCACTGAATTGTAGCCAAACAAATTATAACGAATGTCATGTGGTCATCCAAAGGAAAAAAATAAAAGGACTGCTGATTTAGCCCAGTTGGTAGAGTACTTGCCTAGCATGCATGAGGACCTGGCAAGTACCATATAAAACTGCGCATGGTGGTGCATGGTTATAACTCCAGCACTGTGGAGTGGAAGTAAGAGGATCAGAAGTTTAAGGACACTTCAGTTACATGGTGAATTCAAGGTCAGCCTGGGTTGCCTGAGATCCTGACTCAGAACATCACTGTATTGATGAAAATGCACAACAAAAGAGTAGAGTGGGAACAGTCCCCAGGATAAATCAAGACTCAAAGAAAAAAAGATTACTCGGATGAGTAGGATAGATGCTTACCTCATATTAAGTGTGCTATTGAAAATGATTTATTCTGCAAAGAAACAGTCCCTAAGCAATTTAGAGACTCGATGGCAAATGCATATTTAATGTGCCTGTTTTAAAAAAGAGTGTGCTTGGCAGAAGAAAGCACCATAGATTCCAGACCTTGGAGCTTGGGGACTGAAAAGAAGCACTTCAATCTGACTTAAAAAAAATGGAGGTAAAGATAAGAAGGGACAAGAACAAAACCTGTGTGTCTGCCTGCGAGCACATGTGTTTGAATGCTGTGTTACATGTGGTGGGAAATGCTAAATTTGTGAGACATTAACTTGAGAACTATAATCCCCTTCTGATTTTTAACTGACTTATTACTTAAGTCATGACTATTTTCTCTAGTACCAAGCCATCTCTCCAGAAGATTATACCATTTCTGCCTTGACTTTATTTGCTGTCTTCTAGGAATTATTGGTGAAGAGATTGTTGTGGCCCCAATAACTTCCAGGTTTAGTGTGCTTCAGGTTATATCAACTTTGTTAAAACTTTTATAATCATAATCCTAGTTGACTCTCACAACCTTCCTAGCAGAAGGATAGGGTGCTGCATAATTGTGCATTTATGTTTCCAATTTATTGCATGTCACTCACTCATACTCACTATACTGAAGTCTTCTTTCAGATCTCAACTGTGAAGAAGGACATTTAAAAAAAATTCCTCACTAGCTGAGAATTGAGTATAAAAGAGGATCATTTATTTAAAGGATCACAGATCACAATCCTCTGCTAGAATGGGGAACAGCATCCAAATCTCACAGTCAGAAAAAAATGATGGATACACACTTTACATTGGCATATATAGTATAAGAGGTCATGCCCAAGTAGGTGGGTAACTTAAAGGCTACTAGAGGAAAGAATTCCTACAGCACTTCCCCCTTTTGTTTCAATAAGAAAGTTCTAAGCCCCACACAAAGTTATATATAATAAGAACAAATATCAGGTATAAAAATTGGAATTACAACCAGCATAAACAATATCAAACAGGAAACACGTAAGAAATGTTTCAATAATTATCCTATCCTAATAAGTTTAAGTCTTGTGTAATAAATAACTTGGCCAAGTCATGAGAGGAAAGTAACTACAACTATCTAGTCTTCAACCGCAATGAAGACCTGAGAAAGGAAATAATATTACTTGAGTAAGCAGGAAGTGCAATCAAACAACTTTCAAAATGTGCAACAAATGACAGAGACAACTGGCTACCTGGGCAATCACCCAAAGTCTCATTTGCACTGTTAGAGCAAGCAATTTTGGCTAAGGCCTCCTGGAGTAACTGACAGACCATTTTCAGAGGCAGAAGAATTTTCAAAACTGTCTCACCTTGTCTTGGCAAGATTTGACAGTCTTTTTTTTTTTTTGTATCCTGCTTGTCCTGCCCAGACATCTTGCATTTTGTCAGTTGGTTGATGCATGGGCAGTTCCTGGCCTAAAGGCCAGAAAACAATCTCCAAGTGGAGTGTCTTCAGTGCTCAACATTCTCTAGTGTATAGATTGGTGCTGCCAGATGCAATTGTGTCTCACTTCAACAGAACTCTAAGTTATTTAAATGCCATATTCCACAGATCTTTAAAGTGGTTAAAGATTACCTATCTATGCAGAATACAATATTTATGTATCTGAAGAACCTGATTAATCGAACTATAAGTATGACAAACATAGATGATTATTGACCTATAATTCTTAATACCTATATAGCTTAAAGACTTCATATTAAAATATTAAACAATCTTTAAACAATTGTGAAACAAATGAGAACAATGATCTCAAAATGTAAACAATACATAAGTATCTTGATCAAAGGTAGACATATATATTGCAATATGATAACTATATCCTAAATTTGTATCAATATACAAAATGTCTTAAGCAGAGGTAGAAACATGCATACATACAATATGACAAAATAACTGCCTAGATATACAAATATTGTAGATGAAAATAGGAATATATCCAATATAATTTAAGTTTGTATCAATACTTAAGAATCTATACCAATGTAAATTACCTATAAATAATAGCTCAAAAGTATTTACTCCATTACTCACTATTATTAGGGTGAGTAAGCTCACACTAATCTATTATCCCATCCAATTTCCTCTGTGTTTTTTTAAAGAGATGCCTGATTCTACATAATTTCCCCCCATTCCCCAACCCTATACCAATTATAATCAACCCCTAAATAATGTCCCTGACCCTGAGGACAAACTTCACTGGGAGAGGGGACATCATCTTCTAGAATTACTTCCACGTGTCATGGGGTTATCTTCTTTCTATGTGATCCTGTGAAAGGAAAGTAAAAAGTTCAAAGATAACTATCTCATATAATTGCAAATACTCTTTGAGTAGTTGGTAAAGATTTTTTGATGTTCCTATTAAGTTCTGGCCAGAACATTGTAAAAAAGTTCACCAGTTCAGCTAACCAAGTTGGAACCATTTTGAGCAGCTGGTACCCAAAACAGGTCTTATAGTAATACTATCAGCATCATGATGTCATATCAACCAGGTGGAGTCGTAGTTGTGGGGCCCCGTATTCTTCTTGGGAACTTCTAAGATTACTGCAGGAAAATTTATTGTTTATTGTGGAAAACTTAAACATTATTTATATAGACATATACAGACATGTATATCCAATGAAAGGTATGACAGAAACAAAAATAGGTGTGCAGAAAAGTAAATTGTTTTCTAAATTCTTTCTTCTTTCTGTTCCATACCCGATGGCTCTTGACATGAGACAGAAACTCTGAATTTTTCTTATAACATGCTTGGATTTAGAGAAGGACAGAACCATTGTCCAACTCCAAAGCCAGATCTATATATTCATATATATGTGTAATGTGTGTGTGTATGTGTGTGTGTGTGTATGTGTATGCGTATGTGTTTCTGTCCTTACAGGTCGTATTTCTTGTGTGTGTGTTTCTGTCCTTACAGATCATATTTCTTTTTCTTGATGATCTTTATTGGATAGTTATTTTTCCTTCTCTCAGCATCCAAACATCCAGTGCCTTGAATTTTTGAATATGTGTATTTTCCTGTAAAGACAAGATCAGAAACCTGCCCCAACCCTACATGATTTCCTTACCACTTGTACTGTTGTCACCGTTGTGGATGAACTGTCATTACTCTTTCTCAAGAGATTTCTCTTTCTCAAGAGATTTCTCTTTTTCAAAGAGAATCTTTATTATCCAGTGTATCACTGCTGTTGTTATCCTTTTCTCATTAGTGTTAAGAAAATTCAAGGTTAGTAAAGTGATGTAGGTGGGTCTTCTGTCTATGTGTTACTTTCATTGGTTAATAAAGAAACTGCTTGGCCTGATAGGTAAGAACATAGGTGGGTGGAGTAGACAGAACAAAATGCTGGGAAGAAGGCAATGAGGCAGTCACCATGAAGCTCTGGCCCAAGATGGATGTAGGTTAGAATCTTCCCAGTAAGCCACCATCTTCGTGGTGCTACACACATTAATAGAAATGGATTAATCAAGATGTCAAAGTTAGCCAGTAAGAGGCTAGAGATAACGGGCCAAGCAGTGTTTAAATGAATACAATTTGGGTGTTGTTATTTTGGGTGTAAAGGTAGCCATGCAGGAACTGGGTAGGATAAAAAGCAGGCCTGCTCGCCTCATCACTACAGTAAAGCATTATGTAATCTATTTCTGGGGGGTGTTTTCCATCCCTTTTTGTTTGTTTAACATGTCCTTTGTAGTGAGATTTGATTTTTCTGCACCTGCCTGACCTGTAGGATTGTGTGGTATACCTGTAATATGCTTTATATTATAATAAGCAAAACGTTGTTTTATTTACTTAGAGACATATGGTGGACCATTATCTGTCTTTATTTGTGCAGCTATACCCATGATGGCCACAACTTCTAATAAATGTGTGATTACTGAATCAGCCTTTTCTAAGCTTAAACCAGTTGCCCACCGTAAACCTGAATAAGTGTCAATGGTGTGGTTTACATATTTTAATTTTCCAAATTCTGCAAAGTGGGACATATCCATTGGCCATATTTAATTCCTTTGAGTATCCTTTGGGTTAGTCCCTGCAGGTTGTAGTGTTTAGTTATAGAAAGAGCAAGTGGAACATCTCTTTATAATCTCCTTAGCTTGTTGCCATGCAATAGAAAACTCTTTCTTTAAACATTTTCTATTGACATGATGTTTCTTATGGAATCCTGAGGCCTTCAACACACTTTCAATCAGTAATCAATCAATATCTGCATTACCTTGTGCTAGAGGACCAAGCAGACCTGTATGGGATAAGATGTGTGTTATATATATAGGACAAACCTTATTCCTGATTATATCTTGAACGGGTATAAATAACGAAGTCAATTCTGTATCATCTGGTATAAATTCAGTGTTTTTAATATGCAAAACAACTCTTTCTGCATATTGTGGATCAGTAAGTATATTAAGAGACTCTTTAAAATCCCTTAGCACCATGAGAATAACATATAAATCTTTGGACAGAATTATAAGGGCTTTGTTCTACCTTACTTAATTCTTCTAATTTGTAACCTGCCTTCCCTGATTTATTTGCATCAGTATAAAATGTACAGGCTCTAGTTATTGGAGCATCATGTACAATTTGGGGAAGAATCCAAGAAGTTCTTTTTATAAGATTAAGTTTATCACTTTTGGGATAATTTCTATTAATTTCTCCAAAAAATTATCACAAGTTCTTTGCCATGGTTCATTGTCTTTACATAACTTTTTTATTTCATCAGTAGTAAAAGGCACTATAATCTTTGCTGTGTCTATACCTGCTAATTGATGAAGTCTCAATTTACCTTTTATAATTAATTCAGAGACTTTTTCTACACAAGTTTTTAATGTTTTACTTGGTTTATGTGTTAAAAAGATCCATTCTAAGATGATATCCATCTGCATTAAAATTTCTATAAGGGAAATTCTGGAGGACAATATGACTAGAATATAATTAAGATATGGATTCACCTTATCTACATGTGCCTCCCATAATGTCTCCTCAACAATTTTTAATTCCTTTTCTGCTTCAGCTGTTAATTCTCTGGAACTATTCAAATCTTTATCACTATCTAAGGTTTAGTTTAAATAAATTATTAGATCAAGTGTTATCCCAACAGCCATCCATAGACTGGAAATGTCTCCTAAAAATCTTTGAAAGTCATTAAGAGTCAGCAATCAATCTTCCTAATTTGTGCCTTTGGTGTTCTAATTTTCTGTAAACCTATTTTATAACCTTGGTAATTGACAGAATATCCTCTCTGTATTTTTTCAGGAGCAATTTGCAATCCCCATTTGGGCAAAACTTTCTTTACTTCTTCAAACTTATATATGTTTGATTCAGATAGCAAAATGTCATCCATGGTAAATTACAGATTTAGGATTTTTTTATGTATTAATTCCAATGGCTGACTTACAAGTATTGGAATAGGCTGGAGCTATTGCGCATTCCCTGTGGAAGGATAGTCCACTGGTATCTCCTAGTAGGCTGAGAATTATTATAAGTAGGTAATGTGAAAACAAATTTTCTCTGTCCTTTTCTTGTAAGGGTGAAGAAACAATCTTTTAAATCATTGACTATAAGAAGCAATTGTTTTGGTAATAGAGAAGGCAGAGGAATTCTAGATTGTAGAAGGGTCATAGGTTGAATTACCTTGTTGACAGCTCTTAGATCTGTCACCATTCTCCCTTTACCAGATTTCTTTTTAACAACACATACAGGATAATTACAAGGGCTGATTGATTCTTCAATATGGTAAGTATCTAGTTGTTTCTGTACTAGCTGTTCTAAAACCTGATGTTTGTCTTCTGTTAATGATGACTCTTTAGCCCAAACTGGTTTCTCAATTAGCCATTTTAAATGTAAGGCTGTTGGTACCTCTAAAGGTTTTTTAGTGACTTTGTATTCTTGTACAGCCTGAATAGCTGGTGACTTTTGTGTAGAGTACCTTAAAACCTTCCAAGAATTATGAGTGTCTGAGAATGCTAAAATGTTAATCTGGGTATTTCATTGCTGCAGTAGGTCATGATCCCATAAATTTACTGCAATATTAGACACATATGGCCTCAGCCTTCCTCTCTGTCCTGGCCCTATGCATTCAACCCATCTCATGCTTTGTTTCACTTGAGATAGAGTTCCAATTCTTAGGAATTGAACATTTTCCTCTTGAAGAGGCATATATGGATGCAAAGATTATGAGTAATCATAACCATGTCTGCACCCATGTCTATCAAACCTACAATTACAATGCAGTCTATAGGCACTCTTAGCTTTGGTCTTCTATAAATGACCACATTTATAGAAGTCTGCCAGAATATATGTTTCTTATTTTCTATTGGAATTTTTGATGTATCCTCTATGTTTATTTCATCATCTAGAACAGTTTTTTTTTTTACAGAAGGCTCTAGATTTTTTTTTTTTTAATTTCCTGATGAAACATGTCCTCCACAGTGACTGGAAATGACTGGACCACTTTTAACTTGGGGGACTGTAAGAGGCCCCCCAAGAAGTTTTCTAATGGTATCAGGTTTTCTTTTCTGTCTTTTGTCGATCTGCATTCATTGGTTCAATGTTGGTCTTTGTCACACCTTCTACATACACCTGAAGGCTGAGTCCTCCTATCCCTGCCATTCTCAGAGGAGATATTATTTAGAGAAATTTCTTGTCTACAATCCCTTCTCAGATGTCCTATTCTACCACAACTGAAACATTTGGAATTCTGATGTCTCCTCATTACTTTTGCAATTCTTTCTCCTACCCAAGATTCAGTATTATAGTCAAATATCTCAATGTTCATTGCATGCAGGATCCATTCATCAATAGGTGCTGATGTAACTTTAAAGGCCCAAGTATCATTTTGTATCCTAAGTTGGCATTTTCAAAACCCAGAGATTCAATAAGTACTCATCTAGCATCTGGGTCTGTTACTCCTATATGCAAAGCCTTAGTTAATCTTTGTAAAAAATTGCTAAAGGGTTCTCTCTCATCCTGTTTAACCCTCATATATGATTCAATTCTTTTTCCTATTCTTGAATCCTGTCACAAACATTTAAGGGTGCTTTATGGCATAAGGCCAAGATTTGTTCATTGTAAAGTGTTTGAGCTTGTGAGTCAGCATAAGTGATCTCACTAATAATTTGATCTTGGACAATCTCAAGGCCTTTTGCTTTTCTCTGTTGTTCTAAAATTTTAGCCTCTTTCCTGGAATAGCATTTCAACATCAGTTGAGGCCCATCATCCAGGACTGCTGAAACTAAATGAAGCCAGTCATGCAGCATGTTTTTAGCACTAGAAGCCCATGTCTATCATCTCCCTAACAAGTATGGAATGCAAGCTGTAAGTTACAATTGCTTGCTTAATTTCTTTTAGATCATTCATTCCTATAGTTATCCATCTACCTTCTTTGAATTCTTTTGGTCCTTTAGAACTTGATTCTTTATCAGAGTAGATTACAGGGTATGAAGCTCAAATCTTGGGTAAGTCATCTCTGATAGTCACTGGCAATGTTGAATCGTCTTCTTGTACCTCCTTTCCCCGCTCATCAGCTCCAATAATTTCCTCAAACATTTCAAATCTTCTTACTACTGTCTTTTGTAAAGGCAGAATCTCCTGGCCCATATATATTTCTAATGATTTTATTGAGGCTCTTAGCCTCTCGTCCTCATTCTGCACTCTTGATTTCAATTTCTGAAGTTTTTCCTTTAAAGGTAACATTTTATCCTTGGACATTATTTGGAGAGCATGCAGACTGCCATCCTGGAGAGATAATCTATCTGCTACTTTAACTTTTAAACAAATTTAGATTGTCAAATTCAACAGTATGAATTCTTTCAGATAATTTCTCAATATCCTTTGATGTGGATTGAACTTTGTCTGTCAAATGTTACCCTTTTCAATAGTATTAATGTATTAGGTAACTTTTGATTTTTGATGTTATTAATCCTGTCAGCTAGCTGTTCATTATTAGTCTGTAAAGACTGTGTCATTTCTAAAAGTGCCTCATTCTTGGCTCTGTTATCAAACCATTTTCTTAAGGATATAATATGAAGAAAAAAACTGAGTCCCAATATCCAATACATGGATGTATCAGCATAACCATATAAACCTTGCAGAAAACAATCCATAGTATTATCAAAATGGTTACTAAAAGTTTCAATGGTAATGTTGTCTACCTTTATCTAACTTTCAAGTTTACTGATTTACTAATTACCTGTTATAAAATCCTGTAAATTATTTTAGGTGAAATAATGGTTATTGTCCATCAGGTAATGTGATTGCAGAGTTGTGACTAGAGGCACAAACTGGTGCCACGAACAGTCCTGAGTGGTTTTGGTTTCCCTGTCTTGGTTCTGGTTAAATACTAAGAAATATGCTTTGCTTGACAAATTAAAATCAATTAAATCAATTCCATACATGGAACAAGAAGCCGAGAACTCAGGAGCTGGGAGTACAATCCAGAAGTTGCAAAAGTCACCATGCAGCAGGGAATGTGGCAGGGAGCATGGAAGTGGGGGCAGGGAGGCATGTGCACACTTGAGAAATTTCCAAGTTGCCTAGGCAGTTAGCTCTGCTATGGCAGGGGTAGGGGGTGGGGAGATGTTTACATAAAAATGGGAAACTTTCTGGGCTGAGGACCATTTAGGCCTTTAAGCCAATCCACCCAGTAGGTTGGGAGTCCAAATCCACATGGGGACGCTTAAAAGAAATCCAACACTAGCTCAGAATTGAGTATAATAGGGGGTTACTTATTTATGGGTAGACTCATAGATCACAGTCCTCTGCTGGAATGGGGGACAGCAAGTGAATCCCACAGCCGGAAAGAGCTCATATGTGCTTTACGTTGGCATATATAGTATAAGGGGCCAGCCCAAGTAGGCGAGTAACTTAAAGGCTACTGGCAGTAGGAATTCCTACAACATGATTGTTTTTTTTTTTCATGCTCCAGTAATTTGCCACTGTTATTTACTATAACTAGAATCCTTTCTGGTATCCAGTGCCTGAGTTTTAGGTATCAGCAAAAGTTTGTTCACCAGGAATGTGTGTCTTTACCATTATATTTGTCCATTTCTTGTTTGTATCATATGTAATAGCATAAATCAAGATGGGAAGGAGTTCCTCTGGGTTTCCACCACTGAATTCCTATTTCTAACAACTCTGAAGATGTAAAGATATTTGATTACTATTTGTCATGTGAGTGCATAACAATTTGTGTGTCCTTGCGATAGAGAAAATGAGGCTCATATAAGAAAAGTGGCTTCTCTAGCTTAATCAATGTTCAGAAAAGGATCTTTAAAAATCCAATGTATTTACATTCATGTACTGTGTCTTATATGTCAAATACGTATTCATTACAAATGTTATTGACACTATGATATAAGCACAGGCAGGAATAAAGGGAAATGACAAATGCCCCAAATGTCCCTTAAGATCTATAGTCTTATCTATAGTCTGATAAGCCATGATTAGAAAAACAAGTTTTAGAATATATAATCAAGTACCAAGTCAATGGGAATACTATGCAATGAATAGTTAGGAAATTTGACCTATTCTGCAGAGGATGATACAGAAAACAACAACAATGACAGCAACATCAGTTTCCTAAGAATAGTAAGATAGTGGGTATTAGGTTTACAGTGAGAAGTGAAGGGAAAACATTCAGGGGAAAGATGGGGAGAATTTTTAAAGCCCATATGAGAAGCAGTGCACAAGAAGAGATAACTCAAGGCAAGGGCATCACTGTGCACAATTTAATGCTAGAAAGCTTAAATATGAGCTGTTTATATGCAGTCATGTAAGTCTCACTAAGTAGTAAGAGGCAGAGGGGATCTGGGTGATGTTGGGGATGGAGAAAGCATGATGGGAATATAAAAACTCTAATCAAGGGCTTTTAGAGAAGAGAAGAGCTTGATGAGGTTGTCTAAAATAGAACTTTCTGGCTGCAGAACTGACTGGCAGGTGGCTACTGTATACACCTGTACAGCAGCTGGAGCCAAGTGTAACAGATGATAGCAATTTCGAGTACTGAAAGTGTATAGCTCTAAGTTTCTCCATACAACCTGCAACTGTTCCTGACTCTTGCCCTTCAGTTGTACAAATGTGTGTGCTATTGATGTTGCCATTATCATGACTCTCGATAAATACAAGCAGGTGTGCCAATGGCCTCCTGAAGAATGAATCCCGTCATGTCTTCAAAGAAAGAATTCTAATCTTTCTAAGTGTAGTGTCCACAACAACGGTTCTCAAAGCGTGTTCTGTGGACCCTAGAATTCCTGTAAAATTTCTGAAAGGTAAGAGCAAAAGTCCAGAAAATTTACAAAACAGTATATATGTCCTTATGTGCTCATTTGTACATATGCAAACATGAATTGCTTGCAGGGGCAATGCAATATGTGCTATTGCAACAGAATAAATGGAGGCAAATATGAAACCTGAATTGATGTCAATAAAACCAGACATTACAAGAGTATAAAAAATCAAAAGGAACTCCATCATCGTTTCTTTGTTTTATAAACAAATTATTTATGCTACTTTTATTAGAACATTATATAATATTTTAATGAATTTATAAATAATTTTTTTCCATAATTTTATATCTGTTTTTGATATGATGTTGGTAGATAAAATCCAAACAAGTGCAGTACTGCTTGTGAAGAACTTTAGACATTCTTAAGAATATAAAAGAGCCTTGAGACCACAAAACTTAAAACCTATAGAGATTAAATGTCACCACACTGACACAAGACCATGTTAAATTTATGTAGGAACTCAGCTGATAACTGGAGTAATGACTATAGTATATCATTATGTAATATTAAAAACAAGCTAAACTATTAATTTAATCACTGGGTGTGTTCTAGCCAAATGGATTCTTTGAGGAACAGATGACATATAGCAGATTATAAATAAATGTATATTGCTTAGAAAGTGAATTAGAAATACCAATACAGTCTGGCTGTATGAACTCATTTAGTAGCATTTCATTTGTATTTTATTAAATAAAATTTGCCTGAGGATCAGAAAAGTAAAACAGTCACACTAGCCATCCTTAAAAACCAGGCAACATTAGCTTAGGCACAGTGTCTCAGTGGGTAGACAAACCCCTCGTGGTCCTGACTTCCTTGCTTATATTCTCCCTCTTTCCGCTGTTCAACTGGACCTTGGGAGCTCAGTCCAGTGCTTCGATGTAGGTCTCTGTCTCTATCGCCATCCGTTGCGGGTGCCTGAGCTAATGGGAGCTCACCAACTCCAGCTGGACTGGGACTGAACAAACATGGGATCAAACTGGACCCTCTGAATGTGGCTGACTATTGGGGCAGACTGAGGGGCCAGTCATAATGACACTGGGATTGGTCTCTACTGCATATACTGGCTTTTGGGGATCCTAGTCTATTTGAATGCACACCTTCCTAAGCTTAAATGTAAAGGGGAGGGCCTTGAACTTCCCACAGGGCAGGATACCTTGACTTCTCTTAGGACTGGAGGAGGGTGGGGAGAGGGTGTGTTGGGGAGTGGAGGGAAATGAGAGGAGGGAAGGAAGTGAAAATTTTGGTTGGTATTATTTATAAAGTAATAAAAAAGAAATTTAATAATAAAAGTTATAATGTAAATTGTAAAATACATTGTGAAATAAATAATATTATTGAAAAAAAGGCCAGGCAGCAATGACACACACCTTTAATTCCAGTAGCCACACTAGCTTCCATAGAAACCAGGGTGTAGTGGTGCATACCCTTAATCCCAGTACTAGAGAGGATTATAAAATGGAAAAAGACAGCTCTCATTCTCAGTCACATTCTGAGGTTTTCTGGAGGCAGGATCACCATTTTCAGACTGAGGTCGAGGTAAGAGCTAGTGGCTGGCCCCTTTGCTTTTCTGGTCTTCAGGTTGAAGCTTTAATTATTATAGTATGAAAGAAATGCCACAATAAAATCATATTATGGCAAAGAGTAAATTAATGCCTTGTACATAAAGCATTGTAGGATACTTCAATATAAATAAATTACAGTATCAATTTCATTAATGCTACCAAAGGCATCGTTTGGAAATTATACTAGGGTTTTCTGAAATTATATGAATCATGCCAGTGGGGTAGGAACTTTTGGTTAGGATTTTCCTGGTTTTCAAAGCATAGATATATAAAATATTTATGAGGATAATTTAAAATGAAGGAAAGAGATAGAACTGGAGACAGATATTTAAGGGTCCCCCCAAATCTGTAAGGTTATAGACAGCATCTTAGAGGTGAGGACAACAGCAACACCTGAAGTAGTTACTTGGGTGTCTTCTACCTGTGGGTCAGGAAAGAATGTGGAGGTAAGCTACCCTGGAGTTGGTTTCAGGGAACAGCATCTGCTCTATTCCATGGAAGCAACAATTAATGTAGTGGAAGCCTATTGACTGACTTTTTAGCACATGGCCTTGAATTGGTTAGTGAGCGCTCATACCACCAGGGTCTTTGCAGACGAACCTCACTAAAGGAGATGTGGAGAGTGCAGATTCACCTGCAGGCCAGCTACCAACTCCTCATCCTTCTTCAGAATTCATTGTTCTGACTCCAGGAGCATGTACCATGCTTCTTCTTCTTCTTTAGAAGTGCAGTGGTCCAGGTTTCCAGGTCATGTCTGCATTTTTCTCCTGAACTTCCCCCATCCATATAATTTTGCTTTCCCTGAAAGCAGAACCTCCTGATCAACAAGTAGAATATGCCATCCAATATGTTACAACTAAAAAGGTAATGATATAGATAAGTAGATTACCAGGGTTATGAAAGGTTATGAAAGCAAAGAGGGTATCTGGGCATGGGAGTGGTATCATTACAAATTTTAGAATTTTCTCTTACAGGACCAGTATTAGAAAGTAGGTGGGATTCCTTAGCAAACAGTGGAGGACAAGGTTCTCTGACCTCCACCCCTGATAATAAGGGAGGGTGCGGTACCGATGCCAATGACTTTCAGCACTGACATTGTTTAGAGCTACTGCAGCAAGCAAACTCTCTGCTGTCTCTTGTGCCTCCTCCGTTTCATCTGCTTCTTTGGTGGTCTCAGCTGTGAGCCTGCTCCAGATTCAGTTGGGCTGCACTCCATTTACTGGAAAGAAACAAGTGAAGCCTTTTCCAATGGTAAATGAAGCCATTTATCTGTTATTACATCTTTCCAGGTCACTAGAGGTAACCTCATAGGCACTGACAAAGGTGACCAGTGTTTATGAGCTGCAGTATTTCCCTTGTCTTCGGTTTTCAAAATTTAAATCAAATAATGCCATATTAATAAGATGTTGAGGGTGAACCTCATTCAGACCCATAATAGCTGGATCTTGGTAGTCAGCCTCAGGAGGAAGTGATCAATTAAGGGAATAGACTTTGGTGGCTAACTTTACCAATGTAATCTAATGGTTTTCCGCAAGACAGGGGGGATGGGAGAAAGGGCATGGCCTGTCAGACATGCTCACCACATGTGAGCTGCCCAGAGTTCCTTCAAGTTGCAATTATCGTGAGCCCTAACCTTAGTGACTTGTAGATTGCTCATGAACATCTGATGAATTCTTGTGTTATCACCATGCTTCTCCTCATCCTTGTTCTTCTGACTCACCCGTACATCGTGCTTGGGTGATATGTCAAAGGCTAGTTCAAATATATCATATACTTGAAAGTTTACTTGTTTTATTTCATTCTATTTTTCTGAGACTATCTCATATATTTCATGCTGGCCTCAAATTCACCTTGTAGCTGAGGATGGTCTTGAGCTTTTGCTCTTACTCTCACCTCCCATGAGATGTGATATTGAGTATGTGCCACAACACCAGGTATCTGTGGTGCTGGGAATTGAGGCCTTTGTGCATACTGGACAAATATTCCAACACATGAACTACATCCCCATCCTTGAAGCCTTTTGAGGATATCAGAGTCTCTAAGTTCTACAGAGTAAAAATAAACTGTGTACATTAGGATTTCAGCTCCTCCATGTTGTCTAATTTGTTATGTGGTCATTGCCTCCTTGTATGTGTTTGAGAATGTGTATGATGTGTAAGTGTGCATGTGTGTGTATATGTATGAGTTTGTGTCTGTGTGTGTTTGAGTATAAGTGTATGTGGGTGAATGTGTGTGTGTGTGTGCATGATTGTGTGTCAGAGTGTACATGAGTGTGTATATACATGTGGCAGGTAAGGCTCAAGTAGCTCCAGTCTTTTCTCTATCCTGTTTTGAGAGGATCTCTCACTAATCCTGCAACCTATGTCCATAGTGTCTGGGAATCAAACCCAGGGATCCTATTGTCTCATTCACACTGCTTTACTTTAAAGATTTATTTCTCTTATTTTTTGAGATTAAAGAGTAATTACATCATTTCCTCCTTCCCCCTTTTCCCTCCGAAACCTCCTATATAACCTGCCTTGCTCTTTTTTTTCTTCAAATTCATGGCCTCTTTTTTTGTTAATTGTCACACACACATGACCTCCCCCCCCCAACACACACCAGAAGTTTATTGGCATTGAGTAATACAGTTTTTATAAATCCTGCAAGAAGTCAATAGTTGGTCAGTAGTGGTTTGTTAAGTAAATGGCTGCATAGGCATCTCCTGCAATTGTAGTTAAAATCTGCCTCTGTTACTTAGTTTGTGCATGACTTGAGTGAGTAAGTCCCGTCCATATTTCAGTTTCCACTCACATGAAATGGATAAAGCATCTTTTTCTCCTGTCTACCTCTGAGAATATTTTGAAATTTAATATTCCCAATGGTCCTTTTAAAATCTGAAAGTACAAAGTGATTGTAGGGCTCTTTTGTTAAAGGCTCCACGCTCTCTTTATTGACATATAAACAGTGAATAAGCAGCTCCTTTCCTGTAGGAATTGAGCACAGCTTGAACACTTCAAAACTGCGTGAACTCTGTTGTGGGAATCGGCTTTTTGAGCTCCTGGGACAGGAAAATAGATTCATTAACCAGAACATTTCATAGGACGGGGCCTTAGCTAGGAACATAGCATTGCTCATCTCGCTGCAAGGAAGACAGCACTAGAGATTAAAGGCCTCGGGATACAGACTTGGTCACCTAGTGTTACTTCAGTGACTCTCTCTGACCTTGCTTGAAAGCAACCAGGCGTAGAAGGGGGGGGTTCTTTAAATTGACTCACAGAGTGTTTTAGAGAGCAGACTTTTGAGGGATGCACTTGCATTCCTGATGCTCCTGTTCTCTAGTGCCAGGGAAAGCAGCAGAGCCTTGCACAGTCCCTTGCAGAGAGGGCGCACCCTGGCCTGACAGCACTCACAGCACCATACCATAAGAGAAAGGCTGCTGGCAGATGAGGCAAGGCACATCTAATGTTCTTTCATGGCAAACACTTTCCTCTTTCCTCTCCCTGTCCCCACTTCATTGGAATTGTCAGACTGGGTAGGGTCCTGCAAGTCTAGTTCTCCTCAAACTCCATCTGTCCAGGGAAGGCACACAGTACAGCTCTGAAGTCCTTTAATCAGTCTATGCCTTAATGCTGTGAGATATTGCTTTCTTTCGGCATCCTTTCCGTGCCCTTGGTGTTTGTTTGTTTGCCTTTATTCTGAGACCTTTCTGACATGCATGGATGCTTGTACTTGCCTGTGCAGGCATTTTAAAGCATCACCTCTGAGTGTTATGCTTTCCCTGGGTGGGTACAGAGTTTTGTATCTTCGAGGAGTTATTGCTTGATTCAGCAAGTTAATGTCCAAAAAATAGTGCTTGCCCATATCTTAAAACTACAATAAATCTGTTGCCTTGAATGGAAAGAGTTAAGACTGCATTGGGGATTCATGCGTATTTACTAGATCATACATCTATAAAATCAAGTACAGAATTTTCAACAATATTCAATTCACAAACTTAAAAATTGTACTATTGGGAACATCTACAGGTGGCATAAGATAACTAAACATTAAAAGTTCCCAGATGAGTTAAACCTATACTTACCTAGAGTAGGAACCTGGTGGGAGAAAGGACAGAAAGGACAGTCCTCTCTCTCTCTCTCTCTCTCTCTCTCTCTCTCTCTCTCTCTCTCTCTCTCTCTCTCTCTCTCTCTGGAAATATGGAGGAATTTGCATTGAGGATCTGTTTTAGATGGTTTCAAATATGTCTGCTAGACCATCTGGGGCCTTGCTACAGTCTGACTGGTCAAGTCTGAGATTGTGCTCACCTTGTGATATTCGCTTCCAGTCTAACATCAGCGATCAATGTTTTCACTGTAAATAATGTATCTGTGAATCATGAAAATAATAGGTGTCTCCAATGTATAGTCAGAGCAAAATATGGTGTCAATATGTGTGCTAAAATTACACTCAAGATTTAAAAGTGCTAGAAATTTTTTTAGTCATATATTTTTCAAATATGTGAAAATGGTAGAAGAGTACATTTATAATATAGATCATTGTATAGGTATATTAAAATTAGAGAAAATGGGTTTTCTTTTAAACTAGTATTTTCTCAGGTAGGGAAGACTTGACTCCAATATTTAAGAATAGAATCTGTAAGGACAGACTTTAGTCACTATGTCAGGAATACCTGAACTTGTCACTTTCTAATCTGCCTGTTTCTGTGGCCTGTGATTCTTGGAAGACTTAATTTTGCCTACATAATTTATTCTACTCTTGTCTTTTCAGTTTGTCGAGGAAGTGTAAATGCTTAGTCTAGGATGCTCTAACCAGGTTAATTTTCTTGCACTCTGTTTGTTTGCCTATACTAGCAAGCTGGGTCAGGCTGAGGTACAGTGGATAAATGGTCTAACACAAAGTCTCTGGAGACCTACACTCAGAGCCCGCATATCCATGCCCTGCTTAAATCTTATGAACAATAGCAAGCCACAAGCCTAGCTTAGATGAGAGGACAAAAATCCAACTGAATCTTATATGAGGAGGGGAATCAAGGTCATATTTAAAGGGTGGAGATGCCAGGAAGGGCAGGTGATTACAATAACTTTCCCCAAATTGATACTTTACCCATGTGATTTCTTCATGTGTGGTTTTTCAAAGATATCAATTTTTAAAGTTATAAACATTAAATCTTTGGAATTGTGCTACAGTTGTAGTAAAAATGAAAGAACAGAAGACTAGAGATATTCATGAATGGACTTTATTTTCTCTGTAACTGGCTTGGGGGAAGAAATCACTTGTTCAATATTCAGTCAGTTCATGTGTAAGACACCGATTTCATGGTTTTGTTTTATTGACTCCCTCTAGCTATTTATAAAATTATATCACTTAGAGTTCAGTTCTTCTTTAATCTTGGTACTTGTAAACACACATTTGCAATGTATCTCAAACTAACACCTTTGTTCAATATCCTTTCATTGCTTGACAAATGATAGTCCAAACCAATCTGCCTGCTGAGTCCACTCACCACTGCTTTGTGTATATTATGTGGTAACATGAACCATGAAGAGAGTGACATATTCTGAAGGACTGGCACAGTCTGCATGATAGCTGGTGTCCTGAAGAAGAAAGATACTCTGGAGAATACCAGGTTGTTTTCATTTTTAATAATGGCTAGGTCACTGTTCTTAGCAGGCATTAGGAAAAGTAGAAAACAGATAAAAATTGTGTCAACTGGTAACTATAATACTCTCAAATATACCTGTATGCCATGCCCTACACTGCCTTGATGGTCAGAAACCAGAGACTGGGTAGCCCAGAAACCTAAGGTAGAACTAAGGATGGCATGAAAAAAACTCAATGACAAGATTCCTTATGATATTCTGCTATTCTAATATATTAGTGCCTTGTCCAGTTACCATCAGAGATTTCCTCCAGCGATAGATGGGAGTAGGTACAGAAAACCACAGCCAGATATTTTTGTTGGAGAGAGAGTTGAAACTGGAGTTCTCTATTGCTTTCTCCCGTTGGAGATCAGGGGACCCCATGGAAAGGGGAAAGGAAAGATTGTAGGAATCAAAGAGCATGGAGGACACCAGGAAAATATAGTCCACTGAATTAACTCAGCAAGGCTCATATGGGACCACAGAGACTGAATTGGCAATATGAAGCCTGCAAGGGTCTGTCCCAGGTCTTCTGCTGCTAGCTTGGTGTTTTTGTGGGACTCCTAACAGTGACAGTGGTGTGTCTCTGATTCTTTTGGCTGACTTTGGGACTCTTTTCATTCTATTGGTTTGCTTTGTCCAGCCTTGATATGAGAGTGTTTGTTTTGTCTTATTCTATCTTGTTTTGTCATGCTTCGTTGCTGTCTACTAAAGGCCTGTTCTTTTCTGAAGGGAAAAAGAAAAGGGAGTGGATCTGCAGGAGAGGGGAGGTGGTGGGGAGCTGGGAAAAGTGAAAAGAGGAGGAACTATATTGAGATATCTAGAATGAAACAAAAATCTATTTTCAAAAAATGGCTAAAAAAATTAGCCTTAAAAAATTTTTCTCTTCTTTCCTCCCTTCATCCCTCCCTCCCTTCTTTCCTCCCTCTCTTTTTTTCCATCTTTTTCTTTAATATGAGATGTGTGTGTGTGTGTGTGTGTGTGTGTGTGTGTCTGTGTGTGCGCACGCACGCGCACACGCTGAATGTGGAGGTCAGAGAACAAATCAATGAAGTTAGTTTTTTCCTTCCACCATGTGGGGCCTGTGTTTGCTCTCAGCTCCTCAGCGTCTTTGAAAACCACCATGGCACACTCAGGCCTCTTGCCAGCCCAAATTGACTTGTATTATAATGCTGTATTTAAAGAAATAATACTTTTCAAATGTATATATTTTTTAGACCTTTTTTTTATTGAGAAAATGAGAGAAAAAAAAAACCAAGTTTCCACCTCCTCCCAGCCTCCCATTTCCCTCCCCCTCCTCCCACCCTTCTCCTCCTCCCCCCACTCCTTTCCCCCTCCTTCTCCAGTCCAAAGAGCAGTCAGGGTACCCTGCCCTGTGGTAAGTCCTAGGTCCTCCCCCCTCCGTCCATATCTAGGAAGGTGAACATCCAAACTGGCTAGGCTCCCACAAAGCCAGCACATTACGTAGGATCAAAACCCCTTGCCATTGTCCTTGGCGTCTCATCAGCTCTCATTGTTCACCATGTTCAGAGAGTCCAGTTTTATCCCATGCTTTTTCAGTCACAGTCCAGCTGGCCTTGGTGAGCTCCCTGGAAACAACCTAGATGCCCTTCAATGGAAGAATGGATGAAGAAAGTGTGGAATATCTACACATTAGAGTACTATGCTGTGGTAAAAAACAATGACTTCTCGAATTTTGCATGCAAATGGATGGAAATAGAAAACACTATCCTGAGTGAGGTAACCCAGACCCAAAAAGATGAATATGGGATGTACTCACTCATAATTGGTTTCTAACCATAAATAAGGGACACGGAGCGTCAAATGTATATTTAATATCATTTAATTCTCCCTCCTCACACTAGCTCCTTATTATTTTCCCTGGTTTTGTTAAATCTAAATGACTCGATAAAATCAATTTCAAGAGTTTTGATAAACATATTTCATGATGTTTTGAACTGTGATCTCCTTATTTCAGTCAAAGCAGGGCCTATTTTGTGGTCTTTGCTGCAACAATTTCCATGATTCCTTTCTAAACTCCTTCAGAAGAGATGTGTACAACTCCCTAAGATGTTGTATTCCCAGCCAACCATCATCATGTTTTCTAGCTTTAGATAAACTACAATTTATTGAAATTTATATAAATTAAAGCATAGATTAGGGGCTTTTTAAAAACTGAATTCTTTTACCTAAAAGGAGGCCCCTAAGTGTCTCTAGGGGTGGGTGGCTTTGTATAAGTTTTCATGTGGCTCTCTGCTTTTCTCTTCATGGGCAAATATCCCAGGCATGGCATGGCTAGATTCTGTGGGAGTTCTATGTGCAGTGATTTAAGAAAATTCAAAGTCTTTTATTTTCTCCTTCATATTTACATCCATGTAAGTGTCTCTTAGGGTCCTCACTGTTGTCTAGGTTCTCTGGGTTGTGAATTGAAGGCTGGTTTTCTTTATGTCTAAAAGCCACTTATGAGCAAGAACATATGATGTTTGTCTTTCTTGGTCTGGGTTACCTCACTCAATGATGTTTTCTAGATCCATCTATTTGCCTGCAAATTTTAAGATGTCATTATTTTTACTGCTGTGTAGTACTCCATTGTGTAAGTGCATCATATATTCTTCATCCATTCTTCAGTTGAGGGGCATCTATGTTGTTTCCAGATTCTGGCTATTATGAATAATATTGCTATGAACATAGTTGAGCACATATCCTTGTAGTATGATTAAGCTTCCTTTAGGTGTATACCGAAAAGTGGTATTGCTGGGTCTTGGGGTAGCTTGTTTCCTACTTTTCTGAGAAATAGACTTATTTACAAAGAGGCTATACAAGTTTGTACTCCCACCAACAATGGAGGATTGTTCCTCTTATTCCATATCCTCTATAGCATACGTTGTCATCAGAGTTTTTGATCTTGGCCATTCTGACAGGCATAAGATGGAATCTCGGAGTTGTTTAAATTTGTGTTTACCTGATGGCTAAGGATGTTGAACATTTCCTTAGGCATCTTTCAGCCATTTAAGAATCATCTGTTGAGAGTTCTCTGTTTAGGTCTATACCACATTTTTTTTAAAATTTTTACTGAAAAAAAAATTTCCGCCTCCTCCCAGCCTCCCATTTCTCTCCCCCTGCTCCCACTCCTCTCCCCCTCCCTCTCAAGTCTGAAGAGCAGTCAGGGTTCCTTGCCCTGTGGGAAGTCCAAAGTCCTCCCCCCTCCATCCATCCAGGTCTAGGAAGGTGAGCATCCAAATTGGCTAGGCTCCCACAAAGCCAGAACATGAAGTAGTATCAAAACCCAGTGCCATTGTTCTTGGCTTCTCATCAGCCCTCATTGTCCTCCATGTCAAACAGAGGACTGACATCCAAAATATACAAAGAACTCAAGAAACTTGACATCAAAAGAACAAAAAATACTATAAAAAATGGGGTATATGTAGAGTTTGAAGTCAGGAATAGTAATGCCTCCAGAACTTCCTTTATTGTACAGGATTGCTTTGGCTATCCGAGGTATTTTTGTTTTGATAAAGAAAGAGAGAAGGTGGAGTCAAAGAGATGACATGTAGCTTCCAATGGAGAAAGTTGGTAGAATATTACTGCTAAGCCACAGCCTCATGCCTATAAATAGATTAATAAAAATGGAATAATTTAAGGTATATGAGATAGGGTAGGAATATGCCTGAGCAATTGGCAAACAGTGTAGTAATTAAAAAAAATAAAAGAAAAAGAAAGAAAATATCAAGCCTGCCAAATTTTTTTAATCATTTGTTTTTATCATTGGTCATATGTGAGTTGTAATTTTTCCATATTTCTTTTCAACATATCTGATATGTTGGATTTTCACTTTCTTTATTTCTTCCTTCATTCTTTCTTTAATCTTCTTTCTTTCTTCCTTTTTCTTTATCTTTGATGGTTGTATAGTAGTATCTCCTTATACACTTATTTTTTTTATTTAAATATTCTTATTAAAATTTTATATTCTGGTAAAAATGAGAATCCATAAGTTTAATAATTATAAACTTCTTTTCTTGAGCTTACTCTATAATTTTATTATTATTATTATTTGTATTTGCATGATGTATCTATGGTAGTATTGCCACAGTGCACGTGTGGAGGGCAGAGAACAATTTTTTGGAATAATGTCTCTGTCTCTCATTGGAGGTTTTTTTTTTTTTTTTTTTTTTTTTTTTTTTTTTTTTTTTTTTTTTTGCCTGTGGTACTACTGTCGGTCTGAAGTTTTTAAAAATGATTTTATTGACCTATACATTTTTTTCTGCTCCCCTCCCTTCCACTCACCTAGGCTTCAACCCTCTCCCATAGTCCTCATGTTCTCTATTTGCTCAGGAAGTCTTGTCTTTTTCTACATTGAATGCAGAATAGATCCATGTATGTCTCTCTTAGGGTCCTCATTGTTGTCTAGGTTTCTGGAATTGTGATTTGTAGGTTGGTTTTCTTGGCTTTTGTCTAAAAACCACTTATGGGTGATTGTATATTATATTCGTCTTTCTGTGTCTGGCTTACCTCACTCAAAATGATGTTTTCTAGACCCATCCATCTGCCTGACAATTTTAAGATGTAAGTTTTTCTACTGTGTAGTACTCCTTATATAAATGTCCCACATTTTTCCTTATCAATTCTTCTGTCAAGGGGCATTTAGATTATTTCCAGGCTCTGGTTATGACAAACAATGCTGCTATGAACATAGTTGAGCACATGTCCTTGTGGTGTGATTGAGCATCTTTTGGGTATATATACAAAAGCGGTATTGTTGGGTCTTGAGGAATGTTGTTTCCTAATTTTCTGAGAAATAGCCATGCTGACATCTAAAGGGGCTGTACCAGCTTGCACTCCCACCAGCAATGCAGGAATGTTCCCTTTCCCCCACAACCTCATCAGCATAAGTTGTCATCTCCTTCATATTAATGTCTTACATATCAGGGTAATTGTAGCCTCATAAAAAGAATTTGGAAATGTTTCTTCTGTTTCTATTGTGTGGAACAATTTGAGAAGTATTGGTATTAGTTCATCTTTGAAAATCTTATAGAATTCTGAGCTGAAACTACCTGGTTCTGGGCTTTTTGTTGTTATTGTTGTTGGGAGACTTTTGATGACTGCTTCTATTTCCTCAGTAGTTATAGGTCTATTTAATTTATTAGCTGGTCTTGATTTAATTTTGGTAAGTGATATTTATGCAGAAAGTTTTACATTTCCTTTAAGTTTTCCAATTTTGTTGAGTACAAGTTTTCAAAATATGACCTAATGAGTCTCTATATTTCCTTCATGTCTGTTGTTATAGCCCCCTTTTTATTTCTTTTTATTTTTAATTTATTTATTTAAGATTTCTGTCTCTTCCCCGCCACCACCTCCCATTTCCCTCCTCCTCCCCTAATCAAGTCCCACTCCCTCGTCAGCCCAAAGAACAATCAGGGTTCCCTGCCCTGTGGGAAGTCCAATGACCACCCACCTCCATCCAGGTCTAGTAAGGTGAGCATCCAAACTGCCTAGGCTCCCACAAAGCCAGTACGTGCAGTAGGATCAAAAACCCATTGCCATTGTTCTTGAGTTCTCAGTAGTCTTCATTGTCCTCTATGTTCAGCAAGTCTGTTTTTATCCCATGCTTTTTCAGACCCAGGCCAGCTGGCCTTGGTGAGGTCTAGATAGAACATCCCCATTGTCTCGGTTCTTTCAGTTTTTCTCACCTCTCCTCATGTACCAAAGGATGGAGAGTTGATTGTCAATCTCCCTGTATAGTCTAACATGACAAGTGTTTGGTGGAAAAAGAGTCATTCCCTTTCATAGACCTCACTGTGTAGGTGATGAATGTCTCTTTTATTCTGCTGCTTGTGCTTGCATTTGTGGTTCTTGATCATTTCTTGTGATTTTTTTGTTTCTATGATTCCCTTGGCTCATGTTTTCTTTATTGTCTCTATTTCAGTTTTCATGTCTTGAATTGTTTCTTTCCCATGTTTGATTGCTTTTTCTTGGTTTTCTTTAAGGGATTTATTGATGTCTTCCAATTTTTTGTTTATCTTTTCCTCCATTTCTTTGAGGGAATTTTTCATTTTTCTTTACGGGCCTTAAACATTCTACTAAAGTTATTTTTTTAGGTCATTTTCTTATGCTCCATCTCTATTTGGTTCTTTAAGTCTTGCTGTTGTAGAGTCACTAGTTTTTTTCTGGTGTCGTGTTGCTCTTTGTGGTGTTGTGTGTGTTTTTACCTTGTCTAGTCATCTTTTGCTCTTATTTGTGTAGTTGGGGCTGTCTGTGATTCTGGTGATCAATCTTCCAGGATGCAGTGGATCCAAGGCTCAGATCATTGTTCCTCATAGTACAGTCAGGGCCACAGTTCCAATCAACTCATGGTCACTCCATATTCCCAGAAGTTGCTCGATGCTCCCGGGGTTTGCTCTGCAATATCAGGGGTCTTTTGGGCCTGCACCCACAGAGATTGCTTGCTTTGGGCTCTTTCTGCTGATTTTGCTGCTTTGGGCCTACTTTCGCAGATGTCCTGACTCAGGCCACTCACTCGGTACTTCTGGATTCACATCCTAGACCTGCAGAAATCCTGGCTCAGGCCTATTCCCTCAGTGATCCCAGACTCATGCCTAGAACCACAGAAGTCTCTGGTTCCTGCCTACTTCCCTGAAGGTCCCAGACTCACACTTGGATCTGCAGAGGTCTTGACTCAGGCCTACTCCCTGGGAGGTCCTAGACTAATGGCCAGACCCACAGAGATCTCTAAGTGGTTGCTCCCTTGTACCTGCTCCTGTGGAGTTCTCTGTCTCAGGGGCCTGCTCTGGCCCATGTCTCTGGTCCAGTCCTGTTTCCATAAATGTCCCTGGTCTGGGTCTGCTCCTGCGGAGGTCTCTGGCTTGGGCTTGGTTCTACAAAGGTCTTGGGCTCTGATCTACTCCCCCAGAGGTCCCAGACTCAGGTGTGACTGGACCAACAGTGGTCCTGGCTCAGGCCTTCTCCCTTGAAGGTCCCAGACTCACCCCTCCTTGGAATTTTACATGGATTTGGGAAAAATAACTCAGGTCATCAGGCTTTTTACCTCTGAGTTATCTCACTGGCCCTTTAGGGCTTCATGCATTACTTTAAATACTTATTCAAATATTTGGGAAAATATTTATTAAGTTATTTGATATTCTCTCTTTTCCTGTTTTCTTTATTCTATCCCTTACTATTTTCTATCTCCCTTTCTTTTGTCTTTCTGTCTCTCTTACTTTTTCTGGTAATAGACCAACTCTGAGACCTGGTATGTATAAGAGAAATACATTAACACTAAACTACATCCTCAGGACCCCTGGTTTAATATTTTATTAATTTTTAAATTCCGTTTATATATTAATCTTGAAAGTCTTATATAATTTTTATAATCCGTAGTATTTTCTTCCAATCTGTAGTTTGCTTTATGATTCTCAGTATTGTTTAATAGTCATGAAATTTTAATTCTTTCCTCTGGGAACATGCTTTTGGTGTTATAGCAAAAAAAATCTTTGTTTATTTCAAGTTCATATGGGTTTTTAAACTCGCCTTTAGACAGCTTACAGTTTTAGACATTTTTATGTAGGTCCACGGATATTTGCAGTCATTTCTCATAAGGTCGCTATTTGAATATTTTTGTTTGTGCTTGGAGTCCTTGCTTGTTCCTCCCTCTCTTTTTTTCTTCTATTATATAGAGAAGCCAAACTGTCTTTGACATATTCAATTTGTGACACATATGCAGTAGTCAGGGGGCACCAAGAGAGTGCAGGAGGTTATGGGTAGGTGGCCTCCCTGGACTTCTGATGGCTGGCATGACCTTTGATAAAGCAAGGGCCTCTTCCTAAGTTTGCAGCCAAAAGAAGTGGAGGAGGGATTGGAAATAGTGTGTGTGTAAGGGGGTACCCAGAGTGGAAGAAGTCCGTGGGCAAGTGGCCTCCTATTGTTCTGGTGGCTGCCATGGCCTCTGTTTCATCAGTGAGTCTCCCCCTGAGTTCACTTATATGTTCTTTTCCTTGGTGTGGCCTGCACTTGATCAGGTTATGTCTGCCTGAGTTGGGGGGTGGGGATATGGCAATGGGCTGCCTGGTGGTGAGGGAAGCAGTGGTAACAGATTTGGTCTGTGAGAACCTCACCTAGGAAGTGAGAGCTACCAAGGAAGGAGGCCAACTTGTTCTTCTGGCTCTGTAAATCTATTTTTTAAAGAGTTGAATACAAGTTACATATATAGTATATTTTAAGCAAGATTTAAGTCACGTGCATAGTAATTTGTAGTAAATTAAGATTACCTATGTATATATTTTTACTCTCAGCCTTTTGTTCTAAGTTTTAAACCAATTTTTAAAACTGATTTTATGGATTTTTTTTTAACCATACCCACAACTTACAAATCTTGGAGAGTTTATAGCATTGTCTCTAGGGGTTTTCTCTTCTTCTTTTTTTCTTTTCTTTTAAGAGCAAAGAAATTATACAGATAAAAGATTTCTAACAGTAGAAAGTAGAAAATCTTTAGTGATAAGAGACTTTTGGGAGCATAGAGCAGAGCAAGTTTAGATAAAAGAGATTTGGGGATACTTTGTTTGTGCAGTGGCAGAAGTTGTTACCATAGAAGAGAATTTGAAATTCAAGTGTGTCAATCTTTGGTCATTGATCTACATTTAGGTCAAACAGTTTGAAGTCAGAGGACGAGAAATGGAGATATGCAAAATGATATTCCACCGGAGGGAATCCATATAAACTCCAAGCTGGAGCTGAAAGACAGAGACCAGGGTCATAGCTGGTCACGGGCTGGATGGCAGCTCCTAGTGGGAGGTGAGAGAAAGTAGCTGAGGCTTTTGGGAAAAGGAGCTGTTAAGTGTCTTCAGAGAGATGTGCCCACATGGACACAGAAATACCCAAATGAGTGTAGCGGGCCAGCACTGAAAGATGCGAGACAAGTGCCCAGGCAGGTAGGCTAAGGCATAAAACGCTCTAGGAGCCTGTGCGACATTCATGAAGAAGGGAAAGAGAGATGAATGATTAGAACAGGTAGAGTGAAATAGCATCAAAGATTCAGACTCTGGAATTTGGAATCAAACTTGGTGGGTAGCAAAAGCCAGTAGAAACAAATGATCCATACATCTTTGGGAAAGTCAAATCAACAGCTTGGTTCGGAGTGGCCAAATCCCTTACAAGTGAAGTCATTTATGCCACTCCTGTCATGTTGGCAACAAATGAATGAAAAACATAAAGTGAGGACATGCCTGCTCTTTATTATAATATGGGGAGAGTACATGAGGAGGAGGGGTCTGGAAGAATCCAGACTGGACATTGCAGGCAGACAGAGCTGGTGAGCCATGAGAGAAGGAGAGAAATAGGGAAAAGAGAGCAGAAAGGTCATGAGAGTAAGGGGCCAAGAGAGTGGCAGAGACAAAAGGGCTAAGTTATATAGAGGTCTGAGGAGTTGTGGGAGGGAAATCCAGCCCAGAGAATTCAGGATAAGGAGCTAGGGTATGCCACTTATAGGTGGTATTGAGAGAGTGGTGGCCAGTATCCACTTTGATATGTTCATAAGTAACTTAGTTGACTGTTTGTCCCGGATTAGAGAGCTAAAGACAGGGCACCCACACACATACGTGTGCACATACACATAAAAAATTAAGCAGACAATTCCTAATTTTTTAAAAACTCTCTTTTACTTTAATGTTGCCTATATGCACAGTGGATATAATAGCATCCACTGGAGCATGCACAACTTACTATTGGCAAAATCCCTGAAAGTGTTCATTGTCATTGTGAGATTTGTTTCTCTAAGTCCTGAAAGTGTGTGGTGTTTTCAATAACATGGTCTTATCGTCTAGTTCTTGTGGGGAAACCCAGAGCAATGAAATTGTCCTCTGCTTTTCTGATGGACTTATAGGACCTCCTTGACCAATACACTGCAAAGAGGTTTTTCTGAGCTGGCATTGATTGAAATTTTCATTTAATAGTTTGTGCCTTCTGGGAGAAGCATTGCTTATCCATTATGAGAATTGCTGGTCTAATACATTATAGTAAAATGATTGTATTTTGAAATTAATTTCCAAGCTTGTAGGCTTCCATTGACTTTTTTTTCTAAGCCTCTATAGCTTTAGTTAACTGGATCTCTACTTCCCCCTGGAAGTACCATAAACACTTAAACCTTTAAACTCTGATATTTGGCCCCCTCTTTTCATATCACATTTGCTCTACAATATATTTTTAATTTAGTTATATAATAATAAGTTTCCTCTTGACTCTTTTATATATCCATCATTTTGGTTAGTGTTCTTTTTATACTCTAATTTTTACTTTCTATTTTTATTTTCCCCCTCTCTGCTCATACTCATGTATAGTGTAGTATTCTCCCTCTATTCATACGTTTTGTTTCCCATCCGCTCTTTCTAGTTTCTCAATTCCTACTTGTACTCCATGTTAAGCATACAAAAGACTTGAGGCTAAAACCCACACTGAGTGAAACACATACCGTGATTGTCTTTTTGGAACCGAATCATCCCATTCAGTGCAAGGTTTTTTCACTTCCATCTATTTGCCTGTGAGCTTTATGAATTCATTTCTTTTTCTTTCAACCACATAAAATTCTATTGTGTATGCACATTGTATTTTCTTATCTATTTATTGGTTAATGAACATCTAGTTTGATTTTACTTTCTAGCTATTAGGATTAGATTGATAAAAAACATGGATGATCAAGTATCTATCTATGTAAGAGCATATAATGTACTTTGAAGGGTATATTCTTAGTATATCTAGGTACATAATAGTTCTATTATATTTTTAAAGAAAATAAAAACTAGATTGATTTAAAAAATGCTTTGTAACAAGAGATTTCTCTCCCACCCACTAGTTCCCAATTAACCATTCTGTTGTAGGGGGAAGCTGCTTGTTCATTCCTGGCTACCCAGGCCATTGAATAATCACTCAGAAACTATATTATTTGCAATACTGTTTGGCCAATAGCTTAAGTGTATTTCTGGCTTACTCTTATATCCTAAACTAACCCATCTTCATCAATCTGTGTACTCCCACATGACTGTGACTTACGGGTAAAGTTCCATCTAGAGTCTGTCTCTGGTGGGGCTACATCGCTTCTCTCTGATTCTGCCTTCTTTCTCCCAGCATTGTTTAGTTTTGCCTGCCTGACTCTATTCTGCTAAGCCACTGGCCGAAACAGCTTTATTCATTAACCAATACAAAGCAACACATATTTAGAAGGAATTCCTACACCACTCTGAGACTTAATATTAACTACAAACTGTTTGGTCTATATTAGCTTAGCCTTATTATTAACTAGCTCTTACACCTGAAATTAATATATTTCTATTATTTTATATTTTACCATGAGGCTCATGGCTTGTTAGCTCATATTTTGCTTCCATTGTGGCTGGTGGCATCTCCCTTTGGCGGCTGCTGGCATATCTCTCAATTCTCCATTTTTTTCCTTTTATCTTTGCTTGGATTTATTACCTGGCTCTATTTGCTTGGCTATTGGCCAAATCAGCCTCTTTACTAACCAATAGTAATAAAACATATTCAGAGCATACAGAAGGGCATCCTACATCATCTTCCTTTTTGTATAATTAGAAAGGAAGGTTTTAGCTGTAACATCATAAAATTACATATAACAAAACAAGTATCAAGCAAGAATTATATTTACAATATTTAGTTTATTTGTATTTGGCAAAATTAAAGAAGAAATGCTATCATCTATCCTATTTTTGTTAGTCTAAAGTTTTATATCTAGTTTACCTTTCATCATAACTTAAAAAACTACAATTATAAATATCTGGTCTTCAAATTCATCAAAGATCCTGGAAGGATATAATATTACCTAAGTAAACAAGAAGTCCATTGTAAGAAACTTCCAAAATTTTGGAAATGACAGAGCTATCTGGCTGCCTTGACAGTCACCCAATGTTTATCTGTAACAATAGGGCATCCATTTTCAGCCTGTAGGCCTAGAGTGCCTGGCAGACCTCTCAGTGAAGCAGGAAATCTGAAAGATTGTTTTGCCTATATTGGTAGTTTGTTAATCATTTTTTGTGTGTCCTTCTGAATATCTGTCAGACTTTCCTATAAAGCAAGAACTCTGAAGGACTGTCCCAACTTCTTTTGACAAGTTTAGCAATCATTTTCCTGTAGGTCTTGTATGTCCAATTTATATAACATATTGTCAAGAAGTCCAGGCAAAGGTAGTTTCTGGCCCAAATGGCTAGTCTCACCATATTGAAATAAAACTCCATAAGGAGCTTCTTCAATGCCTATCACCCTCTTGAAGTAATTGGTGTTGCCAGGTGCAGAAGTGTCTCACTTTTGAGAAAAGTCTAAGTTCTTAAAACATTTTAAGTGCCATATTCTGTAGGTCTTTGAAGGTTTGAAGACTACCTATCTATCTGAAATAGGTCTTTGCATATCTAGAAAACCTAAGTAACATGACAATAAGTTTGACTAATATAGATGACTATTAATTCGTATTTTTAACTACATATTACATTTTAAATAAGCTGTATAAACATAATACCTTAAACAAGAATAAAATATACATTTAGTATAACAAAATTGCCCTTAAATTTGTCTCAACAAACCAAAATTTATACCAATATAAAGTATCCATTTCTATATCTTATCTCCCTTTTTTATTTAGAAAGATATTGACTATGACCATTAATCATTTATAGTTAACCCCCTTTAAATGAAAATAAACATTTATAAACAGTATTTTGGGGATTTGGATGTAGTTTTTTTATATAACCTCCTGCTGATTAGGGTACTGGTAATCTTATAGGGATCCTAAGAAAATTTAGAATTGTGGTCAGACTTTGGCTGTAATAGTCTGTGAGGCTGCCTAGTCTCAGTAAGTTGCCTTGAAGCTGTTCTGGATGTTAGATCACCTGGGTCATTGCTTCCATGGAGACCTCTGAGTGGGTCTTGCTTAATCAAACCATATTAGCTTGGAAGAAACCATAGCTTCTCATATTCTATGGAAACAAAAGCAGAATCTCTTTTCCGAAGCAACATAGCCTTAGACCCAAAATTTGAAGTCAAGATACCTTTATGTTGAGTTATCTTAGCAGCCCCCACAATCAAATGTCTCTCTGCAATTGGCTCATTAATACTCAAAAAATTCAAAGAAGACACAATAGTATAGATAATCCAGACTCTCTGTATATTTTACATTTTTATGTGGCTAAACATAATTTTTATTACTATATTTCTTCTTTAAGGACCTAAGCTTACTATCTTTAAATTGTTCTTATAATCTATGTCTCTGTTTATCTTTTATCCTCTCTTTCCAAAGCCTGTGCATGTTTATTAAACACACTGTGACTCGTTTAGAGGCCTTTTTCCCCTGAATCTGTCCTTACTGTGTTTCTCTAACCCTTTTTGTCTGTATGAGAAAAATCCCTAAATCCATTATGTAGCACATGCCTGTCCAATCTCCCACTGTACTTTCAAGCCCACAGATAGTGGCTGGGAGTCTCTTTACCTCGGTCAGTTTAAGAGACTGTGAAAACCCACCATGTGGCTAAATGCATGGCAGTTGGAAGCTGACTCCATCTCTCCGGCTGTTGTCTAGAGATGTGTCTCTGTGTATAGCTGGCATGAGAGACTAGAAAGCCCAGCGTGGATCCCTTTCTTTGTGTCTAGAATCCTTTTAAAGTTTTTTTTTAGGTCTCATGCCAGAAGCTGAGTGCCATTTGTAATCAAAGGTTTCTCTCCTGCCTGCCAGTTCTCGAATAGTCATTCTGAGATTTAATATTAATTACAAACTGTTTGGCATATTAGTTCAGCCTTATTATTAACTCATTCTTACAAATTAAATTAACTCACTTCTATTAGTTTATATTTACCGCGAGGCTCATGCCTTGTTACCTCGCTCCTTGCTTCTCGGGCGGCTACTGGCATCTCTCTCAACTCTGCCTTTTATCCCCTTTTTCTTTGCTTGGATTTGTTGTCTAGCTTTATTCTGCCTGGCTATTGGCCAAATAGGCATCTTTAATTAACCAATGATAATAAAACATATTCATGGCATACAGAAGGGCATCATATATCAATGTTGCTCAAAGTTATACTTCCATCAACACTGTATGAGAGTTCCCCTTCCACCACATCTATGCCAGCATTTGGTGGGTATCATTTGTTTTCCTAATGATGACCCTTCTGACTGGGATAACAGGGAATTCGAAATACTATTAATCTGCATTTCCCTGGTGGCTAAGTATGCTGAACACTTGTTAATGTGTTCACTAGCCTTTTGTAATTCTTATTTTGACAAATTGCTGTTTAGTTCCATAGCTTATTTTTAATTTTTTGTCCTCTTGAGATTTAGGTTTTGAGCTCTTTTTATATTCTAGTTACTAATCTTCTATCAGATGTGTAGCTGGAAAATATTTCTCTCATTTATTATCTGCCTTTTATTCAGCTGACAATAATACTTGTGATAAAGAAACATTTTAGTTTTCTATCTGTCTATTGTTGGTCTTATTTTTTGTGCTTACTAGAACCTATACAGAATATCTTCGTGTATGCTTATAGGTTGAAGCAAACTTTCTATTATTTCCTCTAGCAGTGTTACAGTATCAGGTCTTATATGAGGTTTTCAATCCCTTTGTAATTGAGCTTTATGCAAGCACCACCCTTTCCTACTGAGCCACCGTTATTTTATTCATATTTATTAATGCATTTATTTTTTATTATATGTGTGTAGGTATTTTACATACATGTATGCCTATATACCACATTTGTGCTTTGTGTCTGAGGGGGTCAGAAGACGGCGTCAGATTCCTTAGAACTGGAGTACAGCCCATTGTAAGCTTCTGTGCTGGGAACTAAATCTAAGAGAGATAAGGATCTAGTTTCATTTTTCTGAATGTAGAAATCCAATATCCTTAATACCATCTGCTGAAGATGTCATCTTTTCTTCATTGTATATTTTTGACATCTTCATCAAGAGCCAGGTAATTGTAGTTATGTGGACTCATACCTGGATCTTGATTCTATTCCATTGATCAATGTATGTTTTTATGTCAGTACTATGCTTGTTTTTCATACTCTGTTTAAATCGGGTATGATGGTACCAGCTGAGGTATTCATTTGGCTTAAGATTACTTTAGCTACTCCTTTTCTTTGGTACTTACATATTACTTTGTGATTTTTTTCTATGTCTGTGAAGAGTCTTCCTGGAATCTTGATTGACATTGTATGGGGTATGTAGATTGCTTTCGATAGAAAGACTATTGTCACAGAATTAATTCTTCTGATCTATGAGCATGTGAAATCTCCATATTCTAATACATTTCTCACTTTCTTACTTCAATATCTTAAAGTTTCAACTGTTGTGGTCTTTTTTTTTCCATAGTTATATTTCTTTCTAGGCAACTTTTGTAGCTATTGGAAATGGGTTTGTCCCTTATTTCTTTGTCTGCATATTTGCCATTAGTATATAGGACAAATACTTGCTGAACAATCACGATGATCAGAGTGCAGATTCAATCACCCATGTAATACCTGTAATTCCAGGTCTGAAATATTTTTCTGATCTCTGTGTGCGCACAGTTTCACACTGACACACATGTTCATAGACACAGACATACACACAGAGACCATCAAATAAAGTTAAATCAGTCTTAAGCATTAAGAAAAAAATCTAAGTATTTCATTTCTAACATACTTGAACATTATTCTGTAGATCTAAGTTATCATGCAACAATTACATGTTTCCCACCCAGTTTCTGCTAGCGAGAGCATCATATAAACCTGCTCAACACCACAGCCTCCATGTTGTATTGATATAACAAAGAAACAGAGCACTTCCAGCATCATAATGATCTACTTGCTCTCCTCTAAAAACTACAGCCACTTTCACCCATTCTTACACACTCATTAACCCAACTCTACATTTGCTGTTCTTTTTTTATTGCTTTATAATAATACCATTCAAAATTTTCATTTCCTCCCCTCCTCCCATTTCTCTCCTGCTCCCCCACTCACTCTCCCTCTTCCCCCTCCAGTCCTAAGGGATGGCAGGGTACCCTGCCCTGTGGGAAGTCCAAGGCCCTTCTAATTTCTTCCAGGCTTAGGAAGGTATGCATCCAAATAGACTAGATCCCCAAAATCCAATACATGCAGTAGAGACAAATCCCAGTGCCATTATCATTGGCTTCTCAGTCAGCCCCAATTGTCAGCCACATTCAGAGAGTCCAGTTTGATCCCATGCTTGTTCATTCTCAGTCCAGCTGGCTTTGGTGAGCTCCCATTACATCAGGCACACTGTCTCAGTGGGTGGACCAACCCCTCTTGGTCCTGACTTCCTTGCTCATCCTGCTTCCTTCTGCTCTTCAACTGGACCTTGGGAGCTCAGTTCAGTGCTCCGACGTGGGTCTCTGTCTCTATCTCCATCTGTCACTAGATGAAGGTTTTATGGTGATATTCAAGATAATCATCAGTATAACTACAGACAAGGCCAGTTCAGGTACCCTCTTCTCTACTGCTCAAGAAACTACCTGGGGACATCCCCATGAACACCTGGGAACCCCTCTAGAGCCAAGCCTCTTGACAACCCTAAAAGGCTCCCTTAATTAAGATATCTTCTTCCTTACTCCCATATTTGCCCTTCTTCCATCTCAACCATCCCACCCTCCCCAAGCTCTCCTCAATCCACCCCTTCTCCCTTCTCTTTCCCCCTCTCCCCTTCTCTCCACCCCACCCCCAGAGCATGGCACTGTGTGATTGACTTTTCACCCATTACCATTTTCTGGCGCATCTTGCAGTTTGTTGTGTGCACCACTGGTTTGTGCTGTTTGTTGTATACTATTCCGTTAGGGTGTTACACAGTTGGTCTAGTCATTCACCCAGTGAAGGACTGTTAGGGTGCTTCCAGATTTGAGTAATCGAGAATAAATTCATGATAAACATTTATGTTCATGGTTTTGTGTGGATGTAAGTTTTTAATATCTTTGGAAAAAATGTCTAGGAGTGAAAATTTGGGGTCACATGATATTTGTGTATTCAATTTTCAAAGTCTAAGAATTATGTGGTAATTATTACAATGATGATAAAGAATGTAGAAATTGTCATAAACTTTCTCAAATTTTTATGAATTTGCACTGCACATGCATAAGAAGGCATGCTTAATTTTAATTTTAGTACTATTTTCATCACATCCTTTTTGTTTGGTTGGTTTCAGTTTTCTACATTCACAGTTTTTTTTTAAAAGATAGTGTTCTGTCTGAATACATTCCTGCACACCAGAAGAGGGCACCAGATCTCGCTATAGATGGCTATAGATGGTTGTGAGCTGCCATGTGGTTGCTATGAATTGAACTCTGGAAGAGCTGTCAGTCCTCTTAACCGCTGAGCAATCTCTCCATCTTTATCTATCACATTCTTAAGTTTAAACAATTATCAAAACAATAAATCATAACCTGACTCATAGTATTTGTCAATTTTCATGGCATGAACACTTCTCATGCCCTATCTCAATTTACTAGTTTGACATAAATGGAAAGGAGTTAGAAGTGATGTCTAGTACTACAGTATGATCTATTAACATCCTTCTAATACAGTAGACATGATCATAGGAACACAGATAGTAATGAAGTTCAAAATTAGTTATTTTGAGTATTTAACAATAGGATTGTAATAATTTAATGTTTAATAAAAGGTAAGCTCTGCCCCTGACTCAAGCAATCAGTCCTTAAAAATTGGTGGAAAATGGCTTTAGCAAAAACAAAAAATGAAAAAAAAACTTTAATATTTCTTTACATCTAAGGTTTCCTAATTTCTTCTATAAGTTTCTATACTTTTTTCTTCTTTTTTTCTTTGCTTTTTGAGACAAAGTTTCTCTGAAGCTTTGGAGCCTGTCCTGACATTAGCTCCTGTAGACCAGGCTGGCCTCAAACTCACAGAGATCTGCCTGTTTCTGCCTTCTGAGTGTTGGGATTAAAGGCATGTGCCACCACTGCCCAGCTAAGTTTCTATACTTTTATTCAATGTGTTTGATTCACCATGAGTGCTGCATGCCTTTCTGATGCAGCTACTTTCTTGTGTCTTGTTTTTGCTGTCACAGCCTGAATTTAAGGCACATTGATCTGGGCTGCATTGGGCTTCCAAGCCTGCTTACATGGTGCTTCTGACTAGAACATTTTCCCCTTGGTCCTTTGCCATCTAACTTCCAGTATGAGGCATATGTGATTTTCCTTGTCTCAATTTTGATTCTTCATTTAATCTTTTGTCTCTGTAGGGTTGAAATATATATATATATATATGTATGTAGGGATAAGTCCCGCCCCATAGGGGGCGTGTTCGCCTCGGGCTAATGTCTGCCTATAAATTTGGCGAGCGTGCTCCGAGCTGTCTCTTCTACTTTCCTGGTCTCCGCAGGAACGGTGGTTCTGTAAGTCTATTTCTACATTAAAACTATGTATATTTTTACAAACTGTCTGCATTCGTTTACGCCGCTACATTTTGGCATCCAACGTCGGGCTATTTTGCCCCCGACTCAAGCGGGTAGCCCGCTAGCTAACACAGCACCCTCCTGGGTCCTGTTTTTCAGTTCGTGACTCCGGCCCCAGTGCCAAGTCCGAGACATACTCAGCCACACAGGCCCATTCTGCCTGCCTTGGCTAAGTTTTACAGCGGAACCCCACTGCCTGAATTAGCGGAAGCTCAAGTACCTGCGGTTTTGCAACAAAAGCTGCCACAGCGGCAGATTTGGTCTGACACAAAGTGACTTGGCAGGGCAGTGGTGGCGCACGCTTTTGATACCAACACTTGGGAGGCAAGGGCAGGCGGATCTCTGTGAGTTTGAGGCCTGCCAGGCAGTGGTAGCACACGCCTTTAATCCCAGCACTTGGGAAGCAGAGGCAGACGGATCTCTGTGAGTTTGAGGCCTGCCAGGCCGTGGTAGTGCACGCCTTTAATCCCAGCACTTGGGAGGCAGAGACAGGCGGATCTCTGTGAGTTCAAGGCCAGCCTGGTCTACAAGAGCTAGTTCTAGGACAGGCTCCAAAAACACAGAGACCAACAACTGGCAGGAACCGATCATTGCAGGTAAAAATTTTTTTCTTTTATAAATAAAATGTCTGAACACATTACTGTTCAAGAATTTAACAGTTTTTTTAATTGTACCATGTGGGAGATTTTACAAGAGGTGTCTATCACGCCACCTCTATGGATCCTTCTGGGATTCGTAGTTTTCATTGGCACCAAATGGTTTGATAATAGAAATATGATAAAGTCTTTACAAGACGAATCCAGGATTCTTAAGGCAGAGATAGAACGCTTAAAAACAATTGAGAATGATAACAATCTTCTCAAGAATCAGTTTGAAGTTCTCCAGACTGATAACAATCTTCTCAAGAATCAGTTTGAAGTTCTCCAGACTGATAACAATCTTCTCAAGAATCAGTTTGGAGTTCTCCAGACTGATAACAATCTTCTCGAGAATCGGTTTGAAGTTCTCCAGGCTGATAACAATCTTCTCAAGAATCAGTTTGAGGCTCTCCAGGCTGATGTTAAGGAGAAATTCATTACTATGGAAGAGGGAACAGCTGATCTGGATCGTAAGGTTCAGTCCCTCTCTGTAGGAACTGAAACATTAGTGGCTGATATTAAGGAGAAATTCATTACTATGGAAGAGGGAACAGCTGATTTGGACAATAAGATTCAGTCCCTTTCTGTAGGAAATGAAACATTAACTGAGAGAATCAAAACTGCTGAATGTGACAATCGGATTTTGTCTAAAGCTTATGACAAATTGATGGAAAGATTGTCAATACAAGAAGGCACGGTTTATGCCATAAAAATTATGTCCAAAGATGAGATGTTATCTCTAACGGACAAACTTCATACTTTAGAATCCTCAATGAAGGCTTTGGAACATAATTCTGGACAGGAGATTCAGACATTGCAGAAGGCAATAGTGAATAGAATTGAAAAGATTGAGGAATTTCTAAATTCTGATGAAGAAGAGCAAAGGGTAGAAGGGCAAATTTTAACTACATCTGTGGGTAAATCTCTCCGGGACAATTTCCACAAAGCTCTACCGACAGCTCTACCTGCCTTTCCAGTAATAACAACAGAGAAGGTGGTTGGTTCCAGAAACCCTAGGGTCATCAAGGAGGATACATGGGAGCCTGTCCGTATGAATGACCTCAAGGAAATTAAACAGGCTGTCATGACTTTTGGGATGCAAGCCTCTTTTGTTAAAGAGATGCTAAGATCTTGGGCCACGACAAACAAAGCAACCCCCTTGGACTGGCTCCAGCTGAGCTCTGCAGTACTTGAGAGTGGACCACAATTGAAATGGCAATGCTTATTCAGGCAAGAGGCTAAACTCTTAGAACAGCAGGAAAAAGCAAAGGGAATTGACATTTCCCTAGATAAAATTATAGGTGAAGGGCTCTTTTCCGACCCTCAGGAACAAGCTAATTTGGATGAAAACACACTCTCCATGTGTACTACAGCAGCCTTAAGGGCTTGGGACAGGGTACAAGACCCAGGACAGAGAATAGAATCATTTGTCAGAGTTAAACAGGGTCAGAGAGAACCCTTTAGTGACTTTTTACAAAGATTAACTAAGGCTGTACAAATAGGGATATCTGACCCAGAAGCAAGACGTATAATGATTGAGTCTTTGGCTTATGAAAATGCAAATGTGGAATGCAAAAGGATTTTGGGGCCTTTAAAGCTCAGATCAGCGCCTTTGGAAGAATGGGTCTTGCATACACTCAATGTTGATACATTTGATTATGGCACTGAAGCATGGGTAGAAGAAGCAATTTCCAATGGTAAAAGGAGACACCAGAATACCAAATGTTTTAATTGTGGCAAAATGGGTCATATGAAAAGGAATTGTAGACAACGGATTTTCAGAAATAATAATAATAATAATGCATCTTTCAGAAATAATAATAATAATGCATCTTCTAGAAATAACAGAAATAGGAGGACTCAGCCTTCAGGTTTATGTAGAAGATGTGGAAAAGGCAGACATTGGACGAATGAATGCAGGTCTACAAGAGATAGACAAGGCAACCTGATACAGTCGGGAAACGTGAGAGGGGGGGCCTCGCAGGGCCCCATGGCAAACATGGTTCAGTCATATCCAGTTTCTGCAGAGAACGTGCCTCATCAGGACAATTAGGAAGCCCCATGCCTACTGTTACAAGCAATAATGATCAGAAAGATAAGTTACGTGTGTTTTGGCAAACTTCTATAAATGATCAAAGACCTAAACTGAGAGTGTGTGTAAATGGCATTTTTATTACTGGCCTGCTGGACACAGGTGCTGATGTAAGTATCATTACCCCAGAATCTTGGCATCCGTATTGGCCTCTTCAGAATGTAAATGTTCAGCTCCTGGGAATTGGAACCCTATCTCGAGTAAGGCAGAGCACGAGATGGGTTGAATGTATAGGGCCAGAGGGACAAATAGGAAAATTAAAGCCATATGTAGCCAATATCGCAATGAATTTATGGGGTCGTGACCTATTACAACAATGGAATACCGAAATTAACATTCCTGCTACTTCTAGAGCCTTTAGTTCTGAGAATAATATTAAAAGATATTACAAATGGAGAAAACCAGCCATTCGGGCTGTACAAGAACAAGCAATTGATGTCCCTTCAGAGATACCAACAGCCTTGCCTCTAAAATGGTTGACTGAGAAACCAATATGGACAAAGCAATGGCCTTTAGCTGAGGAAAAGTTACAGGCTTTAGAACAGCTGGTACAAGAACAATTAGATTCTGGACATATAGAAGAATCTACCAGCCCTTGGAATTCTCCTGTATTTGTGGTTAAGAAAAAATCAGGTAAATGGAGAATGGTGACAGATCTCAGGGCCATCAACAAGGTTATTCAACCTATGGGCCCTCTGCAATCTGGAATTCCGTTGCCCTCTTTATTACCAAAAGGATGGCCTCTCATAGTTATTGATTTAAAGGATTGTTTTTTCACTATACCTTTGCAAAAAGAAGATAGAGAAAAATTTGCCTTCACAGTGCCTACTTATAACAATTCTCAACCTTCGAGGAGGTACCACTGGACCGTTCTCCCCCAGGGTATGTTAAATAGCCCCTCCCTGTGCCAATATTTTGTGAACCAACCATTGCAAATAATACGCAAGAAATTTCCCAAATCTATAGTATACCATTACATGGATGACATCTTGTTATCCGATTCAAACATGGATACCTTGAACAGACTGTTTGAAGAAATAAAGATACTTTTACCTAAATGGGGATTGCAGATCGCTCCTGAAAAGATTCAGAAGGGAGATTCTGTTAATTATTTAGGTTATAAAATAGGTTTGCAAAAAATTAAGACACAAAAAGCACAAATTAGGAGAGATCGCCTACGGACTCTTAATGACTTTCAAAGACTGTTAGGAGACATTTCCAGTCTACGACCAGCTATTGGAATAACACCTGATCTAATAATTCATTTGAACAAAACCTTGGATGGTGATAAAGATTTAAACAGTCCCAGAGAATTAACAGCTGAAGCAGAAAAGGAACTGACAATGATTGAGGAAAAATTACAACAGGCACATGTGGACAGGGTGAATCCAGAGCTCGATTGTATTCTTGTCATACTACCATCAAAAATTTCTCCTACAGGAATTTTAATGCAGAGAGATGATATTATTTTGGAATGGATCTTTTTACCACATAAACCAAGTAAGAAACTGAAAACTTATGTGGAAAAAGTCTCTGAGTTAATTATAAAAGGCAAGCTGAGACTTCGTCAACTAGCAGGCATAGACCCAGCAGAAATTATAGTGCCCTTCACTGCTGATGAACTAAAGAAATTATGGGAAGATAATGAACCATGGCAAAGAGCTTGTGCTAATTTTTTGGGAGACATTAATAACAACTATCCAAAAAGCAAGCGGCTTAACTTCATAAAGAGAACTTCTTGGATTCTTCCTCGAATCGTCCATGATGCTCCAATAACTGGAGCCCATACATTCTATACTGATGCCAATAAATCAGGGAAGGCAGGTTACAAATCAGAAGACTTGGATAAGGTGGAACAAAGTCCGTATAATTCTGTCCAGAAGGCAGAATTATATGCCATTCTTATGGTGCTAAGGGATTTTAAAGAACCTATTAATACAGTTACAGATTCACAATACGCAGAAAGAGTTATTTTACATATTGAAACTGCTGAATTTATACCTGATGATACTGAACTAACCTCATTGTTTCTCCAGGTTCAAGATTTGATCAGGAACAGGCTTTGCCCTATGTACATAACACACATCCGATCCCATACGGGTCTGCCAGGTCCTCTAGCACAAGGTAATGCAGAAATTGATCAATTACTGATTGGTAGTGTGCTACAAGCCTCTGAATTTCATAAAAAACATCATGTTAATAGCAAAGGTTTGAAGAAAGAGTTTTCAATTACATGGCAACAAGCTAAGGAGATTGTAAAGAAATGCCCTACTTGCTCTTTCTATAACCAAACGCCACTGCCTGCAGGGGCTAATCCAAAGGGCACCCAAAGGAATGAAATCTGGCAGATGGATGTGTTCCACTTTGCAGAATTTGGCAAATTAAAATATGTTCATCACACCATTGACACTTATTCAGGCTTTCAGTGGGCAACTGCTTTAAGTTCAGAAAAAGCTGATTCAGTAATCACTCATTTATTAGAAGTCATGGCTATCATGGGTATACCTACACAAATAAAAACGGACAATGGTCCTGCTTATGTTTCTAGGAAAATGAAACGGTTTTTTGATTATTACAATATCAAGCATGTTACAGGTATACCATACAATCCTACAGGTCAAGCAGTCATAGAAAGATCAAATCGAACTATAAAAGATATGTTGAACAAACAGAAAGGGGTGGAAAACACCCCCAGAAATAGGCTACATAATGCTTTGTTAACCTTGAATTTTCTCAACGCTAATGAGAAGGGAACAACGGCTGCAGAAAGACATTGGATAATGGAAAAGTCTACTGAACTAAATCAACCAGTTTATTTCAAGGATGTGCTGACCTCACAATGGAAGCCAGGATATGTGCTACGTTGGGGAAGGGGTTTTGCTCTTATCTCCACAGGTGAGGAAAAATTGTGGATACCATCAAAATTAATAAAGGTTCGGTTTGAAGAAGAGAAGCCACTTGGAAAAGATAAATAACAATTCTTTCATAAGGATGGCGAACATACTGATGGTAAGAAATACAGATAGGTTGGAGGCAGGGTTCTTTTCTTATCTCCACAGGAAAATACTCATCTTCAAAGAAATTGAGGGACCCTGAATATTTAATTACTGATGGATGGACACATTTTGTAAGTATTAATTTTTATTTATATATCTTATTAAACATTTCTTTATAAATATATAGAGCTGGTTTTGAAGTTGGACTCTGGCTCAATCCTTCTCCAATTCCAAGCCTGTTAGTAAGAGAAAAACCCAGAGTTTCTGGAGTTTCTGTCTCATGTCAAGAGCCATGATATGGGACAGAAAGAAATATGAGTTTAGAAAACATCCTTGCTTTTCTTCATATCTCTCATACTTTTCATTGAATATATATATCATGCCTTTTATTGAATATATATATGTATGTATATATATATGTCTATATGATTAATGTTTAAGTTTTTCACAATGAACAATGAGTTTTTCCCGAAGTGACATTTGAAGTTTCCAGGAATAAGATGGGGCCCCACAACAACAACTCTACCTGGTTGATATGACGTCATGATACTGATAGCGTTACTACAAGACCTGTTTTGGATACCAGCTGCACAAGACGATCCCAACTTGGTTAGCTGAAATGGTGCACATCTTGTACAACATTCTGGCCAGACCTCCACAAAATACTCAGAGACTATTGGCAATTTTAAAAGACATTGATCTTGAAATTTAACCATCATTTTACTTTCACAGGATCCCCCAGAAAGAGCGTCGCCCCCATGACAGCTGGAAGTAATTCTAGAGGACGACGTCCCCTCTCCCAGTAAAGCTTACCCCTGGGTTTAGGGACATCATTTAGGGGTTGGGAGGTTGGGGGAGGAATTTTATAAGCTCAGGGATGATTTTGAAAAAAAAAAGAGAGGAAATGATGGGATTATAGATTTATAATTGTGAGTTACTGCTTTTAGACAAATATATTGGTATCAATTCTTGTATATTGAAACAAAGTTAAATTATATTGACTATTGTATGCATGCATGTTTCTATGTCTGTTTAAAACATTTTTATGTATTGACATATATTGTATTGATATATATATTGTATACATTTACCATATTGCAATGTACATTTCTACCTCTGATTAAGATACTTATATAATGTTTGTGTATTGATATATATTTACCATATTGCAATGTATATTTGTACAGTGTTTATATTTGGAGGTCATTATCCTCATTTGTTACACAGTTGTTTATTGTCTTAGTCTTTAAGTTAGATAGATATTGAGAATTATATAGATAAATAGTCATCTAAGTTTGTCATTTATAATCAGACTAATCAGGTTCTTTAGATATATAGAGATTATACTCAGTATAGATAGATAATCTTCAACCTCTTCAAAGAGCTGTAGAAAATGGCCTTTAATCTAACTCAGAGTTTCGTGATAGTGAGACACAATTGCTCCTGGCAACACCACTCCATTCCCAAGAGAATGTTGAGCACCAAAGACACTCCACCTGGAGCCTTTCTATTTGGCAGAACTGGCCTTTGGGCAAAGAAATGCCTATACCTCAACCACTGACACAGATACAGAGCGTGCATCAATGGATAAAACAGGACTGTCATATCCTGCCAAGACAGGATAAGATAGTTTTGAAAAGTTCCTTGCCTGTAATAATGGTATGTCAGCTATGTTAGGCCTTAGCCAAAATTGGTTGACTCAACATTGCAAACGAGACTTTGGGTGATTGCCCAGGTAGTCAGTTGTCTCTGTCAATTGTTGCACATTTTGGATATATCTCGTTTGTTGAGTAGTGTTTATTCCCTTCTCAGATCTTTGACTGAGTTGAAGATTATATAATTGTAGTTACTCTTTACATTATTTGGACTCCTTGAGATAGAATGTTTAGCAAAGCTTTTGTTCTCAATATTGTTTGTTATATTTATTATTTGTTGTTATTGTAGTTGTATTTGGTTTAGTTCTGTCTTATTTAGACAAAAAGGGGAGATGTAGGGATAAGTCCCGCCCCTTAGGGGGCGTGTTCGCCTCAGGCTAATGTCTGCCTATAAATTTGGCGAGCGTGCTCCGAGCTGTCTCTTCTACTTTCCTGGTCTCCGCGGGAACGGTGGTTCTGTAAGTCTATTTCTACATTAAAACTATATATATTTTTACAAACTGTCTGCATTCGTTTACGCCGCTACATATGTATATATGTATATGTATATATATATACTAGACACCCACATATGTGTGTATATGTGCACATATTACTCAAATTTCCTTCTATCTGGATCTCTCTGAGCTTTCTTTAGCATACATAGTATTTCCTGATCTTTCATTTTTACCATTCTTCTCTTAAAGCATTTTTATTCTTTTCCCCATCAATTGTCATCTTTCCCTTATACATTTTAATATTATATACCTTCAATCTGTTTATCTGCCATGTTCACATCTACATTTTATATACAAAAATATGATTTTTCACACTCAGAAGTTCTAACTTGGGCTATATCACCCATCTTGAGAATTCATGGTAAGTCAATGCTTTATTTAATAGACATCTGGTGAATTAATAAAATATTTTTTATTCTTAGAAACTTGACAGCAAAGCTCAGTTTTCATGAGAGAATATATTGACAACATAAGGACACTTCCCTAACTTATTCTTGAAGAACGTTTCAAGCTTGCTCTGTTCCTTTCATCCGTGTAAGTCTTTATCCTGGCTAGGATTCTTTCTGTAAAAATGCATGTAGCTAGCCTCTACATAAGTAAAGCAAAAATAATATTATTGGTTTAATAATTTAATTTAATTGGGCTGTTTTGACTTTTGTCATAGCTTGATCAAGAAACCCTAAAAGCACTACTCTAATTGTATAATGTACACCCCATCCCTGTGAGAGTGTGTGTGTGTGTATGTGTGTGTTTGTTTCTGCTTTGCTTTTCAGTTTGACTTATTCTCAGACTCACATTTCATGTCTTTAAAACTTTCTCCCCAGTGACCACCGGGTTACAGCTTTGTAGTCATCTCTTTCACAAACAGAAGCATAAGGCATTGCCCTCTTAAGGGAAACTACACTGCATTTCATCCTGTGACTTGGGACATTTCCTGTTCTTTGGACTCAGCCCCATAGGTGAGGGCAGGGCACAGAGCTGCATTGTCCCATGATTTGAGTTGGATTAGGAACTGAGGAGGAGGACTAATGAATGACAAAGACAGTCTGTGAGCAAGAGGTGGAATTTACAGCCCCACTGAAATTTAAAAGAAAAAAGGAACCAAATTGAAGTTATTTTTACCTGAGTGGTATTATGAGATGGGTTTTGCTCCCTGAAACTCATATGCTGAATCTCAGAGCCCTGGTACCTTCGATTGTGCTATCAGGTGGGGTTAAGTTCTTTTTAGAGCTAACATAGTAAGAGGAGATCATTTCACATCAGTATTATTACTGCCATGAGAAGTGGTACTTAGGACAGAGACACCACAAAACTGAACAACAGCCGGGGAGAGACACACGGAGAAGCCAGGGCAGAGTTGAGGAAACAGGCGTTGTAAGGAATAAACTCTACCGATGCTGATGATACCTTGATCTTAGACATCCGGCCTCCACAGTCTTGGGAAAATCGATTTCTGTTGTTTAGGCCACCCAGTGTGCAACACTTCAGGATGGCAGTCCAACCCAACAAGCAACAACTTCGGGAAGAAAAGATTGCGTGCTTGCTGACTGTAGAATTAATTTTTCTCTGTAGTGTCTGTGAAATGAGGAGGCATTAACAGTGGTTTGGTGGCGAAGGAGGTTATTGCGCTGGGATATGTTCTCTCAATTTTTGCTCCAAGGTACTTTCACTGCAAAGATAAATTGACATTTAAGGCCCTTTCTGAGGTGAATTGTTATGATGAATTTTGACACCTCAATCCACTTAAATTAGGTCCCTTAATGCAGTTAGAAAAGTGGAGATTAGTTTTGGCCAGCTCTTCTTTTATAATCCCTTAAAGGTTGAGCTGAGTGCTTTGAAGAGTAGGTACAACTGCCAGGTTTAAGGGCAAGGCCAATAGTCCTATAGCTGAAAAGGGATGAATTGATTCTCTCCTCCGTCAAGCTCATACTAGACGGAGAATACAGAGACGCTTCTGGATGTAGAAACTGTCTTTCATGAAGACTTTGTTTATTGCACATTTTCAGTTGAAATCTGCATGGACAAGCTCCTCTGAATGTCTCCTCTAGGGAATATGACTGTTACATAAAGGTGCTGCCTGGGTCTGAGAAAGAAGCTGCTTTATGACCTCACTTGGCATTGCTCGGTTGCTCATTTAGTCAAGTAAGCTGTTTAAGCAATATATTCCTCTTTATTCATCTGTAAAATTAAGATACTAATATGGATCACTTCACTGAACTTCCCCAAGGAATAAATTTGATAATGCCCTTAAAATATTCAGTGTCATTCTTGGTTTATAGGAAAAGTATAGTGTGCTTGGGGGCTGTGTTATCATTAAACAATGGTTAAACCAGCAGAAAATTCCATAGACAATTCAGAGTATGTGGTGACAGACATGGCTTGTTAATTTAGCAAGCACCATTCAAGGGGGACTAGGGAGAAGGATGCTCTTCAGGCATCATTTACAGCTAGAAGTATGTCTAATTGCCTTAAGTGTGAAACAGTCAACTGTTGCCTTTTCAAAGTGTGCAGAATGGTGCTAAAACAGCCCTGCGCTTGACATATTCTTGGCCGGTTTTGGTTTGTTTGCTTGTTTGATTTGTCACTGCCTTTAAAGAAAGATCCAGTTTCTTAATTACTTCCCTTGAATTTCAGGAGGGATTCCATCAGGCTCTGTGACTGCTCACCATCCCCCTCACGTGTTATTTCAAGGTTTCAGCATTTTTCAAGTACTAAGGCCCAAAATCATTTTCTGCTATACTTTCTGGATATTTTCTTTCTTTCTATTGCTTACAAGGAACCAACATTTAATGCTAGTCTTTTTGCCACAGATTAAAAAAAAAAACCACAGAATAAAAATTTAACCAAGAATTATGTTATATTTAATAAAATGATATTGATACTAAAGAATAAAAGGGTGATCATGTATGAATAGCTAAAAACACTTCAGGGAATTATTAAATATTATTTTTCTTGAGAAAAATTTTCTATGATTTTTCATCAGTATAAATATTTTGTTTTTGAGTATTTTATTTAGCTTTTAACATATCAATGTTATATTAGAATTTCAAATCAAAGATTCATGAAGCCTATGACATAGTTTCTACAGAGTGCTATATTTATTTTTAATTAAATTATTGATAGACAGTATAATTTCTCTCTTTGTACTACATAGAATCTTATAAACCAAATATATATATATAAATTTTATATATTAATATCTAAAATAAAATAATATAAATAAGAATTTTATTATATATTTACATGTATATTTGTAAGCCTTTATAATTTTTATGCTAATACACAATATATATAAACACATATTTGTATACATTTGTATGTAATAATATACCAAATACTCAGCAAGTTCTCAATAGAGGTTTAGTAAATGTGATATTCATTTTTGTACTTACATTTCTGTGCCAACAGGCTAATAGGTTTTGTATAATAGATTATAAAAACTTAAAGAGAATTTTTCCAAAGCCAATAGTTTTATGAAGAGTAATCTTTATAATAGTCAAACATGGTATGGTAGAATAGTCATAACAGTGAGTTGGGAGTCTGTTTCTGGGCTTGAATTAGAAATACAATGGTAATAAACTACTCGCATAATTCATTTTATGAATCAGTTTAAATATTTAACATGCTGTCCATACCATGGCTGATGAATGACATTCTACATATAGAAATATGATCCTGGGATTATACGGAGAAAGATCCTCCAGTAAATGAGTTTGTGAAGTATTCTTTTCTACATTATAACTTCTTTGTCTATACCATCTGTGGTAATTTGAATGTAATTGGCACCAATAATCTCATAGGGAGTGGCACTATTAGGGGTAGTTTTGTTGGAGTGGATATGACCTTGTTGGAGATTGGTTTTGAGGTTTCCTATTCTCAGGATACCACCTAGTGTCTCATTCAGCTCACTGTTGGCTACAAGATGTAGGACTCTATGTGTGTCTAGATACAGCTGTGCTCTCCATCATGATGATAATGAACTGAATACCTGAGCCACCCCAGCTGTTATCATCTGTAAGAGTTGCAGTAGTCATGGTGTCTCTTCACAGAAATAAAAACACTAAGATGCTGAACAAACCTGGGCACAGAAGTCTTCTGCATCATACTAAAGGATCTTAAACTGAAGTGCTCAATGATTCTGTCTGCAGATTATAGTGCACAGGTCGTCTGCAAGGACAATTCATGTGAACTGTGAAACAGAAGGGTAACAGGCAAAGGAGGACCTGTGTTTTGATGTGTGAGTCAATTGTTACACAGAAAGCCCAGGGTACTCTAGTATTCTTATATAACTGGATCTGAACCTTAAATCCCCAAATTCAAAGGAATCACCTAATTTCTCCAGTTTTACTACTTTACCTCAGATAAGCTTTCATAATCATGACATTCATCTCCGCAGAGTTGAGTCTATTTAGGTACAAGATAAATATATATAATCCCCACGATAGTTTAGAGGAGAGAACTAGGAATATGACCAACCATGTAATTAACTTAATTATATTTTCACAGGACCTTATTGATTCTAGGAACCACTCATTTTCCCTGAGGAAGATGAAGGGGATAGTCCCTTCTACCTTACCTTCCAGAACTCATTTTTGGGGGTGAGGAGGTGATACTATATTTCTGATAGATTCCATTCCATTTAGTCCCATGAACTCTTATGAAGCATGCTATTCAATATTATCTGCTCTCCCCTTAAAGCATGATTTAGATGGATTCCTTATTCACTCTGTTTTCATAAAACTATGTATACCTCTGTGCAAATAAAGATGCCCAATAAACATTTGTAGGAGGTCCTTCTTTCTATGTGTTGCTTTCTTTGGTTGAATAAAGAAGCTGCCTTGACCTTTTGATAGGGCAGCTTTTAGGTGGGTGGAGTAGACAGAACAGAATGCTTGGAGGAGGCAGGCAGGAGAAAGCCGCCATGAAGTTGCCAAAGCCTGACATGTTGAATCTGTTTCGGAAAGCCACGACCACCTCATGGTGCTACACAGATTACTAGATATGGGTTAAAACAAGATATAAGAATTATCCAAGAAGAGGCTAGATATAATGGGCCAGGCAGTGATTAAATGAATACAGTTTCTGTGTAATTATTTCGGGGTATAAGATAGCTGGGTGGCTAGGAGCCGGGCAGGATGCAGCCCGCTCCCTTGTACTATAAGCATTTGCTGACTAATCCATTAGATTAAAAATCAGGAAAACCATGAATGAATCCTTAGTTACTCATATATTCTTAAACCAGATTATGCACACTTGTTTCCCATTTTTATTTCCGGAGTGTCATATATCAACAAAAATTTATGTTTTAAGTGGAACCTTTTATTTTTTGCATTTCACATAATAGGCACAACAGTTTGAAGCTTCTGTTTTCCACATAGAAATTTTCAAAGTATTTTAATAATAAATCCAGTGAAAGGTCTTGTCCATAATGGCTTTTCACAGCTTCCACACAAAGAAATAGTTAAGACCAGGCCATAAATAAGACCTCAGTGTGGAAGCAGGGGAAGGCCCTGTATATCTCAGCCTATTAAATGCATCATTTATTTTGCTACTCATCTGTCATGTTCTGAAGGTCACATAACAATGCCTATTTCTCACGGCCCATCAGCAAGCTGTAGAATCAGAGGCTGAAGCAAGTCCTTGAGTCAAACACTTGAGATAGGTAATTGTATTTCCAGCACTAATTCCTGCAGTTCTGTTCACTGGATAGCATCAAATCTCATGCTCTGCGAAGGCAAAGCATGCCTATGAGGGCATGCAAAGGATTTCTCCACATCCTACGCAGACTCTGAATTGAATAATTATGTCATAATGAAATATGTCTGGAACATGTTTGGATTTTTTCTCTCCATAATTACAGTACAGGAATTTTATCTATCTATCTCTTTGCTTATTTATTAAGTTGAGATGCCATGCATAATACTGAAAAAGGATATATCTGTGGCACAAATGAATTTGGGTTTGAAATTCTACTCGATTACTTACATGTTATCATTAGAATGAAACATCTCTGAGTTTCCTTTTCCTTGTCTATACCTTGTCTGTTAGCTTTTGTGAAAGGCCAGGGTATAGATGTCAGGATTTAATACATGTGACAGGGTTTCTAATACATAGTAGATACCTGGTGTGTATTTAAGATTCCCCTTCCCACTGCTTTAGAGCCATAGAGACTCATTACTCTGTATTCCATTGTGTGAGTATATTTTTCTACTGAGGAGTACTTGGAATCTTTCATCTATGCAGAAGAGGCTCTGGCAATTCAACTGAGACCCACTCTCAACATGTGAGTTATGCCTTATTTATTCTGTTACAGTATGTTCAACTGTAATTTATTAAATTATAAGTTATATGGAATAAAGTGCACAAATTATCTGTACATAGCTCAAAGGAGTTTATCATATACATATATCTTCCAAAGATATAGAATATTTCCAAACCCTTGGAGATTCCCATGAGACAGTCCCTGTCACTTATATATCCAGAACCACTGGCAAAATTTGTAGGTCACAGTAAAAAAGATGTTGGCCCTTGTTTAAATGAAATTAAGAACCACATGGCAGAGAAGAGCTTTTAGCCAAGCACAGAGATTTTCTGAGAGTCTATCTACCATGAAACCTATTCTGATTAGATTTCTATACCACTGGAGATAGTTCAATTTCTTGTGGCATACAGTGTTCTTGCTCTGCATACTCTATTCCAAGTGTGTGTATGTATGTGTAAATATGCATTATCCATGAACGTATTTTTACAATGACAATTATGAGTCATGAACAAAAATTTTCTATCATGAACTTCATGTAAATTGTTTACTCATTGGGAAAATTTAAATTAAAATCATAATAAGATCTCTTTGGCTAAAAGTTAAGTCAGATGATTCCATATATTGGTATGATGTGAAAGAATAGCAACTTTCTCACAAACTGGAAAAGTGAAAATTGACCCTGTTATGTTCCGTATATATCTACTTTTGAAGAATCATACTAAGGAAGCATCTGACATATATTTGAACCTGATTCTTCATTGACTGACATACTACCTTGGCTATGTGCAATAAAAAGAAAGAATCATACCTAAGTTTCTGGTTGGGTTGTTCACCTTTCTGTCACTAAAATAAACAACTGAAATAATCAATTTATACAGCAGAAAAGGTGATGCTAGTCCATAACTTTACAAATTTCAGTCAAGTATGAATTGGTCCTTACCTTTGTACCTGTGGTAGCAGATTAGGAAAGTATTAGATTTAAAAAACCTGCTTATTTCATGACCAGGAAGCATAGAAGAGAAAAGTCAAAGGATCAGGTAGACCAGCTTCCTCCAGTGTCATACAATTGATGACTATTAAGTTCTATATGCTACTTCTTACCTCCTCTTAATAGTGGCATGCTAGGAATAGATTTTGAATACATGGATACAAACTTCAGTGCCAGAGATGCTAGCTAGGTAAAGCACTGCAGCTTCCTCTTTACAAGCTCCTGCTATGTTATCTTTGTTCTTCTACTTGCAGGCAAGAAATGAATCAAGACAATGGAGTCTTGATGAAGTTGAAAAGAGCAGTTGTCTTTCAGATACCACTTTCTCTAGTTTCTTAGAAAAGTTCATGTACCCCTTTTGTTTGGGGGCATTTATCTGAAGATTCTCCGGGTCTTTTCCTGTCATTCCATCCATGACAGCTCTTTTCTCACTCTTACATTAAGCAAGCTATCATACCTAATGAAACTCCTCTCTAGGATTTTAAAGGAATGATAATGCTTTTCCACTCATGGTCCTCAAAATCTTGAGACCTTTCTCCTAATAAACATCATTTGTGAAGGGTGATTATGTGCCAGCTCCTTCCTCAATCAGCATGCCGGACATATTTTGTGTTTGTTTAAAATTATACTCTTAGGATTGATTTCACTGCTGCCCCAGCAAGAGTATCAGTCATGATTAATACTTTCCTTTTTGGCACAATCTTTTTGTTTGATAGTTTGATAGATCCTTCTTGAATACTAAGCAACCAAACTCTTCAGCTAACCACAATGCCCTTGGCCTTCCTCTCATGCTTTTGTTAGAGCTAACTTCTGGAGCTGGGCCAAGTAACAATTAAGAACATGTGTTGAGTGTTTGCTTCAAGAAAGTCTCTTCACATATAAATAATCTCATTTAAGAGTTAGAATAACATTTATGAGCTTGATGCTTCAGAATATATTTTACAAGTGAGAAAGCAAAGACAGAATAGTTGGGTGGTCTGTGTAAGTAAAATTTTGATAAATAGTGAATGTGTTGTGCTGGTCCTGGTGGATGATGGTAATGTCAACTACAGACTAGGTTACTATAAGATCTGATATTAAAAGAAATAGGAGCTATAACAGTTATATACTTTTAGCCTAAGAAAAGCATGTCAGGGATTACTAGGTGCAAACCAGGATTTGAACTCATCATTTTATTTTCTAGGTAATGCCTAGTGTTCATTGCTACTTTCCCAAACACAAAGTCTAAAAAGTAATACTTGTGCTAGATAGTGACTTTTATGTACCATGAGATAGATGCTTGAGTTGAGAGTTTTCTAATGAAACCAAAAGTCTTTGCTCCCTTCTTCAGAACAGAGCTGGCTATCACCAAGCATGTAGAAGCCCAGTGTGTCACAGTGAGGCTACAGGGTGTACATAGATTGGCTTCTCCTTAGTTATGTTTGCCTGATGCCCGCAGCTGGTTGACCTAAAATAAATAGATAATTGCTCAGACTGTTACTAAGCATCCAATCCATTTGGCAATCCCTTTATTAAATGAAACAGGTCCTTATTTCTTTTCTGGATCTGCCTGTTAATAGAATAATTTCAAAGCTATTAGCATTTAAAGAGGAATTAGACAACAATGTCCTGAATTGTCCCTTCTCTCTTGTTGCTCATGGGGCCTCAGCTTTAGCTAATTAGTCTGAAATGAATATTAAATGCCCTGATCTCCATCAGCCACACCACGGGAAGAGTGCTTTTGTGAAAGTTATTTTGTTTGCAAACTTGGTTGCTTGTGAATCCAACCATTTTCTTTCTTTTTTTAATGCTTTAACACATGCACACATGCACGCACACACACACACATACACACACACATATTCTTGATTTTTATTGAGCTCTACATTTTTCTCTGCTCCCCTTTTTGCCTCTCCCTTCTTCGCTTAAGCCCTCTCCCAAGGTCCCCATGCCTCCAATTTACTCAGGAGATCTTGTCTTTTTTCTACTTCCCAGCATAAGTTGTCATTAGTGTTTTTTATTTTGGCCATTCTTACAGGTATAAGATGGAATCTCAGAGTTGTTTTGATTTGCATTTCTCTGATGACTAAAGATGTTGAACATTTCCTTAAGTGTCTTTCAGACATTTTAGATTCCTCTGTTGAGAATTCTCTGTTTAGCTCTGTACTCCAATTTTTTATTGGTTTATTGGTTCTTTTGATGTCCAATTTCTTGAGTTCTTTGCATATTTTGGAGGTCAGAACTCTCTGGGTTGTGGGGTTGGTGAAGCTCTTTTCCCATTCTCTAGGCTGTTGTTTTGTCTTGTTGAACATGTTTTTTTTTTTTTTTCTTTTACAGAAGGTTTTCAGGTTCAGGAAGTCCCATTTATTTAATTGTTATTCTCAGTGTCTGTGCTACTGGGGTTATATTTAGGAAATGGTCTCTTCTGCAAATGCATTCAAGTGTACTTCCCACTTTCTCTTTTAAGGTTCAGTGTGGCTGGCTTTATGTTGAGGTCTTTGATTCATTTGGACTTGAGTTTTGTTCATGGTGATAGATACTGATGTGTTTTCAGTCTTCTGCATGTTGATGTCCAGTTATGCCAGACCATTTGCTAAGTATGCTTTCTTTTTTTAATTTGATACTTTTGCTTCTTTTCAAAAATCAGGGGCTTGAAAGTTTGTGAAATAATATCTGGGTCTTTGATTTTGTTTCATTGATCCTCTAGTCTGTTTTTGTGTCAATACCAAGCTGTTTTCAGTACAATAGCTCTGTAGTAGAGTTTGAAGTCAGGAATTATGATGCCTCCAGAAGTTCTTTTATTGTACAGTATTGTTTTATCTATCCTGAGTTTTCTACTTTTCCATATGAAGTTGAGTACTGTTCTTTCAAAATATTTGAAGAAACTTGCCAGGATTTTGATGGGCATTGCATTGAAACTGTAGATTGCTTTTGTTAAGATTGCCATTTTTACTATGTTAATTCTACCTACCCAAAAGCAATGGGTGATCTTTCCACTTTCTGCTGTCTTCTTCAATTTCTTTCTTCAAAGATTTAAAGTTCTTATCATACAAGTCTTCCACTTGTTTGGATAGAGTTACTATGAGGCATTTTATGCTATCTGTGGCTATTGTGAAGGGTGATGTTTCTCTGACTTTGTCCTCAACACATTTATCATTTGTGTACAGTTCAGGAGGGCTACTGATTTTTTTGAGTTAATCTTGTATTCTGCTACCTTACTGAAAGTGTGTATAAGTTGTAGAAGTTACTTGGTAGAATTTTTGGGGTTTCTTATAAAGTATCATATCATCAGCAAATAATGAGAGTTTGACTTCTGAAGAAGGATGCTTAAAAGAAATCCTACACTAGCTCAGAATTGGGTATAATAGAAGGTTATTTATTAAGGGATAGACTCACAGATCATAATCCTCTTCTGGAACAGGGAACAGCAACTGAATTCCACAGCTGGAAAAGAGACTAGATGTGTGCTTTTCATTTGGCATAAAAAGTATAAGAGGCCACCCCCAAGTGGGCGGGTAACTTAAAAGCTACTGGCAGTAGGAATTCCTACCATATTCTGATTTGCTTTTCCTTAGTCATTTTCTGTTGTGTTATTGCACTAGCTAGGACCTCAAGAACTATATTTAATAGATATAAAGAGATTGGGCAATCTTGTCTTGTTCTATATTTCATTGGGATCACTGTGAGTTTCTATCCATTTAGTTTGATGTTGCCAGCTGGATGTATATTGCCTTAATTTTGTTTATTATTAGGTATGTTCCTGACATCCCTGCTCTCTCCAAGACCTTTATCATGAAGGGATGCTGTATTTTGTCAAAATATGTTTGAGTATTTAATGAAATAATAATGTGATTTTTATTTTTCAGCTTGTTTATATGGTGGATTATGTTGACGAATTTTGTATGATGAACCATCCCTGAATCTCTGGAATGAAGCCGATTTGATCATAGTGGACAATGGTTCTGATGTGTTCTTGGATTCAACTTGACAGTATTTTATTTAGTATTTTTGCGTCAAAGTTCATGAGTGAGATTGGTCTGTAATTCTCCTTTGTAGTTTCTTTATGTGGTTTGGGTATTAGGGCAATTGTAGCTTCATAAAAGGAGTTTGACAATGTTCCTTCTGTTTCTATAGTGCATAACAATTTGAGGAGTATTGATATTAGTTCTTGTTTGGAAATCTTGTAGAATTCTGAGTGGAAATCATCTGATCCTAGACTTTTTTTGGTTGGGAGATTTTGATGACTGTTTCTATTTCTTCAGCAGTTATAGGTCTGTTTAATAGTATTATTTTGTCTTGATTTAATTTTGGTAAGTGATATTTATCTAGAAAGTTGTCCATCTCCTTTAAGTTTTCCAATTTTGTTGAGTGCAGGTTTTCAAAATATGACCTGATGATTCTCTGTATTTCCACTGTGTCTTTTGCTATGTCCCCATTTTCATTTCTGATTTTGTTAATTTGGATATTCTCTCTCTGCCTTTTGGTTAGTTTGGATAAAGGTTTGTTATTTTGTTGATTTTCTTGAAGAACCAACTCTTTGTCTCATTGATTTTTTGTATTGTTTTCTCTGTTTCTATTTTGTTGATTTTGGCTCTTCATTTGATTGTTTCCTGCCATCTAGTTCCCTTGGATGAATTTGCTTCTTTTTGCTCTAAACTTTTCAAATGTTCTGTTAATTCACTAGTGTGGAATTTTTTCACCTTCTTTATGTAAGTATTTAGTGCTATGAGCTTTCCTGTTAACACTGCTTTCATTGTGTTCCATAAATTGGGGGTGTGTTGTTTGGTCATTTTTACTGAATTTTAGGAAGTCTTTAATTTCTCCCTTTATTTCTTCCTTAACCCATTGATGATTCACATGAGCATTGTTTAATTTCCATGTGTTTGTGGGATTTTTGGAATTAGTATTGCTGTTGAAATCTATTTTTAAGCCATGGCGATCCGATAAGATACATGGAGTTATTCCAATTTTTTTGTATCTGTTGTGGTTTTTCTTGTTACTGAGTATGTGGTCAGTTTTTGAGAAGGTTCCATGAGGTGATGAAAAGAAGGTATATTCTTTTATGTTTTTATGGAATGTTCTATAGTTGTCTGTTAAGTCCATTTGAGCCATAACATCTGTTAGTTCCCTTGTTTCTCTGTTAACGTTTTTGGTCTGACTGACCTGTGTGTTGGCAAGAGTAGAGTGTTGAAGTTTCTCACTATTAATGTGTGGGATGTACGAGTTAAGCTTCAGAAGTGTTTCTTTTACATATGAGGGTGCCCTTGAATTTGGGGCGTAGATGTTCAGTATTGAGATTTCCTCTTGATGGATTTTTCCTGTGACTACTATGAAGTGTCCTTCTTTGTTTCTTTTGATTGATTTTAGTTTGAGGTCTATTTTGCTAGATATTAGGATAGCTACACCAGCTTTTTCTTCAGGTCCATTTGACTGGAAAAAATTTTCCCAACCCTTTACTCTGAGGCATCGTCTGTCTTTGAGGTTGAGGTATGTTTCCTGTATGCAACAGAAGGATGGATTTTTTTCATATCCAATTTATTAGCCTGTGTCTTTTTAGAGGTGAGTTGAGTACTTTTAAATTAAGGGATTTTAATTACCAGTGATTACTATCTCATGTTAATTTGGTTTTTGTTGTTGATGATGTTAATTTGTCTGTTTTTCCCTTCTTTGGGATTTGCTGTTGTGAGATCATCAATTGTCAGTGTTTTTGTTGATGTAGCCAACGTCCTTGGGTTGGAGTTTTTCTTCTATTACTTTGTGTAGGGCTTGGTTTGTGGCTAGGTATTGGTTAAATCTAATTTTGTCATGTAATATCTTGTTTTGTCCTTCTATGGTGATTGAAAATTTTGCTGGGTATAGTAGTCTGATCTGGCATTCATGTCTCTTAATGTCTGCCTAACATTTGACCAGGGCATTCTGGTTTGCATTGTCTCCAATGAAAAGTCAGGTGTAATTCTGATCGGTCTGCCTTTATATCTTACTTTGCCTTTTTGTTTTTGCAGTTCTTAATATTCTTTCTTTATTCTGTATGTTTAGTGTTTTGAGTATTATGTGGTAAGGGGGTGTTTATTTGATCCAGTCTATTTGGTGTTCTACAAGCTTCTTGTATTTTCATAGGCATATCTTTGTTTAGGTTGAAAAAGTTTTATTCTATGATTTTTGTTAAATATATTTTCTGTGCTTTTGAGTTGAACTTCTCCTTCTTCTATATCTATTATTCTTAGGATTGGTCTTTTCATGGTGTCCCATATTTCCTGGATAATTTTGGTTAAGCTTTTATTAGATTTAATGATTTTCTTTTGATTGATTAGCCTATTTCTTTTATTGTATCTTTGGCTCTTGAGATTCTCTCTTTCATCTCTTGTATTCTGCTGTTTATGTTTGCATTTGCGGTTCCTGATCATTTTCTCATGATTTCTATTTTTATATTTTCCTTGGCTTGTATTTTCTTTATTGTCTCTATTTCAGTTTTCATGTCTTGAATAGTTTTTTTCATATATTTGTTTGCTTTTTCTTGGTTTTCTTTAAGGGATTTGTTGATATCTTCCAATTATTTGTCTTTTCCTCTATTTTTTGAGGGAATTTCTCATTTTATCTTTAAGAGTTTCAAACATTTCCCTGAAATTATTTCTTAGGTCATTTTTTTTCTGCTTCATCTATATTTAGTTGTTCAAGTCTTTTAGTTGTATGAGGCTCTAGATTTTGCTGGTGTCATGTTGCTCTTTGTGGTGGTGGTGTGTGTTCTTACTTTGTCTACTCATCTTTTCCTCTAATTGTTGTGGTTGTGGCTGTCTGTGACTATTGTGTTTATTCTTCAAGATGCCAGTGGATCCAAGGATGAGATGGTTGTTCCTCGTGGTATAGTCAGTGCTATGTTTCCAGTTACCCTGTTGGTCACTCTGTGTTTCTGGAGGTCACTCAATGCTCCCATTGTATTTGCTGTCTCTGGCTTGCTCTTCTCTAGCTTGCTGGCTCAGACCTGTTTCTGTAAACGTACCTGGTCTGGATCTGCTCCTGCAGAGGTCCCTGGCTTGGGGTTGGCCCTGCAAAGGTCTCTGTCTCTGATCCTCTCCCTCAGAGGTCCCAGACTTGGGTGCATCCAGACCTGCAGAGGTTGCTTGGGCCTACTAACTCAGAGGTCCCAGATTCATGTCCAAACCTGTAGAGGTCCTGACTTAGGCCTTGTTTCTAAGAAGTCCTAGATTCATGCCAAAACCCATAAGTGTCCTGGCTTAGGTCTACTCCCTGAAAGGTCTCAGATTCATGCTCTGACCACAGCCATCTCTGGCTTTGTTCCACTCACTCAGCTGTTGCTCCCCTGTACCTGCTTCTGTGGAATTTGCTATCGCAAGTCTGCTCTGGCCCAGGTCATTGGACCAGTCCTTTCTCCACAAATGTCTGTGGTCTGGATCCACTTCAACCATTGACCTTGCAGTCTCAGGTCTGCTCCAGCCTAGGTTGCTTGCTCAGATCCACTCCTATGGAGCTCATTGCTTCAGGCTTGTTCTGCAAATGTCCCTGGTCTGAATCTGCTCCTGCTCCCATGGAATTAACCATGCCAGGGCCACATTGGCCCAGGTCATGGATTCAGTCCTCCTCTTGTGGAGTTTGCTGCCTCAAGCCCATTCTTCAAGTATTTTCTTTTTAACAATCAGAAAGGTACTGAAAATATTTCTGAAATTAAAACACACATGGAAGTGGCACGAGAAGAGTTTTTAGTTTCGTAAAATATGCCTTATTAAATATCAGATTTCTGTGCCTTAGCTGAATTATTATGGGAGACAACCAGAAAGAAAACAAAACATTTGTTTTCTTCCCAGTGTGTCCAAATAATTTGCAATTCCCTAAGCTCATAGCATAGCACTGTGAACAAGTATCTGCACTGGAAACACAACTATACTCAAATTTAAAGACATTGATGAATGAGTAAATAATCTCAATTGTAACTTTACATACCTCATTTTTAAGAATTTATTATTTTTTATTTTATTTGCACAGGAGCTTTTTCTGTATATATTTGTACAACAGATATATGTAGTGCACAAGGAGGTAAATGAGGGCATCAGAGGCATTAGAACTAGAGTTTCAGTCAGCTGTTAGCTACCATGTCAGGACCGGGAATTTAACCTGGGCCATCTGGAAGAGTACCAGTGATTTTAATCACTAAGCCATTTCTCCAGACTTGCATTCCTTTAGTATCAATGACTATTTAGCATATCTCTTATTACTACATATATGAATTACTACATATAGCACAGTAAAATCATTCAACAAACCTTCTTTATTATTAACAATGAAGACTGGCACAAGAATTATCAAATATGACATTAAAACATGTTTTTATCATTCTCAATTAAGTGTCAAAATTACTGGAAGTGAAAAGAAAATATTTGGGGGTTGTGGTAGTTTTAATAAAAGTGGCTTCCATAGTTTTACAGGGAGTAACACTCTTAGGCGATATGGCCTTTTTGGAGGAAGTGTGTCATTGGAGGTGGGCTTTGAGATTTCAGATGTCCAAGTCAGGTCAAGTATCACTGTCTCTTCCTGCTGCCTATGGATCCAGATGCAGACTCTCAGCTACCTCTCCAGAATCATGTCTGCCTATATACAAACATCTGTTATTATGATGATGATAATGGACTAAATATATGAACTATAAGCTAGTTCCAATTAAATGTTTTATTTTTAAGAGTTGCCATGGTAATGGTGTCTTTTCACAGTAATAAAACCCTAAGACAAAATTTATTTTGTGGAGGGGTTTGAGTCAGGGTTTCTCTGTAACTTTGGAGCCTGTCCTGGAACTAGCTCTTGTAGACTAGGCTGGCATCACACTCACAGAGATCTGCCTGCCTCTTCCTCCCGAGTGTTGGCACTAAAAGCATGTGTCACCACTGTCTGGCAAGACAATGGTTATTTTTATGTTTGTTTTTCTTTAAGAGACAACAAAATAGCAGCATATAGAAGAAAAACTTGGTTTTATGATAATAAAATGTGAATTTAAATTCACTGTCTATCTCTGATTTAGGATGTATTCTTAAGCTCTTTGGAGGCCAATATTTTTCTTTTCTATTATCTGTTGCCTATCATGTTTATCTGTCTTCTATTATCTATCTACCCACCATCCATTAATGTATCACCACCTATCAATCACATATTTTCTTCTATCATTCATCTACATATCATGTATCTATTACTCTCAATAACAAAAAATTATTTATTCTGTAATCTATCTCTTATCTATGATATATCTATTTCCCCATTCCTCCTCATCATCATCCATCTTCAATTTAATGCAATTGGCCACATTTACCTCTAAGCATTAATGTATTGATTTGATGAGATGAGAAAAAAGTTTTCAAATGAATAGGAATTGTTTTGGGTATTTCATAATGCATTAAGTTTCCTTTTTTCTTTTTCTTTTCTGTATCAAATACTAACGACCTGACAAAGTCGGGGGAAGAAGCAATAGTGTGATGAAGGGAGGACACAGACAACTTCTCAGGATAGGGAAGAGGGTAGAGCTACATTGTCCTTCACAAGTCTTCTTTATCTTACTCTGACATTACACTGCAAAGTACTGAGTAGATAACTCTTCATTACTTGGGAAACTCTAAACTACTTTTCAGGGACAATCATTTTTCACACACACTCCAAAACATGGATGCCATTTGGAGTCTTTCTCTAGTTCTTTGCAGTTCACATGCATTCACAGAAAAAAACCTGCCTGTACTCCTTTCAGGCTTTTAACCCATATGTACTCTTTGCTGCAAATTGAAAAGAATTGTCAGTGGAATAAGAAAGAGTATATATATATATATATATATATATATATATATATATATATATATATTCTGAGGTTAAGGGGATTTTTTTTTAAATTACCAATGACAAATTTGAGCTAGGCTCATTAAGCTTCCTGCCAGTCAAACCCACATGGGGGTTCTCTCTGGACATTCTGACTCAGATTCCTGTACTTCCCAGATGCTCTCAATTCTCTGAGCACTGCTTAGGGGACTGCAGGATTCAGAGCTCTCCTGCTGGCTCTGCAGAGCCAGCTGCAGGTCCTCTTTAATTCCCCTCATCATTTGAGTCACACACACGTCTAAGTCACAATAATGTACCTGTAACAACAGTGCCCTTGTCACCATGACAACCAGCACATGCTGGGGACCATGTAGGATGCACAGAAGAAGGTCCATGCTTCCATCTTCCTACTGGTGGTGCTAATAACATAGTCCTTTCTGTGGCTGCAGCATCTGCCTTGGTGGTCTTTCAGCTCCATTCCAGGGGTAGAAGTGCAGCTAATGCTAAACTTAAATTTCAAGAAATGAGCCTCAGATGTTACATGGAAAGTTTCTGAGACTCCAAGGAAGCTGAGGGCAGATTTCCTTTTTTCCTTTTAGCACTATCTGAGCTGTAGACTTTTAATAGACAAAACATATTCTTTCTGAGCAGGAAAAGGAAAGAAATCAGTTGCCTAATTGACACTTCGTGATGTTTAGTAGAGGCCTGTCTCATGGGGCCTCCACACCCCACTCCTGTCGCTACTATGAAAAGAACACACTTGAGTAGGAGAGCACAGTGGGAAATAGGGTTCTCAGATAACAGGTAAACTCAAATCCAAGCTCTGCTCTTCCACAAATTTTGTCAGTGTCTGAATTCTTCAAAAGGCTTTTGAAGTAGACACTAGGTACTGACCAAGAGAACCATCACTGATTTGCTGTGAATATGAAAATAAGAAAACATGTGTAATATGCCATTAATATTATCAGGTAACATATGTAAGAGATACAGTTATGGGTGACTTGGATAGGTATTTCAGCTTTTACTATATTACCATGGACATAGAGTTATCAATAAATCAAGATTAATCTGTGATCATCCTTGATGTGAAATCAGTAAGAATTAAAAGGAAATATTAAGATCTGGAAGGAGCTAGAATTCTTAGCACTGTGATGGCCATTGTCTTAAATTTTGCAACCAGAATACAGCATGGCTTTGCCTAGGAGTTTCCAGAAAATGTAAATTATTTGGCCTTAATTACTGACCCACCTTTAGGGACATATACCAGGAATCTCTGTGTATTGTTGTCTTTTAATTTATCCTTATTTATTTATTCATTAACTATCTATCTATATCTATATGTCTATATATCTATAGCTATATCTATATATTCATTGTTCTCTGTATATATCTGGCATAGGGGACTCAGAAGACAGCTTCAGTTATTGGTCATTGCCTTACCTAGCTTATACTCACCACTTCCCCACTCCAGGGTGTACTCTAGATTAGCTGGCCCAAGAGCTTCTGGAACTGTTCTCTTTGTCTACTGTTTTACCATAAGAGCACTGGAATTACAATTTATGAGCAACTACCTCCAATGTTTACATGGTTTCAGAGATTCAAATTCACATTTCATGATTACAAGGCCAACACTTCACCTATGGAGTGCAGTGGTTTTTCCAAGCCCTTGCTAGTTTTGAAAATCACCGATTCCTATGGAAGGAAATGTTATAATACCTACGTTTATGTTTCTGCTACTAGAGAAGATGAGTAGAAGTCTCAAATACATATTTGGGTGGAGGAGATTGTTATGACAGGGGAAAAAAGGGGAGATAGGAATATATCATAAGCTGCATTGATCCCACAGTTTTACTCCATATTGTAGAAAAGAATGTACAGGTCATTATTATCTTGTCATATATACCCTATTAATGGTTTGTTCTGAGCTAATACCTAACTCAGCTCACATGCCCTAGAAAGCATCTAGAAGTTTGCCAGGTTGATTCTAGTAGAAATTCACTAGATTTGAAATTTCAAGAAATACTGAAGCCCAAGCATCCACAGAATGAGGAAAGAATGTAAAAGATCATAACCAGTACAACACAAACATCTTATGTCCACAAAATAAGACTGACCAATTGATATAGACTAAGATCCATAATGATTGAGTGTTCCTCTTCCCTTCTGCTATTGAAAATTTGGGGGAGTCATGGCAAAGTTACCACATGTTGCTGAGAAAATAGAGGCTTCTCCCTGGGGTTCTTAGTATTGTTAATAAAAGAATTTATGAACAGACCCAAAGGAATCTGGAGGATAATATTATTTGCAGAAAAAAGAAAATCCAGAGCAATAAACTACAAATCTTTGCAGTTCCATTGAAGAGGAAGGCAAGAGAAAGAGCCATGCCATTTGAGATAAGCTCCCATGGAAGTCAGTCACATGATGGACAAGCAGCCACATGGTAGGAAGGGGAACTTTAGAAAAAAAGGTTGTCAAAGTACCAGAGAAAGGATAGTTAGGTTCTAGCCAATGTCTGAAAGAAAAGACAAAAGGGAAGCGAAAGGGAAAAGATTCTTCTGAATCAAGATTCAACAGAGTAGAAAACCCCAAACCCTACGGAAACTCATAGAAGCTCTGGGCTGATATGCTTAGGGAGAGAATTTTGGCCGTAAAATATGTTATCTTAGTAAAGGGATAATTATTTCTCCTATCTTGATAGCATGGCCTACGCTTGCTTCACCTCCTTGAAGGGTGGTCCCCAAGTCAGGGGATTAACATCAACTGAATTATCTCTAAAGCGTGGAGAGAACAGCATGTAGATTCCATTCTTCCCTGTGACATTTATATTTACCTGCTACCTGGAGGTGAAATATAAAACAAATTTTTAGGATGTTACTCTGCTATCCTTTTGGAGTGTTGTCTCTCTGAATACAGTAACTCCTATTTTTTCAGTTGCTATTTCTCTGCCCACTGGAATCTATAAGGGGTAGGCAGCAGCAAGCACTGAATTCTAATTTTAGCTATGTTTTTGAAGGTCCTTAAGAGATGTGTGTTCTGCCTCATATTAGACTTAGATTTTGCTGCTATAATGAGATATCTGAGGATGTGTAATAGATTAAAATAAGAGATATGTTGGGCTATAGATTTGATAGCCAAAAGTTCCAATGGCATACTTCCATCATATAAGGGCTTCATATAAACTGTGGGAAATCATTTCAGAGTGGTCACAGGATGGTGCAGGAGACTAGAGACACTCAGGAACCAGCTCATTCTTGTGCAGAAATCAATTCTCATATGAGCTAACTACGGTCTCATGAAAACACTTAATCTCTTCAAATAGCAAAATCCCTCTCTATCACTTACCTCTCCTTAATAACACCTACCTGGAGAATGCCTGTTTCAACTCTGACATACCAATGACTAAGTCTCCAGTGACAGAAACTTTGTTCTTGAACTTTGGGCCTTTGGAGACAAAACATATTCAAGCCGTACACTTTTCCCATTCTAGCCAGACTTAGAGAAAATGAGCATTATTTCTTGCCCTATTGACCAATACAAGCTTAGAATATGAAGCAATCATGATAAGACTTCAGGGATTATAGAGATACAAGATTTGATATAAGGTTGTCATCATCGTCATAAATATCACTTTTATAATTGCCATCAATATTACCATTACCATTACACTCATCATTAACAACGTTGTTGTATTTGGCATCATCACTACAATATCATCATCATCATCATCATCATACTTACAAAACAAAGTAACATTTCTTATAGTAGCAGATCGGTACAGAATGTCTGTTGGCTAAAACTGCTCTAGAAAATACAGTGGTAAAATTAACAGATCCTTCATATTCTACATTGAAGAAGGATTATTTACACCAAGATGTCATTTTCTATAAAACAAGACATACCTAGTTCTCCCATCTATGTCAAATACTGAAAGAAAAACTCAACTTTAGGGCATACATTTTCTTTCCTTTTTTTTTCCTTTTCTTTTTTTAATTAAAAATTTCCACCTCCTCCCATTTCCCTCCCCCTCTCCCCACTCCCTTTCTCCATCCCTCTCCAGTCCAAAGAGCAGTCAGGGTTCCCTGCCCTGTGGGAAGTCCAAGGTCCCCCCCCCATCCAGGTCTAGGAAGGTGAGCATCCAAACAGACTAGGCTCCCACAAAGCCAGTACATGCAGTAGAATCAAAACTCAGTGCCATTGTCCTTGGCTTCTCAGTCTGCCCTCATTGTCAGCCACATTCAGAGAGTCCGGTTTGATCACATGCTCCATCAGTCCCAGTCCAGCTGGCCTTGGTGAGCTCCCATTAGATCAGCCCTGCCTTCTCAGTAGGTCCTGACTTCCTTGAACATGTTCTCTCTCTTTCTGCTCCTCATTTGGACCTTGGGAGCTTAGTCCAGTGCTCCAATGTGGGTCTCTATCTCTATCTCCATCCATCGCCAGATGAAGGTTCTATGGTGATATACAAGATATTCATCAGTGTGGCTATAGGATAGGGTCAGTTCAAGCGCCCTCTCCTCAGCTTTCCAAGGAACAAGCTGGGGACATCTCCTTGGAAACCCGGGAACCCTTCTAGAGTCATGTCTCTTGCCAACCCTAAAATGGCTCCCTTAATTAAGATATATACGTCCCTGCTTCCATATCCACCCTTCCTCCATCCCAACCATCCCATTCCCGCAAGCTCTCCCCATCTTCCCCTTCTCACTTCTCTCTCTCCATCTCCCCTTACCCCCATCCCACCCCACCCCCAAGCTCCCAATTTTTGCCTGGCAATCTTGTCTACTTCCAATATCCAGGACCATAACTGTATGTTTTTCTTACTTTATTTAACACATCACATTACCACAGTGTTCCTTATCTCTAGGACCAGTACTAACTTTTCCATATGTATTCACCAACTTCTAACAGACCATATATTTATATTTTTGTTTATGTTAACTTTTCCTTTAGGAATGGATGTTTTACAAAGCTATCTATTAATATCACCTTGTTTCTGCAACTGGGTTCAATTCATTAGACTAGTGCCTGAAACATGGTAAACATTCAATATCTGTTTAATGAATGAGTGAACAAATGAATGAATAATACACAGGTTACAAATCAATGGATTCCATAAGGTATATTTTTGGAATACTGTCAGTAACCATTTCATATACAAGTCCCTTCTTTGCAGATCTAGGGAAAAGGTGCAAGTCCAGCTCTGAAAATGTCATGTAGTTGCTATTGGTAGGCATCAGCTATACTAGGATTCTTCTTGTGAGTTCATATTCATGTCTGAAAATTCTTCCAAATCTTCACTGAATTTTAGTTGGAAATTTTTCCATATAATTCTCCTAATAAAGAAATTCCACAAAGAACTGCTAGCTGGAGACCACAAGATCTCATTAAGTTGCTCTATATGCAATGTTTCTTAACTACTTGGGTCAATGGCCACTGAGGGACACAACGAAGGGAAAAGGTGAATATCAACTTTTTCTTTTCAGTCTCACTCAAGGTCTTCAGTTAGAAAGATTGTCCTCCATACAATACCAATCCAGATGGGCAGAGAGGCAATGATGGAATGTTCCAAAGTAACTACAGTGGCTCCTCTCCTATGGAGTTTTTCTGAGATGTGAATACTGAGGACTGGGTACTTGAAACAGTTCTACAATGAAGAAACTGAATTACCTTCAAGTATGGTTATATTGAAGAGAGACAATGTTGGAGAGCTATTGTTATGCCCCCCTAGACCAAATGTGCACACTGTTCAAGTTAGAACTCTGTGTTTGAAAATCTAAAGGCTGTCTCTGTGGGTCTATGTATTAGATACTTTCTATAGACCATGGAGCGGCAGGAAGCTTTGGATCCTGTGTGGACTCTGTACATATGAAACAGGCCATACCCCACCAGGGAAAAAATGAAGAGTAAACTTCTGTGTATTTGATGGATCTGGGTAAGAATGAGGAGGGGAGGGCTTAACACTTTTAGAAGACAAAGGCTGAATGTAAACATAGGGATACAAGACAGGAAGTGATAAAGAAATCATTTTCTAGCTATTTAGATGTGTTGTCTTCTAGAAAAGCCCGATTGACATAATTTTTCGGTGTTACTTTTTCAGATACAAAAACACTTTAAGTCTAATTTTATAAATGCATTTGTGTTGCAACACCTTGTGTGTTCCAAAATGCAAAGTTCGTGGAGTAGATGGGGAAAAATTGGACTTACAAATGTATGTTGTCTCAGTTAAGTTCCAAGTGAAAACATTTTCATCAGCTATATGCTTCACAGCTTCTGTCTTTGCCTTTCACTTTTTATTTAGGCATTCTGACATTAAAAACACATTCTATGTAGTGTTTTTGTGACCTTCAGTTAGTTGTTGCCAAAATATCAGAGTAAAAACCATTTTTTCTTGAACCCTTGCTGTGTGTTAGAATCTTTGCTAAATGATAAAGACTTTATTTCATGAACTCTCCACATTTATGAGAAAGGATTATTTCAATATTTTGCAAAAGGAAACCAATACAATGAGCATAAAAATTATTTGCTCACATGTATGAGAGAAGTAGCAGCCCTAAATTAAACTCCTTACCTTTGACATACACAAACTCTCCACTGAGAAAGCAATTTTCCTGGCAATCAACTCTGCTAACTGGAAAAATGAGAAAAAAAATAAAAACATTCTTGACTTAATTGATGATCCATGTTCCCCACTAACAGAAGAACAATGAAAATGATGCCCAGAAGTCTTTTCTATAAGAACTAAAATACCTGAATGCATAACTTCATCACAGCTCTCATGTCTTATATTCTGTATTCACACTGTGAATTCATCTTCTGTAAAAGTTCATCTTCCCTGTTTGCTTGCAATGTTGGACAAATGGTGTGGAATATAAGCTTAAGATGTGTTGTATTTGTTTATGCTGTGGAATATTTGTTTGATGATCCAAAGATGTGCTACTTTTTTATGTTGCATTTAATTTGGTACAGTTGTGTTACTTTTCCTGTTCAAAACACCTAAGTGGTCTAATAAAGAGCTGAACAGCCAATAACTATGCAGGAAGGAGAAATGGGTGGGACTGGAAGGCAGAGAGAATAAATAGAAAAAAATGGATGAGTGAGAAAAGGAAAAGGAGAGAGGATGCCAGGGGCAAGGCACCCAGCTATACAACCAGTCATTGAATAAAAGAGAATAAAAAATATACAGAATAGAGAAAACTGAAATCCCAGAGGCAAAAGTTAGATTGGGATAAATTAATAATAAATTAATAAAGCTTGCTAGATATAAACCAAGCAAAGGCCGGAATCAGAAGTAAGAATAAGTCTCCATGTATTCATTTGCTAGCTGGTGACATAGCCTCTGAAGGGCAAAGAGTTAAGAAATAAAAACTACTGACAGGATATTTTCCATAGGTATATAAGTCTTTATAATCTGATTTTAATTAGTGTTCCATATTTATTTACACTGTATTGCAACAAAAATTTTTTATTATGTGTGTGCATGATGCCCATTTGCCATGGTGTATGTGGAGGTCAGAGGACAACTTTCAGTAGTTGGTTCCTTCCTTCTGACATATGGGACTCTGGGATCACCAGACTTGGTAGAAAGTCACCTTAAATGATGAGCCATCTCTTTGGTCCTTGCTATAATATTTTTTTAAAAAAAAAACTTTTTTTTTCTTTTCTTTTCTCTCTTATTTTTAACAATTTGAATTCTGTTAGTTCTTCCAGTGTATTCAGTGTCAACCACTGGGTCATGAACAAATACCAGTGAAAACTCCCCAAAAATACAGTTACTGTCCATCCCCCAGGAGCCAAAAAGCTTTAATATATATAACAAATGAGCAAGCTATCACAGTGTGTCATTACCATTATGTTACTATAGCTGAATGCTTGAGTTTGGACAAAGAATCCTATAGTGTTCATGATTTTAGAAGTAAAAATTCAAACACAGGAGCACTGCCTCTGTCAAAAGTACCGAGACTGAAGGCCAATAGTGGCAATGTCTATGAGATGAAGAGATCATGGGAGATGGGAAACAGATTGCTAGGAAATGCTCACTGCTTACAAAGCATTCTCCTGAAAACTAATTCAGGATACCCTAAGAGGTACATAATCCCACCTCTTAAGGACCCAGCCATCTCTTTGTTTTAAATTATTTCTTTTATCTTTTGAGATTATAAGACAATGATGTCATTACTTTCTTTCTTTTCCTTCCTCCAAATACTTCCATAGATCTCTCCTGCTCTTTCTTCATTGTTTATTTATATATTGTGTATGTATGTATGTATACACTTTCATATTCCTAAATACACAGAAACAACATGCTCAATCTACATAAAGAACTACAATCATCCCCAGAATGTTGTAAGTGGGAAAGATGTCTTCCTTAGGGAAGAGCACACCAGCTGGTTGTCCAATACCAAATGGTCAAAACATGCAGAAGTAACACTATCCTGCATCTCTTAACATGGTCACACTTAGGGCTATGCTTCTAAAATAGAAACACACTAAAACTGTATCTAAGCAATAGCATATGTTGAACATTTTGGTAATTTTGCAAGTTTAGTCATTATATTTAAGAATGCAATCAACATTTTAATTGAAAGAATAATAGGAGTCAGAGCAAATGTCTTCCCTGGAGCAGTTTCTGAGGTTGACTTAGTGAACTCTCTTTACTTCTCTACTACATTGATTTATTGTTTTCAAAATGGATTAGTCTAACTTGGAATCATACCAGATGCTGATTTTATAAGTTGCACTGATGCCACCTCATCATCACTGGCAACTATTATTTATTCTTAAAATAATTTTTCTGTTGGATAGCAATGGAATAAACCTCATTATTTTAATTTGCATCTATTTGATTATTTGCAAGACTGAACAATTCCCCATGTATTCATTTTGAACTTTCATTTTATCTTTTACCATGCAAATAAGCAGTATTGCTTAAACAAATTATTTTATCATTTCTAGTATTCACAAAGGATATGTGCAGATATCTATATATGCCTAATTTTATTCTATTTATATACAAATTCACACATATTTTCAAATGTGTGTGTATGTTTCATTTTCATGGCAAATACAAATTTAAATGTTTGGTATTTTTCACCCAAAAAGGATACTGAAGAGTATAATGCACAATGAAGTACTCTAATTTCTGAACTTGTATAAATGAGATTATGCATCTACCTGTTTTGTTGAACTCTTGAGCATGTAAGAATTCAATGGAGTAGTCACTCTAGTCTACTTAAGATTTTCAAGGATTTGTAATTAGATTTCCACTGTCTTCAGGTAGCTGACTTCTTTAGACAAAAAGCCCGTGTTTCCTGAACAAAGATGACAGATATTGCATCTTGTTCATGCAAAGTGCCAGTACCTTGTACTGTAGTGATATTCATTTGCATTTTAATAAACTGAGTTTTCCTGAAGATCAGTCAGTAAAACAGCTGCACTGGTCAGCCTTAAAGACCAAGCAATGGTGACACACACCTTTAATCCCAGTAGCCACACTAGTTTGCCATAGAAACTGGGTGATAGTGGTATATGCCTTTAATCCCAGCCCTAGAGAGGAATATAAGATGAGAGGAGACAGCTCGTATACACAGTCTCATTCTGAGATCCCTGGAGGCAGGATCACCATTCGCCATTTCAGAGTGAGGTAGAGGTAAGAGCCAGTGACAGACTGTTTTGCTTTTCTGATCTTCTATGTGAACACCAATATCTGTCTGAGTTTTTATTATCCATGTTACAAATGGCACTCGAATGTTTGGCAAGAACTTCCATATAAAACCTGAAAAAGCTTTATTAAAATAGGATTCTAGACAGACAAGAACAGAGTCAAGCGCAGCTTCTTGTAAGCATCTTTATTCTCATAGTCTCTGTTTTCTGGTACCAAGCAGAGGTGTGGCTCCTTTAAGAAAGGCTTCCTGATTCAGCATTAGTAGCAAAAACCTCATGGCAGCTCTTTTCAGAGGCCCTGCCACAAAACATTTAAATTGTATTATGAGCAGTCAGTGCCATGATACTTAGTGGTGGCATGAACCTAGAAACTCTACAGAGTTGTGACAGTAAACTTGACTTCTTCCAATACTTCCATCAAGGAACGGGCAAAGGCAGCCAATAAAACTACAGCTTTAATGCTATTCATGCTAATTAGCAGGTTAAAGATTCATGTTATCAGAAAAAAAGATGGTGACATGCACTAAAGACAGATTCAGTAAAAACTCTCTAAAAGGTTTTTACTGTGTTTAAACCTATGCATAGGTTTTGGAGAGGGAATAAAGAATAGAGAAAGTCTTTAAAAAAGAAATAGAGTAAAAAAAAGCCACATAAAGATAAAAAATGGACAGAAAGTCTGGATACTGTATGTTGTTCGGCTGTTTTAAAATTGTTTGACTACTAAGGAAGGAATGACAGCTTCTAAAAGACATTTGATTATAAATAATTCTGGATTAATCCACCCTATATATTTTGAAAATGCCCTGACTTTAAAATTTAAGTCAAAAGATATGTTACTTTGGAGAAAAGGCTTCGCTTTTACTTCTATAGGAAATGAGAGGTTGTGGATTCATTCTAGGTTAAGAAAAATAAGGTTTGATCAAGAGAGAACCCCCTGAAAAATCTCCGATAAGAGTAAACAGCCCAGATGATCCAAAGTTTTAGAGTACTTCTGTTGCAGTTTCCTGAGTTCTACATCCAGAACAATCTCAAGACTTCTGATTGGGATGATCCAGCCTCACAGAATACTCCAGTCAGGACTTAAATATAACCCTAAATTTTCTTTGGGTTGCCATATGATTACCAATGCAACCCCGCAATCATCAGCTGGAAATAGTCTAGAAAACTACTTCTACATCCCCCAAAAATGGATTATGGAAGTTTGTCTTTGTTTAGAGTGATTACAAGTTATTATGGATCATGATCAGGAAAAAAGCTAAACAGAGGAGATTAGATACAGAGTTTTTGTTTTTAAAAGAAAAAAGGGAGAAATTCTGTGGGATAAAGCTCTTGTACACTATAAAGATTTGTCACTCAATTGGCCAGTAGCCAGGCAGGAAGTATAGGCAAAACAATGACATTAGGAGAATTCTTGGAATAGGATAGGCAGAGACATAGTAACCTGCCAAATGCAGAGGAAGCAAGTGGAGAATGCCTCACTGAAAAAAGGTACCAAGCCACATGGCTGAACATAGACAAGAATTATGGGTTAATTTAAATTGTGAGAGTTAGTTAATAATAAGCCTAAGCTAATAGGCCAAATAGTCTATAATTCATATGATCCGCTGTGTGTTTCTTTGGGACTGAACAGCTGCAGGACCAGGTGAGACAGAAATTTCTGTCTACATTGTACCATGTTTCTGGCCCTGAAAGACAGAGCAAAGATCAAATCCAAAATTTTAGTGCTGACTTTTGGCCCAACTTATAACACGTAGAATAAATTCTCAGCTACTAGGAAGATGCTCAGTGGCTAAGAGTATATACTGTTCTTGCAATAGTACTACAGTTGAATTTCCAGACCCTATATTGGATGGGTCACAACTACCTGTAGCTCAAGCTCCAGGTGGCAAAAACCTACTTTGGTATCTACAGGCAACTGCCCTCATGTGGCTTATGCCTCAGCCAGGCATACAAATGTACATTTAAAATTAAAATAAAAACTTAAAAGGTAATAAATTGCAACCTTGATAGCAACTATTATTCTTTTAATGTATGGTCATTTGAAAGATTTTTACATTTATATGTAAGTATGGACAGATAAAGTATGTATAGTTATAAATTGACCTTTGGAGCAAAAAAAATGGTGTTTTATTTGCTTTTAGTGTTTTGAACTAGAAGGCAAAATGGACAACAAATGAAAGAGCCTATAGTATCATATTGGACTCAACTTAAGGTACATGGTTCTTCAATGTTGCTGGCATTCTAGAGACTTCTTGACTCTTGTATTGGAGACTGTGTTGGATGAAGTACTGATATTGAAGAAAAATTGAGGTTGAGGAAGTACTGAGAACATGTAGAGCATGTGTATCACGTTCTCCTCATGGTTAAACACAGTTTGACACTAATCAGATTCTGTATAACCAGCTATCTGGCACTACATCTCTCACTGGAAGTTAGAAGGTCTTAGAACTGGTACCATTCATTTAGAAAATTATAATTAGTGTATCTTTTCATTCCATTAGAATAATAAGGTGTGCAATATATAGTTTTCTGCCATTGGTTTCATTCTTCCTGAACTCAATATATAGTATAATTGAAAAAAAGACCTCTTATTTTGAAATAAGAGGGTGAGCTAAGTCACCAGGTTACCTTCTGACATAACATTGTACCCTTCTTCAGCAATTTCCCATCAAGCACCTGCTTTCGGCACAATACTCTTCCAGCTTTTGAATAAAATATATGTTAACCATATTTTCTGCTCTGGCACATTTTTAAGTGATGTAACCTCCTCTCTCCTCACTAGGACACCTTCCTCCATCCTCCCTTACCCCCCTTACCCTCTCCTCTCCTTCTCTCGCTCTGTTTCTCTCTCTCTCTCTCTCTCTCTCTCTCTCTCTCTCTCTCTCTCTCTCTCTCACACACACACACACACACATAGACACACACATACCTACATTCTAGACTATCTTTGTAATTGCTCTATGTGACTTTAGTTAAGTGATTACACTTCTAGGGATTCATTCGCTTATATATCAAATGGCAAAAACACGGATTAGTTTGAATGGCTACTATAATAATAATATGATAATAATAATTACTTTTATAATAAGAGAGCTTATTATAAAAGCTCTCTGACATGTGTTAAATTACTGGAGAAAATATACAAAAAAAAGAAGATAAAATGGTGGCATGGTGGCAAGAAGCTAGTTTAGGAAACTGAAGAATTCTTATTTATCAATATAAGTTGAATAAAGACAGTATTAAAATGTAGACTGTGTGTCATTTATGTTATGATAAATCCTAGTGGGAAAAAGAAAAGAATTAATTACATAATTACTGTGATTGATTTTTAAGTTTGGTGTACAATAGGAACATATTGTATGAGGAATTGGCTTAACCTGATGTGTTAAAAGGTGATTCTCTAAAAATAGGATTTCTGCTAAAATCAGAAAGATCCTAAGTTGAAGCAAAACACACACAAGAGTCTAAATAGAAAGAAGAATGGTGTATTTAAGCAATGGAACGGCTAACAGATATCGAGCACTGGCAGGAGCAAGAATGAAGCCAGGAGATTAGAGAAGTGGGGGAATCTTCTGCAGATCTTTAGAGGTTGTGGTATTTTGTTTTTTCCTGAGATGGATGGAAATAAATGTTTAATTTTAACATGATTTGAAGTTTGATATGAGATTATTATCTGATGAGATAAGAAATAACTGAATAATGTCTTTACAGATACAACTATTGTTCAATTCCTTCTAAACTGGGTTGTGTTACTATTAACAAACTTCATTAAGTTCAAAATTACCTCTGTGGATGGTTTCCATGAAGGAAAGATATCTTCTGTGTGTGTCAAACCTTAAGGATAATGATACCATCATGCTTAAAGAGCTCAGCCTTAGATGGGTGTTTGCCTATCAGATATGTTCTTTCCATTTACAGGTCTGACTGTGTGCCATCTTTTCAAGAAGGATGTGTGTAATAAGCCAGAAGTGTGCACTATGAAGCTAAAGATAGAGCAATGAAGAAATAAAATCCAAAAGAAACACCTGTTCTTCCTTAAAGGTCCTCTTCCTCTTCTGCTCTTCAGATCATTGCTGAATGTGGAACCCTTGACTGTGAAGTCCCATGTCTGTCCTGATAGGCTCTCAAGTTTGTACATTTATTTATTTATTTATCATTTTTGTTTGACTTGTTTGATGGGCTTTTGAAAGCAGAGACAAAAGAAGGCAGAGATTAAGATGGGAGGTTGTGCTGAGAAACACTGGATTTGGGCCTCCCTCTACTACTTAGTAACATTTTTTTTCCAGCTTGTATTTGATAAAGCTAATTTCTGATTAAAAGCAACTAACACAAAACACTGATTTATTGGAAAGATGAGGCATAGCCAAATGTCTGCCAAAGGAAAACACACATTTAACAGACTAATATTTACTTAAATTCTAAGTCCTTTAAACCCACGATATCAGTGTTCTCAATCACACACACACACACACACACACACACACACACACACACACACACACACTTCACATTATGGAATCGTCTTCATAGCTGTATGAGATTTTGAATTTAGCCTATAATATTAAAGGTCAAAGAGGTAGGCTTTTTTCACAAGGTCACAAACACAGCTTTCAAACATTTGACACAGTAACTGACAGAGGTCAGTAACTTTCATCAGTAATTATCAAAACTGCTTTTCATTTTCCTGACTCAGAAATTCTGCAGACCTCTAGAGATGGAGCAACTGTTCGGCCTCCAAATACTTTGCCTTATTGAAGTCCAGCAAATGCTCCTGTTGAAAGAGTTGTCTGGCCAGAAAAAAACGTTTTCTCTTGTTTCTTAATGGAAAAGCAAGTCTGCTGATTAAAACCCAGTAATAGATTCCAAAGCTTTCTCTTGACAGAACATTTGCTTTCCCATTTCCTAATGAATTACTCCCCAAAGAAATTGATTGGATTTCAAGGTACAAAGCTCCCCAGAGACCTCCCCACTTCCACCATTCACTTCCTAAAGTGTTCATCATTTTGATGCCTATCGGCCTTGCCAAATGCTCTGAGCTGATCCCTTGGAATCTTTCACTCACCAACAATTCCTTGTTCTCTTTTCTGATCAAGGGCAGCTTTGCTACAGAGGAAAAGAAGGAAAAGCCTTCTATTCAGTACAGATAAGGAACACTTACACTTTGCTGGTGGCAAGGAAAGATACAATTGCTCTTATTATACTATTACCGTTCTTGCTATTATAATTACAGTATACTTTGAGGTCATGGCTTACCGTATTATAAACACAAAAGTTTTATTCTTCCTGCTGAGAAAACAAGTATATGATTGATTTCTTTTCCTTTAGGGGAGCAGGCATCTTTTATAACTCCGTATCCACAGCACTTAATCTCTTCAAGTTATACTAATTGTCTTATTTTAATTTTTAAGACATCCTTTTAACCTTAAAACCTCAATTGTCTATCTGAAATAAACCTCCTTTTCCCTTTCTACCCTGTAGCAGCTTAGCCACCCTTTTACCACATCCACATGACTCTGATTCACTTTACACACCCCCTTTCATTGCCGTAAGCTGTAAGTATGGGGGTGAAAGAAAGAGCGATGAGAATATATAAGATTTTAAACTCCTGGGCTGGTTTGGATCTGATTGCTTACCTTGCTGATTATAGGTTTGATAGGGACTGGTAGTTATCTTTTTATTAAATTGTCTCCAAGCAACCCCAGTAGACAAAGAGTCCCTTGTGAGTCCCAGCCTTTTAATCTTGCTGATGTGTTATGGCACTTTCCTCTGCTGTATCTCAGAGTCTCCTGGAAGTCTGCAGTCCCAGGCTCATGCATCCCTGTGGACTCACTCTTAGTAACTAGGGAGTGATAGGAACCATATTCTCTATCGATCTATTCCCCTATACTGTTCTTCTCCAAGGTTTTTCCCTCTGCTCTTGGAAAAATCATTCAGGATATCCAGATGTGTAGCTTCCTAGGATAGATATGTGTGTCCCTGGGCTGTCCTCACAAAGTAATGTACATGTGGCAGTTTAATAGCAACTTCTCTCACAGTTCCCAAAGTTAGATGTTCAGGGTCCAGATCCCGATAGGGTAGTCCTCAGTCTTCCTGACACTTTTAGCTTCTGTTGGTAGCTGTTATTCTTTGCCATTCCCCATGTGTTATTGACTATAATAAGATAGTCCCACACTGTCCCAGAATGGAGAATAATAAAAGTTTCTTTTTTTAGGGGTAGATTCACAGATCAGCAATCCTCTGTATGAGTGAGGAGCAGGAACAGAATCCAACAGCCAAGGGGCAACTCACACTTCTATCTCTGTATATATAGTAAATGTTTATATATAGTACATCTAAAGTGGCCAAGTACCTTAAAGACTGTTGACTGAAGGAGTTCCCACAACACCCCCCCTTTTGTCTAAATGAAAGAGTTTTAAACCAAATACAACACTATATACAATAAGAGCAAATATCAATTATAAAAGTTAGAATTACAGTCAGCATAAACAATATCAAGCAAGAACCATTTGTTAAATGTTTTAATAGTTATCTTATCTGATGGAGTCTTGAGTCCTCTATTAGAAATGGCTCATCTAAGTCATGAGAGGAAAGTAACAACAATTGTCTAGACTTTAACCCGATCAAAGACCTGAGAAGGGAATTTATTTATTAGTATTGATACTTTTTAAATATCTCCCAATTCATCTAATATTTATTTGTTTATTGTATAACTATCTGAGTAGTATGCGTGTGTTTGCATGTTTGCTTATGTATAGGCATATATGTATGATATGGTAGTTATGCATACATGAGTGTGTATTAGTGTGGAGGCCTAAGGCTTACACACAGAATCATCCTGTCTCTCTCTGCCTTATTCTCTGAGGAAGAATCTCCCATTTGAACTCACATTTTCCTGACATAGCAATTTTATCCAGCTTAATTCAGAGGTTTGCTGTCCCTGTCCTTTGAGTGATAAGATTATAGGTAGGCTACCATGTCTATCCAGCAAGAAGGGGATACCAAATCCCCAGAAGCTGTATTTATAAAAGTTGTGAGCCTTTGAACCTGGGTTCTAGGGAGAGAACTCTGGTCCTGTGGAAGAACAGCAGGTGCTCATAACCACTGAACCATCTCTCAAACCTTGTTAATTTTAAAATAGATTTATGTTAAGCTGTACTTTGGGGCTAGAGATATGGCTTAGTGGGTAGCAGTACTCACAGTGAGTCTACTATTGGAGGGGAGAACCGACTGTTGAGAGTTGCCCTCTTGTTTACTCAGGAGTTCCACAGCACACATACACCAGAAACTCCCAGTTAACAGTAAAATAAAAATAATCATTGTAATTTTTATGTTTTAACAATGATCAAGGTGATTCTTTCTGTTCATGCTTTATCTTGGGAGAGAACATCAAAGGCTTTAAAAGAGGGGTTACTGTTTCTGTTTTCTTCAAGCTGGACTTTTAAAACCATGAATGTGGGCTAATCTGAGTGCAGTTTTATATGAAGGTAGCTATAAACTTTCTAGGACTGAGCCTTGAGGTTCATATTCCAGATTGAGATGCTGAAAAGAAAAAAAGAAGAAATTGATGGTTAGAGAATAGATGCATGGAAGGAAATAAATACTTAGCTATCCAGACAGATACATTTTTGTGATATTTACCAGAGCTCAGGAAATGATAGTTTTTCCTGCTTCCCTTGACTAAACAGAAGGGGATTAAATAGGAAGGAAAAGAGGGAGGGAGGAAGGAGGGAAGCTGGGAGAGAGATATATTTCATTTTTCTTCTGTTTTCGCACAATCTAATTAATTTGTAGATTCCAGTATGTTGCTAACTCTCTTAGTCCTACACAATACACTAAATGACCAATCTAGATGATTTAAACAACAGAGTTTTATTATTTACAGTCAAAGCTATTAATACAAATGGTATATGAAGAGATAACTGCTTACTGGGCTGTTCATATGAGTGAGGTAGTAGATATGGCCTGCATCCCACACTGGAGGAGACACGTATCCTTTTAGTAACTAGTTAATCACAAAGGGTAAGTTTCAGGGAGATAAGAGAGAAAGGGAACAGTGATGATGAGAAGACTGTCAAAGAATCTGGACAGTCTCCATGAAGACCAGATATTGTTGATATTGTCTACCCTGGGTGGGTACAAGTGTTCAATGTCATTTCCTGCTTTTTCTAACACCCCAACCACCACTTATGCTGGCAAAATTTTCTCAAAGTTTAATGATGGATAGTTGGCTGGAGTCAGTTTAACAACAACAACAATAATAACAGAAAAATAACAAAATCCATAACTGCCTGAGTAGCTACCGCAAGTGAAATTGCTTAAAGGGAAAAGCATAAGATTTGAAGATTTGAAATATTGGCTATTGGTTGGAAGAGACTGACATTTGATTAATGTCTTGTTTCTCTTCTCATCTGCCCAGGTAATTTGCACAGAGTGGGAGTATATATAATTATACAATAGTTACAACCAAAATTAAAAGTTTTCTGGTAATTATATTTTAACTGTTCATTTCTTATTATGAAGACTGAAAATCTGTAAATGGAGAGTCTGGATCTTTGATTGGAGAAGTGATTAAGGGTTGTTCTGCCATCATAGGCTTCCAGTGAAAGATAAAAAGTGGTTACAAGAATAATGAAAACAATAAAAATATTTGTATTTATATATGAGTTGATAAGAACAGATCATGTTCTACAATCACCTCTTAAATTCATAGTTTAAGGAGGTCATTTAGAGACTCCTGGTAGAGACTTCTTTCTGTTTTCCCTCATCTGATTGTAGCTGCTAAATGAAACATTGGAAAAGCCTCAATGTGGGAAAAACAGAAGAGAATAAGTTAAATAACAATAGATAAAGATAAAAAGTGTATTTAAAACGCATTTTGGCAAATAAGAACAAAATAATTGCCTACAGCATTTTAACCCCCCTCTCAAAAAACCTGAAAAAAATAGATTTATTTATCCATTTAATCAATCTATTTAATCAACCTAGAAAGAAATAATGTCTGTATTGCCAGACTGTTGCTCGGACCCATACTAAAATCAACTTTCCTAATTTTAGTGGGCATTTTATTTTGAGGGTAAGATGTCTTAATCCTCTTTGATACGATAATGCATGATTGTGGTGTGTGTGTGTGTGTGTGTGTGTGTGTGTGTGTGTGTGTGTGTATGTGTGTTTACTCAGTCTTAAGTACTCTCTGAGAATGTTTGGTGTCTTACACTGTTTTATTAGCCACATTGGCCCTATGAGGCAAGCATAATTATTTTTCCATTCATAATGAAGAATAATTGAGACATAAGAGAATTAAATAATTTATGAATCCTGTTTTATCTCCAAGATGTTAAGTAGTAGGGAAAAGAAATTCAACTTCAGATCATAATTTGATTTTTCATTTGAACTGGTTTCCTCTGTGATCTACCATCCTGTTTTCAGACAAAGGCATTTGCAAATTATTCGATTTTGGCGTGATAACTGATTGCTTCTAAAACAAACATGGGTGTTTTCTCTGATTTTCTTAATTTACACATACACACACACGCACACACACATGCATGTATTCTCTTACACACATGATTGTGCAGTTGCACAAATATCGTCTAGCCTTACATTTTTATTTTTGATAATTTCATACATGAATACACTATAGTTAATTTACATCATTTCTACTCTTCTATCTAGTGCTCTGAATCCTCCTGTGTCTCTTCCCACCTCCTTCTGGAACTATTTTTTAATTAGTACTGCTGTACACATGTGCTTATTGAATACTGCCTATTGAATCATTTAGTCTTGCACATACATACATATGTTTAGTGTTGACTACTTGAAATAAGCTAATTAATCAGAGGACTTTTCCCTGAAGAAAAAAAAAAGCAAATTCTTCCCTACATCAGCAGTCATTGAATAAACCTGACCAAGGAGGTGAAAAACCTCTACAGTGAAAACTTCAAATCTCTGAAGAGGAAATTGAGGAAGATACCAGAATATGGAAAGACATCCCATGCTCTCGGATTTGTAGAATTAACATATTAAAAATCACTATCTTCCCAAATACAATTTGCAAATTCAATATGATCTCAATGAAACTTTGCATGACATTGTTCACAGAAATACTCAAGGCAATCTTGAATAAAGAGATTAACACTGGCTGGGTTACCATACCATATTTCAATCTGTATTATAGTGTTATAGTAATAGAAACAGTATGAACTGACACAAAAGCAGATGTGGAAATCAATGAAATGAAGGAGAAAATGCTAACATGAATACACAGTATCATTCATCTGATACTGACAGCAATGACAAAATTACATACTGATAAGAAATCATATTCAACAAAGAATGCTGGGAAAATTAATGTCCACATCTAGAAGAATAAAATTATACCTATGTCTTTCTCCTTATAAAAAAGTATCAGCTCCAGATGGATGAAAAAATTCAATGCAAAATTTGAAGTGTGGAAACTGCCAGGATAACATAGATAGTACCCTATGTGACACAGCTTTCTCAAAAGGGGTCCATTCACTTGGGAATTACAGTCAACAATTTACAAATGGGACCTCATAAAACCAAAATTTGGACAATAAAGAAAACAATAAATTGAAAAAAGGAAGTTCATATAATAGGGGAAATTTTTTGCCATATATATGACAGATAAAAGATTGATATCCAGAATATCAAAACTCAAAACACAAATGATCAAGAAAACAAGTGGCCCAACAACCTTATATCTTTTGATTGCCATTTTGACGATATTAATATTTAAAGTTACTATTAAAAGATGTGTGTTGATAGCTGCCATTTTATTCCATTTTTACTGTTTGTGCTCTTATTTATATTCTATATTTCAGTAATTATATCTTCATGTTTTGTCTCTCTATATTTTCCTGATTCTGGTTATTGTTTTTTTTAGTCTTATCTATCATTTCCAGTGTTCTTTGTAGTACTGGTCTAGTTGACACGAATTATTTTAATCTATTTGTATCATGGAAAGTTTTTCTTTCAATTATGGCAAATAGTTTTGCTGGGTAAAAAAGTCTCAGTACCTTCAGTATTCAGAACTTAGGTTACAATGCTCCAAGATCTTCTGGCTTTAAATATTTCTCTGAAAGATTCAGCATTTGCAACAAAGGGGTACTGAGAATGGGAAAAAACAGTCTTCCCCATGGAAGAACACCTATTTATTATTCTATATCAAGTGATCAGCCCCGAAATAAAATCATATACATACAAGTAACATTCTCTGTATCTATGTATCTATGTATCTATCTATGTATCTATGTATCTATCTATCTATCTATCTATCTATCTATCTATCTATCTAATCTCCATCCATCCATCAATCATTTATATATGTAGCTATATAACAACATTTTAAAAGGGAATCTGGGGAAATGAATTTAAGAAAAGTAAATGGGAGGATGCATGCAGGCAGAAGGAGGAAAGGAGAAAATGATGTTTTAATTTCAAAATAAAATAAAATAAAATAATAATTTTAAAAATAAATTATCTATTATTCTAATGGGTTTTTATTTATATGCGGGGGCAGTGAGGTTAGGGTTTTGGGGAAACTCACTGGATGTGTGGTGTAATTTTTTTTTTAAATTTTAGATAGATAAACCACATATGTGAATGATAAATTATATGTCTCTGGGCTTGTTTCATCCTTTAGCGCAGAGAAGCTAAGATTTCTGTTGCCATTCACCTAGGAGCACAGGAGTGAGGATTCTACTCAAGACCACGATTTATTAACTATGTCTGTCCTTGATTGAGTCTCCTAAACTTTCTGCACTTCAATTATCTTTCTTATGGAAAATTAATTCTGCTCATTGAAAGCAGTTGAAGAGCCTCAGCTGCACGTGAGTGCTGAGACCTTTGTAAAGAAATGGGCCTGCTGAGGGCTAATTTGTCTTCAATTCTCCCTGTCATCTTTTCATCTCTCCTTAAAAATGAGTTTTCCCTTGGTCTTCCTTCCTTGCCAATACTCTAGAATTTAAGTAAATAACCTAAGTTTCTCACAAAGTAACTTAATCAAAGCAGAAGAAATATGTATTGGAAAGTGGAGAAAAATGAGGCCAAAGAGTGGCATAGGGGAATCGGAGCCAGGAAAAGTTCCACCTCACAGTCTAAATCCATTTGCTTTAGATTATAATGGTCAGTTTGTCCTCTCTCTCTGATTTTCCTTTCATTTCATCACTATAGAATTTTCACTTCAATCCCAAGCTAAAGAAGCAAAAAAGGAAAACAAAAGTTAATTTAACTCTCAATCAAACAGGCCTTTTTTTCATCAGTTTTCAAGTTTCTTGTTTTATGTTTACATAAAAAGATTGCAACTTGGCAAGATTATAAATTTCCATAAGTCTTTATTATTTTCAAAAACATGATAGTCACTATTCAATATAATTTGAGGTAAGTCAAATGGGTGGATCATTTATCTTTTACAGATAAGGAAATGGGCTGAAAAAAAAGCTTTGAATGATAAATCACTGGCTTAAAGGTTGAAGCTGCTTAAAGGAAGAGGGAGAGTGAAAAGAAGTCTTGATACTTCTAAATGTAGTTTCTTTGTCATTGTTAAAAATCACGGCTTGATCAGACCTATTCAATAGCGTGTAAGCTTCACCCAGAAACATGACAGCACATGAAACCTGTCTGTCTTTTTCCCACAGCTGGATGCATCCTACTCACTTTAGACCCCGTTGAGGATGTCGTGGCCAATTTGGAGTATTTTCTACTCGATAGGTGTTAGATGTGAGCCTTAAGTTCTAGCTGAAAATGGCCCCGGAAAAGAAGAAATGCTGTAAAATGGGGATGTTTTCAGGACTTCCACTTTGTGATAAGTAACCTTCACCCATGCATTTGAATATTTTCATTTATTACTTTTGCAATCACCGTACACAATTGCTGTTGACACTAATAGTTTTCTCATTTGCTCTGTGTCTTTTTGTGTGTGTGTGCACAATATTGACAGTGCATCTGATTTTGGATTGATCCAGGGAGATTGACTCACAATGGAAAAACTTATGAGATAATAAAATATGTGCACAAGATTTTTTAAAATAATTAAGAATTGGTCTTATCTCTCTATTGTAAAATAACCCAAGTATGACTGGTAAGTATAGATTTATAGTAATATACATATAATTAGAATATTTTAAAACCATTTGGTATGATGTTTTTTTCTTTTTGATAAATAGAATACAAATTAATAAGGGACTCTTTTTTAAAATCACAGGAGGTGGTAAGTGTTCATAGTGAATAGGCTCCAGAAAGCCAGTTCATGCACTAAGGATAAATCCTGATCCCACTGCCAGTGGCCCCCAAAACTGCCCAAGCCAAGCACCTGTCACCTACATTTGGAGGGTGTAGTTCGGTCCTATGCAGGTTCCCTAGCCATTGGTCCAGATTCAGTGAACTACCACTAACTTTAGTCAGCTGTTTCTCCAGTTTTCCCCATCATGGTCTTGACCTCTTTGCTCCTATTGTCATCACTACTATTTCTCTTTAACTGGACTGCATGAGCTGAGCCCAGTGCTTAGCTGCAGATCTCTGCATCTGCTTCCACCAGTTACTCAGTGAAGGTTCTATGATGACAAAGATGCCATCAATCTGATTGCATGTGAAGGCAACTTCAGAAACGCTCTCCAGTACTGATTTTAGAGTCTTAGCTGGAGTCGTCCTTGCGGATTCCTGGGAATTTCCCTAGTGTTAGGTTTCTCACTAATCCCATAATGCCCCGCTCCATCAGAATACTTCTTTCCTTGTTCTCCCTCTCTGTCTTTCCCCTAACTTGACCATCCTGTTCCCTCTCCCCTTCTACCCTCCCCTTTTCACTCCAAGCTCCCAAGCTCCCAATTTACTCAGGAGATCTTGTCTATTTTCCCTTCCCATGGGGATCAATGCATGTCTCTCTTGGGTCCCTCCTTGCAAGAAATAAAAATAAATTATAAAGAGCAGGAATCAGCAAAGGAAGCTGATAAGTATCCTGGACCATATCCAGCTTCTCAACAGCTTTAATTGTAGCTCTACAGGTAGAATGGAGAATGTACATGAAGAGTTTAAAGAGATGGCTCAACCTGAACCAGTACAAACAGTTCAGTGTTCAAAGTTCCACTGGACAGATATGCTAGATGATGGATTGGGAGTGCATGGTTGTATATACATTGGGATAAAACACCACTGAGAGATTCAATCTGGAAAATGAGGCATTGTACAATGGTAAGAATGAGGAAGCTTCATATCTTTCATGGGACACATACCACTTAGTCTCCTTCCAGGTACCGGGAAAATGAGCCAGATTGAACAAAGGCAACAAAAAAGGTTTCTTTTCATGTAGTCTAGAAGGAAAGATGGACATCAAACAATAACACATCCATGACCCCACCACACATACCCTGGGGCACCGAGCTTGCTTACCAGGTACAGGCACTTGCTGACAAGCCATACACTCTGACTCCAGTCTCGTGCCCACATGATGGAAAGAGAGAACTGATTCCTGCAAACTGTTCTCTGATCTCCATAAACTATACCCACATGGCCAAAGTGATATGAAATAATCATCTACTTATCACAAGATTAAAAGCACTGCAAAATAGAAATTCAGGATTCCATAAGGAGGCCTTACAATTGAATCTAGCAGTATATAGGGGGTTAGACTTAAAAAGTCCTTTGTGGAATAATAAAATGACAAATTCAATTGATTATAATTATGAATCTTCAATGATCAGCAGGGAAAATTAAAATACTTAAAATACCAGCTTGCTTATTAAAGAAGGATCTAAGATACTTCCTTCTAGTTTTATGTTTTAATACTTGTAGCATAAACTGACTCCTTGGGCAAACATTCCTGATATTCATTGAATATTCAGAGTGATAAAGGGACTCTCTAGGATTCCAAACAGTACATAATTTTGAGTGCTTTTACTCCATGACCCTGTAGATGTCATAAATTCCTATATTTTTAACCAAGATAGACTTCTCTGCTTTTGGATGCAGGTATGTGCCCTAGACAGGAATATGAGATACCGAATGCTAGTGGATTGTATTCAGAAGTAGTAAAAGCAAAGGAAACCACAGTCAGGTTTTGGTCCTTATTCATTTATTCTGCAAATTGTCATTCAAAATGTACAGCTAGTTATAAAGTGGGATTCTTGAGAGAGTGGAAATAACAAGCCATGTCTTCTCTTTCCTCCTTGGAAAATGTTACTTGTTATATGATAGAGGTCTTTACGTATATTCAGGTGTATGATGTTTTTTGTTATCATTATTATCATTATTTACATCTTATTAGCTCTTCACCTTGAGCTAATGTGGCATTTTAATGCTGTGGAAAATCAATGAGGCAAAAGTTTCCCATGCTACCACAAATAATTCCTGTTGATTTAAGCACAAAAGATAAAACCCACCACGTGGACAGTATGGATAAAGGGATGATAATGCACACACATATACCATCCATTATTGAGAATATTTTAAGTGGTTTTGAAAATTAGTGTTTTCTCCTAGGAGGAAAAGATTCCTTTATTGAATGACCATAACCTGAACTGAAGCTTGCTTTCTCTGTAATTAGCTATGTCCTCACTTCTGATAATGATCCCAAACTTCGGATTTAATTAGACTCTAATTGCTGTTTTAAATTGTCTCCTGCATCAGACTTTGCTTGCTTTGCCATCTCATTCTATTTTTTTCCATTTTCTATTTTCATTCTGGTATTGAGACCATAGTACCTAACAAGTTAGTTACAAAACTTTTTAGCAAACACTGATCCTAACAAGAAAACATGTTTTCCAGGAAGCTACTTTTAGTACTGCCTTGATGATCTACAGAATGGCTGTTTTCCAAGAACATTTGAAGTTTCTTCAGTGAAAAAAAAAATACCCACGATTCCTTGTGCTTAGGTGTAGCAAAGTGTCTGAGCCCTGAGCAATGGGACCATGGATAAAAATGTTGTTAAGCCACAAAAGCTCTCCCACAATGCTCTGTTTTTTATCCTTCCCTTCCTGCTGGCACTGTGCAAGTAATTTTTGAAAGTCATCTACAATTTTCAATCATTTGTGAAGCTGCATGTGTTCCTCAAGCCCTTACAAGATCCCATATTTGAGTGATACAAGTCTCTTAGTGGATTAATCTGGAGAGATTCAAGCCTAATCTGATCTGTCATAATATCTAGTGTTATCTCTCCCCAAATGCTTGGCAATATCTTCCATTGTTATTTCCGTATGCTTATATATTTGTTGTACCTATGTTTCTCAGAAATAAAAAACATATAATCCCCATTGGTATGTGCACATGTGTGTGTTTGTGTGAGAGATAGAACCAGAAAGACAGAGAGAGAGGAAAAAGGGAGGGAGAGAGAGAAAAAAAAGAAAGGAAGGAAGAAAGGGAGAGAGGAAAGGAGGGAGGGAGGGAGGGAGGAAGGAAGGAAGGAAGGAAGGAAGGAAGGAAGGAAGGAAGGAAGGAAGGAAGGTGACAATCCTGCTTGCATGAAGGCTGGAGATTCAGGTATGCTGTGAGATCTCAGCTTTAACAGAAATTTCACTCAAGTTCCTCCTCAAGGAAACCTCAGCTGTGCTGATTCGTACACTTATTTGAACAATTGTACAAAGTCATCCTACATTGATGATAATTCCCTTTGCTTAAATTTAAATAATTAAAGATGCTAAGTATATCAATAAAATGGATTCCCAGAAACACCTAGACTTATGTTTGAATGGATAAATAGGTACAATATTTTAGACAATATAATACATTAAACTAATCATTGTAAGTCTGCTTGGGTAAGTCTTATGTCCCGAAAAGTAAACTTCCGGTAACTATTGGAAACTTTGCAGGTACTAGAAGTATCTAAACTAAAGACATTTCTGAAATTATACAACCATTTTCTGTTAGAAATATCCTTATAAGTATATATCAGAAGTTACTAAATGAAGCCTACAGTGGCCAATCTGACAAAATAAAGACATAAATAAAGATGAAAATTAAGATGTCTATACTTAACAGGGCAGGAACTCAGATTAGAAACTTCTAGCATTGTTTAGGAAATAATCAAAACTGCCTATGGGTTAGTTACTATATTTTTAAATTTTGTTTTTAAGACAGGATTTGTCTGTGTAGCCTCAGCTTCCTAAAACTCGCTCTATTTGCAGAGATCCTCCTGCCTCTGTCTCCTGAGTGCTGGGATTAAAAAGCCTGTGACACCACTGCCTGGCATTACATTACTCTTTATGTGTGAATATTAGTATGTTTTAATTTGCCCCCAATTTTTTGCTACTATAATCTAGAAGTTCTGTTGGAGCTGGTGACTCAGGAGATCTAACAAAGCCATTATTTTGGAAACAATGAAAATATGGAGAGTAGAAGTTAGGGGTTGATCTCTGCATTGAAATTGCTTTGTGTGGGAATCACATGTAACGTGGGGTCCTGGTAAATGGGGAGGTGGACTTTCCAGTCTGACTTTCATCACTGAGAGACCAATGCATCATAAACAAGAAAGCTAAGCAAGTGGTTCTTGGAATTAGGCCAGAAACTTTCTAGAACCTGAATTATGAAGAAATCATAAAGCATTTTGGACTTCAGGTTCCATCTGTGAATTTGAAAGGCTGTCTTTCATGATCTCTAATGCAGGGCCATATCATAGTCTGAACATTTATTTTTTTGTTTGGTTTTTTGGTTTTGTTTTGTTTTTTGAGACAAAATTTTTCTGTAGCTTTTGAGCCTGTCCTGGAACTAGCTCATGTAGAGCGGGCTGGTCTCAAACTCAGAGATTCGCCTGCCTCTGCCTTCCGAATGCTGGGATATAAGGCATGCACCACCACCGCCCAGCTGACCATTTAGTTTTAACACTTCTTGATTCTAAGATATATGTTCACAGGGTAAAAGTATGTCAGCCTTCTCCCTCTTGCTTACTATAAAGTGTTTAGGATTCCTTCAGGGCTTAGTCCTCCTTTAATTATAAACACTGGGAATGGTAACAGCTTCTGCTATTATATACTGAAGCCACCTAAGTGTTTGGCAATTCACATTCAATTTCACACTATCAACAACATAACCCAATCAGACTCGGAATATTAAAGCCAAGATGCAACGTCACAGTAATTTTTGTTGTCACACAGTTAAAATGAGGCAGTGCTGGCATTCACAGCCAGGTGTCGTGACATTGGGACACTGAAGCTGTCACAAGCATCTTGTCAGCTTTTGCCCCGGGAGCCGTGTGCAGCATTGTGACTTCAGTTTTTATCTATCCATCACAGCTCCCTTTTTGGCTGTGCACACTCCGGCTCCACTTGTCTCATTATTTCCCTGCCCATACCCATGCACATATCTCATCAGTTTTTGTCATCCCCTAATAATGACAGCTGATTGCTTCCCACTGCAAATCGCTTTTCACGTTGGCCTCTCCTCAATGGCCAGTGCGAAGTTTATAGTTTGTAAAATCAGCAAAAGGGGCTGCACATGAACAGAAGCTATTCTCCCCTATCTTGAGACTTTGTAATTGGTTAGGCAATTTAGAGAACAGGAGTGGAGTGGAAATGAAACATGTGAAACACAGTAAAATAGAGAAGCAGAGAGATTGCTTCTGAAGGGTGGTTAAATTGCCTGGGTCAGTGTCCTCCGTGGAAAAGCTAATGACATCTTCTGAGAAAGGCTGCTTCTTTCTTTGCAATAAAAAAGCTCTTTCAGGACCATAAACAGCCCTCTTCTGCCCCACCAGCGTCATCCTTCCTGTGTCTTAGCCTAACCCACTCTACTATGCTCTCTCTACAAAGGCTCATATAGCTGCCATGCTGCACTGATGGAATGATGTCTTCACTAACTTCCTTTTAGCAAATGTTCTCACAAAGAGACTTCTCAGGCAAGTTCTTTATTACTGCTAAGTTTTTATTCCAGAAAGCTCATGCTTTTTCCATCAGAAACTTTTGTTTGATTTGTGATTCCAGATATAAAAGGTTCTAAATAAAACCCAAACTTAGAGATTTCACAGGCTTTTATAGAAATTCCCATTTTCTATGAAGTCATGAGTCTAGGCCTACAGATCACTTCATTGTGAGTCATTAGATATCTTTACCTTCATAGACAAATACCTCTAAAAATTCTGGAGTGTGTTTATTTGTTACAAAGATCTATCCTGACTATTACCATCCACCTTGGTCTAGGTACACCTCATTAAGACTGGTTGTTCTGGTTCAAATATGTCACCTGTAAGTTTACATACGGAAAATTTGGTTTCCATCTGTGGTGCTATCTTTGAAGATGAGTCTGGAGTAAGGAAGTTGCTCACCAGAAGAATAACTTCGAAGGCTACATATCTTATTCCTGCTCTTTTTTTCTCTACTTTGTGACAGCCATGAATCAATCTTTCTTATCTCATACACTCACACCAAGGTCAAGTGTTATTCCAATACAGACCCAGAATTAACGGAGCTGAGGAGTCTAGACTGAAATGATTGAAACCATACAAAAGTAACTGAATAAATAAATAAACAATTAAAAATGCATGTTATTGATGAAACCCCCTTTCCCCCTTAAGTTTCTATTATTCGATATTTTTCACAGAATTGCAAGAATAACTAATGTGAAAGATTGGAGCCAGAAGTAGTGAAATTATAATAACTAATCAGGTGGCTCCTAAATAGTTGGTTATTTTGCAGAATTTACTGGAAAATACTGGAGAGGTGGCCTAGAGAATGCTTAGAACACTGTATTCAGAACTTGGTTGAAGAATCTAGTGGAATCTAATGAATCATAAGACTAGGATACCCACAGACCTTTGAAAGGTCAAAGTCATAGTATTTCATATGGGATAAATTACTCTACTGGTAACTGTTCTAAAACACATAAATGTTAAAAATTGAAAAATATTATTCATTTTCTAAGACTGAGGGATTCCGGTTTTAATGAAATGGCCTAATATTCTGGGTAGTTTCAAGGGAGAACAGTTTTTAGACAATAGCATGGATTTTTTTGTTATTTTTTTAATTTATCCATTCAAATATTTACACTTACTTTCCTCCTCCCAATCCCCTCCCGCTCCCCCACACCACCTCCTCCCTTTCCCTCCCTGCTTGAGAGATGGCAGGGAATCCTGCCCTGTGGGAAGTCCAAGGCCCTCCCCGTTACATCCAGGCCTAGGGAGCTGTGCATCCATATAGACTAGGGTCCCCAAAAGCCAGAACATCCCATAAAAACAAGTCCCAGTGCCTTTATCAATGGCTTCTCAGTAAGCCTCCATTGTCAGCCACAATCAGAGAGTCCGGTTTGATCACATGCTCAGTCAGACCCGGTCCAGCTGGATTTGGTGAGGTCCCATTAGAACAGGCACATTGCCTCAGTTGGTGGACCAACCCCTTGTGGTCTTGATTTCCTTGCTCGTCTTCTCCCTCCTTCTGCCTTTCAACTGGACCTTGGGAGCTCAGTCTGTTGCTCTGATATCTCTGTCTCTATCTCCATCTGTCATCAGACGAAGATTCTATGGTGATATTCGAGATAATCATCAGTGTGATAGTGGGGCAAGGACAGTTCAGGCACCCTCTCCTCTGCTGTCCAAGGACCTAGCTGGGGACATCCCCGTGGACACCTGGGATCCCCTCTAGAGCCAAGTCTCTTGCTCACTCATTTGTGGACTCTAGCTATAAACCAAGTACATTAATATAGTCCACAAGCCCGGAGAGGCCAAATAACAAGGTGAACCCAAAGAAAAACATATATAGATCCTCCTGGAAATTGGAAGCAAACAATATTGCCAGGCAAAAGTTGTGAGCTTGGGGCAGGCAGGGGTGGGAGTGAGGTTGTGGGAAGGGGAGAGGGGGAGAAAGAAGGGAGATAGGAAGGACTGGCTAGAGCTTGGGGGAGTGGGAGGGTGGAGACGGAAGAAGGATGGATATAGGAGCAGGGAAGAAGATACCTACATTAAGGGATCCATTTTAGGGTTGGCAATAGCGTGGATTTTTATGATCAATTTTAGACAAGTTTGGTGAATTTCTGATCAAACAGAACCCAAAGATTAGAAAACAAAATGACACATGTAGTTTGATAGAAAAGATCACAGTTTAAAGCTGTAGACAAAGGATATGTGGCTAGTACAGAGGTTAGTATTTTAAAAAGAATTGACATTTAATTGTGGCTGGGGTTGGAGGTCACTTTTTTCAGTTGTATAGCCACTGATGGGTGATGCATGCTCTGGTAAGTGACTTACACCCAAGTTCATTCAGCAATCCTAATTAAACTCAGTAAATCTCTGTATACTTTTATCTCTTTCTCTCTCTCTCTGTCTCTGTCTGTCTGTCTCTTACGTACACACATATACATACACACTTGAAAGTAGAAGGAGAACCCTGTTGAAAAAGGTCACTTATTGTTTCCCAGCTGCTCAGCCCCAAAATAATCACACAGAAACCATATTATTTAAATCACTGCTTGGCCCATTAGCTCTAGCTTCTAATTTGTTAGTTCTTACATCTTAATTTAACCTATTTCCATTAAACTGTGCATCACCACAGGTTGTGACCTACCAGCAAAGTTTCAGCACATCTGTCTCTGGTAGTGGCTTTATGGCTTCTCCCTGACTCTGCCCTTCTTTCTCCCAGAATTCAGCCTAACTTTCCCCAACTAATTAAGTTCTGCCCTTCTATAGGTCCAAAGCAGTTTTCTTTATTCACTAGTGGTAATCACAGCACATTACCCACAATACCTCCCCTTTTCTGTTTAAATAAAAAGGATGGTTTTAACTTTAACATAGTAAAAAACAAGTTATCAAACAAGAATTACAGTTATAATATTTATATCATTTTTGTTTTTTTTTTTTTTTCGAGACAGCATTTCTATGTAGTTTTGGAGCCTTGTAGACCAGACTGACCTTGAACTCATAGAGATCTGCCTGCCTCTGCCTCCCAAGTACTGGGATTAAAGGCATGATCCACCACTGCCCAGCCACAGAAGAGACTTTGAACTTTGGTTTTAGAATAATTTTGAAACTGGGAAAAAGATGAAATGAAACCATTGTGTATTATGAGAAATATTTGATTTAGTTTGAAGATCAGGATGCAATTTATGGTTTAGGGAGACATGCTTGGGTACAAATGTAATAATGGGTAGTCTTGTGATGATTAGTTTTTACTGTCAGTTTGATTTAATTAATAAAGGCATAGAAGATAAGTAGTGCTCAATGATGGGTGTGTTGTTTCAATAGGTGATTAGGTCTTGAGAGATCTGACACCATGAATCATTTAAGCTATAAATAAGTTCAAAATCTGAATTGATTACTAAATGGTGGCATGACTTCCTGCCTGGTTTGAGAAAATAAATTATGAGGTGATGCTTTTGGGAACTATATTTTCCCCTGACACTTGATACTGCTCTACCCTACTTCCTGTCTGCTGTGAGATGAGAATATATTTCATCACAGTGATGCTCTGTCCAAGAACCTTGGACCAAGTGACCATAAACTAAAATGTGAGACTATGAGATAAATGAATCATAATTATCACAAATAATTTGATCACATCCGTGAAAAGCAATTGATATATTTGTGCATCTCAACTGAAAAGTACCTTAGATTTTGTTTCCTATGAAAACTATTCACTCTTAACATCTGGGTACACTATTTTCTTTCCAATCATCAAAACTTTAAGTCATTTTAACTATAACAAATATATATATCAGAAAAAGGATCCAGGAGAAAGAAACATTGCTGGAAACTTTCATGAGTCTTGGAGTTCAGCAAACCACTTGAAGTAAATTTGACATAGTAACATTTGTGAACAATATAAGAATGCAGTCTCATGACCATCTTAAAAGAGGGATGGCTTATATCGTGAATGTTGAATGATTGCCACTCCACTTTTAAACTCAGAAATATATTGTTTATTAATTAATTCTTCAGTTTAATACTTATCAGGAATGTTGTTATCTAAAGACATACAGTCTCAAATTTCACTTATGCCTCAGTTTCACTGTTCTAATTAGACTCTGCAGGCTTGCTGTTTATTTGCATATGCTGATTTATTGAATAATTATGATACTTTTTCCTTTTTTATTGTCTTTTCTATCATGAGGAATAGGAAATTCAATGCTCTCTAAAATTCTGTTTAAAGAAAGTTAAAAAGCAGACCATAAAACCGAGTTCTCCAGTTTTCTTTGTATATGCTGTGAATGATGATGCAATAGCTTGAGGAGTCATAGATATAACTGAGAGATGAAGTGGCATCACAATATATTCTTAGTGAATTTCCTTTCTTGTGAATTTCAGCATTCTTTGAGTCTTTTAATGACATAATTACAAATAATTTATGCTAAAAAGAACAATGATAAAATGACTGCTAGAAAAATAGTAAAATGTCTTGAAAAAAAATAAGAACCATTTAAATTTAACCCTGTGCCTTAGATTGATCAGCATCCGGTGGATCCATAGCATAATTGCAACATAATATGAATTTATTCATTACTCTCTGTTCTTCTTAGATTATTTAAAAAAACTGCAGTTGAATAAATTCCTGGATAAACAATATTGTCTCAGTCTTTATGCCTGTGTTAATATAACTGCATTTCTATGGGGAGACTTGACAGAGAGAAGAGAACATTAAGTTTACTGGACTCCAGTGTCCAAAAAAGGGCTTTTTCATAGCCCGGTTTGTATTCATATCAAAAGAGCTCATTCTGAACTCTGATATTAAGCTGTCTGCTTGAGACGCTCCTATCAAAAGCCTTTCAATAAACATAACTTCCATCTTTATTCAAATGATTGATCAAGAGCTTAGGGTTCTCTTCTTTTTGTTTACATGAGGTGGGATAGATCTGCATTTCCTAGTGGACTTGTGGTATTAACTAGGGAAAGCAATCATTTATTTTACTTTATTAAAAACATACAAAAGTACATATGTTTATTAAAATTTCATTGAAGACTAGAGATTTTAGGAATTTTTTATATGAATAAGAGAGGTAGAGTTTAATTTAATAGAGTAGCTATTTTAGATTGGCTTTGTGTTTAATGGAATGAACTAATTGATGGCAAGTGCAAAGTGTCTCTAGCCCAGCAGTTAGTATGTACCTACTGTAATGAAAGACCTTAGCAAATTGGATATAAAGTTAAATGCAAGATTAAAATGAATCTCAGTCGCATTCAACATATAAAGGATACTCATGTTGAACCAGAAATTGCTTCTAAGACAACAGTGGAACAGAAATCTCTTTTCTCAATGGGTAACATCGTACTGGAAAAAACTGACATTTATGGAAGTAAAATTGCAATAATATGAGAGTGGTGCTATTTGAACAAATTCTATAGTTCTTTACTGTGGAATAAATAAATCAATCAAGCATAGTTCAGAAAAGACTTTGCATGTATGTGGGGAACACTGAGCATAGGAACACATTTGATAAGAGGCTGGAAACAATTAGATAACAACCAATGGAGGGACAAACTGTGTTGAAATGTACCATGGATTTGAGGAGGAGATGGGATCTCTGGGATGTTTAGAGCATGAGATATGTATTACAGGGACCATTGGGTTTGGTGTATCTGGTTGTGTACCCATCTATATATCCCAAACCCTCTGTGCCAGTTGACTTTGAAAAACATGCAGATGATGAAATAATAGGTATTATTCTGTTCTGGGATGGGTGAGACAGACGTCCTTAACATCATCCAACAGGCTCTTGTTCCTTTGCTTAGAAAAAAAGTTGGTTACTTTCTGAATTCTTGCTGTGTCACACACAAAATAAAGGTAAAAACCATTCTGGAATGTCACTTGTTTTGTAATAATCAGATGCCTAACGCAATAATACAAAACAGACTTTTCAGGTAAGCTTGATGCTTGGTAAAATTTTTATAGGAATCTTGAATAAGCAGACTCATATTGGGTACCAAACTGTTCATGCAGAACTGTGGAGCTAAAATGGACAGTACAATAACAAACTATTGCCTCAACAGACTCATCTTGTCAATAGAGCAATGTAGTTGGACCACTTTTATTTTGTTTTGTTTTAGCTTATGGGAGTAGCAACTGTATTCACAATTGGGTGGGATGTAGACAAAATTATTGAATGAAACTGAGAGGACTTTGGATTTTGGTTGGCTGTAAGGAATTTTCTTTCTGGTCATTTATTTTGACAACTAGAGATTTTGACAATCATCTTTATGTTAGTATTACCATCTTCTTCATTTTTAGTTGTGAACACTGTTGTATGATGTCCCTCAAGTACCCAATTCTTTCTCAATACCTTGTTGGTGAATGGATGAGAAAATGATGTATCAGATATGAAGATTGTTATATGACATCATATGTTCTATATGGTAATAATCTTGGACAACAAATTACAAGACATGGTTACAGCTTTCCTTGAATGCAAGATGCAGACCCCACACCTCAGTATAATTTCCATGTTTCCGAGAGAGGACAGAATCCCTTTCTTTGGCTTTTTAGATTTAGGCTGGCTAGCTTACTTGCTTGCAGAGGGTCTGACCTTCAGTTCGTCAAAGAGACTGGGAACGAGATGCAGACTTGGTGAAAAAAAAAACATACAGACTTCTTCTGAAAGATAAAAGTTTCTTTTCTCTTTTATTATTTCTTCTGCCACTTGTTCTATTGTATTTTTTTTTCTGTTCTGTTCTACCCTGATATTTCTCTTCTGTCTCTTTCCTGATGACATCCTTCTAACTACTTCCTGATGATTTTCTCCTATATTTTTTCCTTCCACATCTTTCCTGGTATATTCCTTTTCTTTATTTATTTTTGCCCTTATAGTTTATAGATCTCAGGAAAATCTTTCAATAATATAAAACTTACAATGTGTTTAAATTCTATTTTAAGTGAACAATTATAATATATAAAAGTAAAAACTCTGTTTTCCATATCTATGGCATGATTAAACAGTTTACATATTACAGATGAAAGCCAAACGATTCCCTGGAGCTTTTATCTTTTAGACTTCTCACAGATCTTTCAGCCATAACCATTTACATAGTAGTAGATTTTATAATTGCCAGAAAACAGGTTACTAGCTTCACTTTTCATATTTTAGAGCCCATTCCAATTATCATAACTAACCATCCAATTCTTTGTTTTCTAGTTACATGAAGTTAATTATATCAAGCTTTGTTTTAGCTATGAGGCAAACTAAAACCCATGAACACATTTCCCAATATCAAAAAGAAGTTAAGTTAACTCCTAGGACTTGATTGTTTTCTTTAATCATTAACCTAAAGCATAGTCTACACAGCTCCTCAAGAGAAACTCAGAAGTCCTATGTGACATTTCCCTGTTCCCTACTTTCTATCTTCTTTAGTCCTTCCCTTATCAGGGGGGGGCAGGGGCAATACTTTAAATAATACAGTTTAAGAGAAAATCATCTTCATAATAGTCCACCAGTAAAAATGCCCAGTAGAACAGGAAATTACCATGAGATAATCACATTGCATTAAAGGTAGTGGGGATCCCACACACCCATTCAGACTATGCCAGATACCAGAGAGAAATGGAAGTAGCAACCATGTAAAGGTTCAGCAGTAGCTAGAACATTCTCCTCAGGGCCTTGCCTATCTGAGATTCACCCATCAGTGCCTTACGTTCTGATAGTCTGAATTCTTGAATTCAAGTGTCACCTGTTGCTCCTCTGACACAGCAACCGGCACTTGCTCTTTCTGTACAGTGGATGCAGGGATGCAACACTTTATGAGGTCCATGTCTAGAAGTCTGAGTGCTTGGGTGCTTTTTTATGTATTGTTTGGAACTGATCCAGGTGTCTCTGTTCCTGAAGAGCAATGGCCATATGGGGAAAGACAATAAGTGAGTCATCCATCTTAGATTATTCAACTTTAGTTTAGTCCCAAGCCAACTGTTTTCCTTGCATGTGATTTCAGGCAAGATCAGTTGAAAACCATCCTGGCTAGCTAGCCCAAATTACTTGATGTTCTAAACTGAATAATTTCAGGTGTGGCTTCCTAGATAGCAGAATATAGCTGTTATCACTCTCTGTATCATTCCCTGCCATGTATCTCTAGTCTAGTTAATTACCTGGAACATAAATGATAAGCCAACTATTAAATTCTATTTGTTTACTTATTTATTTATTTTCTGGACTATGTATTTATTTCTTAGTAGAACTGCTTGAGGGAAATATTATTCTCATTATCCCATTATGTATGAAAAATTAAGTTTAGAGAGAGAAAGTAACTGGTGTATATCAGAATGCCAACAGGAAACAGATGGCATGCACAGATTAGGTTAAATCAAGAAGAATTAGTACAAGGGCTACTTCCAAAGACATGGAGAGACAGTCTGTAATATCAAATCTTGTTTGTATCCTCAGGTCTGAGAAGCCAAGAAGAATAAACAACAACAACTGCATATACACTGCACAGGGCATTGGCAGCATTGTCTATTGGCTTAAATGGCAGTAGTTGTTAGTGTGGTACTCACAGGAGAGGAGATGTAGAAAATAAACAACATAGTCTTACTTTCCTATTCTCTTTTAATTTCTTGCTAATTTTTCTTGGTCACACTTATAGAAAAAATATTCAATCATAAAAATATGCCTAAGAATAGGATGTCTTTTTCATCTTTACAAAAATATACCAACCTCCTGGAGAACCTGTTTAAAAATCCACCCACATGGACATTCTTCTAGGCACAGTGGGATAGAGAAGTCTGGGGAGGGTTTCAAGAAGAGTGGCAAGTACACACAGCATGTATTTAACCACTTGGGTTTGCTGATACGACTGCTACAATATTGGAACTGAGTTCCACCTCTCCAAAGTTTCACAAGAATAAGTGCCTAAAATCATCTTATGATACTAAAGTTTGCCTTGTACATTAGCAATTTAATTAGTTAAGGGTTGGGGCAGGCGTTTGTGGTGATGTTTCTCAAGGTGAGAAAAGCATCTCTCTCTATATATATCTCTTTCACACACACACACACACACACACATACACACACACACACACACAACACAAACACACCACATGTTTCTTATGATACTTGTATGCTAAGTGCCCAAGGAAGACTGGAAACTGTTTACTCTCTTCTAAATTGTTGATTTTATTTCATAAAGTGAAAGTGGGAACAGAGTAAATTTCTACCAAAGGACAACTTGGTCATGAAAGCAAAGAGAAACTGTATTTATGGTTTGTAGTATGTTCAGGGTGGCTCAATGAGAAAAGTGATGGTGTGGAGATCTAGTTCTAACTTCTCTGCTGAGAGGCATGCTACTATCATCCACTGATTTAAACTGTCAATAATTCCATTTCCCATCTATCAAAATAGTAAAATTCTGCCTTTTCTGTTTATCTCAGAGAATAAGATCATATAGAACAACTTCACAATACGTACATGCATTATACATTGAAAAACGCAGATCTCTTTTTTGGTGTTTATAAACTATTTTCCTTTTTAGCAAGTTCAAATATTATGCTCACATACAGAGAGAGGGGGGGGGCTTGCTTCTTTGAACAAATACTGTTATACTTGATAGCTTCCACTCTGAACTCTTTGAACATTGTGGCATGCAGAAAAATTGTGCAAGCCGGTCACAAAGAGCCTTCACCTTGTGTGGTATTCCTTTGTGTTTTCTGCCTAGAAAGCAAAGGCTTTCATTGTGTGTATCCCTGAGAGACTGAACCCAGACTTCATGTTTGATTCATAAAATCTGGGCTTGAATAATCACTAGGGGCAGGAGCAACCCGGCCTGGGTTACAAGATTTATAAAATACAAACTCCCTGCCTCTCCTTTGTTGCAGTAGGCTAAGAGCTTCCGTTAGGGGGCATGGATCAAAGAAGGCATGGAAAGGAGTGATGACCTGACAATATTGAATGCGGATGCCTATTAGTACACAGCTCGGTATTCACAGGAAATGAAAAGCCTGTAGGAGTAAGGAGTACAGGTAACAAAGTAATCAATTGAGGAATTTGGAATCAAATATATTGAGGGAATTATTCATTTTTAATATTTACTTTTATTTTAGGTATGCTAGTTTGTCCCATATGTCTAGGCACATGCTTTATCCTCAGAGGATAGAGAAAGGTCCTGGATACCCTAAACTGGAGCTACAGATGGTTGTGAGCTGCCAAGTGTGTACTGAGAGTTGAACCTGGATCCTCTGGAAGAGCAGCTAATGTTATCAATGGCTAAACCTTTTCTCTCTAGTCCCCACTGACAGAATTCTTTGATTTACTTTTACCCTGGCTAAATGTGCTGCTTAAATGAACTTTGTAAACTCCAAGTAGTTCCTTTCTGAAAGCCACTGCCCTCGCTTTGTTTTCCAGGCACATACTGCCTCTCTCATACTGATGTTTATGTTTTTTTTCCATAATTTGCCTATGCCAATGCTAATTACGTGTGTGTGTGTGTGTGTGTGTGTGTGATGGGATAGTTCATGTTGTTTCCTGGTGTTTGGAATCTAGATTCTTTATAGAACCTAGAATCCTAGAATGACCTCTTTATCCCCTTTCTGTCTTCTTTGTGATTTCAGAATAAATACATCACTTTAGCTCTTGTTTGTTATAGCATCCATAACTTCATCTAATTTAATAGATTGCCACAATTCTGATTCTAGTTAGAAAAGACATATAACACATTTCAATGCTGAAACAATGTTGTGTTTTGTGAATGATTTATATTTATTTACATTATTTAGGAAACCCATTGAGAGCGAGCACATCTTAATGGTTTACATAGTGATATTTCATGTGTATTTTAATAAATAAAGCTTGCCTGAGGTTCAGAGAGTAAAACAGCTGCACTGATTAGTCTTACAGACAAGGCAGTGGTGACACACACCTTAATCACAATGGCTACCCTTGTTCGACAGAGAAACTGGATGGTGGTGGTGGTGCATGCCTTTAATTCCATCACTAGAGAGGACTATAAGATGGGAGGAGAGAGTTCTCACATATAGCCTCATTCTGAATGCCTGGAGGCAGAATTGCATTTTAGACTGAGATAAAAGTAAGAGCCAGTGACTGACTGTTTTCTTTTTCTGATCTTCACGTTGAACCCCTGAATTTCTGTCTTTGGGTTTTTATTAATCATGCTACAGGTTTAGGGTGTTTTAATGGGAAAATATGGACTTGATGTTTTAGTCAACATATGAGTATTTATCACTACACTGGTGTCTGGGAGTCGAACACATAGTTTCCGTCATATTTGGTATGTTTTGAGGATCTGTTTTGCATTACCCTCTGAGCATCTTTTATCATCACCTGGAAGAGAGCACAGCTGTAGGAAGCATGCTCTCATGGGTGTTTTTAAAACACTAATTCACTCATAACAGGACCAGCATTAGAACTGATCGCCCAAAGATGTATGTTTCTATTACCACCACAGTAGGGTGGAGGTGTGTGTGTGTGTTTTATAACAATTAAAACTTCTAAATATCAATATAAGTAGAATTATAAATTTTAACCTATAGCAGGATATAATCTTTAATTGCCTATAGTTCTTGTATAAGGCTTAGACTACATGAGATTCCCCTTTTCATACTAGTGTACCTGTTGGCATTGCCATTTTTCAGGACCTGTTTGGGTAACCATATGTTGAGGAATTGTGGCTTAGCTTTCTCATCATATTCTAGGAGACAGATCTCACAGCAGACGCATGGGTCCTCTGGCTCTCATTATAATCTTTCTGGTCCATCTTCCCTGATAGTCACTGAACCTTAGGCACAGGTACTGTGTTGCAGATGGATTCGTTGGAAATGGAAACTCTGAAATCATTTGTTCTCTGTATTTTGTCCAAATGATAATTTCTGTACTGTTCTTCATCTTCTTCAAAGAGAAGCTCCTTTCATGAGGGGTGAGAGCCATAGTTATCTATGGGTATAAGGATAAGTGTTTAGATTGCAGTTAGGAACGAGGATGGTTTAGCAAAGTGGCAGTGGGAGATTCTCCGAGATCCATAAATTTACTAGCCCTAGTTTTTTTTTTTTTTCATCTGTGGCATAGTTTCATGCCTGTTGTGATGTGAATACACAACAGGGAACAACCACAGAAATGAGAGTAAAATAGATATGTAGAAGGGGCAGTGCTAGGGAAGGGACTGACAGGCTACAGGTGATAGAAATGCGTAAATAGCAAAAATAGGGTGATAAACTGGAGAACAAGAGCAATGCAAAAGGAAAGAGGAGGAGCCAGGAATTATACTTAGGAAATTTGAAAAATATTAGTAAGAAATCATTTTTATTTACCTAAATTTATATATGATCATGCAACACATACATAGGGACGGACAATTCTTTCCCCATAAGTCATAGAGCATTTAATGAAGCTTAATTTAAAAACTGAGTAACTGGATTATTTGTCCCTCTGGCCATTGATGCCTCCTGTTCTGCGTGAGGAATTTGACTATATTGCAGTATTCTCTCTCAGGAGGTTTGTTTGTCCAGTGTGAGAAGCGGAGTCATGGAAGCTCTATTTGTTGGCTGCACTACAGAAATAGAAAGTAACTAGGCTGACCATGGGAGTAAATTTGACCAGATTTTCATGCATTCCTCCCCTCCCCCGGAAAAAAGTCTCACTGTTTAGTTGGGGACGACTGAGAACTTACCGTTTAGACCAGGCTGGTTTTGTGTTCACTTTGTTCTGCCTGCCTTTGCCTCCTGAGAGCTGGAATGAATATCATGAACCATTGTTTCTAGCTGTGACCTACTATTTTAGTAGTACTTTCTATACTAGAATGAAAGTTCTACCATAAAGTTCTTGAGAGAATTTTGAAATCTGCTATAAGACACAGCTGGTTAGTTAACACTGCTAATGCACAAGCAGATAAATGTAAAATTTTGTCATTTCTAACTGCATAATTGCTGTTTTTAATCCTACCTCCTGCTGAGCCTATGAAAGGCTGTCTGCTGGACATGCAATGACAATTTCCTTCTTGAACTATTGTTGCAAGGAGACGGCCAGGCCGCTTGTTTGTCCCAGCCTCCTGGCTAGCTTAGCCCTAAAATATCCTTCTAGAGTCTTTGATGGAGTTGAAGAATTTATAGTTATATTTTCCTTAGTTATGATAAAAGATAAAGTAAATAGAAATATTGTAGCTGTAATTCTTGCTTGATACCTGTTATGTGTAATCTTACTATGTTAAAGTTAAAACCTTCCTTTTTATTTCAACAGAAAAGGGGAGGTGATGTGGAAGTCCCCCTCTGTGTGGTGCTTGTATTGGGTAATGAATAAAAAAAAAAACTGCTTTGTCCTGATAGGGCAGAACTTAGGTAGGCGGAGAAGATAGAACTTAATTCTGGGAGGAAGAAAGGAAAGCTGAGTCAGAGAGACTCTACGGATCCACTGGAGACAGACACTGGGAATTTTACCCGGTAAGCCACTGACATGTGGCGATACACAGATTAATAGAAATGGGTTAAATTAATACATAAAAATTAGCCAATAAGAAACTAGAGCTAATGGGCCAAGCAGTGGTTTAATTAATACAGTTTCTGTGTGGTTATTTTGAGGCTAAGCTAGTCAGGAGGCCAGGACAAATAAGCAGCCTGGCCCTCTCCTGGTAACAAACTATCAGCTGCTATGATCACCTGAAAGAGATCTGCTAAGATTAAGCCTAGTAAGTTTTCATTATTTATGGAGTATTAAGAGGCCACACCCATCCTTTAAGATTTATAGACAATTAACAGTAGTTATTGGGGGTACAGAATGAAGTTTTCTTAAGCAGTATAGCCTCCAATAAAGCACCCAAGTTCCTGTAAATAATACCTTATCTACACTCCTCTAAATGACCTTAGTTATACCCATTGTTTCACCAAGTTGTATTTGAGTGAAAACATTTTTCTAGTTTGTCATTGGTGTCATACTTGTGATAGATAGACCTTTAATTGTCTCTATAATAAAAAATAACAAAACACTAGGAAAAAAGGTTAATTCATTTGCCAGCTCCCTGTTCCACATTTAGTGTTGCCCCTCATATGTTCTGTTCAAACCCATATTCAGCAGAATAGATATTATCGGTGATTCCGTTAAGACATTTTTATTGGCTAAAATAAAAAACACCAATAATAGCCTTTGTTGGAGTGGTTGTGGAGAAAGGGGTACACTCATCCATTGCTGGTGGGAATGCAAACTTGTGCAACCACTTTGGAAAGCAGTATGGTGGTTTCTCAGGAAATTCGGGATCAACTTACCCCTGGACCCAGCAATACCACTCTTGGGAATATACCCAAGAGAGGCCTTATCATACAACAAAAGTATATGCTCTACGATGTTCATAGCAGCATTGTTTGTGAGAGCCAGAACCTGGAAACAACCTAGATTCCCTTCAATGGAAGAATGGATGAAGAAAGTATGGAATATATACATATTAGAGTACTACTGAGCAATAAAAAACAAGGACTTCTTGAATTTTGCATGCAAATGGATGGAAATAGAAAACACTATCCTGAGTGAGGTAAGCCAGACCCAAAAAGAGGAACATGGGATGTACTCACTCATATTTGGTTTCTAGCCATAAACCAAGGACATTGAGCCTATAATTACTGATCCTAGAGAAGCTAAATAAGGAGAACCCAAAGAAAAACATATAGGCATCCTCCTGAATATTAACCTTCAGCAAGTGATGAAAGGAGACAGAGACAGAGACCCACATTGGAGCACAGGACTGAAATCTCAAGGTCCAAATCAGGAGCAGAAGGAGAGAGAGCACGAGCAAGGAACTCAGGATCATGAATGGTCATCTTAATCTACCAGATTCATTTAATTATTGTCAGAGGACAACTTGGTGAACAGGGGGTGAAGCTACCATGGAAATTCCTAACCCATATATGAATAGTTTAGGATAGCTTAAATCTTGCATGTCCACTTGGCTGTGTATTGCTTCAAGTTTCATCAGGTGATTAGCAGAGCAGTTTCAGAGGCTTCCACTTTATTCTACCAACTCATTCACTAAGGCCATTGTGAGATTAAAAATAGAAGCTTTGTGGGTCTCTTGAACTCACTTTGAGGTAGACCTGAGGTGGTCTCATCTTGGATCTACACATTTTCACTCTGAAAGAGAGAATTGAGCTGGCATCACAGATCTCTTGTTTGTCACTTGCCTGACCAGTTCTGTCTCTGACAAACCTAACAGGGAAAAGCTATCCTATTCAATTTGAAGACATTTGTATTGAAATTAATAAGAATGTTTGGCTGAGGTATAAGAGAGAATTTCAAATGTATACTACAATGATTTTGTACAAGTCCTCTGGCAAGGAAAGTCATTAGTCCTAATAGATATCTGTTGAAGGAGGCCACTTGTTGGTTCCCTGATGCTCAGCCCTGAAATAACCACTCAGAAACTGTATTACTTAAATCACTGCTTGGCCTATTAGCTCTAGCTTCTTATTTGCTACCTATTACATCTTAATTTACGTCATCTCCATTAATTCATGCATCACCACAAGGTGTGGCCTACCAGCAAAGTTTCAGTGCATCTGTCTCCAGCAGTGGCTCCATGGCTTCTCTCTGACTCCTCTTCTTTTTCCCAGCATTCAGTTTAGTTTTCCCCACCTAACTAAGTTTTGCCCTGCTTTAGGTCCAAAGCAGCTTATTTACCATTGATATTCATAGCATACAGAGAAGAATCGCACATCAGCTAGTAAGGCTTTAAGATTTCAAATAGCAAATCTGGAGGCAGGGTGCAATAGCATGATTCCTCATTGTTGCGATAGATATTCAAGCTCTATTTGCTACCTCTTGAGTAAAATCCAGGTCTATGTTGTCTACCCATGTTTATCTGGAAGACCATCATATATTATTAGCTATGGAAACAACTTTTTAAGTCTGGAGAGTCCCTTATTTCCATGCCAACTTTACTGCCTCTCATAGTATAATTATATCCATTTACCTCTGAAAATTCAATACCATCATCTTGGCTCTGGTGACTCACCATTGTCATGGACATTAGTAAATGCTGATCTATAGTAGCGTCTTCTATTCATTCACAGAGAGATGCCATCTCACTTTTCAATGAAGTTCTTATCTGTCTTCTTTACTATTGTATTATTAGTATTTAAATCAATTAACTTATCATTGGACCCTCCTGAAAAGCATGATCAACTGAAGTTCTTTTTTTTCACATAAAGTATCTATTAGTTCTAATAATTTTATTCATTATTTTTATATTTTTAATTAGCACAACAAAATAATGGATTCAATTATGACAGTTCCATTTATATATGCCATTGTACTTTGCTTATATTTACTCCCAGCCTCCTTTGTTCCTCTTCCCTCCTTTCATTTGCCCCTTCCTTTTCCCCCAAATAGTCTTGCTTTTGCTTTCATGTGATAAATATGTATCACATGTGTGTACATATTTATGAAGCATTCTCTGATACTCTGACTTATATATCTGCTAGGTAGTGATCATTTCAGGGTAATTAAGCTATCCATCACCTTAATGTTTTGTCACTTATTTATTGGGTGTATATTTAAAGTCCCTTTTTCGCTTAAATGTTTTGAGATGCAGACACAGAAATAACTATTGTTAAGTATATTCACTCCACTCTATTGTCAAACATCAGAACCTATTTCTCTTATCAAGCTACAAAAAAGTCTTTTTCTTCCCTAAATGTTTTGAGATGCAGACACACAATGAACTACCGTTAATTATATTCACTCCACTGTTGTTCAAACAACAGAACCTATTTCTTTTATCAAGCTACAATTTACAAATTGACTGAGCTATAGAATAATTTGACGGCAATGCTTATTGTTTAATACTTTTTCACATTTAGTACTAAGTCATCTCTGGCACTTATACCTTGTTCACTATAGATTACTGTCCTATTGAAGTGATGAGAGCTACTTTTTTTTAATTGATTTTTATTGAGCTCTCCATTTTTCTCTGCTCCCCTCCCCTTTAACCGTCCCCCAAGGTCTCCATGATCCCAATTTACTCAGGAGATCTTTCTTTTTCTACTTCCCATGTAGATTAGATCTATATATGTCTCTCTTAGTGTCCCCATTATTGTCTAAGTTCTCTGGGATTGTGATTTGTAGGCTGGTTTTCTTTGTTTTATGTTTAAAAATCACTTATAAGTGAGTACATGCAATAATTGTCTTTCTATGTCTGAGTTACCTCACTCAAAATGTTTTCTAGCTCCATCCATTTTCCTGCAAAATTCAAGATGCCATTATTTTTTCCTGCTGTGTAGTACTCCATTGTGTAAATGTACCACATTTTTTCTTATCCATTATTCAGTTGAGGGACACTTAGATTCTTTTCAGGTTTTTGCTATGACAAACATTGCTGCTATGAACATAGTTGAGCACATGTCCTTGTTGCACAGTTGAGCATCCTTTGGATATATACCCAAAAGTGATATTACTGGGACTTGAGGAAGGGTCATCAAAAGAACAAATAATCCAATAAAAAAATGGAGTAAAGACCTAAATAGAGAACTCTCAACAGAGGAATCTAAAATGGCTGAAAGACACTTAAGGAAATGTTCAACATCCTCAGTCATCAGAGAAATGCAAATCAAAACAACTCTGAGATTCCATCTTACACCTGTAAGAATGGCCAAAATCAAAAACACTGATGACAACTTACACTGAAAAGGTTGTGGGGTAAAGGAAACACTTCTGCATTTCTGGAGGGAATGCAAGCTGGTAGAGCCCCTTTGGATGTCAGTGTGGAGCTATTGTTTTCTTAATAAATTTAAATCTGCTCAAGAAGTTATTCCCAGGATAATGTAGTATGGACAAACAGAGTACTACTGTGTTACTAAACTCCTGTATCATGCCTTGCCTTGTATACCACATTTCATGGACACATAGCTTTAAGACCCAACCATATAAAAGTCATGCTAACTGTGATTGCCATATGCTATAACTCTTGAGATGTGTGTGTATGCATATACATACATATTTGTGAGTATATATATATATATGTGATACATATATTTCTATATGTATATAAGAAAGGATTTTACTACCAAATCAAGACTTCAATTTTATGTTTGGATTATTCTGAGACCTGGTTCTTGTTACTAGTGTGGGGACAAGAAGGAAAAGAATGATGGCTGCCAAGAGGCCGGTAGCACATTATGACACATAAGTTTATAAAACGGAGGCCATTGCATGTTTCTAGTAGGACTTCATTCACTTCAGCATAAGCAACCTGCCACTGCACTAACCTCTCTTTAGTACTACTACCCCAGCTTTTAATTTTTGACATGATGTCTTCTGGTTTTCAAGGAGTAGCTGGAGTTAAGAGTTGACTGATTTGGTTTTTTTCCCTATGTGCCACTGGTAAGAGCTGGCCCATCCCTCAGGGATATTGATTACGACTTAAAAAATGATCTGTAGACTGCACTCAATCCCATCTAGAGGTTTATGACTGTCACCATACTTATTTATATAATCATCAATATTATGATACTCCTAATAGTATTTTCATTCCTATAAAGCACTCATTTGTAGATCATTCCTGGTCACCTCAACTTCTCTTCCTAGAGGTTTGGACTTATCTACTGTACAGTGATTGATGGATTGCCACTCCTGGACAAAGAGGATTACTCTTGCTTTAGGCAAGCTGAGCTCAGGCATAGGCTTCTGCTCTAAGGAAATTTCTGCCCTCTACTCTGTTCCTTTCTTGATCGTTAAACAGCAGTTGCTCTCTATAGCAAAACTTTGCATTTTCACACACTCTAATGTACCTTTATTAGTTTAAGCAGTGCTGTTTTATTATGCCAAGGTTTATGACACACCAGAAGTATTTCATTTTAATGATGTAGCTCTATTGGCAGATACTGTGTTAAGGAAGCTCTCTGTGTAAGAGATGCAGTTATTTTTAGATTCAAACTTGCCCTGAGCTCTATGAGTAGATTCTCTCTTTCATCTATATTTCATCTTACTACCTCTCTTAACCTTTTGTGCTTCAATGTTCTGGGAGAACATCCAGACTCATCAAAGGGAAAACAAATCAGAACAAGTTGTATTCTCATGCCACCCACATACATGCCAAACACTGTAGAAAATAATAATAAATCAAATGGAATATTATTACTATAGTCATTTACAAGAGCACAGAAGCTTGGTAAAGTATATGTCTGTTGTATATAATAAGCCCAAGTGGGATAAAGTTTTGATACTTTGTTTATTTTTCCATTTGTGTATATGCATGTGTGTGATTTTCTCATTGTTTTAGATTTTATATTTCATGATTAGATACTTTACTCATGTTGTTTACAGATGAATTTTGAATTATCAACAAGATTTTTATTGAAAACTTACCAGAGGTGATGACAAAGTTGTTTTCTAGAAGCTCAGCTGTAAATGAATTTTATGAATTTACCTTTTGTTTTAAAAGAATGCAAAGCTAAGTTTAGATACATTACAAAATCTGTTGAAAGTCGACTGACAAAGGCAGGATGGAAAACATGCTTTTAATTTCAGTCAGCTTATTTTTCTGCTGTTTTTTTAAAGAAAGGAGAAATAAAGAAGAAGGGAAAAGGAGGATTAGAAAAATGGATAGACATACACTCAAAGAAAGAGAGAGTAGCACAGAGACAGAAAAAGACAGAGTAAGACATACATACATAGATACATGCATAATACACACATGCATACAGACTGATGAACAGACAGCAGACAAACTATATTTCAGTGCTTCCATTCTATGCCACCTCTGTAAAATGCACACTGGGAAAGTTTTTGTCCCAGTGAAAATATAAACTGGACATTCTACAACACTCTTCTAATTTCTCTCCAGGTTTTCCTGGACACCTTATCTGATGGCATACATCACTTTTCATAACTGCTTTCTTAGCCTATGTAGTATGTGAACTATGTGCTAACATTCTGAATACGATTCACATTCCCATATTGTGCTAAGCATTAACTATAGTTATCAGAGAATTAAACTTAATTGCTTTAGAAAGAGGGAAGACAAATATCAGTGAAATAACATCATACATAAGTTTATGGTGACTAATATGCATTTGGAGGATAAGAACAATGTATAAATTTTGTAGGAAAAGTTGTGACTGACCTAGCCTCTCATATCCAGGCTCTCCTGAGGAAATAATACTTGATTTGAAAATTAAAGTGAATGAATTAAATGGGTGGGAAATGGGCTTGAGAGGTGTATTTGAACCGATCAGGGTCCATAAAGCCTGTAGTGACAGTGAGTGTGTTGTGCTTGATGATTAAAAAGAGGATTAATGTAGGCAGAACTTGGTAAAGTTGTGATAGGGGTAACAGGGTGTGTTACAGTGTGAGACAAGACTGAAGCAACAGTTAGGGGCCAAAATTTGCTAAGCTGTATTAATTGTTTTAATTGTATCTTAAGAGCAAAAGCGAAAAGAATCAATTGAAAATGAAGGATTTTAAGCAAAAGTGATACATCACTATTTTGCATGCAAGCAAAATGAAAATAAAAATTGGGACACAGGGCAGAGAATGTACTAATCAGACTAAGTGAGGATGCAGAAACAACATGATATCAAATAATCCAAAGGTACGGGAGGCGGCTGAGACCAAGATGCTGCTGCTGCTGTGGGAAATAGAAGTGCGTACAATCAAGGTGGATTCAGGAGATATGACACTCAGGGTGTCTTAATGGTGATGGAAAAGCAAGTTGCAAGTTATCAAACATGACTGACAGCCATCTGGCCAGCAGCAAAAGATTAAAAGAAATGTCATAGTTGGAAACAGAACATAAAAAAAATATTTTGGGTTGTGAAATGGCCAACAATTCTCCTCTGGATGCATTCAGTTGAAGCTATTTGTTAATGTGTGAAGAAAATGTCAGGAGATATGCTTATTGATCCTCAGAGGAGAATTGATAATGATCAGTGTAAGCACTGAGATTGAAGCTCTGGTTGTAAATGAGCTTCAAATTATTTACTAAATTTTTAGATAAGACTGGCTTAAGGGGATTTAAATGATGTTGAGAAAAGTATCGTATTGAATGCAATTTGAAAATACTAGTTGGGAATAAAAGTCCCATGAAATCCGAAGAGAGCAGGAAATTCAGTATAGTTGAGTGCCGTGAAGAGTGGGAAGGGTGGCTACAGGCTCCATGGCTCCAAGCAGAGATGGGGAGAAAGCTGGTGGAAAGAGGAATGTAAGCTGGTGAGGAGAGGAGGGACATTCAGGAGAGGAAGGTGATGACATGAAGGGTCAGAGTTGTGTGGCATTAAGACTCAGGGAAAAATGTTTATTCCTGGAAAGTTTCTAGTCTTTTGTTTACTTTGAAATCAGAAAGTTTTACTTTGATTTCCTTATTTATGTGGTTTTCCTGGGGCTTATTTAGCTTTTATGATTAAAGTAGCAGGCAAGAACAGTTAGCTATATTTAAGGTAAGCATTTTGTCAACATGTGTTTAATAAAAATAATAGGGAAAGAAGTATTTGGCAAGAAGTTTGGAAAAAATGTGAAGAAATATATGATAAAAATAGTGGAAGGGAAAGTTATCCTAACTGAGAAATATAGATTAGAGGTACAAAGTAGTCAAAGAACTGTGTTATAAAGGAGTGGTCAAAGAACCGGAAATAGTAGAGGATGATTACTACAGAATTTGAACAATGAAGAAGGAAGGTATTTCTGTAGGGTTAACATTAAAAGATAAAAGGATGTGGGCCTGTGTTGGATGGAGTAGAGGGTAGCAAGAAAGTGATTTTGACCATGGAGGTTTTACGCTATAACAAATTCTAGGGAAAGTTACAGTTTGAAAATTCTCCCTGGAAACAAAGAATTGATTGTAGTTACAGAGTTGTAACCTAATAAGAAAAAGACAAGAAATGCCACAAAAAGTTAAATGCAGTGAATGAGTAGCAGAAAAGTCATTCACTGAAAATAAGGCAAGTAGAAAAATATTTTAGAATGTGGACTGACCAGCATGACTCCACTTGGACACATCCAGGTGAAACTGTTTGTTAATGTGTGATAAAATAAGCAGAAGATATGATTACCTAGGTTGCCTTCCTAGATCTCAGTGTTATCATGTTCTATAAGAATCATCATTTGCCATTCACTCTGTATACCTTCTTTGTCAACATTAATGAGACCATTAGAAAGATCAACATTGAATATTGACCTGACATACTATTATATTTACCTAGAAAAGAGTTAAAAGTGTATTTGTTTCAGAAGACTAAGAGTCACAAAGAGAGCTTCATCCTGAGATAGAAGTAGTGGCCGTATGGGAATTTGTGCTATTTTTTTTCTAAGAAAAATGTGTTCCATTTATGAAGAGGTAAGAAATGATTATTTATAAGCCAGAGCATTAATGTTTCCCCTAACTGGCAGTTTGGATTTCAAACTTGTGTTCCATGGTGACCATAGCTTGTTTATAATTGTTTTAAGTCTCACATCCTCTTTCCCGAACACTGGTTTATATTTCCAAAATGTTACGTTACATTGAGCTCTCGTGACTGAGCTGTGGTTGGTAAAGATGTAAAAAGTGTGTCTTGTGGGGCTGAGGTGACTAATCATATATGGTTTTTGTGTCTTTCAGTATCTTTCTTTTATTTGTTGGCTAATTGATGCTTAGATACTTTTATTGACTAAAGATAATAGAATAAGTACAAAGGAGCAGCTAGCTTGGGGGAAATCACCAGACCTTCTCATCAGATTGTTTTATGAATGAGAAATAAGTGTGCACCACACTCTAATATTTCAGAATTTCTTTGATTTCTTACTCTGCCTTCTGCTCAGCAATATGTGTGTGGGCCAGGCATACTCAACAATTGTCAAGACTTACTGCAAAGTTAAAATTATCTGTCCTTACAACTGAGATCTTTGGATGATCGTTATGGAAATGTAGCCTGAAAGTCCAGCTCTTCAAGGCTGCTTCCACATTTGAGGAAGAAGTCTACAATAATGCAAATCTGAGATTATCTTTTTCTATCTGACTCACCACCCAGGAAAGACTCACATACACAATCTGAGGGTTATGCTCTTTATTCTTCTGTTGCTCTATGTCTACCTCTACAGCTTCTAGTTCTCTATGTTTCAATTCTCTGTTTCAAAAACTTCTTTTACTTCTTTGTTCATCTAACTTAAATACCCTTTTACAGGAGGCTTGAAATAATAATAATAATAATAATAATAAATAGATTACAAGAGGTACTTCTCAAGGTCAAAGCACATTCCTTGGGTAAGTGATAAGGAGCCGAGCCATTTACCATGGCAATGCATTATGCTTGGCATCTTTCTGGGCAGTGGCGCTGAAAATGTCCCAACCCCAAAAATATATTCTCTTCTTTTGTCTGTAATCCCAGAACACAAAAGGTGAAGGCAGCCCATCCTTTGCAGCCCTGGCTTATTGTGAAACTTTACCCACATTAGATGGGTAAAATTTTTTTGAACTTAATTAATTGATTAATTATTATTTGGGACCTAAACAATTAGTTAGTTGAAGATTGAGTTTTATATGAGGTTAAAAGTCTGTATTGAGTTATAACTGCTAAAAGTTTAGTAGGAAATTCTATTGGTCCCATTATCAGTAGGACTTGGTAGGGAAAGCTGTCAAGAAATTCACGTCACTTTTGTCTCTGAAGGACTTTGACTCAGCAACCCAGACATTTCGTCATTCTGTCTTTGAGTACAATCTCTGAAAGTCTCACCAGTGACCTATCCATAGAGACACTATGTCTGACCAATATTCCCTGTCAGATTAACTAATTATAGAGAACAGGCTTCTAAGTGTCATAAATCCACATGGAAAAATAGGTCCAGTTAAAAAGCATATCCTAGAATTTTTTCTATATCTAAAAATTAAACAACTAGTGAGAAGTCATTTTTTTGATCATCCATAGATATATGTGTCCATAATATTGAGACAATTGTGAGATTACATATGCACATCACATGAGATTACACACTACAGTGAAGTTAATAGGGAGAGACCATAGCCACTTTTCACATGAGAAATTACAGACAGGCACAATAGTCATTGGTCCTACAAGCCTTGCCTGGATAGGATCCTGCTTCATCAGAGAATCAATCCTCCAGTGGGTTGACATCTGAACACTAGTTGTCACATGCTGGAAACTTCCACAGCTCTCATCAATCCTGAAAGAAAATCTTCAGAAGAAAGTTTTTCCATCAAGGGAAAAATTAAAAATCAGTTTAAGAAGTTAAAATGAAGCTAAAAATAAAGTGAACCAAATTTAGAGCACTGTTTAAAGATATATGGGTAAGCTGGGCATTGTCACATGTGCCTGAAATCAACTTAGGGGGATTGTTGTGAGTTAAGATCACCCAGGTTTATTTTTTTGACAATATTTTTAAAAATAAAAACTAAAGGTGCAAGTCACAAAATATCCCACACCAGTTTGGAATTATGATTAATAAAAGGGTTATTTATTTAAAGAGAAAACTTACAGATCACCATCGTAGACAACAGCCCTCTGTGCATCCAGGAAGAGTCTAGTAGCTAGAAATGGAGCCAGAAGTAAGAGAGTGAGTGCACGGCTGCCACTGCCTTTTAAAGCAAAAGAGACCATGCCCAAGTTGGCTGATATCTTAAAGGCTGTTGATTGAAGGAGTGGAAGGAGCTCCCACAGCACCTCCCCATTTTGTTTAAGTAAGAGAGTTCCAAACCCAATACAAAACAACATACACTAGGAACAGATATCAAGTATAAGATTAGAATTACAATCAGCATAAACAATATTCAGTAAGGAACTTGTGCTAAATGTCTTAATAAATGTTCTATCCTATGGAGTCTAAGTCTTGTATTGGAAATGGCTTGGCTAGATCATAAGACCATGGTAACTATAACTATCTAATCTTCAACCCCAGCGAAGGCCTGAGAAGGGAGATAATATTACTTGAGCAGGCAGGAAGTACAATCAAGTAGCTTCCAAAGTGATCAATATATGACAGAGAAAACTGGCTACCTGGGAAATCACCCAAAGTCTCATTTGCAGTGTTGAAGCAACCAACTTTGGCTTAGGGCTATAATAACTGACAGACCATTTTCAAAGGCAAAACATTTTTCAAAACCATCTTACCCTGTCTTGGCAAGATTTGACAGTCCTGTTTATCTATTTCTGTATACTATATATTGTCAGTGGTTGAGGCATGGACATTTCTTTTCCCAAAGGCCAGTTTAGTCCAAGAAGAAAACAGGCTCCAAGTGGAGTGTGTTTGGTGCTCAACATTCTCTAGGGAATAGATTGGTGCTGCCAGGAGCAATCATGTCTCATGTCAACAAAATCCTAAATTATTTAAATGCCATGTTCCACAGATCCTTAAAGTTGCTGAAGATTACTTATCCAGACAGAATAAAATTTCTATGTATTTAAAGAACCTAATTGATCTAATTGTATGTACAGCAAGCATGAACAACTATTGACCCATAATAATTAATACCTGTATAACTTAAAGACTAAAACTTCATGTCAGAATATTAAATAACCTGTAAACAACTGTGCAACAAATGAGAACAATGACCTCAAAATATAAACAATATTGATCAGAGGTAGGAGTAATATATAATGCAATAGGAAAATATATCCTAAAAGTTGTATCAATATACAAAATGTCCTAAATGAAGGTAGAAACATGCAGATATACAATCAGACAAAATAACTTTGCATAGGTATACAAATATAAACAAAAGTAACAGATATAATTTGAACTTGTATCAATATACAAAAATTATACCAATGTAAATTAGCCATGAATAATACCTCACAAGTATTCACTTTATTACTCACTATTACTATCCTCCCTTTTTTTTTTAACAAAGATAGTTTTCACACCAACCTTCTATCTAATACAAATAATAATCAACAACCCCTAAACAGTGTTCCCAACCCTATGAACAAACTTTTTTGGGATGAGGGCGTTGTCTTCTAGAATTGCTTCCTGCTGTCATGGGGGATATGTTCTCTTAATGGGCTCCTGCAAAATTAAAGTGATGGTTAAGTTTCAAAATTACTGTCTAGTATAGTTGCAAACAATTTTCGAGCAGTCGATTTCCCGCAGCAGAAAGCAAAGTGAATCAATATAAAAAGGTGAAAAGTTTGAGGAAACACACATATTTCATGACAAGTTAAAACCAAGGAAATGCTAACATACTTTGACACCAGACACACTGAGGACCACAGAACTCTAGCACTTACAGGGACTTTGGAAAAGAATGACCTTGGAGATCCAGACTTTAAGTTGACCGAGTTAAGTAATGTGGGTACTAGGCTTCATTGCTGGAGGAACTGTGTTTTTCTGTGTATGGCGGATGACCACTGGCTCATTCTCCCCAGTGTCCAAAGGAGTACACAGTGTTAGGAGTCCCAGCAGCAGTGTGCTTGGAGAGCAGCTGATGACAGCGACAATGATTTGATTCTTCTGTCTTGTTTTTTTTTTCCTGTCTATAATTGACTGCTCCTAACCCTTCTCCTCAGGCAGTTCAAAGGACACTGTCATGGAGGTGGTCTCTTGATTCTTGAAGCATCTTCAGGCCATGTACAAGCTTCTTTTTGATGCCATTAGAAAATTCTGGTTCTGACAGCTGTTTCCTGAAGATACTGTCTGTGATATTCTCAAGCTGCAGAATTGCTTCCTAAGGCTACATAATTCCTTTCAGCCTTGTTTCACTCTGAAGTCCTTAATTTTATTTTCCTTTAGCCAAAAACATCTTCCATTTCTCTAGGCAGTCTTAGAATGGCAGTGATTACTACACCAGTCAGAGCTCTTTGATTGAAGGTCTGATGTTAAAAGTCTCTCTAATCTTGGTATCAACAAAACATGCTTTTCCTGGGAGAGAGGATAGTTATACTGCTATAGATAATACAAATTATACAACTCCACTGTGTTCGTGTCTAGAAAGTTTTAATAAATAATTCTGGTTTATTTTTGCATGAGGAAAATTCTTGGTACTAGCTCTCTACTTCAGTATTACAATTTTAAAATCTTCCATTATTTCATTTTAAAGATATCTCTCTGTCTCTCTGTTCTCTGTCTCTCTGTCTCTCTCTCTCTCTCTGTCTCTGGATTTGAAAGACAGGGTTTCTCCATAGCTTTGGAGCCTGTCCTGGAACTAGCTCTTACAGACCAGGTTGGCCTGGAACTCACAGAGATCAGCCTAACTCTACCTTCCTAGTGCTAGGATTAAAGGCATGCATCACCACCTCCTGGCCTAAAAATCTCTTTAGGTTAGTTTATGATTGAAATGATCCTTGGCTATCTTAGCATGCATTTCAAAGAGTTAAATGGTTTTCTGTTATAAAGAATAAAGGAGAGATACAGAAAAAGAAAACAGGAAATAAAGACTTTAAAAGAAAGGGAAGAGGACTCTTTAATATCAGTCTTCTAGTGGCATTCCCCCAGAATGCCAAGGTTTGCTGGGATCTCACTGGCTTTCAGCCACCAATGTGCAATTGCAACTGTCACTGTATGTGGAAAAGGTCTTACTAGATAAATGTAAGAAAATTAACTCCTCTTGAGAGTATTTGTTGGTAACTCTCAGGACTTGAAAAAACAAACAAACATATTTTAATCAAGGACTGGTATACAGGTCTGTATGTAATCCCAGCTATTAGAGGACTAGGCGAGGAGGGTCATGAATCCAAGGCAACGCTCGGTAACTGAGATCTCAAAAAGTAAAAGGATAGACTGGGAAGATGGATCAGTCAATGAAGTGCTTCCTGCCGAGTGGAAAGAGCTAAGTTCAAATCCCAGAGTCCATTGATAAAGCTGATTTACAGCTGGTGCTTGTAATCCAAATGCTTCAGAGTCGGAATCAGGAGGATCCCTGTAGCTTTCTTGCCAGGCAGTCAAAGAACTCTGGATTTAATAAGAGATCTCTCAAAAAATAAGCTGTAAAGAAAGTAACAGAAACCTTAGTAGGAAAGGAGGTGGGGAGGTTCATCGAGGACTTACCTGAGGAGAATGAATATGATCATGGAAATTTTTAAGGAAAATAAATTTTCAATTAAAAACTAAAATTGAGAATAATTGAAAAAGACAATTGAGAAGAATTCAAAAAGACACCCAGTGTTAACCTCTGACCTCTTCTCTCTGTCTCTCTCTGTCTCTGTGTCTGTCTGTCTGTCTGTCTGTCTGTCTCTCTCTCTCTCTCTCTCACACACACACACACACACACACACACATACACACACACTCACTCAAAACATGCACACACATACACATCACCAGTATACAAACAACAGTAAAAACAGAGGTGGGGTTATAGCTTAGTAGTGAAGTAGAAGGATTAGAATCCAGCTTTCTCAGCCTTATTTGGAGAAATTATATGAACTTTATTTTCTGGACTCTGTGACAATTAGATAACTTTTCTTCCATGTGTCACTGATCTATTCTTTTATCAGCATCTTTGTACCTTCCTAGCCATGTTCTTCCAAGTGTGCTTTGTACTTGGATCTGCTTTTAGTGATTCCCATGTACACGGAGAAATCAGAATTATTTTACTGCTTGTGACTTCTCTTTTCTCAATTGCTTTAAACAACTGATCATATATTGCATATTTCAAAATGATCAGAGGAGAAGATTTTGAGCACTACCAACTCAAAGATTTATATTTGTTCATGATAGGAAACAATGTCCTGATATGGTTATTGCACACTCTGTTCTTCTACTGAAATATCAAGCAGTTTACCACACAGATAGGGTAAATTATAAAGAATTAACAAGAAAATATTTTAAAATTTTTCTATTTCTGAATTCTTATTATTAATTCTGAATTATTAATAATTCCAAATTTTTCTTATGCATACTCTGTATCAGGGTTTCAGCTGTATTTAACTTGATATTCTATCTTCTGTGAGTAGCTGTTCAATTTTTGGTGTTCAATAAATATGTCATTTGTGCTTAACTTTGTGTTGATTGCCTTGGGCGGGCCACTTAGTCTAGGGTTAGTAGCCCGCCTGGCAGTCAGTTATTCCAGGGTCACGGAGAGGCACTACCTGGAAGATATGGGCTAGGAGACAGGAAGAAGGCCATGCATAGTTTGTCAGAGCCTCCGTTTATTAGGGACGAGATACAACCTTTTATAGGGTAAGGAGTTGGGGGATGGGCACAGGGTTCTGGGCTCTTGCCGCGTGGTTCACGTTGGTCACATGGTCCTCGTTGATCACGTAGGCAGCAGGTTATCTTCAGTCAGGTCACAGTAGGCCTGGCTCACCTAGCTCCCTAGATAGTTTGGAATGTGGGGTGGGTTCCGCTAACAGATAGCTCTCATTAACAGCCAATTTGGGTGTGGGGTAGGCTCTGTCAATAGAACCATTCTTAACACAATTAGGGGTGTGGGGTTCTCTGCAGACTCCCCAGGGTGATGGTTCCTGTAATGATTTTAGGAGGAAATTGGCTCCTGACAGATCCCCCTTTCTTTTATAAAGACAGGCAGCTATTAAGTGAAGGGCATCAGGTCAGAGTCCAACCATGGCATCAGATCTAAAAGAGAAGGGACTGGGACAAGGAAAGACCCTCCTCTCGAATGGTGAAGCAATTTACCTCTCCTGGGAACAGAGGGGTGCCTTATGATTCTTAGGTCTAGTGGGGACCAGGTCTTTATCCCCCTTACCCGTCTTAGGATTCCCAGTATCCTGTCTTAGGTTGGGGGATTTCCTGCCACAAGTCACCCGTCCTTGGAGCTCTTCAAATGAAAGGTATCTAGCGAGATTTAAAGTAAACAGATCACAGGTCACCCTGTCTTAGGCCATGTGGAGGGCACTCCTCGTGCCTGGCACCATGCCATGTTGAGCCGGCCAGTACAGCCTCTGTATGGTGTGCTGTTCAGGCGAGGATCCACACTAACTCCCGTCATTGGGCCCCTGTGTCTATCACTAATGAAAAGACTGTGAGTAGCTCCTCAAACAAAATATAATGATATAATTTTGGGCACCAATAACTCCATCTTCCAGACAAGAAGAAAGGGCATTTTCCAAACCCAGTATTCACCTTTTTATCTGGCCTTAGGTATCCTCCTTCCTAAATGCCTACTCCACAATAAGATTATGAGTGCTGCCTGCCAACAATTAGGGCAGTGTAAAAGGGATCTAAATCTAAAATTTTTTAACATATGCATTAAACCCAAACACTTTACAGCGTGTGTCAATCCTTTCCCAACATCTATAAGCAGTTACAAATATCATTAGGTCAATTGCAGTAAGAGCACAATGATATACATTGTTGTTATCAAATACCACCAGTTCCAGTCTCTGAGCAACAGTGACAGGAACCCTAATCTTTCCCCTTTCTTAGGTGAAGAGGCATTAATATTTTAATTAAAATGAGTTTCGTGTCCCAAAGATTAAAACTGTCTGATGTTTAGTACGCATCTTAGTTTCAAAGCAAACCAGAATTCAAACTGCAGAAGGAGCTCAGCATTAGTGCTTCAGGGCAGGCGGGATTCCTGAGTGAGGTGAGCTAGAGTCAGCTATCTGAAGCACATCCTGGCACTTATCTCAGGCAGGTCTCTCTGGACTCTCTAGGGACAGAATTGACACCCTGCAGAGTGGGGTAGCAGGTTGTGTTATCAGGCACTCCTCTCCTTGGGGGCAGGAAAGGCCGGACCAAGGACCTCTCCCCAGTCTCCTCTGGAACTCCTCTGTGGGATGTCCGCAGCCTCGACAGCATCAGATCCAGCTTTTATTTTCTTTCTGTGAAAAAAGCATAAACATATCCTCGACCCCAAATATATATAGGTCGGGTTTTTTCATAATGCATTGTAAGGGCTTTTCCACCTTGCCTTAGCAAAGGTTAGCTTGGTGTTATCACGCCAGATCCATTTGTATCAGGATCTGCTTGCAACTTTTTTTGAGTTGCTTTGAAGGAGCCTTGTTACGTTCCACAATTTTTTTTTTATTTTAACCATATATGCAGCTCTTCCATTGGAAAAGCCATTTGTAAAATTTAGCATAAAATCCTTTAAGGGATTTTTTTTGCTATAACATTAGCAAAATACAGTTGTGTGAATTGTAGCAATGATCTTGGAAAAGATTATTGTTTTTGCCTTTGAATTGAGCAAAGACAATTGTCTAGGAATCAGTCTTAAAATTATCAATGAATCTATTATTTAGTATAAGAAACATTGATTATAGTCAATATTTTGTAAAGCCATTTTTTAGTTTTTATCCTGCTCTTTTGTATAGACAGGCTATTGTTTTAAATTAAGAGTTTAATATCTTAACTAGCAAAACTGAGAAGGTTTAGCCATAAACAGCATTTTTTATAAAACTCTTGTAGAATAAATTTTACATTTAATATATACACTTGTCATAGCTGAATTATAATTAATATACTGCATTTGTTGATTATTGTATACTTTACCTGTTGATTTATATTTTTTACCTGCTTGAGTACCTGTTAAGCAGCTCTGATAAGCTCTCTCTTGGAAACTGTTTTTTGTAAGAATTTTACCTAGCGGCTCAAGGTCTTTCATAAGAATATTATAACTAGGGCTTTAACCATTGTATATCTAATTAAAAGTTTTTAAGCTATCCTCCTCTTAAGTTTTAACTCTGCCTTGCAGATAGGAAAATGGAAAAATGAAGCATTTTTTGACTAATAATGCTGGCCTCATTAGACACCAACATGTAGAAGAATGAAAATAAATCTATATCCATCTCCATGTACAAAACTTTTTAAGTTTAAATGAGCCAAAGGCCTCAGCATATAAAAATTATGTTGAATCTCACAGAGAAAAATTTTTGAAGCATACTTTGCCACATCTCAAACACAGCCTCAGTGGCATAAACATTTGGAGAAACCATAAATCTCCTGAACTGAGAAACTTTTGTATAACAAGGCTATATAGTGGGAAAAGATCTTTACTTATCATAAATCCATTTCAAAAATATATGAAGAACTCAGGAAATTAGTTATTAAAAATTTTAATCCAAAAAATATTTGTTACAGACCTAAACTGAAGACTCTCAGACGAACTTAAAAATGACTGAGACACTTAAAAATGCTCAAACATAACATCCTTTAGTCCTCAGAGAAATGCAAACCAAAACTCCGAGATTTTATCTTATCCTTGTAGAAATGACCAAGATTAAAAATTATTATTAACAATTTATGCTTAAGAAAATGTGGGTAAAGAAAAAACTTTTATTGCTGGAAGTGCAAACCGGTGCTGGAGGTGTATACTGGCACAGCCACTTTTGGATCATACCTAGTATTGAAAATCCTGGATAAACCAGACTCTCCCAGCAGGAAGAGAAGAATCAAAAATCCAGGGCTAGCCGCTTCAGCCCTGTCCTAGGAACTAGCTGAAGACAAAGCCTTGACCTGGAAAAACAGGTTTTCCAGCTGCGATTATCACAGCACTGTTTTAGGAACTAGGGGATTACATCCCGAGGCAGGAGAGCTGTCCTCCTGCAACCACCACAGGATTTTTGGAATTTATGACCCTCCCGGACCACTGCGGTGTGGCCCCTTTCCTCAAAAAATTCTTTCTCCTGGTCACTGGGGGTCGAACTCCTCCCCCACCAACCAAGGCCACATGTGCGACCTCAGCAAGGATGGTCTCCGGCGAGCTATGGGGCAGCTGCGCCATCCCAAGACCTGAGTGAGAGTCTCCCCAGCATTGAGGGACCCTCATTTTGTCTATTTTTTAAAATTAGGCAAATATCTACCTCAAAACTTAGCAATACCCCTTTTGGGCCTAAATACAAAGATGTTTGACCAAACCACAAGGACACGTGCTCAGCCATGCCCATAGCAGAACCATTTTATCATAGCCTAGAATCTGAAAATAACCCAGATGTACCTCTTTTACATCTAGGATAAATGAGACATCATCCTTTTTAATATTCATGAATACCACAAAATATCTTGGAGTAATTCCAAGCAAGCAGGACAGACGTTTTTGGGTCCTGTCATCTCTGCCTGTGAAGGCGGAAATGTTTTTTATTTTTAACCATTATCATTTGTTAGAGTATAACTCTGGCCCTTGATAAAGTTAATTAAGAGGCCTGAGTCTCAGCAATCCACCCTGAAGCCATACCTGGCAGCAGGAAAAGACCTCAAGCTGAAACAATACGACTCCCACCCAAGAGTGGGCCGTACAAATGGAAAAACTTGTAGGATAAGAACTTTAAATCTTGAAAGATCCCCTACTTTCTTGCAAAAGCAGAAGAAACACAGCAAAAATGACAATTTCACTGAAAGCAGTTTACAGATTCAGTGTAAATGTCCATTAAAAATTATAGCAACATTTCTCACAGAACTCACAGATTTAATGTAAATGTTCATTAAAATTATAGCAAAACTTTTCACAGAACTCAAAAGAACAATATAGAACTCAAAAGAACAATCTCCAACCTTATACGAAAGAAATAAAAACTCAGGATAGCCTAAACAATTCTAAAAATCCTCTGAATATATCACAATCTTTGATTTTAAAACTTTTTTACAGAAACACAGTGCTGAAATTAATCTACCTTAGATATAAACTTATACACCTACAAACCAAAGATTTTTGACCAAGAAGCAAGATTTTTAAAATGGAAAAGAAGCATATTTACTGTCCTAAATGAAGCTGCAGCTTTTTGAATCTAGATTCCTGTATAGCAAACCTGCCTGTCAGCTTTTGCTCCATATGGCAGGGGGTTAAAGACATAGGCTCTCTAGCCCTAGCAGCCAGCCTGCTTGGCAGGCGTAGCTGTGTAGATTGTACCCTAACTTCTCGCATCTCGAGGGACTCCCTTTTGAGTCCACAAGCAAACACATAAAGCAAACATATGAATCTCTGTTTTTGACTCTTACTCCTCTCTCCCTGAGTGATTGATTAAATTCCTGTATGAATTTTTCTTCCCTTGAAAGTCCCATATCTTTTTGGACGACGGTGAGCCTGCGCCTACCTTGTCCTGCAGATCTGTCCGAGTTTTACAGCCGCAGAACCTTTTGTTTTCTTCTTGTTGTCCCGGGACTGCGCGTTGTCGTCCGATAGTTGACCGTGCTCCGAGTCGCTGGTTCGGGCGCCACTGTTGATTGCCTTGGGCGGGCCACTTAGTCTAGGGTTAGTAGCCCGCCTGGCAGTCAGTTATTCCAGGGTCACGGAGAGGCACTACCTGGAAGATATGGGCTAGGAGACAGGAAGAAGGCCATGCATAGTTTGTCAGAGCCTCCGTTTATTAGGGACGAGATACAACCTTTTATAGGGTAAGGAGTTGGGGGATGGGCACAGGGTTCTGGGCTCTTGCCGCGTGGTTCACGTTGGTCACATGGTCCTCGTTGATCACGTAGGCAGCAGGTTATCTTCAGTCAGGTCACAGTAGGCCTGGCTCACCTAGCTCCCTAGATAGTTTGGAATGTGGGGTGGGTTCCGCTAACAGATAGCTCTCATTAACAGCCAATTTGGGTGTGGGGTAGGCTCTGTCAATAGAACCATTCTTAACACAATTAGGGGTGTGGGGTTCTCTGCAGACTCCCCAGGGTGATGGTTCCTGTAATGATTTTAGGAGGAAATTGGCTCCTGACAACTTTGTATGGAATCCAGGTAGAAGTAGAATTCTATTCCTTTAACATTTTGAGTATCTACCTCTGAAATGTGAGGCAAACCAATATTCAATTTTATTTTACTTTACATTTTTATTAAAAAGCCTGATTACTTAGTATATCTTGCCAAATTAAAATCAATTTAAGAAAAGACCATGTAGTTTTTTTTGTTTTTTATTTATTTATTTATTTATTTATTTTATTATTATTATTATTTTTTTTTTTTTTTTGGTTTTTCGAGACAGGATTTTTCTGTGGTTTTTGGAACCTGTCATGGAACTAGCTCTTGTAGACCAAGCTGGTCTCGAACTCACAGAGATCCGCCTGCCTCTGTCTCCCAAGTGCTGGGATTAAAAGCGTGCGCCACCATCGCCCGGCTATGTAGTTGTTTTTTATTTTCTCAAATAACATGCCACTGAATTACATGCTATGGGATAATAAACCACATGGTGCTGTGTGATCATTGAAAATGCTTTGCATTTTAATCTAATAACTTAACAGAAAGAAAGCGCTATTTATGATATCCCAAAATTGAGCACAAGTCAGATCTGCATCTACAGAAAGACAGGCTATATAGAACATATGAAATAACACACAACACAAAGAAAAACTTAATAAAATACAAGGGCATGAAACATTATAAACAAGACCTCATCAATGTTATTAGAGCCAAAGAAGTCAAACAAAATACTACATCCTTTATGTAAAGTTTTCAAATGGGCAAAACTATGAGTACATTTCCTTTAGGGAGTAATGATTCAAACATGAAAATACAGGAACTGACTTTTTATATCTGGTAATTTCTTCTCCTCCTTTTCCTCCTTTCTTCTTCCTCCTCCTTAGGTCCCTTCTCTTTTTCTTTTCCTTACTGTGCCAGGATTGAATGTTGGATGACATGCTGAGTAGGCCAGTGTTCATCCTAATTTATTATCCAGCTGTAACTTCTTTTTCTCTTGATCTGAAAGTTTGCTAATAGGTGTGATCATCATAATTATCAAGATATACATATCATATGTATGCAACATTCTATATGTAGGTTTAATTAAATTTGAATGCATATTCTACTTTAGTCATCAATCTGACATTTGTGAGAAACAAAGAACTGTCATATTTGCTAAGAAAGGTGTGCCATGCAATCACATAGCTTTAGCTTCATTTAAAAGTATTAAGAATTATAAATGTGATCAAAGTAAATTGCCCTAGGGAAACAATGGCATCAATGTAATTGGGTTGATCAAATGTCAGCATGACAAATAAACAATAAGCCTGGTCTCACCTCTTCATAATTTCACATTTAATGTGCAGAAGTGAAGGCAGATTAGTAGAAATATGACTAATGATGCATATAGGAAATTAGCAGCAGTATAATCTTGTGTAAATTCTTCATATAGTGGAGATGTGTCTTGTTGATTGCTGCATCTCTCATCACAATATAATTACTGGCACATAGAATGAATTTGATTAATTGAATTTTTAATTAGTGAGATCATTTCATCTTCTGTTTAATTAAAGTTAAGATATAACTACATAACTTCCTTGTCTTCTCTTCAAGCTCTCCCAATTTCTCTTCCCTCTAATTCTTCCTATGACCCCTGTCACTCTCTCTCAAATAGATGACCTTTTGATTATTACTTATATTACATATTATGCTTATATATGTATGTTTGATAAATACAACCTGTGGAGTATTTCATGTGAGTTGTGTGAATTATTTTGTTCACACAATGAAATAGAGCTAACCATTTTGTTTTAGATAAATAAATAGAGGACTCATCCTTTGAAAGAAGCTAATTCTTCCTCTCCTTGATTATTAGTTTTCTGGAGCTCTTTGTCTTGGGTGGAGCCCTGTGAGATATCCTCATTCTGCATCAGCATGTTTAGTTACACCACAAGCACTTTAATTCCCAGAACTATATCCTCAGCCACTCAAAATTTTAGACTTGTATATAATACAATATTTGTCAGTATAGGTAAAAGGAATAGAATTTCATCAGATACTTTGCTATAGTTACTAATCCACCTCCCTCCAATTATCCTGGATCTTACACTAGTCTGATTTACAAAGGTCATGATGGGGCAAGCCTTGAGAGAAATGAGGAGAAACTGGCTTCACTTTAGACTCGGTCTAAAACCTCTAACATTCGGAGTATATGTCTGTTTGTTTTGCAAATTGACACCTTTCATATATAATCTTAGGTGCAGTTTGTATCTATGACTGTAATGAGAATTTCTATTTAGTGGGAGAGGTTAGTTTCCCAACAAATGTAGCTGTAATTATGTAAACTTCAGGAGAATATTGTGAGGTGTCAATAGGGTGGTGCCTATCTTTATGAAATGCAAATTTTAAGGACCCAGGTGAGGTGATGCAAATGCTAATTTCCTCAGAATCACTGGTAAATTCACTAGTCACTCCTGAGACAGCAGAAAAATATGTCTAAGACTATCCTGGCAGATAAAGGTTTTGTCACCTCATTAATATCAAGTTCTGATTGAACTACAGATCTAGGGTTAAAACAGTTTTAAAACCTCCTTGTAGCTGGGATGCACAGAGAAGATCATTAGCATAATTTTATGAGCTTAATGATAGACATAATAAGTGAACAGAAGTCCTTTTTCAATGCCAACCCTGCAGCATGAGTTTTGATAACATCTGAGATTTGATACTGAAAATACACAATGTTTATTTGATCATGTCTAAGTCATTACAGTTATTAAAGCAGTCTTATGTCATTCAATTTTTAAGTTACTAAAATAAATTTTAATCATCTACTTTTATTATTTCTTTTCTTTGCAACATGTAAATACATTAATTTTCATGTGGCTTATTAATTTCTGCATTCTTCCAGCCAAAGTAAAATGATAGCCATGAAGATACCACCTTGATGTTGTGAATTAAGTATATGTCTTCTGCTTCTCCATTTTATAGTTTCTTAACTTTCCCTGGAGGTTTTGTTACTTTATTTGTAGATTCCTGCTAATTTTTACGTTTTCCTATACATTTTTGATACAGAATAAATAGATCAATTGAATAGTTACATAGATAACAGGCCAGGAAAAATACTTAAGAGTTCCTAACTATCTGTTACCTATGTAGATGCATTCACATATACATACATACATCTATGTATTTTGGTAAAAACACAGACAAATATGTTCATGTAAAATTCAGTACAATTTTTGGAAAGTATGTTCATAACTTTTAATTTTCAAGACAAGAACAATTATTATATAGCATTATGTATACTACATAGAATATCATTTGTTAAAACAAAGTCAATATTTGTCCTATATTGACCTATAGATTTCATCAAATATTTAACAGGACATATTGTGTTACTCAAAACTGTCACAAGGAAAGCTGAGGTTATAGGGTCTTAGGACTTGTTGAAGTCTGTATTATAACAATATGCTAATCTTTAATCCATTCAGGTAGTTGATTTTACAAAGTCTATCTAAGGGAAAAACTGAATTTGTAATACAGATTTTGAGAAATGATGGAGCAATTAAAGAGTTAAACTTACAACCTCACTGACACTAACTCAGTATCATCTGACACACTAGAGGACACTGGGAACAAACAATTTCTTTCTGTTTAAAATCATCTTTGTTTATTTTGAATATTCAGAACTAGAGGAAGAAAACATGATTTGGCCTTGTTTAAAATATATATCTACTTTTTTTCTTGAAGGGTGTGATTGACATGTTGATGAGTAGTACCATAAGACTGTGTGAAATAGGAGGAGGGTGAATTTTCCCAGTGGGTAGCTTTGGAAAGCACTGGGAGATGGAAAGTCACTACTGACCCAATGTCCCACAGCCTCTATGATGATTTTTTCTTTTTAAGTCACATGATTCTTCCATGTTGGGAATGGAGTTTTGCCTCCCACAATCAGCAGTTGTGAGAGCTCAAGACAGTGGCAGTCAGGTCAAAATTTTTTCTTATACATGCTGCAACATTAGAATACTTTTCTGAATATGTTAGACTGAATGCATTTTCAATTGTCTTTACCAACAGTCTCTGATGAGTTTTATGTTTACGAGAGTCTATCAGTAAGTTTTTCTGGGATCTTATTTTTAGATCCAATTAAATACAAGGGAACTGATAAAAGATAATTGTTTGTGGAGGTTTCTGTCCTGCCTGGTCTCGCAATAAGTACACAGAAACAATATTATTTGCAATACTGTTTGGCCAATAACTTGAGCATATTACTAGTTATAGCCTAAACTAACCAATCTCCATTTATCTGTTCACCATTCGTGGCCTACTGGTAAACTTTTGGAGGGCTCCAGTAGAAGCCTCTGTTCCCAACAGTATTTAAATGACTTCTCACTAACTCCGCCTACTCTCTCCTCCTCTATCTGCTTGGAACTTCCACCTTGCCCTATTTTCTAAGCCACTGGCCAAAACAGATTTATTCATTAATCAATAAAAGCAACACATAGACAGAAGGACTTCCCACACTGGGTAATAGTACCACTGTCATAATTATAACTAATTTATGTATGATAGTAGTGTCACAAGGAAATAGGTTCTCTTGGTTAATTATTTCAGAAGTTTTATTATATTCTCATTGTAAGAGAAAGCTATTAAGTTCCTTGAAGAAATGGATAAAACAGTTTGATTATTTTTAATACATATTGACAGTATTTATCCATGTTGAAGAAAAGTAAGCCCATGACCTAAACACAAAAGTCATGGTTAGTGCTCTTGATGTTTGAGACAAGAACAAAAGACAAATGGTTAGAATAAATAAGAAAGAGGAAAGGAAAAGTAGAGGTGGTTTGGTAGTTGGGTTTTCTGGTGGTGGTCTCTATAGTATATGGCTTAAGGTTTTTGTATCAATGAACACGTTCTGCAAACCACAGTAGATAAATACTTAAGTCATACAGTAACTATAGCACTATCTGGATTATCTTACATATTGTACTCATTTGTTACCAGGATTGGTGATTAACTTAAACATACTAAATTTATTTATTGTCAACTCATTTGCCAAGACTCATAAAAGTTATTATTATAGGTTGACAAATAGTATGAAGGTAAAATAACACACTTGGGTTCGTATTTGGATTCTGACACTGAAATAAGCTTGGGAAATTTGATTATCTCTATGCTTTAATAAAATCCACAGTACAATGATGATGATACTTGTCTCATAGTCTTACTGAAGAATGAAACAAATAGTGACATTTCTCATATACACTGACTAATTGGAAACATTTGTTCAAATTTGCTCATAGTGCCACAGGGAATAAAAAAAAAGGCTCCAACAGTAATTTAATTTCTAACTAGAAAGCACAGTACATAAAGAATCAAACCATATTTGTAAAAATTAAAAGCAATATCAACATAAGGCCCTACAAATCATCTCAAGAATAGAGTTAATCATGAAGCAAAAATAAAACCTTGAGATTCCTAAGGCGCTCTACATAGTTTTCAGAATTCTTGCGTTCTCATCAGAGTCCCTGCTGCTCGGATTAACACGAGTCTTTTAAATTGCAAAATCAGAGTGCATAGCTTGTTTCACTCAGAGAAGAGTAATCTCAGAATTGGAACACTTCACTGTATACTCAAGTAATAGCTTATATAATATATTTTAGGAGTACACACACCATACTCTATATATTCCAGTTGACAGCTGGCTAGCTGTAATTCTGGATAGGCCACATAAACCCAGCTGTAAATATCCACAGTGCTTTTGTTAGAAGCATCTTTTTATGAACTAAATGCAAACAAATATTTTCTTTCTTCCTTCCTTCCTTTTCTTTCTCTTTTTTCCTTCCTTCCTTCTTTCTTTCTTTCTTTCTTTCTTTCTTTTTTTTGAGGTCAGGTTGAAGACTTATTTATAAACCTTATATTTTCTCAACTATGATGGTAAATAAAATAGAAGGCAAAGTACATAAAATATGTGTGTTTATTCATAAAGTGTTCTTGCACCTCTTATCTTATCCTTTGTGAATTTGCTTTCCAAAATACAAAATAAGAAGTTCTTTCAGAATATATTATGTGGTCCTCATTGTGTCCTCCTTTCCAAAGGAATGCCTCTTCCAGCAGAGTCAGAGATTCTTAAATGTAATAGATGATGCTTCTCTTTAAGGCAGTTAGCAATAGTAAACACATAGTAGGCATATAATAACTGTTATTGACTCAAATTAAGGAATTAGATCTAACAAAGTCAGAGGTGACAAAATAGACTTTGAGAAATGCTAATGGGTGGCTATTTATGCTTTCATTACAATATAATTGTATTATATTGAATACCAAATGTACCAGTTAAAAAAGCTCTATTTAGAAATATATTTGAGATGTCTTTAATAATGGGTTTTAGAAATATGGGAAAGCAAGACCAGTGTCAATACTTACTTGTTTACTTCTCCTCCATCTAGAGACATAAAAAAAGATCTCTAATGAAGGCATTTGCTTAACTTGCAAAGAATCAAGAAGTTGGCATTTGTTTTTAGGGCATCTGCAAATGAGTACAGCTGATTGAGGGCGATGGATGTTAGTTTTTCACATTTCTAAATAGTAGATATCTAAAATCAATGAGCTGTTTGAACAATGCTTCCGATAAAGTCATTAAAGGGGTGCCTTTTGTGCAGTTTTCAGTTTTGGTGGCACCATACATATTTTCATTTGCAATAAATTAACTCCAATGTCTATAGACTCTGTCATATTATGATTTTATTTTCCTATATTTTCCTGTAACATATTTTTCATTACATATTTTTCTCAAAGTGCAAATTTTTGCTCATAATCATTTTAGTTATTTGCATGAAGCCTTATAATATTTTCCCAACTATAAAAACAAACATACTTCTGAACAATGTCATTTTTACAGGACTAAAAGTTAGGTCTGTAAAATCTTTGTCTTTTCAACAATTCAGCTACTAACATGGATTCTTCACACACCTAATTATTTTTTTAGATTGGCATATAACCATATCATTTCTCTCTTTCCTTTCCTTCTTCCAAACCCTCCTGCATACACTTCCCTTTTCTTTTTCAAATTTAGGATCTCTTTTATCATTAATTGTTTTTGAATACAGCTTGAATTATTCTAAGGTATTACTTAATCAAATGCTTTCTTTCTGTTCTATTTCTCATAAAGTAATGACAAAATCAGAGTTTAGCTTTTTTGGCTAGAAAGTGTATTAAAGCCTTTATCAACTGGACTCAAAAATTCACGTTAACCTAAGGTTTCTTTTTTTCATATTCATACAGTATCAGCTCATCATCCCTTTTTTCTTCAAGCTTTTCTTTTGTGCTTTCTTCTTTTCCTTTAAATATAAATACTGTTTAATAGATGATAAACCAATGAATTGGCTGACTTTGATAGTGTAAAGGGTAAAATATATTATGATGAAAGGTCATCTCCTCAAAAAAGTACAAGTATTTCAACAAGACTGAAATTGATAAGGCCACTGAGTGAAGAGATATATGCATAATGTTTCTGTTAACTCCCAACATTTATGTTGGAGGATCATTTGAGAGCAGAATTTTAGGCCATTCAGGAAACAGAGAAAGACTTTATCTTTTTAAATAGTAAGTTTTACAGCATGACTTGTTGGAACTACAAGAAAAAACTGACAAGTCCACCATTAGAGTTAATCACTTCAGCATCCTCCTTTCTAAAATTGAGAGATGAAACAGGTAGGGACTACTATCCAACTTGACTGAACTAATATTTAGAGAATCTTACCTCCAACATAAGAGTGCAGTATTAAAAATCACAGGCAGTATTCACCAGTATTCACAGGCTGGCTAATAATACACACTTTAACTAAATTTGAGAATATTCATATGACCTGTGCTCTCAGATTACATAGAAATTTAAATAGAATATGTAAAATATATTTAAAATTAAAAACATGCTTTCAATCTTAAGTGATTCACCTCATAACAATAAAAGAGTTATCCTCCAAACAACAAAGAAATGTAAAAATTTGAAAATTAAATATGAAAATTTTAAAATATAGGACTCATATGAGAGCTGTTTAGGGTAAAACAAGTTGTGCGGTTGTTTATCAATGTAAGTAAAGATTTAAATTCAATAATCTCTGCACGTACAGGCTGGAGGTATTTTGCCATTTCTCTTAAGCTAGCTCTGGTATTTTGTTATGGTTTCCAAATGGATGAATAACATGTAGAAAGCTGTTTTAATGTTTGAAAAACTGATTACTGGAACATGGAATATTGTAACCATATCAGCTGTTACATGAATAGTGCCTGATAAGATTTATGCCTACTCATTAGAAAACTCTTTGAAAGCGTGGTATAGAGGGAAACACGCTCAGTTTAATGAAGAATATCTGTAAGTGAACAAACAGCTCTTACTTAAGAGCTGAACAGAGGAATGCTTCCCTTACACCATCAAAAAGAGGAACAATGTGCCTGCCAGGACTTTCCAGCATTGTAGTGAGGTATTAATAAAACAATCAGTCAAGAAAAAGAAATTAAAAGAATTTTGTTTTGTGTTGAAAAAATGAAACTATATTTGTAGGTAACATGATTATCTATTTTCAAATTCTGAATGCATTCACAAAAGACTCTAAAAGCATCAAGCAATAAATCTGTATTGCCATATACAAAGTTAATATACAAAATTAAACTGAGTTTGTTATCAATCATGAAAATATGGAGACTATAATGAAGAAAGCTCATAATTTGTCAGACGACCAAAATAATGATATACTTAAGCTTAAAATATGTGCAAAATATATGGAGAAAAGTATGAAAGCTCTTGTGACAGTTATCAAATTATATGAGTAAATAAAAATGTTTTACATTTTCATGAATTGAATTTAAAATTAGACATCTTCTCACAGGACCTGTAGCTTCACTAGTTCTTACCAGGGGCCCAGCAATCTATTTTTGTGTAAACAAATCAAATGAATCCACAGTTAATATAAAAAGCGGGAGATCAAGAGAAAAGGCATGCACCTAAGTGGGTGGGAAGGTAGGGAGAATCTGGAGGACTTGAAGAAGAGGAAACTGTGATCAGAATATATTATATGAAAAAATTCCACCAAAGAACTTTTTAAAATATCAATTCTGGATTATAGTGAAAGAAAGTGGTGAATAGCTTTTATGCATCTCAATTTTCTAAGTTATATAATTGAGCTAACATTATATTAGAAAGTACAAATGCAAAGCCAAGCAGTGGTGGCACATGCCTTTAATCCTAGCACTTGGGAGGCAGAGACAGGATCCCTGTGAGTTCAAGACCAGCCTGGTCTAATTGAGTTCAAGGACAGTCTCCAAAGCTACAAAGAACCCCTGTCTTTTAGAAAAACAAAACAAAACAAAAATGAAAGTGCACAAATTCGTAGCTCAATAAAATTGAAGGGATTACAAAAACCCATCCACAGAAATGAAGTCATTCTTGCAGTAGAAACAAAAGTAATTCACTGAAAAAAAATGATACTCTTTAAGAAATTGGACTTGAAAAGCTATTTATGGTATGTCTATATGCAAAGGGGTGAATGTACAAATAAAACTCTCATGTTTAACACAAATATCTCAGTGCAACATGTGTCATAGACCTAAACTTTAAATGTTAAACTATGTATCATGTAGAAGACAACAGGACATGAAATTTAATCGACTGAATTTGTGATGAGAATTTAGATACAATATTGAAAGTGTAATCCCCAAAGAAAAATCTGGTAATTTAGAATTCATTAATATAAAACAAAACAAATGTTTTGCTTCAAGGCTAAGTCCACTCCCTTGCATTTGTGAATAGGGCAGCATGAATATTGATTTCTAGAAACTTCATTGAAGGAAAAATGCCTCATTAATTTGGATTAAATTTTGTCAATAATTTCCTTTTGTTTATATATTGATACAATACTTAAAGGCCCAACTGTTTTGCTTTTTTTCTGAATACAACATTGATAAAGTATGCTAAAAAGGATACTTTCTTAGCAGCCCTATTTAACTCCGCCTTCCTTCTCCTTGCTCTTCTCTCACATGCTGCATTTTGCTAGAAATATCATTTTGTCAGTTAAGAGGATTGTTTTCCCCTCACCAGCAAAAACCAACTTTGTGAGTTCATGGATCTCTTCTCACTGTTTCAGTTGCAGTAACTATTACCGTTGGCTGTAAGTACATATCAAGGACTAGATGCTACACCAATATTGGTAAATGAGAACATCGATATATTACCAGCATTTGCATTTGTTTTTTTCTAGCTACTTGGAAAGTCATGGGAATTAAGACAGACTCTAGAACTATATGGTGTCAAAATAAGATGTTAACAAAGTGATGAGGAGAGCTTAAATAAGGTAGCATCAAGGGGGGTCAAAAATACAATATGGGATTTTTAATACAAATATTGGGAAGTAATAAAGATCGAGCTCCTAGATTTGCGGGTCAGAGAGTCTCAGTAAGCATATACAGAGAATTTGAGTGAAGAGAATAAACCACCTGGTCTCTAACACATGAACAAACAAGAATGATTGATAAATTGAGACCAAAAGTGCAAAATTTTTTCTTTTATCTCCTGATTGCCTATCTACAAAGCCATGTTGAATTTAGGAAGCATTTTAGGAAGTTATGGCACATAACAAATTCTCTTATTTTTCTTTATACATTATAATAATTGCATTTTATTTATTTTTTATTTTTTTTATTTTTTTGGTTTTTTGAGAAAGGGTTTCTCTGTAGCTTTGGAGCCTGTCCTGGAACTAGCTCTTGTAGACCAGACCTCGAACTCACAGAGATCCGCCTGCCTCTGCCTCCCGAGTGCTGGGATTAAAGGCGTGCGCCACCACCGCCCGGCCCTAAAATATTTATTTATTTATTATGTATACAATATTCTGTCTGTGTGCATGTCTGCAGGCCAGAAGACGGCACCAGACCTCTTTAGAGATGGTTGTGAGCCACCATGTGGTTGCCGGGAATTGAACTCAGGACCTTTGGAAGAGCAGGCAATGCTCTTTACCACTGAGCCATCTCTCCAGCCCCAATAATTGCATTTTAATGTTTGCAGTTTGACATTAAATGAGAAAACCTATGCATTTTATAATGTTCAAGGAGTCTTGGGGTCCTATCTAAACTTAGGCTTTCTATTTTTTTTTTAAATGAGGATTTGAGGACTGAACTTAAGAAGGCCTTGAGCGTGCTAAGCAAGGGCTCTGTAACTGAAATACAGCCTCGATTCCCAGAAATCGAATGCTAATACATGACAATTCCCTCACTTATAATAGTGATTAAGTGTTTCTGTTCAGTTTCAAAGAATTCTTTTCAAATAGCCTTCCTTTTCTAAAACAAAATGAAGCCCAAAACAAAGTGAATAATTCTGCTTAGAATATTCACAAATACACATAATCTTAAAACGGCTTGTGTGTATTTATGGGTTTCTCTCTCTCTCTCTCTCTCTCTCTCTCTCTCTCTCTCTCTCTCTCTGTGTGTGTGTGTGTGTGTGTGTGTGTGTGTGTTTGTGCATGTGTTTGCCTGTGTGTATGCTATATGTCTGTGCCACATGTGTGCAGGTAGATGAGAGGCCAGAAGAAAATGGTAGATTCCCTAAAGCTGGGAACTAAATTCAGCTTCGGGAAGGACAGTCATCATTTTAACTTGTAAAGCCATCCACCTAGCTTTAGGAAGTTGATGTGCATAGACAAGAAATATTTTTTTAAATCCTGAAATTGTCTGGAAAGAGTAAACAATAACATTAGACCCATTTTAAATCCCTGAATAAATTTAAAAGCATTTTAACTTTCTTTGTTTTGAAGAGATTCAAAACTACTCCACTAAGAAACAAGGTATACTCTTATATTCAGAAGGAGTAATAAAATTTAAGATTAATTTTATTTGGAGAAGCTTTTATGTCATTCATATTTGTATGTCTTAAGTCAAGTTGTTTAAGAAGTTTGAGCTGTAGTTCTTCATTTCAAATACTTGTCATTTCTTTGCATTGGTTGCTATAGCATACACGAGCAGATATAGCCACACATCTATCAAGTAATAATTTAAAGGAAATCTTGAAACAAAACACAAGGTAATTGGTTAATCTCATGTTTGAGACTCAGCTCAAAAAACAAAAGCCTTTTTTATCTTCACCTTTAATCTAAAACAAATTCTAATGTCAGGGGGATTTTTTATTAATTATATGCTATACTTCATTTTGATGTAACTAAATTTATTCAAGATTATTTTAATAATAATATGCTGGAGATGTGATGTGCAGTTTAAGTATCTCTAAAGGTAGATCTCTACTCTCTTAATAATAGCATAGAAGAATTACTCAGAGTTCATTTTATTTGAAAATCTCAGAAAATTGAGAAAAGGTAATGAGAACGTATTCTCAGCCTGAATGTAGTAATTCCCAGTAGAGATATTCACATTTTTAATTATTTAACGATGTCATTTAAATATTATCTGTTCTCTATGAATATTTCATGTTCATCAAAAATTCCCTGAAGAAGTAAAAATAACCTGCACATTTGTTAAAAAAAGAAAAAAAAGACAGTATCAATAATGGCTTACAAAGGGCATTTCACAATTTTGGAACACGGATCTGTTTTTAAAACAATGTTTCCTGGTAATCATCTGATTTCCTTAAAGTACACAGACCCAGATCACATTACAAAAACGTTACAAATGTGGCTGACTAAGAAAATCTAAGTAAAAATATTCCCAGCCTCTGGGGCAGAAGTTCTTCAGAGGTGTTTGAAAGACTCTGGATTTCTGTGGCTGGGCTATATCACAACCCACCCTGCCCCCACACCTGCCTGTTCACCTGTGAGCTTAGTGGAACCCTGGAACACAGATTGTTCCAATTCTGAGGGGTTCTAAGAGGTGATTCAGTGTCCACAGGGCCGGACAGCCTGATGCCCCATTCTCTGGGACCTGGCCAGAGGGACAAAACCCATGGGCCCCTCCCCAACTTCCTTGACTTTTCTAGCTAGCCAGCAGGAAGTATTCTTGTGACTGGAGTATATCCCAATACAACCCACTCCCAATCTTGCCTGTTCATCTGCCAGCTCAGTAAACCCCTGGAACACAGATTTCTCCAATACTGAGTGGAGCTGGGAGGTAAGTCAACAGCCACAAGGCCAGACAGCCAGGCCCTACTCTCTAGGACCTCCCCAGTGGGACAAAACCCAGGGGACCGCTCCTCAATTCCTTTGGCTTTTCTAGCCAGCCAGCAGGGAGTTTTACTGTGGCTAGGCTATCCCCCAACTTACCCTGCTCTCAAACCCACCTATTCACCTACAAGCTCCATGGAACCCTGAAATAAAGCAAGCTCTAATACTGAGGGGACCTAAGAGGAAGCCACAGCAAGGATTAGACCAAGACTTCAAGACATTGCCAGCCCCACTTGAAGGAAAAGATGGATAGGCACCAACACAAGAATTCCTCCCAAGATCTTAAAAAGCAACATGGTAATACCAGAACCCAGTGGACACACAAAAGAAAGACTTGATCATTCTAGCCCAGAAAAAATAGAAGTAAATGACTTTAAATGTAACTTTATGAAAATTGATGAAGACTTTTAAAGAGGAAGTAAAAATTTTCCATAAAGAAATGAAAGAGAGACAAACAAAAAGTTAGAAGAAATTAATAAATTCCTAGGAGAAACAGAAGAAAACCAAGAAAAAAATCAATAATATAGGTGAAGGAAACAGTTCAAGACATGAAGATTGAAATAGAGGTAATAAAGAAAACACAAACAGGGGGAATTCTGGATATGAAAAATCTGGCTAAACAAACAGAACTACAGAGACAAGTATAACCAACAAAATACAAAACAGAAGAATCTCAGGTGCTGAAGAAATAGACTCATTGGTTAAAGAAAACAATAAATCCAACAAATTCTTAACACAAAACATTCAGGAAATCTGGGACAACAGGAAAAGACCAAACCTAAGAATAATAGGGTAGAAGAAAGAGAACTCCAGCTCAAAGGCACAGAAGGTTTATTTAACAAAATTATAGAAGAAAACTTTCTTAACCTAAATGAAAGTATAAGAAGCTTACAGAATACCATATAGACTGAATAAAAAAATCTACTCACCATATAATAATCAAAACCCAAAACATACAGAATAGAGAAAGAATATTAAGAGCTGCAAAGGAAAAAGTTCAAGTAAAATATGAAGGTAAACCTATCAGAATTACACCTGACTTCTCAGTAGAAATCATTAAAGCCAGAAGGTCCTGGATAGATGTCCTGCAGGCACTAAGAGAACCTGTCTCAAAAAGTCAAAAGGTAAAAATAAATGAAATAGAGGTTAAAATAAAGCTGCACAAAAATGGAAAATTCACAGAGAGTCTGGATTATGTACATTGTGTTTTCTTTAAAATTTTTGCCTGTGAAAGAGCTAAGTACAGAGAGACATTTTATTATACAGGCTGCCAAGCTAGACCAGAATGGATATCATAAGGGTATGACTTCAGAATTTAGATCTAAGAACATGATGCTTTGGAAAAGAATTTCTTGTTTTGTTTTCACAGAGGATGAGACCCTGTGGATTGCTTCTATCCCAATATGGTATGATAGACCACACCCTCCTGAAGGGTTGCTGTGAATGCCTTCAAAAAATTACTTCACTTGACTGCTGACTGAGATGAACCTGGCACACAGGTTATACCATGAAAGACTTAAATAACAGCTCCCCTATACAGCAGGAAAAAGTTTGGAGAGAAATAACTGTGCCCATGTTCCCATATATTGTTTATAAATGTTCTTTTATATTTAAAGGAGGAGATAATATAGATGTGAATAATTTGCATTCATATGAATCTTGGTTTAGTGATATTAATTTAAGGTCAATTTTATTATATGTGTATGTATTTCTGACCTTGACTAAAGTATTGTGATTGTGAAGTTCATGTAAAAATGTAATGTATATAGGTTGTTAATAGATAATCATCTACAATAGTCAAGTTTGTATTGATGTTAGTTAGATTTTCTAGATGTGCATAGATATATTTTAGATAGGCATTCTTCATATCTTTCAAAGATTATAGAATATGGCATTTTAAATATTTTAATGACTTAGGGCTTTTCATGACAATGAGACATGTCTGCTCCTGGCAGCCCCACCTACTTCAAGAGGAAGAAGGGGGCCGGGGAGTGGTGGCACACGCCTTTAATCCCAGCACTCGGGAGGTTGAGACTGGTGGATCTCTGTGAGTTCAAGGCCAGCCTGGTCTACAAGAGCTAGTTCCAGGACAGGCTCCAAAGCTACAGAGAAACCCTGTCTCAAAAAAGGGGGGGGGGGAAGAAAGGCATTGAAGGGGCACCTTATGGAGTTTGATAGCCATTTGGGCAAGAAACTGCTCTTGCCTGGACTGTTGCATAAACTGGACACAGAGAACTCACGGAGAGAGGACTGCTGAACTTGCCTAAAGGAGAGATGATCTTTCAGGATTCCTGATTGATGAAGGAGTCTGTGAGATATTCTGCAGGATAGAGCAGATAGTGACTTAAATGTCTTTGGAAATTCCTGCTTAATGGAAATGTTTTTTGGATACTGTGGGCCTGAAGGCTGAAGATTGATGCCTCCATGGTACAGACGAACTTTGGGTGATTGTCCAGCCAGCAAGATGTCTCTGTCATTTCTAGAATTTTGAAAGTTACTTATTTCTTGTTTACTTAGGTAATATTATATCTTTCTGGAGTTTTTGATGGAGTTAAATTATATATAGATAGTTATAGTTTTCCTTAGTTATGATAAAAGATAAAGTAGATGCAAATATTGTAACTGTAATTCTTGCTTTATAACTGCTTTATTATGTATAATTTTACTATGTTAAAGTTAAAGCTTTCGTTTTTTTGTTTAAACAGAAAAAGGGGAAATGATGGAGGAAGGTCTTTGGTTAATTAATAAAGGAACTGCTTGGTCTGATAGGTTAGAACATAGGTGGGTGGAGTAAACAGAACAGAATGCTGGGAGGAAGAGGAAGTGAGAGCAGATGCCATGCCTCTCATCTCCAGGGCAGACGCGATGAAGCAAGCCACCAGGTCAGACATGCTGAATCTTTCCCCATAAGACTGGAGCTACACAGATTACTAAATATGAGTTAGGCAAGATAAGTCACCACCTCGTGGTGCTACACACATTAATAGAAATAGGCCAAGCAGTGTTTATATGAATATAGTTTGTGTGTTGTTATTCTGGGGCATAATCTAGCCAGGCAGCCAGGAGCCAGGCAACAGGAATGCAGCTCACAGCTCCTTCAACAAAAGCAAACCTTCACAGATATAAAAAAACTTGGAGTAACACCCTGTGTCTTATTGTATCACCATGGAGTAAAGTTCGAATTTAACAACAATACTACTCCTAGAAAGCCTACAAATTCATGGAATCTGAGCAGTCAACTACTGAACCACCCCTGAGTCAAGGAAGAAATAAAGAAAGAACTTAAAATCTTTCTTGAATTCAACAAAAATAAAGGCACAACATATCTAAACCATTTCCAAGGGACATGAGGAATGTTCATAGCACCTTGTCCACATAAAGAAAATGAAAAAAAGCTCACATTAGTGACTTAACAGCACACCTGAGAACTCTAGAAAAAAAAAGAAACAGAGTCACCCGGGAGAAGTAAAACACTGGAAATAATCAAATTGAGGGCTGAAATCAACAAAACAGAAACACAGAAAACAATCCAAAGAATCAGTGAAACAAAGAGTTTGTTCTTTGAGAAAATCAACAAGATTGACAAACCCTTATCCAAACTAATCAAAAGGCAGAGCGAGAACATCCAAATTAACAAAATCAGAAGTGAAAGGGGGGTCATAACAACAGACACTGAGGAAATTCAGAGAATCATTAGGTCTTACTAAAAAATCCTGTACTCTACAAAATTGGAAAATGTAAAAGAAATGCACAATGTTTTAGATAGATAGCATATACCAAAATTAAATCAAGACCAGGTGAGAATTTAAATAGACATATAAGCCACAAGGGCATAGAGGCTGTCATCAAAAACCTCCCAACCACAAAAAGCCCAGGAATGGATGGTTTTAGTGCATAATTCAACAGAACTTTCAAGAAAAGCTAATACCTATATGCCTCAAAGTACTTCACAGAATAGAAACAGAAGGGTCATTGCCGAACTTTTTATGAGGCTACAATTACCTTCATGATTAATGGTCTTGGAGAGACTAGGGATACAAAGATCATATCTAAGTATAATAAAAGCAATATACAGCAAGCCGACAGCTAACATCAAATTAAATGAAGAGAAACTGAAAGTGATTCCACTAAAATCCAAAACAATACAAGAGTGTCTACTCTTTCCATATCTCTTCAACATATTTCTTGAAGTTTTAGCAATAACAATAAGACAACATAAGGAGATCAAGTGGATTCAAATTGGAAAGGAAGAAGTCAAACTTTTGTTATTTGCTGATGATTTGATAGTGTACATAAGTGACCCTGAAACCTCTTCTAGAGAACTCCTAGAGTTGATAAATACATTCAGTGATATGGCAGGATACAAGATCAACTCAAAAAATCAGTAACATTCCTATACACAAAAGATAATAAAGCTGAGAGAAAAATCAGAGAAATATCAACTTTCACAATAGCCACAAATAACATAAAATATCTTGAGGTAACACTATCTAAGGAACTGAAAGACCTATTTGACAAGAACTTTAAGTCTTTGAAGAAAGAAATTGAAAAATACACCATGCTCTTGGATAGGAAGGATCAACAATAAAAATGGCAATCCTACCAAAAGCAATCTATAGATTCAATGAATCCCCTTCAAAACTCCAATACAATCCTTCACAAACCTTGAAAGACCAATAATCAACTTCATATGGAAAAACAAAAAAACCCAGGATAGCCAAAACAATCCTATAAAATAAAGAAACTTCCAGAGGCATTACCATCCCTGACATTAAGCTCTATTACAGAGCTACAGTAATGAAAACAGCTTGGTATTGGCATAAAAACAGAGATGTTGACCAATGGACTCTAATTGAAGACCAGGATATCAATCCATACCCTTATGAATACCTGATTTTTGACAAAAAAGTTAAAATTGCACAATGAAAAAAGAAAGCATATTCAACAAATGGTGCTGGCATAACTGGATGTCAACCTGTAGGAGAATGAAAATAGATCCATATCTATCACCATGTACAAAACTCAAGTAAAAATGGATTAAAGACCCCAATATAAATCTGACTACACTGAATCTGATAGAATAGAAAGTGAGAAGTAGCTTTCAATGCTTGGGTTTAGAGAATACTTCCTAAATAACCCCAGTAGCATAGACACTAAGGGCAACAATAAATAAATGGGACCTCCTGAGAAGCTTTGGTAAAGCAAAGGACACAGGCAATAAGACAAAAAAGGGCAGCTTACTGAAAGGGAAAAGATCTTCACCAACCTCACATCAGACAAAGGACTGATCTTCAAAATATATAAAGAACTCAAAAAATTTGACATTACAATTCTAAATAATCCAATTAATAAAGTGGTGCACTGAACTAAACAGAGAATTCTCAAGAGAAGAATTTCAAATGGCCAAAAGATACTTCCTTAGCTATCAGGGAAATGCAAATCAAAACAACTCTGAGATACTATCTAAAACCTGTCAGAATGGCTAAGATCAAAAACACCAATGATAGCTTATGTTGGAGATGATGTGGAGTAATGGGAACACTCATCCATTGCTGGTGGGAATTCAAACTGTGCAACTACTTTGGAAACCAGTATAGTGGTTTCTCAAAAAATTAGGAATCAACCTACCTAAGGATCTAGCAATACTGCTCTTGGAAATATACCCCAAAGATGCTCAATCATACCACATTAGCATTTGTTCAACTATGTTCATAGCAGAATTATTTGTAATAGCCAGAACTCAGAAACAACCTAGATGTTCCTCAATGGAAGAATGGATAGAGAAAGTTTGGCACATTTATACATTAGAGTACTATTCAGTGATAAAATACAATGACATCTTGAATTTTGCATGCAATTGGATGGGATTAGAAAACACTATTCTGAGTGAGGTAACCCAGACCCCCCAAAAATGAATATAGTATGTACTCACTCATAAGTGGATATTAGACATAAACAAACGACATTGTCTTAGAGAAGCTAAATAATAAGGTAAACCCAAAGAAAAACATATATAGACCCATCTGGGAATTGGAAACAGACCAGATCGTCTGACAAAATTAAGAGCATGGGATCAGGAGGTAGAAGGAAGTGGAGATGGGGAGGGTTGAGAACTTGGAGGAATTGAATAGTCGAGATGGAGGAAGGACAGATATGAGAGCAAGGAAAGAGATATCTTGATTGTGGGAGCTATTAGGGTTTTAGCATAAAACTTGGCCCTAGACAAATTCCTAGGAATCCACAAGGATTACCCCAGCTGCTAAGACTCTAAGCAATAGAGGAGAGAGTGCTTGAACTGGCCTTGCCCTGTAGTCCGGTTATCTTAAAGATGACCATTGAAACTTCATCCAGCAACAGATGAAAACAGAGGCAGAGATCCACATCAGAGCACCGGACTGAGCTTCCAAGGTCCAGTTGAGGTGTGGGAGGAGTGAGAATATGAACAAAGAGATCAAGACCATGAGAGGTTCACCCACTGAGACAGTTTGCTTGAGCTAATGGGAGCTCACCAACTCCAAGTGGACTGAGAGTGAATGAGCATGGGATCAAACTAGTCCCTCTGAATATGGTTACAGTTGGAACAGAATGAGGGGTCACTGACAGTTGCACTGGGATTTTTCTCTACCGCAAGTACTGGCTTTTGGGGATCCTATTCTCTTTACATGTATACCTTGCTCAACCTAGATGTAGTAGGGAGGGCCTTGGACTTGCCACAGAGCAGGGTGCCTTGCCCTCTCTTAGGATTGAAGGGGGCTGGTTGAAGGGTTTTGGGAGGGAGTGGGAGGAGAGGAGGGTTGGGAATTTGGATTGGTATTTTTTTTATGTAATAAAATAATAAAAAAGAATTATGGGCTAATATAAATTATGAGTTAATAAGAAGCCTGAAATACTAGGCCAATCAGTTCATTATTAAAAAAGAAAAGAAATTTTTCTCCCTTGGAAAATGGTCTGTCAGTTCCTCTAGACCTTAGCCAATATTGGTAGCTTCAACACTGCAAATGAGACTTTGGGTGATTGCCCAGGTGTCCAGTTGTCTGTCATCTATTGCCTATTTTAGAAGTTGCTTCATTGTACTTTCTGCCTACTCAGGTAATATTATCTCCTGTCTCAGGCCTTGGGTTTGAAGATTAAATAGTCATAGTTACTTTCCTTTTATGATTTAGAAAGCCATTTCTAATACAAGATTTAAACTGCTTAGGGTAGAATGATTATTGTAACATTTAGCAAATGTTATTTGCTTAATATTGTTTATACTAGTTTCACTTCTAATTAGTATTTTTGATATTTGTTCTTATTGCATATAGTTTTGTATTAGGCTTAGAACTCTTTTATTTTAACAAAAGTGGGAGGTGCTGTAGGAACTCTTTCAGCCAGTAGCCTTTAAGATACAAGCCAACTTGGGCGTGATCTCTTATACTATAAATGTCAATGTAAAACATATGCTCCCTCTCTCTCTTCTGGCTTCTAGATTTGGTTCCTGTTTCCTTGTTTATGGCAAAGCCTGTGATCTGTGAGTCTACCCCTAAACAAATAACCCTTTATTATACTAATAAAAAGAGATTCTCTGAGGACACACAAGTCATTTTCATCAATATCAATATTTATGATTTTTTTTGCCAAAAAATAAGTTAATAGGTTTTTCCTAAATTTCTACAGTAAGCCCTTAAACTCCAATAGGATTCCCTGAGGTGCAATCCTTAAAAATGCCATGAAAGTTATGTAAGATTCTAACTCAGTATACTCGACTGGTCTTCCTATTATCAAAGACACCAGTGATGTCCCAGGAAGGAGCCACCTTCACTGGCTCCTGGATTGTGGGCTTTCAGAACTGAGATGTGTAAGAATATGTAGACTTCTGCTTATCCGCAAGCTTCTACCACACTGATGCATGGTTAAACCACTATCTGATTCTTTTCTTTCACCACACTGTTTAATTCCTGATTTTGAACATGGACAGTCTGATTTGGAAATGAGAGAATAATATTGTTTTGTATCTTTCAAAAGTGTACTCTAGTAACAACATACTGTGTTAAACTTTTTGCAATATGCTTTTATTTTCAAATTCACACTGTGCTTCGGTCACTTATCAATCCTGATTTCTATAATTTTACTCTAGTGTTTTTAATTCAAAAGTATTCCACTGTATAACCAAATAGTAATTATTTATCCATTTTTCTAGTGTCAAAGCTTCAAGTTCTTTACATTTAATGATTGCCAAACAATGCTGCACTAATATTATTACATATATTTTCCTAAGCTGCTGTACAATTCTGTATAATAAAAATTGTTGCTTACTTAAGGCTGTTATATCCAACTCAATGGTTTGTGTTGTGGATTGAGAATTTAGTCTATCTAGGGTTCTCTAGAGAATGCTTAGATTATAAATGTTATGCTAAAATTAATTTACTTTTTATTTGTCTTTAAATAAGCTGATAATCTTTCAGTCAAATCTTAATGTTACATTTGGAAGAGAATCATTATTTTCTTTATTTTATTGATTTTTCTTAAAATATGTAAGGTATCTATTTATTTTTATGGGTGACTATCTCAGGACTTAGATTAACCACCATGGTGATGGTGTTTTTTGTTTATGTCAAATGAATACCTTCCCTATAATTTATTATGAATATTTCAAAGGTATATTAAAGTAATTTTTATGTGTACAAATTCTGCCTCACTATTTTACTGTCCTTTCGGTATCACAGAAATTGTTTTATAGAGCCATATATAGCCACCAACTCACCAGACTTTGTTTCTTAATGCCACGGTGAATGGAAGCCATAAGTGTACACCTTTATCATAAAACCCATATACATAAACAAATTAGCTAGGCATTCATATCATTGACTCTTTTGATAAATGTTTGCAACTGGATTGCTATAAAGTTTACAGGCAATAAAATGCAGACATTTGGGACACACTCCACATGCTTTGATCACTTCATGAAGTGTGTAATGTGCCAGTCAAAAGTCCTTTGATCATCACTCATGAGAGTCCTCTTTGCCCGTCATCCTCATATAAAGAAAATGATGGTTCTGATTTTTTTGCGCTACAGACTATTTTATGTTCAAGATGCTTCTGTAAGACTTTCAATGATAGGTATGAAATCTGTAAATGTTTTATGGTCTAGTACCCTCGATTTACATATGGGTGTTGGGCACAGGAAATGGAGTTGTCAGTTTGGAAGAACCAAATTTCAAATTCTATATCATTAATTAATTTGAATAAACTGTCAGGAACATCCTATTTGTATTAAATATGTTTAATTTGTCCCCAAATGTAGGGAAATTTGAAAGACCCAAAGGACAAGAGTGTTTCAGGTTTGTAGCATCAGTGTGAAGGAACATGGATAGCATATATTTTTAAAAGGGTCTTCCATTCAGTAGCATATTATTATATTGATTCACAATATTCTGTGAATGAGTTTAATGATCCATCTTCCTGGTAAAGCTTAGTATCATTTCATCATATGAGTTTACTGTCCATTAAAAAAAGTACCTCTGAACATACATAGATACATTTATTGCTAAAAATTTTGACTTATTGGATTAAATATCAAGCAGATTTGTATAGGCCTTAAAAAACTTACACTTTTATTGATCTCTAGTTCAAAATTACCTAGAATTTCTGGAACACAGAAATTTAAATTTTTCCCTTTTTTTGCTTTTTGTTGTTGTTGTTGACAATGTTTTTAGAGACATGGCTTGTTTGTAACTTTGGAACCTGTCCTAGAACTCACTAGGTAGACCAGGTTGGCCTTGAACTCACAGATAAACACCTGTCTCTGCCTCCCAGTGCTAGGATTAAAGTTGTGTGCTACCACTGCCCGGCCTCTTCCATACTTTGATCACTGTACTTTTACCAACAATTTCACAAGACTTCTAGCTGCTCTGAACCTTGGCAAACTTTTGGCTTTGTCCTTTTTGATTTTTATAGTTCTTGTAATAAAATCACCTTATAGTTTAAATTATATTTCCAAGGTGCTAATAATACTGACATCTTTCTTTTTAGTTTTGTTTCTCTCATTCAAAGACACTACTTCTCACATGGTAATCTTATGTTCTTAGTTTGAGTTGAAGGCAGTCTCTGTCCCAGATAGCACATATATCTTGCTATTCTTTTCTCCCAGCATGTGGCTTCTCTTTTCATTTTCTTAATGATGCCTGAAATGGAAAGTATTTAATTTTGATGAAGTCTTATTTATCAACTTGTCATTTATGGTTATTGCTTTAAATGACCTATTTTTGCCTACTTCCACATTGTGAAGATACTCTCTTATGTTTTCTTCCTGAAACTATGTGTTATTTACTTCACTCGTGGATTTTTAAACTATTTGAAATAATTTTTACATCACCTGAGTTAAGAACGAGATTGATTTTTAAATAAAATTTCAGTTATTTTTATATTACATGATGTTCTAGATGTGTTGTTTAAATAAATGGTTTTGTGGGTATAGGTGTATATCTGGAGTTTGTGTTCATTACACTAATTTAGAAACATTTTCTTCTCAAGTACTGTGTACTATGTTGATTTTACTAAATCAGTAGAACATCTTCAAATTATGTGACTGTACCTTCAATTTTTCAAATGTTTTTCAACATTGTCTTAGATACTTTTTGACCTTTTATACTAATGTATCTTTTAGATTAACATTGTAACTGTCCAGAAAGGACACTGATCCAGTTCTCTAGATGTAATTGGGGATAGTTAATATATAACAATATTAAAAATAAGTCTTATGACCTATCAATGTTGTGTATAGCTCCATTTGATTTGATCTTTTATTTTTCCTTAGCAAAAATTTGTGAAATCAATTTTTATTTACTTTTTACTTATTATAGTCAATATAAAATAGCTGTTTTATGTTTTGTACATTAGCCTTCTGTTATAGAAACTTGATAAACTAGTACTGTTAATCTGCACATAAAAACTGTAAAAAAGTGTTAATTCTCATTTTTATCTATATTCAATCGTTGCTTTTTAATTTTGTTGTATTACAAAGGCAAGATTACCTTTTATGATATGGCATACATATTCTTAATGCAGAAAAAATGGTTTTAAATTTTCACAATTGCCATTATGCCATGTAGATTTTTCAAAGATGGACTTTATCAAAGAGATAGATATTCCTTTCATTGTGGATGAAGGGTTATTTGAGTATTTTGATTTTATTTACTTATTCTTTTGTCACTTCTTACATATATAAAACTACTTGATCAATATCTCCCCTATTATTTTTTTAGTCTCTTTTCTATCTCACCAAATCACTTCTAAACAGGTGTCTCTTCTTACTTTTGTGTGTGTGTGTTGTGTGTGTGTGTGTGTATGTCTGTTTGTGACCCTGAATTTGATTAGGTTTGTTTGCATAAGTATGGTTGGAGGGATATGTGCCTGTGTGTGGAAATACTAGTGGCTTCATCATTGAGGACTTTGAACTCCCCCGTCACTGAAATTTTCAACTTTCTTTGGGAGTGTGCAACCTTATAATACACGATGACACAGTGGAATGTTGAAGAAATCAATATTGTGCAGGTAGCTATTGTTTCTGTGAATTCATAGGTGCATCATCCAGGTCATAGCCTCAAGACAGAATTTTACAACACCCATTCCCATCCTTACCTTTTACAGTCTTCCTACAGTATGGTGTCAGGGTGCTATAGATGTTCTACTAGTATAGAGAACATTTTATAGAGTTGAGCAATTTATCTAAAAGTTCTCTATTTATCTCATTGTAGAAACTGGAAAAAGGGAAAAGCAAATAAGACACAGTTTCCCCCAAAATAAATGTTCTTTTCACTGCATACAGATAACATCACTTGTGTGTCAGATGTAAGTGGGGGTTATCAACTGGCACTGACATGCATCCTCACTTCAGAGAGTGTAGATTTCTACAGAATTAGAAAATAAATGGCTTTAGATGTCCCGCTTGTTTAACCATTCTGAACGAATGATGTCTAGTAAGTGCAGCCAAAGTAATTCACTATCTTCGACCCACATAATCACAGAGAATCACCAGGCAAATGGAGAAATATTAGTGCTTAAAGTGTGTAATGATTTGTTATACAAACACTTAAAAAGTAAAAGTATTGTGTTCTAACCAAGGCTGCCTGTAAAGTCTTTAATTAATATGTCATTTAAATCTGGATTTCATATTGTAGCTATTAAATTACTGCTTATTGCAGATGAATTTTACTAACTAAATCAAATTCAGTTGAATGTAGTTGGATGTCTTAATGTGGTATATTGTTATTTTTATTAATGAAAATTAATTAAAACATGGAATGTATAATTTACTTATATACACAAAGTTAGATTTATAATTGTTATAAACACCAACTCAATTATCACAATTACAAAATTTTCAATGACTTTCATTTACACATTCAGCAAAGAAACACATATGGTAAAACATATAAATATTCCTACTATTATGATCTGTCATATATGAAAATAATTCAGTTTTAACTTCAGTTATTGGTATTAGTTTCTTTAGAATTTGTTTTTTCTACTACAAAAGTGTTTGAATCTTTTATGAGTTCTCCAACTGTGACATGTGTTTTCTCCCATAGAATATTTAATTGAAAATGCTGTCAATTTATATGTGATTACAAATATAAAAGGTTTTGTATATCTGGTTTATATTTAATGAAATAAATTTCTTTGCCATCTACAGAAGACATATTTCAGAGATGTATTAATAAATTACTATTTTACTTAGGAATTAGGAAATTCTGTCTTTGACTTTGAATTTTTCAAAATTGTGTGTCTTCAAAAACAACAAAATCAGTTTTTGAAAAATCTTAAATCTTCTGATTAAGTAAAATATATTTTAAAATCTCATCGGGAATAATCTAAATCTTTAGGATAAAAGCTCAGTTAACTAAGAGCTGAATTAAAAGCGCAGCCAGGCCTCTCTTAGCAAACTAGCTTTAATATTCAAATACAACTGCTGTGTATTTTTCCTGGCGCTGAAATACTTTATTTGGAATCCAGAAGCAAAAATCTTATCCTGAAATAATTTTTGATGATAAATTTTCTCTACTCGTGAGCTCTCAGTTTTAATTTTTTCTGAAGTATGACCTGATTCTATGTCTTACATTGGTTGCTCTTTTGGTTGACTTTTCTATGCCTTAAATGTAACAAGTACTTACAGTATCATTAATATGTAAGGTTCACCTTTCTATTTTTAATCTGTAATTTTCAAGGCTCAAATGGTCGAGTTCAGGAATCATGGACCACATTTATGTCTGTTGCTTTGCCGTTTCTGTTCTCCCTTTCTGCTACACTGATTTGTGTGCCTTTTAGAACATGGTCATCGACATCTGTTTTCAGGAGCTGTTGTTATGACTCAGGAAGTCCTCATCTCTCTGAGATGTTGTATGTAACACATGGGCATTATATTGTAGCCACTCCTTGATGGAAACAATTTATGGTCTAAATGCTAATAAAAGTTTTACTACTTAGAGGTTACATTTGGATATTTTGTTGTGCATCAAATCACACTGATCCTTAGAGTTGATATCTGGATTGAACTCCTATTCAATTTACTTTGTTGAGTCTTATAATGCCACCCTTTCAAATGTATTTATGCATATTTGCAAACCAACATCTGCCAGAAGGCCATTGGCCTAACTACTTGGAGGAGGAAAGGGATTCTTTGGCTTATAGATTCTTCATCTTTTAGCATCCTTGTGGGTGAAAACGTCTTCCAAGATTCTATAATATCTGCTGGTCACATTAGATACATCAAAGCAATAAACCATGTCTGTTTCAACTGTAGTAGGAACACTGGTATGCCTTGCTGGGCAAAGGGTGGCAATAGAGATGCCTGTTTATCAGATTTCTGCTGTAAAATGTTAATTCTTGCAGTAACAGAAGTTCATATTGTCTGATCCATCATTAATTTGGCACAGAACATTTTTATTATCATTGACACGTATACTGGAGGGGTTTCTCTTCCTCCAGCCAGTGCCTGAATAACCATGCTGAGGCTTAGTGTTAATTACAAACTCTTTGGCCGATGGCTTAGACTTGTTACTGTCTAGCTCTACATATAAATTAACTCATTTCTATTGATCTGTATATTGTCATGTGCCCTGTGACTTACTGGTATCTTACTCTTTCAGTGGCTGCTGGTGTCTCCCCGACTCCACCTTCTTTTGTCCTGTATCTGTGCTCGGATTTCATGCGTGGTTCTATTCTGCCTGGCTATTGAACAAATCAGCTTCTTTATTAATCAATGGTAATAAAACACATTCACAGCATACAGAAGGGCATCCCACAGCAGCTATGATCTCATCAATACAGCCTATGCATCAGCAAACGTACTGTAGAAATGAAGATAATGAGAGCAAGATGGATGACAAATATGGTGATGGTTTGTAAGCTGACTTTAATGCATGCTATACACACTTGCTCTTGGATCCATCATACTGCAATTACAAGTAGGCTGAATATTTTCAATATTTTCATATGGTTACTATAGTTTTCAAATAAAAAGTTCTAAAATCATGTTTAGCAAAGGTAGAAATAAAACCCAGGCCCTCATGTGCATATAACAAGCAATTTACTGAATTACATCCCCAGTCCTTGAGGTTTTTTTTTTTTTTAGCAGAATTGGTAATGGCATTTCATCATCAACCTTTAATTATAGTTTTTAAATCTGTTATTTGTCAATTTGAAAAAAGTAGTAAAGAAAGGAGATCTCAGATATTCTGAAGTTCTGTAATGGAGCATGCACCTTGGAGTTTTTTTTCAACTCCGGAAGTGTCTGTGCTTCATAGAACCACTCTCATTCTCATGACTTAAGGGTCCTGTCATGGTTTCATCATTCTTCAGTCCATTTTGGCAAAAGATAACTAAAATGCAAGAGAAGACTTGTGTTCCACAATATTGCACAGTTTCTCAGGTACAATTCCAGCCCAAAGCAAAACATATCAAAGGAATTGGGGACTCAGTTAAAAGGAATTGAGGGGTCTCTGTAGGCTTACAGATGCTTCTCTGTTATCTGTACCTAGGACTAGAGAGCAGATCACCACATCAAGAGGCACTAATGCACTGTAAATTAAAGTTCAACACGAAGGTGGATTCTGGGCTCTAGGTTTTTCATTACCCTAAGACATTGTCTTAGGAGATTGACATGGCTAAAAATGATGCTGGATTAAAATGAATACTTTTTTTTATTTCTGTAGTTGCTAGAATGGTACATTTAGATCAACAGCTTTCCAGCAAAAAATATCTCTGAAATCAGCTTCAGCACATGACTCTCTTTCTTTATGCAATCTTTGCAAGCTTTGTTTTCTGTAATAAATGAACAATTTGGTTTGCTTGCTTATGTGCACTCTGAGTGTCTTCAGAAGATATCACACAAAGAGAAAGTGTACTTAAGAAAATGACTGTCTCTATTCTCTGTGTAAAGTTCTTTTTCTTTTCATTGAGTAAATAATCATTGCTTGCTATTTGTGCCAGGATCAATGCTCAGAACAGGGATTACAAAAGATGAATAAGACTTGATCTTTTGCTTAAGGGAACCTCTCACAGCAAATAAATATTTTAATAAATAACTACAATAGAGCTTCTTTATTCTCAGTAAGGCGATAGTAGTTGTTTGATTTGTTAATTGACTAAGTGTCTAGTTTTTAGGTTAAAAATGCTCAAAAACATGCACTCATCAAGTCCATGAGTTGGTAATTTGGGCAAGGAGAAACACTACTGCCCATCACTAGTCCCTGGTTTCTTGGGCCTAAGCTAGCGGAGCTTCAAGCTAAAAGCCTAATATCTTCTGGAAGATAAAAAGTTGATGTTGTCTGCTTGTAGTGGTCTTAACTAGAATATTTACTGGAGTCTTCACATGTGACCTCCACATATATATTAGATTTCTCAACATTATGGTGGCTGGATTCTAAAAGAAAGCTAATTAAGTAACAAGGAACTACTTTATGTGGGTAATAAAACAACTAATTAGTTACCAATATCACTATTTAGTACAGTGTTTAGGAGGGCCAGTCATTTTTAACAGCATTGTGAATAACAAACATGTATACTATGCATACTAGCAATAATACTTTATATAGACTAATCTCATTAAAATGTATCACAAGAGAGTAGTGTTCAATACTCTTTTCAGACAAGGTGTTGCTCTACTTCTTGATTTGTTATTTTCTACCTATATTACTGGAACTATGACTCCAGACTTTTGCACATATAAGAGAGATAATGTTAAATCCTCTGTCATTTATAGGTATTTTATAATGTAAGTTTTATCAAAAATATGAAGCTATTAGAAAGAAATCATTAATAAATAACTCATTCTAACTGGAAAAAAATTAAAGCTAGTTGATTATTTATTTGAAACCATTCTTTGCTCTCAGTCTCTGGGTTTGGTAAACAATTTTAACTGAACTTGAAGGAACTGAGCAACACAATCCAAAAAGGGTGTGAGAAGTTTGAATTCCAGTGAGTGAAGGGCTTTAGGGAGGGCAGTCATATCACCACCATAATCACAGAAATAGACAACAAGGGAACCCTTAGACCTGCCTGGCCTGTCTCAGGGTGTGTTCACGGTGTGGCTGCCTCGTGAGATATAAATTAATGTGTTCACTGATCAGCACGTTCACTTCCAATGACCTTTCTATTCTGTTTTGAACGAAATTTTATTCTAGTATATACATGTCTGCAGAAATATTATTTTCTCTCTTTTGTAGTTTATATGTAAAGAGTTGGGAAAGAAATATTGGTCAGGAAACCATTTAACGTACAACAAAGAGTAGTTTTCATCTAATAATCTGTTGTCCCATATTCCAATTGAAGGTGAATGACTGATCCCTTCTCCAAGACCCATTACAATGATGATTTATGTTTTCTCTATAGCTCATTGTATAAGACAGTGTAGTATGTAATGATGAGACTAAACAATTCTCCTACAAAATCTCCTACAAAAATCTAACATAGTCACAATTGTCCTATACCATTGACTTCAATGATTGTCTTCTTCCAGAAAGCAGTTTTTAGTTCAGATCCCCTTATAATGTCATCTGCTAACTCCTTCAACATTTCTCATCACTCCCACTGGTCCCACATATTTGCCCTGTATTTGACTGCTTTCAAGTGATGTATAACAACCTAGATGTCCTTCAATGGAAGAATGGATGAAGAAAGTGTGGGATATATACACATTAGAGTACTACTCAGCGGTAAAAAACAATGACTTCTCAAATTTTGCATGCAAATGGATGGAAATAGAAAACACTATCCTGAGTGAGGTAACCCAGACCCAAAAAGATGAACATGGGATGTACTCACTCATAATTGGTTTCTAGCCATAAATAAAGGTCAATGAGTCTATAATTTGATATCCTAAAGAAGCTAAATAAGAAGGTGAACCCAAAGAAAAACATATAGCTATCCTCCTGGGTAGGGAAAGTAGACAAGATTGCCAGGCAAAAAATCGGGATCTTAAGGGTGGGTTAGGAGGGGGTAAGGGGAGATGGGGAGAGAAAAGTGAGAAGGGTAGGATGGGGAGAACTTGGGGCAACGGGATGATTGGGATAAAGGAAGGTTGGATAGGGGACCAGGGAAGCACATTTCTTAATTAAGGGAGCCATCTTAGGGTTGGGAAGAGACTTGGACCTAGAGGGGCTTCCAGGTGCCCAAGGCGAGGTCCCCAGTTAGTTCCTGGAGCAGCTGAAGAAAGGGAACCTGAAATGATCCTATCCTATAGCCATACTGATGAATATTTTGCATATCACCATAGAACCTTCATCTGGCGATGGATGGAGATAGAGACAGAGACCCACACTGGAGCACTGGACTGAGCTCCCAAAGTCCCAATGAGGAACAGAAGGAGGGAGAAGATGAGCATGGAAGTCAGGACCAAGAGGGGTGCACCCACCAACGGAGTCAGTGGGGCTGATCTATTGGTAGCTCACCAAGGCCAGCTGGACTGTGACTGAAAAAGCAGGGGATAAAACCGGACTCTCTGAATATGGCGGACAATGAGGGCTGCTGAGAAGCCAAGGACAATGGCACTGGGTTTTGATCCTACTTCATGTTCTGGCTTTGTGGGAGCCTAGCCAGTTCGGATGTTCACCCTCCTAGACCAGGATGGAGGGGGGAGGACTTTGGACTTTCCACAGGGCAGGGAACCATGACTGCCCTTCAGACTTGAGAGGGAGGGGGAGAGGAGTGGGGGGAGAGGGAGTAGAGTGGGGGGACGGGGAGAGGAGTGGGGGGGAGTGGGAGGCTGGGAGGAGGCAGAAATTTTTTTTTCTCAATAAAAAAAAACACTTAAGTTAGTACTGCTGCACATCATTCTTCTGTTTTTGTTTTTTTCTGTTTTTATATCCCACCAATGTTCCTCTCCCCTCCTCCCTCTTCTTCCTCTCCACTCTCCCCATCCACTTTTCCCCTTTTGTTTATGTTCAGATTTGGGGAGGACTCCCATGAATGTCAGCATGTCATGGCATATCAGTTGCCAGTGAGACGAGGCACCTTCTTTTCTATTCGGCCTGGATGAGGCAGTTAGTTGGGAGGAATAGGTCTGAAAAGCAGGCAGCTATATCAAAGACAGTCTCTGCATTCACACTGTTCTTGTTGAGTAACTGTCATTGTGTTAGTAGTAATGTTTGTCCTTCTCAGAGTATGACTTTTACTAGTTCATGTTACTGGCCTTCTATCAGTTATGCAAATATCTAGAAAAGAATTACTGCATTTACAAAGTCCTAAATGTCAGCCTACCTTTATATTTGTGTGATACATCACACTTCTGTGATTCAGTCTTTCGTTTTGACTGGAGCTTTGTCTCCGTTTCCCATTTATCTCCTATTATCTAGCAGAATGTCTCCAACTTCAGGAAAGCTGAGCAACAACAATCATGTCTTTATTTATCTCTCATAATTCTGGGGATTTACTAAGCTCAGCCAGGTGGTTTGTAATCTGTTTTATACAGCTAGTAACAGATGAGAACTTGGTAGAAATCGTCAAGAACACTTCTTCACTTACCTATTTAGCAATGTTTGCTGGATGTCAGCTGAGACCCCAGCTGGGGCTGTTGCCAGAACACCTACATACAATTATTTTTATATAAAATGCGCAGAGCTATGAAAAATTAGATAAAAGTTACCTCCTCATGCTTAAGTTATGCTCATGTATGCCTATGGGAATATAATCAGTCTGCTCTTTCAAATGTAATATAATTCTCAATACTTCTGTCTTCCCAAATGGAAATCTATCCAGTCTTTAATTTTAGCTTTTGTGGTCAGCCCAGCCATCAAGTTGCTTCATTGCGACTTATCACTCATGACTCTCATTATCTACTTTTCTTATTTATGAAAAAATGCTTTTTTTATACCCAATACTTCAACAAAAAGCTCTCTGCAAACTAAAGACAAGAAATAAACCCTCTCAATTCAATAAAAGATATTGGTGATAAAACAAAAGACACAACAATATTCATGATGAAAAACTGCAAATAATACTTACATTAGGAAAGCAACAAATAAAACTCAACGTATAACTTCTGCTTGGCAGAAGTTCTAGGAAGGTCAAGGAAGAGAAATTAGTTAAAATTAGTGAATTGATAGTTTTAAAATAAATTACAATCATATTAAAAAGAAATTAATAAGATCTCTTTGAATAAGGTTATCAGATCACAAAAATAAGTATAAGGAGTGTACATTGTATTTGGAATAAAAAGACTTTGGTGTTTCAATAAAATGTAAAATAGCCACTGATGAGCATAGAGTGAAATTTGAAATGTGGTACAAGGTTGATGGAATATTAAACATTGTATCCACTGTTGAATGTGGTTCAACATTTAAATCTAGAATACATGTCTAAGTAAATCTATTGGAGAAGTATACTCTCCAAAATTGAAAACAAATATTCAGACATATAACTCTGCCTAAATGTTGGTAGAAGTACAATTTACACAAGCATAAAAACACAATGTTTATATTTATATTATACTTTTATAATTATAACTTAGTTTTATAAAGGCTCAAATTCGTGTTATGGAAGATGAATAAGCAAGTAGTGTTACACACACAAACAATTAATATTTTCACAAAAGGAAAGAAATAGTATAAAAAAGCAAGAAAGCAATCATGAAATATCAAGTACAGTATGAATCCATTTATTTGAAATACTCAGAATGGGTAAATCCACAAAGAAAGGAAGGGTTAATAGTGACAAGACACATAGTCAGAAAGCATAGCTTTGCATTTGTTGGCTATCTTTGCTGGTTCACAAGATACCCAGATTCCTGCTTAAGCCTCATTTTGAGTGTATCTGTGAGGATGCTTGTAGTACTATGAACATTTGAAGTAGTAAGTAGAATAAAGGAGATTGTGCACCCCCAGACCTAACTTCAAGGAATAGCTCATTCAGACTGTTGAAGTCCCAAGAGAACAGAAGGGAGTAGAAACATGCTTACTTTCTGTTGGCCTGAACGCCACTGAGTCAGGACAAAAGCCTTCTCTGGCCTTCAAGATCAAGACTCTGATTAAAACTGTTCCCTCTTTGCTTCTGACTCTCATGGTTCTAACCTAGGTAGAAACTATGTATGCAGCTCTCTTGACCCTCCAGGTGACAGATTGCATATCATAGTGTCTTTCCACTCCAGCTGGCATGTGGATCATACTGTGCTATTTCTCTGGGAAGCTCAGAATAAGAGTGATTGACTAAAGGAAACAGGCTTTCCTCTGTAAATAGGGAAATGTGTTTTGACTACCTAAGCAATGTGGTTGGGAAGCATTGTAGAAGTACATTTGTCTTATGAGTCATTGTTGTAAAATAATATGTTTTTTACACTGTGAAGATGTGTCTCTCCCAAGGCACCTTCTGATATGTTTACTAAAAAGCTGAATGGCCAATAGCTAGTCAGGAAAAGAAAAGGTGGAACTTCCAAAATGAGAGAGAAAAAAAAATAAATCTAGAGGTGTGAGACAGATGCCAGAGGACAAGGAGAGGAAACAGAAGGTACAAGATAGAAGACAGGTAAAGAACCATGAAGCAAAACATAGATTAATATAAATGGGTTAATTTAATTTATAGGAGCTAGTGGGACACAGTTAAGATATACACCATGTTTTATAATTAATAATAAGTCTCTGTGTCATGTGTTTGTGAGCTGGAGTCCCAAAAGAAAATCTAATTAGAAATAGCAGCCAACATAGGACTAGAATATCCAAATATAGGGCCTCAGAAAGAGCTAGGAAAAGTTATGGACAAGGAGTCATATGGTGCTTCCTAGTCCTGCAATATCTCAGACAGGTTTGTGTGTTTTCAGAACAAAGGGATCGGACAACAATGAAAATGGTGGCCCTGGTGATCTAGTCTTTCAGAGTGCCTCTGTTCCAGTTTCTTCAGTGTTCTGCATCCAGAACAGCTTCAAAGCTACTGGCTGAGTGTTGGTGCCCACAAGTATTATACAGTAAATGTACACCTGACAGACAAATAGGCAGATCCATGGAAGTGTATATGTACACTTTCACATGAAGTAACTGTGCGAGCGAGAAGGAAACACAAAAGTGGGAAGAGGAAGAAGCACCTCTTCAAGAGGGAGATGGAAAAGAGAAGAAAACTCAGGCTGGAAGCTGAAGATCAGCCTTTTTCATCATATGGGGAAGGGAGTAGGCATGGCTTATCTCTTAAAGAGACAGAACAGATCATTACAATAATGGTCTCTTTGACTTCAAAAGAAATTCCAAAGATTAGTTTGGGATGAGTTTTACAGTTTTATACTGTTATGACCAGATCACGGAGTCCCCACCAAACCAACTAGAAGACCTAGTTCTATATGTAAAAGCAAAGAGCCTTTTACAAAAAGCTTGCAGACTTGGACACCTCCTGTATTTCCAACACATTTGAGTGATTAGAGAGCTCCAAGCTCAGTTGGGGTTGAGTTTTTACTGTAGCAAAGGTCACATGAGGATGTCTAATGTTAGGAATCCTTGATTGCCTCACATTTGTCTAGGAGTGTCCTGCTGAAAAGCAATGGGTGTATGCTGGCTGGTGATCCTATCTACAATGGTTGGGATATTAGGAACTTCCTTTAGATGGTCAGTTCCTGGGTGGTGTCTGCATATGGCTTCTCCTAGATCCTGGTGCTGCCTGCTATGGCAGCTGTGCAGCCTGGGTCTTGTGACCAGACAGCCCTCAACACATGATTGCATAAAATGTGATGGCAACATTTTAAATGTTCTTCCTCTCTGTGAGGCTGAAATTCTGTAAACACATGGGGAGAAGAGAGATCAACACCAAAATGGCATTAAAAAAAGAAGAGAAAGACGAAGCAGTCAAGATTTATTTCTTAATTTAAAACTTACTTCAACGATTCAAAAAAGAACAGTAATAGCCTCTTTCTTCTACCCATTGGGAAAAAAAGACCAGTCTTATTAATTGCATGTACATGTTAAAAGTATTCTATCTGTTATGGTTTAGATAAAATCCTGCAGGTCATGGCATCGAAGGTAATGGTAAAGCTAAAATGGTGCCATTCTCGTAGTGAGCAGCAATGACAGCAGGCTACAAGGGGCAGCAGGTCCCCATGAGGCAGGTGAGAGATAGAGATGGATAGGCACTTCATGCTGAGTAAGGTTGGATATTTATTTAGTGGGTTATGGAAGGAAGGGTAAAAGCGGGGGAGAGAGAAAAGGAGGACAATGAGAGAGAGACAGAGGCAGAGAAAAAGAAAGAGAGAAAGGTGAGAGAGAAAAAAGAAGGGAGGAGAGGAGAAGAGCCATGGCAGCAGCTACCTCTTTGGGAGAGAGATGGAAAGGAAAGTGCTCATGCTGGAAGCAGAAGGAAGATCTGCTTGCCTTGGGGGATTGGAGAGGGAGTAGATGGGGCTTGTCTCTTAAAAAGACAGGCTAGACCATTATAATATCCTTTAGGAAAGCAAATAGTGAGATACATAAAATCCTGTATTGTGCCTTTGTCTTTTTTAACATGTGATGCTATAATAGAATACCACATACTAGGTGATTTAAAAAGAACATGTTATTTAAGAGGTTATGGATTTGAAGGGAACAGGAAGGGGCATATGGAAAAGTTTGGAAATAGAATAAGGAAGGAAGAAATGTTATAATTAAAAGTCTCAAAAACAAGAAACCAGAAATCCAAGAAGTGATATTTATTTTCTCATAGTTTTCTGGGCAATTAAGTGCAAGATTAAAATACCAGCAGGTTTGCTTGTCTAGTAAAGCTGCAGTAGGTGCCAACATGGCATTTTCTCCTTTGTCTTATGGAGGAAAGAAATCTGTATTCTCATTTGGCAAATGACAGATGACAGCTGAATGTTGCATGAACCTTTGTTCGTATGGATGTTGATCTTATTAATGGAGAAGGAAGCCTCATAGATGAGTTATTTGGGTTGTTACATCAGAGTGTGTGTCATGTTAAAAAAATATTTTTAGAAAACCTTATTTTCCTGTTTTATTTTGTTTTCCTTTTTCTAGGAAGGTTGGCCATTTAAGATGTTTTGTGGAAAAGCAGTTCTGTCTGTTTGGCTTGCAGAAACCTCTCATAATGTTCCTTAGTTTTTCTACTGAAGATTCACATTGTTTTATGGGATCTGTAGCAAAAGGGTTTTATTGTATTATTGATTCCTAGTAGATACTCAATAGAAGCAATCCTGTGTTTCATGTGGGGACTGAGTTTCAATGAGAGAAAATGGCCTAAAGACCTTGGTGAAAGTTATTAACAGAAACCTTAAAAAAAGTCATACACTGTTAAAGCAGCTTTTTTTTTTTTGTCTCAGAGGAGTTGGTTAGAAGGATTTGGTATTCATTCATTCATAAAACTGTCATTATTTGCTCTTTCACTATCATACACTTGCCTGTGCCCCCAAAATACAGTATGAAAGAACTGGAGACAGGCACATGATTAATGAAAGGAGTTTGCTTTATGGTCAGGTGACAGAGCCCTGACAGCAACTTCTGTAACTGCTGTTCTTTTTCAAATAGAACTGAGCTTCTGTGAGTCAATTGGTGATCTTAGGAGTGAGTCAGACTCTTCGGGCACAACCTTCTCTTTTGTGTGTCTGCAGCATTTACCTTCTAAAAAGCCAATCAAGCACTATTGGAAGAAAGAAGTAGTGTGATCAGGCTTCAGGCTTTTGTGACGATGGATAAAGAATAATGGTTTCAAGAAGGCAGAATAAAGGGAAGGTGCAAAATTAAAAAAAAAAGTGCTATGTTGGTCAAGACTTTCCTGTCTCACAAAAAGCCACCAAGCTTTTCTTTCTGAAAAAGGGTGTGAGAGGCTTTGTTTTGGAGATGAGTTAAAGCAGGAGCTACCTCAGACAGCACTCCTAGACAGACCTAAGACAGAAAGGATTGAGAACAAGAGTCAGCCTGTGAACCAGATTTGAAGCAATTTCTTTACAGAATGAGAATGGTTATTTGTGTTGCTTGTTTCCCAACAATGATGGGTGTGGGCAGTCCGCTCCAACAGTAAAGAACAGATAAACTGTTGAAGAGAAGGGTAGGTAGATACTGGATAGGCAGTTTAAAATAACAAGAGTCTATTGCCATGTCCAGTGTCTGGAGACTCTAGAAAGAGTCTAGTTTCCCCTTATTTCTTTTCTATAAGGAAATTCCCTATCCTGGAAATCTTACTGAGGACAGAACTCAATATCAGAAACAAACTCTGGTCTGATCAGTTCATCCCTCTCTCTTCCTCCATTCACTAAAATCTCATTAACTCCAAGGCAATAAGGCTCAATGGTATCCAAATCTGGAGAGCCCTCCTGTGCACAGAAGTCCCATCTTCTTTCTTTCCCTTATGCTCCTATAGTAAAATCTTGTTTTCTGAATCTCTGCTCTGTGGTCCATGAATTTCATTCTTGAAATTTATGAGACAAATGGAAAGCCTTTGGATTGGAATGGCTTTGCTGTCCTTTGAGTCTCTTGAACTGCCAACCTGAGCATGGCAGAATTGAAAAAGATTCTCATCTCAAACAAGCCATGGCATTCTGAGTCACTATTATTGTAGATAAAGGTTTGGGGGCATTTAATGATTCATAAGTTTCTCAAAAAGAAAGATGTGGATTATAAATGTGCTTTGCCTACCATGGGATTATTTATACTGAAGATAGTTCTTATTCTGATTATAGACTGAAGTAACCTCAAAAAGAAAAAATGGTTTAACTCACAGAGGTCTCAAATTTAATAATAAAATCTTATTATTTGCCCTATAGTTGGGAGAGGAAAGAATCAGGTAAGGAATGGAAATACAGGAAAGAACAGGGAAAACTCAGGATGATTTAAGGGTTCTAGGGAAATCTACTTTAGTAGAAACTTCTAAAAATGTATATAAATTCTATATTAAATATTATTTATATTATTAATTATATTTTATTATATGTGGTTATATAACATGATATATATATGTGTGCATTCAGATATGTACACACACACACACACACACACATATACGTAACCTAAGTGGAATCACCAACACACAAGGTCAATAAAGCTCCAGCTAGTCTTCTCTCACCATCAAGTAAAGCATGCAATGCCAGTAATGGGTTATATGTAAAATATTTTTGGGTCAAAGGAGTACCTCTCATGGAAATTTCCAAATAACTCAAACTATTGCAAAGATTATTGGTTTCTTTCCACAAACAGATGAAAGGCCTTATTTCTAAGATAATACCTACATATTTCATTGAACATGGAGAAATCCAGCTGCTGCCTAAATGGAGCCTTCACCCTATTGACCCTAAGTATTCATGGTACTGTGAAATAATCTGCATGCCACAAGAAGAGAAAGATAAGCACTAACTGACCATAAGCCTTCCTATTTACACTGGTAACCAGTCTACATAATAAGCTGAGGTAATAGTGGCAAAAAGTTGTGAGTGTAAGCAAGAATTACCTGACTGGATCCTTGATTTGGAGCTCATGTCTGATACTATGTGGCCAAGAACTTGAGACTAGACACATCATGAACCTAGGGAAGACCAAATACTATTGTTCTGCTAAAGGAACATGGCAGTATATCAACTCCTAATGATATTCTGTTATACCCATAGATCATCTCTCTCTCAGTCATCAAGAGAGAAACTTCCTCCTTCAGTAGATGGGACTTAGTGCAGGCTCCCTCCGTGGAAAACGTACACTGAGTGAGATAGTCACAAATGGGTGTCTTCATGAGACTCATCCTCAGAGTTCAGGGAACTATGTGGAGTGGAGGCTAGACTACTTTAAAAGACAGTGGGGATGGTAGACAACCAGGACACAAGGACTTCTAGACAACAGTATTGACAGTACATAGGGATTCACAGAGAATATAACTACATGCAGAAGGCCTGCACAGGTCATTTTGTATCCTGTAGCATTAATTCTAATTTGTCCTAATAATAAAAACTCACAGTTAGCTATTAGGGGGTGAAAGTTGAAGGATCAGAGAAGTGGAATAGCCAGTCTCCAGGGTTCTTACCTCTACCAATGCTCAGTTCAAAGGGGGAAATCCTATCCCTGTGAATCCTCAGACTGCATTCCAGACCTAATTTATTGTTTGTTTGTTTTTTGAGCTAGGTTTCTCTGTAGCTTTGGAACCTGTCCTGGAACTAGCTCTTGTAGACCAGGGCCACTGTCTCCCGAGTGCTGAGATTAAAGGCGTGAGCCACCAGCACCCGGTCCAGACCTAATTCTTTGACTGCATCCATCACTATAAATCCTCAAACTGAGACGAGCCTTTGTTTCCTCCTGCCTTATATTTCTTTCTCTGCTCATCCACATCACTCCTGTCTCCATCTTCCTAGTGCTGGGATTAAAAGTGTGTGCCACCACTGCCTGGCCTCTGTGGATAACTAGTAGCTTAGCTCTGCACTCTAATCTTCAGGTGAGCTTTATTTGTTATAACATAAACAACAGTATCCCAGCAATGAGAGGAGAAATAGACACAAGCTCCCACCCCTAACCCAGAAGCTATTTTCAGTTGACACCTGCTCACAAAGGGAAAGAAAAAAAATCTGTTTTCTTCAGTGGAGTCTCAATGAGTGTACAATTCACACTTAAGGGTCGAACATATGCTCAGAAGTAGATGGCCAACTCGAAAAAAATTCAATGATATTTTTAGAGATGTTTTAACTCAATGTTTTCTTTGGGTATTATTTTTTGTAACTTAGGGAACTTTTATGTATCTATTATGATTTTTGATTTTGTGTAATCAGCTTTGTATGTACGAGTACCCTTCCCGATGTGTGTGCACTTGTCTGTGTTTTTTTTCATGCTTTTTACTTGTTTTTCTTTCTATTTATTAGTTTTTTATTCATTCTACTTTTTACTTTTTTTGTTTGCTTGTTTGTTTTCTAAAGAAAGACCGAAAGAAGGAATGGATGGAGGAAGTAAGAAGAATATGGAAGGAGATTATATAAGGGAAACTATAATCAGAATATATTGTCGGAAAATTTTTATCTTCAATAAAGAAATAAAATTGAAAAAAAAAACATTAGTGACTTAATTGTGTATGGACTTTATATAGTTACCAAAGTCTCTGGTCAATGGAGTGGAAGCTTACCTGAGGACTGGGATTTGGAATGGAAAGTTATGGTTCATTTATTCTTGGAAATGGGAATGTGCATAAAGCCTGCTACCTTTCCTCTTTCCTAATTTCCTCTATCAATTTAATGAGAATAAGACTAAGTATTGTTCTGAAATTTTATATTAAACTTTAGAGGCCTGTGGTTCCCGAAATGAGTGATTCCCATTATCTTAGGTAAGTCTAGAGCTCATGCACGCAAAATAAAAACATCAACATTTTCTTAACAGAACACAAAGTTACCTATAAAACCAAGATATATGGAAAAAACTTGAGGGGAAACTGACAAAAAAGTGAGTTCTAATTATGATCATGCCTGGAATTATATTCAGTGTGATAAAAAGTATTAGAACTTGTTGGAGTTTGGATATTAAATGATGAGTTTTTGACTACCATGACTTAATTTACCTTTCTCAAAAGCAGTCTGCACTCTTGTGACGTAGAGCCTAGAGAAGTGATAGTGAGTGAGTCTTACATGAAGCCAAAATGACATTATAAATTCTCATAGGGATCTAGCCTGAAATAAAAAAATGTCTTCCTTCTCCTAGATGGTGCTCAATTAATTTCTATTTAATAAACATTTGATTGCTCATTCTCTGCCAAGTAACTGACTCTAGAGTTTGAGTCAGTCTGATATTAGCAGTGTACCTTTCTCTCTCTCTTTCTATATCTCTATTATCTATCTATCTATCTATCTATCTATCTATCTATCTATCTATCTATCTATCTACCTACCTATCTATTTATCTATGTCACAAGTTTTAGTTTTGCTTAAATATACTTTGATAATTTCATACATGAGTACTGTGTTTCTGCAATTTCCATCCTTCTTTTGCTCCCGTCAATTACTCTCACACCCCTACTACATATCCACTGCGAATTGACCTCTTCTCCCCTTAATTATTATTGCTGAATACATACTCCCATAAGGATAAATATAAAGAGTCTGCTGAGTCCATTGGTGTATCTTCTATATGCATGCATTTAGGAGTAAATGTTTGAGGCTGGATTATCTGTCAAAGTACTCATCTCTGGAGAAAACCATATAGACTTTTTGGAGTATATTAATTGGCTTTTACTTTTCATCTAGATGTGGGGGACTTGTGAAATTGCCCCTTTCAACATTGTCATGCCAACAGGTGTCTAATTGCATAGATCTTCTTTAAGCAATAATGTTGTAATTTTGCAGGTACAGTGTTCCTGATATATTAAAAAAAAATCCACTATCTTGCCATGGAAGTTCTGAACATCTCCCTTTTAATCTTACTAATACCACCACCATCCATGATGTCTCTGAGCCTGAGATGTAGAGGAAGTGTTGTGGATATATGATCTAGATGTAGGCCCTCATTTTTCATTGTTGTTTGAAATAATCTTTTGAGGTATCCTACACCAGGGAAATTTATAATCATTAGAAGAATATAATAACAAACATTGTGAATGTCTAACTTATATTATTTGTGTTTGAGTCAACTGATGTTCCTTTTCAATGCATTTCTTTCCCGGTGAACAGATTCTAAATACTAGGAACACAAACACTTCATATGTTGCTTTACTCTATTTACCTGACAAATGACTCTTTTAAGTGCTATGCAATAACTTTTCAAGTATAATTTCTGACCCACTTGGAGCAGAATCTCTTGGGAGATTGCTCATGAATACTTCAGCATGTTGGCTAGTTTTATGTCAATATCAGTTGATAAAGTGCCCCCACTAGATGGTCCTGTGAGCAAGCCTGTGGTATGTTTTCTTGAGTAACATGGGAGTGCCCAGCTCAGGTGCTGCCAAAGGGTTGGTGGTCCTAGGCGCTGTAAGAAAGCAGGATGAGCAAGCTATGAAGGAACAAGCTGGTAAGATATGGTTCTCCCTGAATTCCGCACCAACTCTTGCTTCCTGTCATGAAAACTACAATTATGGACTGTGATGTAGAAGTGTAATTGAAATAAACCCTTTCCTTTCCAAGTTGCTTATAGTCATATGTTTTATCACAATGATAGAATCTCTAAGACATTAAACTATGTCATTCCATGCTGAATTCACTTGATATTGTTGTACAAATGCTTTGGAGACAGAATTTCTGTAATATAAATCTATTAATAAGTTCTCAGCTTCATTAAAGTGTGTAAAATCTTAAAGATACTCATCTGAATTCAGGTTATAATGTATTTACTTTTTTTTTTAATCAAAGACCATTTTCTTTGAAACATCTGCTTGCTTTTTCAGAATTCACTACCACCTACAGCTAAAGAAAAATCACCCTCCCCCTTTCACCTCTATGTAGTTGTAGCCAAATAACCCATCATCCAAGGGCTGGAAGCCTCATTCTCCCTGTTACAATTGTTTATGGGAATAGCCAGGTAGCATTGATTTGTCACCTGGCGATGTTAATTACCAGTGAAGCATGCAGGTTGTTTCTCTTTTTTCCCCCCCTTTAGCTCTCAGCTTGATATCTGAAGTTTCAGCATGCAATCAGGAACCATTTAATGGAAAGTTAATCAACCGAATCCTCCCAGTTCAGAAGTGACTTCCTGGTCATGACCAGGGTATCCATATGAAATAGGGAAGTAATCATTTACCAAATACTTCCCTGAAGGCCCGAAAGAGGTAATAACCCTCATACGGAACCTTCTGGAGCTCCTGGGAGCCACTTATACACCACAGAGAGAATGTCCTGACTCGTAATGTTTTTAAAGATTTGCTTATTCTTGTCAATGAAAAAAGCTAATAGGCAGAGGAGTGCTTGCTTCTGAGATGCCAACAAGGAGGCCTTTCCCCCATTTTAAAAGTAGCAGTCTTCTGTCAATATTCATAGAAAATTATGTTGCCATAGCAAACACCAGCAATCTAGATTTGATTTGCAAGTTAACTTTTTTGCTTTTGATCAATAACTGCTTAACAGCATCTCTGGCTAAGCATTCTAAAATTGATTTTAGAAGATAATTTGCATTTGATAATTTGAAGTGTTTGGCACCACAGCAATTACAAGGAGGAGGAAATAGAAGGAGGTATGATTGCTATATGGAGAAGATTCGAGTGACATTCAGGAGAATGGTGGTTTTCCTCAAAAGTCACAGTATTCTAGCTTCTAGGTATCATTTGATGCAAAGAGTCGAGCTTCGAGTCCCCTTTGGCCTTGATTTCTTACCCTACTCATAAAAAATCAGTTTCTTCTGATAATCTTGGAATTCATTATTGAGAAATTAGATAAAATGTTACATATGAAATATTATTTATTGAATATTCATTGGTATGTCTCTGTCCCCATTCCTGAAAGTCACTGTCCCCCCATTACCTCTTACTATTGTGTGCTTTCTTGGTCCTCAGTTTATTCATCCCGTTTGGTTCTTCCTCAAGTTTTATGCTATCAATGAATTTTGAATTTTGTGAAAATCAATATAAGAGATTTTTAATTCTCCATGACTAAAGAACTTGTGAGAGTTAATGGAGCAATTGCTGAACCACTTCCTGCACCATGCCTCACAAGCTGCATTAGCTGTCTTCCATTTAGGTCCAGGCAAATGGCTAAAACATATCTTTCATTAGCTACCTCTAGAAAACTTATCTGACTCTCACTGTTGCGGTTTTACTTCCTCTGCATCAAAATAAAATTATTTCTTGAAGTTTTTTCCATCTGCAACTTTTTGATATGACTTCTATTTGGGATAAGTCTGTAGTCGTGTAGTTGCATGTCTTATACGCTGTGTTGTTCTATACGAGCTTAGTGTTATATTTAATACAGACGGACTCAGTCAACAAGTACTGCTATATGTCATCATATATGTTGAATTTTTGCAGAATTCTTTAAGATTGTGCCTTATAAAATCAATAATTCCAATCAGAAATTGCTCTGAATAGAACATCCCCATTGTCTCAGTGTGTGGGTGCGCCCCTCGCGGTCCTGAGTTCCTTGCTCGTGCTCCGTCTCCTTCTGCTCCTGATTTGGACCTTGAGATTTCTGTCCCGTGCTCCTCTGTCTCTGTCTCCTTTCATTGCCTGATGAAGGTTAATATTCAGGAGGATGCCTATGTGTTTGTCTTTGGGTCTGAAAAAGCATGGGATAAATCCGGACTAGCTGAACATAGAGGACAATGAGGAATACTGAGAACTCAAGAACAATCGCAGTGGGTTTTTGATCCTACTGCACGTACTGGCTTTGGGGGAGCCTAGGCAGTTTGGATGCTCACCTTAGGAGACCTGGATAGAGGTGGGCGGTCCTTGGGCTTCCCACAGGTCAGGGAACCCTGATTGCTCTTTGAGCAGATGAGGGAGGGTGACTTGATCGGGGGAGGGGGAGGGAAATGGGAGGCGGTTGCGGGGAGGAGGCAGAAATCCTTAATAAATAAATAAAATTAAAAAAAAATAAAAAAACAAACAAACCAACCAAAAAAAAAAAGAAATTGTTCTGAAAAGATATGCTCTGTCTGAAGTCTAGCCTGCATCACCTTTCTGATCCCTGTAGCTCATAAATCCCTGTAGGCTTTTTTATGCTACTAACATGGTCTCAAATGAATGTCTTTGGGCCCCCTTCCTGCTTTGTCAGATGGCATTACAACTTTGAAAATTGTAACTCCCACTGTGATTATATGTGAAGGTGAGGCTTTCAGAGATGATTTGACTAGGAAGATGAAACTCTCACTAACAGGATAAAAGCCTTATTAGAAGAGACAAGACAGCTGTCTCCCTATCTCTTACGTAAATGACACAAACATTGGACAACCATGTGTCAACCAAGACACAAGGCAGTCCCCAGACACTGGATCTCCTTCTGTATTTGTCTTAGAGTTTAAGACTCCACAGCTTAATGCACCAGACAATAACAACATGTTATAATAACTGACTCTAAAATACATACATACATACATTAGGAATACAGGGAAATGGAAAAAGACCATGAGGAACTGTTGTAAGAAATCCTACAGCTATTAGCCATTAGGTTACCTGCCTACATGGGCGTGGCCTCTTATACTATAAATTTCGATGTAAAGTGTGCATTCCCTCTCTCTTCTTGCTGCTGTTCTCCACTCATGAAGAGGAGTGTGATCTGTATGTCTACCCCCAAGTAAGTAACCCTTTCTTATACTCAATTCTTAGTGTGGGATTTCTTTATAGTGTCTATCTTCATCTGGTGCTCCTCGTGGATCCAATCTCCACACTTACCGGGTGGACTGGACTAAAAGGCCCAAATGATCCACAGCCCAGAAGGCAACCCCTGCCCCCTTGACTTGCTTTCATCTACTAAATGGTTTTTTGTAAAACTCCCACCACAGCAGAGCTAAGCACATGTGGCTAATTGGAAATTTCCCAAACTGGCGCAACACCCCCCCACCACTGCCACGTTCCCTGCCACACAGTGACATTCACAGCTTCTGGTTTGTGCTCCCTGGTCCTGAGTTCAGGCTCCTTGCTCTGTGTATGGATTTAATTTAATTGCTTTTAATTTGTCAAGCAAAGTATATTTGTCAATATTCAACCAGCACCAAGACAGAAAGCCAAAGAGGCTCAGGACTGTTCATGGCCCCACCAGTTATGCTGCTTCTGGTCGCAACTCTGCAACCATGACACTGGCTGGACAATAAAGATTACTACACCTAAAATTATTTACCAGACCTCATAACACAGGTAAATATTTTATTAATAAATCAATTAACTTGAAAGTTATACAATGGCAGACAACATTACCATGAAAAACTTTAGTAACCCTTTGGCTGATACTATGAATTGTATTCTGACAGGCTTATATGGTTATGGTGATACATTTATTTATTAGACTCAGTTTTTTTCTTTGAAAGACCTTAATTTCTAGGGTTCAGGGAAGGATCCCCCAGACTCAATAAGCCACACCAATGGATGCAAACAGCAAGAGGATTCTTTAATGTTGAAGGTGCCAAAGGGGGACTCAATACTCCAGTGAGATTGAGACAGCCCCCTTTGGTATTTTCCAGCAAGTATTTATAGAGTCTCAGGGTTACATAACAGGGAACCACAGTAACAGCAATATCATTGGTCAACTCAAATTAACATATGGGAGGGGTCAACATCAGGATGGAAACAAGTCTTAACAGGATGAAAACAAGTCTAACAGAATGAAAACAAGTCTAACAGAATGAAAACAAGTCAGGATAAAAACAAGCTAGGACAAAAACAAGTCTGAATTAAGCCAGTTTTAAAGGACTTGGTGTTTTTCTCAAGGCTGCCTCTGCCGCTCACAGATATCCTGTTTTTGCCTGGCCTGGCTGATCACACCAAAACAACAACAACAAAAAAAAAAATCTTAAGCTGGAGACTAGAGTTGGGGTCTTTCACCTTTATACTGTAGCACTAAGAAAATGATTTGATAACAGAACCAAAAATGAGGCACTTTAAAAAATGATACAGTCTATACAGACAAGTAATGAACAGCTAGTTGACAGGATTACTAGCGTCAAAAATCAAAAGTAACCTGAAAAACTTAATACTTTTGAAAGGGATAACAAAATTCAATCCATGTCAAAGGGTACAGAGAAATTATCTGAAAGAATCTTACTATTGAATTTGACAAACAATATCTGTTAAAAAGTTATGGTAGGATAGCAGATAGAGTATCTCTCCAGGAAGGCAATATTCATACTATTCAAATAATGTCCAAGGATGAGATGTTATCTTTAAAGGAAAAATTTCAGACCTTGGAACCACATGTGCAAAATGAGAACTAGAGGCTAGGTAGGTGCCTCAATAAAATCATTAGAAATTTAAACAGGCCAGGAGATTCAGGCTTTAAAAAAGATGGTAGTAAAAAGATTTGAAATGTTTGAGGAAATTATTGGAGCTGATGATTAGGGAATGAAAGTACAAGGACAGGTTTTAACATCACCAGTATCTGTCAGAGATGACTTATGCAGGGTTTTAGCTTCCTACTCTATAATCTACTCTGACAAAGCATCAAGCTCTAAATGCCCAAAAGGATCCAAAGAAGGTAGATGGATACCCATAGGAATGAATGATCTAAAAGAAATTAAGCAAGCAGTAGTAACTTACAGATTGCATTTTGCATTTATTAGGGTGATGACAAAGACATGGGCTTCTAGCATTAAGGCCACCCTACAGGACTGGCTTCAGTTAGTTTCAGCAGTCCTGGATAATGCGCATCAACTGATGTGAAAATGTTATTTCAGGGAAAAGGCAAAAATTTTTAGAACAACAGGGAAAAGTAAAAGAACTTAAGACTTCCCAAGATCAAATTCTTGGTGAGGCCACTTATGTTGACCCATAGGCTCAAGCTCTTTACAATGAACAAATCTTGTCCCCATGTCACAAAGCAGCCTTAAATGCTAGGGACAGGATTCAAGAAGCAGGAACATGAATTGACTCATATACTGGTGTTAAATAGGGCCAAAGAGAACACTTTAGTGACTTTTTTTTTTTTTTACAAAGATTAACTAAGGCTGGACAAATAGGAGTAGCAGACCCAGATGATAGACTGGTACTTATTGAATCTTACTTTTGACAATGTCAACATAGAATGAAAAAGGATACTTGGGCCTTTAAATATCAGAACAGCATCAATTAATGAATGGTTCCTCCATACAATGAATGTTGAGACCTTTGACTATAATACTGAATCTTGGCTAGGAGAAACAATATCCAAAGGTATGAGGAGACATCAAAATGTCAAATGATTTAGTTGTGGTAGAATAGGACATCTGAGAAGGTATTGTAGACAAGGAATTCCTAGAAATAATGTCTCTACTGGGAATGGCAAAAACAAAAAGGTATCAACTTCCTGAAATATGTAGAAGGTGTGGCAAAGGCCACATATGACCAATAAATGCAGATCAACAAAAAACAGACAAGGCAACTTGATATCATTGGGCAACTCCTTGGGGGGCCTCTTTCAGGGCCCCAAGTCAAAAGTGGCCCAATCATTCCCAATCACTGTGGATTACTTGTCTCCAAAATTAAAAAATCCAGAACCTTCTCTGTAGAAACTATACTGTTCTGAATGATGGAATAAACATGGAGGATGAATAAAAACTCCAAGAGGAAATAGAAATTGTATATTCTGGAAGACTTCTATAAATGATCAAGAAACAAAGCAAAAAGTGCAAATAAATGGCATTGTAATTGTGGTTTGATAGACACGGTTGCAGACTTGAGTATCATTACTCCAGAATATTGGCATCAAAATTGGCCTCTTCAAGAGGCAAATGTTTAATTTTTAAGAATTGGAACCCTATCTCAATTGAAATAAAACATGATATGGGATGAATGCTAAGGGCCAGAAGGACAGAGAGGAAGGCTGAGGCTATATGTGGCTAAAATCGCAGTGAATTTAGGGGGTCATGACCTGCTGCAGCAATGGAATACCCAGATTAATATTTCTGCAGTCCCAGAAACTCACATTTTTGGGAAGGATAATATAAGGTACTATAAACAAATGTCACCAGCCATTCCTGCTGTACAAAAACACAAATCAACTAGCAAACCTTTAGAGGTACCAACGATTTTAACTTTAAAATGGTTAACTGACAAACCAACATTGGTTAAACAGTAGCTTCTAACAGAAGACAAACTACAGGCTTTAAAACAGCTGGTATGGGTGCAACCAGATGTTCACCATATTGAAGAATGAACCAGCCCTTAGAATTCTATATTTGTTGTTAAAAAGAAATCTGGTAAATGGAGAATGGTGACAGATCTAAGAGCTGACAACAAAGTAATTTGACCTATGGGCCCTTTACAATCTGAAATTTCTCTGCCTTCTCTACTACCAAAAGGATGACTTCTTATAGTTATTGATTTAAAAGATTGTTTATTCACTATACCTTTACAAGAAAAGGACAGTGAAAATTTTGCCTTCATGCTGCCTACTTATAATTCTTAGCCTTCTGGGAGATACTAGTGGACTATTCTTCCACAAGGAATATTCAATAGCCCCAGTCTATGCCAATACTTTATAAGTCAACCATTGGAAATAATATATAAAAATTTCCTAAATCTATAATTTGCAATTACATGATTAACATTTTGCTATCTGATTCAAACATAGATTATTTAGAAAGAATGTTTGAAGAAGTAAAGAAAGTTTTGCCAAAATAGTGATTACAAATTGCCCCTGAAAAAATACAGAGAGGAGATTCTATCAGTTACCTAGGTTATAAAATAGGTTTAACCAAAAATTAGAACACAAAAGGCACAAATTAGGAGAGACCAATTGTGGACTCTTAATGACTTTCAAAAACTGTTAAGAGACATTTCCAGTCTATGACAAGGGATAACACCTGATCTAATAGTAAATTTATACAAAATCTTAGATGATGACAATACATAAATAGTCCCAGAGAATTAACAGCTGAAATGGAAAAGGAATTGACTGTCATTAAAGAAAAATTATGGAAGGCACATGTGGATAGGGTGCATCCAAATCTTAATTGCATTTTAATATTTGCCTTACAGAATTTCCCCTATGGAAATTTTAATGCATAGAGAAGATGTTATCTTAGAATGGATCTTTTTACCACAAAAACCAAACAGAAATTAAAAACTTATATGAAAAAAATGTCTAAATTAATTATAAAAGGAAAATTGATACTTTTTCAATCGCCAGATATAGACCCAGTAGAGATTATAGTGCTTTTTACTACTGATTAAATTAAAAAAAATATGCGAAAAAATGAAACTTGGCAAAGATATTGTGTTAATTCTTTAGGAGAGATTAATAGTAATTATCCCAAAAGTGATAGAATTAACCTTATAAAAAGAACTACTTGAATCCTTCCTTACATTGTATGGGACACATCAATAACTGGAGCCTGTACATTCTATACTTAGGCAAATAAATCAGGAAAGGCAGGTTACAAATAAGAAGATTTAAGTAAGGTAGAACAGAGCCCTTATAATTCTGTATAAAAGGCAGAATTATATGCTATTCTCATGGTAGTAAGGATTTTTAAAGAAACTTTTAATATAGATACTGATTTATAATATGCAAAAAGAGTTCTCTTGCAATTTGAAACTTCTAAATTTATACCAGATGATACAGAATTGACTTTATTATTTATACAGGTTCAAGATACAATCAGGAATAGGCTCTGTCCCATATGCATAACACACATCTGATCTCATTCATGTCTACCAGGTCTTCTACCACAAGGTAATGCAGAAATTGATTGATTATTGACTGGAAGTGTGTTGAAAGCCTTAGAATTTCATACAAAACATCATGTCAATAGCAAAGGTTTAAAGAAAGAATTTTCTATTACATGGCAACAAGCTACGGAGATTATAAAGAAATGTCCTACTTGCTTTTTCTATAACCAAACACCACTACCTGTAGTAACCCAAAGAGGACTGGCATGAAATCTGGCAGATGGATGTATTCAACTTTGCAGAATTTGGAAAATTAAAATATGTACATCACACCATAGACATGTATTCAAATTTTCAATGGGAAACCGCTTTGAGCTCAGAAAAGGCTGATTCAGTAGTCACACATTTATTAGAAATTATGGCCATCATTGGTATACCTGCACAAATAAACACAGATAATGGTTCAGCATATGCCCCTAAGAAAATAAAACAGGTTTTTGTGCTTATTATAATATAAAGCATATTACAGGAATACCAAACAATCCTATAGGCCAGGGAGTTATAGAATGATCAAATCAAACTATAAAGGATATGTTAAACAAATGGAAAGGGATGAAAAGTTCCCCCAGAAATAGATTACATAATGCTTTATTAACCTTGAATTTGCTTAGTGCCTATGAGGAAGGAAAAACAGCACAAAAGAGACTTCAGATAAAAAAAAAACTGAATTAAATCTTCCAGTGTATTTCAAGGATTTGTTAGCCTCACAATAGAAACTAGGAAATGTGCTACACTGGAAAAGGGGTTTTGCTCTCATTTCAACAGGAGAAGAAAACTTATGGGTACCATCAGAATTAATAACGACTTTTTTAAAAAAGAGAAATCTCTTGAGAAAGAAATGAAGGCTCATCCATAGAGGTGACAACCAATCAGGTGGTGAGGAAACCTCATAAGAGTTGGGCCAAGGTTTTGTTCTTGTCTTTGCAGGCAAATACTAATCTTCAAAAAGTCAAGAGTCCCTGAATATCTAGCTGTCTAAAGAGGAAAAGATAAATATCCAAATAGGATAACCAAGCAAAAAAAAATGACTTATGAAGACAGGTCATCAGAGGGTAAGAATTTTTAATCATGAACTAGAATAATAGTTATGACTCACTTATAAAACAAAGCTGTCTTTGGAGTTGGACAATGGCTCTGTCCTTCTCTAAATCCAAGAATGTTAAAAGAAAAATTCAGAATTTCTGTCTCATGTCAAGAGCCATCTGGTATGAGAAGGAAATAAAAAAGAATTTAGAAAAAAAAATTTACTTTTCTTCATGCCTATTTTTGTCTTCTATCATACCTTTCATTGAATATATGTCTCTATAAATAATGTTTAAATTTTACACACTGAACAATGAATTTTCCTGCAGTAATCTTTAAAGTTTCCAGGAAGAAGAGGGGGCCCTCAACAATGACTCCACCTGGTTGATATGAAGTCATGATGCTGATAGTGCTACTCTAAGACCTGTTTTGTGTACAAGCTGCTCAAGGTGGTTCCAATTTGGTTAGGTGATATGGTGCACTTTTTTTTTACAATGTTCTGCCCAGAATTCCAAATAGGAATCTCAGAAAAACCCTACCTTATAATCAGAGACTATTTTCAATTCTACCAGACAGTAATCTTGAAACTTAACCATCATTTTACTTTCACAGGGTCCCATAGAAAGAACATCAATACCATGACAGCTGGAAGTAATTCTAGAAGATGACATTCCCTCTCCCAACAGGGTTAGGGACATCAATTAGGGTTGGTATAGGGTTGGGGATTGGCTGAAAATTATGCAGAATCAGGGATCTCTTTGAGAAAATAAAGGGAAATTGGGTGGGATAATAGATTAGTGTCAGTTTATTCACACTAATAATAATAGCAAGTAACAGAGTGAATACCTGTAAGCTTTATTTATAGGCAATTTACATTGGTATAGGTTCTTGTATATAACTTAAATTATATTGAATACATTCCTATTTTCATCTACAATATTTGTATACCTAGGCAAAGGTATTGTCATATTGTAATCATGCATGCTTCTATCTCTGGTTAAGACATTTTGTATATTGATACAGTTTTAAGATATATTTATCATATTGCAATATACATTTCTACCTCTGATCAAGATACTTATATATTGTTTATATTTTAAGATCATTGTCCTCACTTGTTGCACAGTTGTTTAAAGATTGTTTAATATTCTAATATGAAGTCTTAGTCTTTAAGTTATACAGGTATTAAGAACTATAGGTCAATAGTCATCCATGTTTGTCATACTTATTGTTAGACTAATCAGGTTCTTTAGATACATAGAGATCATATTCTGCATAGGTAGGTAATCTTCAACCACTTCAAAGAGCTGTAAGATATGGTAATTGAATAACTTAGGGTTCTGGTAACATGAGACACTATTTCTCCTGGCAACATCAATCTATTCTGGTGAGAAGGTTGAACAACAAAAACACTCCACTTGGAGCTTGTTTTCTTCTTTGCAAAACTGGCTTTTGAGCAAGAAACTGGTCATGCATTGACCACTGGCAAAATGCACGATGTCCAGATAAGAGAATAATCTTGCCAAGACAGGGTAAGACAGGTTTTTTGTTTTGTTTTGTTTTTTTCAAGACAGGGTTTCTCTGTAGTTTTGGTGCCTGTCCCGGAACTAACTCTTGTACACCAGGCTGGCCTCGAACTCTCAGAGATCCGCCTGCCTCTGTCTCCCAGAGTGCTGGGATTAAAGGCATGTGCCACCACCTCCTGGCTGGTAAGACAGTTTTGAAAAAGTTCCTGCTTCTGAAAATGGTCTGTCAGTTACTCTAGGCCTTAGCCAAAATAAGTTGTTTCAATTTTGTAAATGAGACTTTTGGTGATTGCCCAGGTAGCCAGTTGTCTTTGTCATTTGTCCCACATTTTAGAAGTTGCTTTATTGCACTTCCTGCTTACTCAAGCAATATTATTTCCCTTCTCCATTCTTTGATGAGGTTGAAGACTAGATAGTTGTAATTATGTTCCTTTCATGACTTGGCCAAGTTATGTATAAGACTTAAATTCCATAGGATAATTATTGAAACGTTTATTACATGTTTCTTGCTTGGTATTGTTTATGCTGGTTGCAATTCTAATTTTTATACCTGATATTTATTCTTATTGTATATAATTTTGTATTAGGCTTTGAACTTTCTTATTTATACAAAAGGGGGAGGTACTGCAGGAAATCCTACAACCAGTAGCCTTTAAATTTCCTGCCTACTTGGAAATGGCCTCTTATACTATAAATGCCGATCTAAATTGCACACCCCCTCTCTCTTCTGGCTTCTGGTTAGGTTCCTGTTCCTTGTATGTGCTGAGGACTGTGGTCTGTGAGTATACCTAAATAAATAACCATTTATTATACTCAGTTCTGAGGTAGTGTAGATTTCTTTTTAACCTCAATCTTCAAGGAACCAGTTGTGTTCGGGGGAGGTTGTAACCATTTATCCATAGCCAGATTGTGGTTCTTGTTTTCTTTACAGATGTTGTTTTACCTAGGTATATAATACTCATTTCATCCTCATGAATTATAAACCAGTGATGGGGCTATCATTGAATCCACCAGATTAATTGAGTGTCTTAGGAGTACTGGGTACTGCAGCAAGAAGTTATTGGTGAATTAGTTTTTTTTACTTGTCATTAATTTGTGTCTCAGTTCATTACAAGAAGTACTTAAAAAGACAATTCACAAACATGGAGGGTCAAAAACTAGAGCATACCTGTTCTCCCATAGTTCCTCTTCACATAAAATCATATCTATATGGTATATGCTAAAATTCATTTCTTGTAAAGTGTTAATCTTTTCTGTGACTAAATAGCAATAATAAACAAAACTAGAAATTAAAAAAAAACTAGAGCATATATATGCATGCACAGTACTTTCTTCTCTCTCTCTCTCTCTCTCTCTCTCTCTCTCTCTCACACACACACACACACACACACACACACACACACAAACACACACACACACAAGAGAGAGGGGTGTGGAATCTTACCAGTTATGTGATAAGGTAATAAAAATGTATTTATTTAAGGAATCACATTTAAAGGTAAAAATTAAGCTATAAATGGCATTCCTAGGTAACAGAAGTGTTGGGGACTGAATATTAGACAGAAAATCATGACAAGTGATTTTCTAAAGTCGGGGAGTCATTTGGGAGGATTTAGAAATAAAAGGAAATAAAAACTGGGTGTCATAAGGTAAAGATTGAGAGGGAGCATAAAATGAGCAAGGCAACTCAGTGCTCAGTGAGGTCTTGTTCATTTTTATTAGTACTAGTGTGGTAGATGTGCTGGAAACACTATCCTAGATAATTGTTATAGTACTATGTGCACAACAATATCATTCAGTTGCAACTGAAGAAACCCAAATTGGAGCACCTAACTAATTTCCATGAAACATTTCTATGGGAGAGCATGACTCAAATTCAAATCAAAATCTTGTTAATTACAATATCTATTGTTTTGTGACAGTCATGCTTACTATTATTAAACTACATGTATATCTGAAGTTAATTATTTTGGCTAGGTCATAGATGCTGGGAATCTATTTGTTTACCCCAAAGACTCTACTTTCTTTTTTTTAACCTTTTGAGGCTTTTGAAAATGGGGCTTCACTGGAAATAAACAGATAAATGAATGCCTAAACAAACATGATGTGTTGTCAGCCCTGCAGAAATGGTAGGCTCCACCCAATCTCCTCAAAACTGTACATTTATCTTGTGTTTGTGATTGTCTGCTATACCTTCCTGAACTGTGATGACTGTGTTTTAAAGCCTCCCTCAGAACATTCTATGCACATTTCTTTTCTATATGCAAAGACAGTTTTGTTCTTCAGAGCCCAAGACTTCCGCAGGAAAATAAAAAAAAAATCATCCCATTAAAGAAAATGTGTGCTTTATTCTCTATACTCTAAGGAACAACCATCTCCTTGCTCTAGGCTCTTTCCCCCTCTCCTCACTAAGTATAGGATCCAAAATTTAGACAAATGAAAAACAAAATATCTCTGTGTAGAATAGTAATTTCTGTAGACTTAGCAAGACTATTCCTCAGTGAATTTGTGTTTGAAGTTGCAGTCAAACTGAGTGAACACTCCCTACCACGACATAGTCACTGCAGATAATGAATTATGGCTAAACACCAAAGTGTTATTTAATATAGCCAGGAAGAAATGGCGTGAATGATAGCCCATTACCACTTTATACTCAGAGATCTGTCTCCAAGTTCAAGGCTATTCTCTTAGCAGTGCCAGAAAAATTACACAGGCCACTACTAGTTTTTATAACCCCCTTAGGCAATGCTGGAGCAATAAACATGATGAGAATGAAATCTTTCCATGTGTATCTAACAGCACCAAGGAGAGTGGCTAGCTCAGTGCTGACACAGCATTCTGCCGATTTTAAAGATTTAACACATCACCTAGTTCTTTCTTAAGGTACTTCTCACTGTGCAGGAGCTGTGTGCATAACTGGTAACTCTCAGGATATTATATTATATAACAGCTTCTGTCGCTGGCTTAAGATGGAAAAAAAGTTTATATTAAGATTTAATTGCAGTGATATGGTACTAAGCAAGTAGGTGTTTCTACTAGGTTGTGGTTTTAAATATCTGGCAAGCACAAATCTACTGCATGAAGGTTCTAGCTCAAACTCTTTACTAATTGTCTTTAACCATGTATGGTGCTTGGTTAGTTATCGGTGAAGCTATTACCCAGTAGGGCTAATCGAAACAGTTCTCAAAAGAAGTTAGCTTGCAGGTCTGGGGTTGATCCTGCCAAACAGGTCCAATAGACAGATATTCTTTGAAAAGAAGTTATGAGATACATAGTTGTAGACTTGGTATTAGATATCCTAATATATGAAAGAGACTTCTTAATTAAAGTAAGAAAAGTGCAGGGATTAACACTTCTGTGAAGGTGTCCAACAATAGCTGAGATCAAGAGATAATATATATAAAATATAGACTCATCGTTAAGTGACTAGTCAAGGATGGTATACATGTAAATTATGACTGCCTACTTTTTCCTTATTTTATATTTCATATTGTGTATATATTTAGGCATGTATATATAATGTTATTTATAGTTAAGAGGTCATTTTTAGTTTTTATGAAGTTTGGAAGCATAGATAAGAATCCAACACTAATGGTTTTGCTGAGGCCTGCAGCTAGTTTGTTAAAAAGTATTTGTTATCATTTAGTAAACCAACTTAATTAAGCAGAGAAACAATTTATGAAAAATGATGTAGGCAAGTACAACCTTCAGCGATGTGTTCAGATGATGTTGTTTTATATGTGAGCTAAGAAGGTAAGTGAAGTTATTGACAAATCATGTCTGTATTTCTGGGCATTTCTGATTAACCAATGGACTCAAGCTTGGTATTGAAGGCAAAATCACATCAGAAAGACAGTTATTATGCATGAAAAGAATTTACAGTGGTTTCCCCTCAGCTCTACAAACTGCAAGAGCCCTACAAGGTATCTGAAACCATGTAAGGAGCATATCCTGTATCCACAGTGCTGGTTTCTATTAACACTTACAATGAATTTGGTTTTGTACAGTAAGATATTTATAACAATACTACCATGAATGACCTTTGAAAAGCCACACAGAAGCCTACCACACTAGAAAATTTCTAAATATGTATACATAACCATATACATGTGTAAAAGTGATTAAATAGAGGTACCTTATAATAGGGAATAATGCCTTCCCCAGTTATGACTGACTACAAGAAAATCCTAGGGACAAATATGGGTCACCTCTTTTTGAATTGCTACCTAATGGGTCCCATAGCTCTCTCTTCATAAACATTAAAGACTATTGGCATTTATCTGATCATTCTCTGGAATCTAATGGTAAAACACTATAGCTGGAGATATCTGATTCAAAGGACATGGAGAAACCAAGGCACTGCCAGTTTGGAAGCTCTGTTCTTAGGGACTAGCTTTTATAGTACTGGAAGGTGGAATATAAGTCTTAGGCCCTAATAGAGAACCCAGTGCTAATATTCTGCTCAATGGACATAGTAACAAACTGTCCCTTAATACCCTTTCTTACAAATTTATTGATTTTTTTTCCTTTAGGTGCGTGAATGCTTTTTTCTTGCAAATATGTTTGTGTATCAAGTGCATCTCTTGTGCGCATGGGGACCAGAAGAGGGCATCAGATCCCTGAAATGGAGTTACGGACAGTTGTGATCTGCCTTGTACTGCTGGGAACTAAACCTGGGTCCTCTCAAACAACAGAAAATTATCTTAACCACTGACTTATTTTCCCTCAAACACTTCCAAAAGTTCTTATCTTTACACTCATAGAGTTGAAGATCTTTCAGCTTTAATTAGATAAACTTCTTTTACTAGTATATGACAAAACAGAGATAACCAACAGAAAGCATGCAGAAATAAGAGACTGTGGAGTGTCCAACGAAATTGCGACATCTATTCTGTCTACTTGTCAGACTAAAGGATCATCATGAAATGAAAGAGGAGATGAAATATTGTAAGAGCCAGAGAAAATGCACCTCTGTGGCAAACCAAACATATTTGTTTGCGTATTATAGCGCAGTGGCACACATGAACTCACAATGGCTTAGACTTCATTAACATGGTTTGCACCCAATTATGTTATCCCAAAATTTCAGCATGGAGAGAGGAGGAACTCATGATGTTTCATTTCTAAATGAGGAGCTTTACTTCAGAGGTGCACATCCAGACAGGCTACTAATGGGCTAAGTGGCTATTAAATTTCAAAAGTGTGTATGAAGATTAATAGACTGACAGCCAGATGGACAGATGGATGAATGGGTAACAGATGAAAAAATAGTGTTCATGAATTAGAAAGGAGAAAATAGATAGGGGAGGAATTTGTGGAGAGGGAATGGGGAGATATACTTGATCAAAACAAATTATAAGCACATATTAATACTAATTAAAATAGTTAATAAAATAAAATGTATTTTCAGAATTATGAATTTTTCATTTCTGGAAGTTTCCATTTAATGTTTTCATGCCACAGTTGACATTGAGTCAGTAAAATAACAGGTAACAAAAATTATGTATAGGTGGAGATGACTATTGTACAAAATGAGATGTGATATTCTAAGCCTTGTTCAGGCCATGGGAGATTGAAAGCCCAGGAAGATAACTTACTACTGATGTTTAACTGAATTGATGAAGTAGCAAAAGGTCTTCAGGAAAATTTATGTTTATACTCAGAGACAAAAGTAACTTCAACCTTAATGAGAAGCTTCTCCCTACAAAAGCAACTATGAATGCAAGGACCCATGTCTGCCAGAAGTGCAGAGGATAAGCAAGGGGTGAGATTGGACAATACCTCACACAGACATTGATATACCCCCTATTAGTCTCATGGAATTCTATGGAAGATTGGCTTGGGAATACATAAAAATCCGAAGATTGGGTGAAGGGCTGCAAAGTGCCACTCTCTAGACACAATCTAAACTATTGCTATCATTAAGTCATCAAAGACATAATTACCTATGGGACTCATATAAGGCTGTCTCTATCAATAATAAGCCAAAGGGCAGCAAGGGACTCATGGGGCCCTATCCTTTATATCTGAGGGGGAACCAAAGCCTTTATTTATACACCTGCTGATGAGTCTACAGACTCCAAATGTTAACTTTAAACTCATGCCATACAAATAAACCTGGCTAGTCTCAGTGGGTCACCAAACAAATGAACATTTATGTATGAATATGTGAGAGAGATTTGCATGTGGGTGTGATCAGAGTGACAGGAAAGATGGGGTCATAGAAGTTGGAATGTATTGTGGGCATGTACAAAATTAGCCAAATAATGGGGAGTATGTCTGTTTATGCTTCCAGAATCACAGCTCTTACTTCTAGATCAGGCTAGGGAAAGTGGAGTTAAGATTCCATAAACCTAGAGAGGATGTAGATAGGTGTATTCAGTTTTAGAAAGTCTGCCTTCTTGAGTCAAAGTCTCTTCATGAAGCTGGGGCTCACTGTTTTGCTAGACAGCCTGGGCATTGAATTCTGAGGATCTTTCTGTCTTTATCACACCAGTGCTGGGATTGCAGCAACATGCCATCATATTTGGTTTGTAATTGGATGTTGGGCATCTAAACTCACAGTCTCATGCTTGCCTATAGAGTGGTCCCCCTCACCAAGAAATCATTTTCTAATGCTCCTTCTTTATACCTGTTCTACTGCCAGTCTACTTGGGTCCTTTTCTGTACGATACAGTGATTTTAATTTATAATAGTCTCACTATTTCTCATTAACTAAAATCTATATTTGTTTCAGAACTCTTGTATTTGACTAAATGTGAAGTTCCCCAACGTCAACTCAACTGCTTGAGTGACCACTGTTTTTTTCCTGTTGTGTTTTTTCAATAGTGTTAGTCTTCCCAGGATAGTGAGTAGAGCTGTGATATGCATTCATTTTGTGTTGAAATGAATGAAAACCTTTGTTTATCTGCTGAAAGTATGTGATTTTAGTAGTTAGAAGCTTTTAATAAATTAAGCGGTGTGAGGCATGAGGGAAAATACCTGCTTCAAATAGAATCACCTAATTTACCTTCCAGGGTTCGCTGGGCAATAGCTGTACTTGCAACTTTAGCCAGAAGCCAAAAGCCTGCATCAGCTTCCCTTTGGCTTTTGCCTCCTGTGCTACCCTGTAGTGTTTGATGATTCAGATACCTTCAGCATCCCAGCAGTCATGCTGTGAGTCCTCCCCAGGCAGATACTTTACTGTTTTCCAGACCATTTGTAAAAACCCACAGGGAAAAAGAAAATATACCAGGGGAAGAAAGAGTGAAAAACCATTTTCTAGACTCTATAGTTCAGCCTAAAATATTATTATAAATTTCATTTAAGCATCTTTCTGATAATTGTTATTTAACCCATTTTGAAGACTGAAGAGTGTCAAACCCCTTTATGTTGATAAAAACATAAGCTTGGTAGTATATGAAAACCAGATGTTTCTCTTGTTTGTCAAGTTATCTGTGAGCTCAAAGTTTTGCCAATACACCAGGTAATGGCAGCTCACTTTCTGGTTGATGAGGCTATGTCATCAATGAGTTGTCACATGCTAGGACAACCAAATAAGCACCTTCAAGTCTTTTTCATACAGTGTTGTGATCCCACGCATAAAGATGAAGACTTTCCAAATTTCATCACATAAATTTTGTGCAGATGGCATAAACATTGTAGACATGTGGGTTAAAGAGACTGATAAATTCAAAAGGAAAAAGTAATGACAATTTTTTGAGGTCTTAAGACAGAGTTTCTCCATGTAGCCCTGGCTATCCTGGAACGGAATCTGTAGACCAGGTTGCCCTTGAGTTGAACTCAGAGATCCTCCTTCCTCTGCCTCTTGAGAGCTAGGATTAAAGGTGCACACCACAACTGTCCAGCAAAAGTGACACTTTTAATGTATTCTCTTACCCTTTTCTAGGAAGCAGCAGTAGGACTTACTTCAGCTGTGTTCAGGCAAAAAGACCATAGAGATGGTAGCAAAAGAAGACATCCATCATTAACCCCTGGAATCTGAACTTAGCCATGTGCATGTTAAAATTAAAGAAAATCATAAATTGCCAATAATACCTCTCGAAAAATGCTTACAACACCTCTAGAAGAATGCTTACAATACCTCAGAAGAATTCTTACAATACCCCTAGAAGAATGCTTACAATACCTCTAGAAGAATGTTTACAACCTAGAAAGCAGAAGAAATCAAGACAATAGAGAAAGCAGTGTAGAGCAGCTGTATTTTATACAACATTGGAAGACTGTCCCTTGGGTAGTCTTTGAAGTTTGGAGGCAGTTAACCTCAAGTTTAAAAAAGAAACACTGGCTTCATAACCAGGTCACTCCTAGAAGTATTTGGACTACAACTAAGAAGGGTGGAGCATAAGGTACCTTTCTGGATGCTAAAATTCAAACCAGGAAATGATGAAAAATGAGAAGGGGGAAAAACTTTATTCCAGCAGCCATGGATGGCACTCTGAGGAGGATTTTAGTACAAAAAAACTTGCAGAGACCCACAGGTATGATGTATTTTGCATGCAGTAAATACGAAGCAAGATGATAGGCTTATTAGTAATAACAGTTTTTTTCTAGTATTCTTCATGCTAAAACATTTTTGAGTAAATAAAATACGGTGTAGTATGATATTACAGAATTCATCTACATTCTATAGTCTCGTTTCCCAACTCTAAACGCAGTTATTATCATATGCCACCTTCATTTTAAGATGTTATTTGAAAACTGCTTAAGTCATAAGTCTATTAGTAGGTTCTTACATGAATCAAGCTTTGATAGATCCTAGCAATGCTTTGGCGTATTTATTTGGATGCATGTTAATGTTAATGATATATGTGGTAATATTTCTAGAGCATACCAAGAGAAATGAACTCAAAGATGGCAAATATAACTACTTTCTGTAAAATGTCTGGTTTCATGGTACATGACTTTACATTCAGTTTTTATTTTTGTTTTCTCACTCTTCTTCCCAAATCTCACCTAAAACTCCTAATATTCTGCTCCCTGACTCAGTTCCATATTTCCTGCTTGTTCCGTGTCCCTTCATCAGACAACCCAAGGCTTGTTCCTCTCTCTCTCTTTCTCTCTCTCTCTCTCTCTCTCTCTCTCTCTCTCTCTCTCTCTCTCTCTCTCTCTCTGTCTGTCTGTCTGTCTGTCTCTCTCTCTCTCTCTCTCTCTCTTTCTCTTTGCTTTTTGAGACAGGGTTTCTCTGCAGCTTTGGAGTTTGTCTTAGAACTCACTCTATAGTTCATGCTGGCCTCAAACTCACAGACATCCACCTGCCTCTGACTCCCAAGTTCTGGGATTAAAGGCATGTGTCACCTTCATCTGATAAGCTTGCTTTTGTTAAATGTTTGTAAATTGTCAATTGGAAGTATCTGAGATATGAGTGCTAAAACATTTTGATCTCCAGTACAACTTCAAACATGTCTTTCTTTCCAATATCCCTTATACTGGTTTATTATTCACCAGTATATGTTAAAATCCAAACAGGTCTACTCTCCAATATATTATTTTTTCTTTTCTTGTGGTATTTTCTTCTTTTCCAAGGCATACACGTATTTCCTACACACCCACCTTGCTCTCAGATTGAATTCCCTTCTTACTACTTAGAGAAAACAGAGATCACTTATCATTTTTCTTCATTTCATTTCTTCCAAATTTTCAAGTGTGCCAACCTCTATGCACATATATTCTTACTAAAGCAATAAAGCCCTGCTTCTGCCACAGTCATATATACCAGTATATACCAGATTCAATGGATTTTAAATGTCTGAATTAAAAGTTTTTGGAAGGATTGTTTGCTCTGAGTAAATTGGCTATCTGCTCCACTGAAATAGTTTTCTCTTTTGAAGCCTTCTTATTATTATTACTGTTCTGTCTTTTCCATTATAAATCCATACCTCAACCAGCATCCTGGAATTCTTTCTGTCGTGGTCACCAGTTACCTTGAGGTAATCAAAACCAACTTTGCTCTTATGGAACTCATTCCACTCACATAGTCTCTGCAGTTGATCTTTGGTAAACAATTCATATTTTTATTTGTATTATCTTTTATTTCCAACTCCTTGGTTCACTCCACATTATATATATATATATATATATATATATATATATATATATATATATATATATATATGATCTCACTCCATATAATAATGCCACACCATAGTATAAATTTGTAATAGTCATTGAATTAATAAATATAAAAAAGTTTACTTTAACTTATTTTGAAAATGTCACACTTCCCGTTCCTTTGTGCACATGGCTTTTCCAAACAGAAAGTTTAAACTTTACCAAGTACTGTTATAGAAAGAACTAAGGAGCTAAGTTCTTTTGTTCTTATTTATCTATTGAGTAAATTTTCTCTCACAGATTCATTACTTTTAACTAGCCTTTTTCGATCAATATGTACATTACTTGTTTAGATTATGCTAATATCCAGATGTTTGGTAAATTCTATTTGTTGATAACTTTAAGATTTTCATATTTACAGAGAATAGTTTAAGTTTGCTTTTCCCTTAATTAAAGCAGTTATTTAAATTTTGCTGACTAGACAGTTTTTTCATTATCCAGATTAATTTTTCTTTATCAGATGTGATTTGCTTTCCAGGAAACATATCTGTTATGTCTCAAATCCAGGACAAAATACTAAGTAAGTTGCTAGCTCCCTGTCTCTGAGTACCTCCACTCTCTCAGGACTGCCAGTACCAGGCACACCTTGCCCCTTACCCAGAACTCTCCAATCCAGGGACTGTGTTGGGCTGCCCTGCCCCCAGCTGCTCTTCCCTACAGAATCCAGGTGTCCTTTGATCTTTTGGCCTCTTGGTTTCCTGGTCTTCTGATTTTCCTTTTACCCCCTCTCTACTCCCCTCTTTCCTCACATAGTCCTGTCCAGTCTCCCTTATATCTGTAATAAACACTTTCTCCATACTTTAGTAGTAGTAATGTCTTCCTCTTTTTATTTATTTTTTCCTTTCTGTGTGAACATTTGTAAAGTTTTTTGTTGTTTCAACTAGGGAGGGACAAGCTACTATTGTCTTCTGGGAAGATGCAAGATATGCTAATTGTCTCATAGTGTGGAAGATTAGAAACCCATAGAAAATAATTTCTTGATTTCATTAGTGCAATGCTACTTTGGGGTTAATCATAATTTCAAGCTTCTTTTCCTGAATATACAGGGTACAAAGGCCCATAGATCAGAACACACAGTAGCTGCTTATAGAGTTCATATAGTTCTTGACAGAAATATGACTGGGACAGAAAACAGTGAAATAAACCATATGACAGTGTGAGAGGGTGGACAGGACTTCAAGCCCGGTCTTCCCTTGTGCTTTAGGAATATAGTTGGTGTGTTTATATCCTGAAGAGACATTTCTTTTTACTACTTGGCATATGCATTTAAAGTATTCTAGGTTGGATATCACTGTAGGTTATTGTCTCTGGTGGTTTTTCATCCTGTCTTTCTACCTTTATGACATAAAATATTAATTTTACTTATAGAAGAGTACAGGGCAGATAGTCCTAAAACAATTCAGCATGTTAAATGTGTATATCATGCAATTGGTTTAGCTATTTGTGACAAATATCTGTTATCAAATATTTTAGAAGCTGACCAACCTAGTTATAGTCAAATTACTGTGAAGATAAAAAGGCCACAATCTTCACTTTTCATGTGAAAAACATTGAGTTGAAGAAAGGTTAGGCAATGAATCTAAGTTATTAAAATACTTCACATTAGCTTGACCCAGCAGTCTATACTTAATGCAACTCTACTATTTCACCTTTCCTAGAAATTTAATAGAATAAGATCTAAATCCATTAAACGAGTGCTCAGGCAAAGAAGTTATTTAGATAATAATTGCTTTGTCTGTAGTTTTTTTATTTTCAAATATGTCTATGAAGAACAATGGTAGCAAGTACTCAGTATTCCAGGAAAAAATGAGCAAAATAATCGGGAACAATAGAACATCCCCATTGTCTCAGTGTGTGGGTGTACTCCTCGCGGTCCTGAGTTCCTTGCTCGTGCTCCCTCTCCTTCTGCTCCTGATTTGGACCTTGATATTTCTGTCCGCTGCTCCAATGTGGGTCTCTGTCTCTGTCTCCTTTCATCGCCTGATGAAGGTTAATATTCAGGAGGATGCCTATATGTTTGTCTTTGGATTCACCTTCTTATTTAGCTTCTCTAGGATCGCGAATTATAAGCTCAATGTCCCCTGAAAAAGCATGGGATAAAACCGGACTTGCTGAACATAGCGGACAATGAGGACTACTGAGAACTCAAGAACAATGGCAGTGGGTTTTTGATCCTACTGCACGTACTGGCTTTGTGGGAGCCTGGGCAGTTTGGATGCTCACCTTACTAGACCTGGATGGACGAGGGTGGTCCCTGGACTTCCCACTGGGCAGGGAACCCTGATAGCTCTATGGGCTGACAAGGGAGGGGAACTTGATTGGGGGAGGGGGAGGGAAACGGGAGGAGGTGGCGGGGAAGAGACAGAAATCTTTAATAAATAAATAAACGGGAAAAAAAAGAAAAAAATAAACTAAATTTTAAATTAAAAAAAATAATCGGGAACAAACCACACAAAAACTGAGCTTGTTTGTGCATTAGAATTAATTTCTCATTTTTCTGGTGGAATTTTGAGCTTACTGAAAGGCATTTTAAACAAATTTCAAACACAGTGGTCAATAGAAGGAGGAATTGTGGGAAAATGTGAGACTCATTGGAGAGCTTACGTGTGTGCTTACAGAAGGAGAGCCACAGTTGCACCACCGTAGTCCTATAGGATTATAGCCTTTTCTGGGGTATCTGCCAATGTTGCTAAGGAATTAAAATAAGATCCCAGGTTGTCCCTGAAGTGTACTTGACAGCATGGCAGTTGGTCAGGTAACACTCTAGACCCATGAAATATAAAAGTTAGAATATCTCCACTTTCAGAAAATATACATAAATAAATTCAGTCTTCCTTCCAGTCGTTGTCACTGCTCTAGAGGCTGTGGGACCTGGGAGAAGGGAGCCAGTAAATGGGGTCAACTAAAGTCTCATGCAATAGCCAGATTTACTGCTCTAGAGGCAATGGGGCCTGGGAGAACTGAGCCAGTAAATGCACTGGACTGAAGTCTCGTGCAATAGCCAACTTTATTTAGAGCCTCAGTCAGTTTATACTCTGAGGGTCACAAAAGATAAAGGTCTCATGAATTCAAGCTGTATACAATCACAAGAAGAAGTTGCATGTGGCAACAGCATGTTTTCCTCAGAAGAATATAACTGAATAACAACAGCAAGCAATAATGAATAATCTGAAGTAAATTCACTCTTATCTGCTATAGCTGGAGAAGCACAAAAACACATTCTAAGAATAATTCCGTACTTTGAAGAAACTGAAACCTCAACAATCTTGTCTTGTTTTCTTGGAATGGTCTCACAAGCTCTTGAAATTCTCCTCACATGGCTCCTCGCTGGACTATGCTCCACCAAGTCACAAGGCCCCTCCCTTGCAGAGTCCATCTGTCAGTCATAAGGATGACAATAGTACTGTTTTATCATTTCACAGACCTTAATGCTCAATCAGCTTTTATCCCATACTAAATACGTTCAGTCGGCTCGATGGTGATGCACACCTCTAATCCCAGCACCTGGGATCCAGAGGCAGGTGGATGTCTGAGAGTTTGAGGCCAGCTGATCTACAGAGTTAGTTCCAGGACAGCTACGGCTACACAGAGAAACCCTGTCTCAAAAAAATAAAAAACAAAACAAACAAACAACAACAACAAAAAAAAGAAGTTCAAGAGTGTGCTACATTTGTTCCTAAAACTTTTATAAACTATTTTCCTTTTCATTTTGGAGATGTGGAATCTGAGATTATAGAATGTACATTGATTTGTCTAATGTTCTAAAGAAGAATTTAATCTAGGTGCGGAATTCATAGTAGAAGTCTTAACTAAAGCTTTGCATTCTGAACATGTTTGGTGGTAGCTAAACTTAGCTCAACTAAGGTAAGAATATTTTCCCCTTAAACTCTAAACTAATGAAAGAAAATACCTAGAGTGAAAGTAATTCTTAGTGAAAGTATTCAGAAACTGTAATTTAAAGAAACTTGATTCAGTTGTGGGTTTTATTGAGGGACATTCTGTGCTGAAGGCTTCTATTCCTGGAGTAATTACAGTGTGATTATTTATTTCATTATCTGTTTCTGTGATTGAATGGAACCTTGTGAAATCTCAATTATATGTCATTGCTTTAAGGAAAGGAAAGGCAAGTCATTGCCAAATACTCACAAGACTACCAATAATGACCACAGATAATGGCTCTTATCTGATGCTAATCATACGTGCCACTTTAGAGATTCTTCCTTTAATACTTGGTTAATTTTGTTTTTTATCTTTCTTATTTTATATTGTTTTGCAGACTAAGTCTTACTCTGCAGCCAGAGAGGCTGGCCTTTAACTATACAGTCCAGACTGGCCTTCAATTCCTAATTCTCCTGTTTCACCTCTTGCAGAGTACCAATCGCTGATTTTCTTAAAATGCTAGGGGCTATTATTGCGCGTGTGTGAATCCTCACCTTTGAAAATTCTTGGGCTTGCTCTAATGTAGGTGAGTTGAAAAGAAATTTGCTCTCATTACTTTTCTTGACAAAATAATTCCTAACAACATTCTAAATCTCATCCTTATACCCAAACATAGTTTCATCTACCACCTCGCAGCAACAGAAGCCTCTCTTCACAGCAAATGGAAACCATCATAGAAAACCACACCTGGATGCAATGTGGAGATTAATGAGACACATGGAGCCCAGCCTTAGCAGATAAAGTGACATTACAGCGCCTGCATGAGCTTAGGAAGTATTGAGGAAGAGGGCTTGGAGTGATTGTAAGAACCTAAATACCAGCAAGTATGGTATACAGTCTTTTAAAGAAACGACTGCACAAACAAGATCTAAACAATTCCAGCATCTATAAACATGCGAACTTTGATAAGAGGAAATCTCCTGGGGTCACACTCCTGAACAAGGAACTACATAAGACTGGTACTTGTTAAGGGAGTGAGAGGAAACATCTTTCAGGGACTAGTCTAAGGCAGAGTGACAAACCTTGAAACTACACACACAAAGATTCAGCATATTGAGGAAGCAAAATGTATCAAATTTAGAAGGAGGAGATTTGTGGTGGGGGCCTAGAGGAAGTAAAGATACTTGAGAGGACCTGGAAAGAGTAAAGGGGAGAGGGAAAGTAATATAATAATAGTTTAATTAAAATATTTAAAACTATCTGGGCAGTGGTGGCACACACTTTAATCCCAGCACTCGGGAGGCAGAGGCAGGCAGATCTCTGTGAGTTTGAGCCCAGCTTGGTCTACAAGAGCTAGATCCAGGAAAGGCTCCAAAGCTACAGAGAAACTCTGTCTTGAAAAACCGAAAAAAAAAAAGAAAAAAAAAGAAAAAAATGTCTATAACTTTCTGATAACAGAGTGGATTGTTGAACTGGTTGTGCACAGCTTTACTGGTTGTTCTGTTCTCATGAGCTGAAGAATCATGGGATTTCAAAGGAGAGTCTAGTATAAGTAAGATGCATGTCCAAAGAGATGTTTTGGGAACTCATTATAGATTTAACTAACAGACCAATTTCAAATGATGAGCTAACCTGAGATAGAAAAACAGGAGGTGGTGAGGAAGAAAGGTGGCTTAGCATATGAAGAGAAGACATAACAAAACATGGGGATGACCTGATCTCATTACTACAAAGGTACAAAGCTGAAACAGGCATTTGCTTAAAGTATGTGTGTGGTGGGAAGTCTTCCTGAAGAATACGATTTGCAAACTCCTCCTGATAAAACATAATGGTCCTTTAAATAGCTCCAGCTCACCTCTCCTAAAGACAAAAGAAAACGTCTTTCCTGCAGAAACATTGGCTGGAGGGAGCGGGAGGGAGGGGAGCTAAGCTTACCAATGAAAGCAATGAAGATTTTCACTGTGAGCAGACACTAAGCTTCTTACATTCTTACATGATGCATAGCTGGTGTAGGATGTTACTTTCTCATTGTTCCGTATGCATTTTGTGTCCCTCCAAGAAGCTGAGCTTTGGGTTTTCCTAATTTTCACACTTTATATTTGAAAATTTAACTGGCAATTAAAAGAAAATTTTCATTTAATTAAGAAATGCATTCTGGATCTTGACTACTAATTAAAATCTCCTGTATGCTTAATGTGTATTGGCTAACAGTTACAGGGAGCTCTTATCATTTTTTACTTCATAATTTTGTTGCCATTTGATTTTGCAGTCTAATATTGTAATTAGTAAATGTGGCTGGTTCTGATTGTCTATTTAATTTTCAAAAAATAAGAAGATGACACTTTTCTGCTTCTAAGGAAGTTTTATCGACTACTTATCCTTTAACACTGACAACGGAGCAGGGTTTCAATTAACCAGTGTTTGCTAAAGCATTCATCATCCTATTGTTAAGTTGCTTCATATCGCTGCTTTTTGCCAATATTAGATTTATTTGTTTGACCTAACTTAATGTTTGTGTGTGCCTGCGCACATGCATGCACATACATGCATGTGTGTATGTGCTTGAACGTGTGTGTGTGAATAATAATGCATGTGCTACATTGTGGCACATATGTGGTCAGGTTGAAAGTAAGCCTGAAATATCACATATGAAAACTCATATGAATGGCTTTCAAGGGGCTCTATTGGGAGAATGGAGGACAAAATGACTCTGGAAACATCAAATAAAGCGTGACAATGTAGGAATGATCCCACACCTGAAGGGAAGAGGATCACAGGATTAGAACAGGTCTGAAAAGCTGGACAATGACTAAGTTTTCAGAATTTGCATTCTATTCCTCCATATGCCTCACAGGCCTACTGCTTTGCATTTATAATATAATTTCTATGACACTTATCGCTTGGGTTTCCTGTGACAATATTATTAAAGTAATCCATTTGGCATGCAATTTATATTTAAGCTTGGATACTTTGCACCTTACTTTAGTTATGCTGTAGAGATAATGTTTGGGTAATTAACAAATGATTACAGCAGATGCTGCTGCCTAGGAAGCCCTGTGTTGAGCGTTCAGATCATGGGGTGGGATGATTCTCTGCAATGAAGGGAGGTTTAAAAATCTAGGTCTAAGAAGTAAAAACTTTCAGAGATGTTCACTAGCGGAGTTAACTCCAAAATTTTATCCTGTTCTTAGCCAATTAGTGCTGCAGTACACATATAAATGCACTGACTATAGCAATACCTGCCTCAGCCTTGTCTTTCACCCAGTCACCTGATTTTTGCCAGGGAATTTAGCAGGGCCTATACGAAAGAGAAGATGTTTAAATTTCAACCTCATGGCATTATCCGGAGCATATAAATGACTTCTGAGTATTTTATGTAATATAATATATGTTCTAGAAATGTATAAACAATTAAATGTTTTATCAACATAAACACATATACACACATACTTATACCATTGTCTTCCTTCTTGAATGAAAATCATGTAGGTGCATACCTTTTTATTTCGAACTTTTCCAATAAAATCATCCAAAAGACATATGTGTGTGTGTGTGTGTCAGAGGGATATATACATGATATTATGTTGTAAATATAAACTGTAGTATTTATTGTTTTGAATAAAGCTACTCTTAATATTGGCAGTTGTAATAAACAACAAAAATAATCTTCACGTACTAAGGCTATAAGACATCATAATCTATTTAAACTGATGATTTGTGATAATATAATCCTGTCTTGTTTTCTTTTAATGAAACTGAACTGGGAAGAAAGCATGGGTGTCTACACCAAACAAGAGCTCTGGTTAAAAACATAAGCCAAGAAATAAACTGAATTAAACCAAGACTTGTTAAACAGAAAATATACCTAAGTATTAAGTCATTTACTGATAATTCATCATTTTCTTCTCACTACTGCCTAATAACATATGATATTTAACAGGCATAGAGAATTCAATACCGGGGACTGAAAAAGTCTATAATATTGGAAAAAACCCTTATTCATTTTTTTTATTGTTGCTGACAGGGGAGTTAAATACTCTTGCCTCTGAACTAGCTACTCTATAAAGTGTACAGACTGATTTTAGAATGGAAATCATTAAAGCTCTAACAATAACAATGGTATTAGCACACTGTCATCTTTATTCTTAGATCTTGATTTTGGACACATCTAAATGAAACCTTGTAGCTGATTCCTGACAGTGTTGGAAGTGGCAATACATTTGACTGTTCACGGTCTATTAAAAATTAAAAGAAACTCCTGGACAACATCTGCTATCCTAATCTGAACTGAGCATAAAATCTCTGCAAAACTATTGCTTATCACTTATATATAAAATATAAGAAAGTTTATAAATCTAATGTGGTCATGAGTGTTTATTCACACAGACTATGTTGATTATTAGATTGTACATTTGTTTCAATGCTACCAAACCCTTTATATTAGTCATAAACTACATCATCAAAATAAAGCTTTATGAAGATATGCTGTGATCTTACAATATTTTATATCATTTTGTGGATAGTAGTTTGTAAACAGATACTGTTCTTTTGTTTTTCTGGCTGCCCAGACCTGAATAACCACACAGAAACTATATTAATCACACTGTTTGGTCAATGGTTAGAGCAAATTCCTAGCTAGCTCTTGTGTCTAATATTAACCTATTTATTAATCGGTTATTGCCACAGGTTGTGGCTTGCTGGTTAGGTTCTGGAGTCTTTCTCCTTCAATAGCTACATATGGTCTCTGACTCTTACTTTTTTTCTTCCTTTATCTCTGCTAAGATTTTCTACCTTGGTATATTTTGCCCTGGCATAAGAAAATAGTATCTTAATTAACCAATGGCAATAAAACATATTCACAATATTCATAAGAGAATCCTACATCAGTATTTCCTTTTATGCAGCATAAGTCTCTAATTTCTTTCTTGTTATTATGACCAAAGCAACTTAGGGAAAACAGAACATGTTTCTCATTTTTTAAGAGGATTCATGTATATAGAGAAACACCCTGCTGTTAGAACACGCGGTAGAATTTATTCACCTCTCAGCAGCTCTATTACTTATGTTTCCACAATTTCACAACAATATCATAATATTTTGATACCATTAAAGAACTCATCAGTTCATTAAATTGGGGGCATCATTATTTTATCTCCTCTGAATATAACCAGAGGTGTTTCTTACTCCTTGAGCTTTCTTTGTATACCAAGTAGACAGTCAAGATTATCAAATTCGGTATCTCAGTCTCCCCTTTAGTCATTTATAAGCAATGCCCAAGCCACTAGTTCACTTCCTGGACTCCTACTCACTGACATGAGCACTTCCATTCTAGGAACAACACATCCCCCAGGAAATAGTCACAGATCCTCTTGACACAATGGTCTGCAAATATTTTGTTTTATAGGACAAGTAACATCGTAGGATGATGGAGGAAGGTCATTAGCTAATAAAGAAACTGCCTTGGCCCATATGATAGGGCAGAATTTAGATAGGCTGAGTAAACAGAACAAAATGCTGGGAGGAAGAGGAAGTGAGCTCAGAAATCATGCAGCTCCTTTCAGAGCCAGAGGCCATGAAGCAATCTGCCAGGTCAGACATACTGAATCTTTCCTGGTAAGACCGGTGCTACACAGTTTATTAGAGATGGGTTGATCAGGATATCAGAATTATCCAGTAAGGGCTAGAGCTAATGGGCCAAGCAGTGTTTAAAAGAATACAGTTTGTGTGTTGTTATTTCTGGTGTAAAGCTAGCTGTGCGGGAGCCTGGTAGGACGAAAAGCAAGCCCGCAGCTCCTTACTACAGTAGGACATCATTAAACATCTTCAGTAACTGCCTGACAGCCTCCCTTCTATGTGTTCAGAAATCAGACTTTCTCTCCTTCATGCTTCCACATTTCTCATGTTTCAGACTCTTTTCTGGATTCTGCAGTTCACAGACTTTGATCTTATGTCTCAAATCCTAACTCCCACACCATAAAACATTAGGCTATTGGAAGCTTCTGGGTGTTGGTTTTTCATGTTCTTCTAGAACTTTTCACACATCATTCCTCTTTTCATGGGCAGTTTTGCCTGCTTGAGTTTTTGCTTTGGTAAACACCTTTGTTCTATTTAAATAGCAAAAAATGGCACAAAAGTATTCCTAGTATTTTATGTTTTCTCAGTGCAGTATAACACAGCTAGTTTAATGATCCTTCCCACTCAGTCTACCCTCTTCTGACAATGATAGGGGTGGGGAAAGTACCAGGTTTATCATTTGTAACTTCATAGTAATTTTTATATCTGGAGGTAAGGGTTACTAAACTGTGTAATTTTCAGAAATTTTCTTGGATTACTTGAATTTTTAATCTCAATCACAAATTTATGATCTGATTTTCACTTCTGAAAATGCCCTCTGATGACAATTATTTCAATATATAGATTAATTTAAGAGGCATTTACATTTAACAATATTAAGTCAGCTAAGACATGAAAATGAAATATTATTCATTTATGTAATAGTTTCTTTAACTTTTCATTGTTTTATAATAAGAAATGTTTATTTTATGTATACAGGTATTTTATCTTTAGGTAAATATGTGCACTTACATGTATGCCTGGTGCCTGTGGAGGCTGGGAAAGGGTACTAGATCTCCTGTGACTGGAGATACAGATGGTTCTGAGTTGCCATGTAGGTGTTGGAAATAAAACCTGGATCCTCTGGATCCTTTGCAAAAAAAATCAAGTGTTAGTAATTGTTTAACCATTTCTTCAGCCCCAGTTAAAAAGCTACACACACACACGCTATAAGTCTTGTCTTTATTATATCAGATAGATTTCTAAGTATTTTATTCTCTTTAATAATATTGGATTTTGTTAATTTCCACTTTTAACTGTTTACTCTTAGTGTGTGAAATTGGACTTACTTTTATATAATAATTTGTGTATAGTAAATTGGATGTACTTGTTTTTTGGATATGTAAGCACATTTGTATGTTTTTATCTATTTTAGAATTTTTTGGTGTTTATATATCAGCAATATTTTGGTACCATATATCAGCAAAAGTCGTTTTATTTTTTTTTCCTTGCAAGGGTAATGTTTTCTGTTTATTTTGATTTCTCAGGTACACTGGAAAATGATGATAGTCTTTGGTGAGTGGAGAGGAGTCAACTTCCTTCTTTCTTCTTAAGAAGTCTTCAACATCATCAAGTGTGTTTTTTTGGTTTTTTTTGTTTGTTTGTTTTTGTTTTGTTTTGTTTTGTTTTTTTGCTGATGTTTTCAACCGATTTTCAGACAGAGGGTGTATTTTTCTACTCTATATTAGCTAAAAAAAAAGCTTATTTTAGAGAAGTGTTGGATTTTTTGAAGTGGCTTTTTCTGCATCTGAGATACACTTGTGGTTTTAATCCATCAACTTTTACAGTGTAGGATATCGGTAGATCTTTGGGTATAGTAGTAAATGGTTGTTGTCCTTAAGAATGAATTAGTCTTTCCACATCTACTATGTGAATCAGATTATTGAGATATTTCAGATTTAATTTTGTCTATATCAATGTTCATAGTATTTTATATTTTCTCTATGCACTATAACACAGCTGCTAGTTCAATGATTCCCTCCTTCCCAGTCTAGCCCCCTCTGTGTATGGAAGTAGGTAGTTGACAATGCCGGCTTAGGAAAAGTACCAGGTTTTTCATCTGTAACTTCATAGCAATTTTGGTATCTGAAGGTAAGTGTTACCTTCAAGACCATTTATCAAGTTATATTTTGGGGCTATGCCCATTAAACCTCTCAGGGTCCAGAATGATTCACTAGGACAATTGAAAACTGGCTAATTGGATCTGAGGGTAAACATAATAAATCAACTCACATATGTTACTGCTACGTGTTTTTTATTCCTTTGCATAAAGAAGTAGCAAGAAGAAGAAGGAGAAGGGGTGATCTCTATGTGGGTTTTTATTTTTATAGACATAGTTGGAGAATTCCATAGGCAAAGATAATGATAATGATAATATCCATACAAAAATTGCAAAAATTGCAGGTAGAACCTGACAAAGCAATACTCTGAACAGGTGACAACACCAAGGAAAGAGCCAGCATCCTAGGGGAAGTATCTGACCTTCTAAATCATTAATTAGATAAAATTAATAAACATCCCTGAACCTGGACTTTACCCACACCCAGACTTATCTGGCTGGTAAGGGCAGCACATACTACCTTCCTGCTCAGTGCCTGTCTTCTTTAGACATTTCTATGTGGTCTGTTAGTAAGTAAATTTCTGGGATTGACTCCATGTAAAGTTGACTGTTACAACAAAGAATGAATGTTATTGCTCTATGGCCACATGGTGTGGGGAAATGATAAGGTCATTCCCTTGCCCCTGCAGGGGAAGCTACACTGCCCAGTGTTTTGGGAATGAATACCATTTTGAAGGGCATGGCCTCACAAGGTTTTCACAGATATGACAGCAGCTTTTCTAAAAGACAAGTGTTCCTGCAGCTCTGCAAAACAGGCTATTCCATGTGAATGTGCAAGTAAAACTTCCCGTGTATCAGTATATTGGTCTGCAAACTGTACATTTACTGTGTAGAATTATAGGCTCCAACAACCTTTAGACCACAGTCTGATATCTTTGTATAGTTTGGAACCTCATAGAATGAGTTTGGTGATATTTCATTTTTCTACAAGATTAAAAATATTATTTTAAAAAACACTCTTCCAATAAATCACAATCCCAGAGAACCTAGACAACAATGTGGATGCCAAAAGAGATGTACATGGATCTAATCTACATGGGGAGTAAAAGACAAGATCTCCTGAGTAAACTGGAAGCATGGGGACCTTGGAGTAGGGTTGAAGAAGAGGAGAGAGGCAGGGAGGGGAGCAGAGAAAAATGTAGAGCTCAATAAAAGTCAATAAAAAAAGATGCAAAAAAGGAAATTACTATAGATCTTATTTTAAATGTTTATCATATAAGTTGCTTTATAGAAATTTTCTAGAGAGGAAGGAGTGATAATATGAGCAAAGGGGTCAAGATCATGATGATGATATCCACAGAAACAGCTGACCTGAGCTAGTGAGAGCTCACTGACTCTGCACTGATAGTGGGAGAACCTGCATAGAAACAAACTAGGCCAACTGAATGTGGAGGACAGTTGTGAGGCTTGGACAGTCTGTGGGGCCACTGGCAGTGGATCCAGAATTTATCCCTAGGGCTTGAACTGGCATCTAGGACAACATTCTAATTGGAGGGATAACTTGATTAGCTTAGATATAGGAGGGAGGGCTTTTCATCTCAAAGTGAAATGTCAGATTTTGTTCACTCCCCATGGAAAGCCTTACCCTTCTGCGGAGTGGAAAATTGGGTCAGGGGAAGTGTAGGGCAGAAGGAGGAATGGGAGTAGAAATGGGGTAGCTATGTAAAATAATAAAGGTTGTATTGAAAAAAATTCCTTTTTTTTTTTTTTGGTTTTTCAAGACAGGGTTTCTCTGTGGCTTTGGAGCCTGTCCTGGAACTAGCTCTGTAGACCAAGCTGGTCTCGAACTCACAGAGATCCGCCTGCTTCTGCCTCCCGAGTGCTGGGATTAAAGGCGTGCACCACCATCGCCCGACTTATTGAAAAAAATTTTAATAAAAAAAAGGGGAAAAAAAAGAAAAAGCTTTTGTATGGCAAAGCAAACACCCGAGTAAAAGGACAGTCCAAAGAATAAAGGAAGTCTGCTAATTACACAACTAACTGAATTAATGTCTCTGATACAAAGGATTTATAAAAGTAAGTAGTAAAATGCTTAAACCACCCAATCAATAATTGGGGTGATGAAATGGACAGACAGTTATGAAAAGTTGAAGTACAAATGACCTGTAAACTTAGACAAGTAATTGCATCATTAGCCACCAGAAAAACACATATTAAAACTCTCTTGGGATTCAACTAACACTGGTCAAATGGCAATATTAATAAAAAATTCCAACAACAAATGCTGGTGAGGATGAGGAGAAACAAAATCTGTGTATACTGCTATTGGGAAAGTAAGCCAGTCCAACCAATGTGAAAGTCAATATGGAGGTTTCTCAGAAAACTAAAAGGAGATCTTTGGTGGGACTCAGATAAAGCACTCATGAGTATTTACCCCAAAGAGTCTTAGTCAAAATATCAAGATTGTGTTGTATTATTGTTTATTGCATTACTATTCAAAATAACTAATTTATGGAATCACCTTTAATGTCTATTAGTAGAGGATTAGATAAAGAAAAATATCATTGTTATGGCAGTCAAAACCAGTGGAATTTTATTCAGCCAAATAGAAGGACCAAATCATATCCAGGGTAAGTAGTTGTGACTAGAGGTTATCACATAAAGTAAGTTAGGTCATATCAAGACAAATTTTACATTTTTCTCTTAAGTGGATTATAGATTTTATATAAATACACAAATTATCTATGTTTATGTGGCATGAAATTAGAACCCACATTATCTAGAGGAATGGATGGGAGTAAAGGGAGGTGATGTGTGAGGAAAGACAAGAGGGTTGGAGGACCTGAGAGGCAAGAGTATAATATATTATATACTTTTATATACCTCAATATGAAACCCAGTACCATGGAAAATGAAAATCCATTACTAAAATATTTTTGTTTATTCCTGAGTTAGCATATTGGTACATTATAAGTTTGTGAATTTGCTCATTTTCTTTAAGTTGTTAAGTAAATTAAATAGTATTGTTTATATGATTTTTAATGATTTTTAAAGATGTTTCTAAGATTTCATTTTACATTCCAAACACAGCTGTCTTTCCCACCCCTCCTTTGCTCCTCCCTTGTCTCTTCTCAAGCCCACTCTCTTTCCATTCTTTCCAAAGGGTTAGGACTCTCATAGGGAGTCAACAAAGCCTGACCCATTAAGTTGAGGAAGGATCAAGCCCCTCCCTGCTGTATTAAGGCTGATCATGAAATCCTACCATAAGAAATGGGCTCCAACAAGCCAGCTCATCTACCAGGGATAGATCCTGTAATTCTTTGAGAGGTCCCTCAAATAGACTAAGCTACACAACTGTCTCCCACATTCAGAGGGCCTAGTTCGGTTCCTTGGAGGCTTCACAGTTGTCAGTCCAGAGTTCATAAGTTCTCATGAGCTTGGTTCAGCTGTCTCTGGATGTCTCCATCATGATCTTGACCTCCCTTTTTTATATATTCCCTCCTTCTTCATCAACTGGATTCCTGGAGCTCACCTGGTGTTTCATCATAAAAAGATATAAAGAAACAAAAACATAGACCAATTAACAGATATACAGATAGTTAAAAACTAAAAGAATGATTTCTATTTTTTCTGTCTGTATGTCTGTTTGGTCTGTGTTTTTGTATTTCTTGTTTTATGATACTGTCTCAATTTCTGTCCTGTCATTTTCTCTTTCATTCTGTCTCTTGTATTTACTCACTTTTTGTAATTGTTTTGAAGAATTTAATTTTAGTTTTGCTGGCTTTTTCTATCATTTTCTCTTTCACATATTTTGTTTTCTTTATGAATATAAAGAAAAAAGATCCCCAATTAATACTTGGATTAAGGTGGTTAAGTATGCTTTTACTATAAAGGCTGCAACACCAAGAGGTAAGAAGAGTCTGTAGATCTTGGAAGCACAGAAAGTATGGTCTAGAGAAGTGGAAACCATGGCAATCTGGAAACTTGGAATGAGTGGGCACTCTTTATGCTGGGACTTGAATGCTAAAGGGAAATGACACATGGCAAGTGCTAAACTCATGACTGTCCCACCTTGTCAAATTTATCAGATTTCATGCAATTTAGATAGTTGAGAAATACTTCCTGACACCAAGCCTAGAAAGAGCTGAAAACAGAAGGTCTTTGGCATATGTCACACTTTTAGCTAGATGTGTTTGTGCTTCCAAAGTTCAGATATTGAAATCCTACATCTCATGAAATGATACTTTGGGAATTAATATGCCTTATGGTGGACTCCTAATGAAAGACACTTGCAAAAGGGATCCTAGACAATTCTCTAAGCCTTTTCCTTCTGTGAGGGTTCAAAGGGAAGTCAAAACTGAAATCTGTAAGTGGAACTTCACTAGCAGCCTACCACACTGGGCTTGTTTTTTTTTTTTCCCGCCAGAACTCTGAGAAGTGAAATATCTGTTGCTTCTTTAAAAGAGCCAATCTGTGTTATTTTGTAATACCATACCAACATACAAATGATTAGATTATTTGCTTCTGTTCACATATGAAATCCTGGTTGGTGGCTGGGCTTCATGCCATATTGAGCTTTGTTATAGAATGGAAATAATTGTGTGATAAATTTTCAATATGGTTTCACTAAATCCTCCCAGTCTTTTGATACTGAATTTTGTGAGAAGGCTGCCTGATCCAAACATTGCAATGCTGGGCACTAATGCTGTTTCCCCATGGTGCTGTGCCAGTTCCACACTATACGCCACTGTAGCACTAAGCCATCTTGCCTGGACTCTAATTAAATAACCTTCAAGGATGAAGTACCACAGGGGCAAGGTCGTAGGAACAGCTACAATTATTTCCTGCAGCTATTGATTTTACACTAATGATCTTAAATGATGCATGGCTCTGAATTCAGCAATCACACTAAGAATGGCAGGTGGGGACTTGAGTGTCGCTTTCCACAAGGGACCAGAGCTATTTGGATACATTTAAACTTGTTGATGCTGTTTTCGAAGTGTGAAGGAGGGTGAAAGTCTGAACTCTGGTGGGTACATGAATCTAGTAGAAGCTATAATATCTAGATAAAGGGCTTTGTATCCAGGAAGGATGAAGTTTAAATAATTAGATTCCATGCAATGACCTTTATTTTTTTACCTGTAAAACATATATAATATCATCTATTTGGTTTCTTTTTAAAGTGAAGATTATTTTAAATCATAATACCTGAGAAAATATGGCTTCTTTTTTGTTTTTATTCATTTTTTTTTTGCATATACCTCATCCTCTCATTGATTTTCAGAGTTACAAAACCTTAAATAACAAAAAAGCACATTTCTAACAGTTAATATTAAGGGCAACATGGCTAGACTCCTATTTCTCGGTTTTTTGTTTGTTTGTTTGTTATATTTTTTTATTTTTTTACAGAGTTTTGCTGTCTAACAGCCCTAGCTGTCCTGGAACTAGCTCTTTTAGACCAGGCTGGCCTTAAAGTCAAAGAGATCCACCTCTCTTTGCCTCCTGAGTGCTGGGACTAAAGGTGTGAGCCACCACTACTGAGCCTAATGGAATTTTTCTAAGACCTCCCATAACCTTATACCAAAACTCAAATATTTGTGTGCTATTTTGTCAAAGATCTGGCTGGTTTTTGTCCATGTCCTGAGAAGTTATATAGGCTAAATTTAAAATTAAAGACAACAGGGCAATGACACTGTGACCTGATTATTACAGACCTATGCATACCTATAATGAGAAAGAACATATGGGGCAAAAAGAAACAAAAATTGTACAGTTTGGAGAAGGAAAGAGTACAGTAAGTTTAATGTTACAGACAAGGGCTGTGTAGGAGAAGTACCAGTTGTTAAAGAGACTAGCACCATTGAGAAGAGACTTCCAGCTTCTCACTAAAACCATGGAAAGAGCATCCTGAGGGCCTTTTACAACCCAGCTAACCTTCAGTTCATGTAAGATAATCTGGAAGGGCTTTGTTCCTAGAAAACAACTACACAAAAAAGCTGCTATTATTTCAACTCTTGTAGATGAGAGTCCTTCCCAAGCACAACTAAACTGGATAGTGTCATCCAGGTGGCAGTGGATTTGGAGTTATACAGTTTTTTTCTATGTTTTCAGAGAGTTATCAACACAAGGCAATATGGGGCAGTTCAAGAAGTCTCTGAGAGACCATTGTGTGAAGCTGTGAAAGTGAGGCTGGGTTTATGGTAGAGACCCCAAGATGCTGGAAGTTCAAGAGATGTGAGATATCTGCCAAAGACAGAGCTTACATAAAGAAAATAAACAATCTAAGGAAGAGATGAAGTCTGTAGGCAGAAATGCTGGAGGGCTTAAGTGATCTAAATCCTTTGATACTGGACATGGATTTACTGCTTGCCCTCCTGGGTTCTGGTTTTTCTGTGTTTCAGAATTTCATAACTATGGCTCAATCTTCCATTTTGAAATGGTAATATATATTTTATACCATTACATGTTAGAAGTATACAATAGGTTTTGATTTGATTTCGATTTTATAATTTTTAACCATCTCAATACTGTTCAGAACTCCAAAAGTCAAAAGTCATATCAAAGACTGAATGTCTTAATTATGATAAAAATTATGGAAACCTTTGAAGTTGGGTTGAAGGCATATTGCATTATAAATGGCCATGATCCTTTGAGGCAAGGCTCTGGGCTGTAGTGCTTTCAAGGAGAGATGTCCCATATAGGTTCATGCATTTAAACATGTGATCCCTAGTGCTGTTTGTTGGAGATTACAAAATGTTTGGGATACAAAGGCTTGCTAGATGAAGCATGCCACTAGAGATGACCTTTGAGAATTTTTAGGTTTTTTCCACTTTCAGTTTGCTCTCTCTGCTTTTTTGTTATTGTGTGAAATGTGATCTGTCAGCTTCATATCCCTGCCATTTTGCTGCCAGGCCTGCCTGCCGTGACAGAATCATATCCCTATGGAACCAGAAGCCCAAGAACACTCACTTCTCTAAGTTGCCTTTGGTAACAGTGTTTAAGAACAGCAACAAAAAGAAATTAGTTCAAGAACAAAGAACATCAAAGTGATTTTTCAAACAATCCCCATTACTCATTGTGCATGCAAGTTATAAAATCCAAGTATCTTGATGCCCAGTTTAGTATACTACAGGGTGCAAAGACGCCTGTTTGTCTGCAGTCTCTGTGGGTATAGGGAGAAAACTTCATGAGCTGACCACTTCAATCTGGCCTCTTCCATCTCTCATCATCTTGATTCCTGTCCTATGTATTTAGACACATTTACCCCTATTCTGAAAATAAACTCTTTTCAGAAGTTGAAGAGTGGCTGATGGGCAATTTTAGATTTTATTGTCTCTGCGTCACTCACCACTTCCAGATCACATTCTTCTGCCCTTCGCTTACCTGAGAGTTTGTCCCCTTGGGTAATGTTCTCACTTTCCCTCTTGTGCAGAATTAGGCAGTTGTTAGTTTCATTGTATCTTCCATTTTAAATTTAGGGCTTCTACAGCTTTGAAATTTCTTTTCTTATTTCTATGTGGACAACTTAGAAAAATGAGAAGGAAAATGATACACTTACCAAAGTTTCACAGTATATAACCCATCAAAACAAAGGACTGCTTTAAAAAAAAGTGACAATTATACTAATAATAACTCTGTGGAAAAATAAAATATTTAAAAAATTGATGAATGATTGTATGGTTAAAGAATTTTATCTGAAACTTAAAGCAAATGAACCATACTAAGGTGACTCCCTATATTTCCAAAGATATATTGTAGCTGCATCTGCTAGGTCTGCCTTAAAGCTATGTGGCTCCATATGTAAATCTACTTTTGATTGGCATACTATTTACTATTTATTAGGAGCATGACTCTGTAAAATTATATGTTCTGAGATGGATTTTTCCAGCAGACATGAAAATTATTTAGCCAGTGGAAATGATAACGGTAAAGATTTGCAGTAACCTCACTCCTGCAGTTTTTCTTTGATTGCCTGAATTTATGCAGTTTCATCCTTTGAAAGAGCTTAACTATTTGCTATTTTCCTTGTTAATGAAATAAACAAATCATCAGTGTCTCACTATGGTTGTTTAGATGAGATGCATGATTTCATTAAAATATTTGATGTGCAATAGCCAAAATCAATGCATCTTACCTAGTGTTACAAATGAGGAATGAATGCCTGAGGGGTTTATCTAGTTTGGTGAAAGTTCATTCTTGGTATGTCAGGTTGGCAGGTTGATTGATGTTAATTAACTTTATCTGTCATTGGAGATTTTCTAAATATGAAAAGTCCCTATCATATAGGTATATATGAGTGTGTTGAAAGTTCACATTGTTGAGTTCACTTTGTTTTGTAACACGATATTGTTACAAACATAAAGGTTTTATTGAGACCGTTTTTTATTTATTTTATTTTTAATTATGGGAAGATGGTATGCACATGTGTGTGGAAGAAGACATCAGATCCTTGGAGCTGAAGTTTCAGGTGTTTGTCTGCTGTCTTATATGGGTGGTATAATTAAGCTTGGATCTTCTGCAAAAGCAATACACCTCACATTGTGAATTTTCCCAACATTTAATGAGACCCACCTTTACTCCCTCTTATCCCTGCTTCTGCTACCAGCAGTCCTTCTTTTACTTTCATATCATTCTTTCTTTTAAGTCCCACATATGAGAAGACACATGCTATACTTCTGTTGGAGTCCAGCTCATCTCACTTACCAAGATGTTGTTGGTTTTGGTTTTTCTATTAAATTTTGTGTTGTTTTGTGGAGGAGGTATCAAGGGCAGAGGTTGGTTTGGGTTTTTCTTTTAAATTTTGTGTTGTTTTGTGGAGGAGGTTTCAAGAGCAGAAGGTGGATGTGAGAGATGGGAGATAAGTGGGATTTGGATCCATGATGTGAAACCCACAAAGAATCAACAAAAGTTAAAAGAATTGTTTTAAAAGTTACAAAAAGAAAGTGAGGTTAGAGGAAAAGGGAGAAATCTATGTTCTGTGGCTCTTACTAATGTTAAGCAAGCCTCTGTGTCCCTTACACTAATGGTAAGCATCAGATCTCTGTCCCTTATAATAATGGTAAGCATAGGATGCTCATCCTCATAGGATATTTCTGTGACTATACAGAAGACAAGCAAGCATCCTACAATAAAGCTGATTTAAAGGGTGGGCTAATGGAGAGTCCACATCAAGTTAGTATTTTATTTCTTTGAGAAATAATGTTGTAATGAGATTTCTCCTACCATTCGAGAAGGGAGAAAACAAATAATTGTAACTTTTGTTCCCAAAGACTTATGCTCTCTAAACCTCCCAAAGGATGAAAGTTAAAGAAAGGAGACTATGTTCCTAGTATAATTAATATTAGATAAATGTTGTATGCTTTTAGAAATGTAGAAATAGCTTTTCTGTATAAATAGCTAAAGATAATTCCATCATATTCACATATATTTAAGTAGTAGCCAGGGCTTCGAAGGCACTACTGAAACTATCAACTCAACTCCATGCCTTGTGCATTACAAGACTTTCTAGGCACAATGGGGACTGCAACCTATTTATCTGTAGAGCAAATTACGAGGGAAAAGCTACATTTGGATGATGGTGATATGAGTCTCAGATGATCTCATTGATTTGTATGTATCTACTACCAAGCTCTGGAAATTTGTTAAGATTCTCTGCTAAGAGCTTTAATTTGAAGAGAAGCAAATAGGTGATAAAGGAGAGCAGTCATCAATCTAACAAACTGTCCTGGAAGAAGTCACCAGAGATTCAACATGAATAAAGCTACAGTAGTTTCACGTTTTGTATGGCCTCCAACCCAAATAAGGTTTCTTCCTATGCTTAACAGACAAACACTGACATTGTTCATGTTTACATCACAAATAGATTAAATCCCAATATGTGTCAACCAATATTAAATTTCATTTTTTAAAAATTATTTATTTATTTATTAAAGATTTCTGTCTCCTCCCCGCCACCGCCTCCCATTTTCCTCCCCCTACTCCAATCAACTCTCCCTCCCTCATCAGCCCCAAGAGCAGTCAGGGTTCCCTGCCCTGTGGGGAGTCCAAGGACCTCCCACTTCATTTGCAATTAACATCGAAGAAAAAGTAATTGAATAATTTGTAGACGATACTGAAAGACAATGTAAACCAAGTATATTATAAGTAAAAGATGGAAGAAAATACTCCAGAAAAATTGTAAGCAAAAGAACTATGACATTGTAATATTAAAATGTACATAGTTAAATAGAGGTTTATTCTACACAAGGGAGGATATTTTTCCCCTTATTAATAGAATTTACTGCCAACCATCAAAACAATCATGCATGTAAACACAAGTATTATATCAAATAAATATAACAAGAAATACTAGCCACATTAAAATAAATTCACAGATTCAATGAAACATTCAGCATATACTCTGCATGAGCTTGCTTAAATAGATGGCACTTCTTTTAAATCTGTTCATAATTTAAATTTTATACATAACATAATACAAGACAGTAGAATAAACTCTTAAGTCCTCCTCCATTAAAATCAGATGTTTACAAGTTAATGAAAGACAGTATTGGTGCAATAATAATCTATTTTTGGTAAAATTGAGATTTTATTATATGTGTTTAAATTTTTCTGCACATTAAACGTGGCATATGAGGCTGTAAGGATGGCTTTGTCAGTAAAAGTTTCTCTTTGCAAACATGAGGACATAAGTTTAAGCCTATGTAAAAATGCCAGACATTGTGGTATGGCATTTCATCTCAGACTGGACAGGGGGATATTGATGGATACTACCTGAGACTCTCTGGCCTATGTAGTAAACACCAAGCCAATAAAAGATGGTGAATAGCTCCCAAGGAATAACACTTAAGGTTGGTGTCCGGCTACCACAACCACAAATGTAAACAAAAGTGTACACCCTACCACATATATACACATGTAGAGCACAGTGGCTATATAGTCAGCTAACACGTGCATTTGTATTTTGGTGCAGAGACATTTTTATTTAAAAATAAATAAGTAAATAAGAAGTTATTTTCTAAACAAGATAAATACATATTCTAGATAGATTCAAAATCAAATCATGGAAAGTAGAATGTATTAAAAAAAAAGCCAAGCATCAAAAACTTTCAGAAAGATTCTGAACATCTGTTTGACCTCAGATATGGAAACATTCGCAAAGTACCAAACTGAAAGCATGAAGCATGAAGAAAGGATTTGTGAAGTCGATAACCTGATTTTTAAAGATGCATTTGCAATGCTTTAATAAACAAAAATTAGCATTTAGTTCATGGAAGGAAAGTAAATGATGGCAACCAGGAGAAGAATGCAAGGTATTTAAATAAGAAATTATGGAAGGATAAACCAATTTAATGAGTATATATAAACGGGTCAACTTTGTTAGCAGACAAAAATATGGGATATGAATTTTCAATCTTCAGTTTTACAGAAATGTAGATGATTATTTGACTGTTGATGGAAATGTGGAAAACAGTGATTTTTTTTCCTGGAGAAGGGTCAGAACAGGGAGAAAGTAAGTTATATGTAACTGTCCACTAAGGAAGCACATTTCTCATCTCTCAGAACCTGACTTTATCATGTGTGACACAAGGGGCATTGGACATGATTAATTAGTGGATCTGAGTTGAAAACATTGCCCTACAACAGCCAGGTGAACCCATAATAATAATATGATTCATTTTCATTTTCTTTCTCTCATTCAGAAAATTCTACAGTTATCAACTTTATTAAAATAATTGCTTAATATTCTGTAGGTAAGCTGTTGAAAAATCTGTTTCACTGAAGTAAGAAAGACAAGGAGGATTCATAGAGCAGAGAGCTTGCAAAAGGAGGGATATCAAGGGCAGACTGGGTTCTGTGGCCACCTACTCTTCCTTCAGTTCTCTGACTATCTTCCACTGCTACATCTCCAACTTTTTTCCTTTTTCTATTTTCACTTTCTGGTGAAAGTAGTGTGTGTGTGCGTGTGTGCGTGCGTGCGTGTGTGTGTGTGTGTGTGTGTGTGTGTGAGAGAGAGAGAGAGACAGACAGACAGACAGACAGACAGACAGAGACAGAGACAGAAAGAGGGACAGAAACAGAGAGACAGATAGAAACCCAAGAAGATTATTGTCATGTGTTAACTTACTTTAATTCATTATCTTAAGTTTGATCTTTCAATAATAAAAACTTATTGTGCATAATCCTGGAAGCCAGAATGTTCTAGAACAGGACACCATATTTGTTGTCTGAAGAGATCATAGTCTTCACACAGGCATATACTGCTTTGTGATATTACTACACAGTACTGTCTTCTAAAAATTTCATGCTCTATATCTGTAAAATGGAATTACAAGAATAATACACAAAATAATAATGGTTTAAGTACTTTGTGCAGTTTGTGTTGTGTTGCATGTATAAAAGTCCTCAGCCACATGCAATCATATGTGACCAGCAGGTAAGACACAACTATTATGACTTTGAAGTGTCATCATTGGTGGGAGATGGGTCAATCTCCATCAGGCCTTTTTTAAAAGGAGAAAAATATCATTCAAGAAACTTGTGTTTTCACTATGTCTTAAACTCCTAAGAGCTCCAAGTCCTAATACCAGTAATCTGAAACATCAATTTGAACACATGCATTTTCTTGAGAGATGTAAATACATCACAGAAGCGGTGTATATGCAGCTGCATTGTGTCATGACTGGAACACAAGAAAATGATAAATGTTTCTATTGGTATTGCTATACTTAACAGATTTTCAGTGTGACAAAGGAACAAGTAGAAACATCTGTTTCTTCTTATCAAAATTATAGAAATGAAAGATTAAAGTGTTATATATAGTAGTCAAGTAAATATTTAGGTATACATTAGAATAAGTAAAATGGATAGAGACTCTTGAACGTGCCTCACATCCCTTTAAGTTAGTTTGAAAAATAAAAGATGATTCAGGCACGTGTTAGGAGATATTTATTGAACATAAGGTGACTGCCTATCTTAACATCTCCTATATATTTCTTCCTTTTTGATTCAATGTAAGGAGATGGTCAGTGAATAAATTCTCTATGTACTTTATCATCTAAAACAAGACACCTTTTCAAATATGTTTCTATGACTTGAAAATTTCATACATTTGTAAACTGTACTTTAGCCATTTTCATCTTTTTATCCTCAATTTATCTTTCTCATCCCCTCCCTCTCCCATTGAAATCTTACTTTCCAATGTGTCTCCTTACTGCTGTCATGTCTTATTTTTATGTGGAGTGTAACAGATTTAATTAGAGTCTCTTCTATCAGTATGGATAAAAACTACTGATGAGATGTCTAAAACACCACTTTAAAAGTCAAAGAAGCCCTCTTAAATAAGTAGTGTAACATAGTTTTAACCAGTATTTCTCAGATTTGTGTCCACAGGTGGAGGCATGATTTTTCCAATATAGACCCAAATTATCCTCCACCCATCTTTCACAAACGTTGCTGAAGTGCTAAAGGGAAATGTGCCAGGCACTCTCACACAACTGCTGTTTTGCAATGATCACCCTTGGAAACCAGCCTGGCCCACTTTTTCTTACAAATGAGAGACTGCAACTCACAATGAAATGATAGCAAGCTCTAGCCCACCAAGCAACTTTGTGTTTAATATCCTGAACCTAGAGCTCAGGTCCATTTAACACTTATCCCTCTTCTACCTCGTCATTTTAAAAATTATTTTATTAATTTGGGGGGATTTTTATTCTTATCTCAAATATTACACCCAACTACATTCTCACCTCCCTACTCTCTTTCCAGTCCTTCCTCCTTATCCATCAAATTCACTCCTCCTCCATTTATCTTCAGAAAAGGACAGGCCTCCCATGGATATCAACCAAACATGGCATACCAAGTTGCAGTAAAATGAGGCAATCACCTCACGTTAAGAGTGGATGAGGCAAACCTGTAGGAAGAAAAGGGTCCCAAAAGCAGGCAAACAAGTCAGATACAGCACCCTGCTCCCACTGTGAGGTATCCCACAAAAAGTCCAAGCTACACAACTATAGCATGCATGCAGAGGTGCGAGGTCAGACCCAGACATATGCAGGCTCCCTGAATGTCAGTTCAGTCTCTGCGAGTTTCTTTGAGGTATGGTTAGTTAATAATGTGGGTTTTATTGTGTTGTTCTTGACCCTTCTGGTATCTACAATTCTTCCTCCTCTTCTGCAGTAGTCGTCATCTCTGCCTAAGGATTGGTTGTGTATCTCTGCATCTGATCCCATGCATTGCTGGATGAATCCTCTGTGATGATGATTATGCTAAGCTCTGGTTGGGTATAGTGAAGTATCATTAGGATTCATTTCATTTTATTATTTTCTTTTTGCCCAGTTGTGTTTGGTTCTATCTTAGGTCTCTGTGCTATCCCACCTTTTGCCCTCCACAGAGTATCACAATTGGGCTGACTCTCATGGCATGGGTCTCAAGCTGGACCAGTCATTGGCTGGCCACTCCCACAAGTTTATCACTACCTTTACTCCAGGACATCTTGCAGGATGGACAAATGGTGGGTAGGAGATTTTGTGGCTAGTTTGGTGTCCCAGTCTCTACTAGAAACGTTGCCTGGTTACAAAAGATGATCAATTCAGGCTTCATACTACCCTACCCCCACACCAATTACAAGGTGTCTTAGCTAGGGTCACCCTCATAGATACCTGGGGGCTTACATTGCACTAGATTTCAATCTTGCCACACAAAATGACCCTCAATATGGAAAGTATTTTACTCATTGACTCTTTAACTGTTTCTTCAAGATCCTTCAAGATCAACTACTAAGTTAACACCACTCTCAACTTCCTTTTTAATTTTTTTTTGTTTTAATAACCCATTTAGTCCAATTTGTGTTGAGTCTATACTCCTAGACTTCTCATTATTCACTGGAAACATGCCAACCTCCTAAGGCTGTAGCCTTAAAGAAAATTGCCTGTTCTTTTCCTAGAACCCAGCAACTGTCTACAGCTCCCCAATTAGGGGGACGAGCTCCTGAGATACTCCCTTTCCACGCTAAAATGATGATTGACTTGAATTGTGCAGATCTTGTGCAGTCAGCCACAGCCTCTATGAGTTCATGAGTCCAGCCATCCTGTTATGTTTAGAAGACGCTTTTTTCAGGTTCCTTTCAGGTTTCCTGTATTCTATAGATGCTCTAAATAAAACACATACACGTAAAGATTTGGTGCCAAGATCCACACCTGAGTGAAAACACAGTCCGTTCCTCTTGGTCTGTATTACTCCACTCATTATAATCATTTCCAACTCCATCCATTTATCTGAAAATTTCATATCTGTGTTTTTCTTTACAGAATCAAGAACATGCATTTCTTTAGAATGATACTTAAGATGCCACATAATAATGCTGGCACTCTTAGATAAGTTTAATTGTCTTTGAAAAATGTTCAACTGTGTTCCAGAAGATTTATAATTCTGCTTTATTCCCAGGCCTTCCACTGTGTAAACATCCTTACCGATAACGCATCTTCTTCAGTATTTCCATGTGGCTCTTTGAAAACTGTGAGCTGTTTTCCTTTATTATTTCAGTGAATCTTGTCCCAGTACCAAACCTCCAGTACAGTTTGTATATATACACACAGACAGTGATGTTATTGTCTGTGTGGCAGTAAGAAAGGCAATGGGAGAGGAAATTAAAAAGCAACAGGTGATGAAAACAGAAAGATTACATCTTCTCTCAGCATAAACACACCTGAGAATCCCAAAAGACATTTATTTATGTGCAATAAATGTTTGTTTCTGTACAATAGAATCATTTCTCATTGTTGTCAAAGAAGACTTATCCAGATTTTATGAGCACACGAGTTTGATATTTGTTAAGGAATGAATTAGCAAGCTCAAAAAATTTAGCAAGCTCCAATAATTGTCCCTGGGTAGGTTTATCTGAAACCTAAAGGCAGACTTTAGCAGACTCCATCAGAAAATGTGGCCTCAGCATTGTTGACCCTGCTCTTCTGTTGTTCTCATGAGGCTTGTCTCTAAGAATATGATTGGGGACATTTATCTGATCTTTAGAGAGATCATTGTTATGGGATGCTGACAGACTCGGGCCCTACTTTCTAGTTCTCAAAAGTGGATATTTCAGATTCTTCTGTGCCCTGTTGTTACATAGGCATTCAAGGAGTCTGGTGGCTGTACTAATGGTCTTATGTATGCATGGAATTCTACCTCAACTTACAAGCATGACCCTTTGGTTCACATTCATGAGAATGACATGAGAGAATGACATTTTCACACTCAATGGTCATTTTCCTTACTGTGAAAAATTAAAAACAAAGCATTATATTCAAAAATCCTTCTTGACTACTGGTTCTAATCAGCAGTCACAGCAAGCTTGAGGCAGGCTTTGGTGTTTCTGTTTTGTATAGCTCAGGACAGTTAGTCTCAGAGAGGTTGTGGTGAGAGAATAACATCATTGGGCTGGAGTTTGAACTTTCTAATTCTTACACACATAGTTCCTCCTTATACAGAAAGCAATTGTAGTAAAACTGATGCTTAGATCAGGCAAAGTTTAATGACTTATTATGGAAATTATGCAGTTAAATTCAGTCAAGAACAGTAGGACAGAAAACCCTTTCTCAATTTAGTGAGACCTTGAAAAGCAATGCTTGAATGCTTAAAAAGAATTTATTTCTTCATGTATAAAGCTAGATAAGTCAGAATTTTCAAGGCAATAAATAAATAAACAAATAAATAAACAAAAGGGGAAGGCTTGAGTTCCTTGTGTGTATCATCAGAGTATCAAAGGCACAAACACAATTCTCTATTTTTCTGAAGAGCAAATAGTCAGGTACTGGGCAAAGTGAAAGAAAACATCAAGAAAGAGCAAGAGGAGGATCCCTGTAGTATATTTTCCACTTTAAATACTCATCACTATCTTTTCTCATGAACTGGAGTTTTGATCTCTTTGATCCATATCTTCAATTTTAAAAATATATGATCTATGGTAAGGATTTTGAGTTATATTTCAAATTCTGTAAGCAAGCAGTAGTTATTTTAAGCAGAAAATGCATGTTAATACTGACATTTATTCAGAGAGTAAAATTCCACCAAGGTAGAAGAGCCACCTCTTCCTAAACTACAAACAGGGAACTTATTAGTTTTCAGGTGAATGACAATGACCTCATGACTTTGTACAGACAGATGAAATGGATGAGAAGTAGTTGGACTTGGAATAGGTTGAAACAATCAGAGATTTTGAAATGACTCAAACCCTTTAGCTCCAGCAGTTGTATGAAATATAGTTTAGGAGAAGAATATAATTGGGGATAATTAAGTTTGTTGAAGCTCTTGGTAGATATTTGTGTGCCATTACCCATACACACCCTTTGTTTAAGAGGGAATTGAGTACTACGGGTGTTTATAGAGGCTTTCGGAGAATACTGGACCATTCTATTTAAGTTTTCTTATTCTGCATTATTATGTTTCTTGTTTTTATTCTTGTTTTTATTTTTGAGGTTTTAGTTTAATGCTATCCTGGTAGAATACCTCTGTGATCCCCACAGGGTCTTCTAGCTCCTCTATCTCGTATACTTGTGTTTTTTTAAACCTTCTTCTCAACTATGTATCATTTTTATCTCTTCACACTTATGATTGTGGATGTCCCTTCATAGCAGTGCTTTGCATATCACCATGAGTGTGACATGCTTTAGTTGTTGAGCTCATACTTTACCATTTAAATTCCAATAAAAGCTAGTCTCTCTCATGTCACAAATCATACCCACTGTACTAATCATTGCATTCCCGGTAATTACAAGGACTAATTGTTTAATATGTGAAATTTTTACATCCTGCAGATGTTTTTCTTTCGAGTCCTGATTCCTACTTGTGATCAAATCCTGAGCAGATTCCAAGAGACAGCCCTTAGCTGTGCAAAGCTCACTTGCTGGAAGTTGGAAATTGTCCAGTTACTCTGAGCTTGGAATCCTCATAGTTAGTTTGGCACAGCCACCTCTGTGAAAGCCTCCACTCCTCGTTAAACAAATAATCATCTTCTTTGCCTTGGCTCACTCATAGCCTCTTCAATTCTGATTATCAGACAGTGGCTTAAAAATAGTTTTAACACAATGTGAGAATGGCTGAAATAGCATTTCCTCTTCAGTATTCTCATAAAGGATTTGTTAGTTCCTTGGTAATTTCAAACATGTTTCAATCATATTTATTACAACTCTTACCCCTCCAGATTAATCACTTTTCTCTGTCCATCCATCTTTGTGTCTCCTTATCTTTTTGTTTTCACCTAAGTCCAGTTTTTGTTACTCATGTTGTGTGGCCTCCCACCAGAGTGTGGTTCACTTACCAGAAACATTCTCTGAAAGCTGATTCTCCATCTTTCAATAACAATCAGTTGTTAACAGTTCCACAGTCAGAGATGGGACATCAGGTCCACCTTCCTTCTTCTTATAGGATTTAGTCTACTTTTGTATTGAGTTTTATTGGGCTCTACATTTTTCTCTGTTTTTTTCCTGCCCCTTCTGCCCCCCCTTCAACCCTGCCCTAAGGTCCCCATGCTCACAATTTACTCAGGAGATTGTGCCTTTTTCTACTTTCTACTTCCCATGTAGGTTAGATCTATGTAAGTCTCTCTTAGTGTCCTCATTGTTGTCTAAGTTCTCTGGGATTGTGGTTTGTAGGCTGGTTTTCTTTGCTTTATGTTTAAAATCCAGCTATGAGTGAGTACATGTGATAGTTATCTTTCTGTGTCTGAAAGATATAAGCCACACTGAACCTTATAAAAGAGAAAGTGGGAAGTATACTTAAACACATTGGCACTGGAGACCACTTCCTAAATATAAACCAGGCAGCACAGACACTGAGAGAAACAATTAGTGAATGGGACCTCCTGAAACTGAAAAGCTTCTGTAAGGCAAAAGACACAGTCAACAAGACAAAACACCAGCCTACAGAATGCAAAAATATCTTCACTAATCCCACATCAGACAGAGGTCTGATCTCCAAAATATACAAAGAACTCAAGAAATTGGTTACCAAAAGAACACATAATCCAATTGAAAAATGGAGTACAGAGCTAAACAGAGAATTCTCAACAGAGGAATCTAAAGTGGCTGAAAGACACTTAAGGAAATGTTCAACATCCTTAGTCATCACAGAATTGCAAATCAAAATATCACTGAGATTCCATCTTACACCTGTAAGAATGGCCAAAATCAAAAACACTGATGACAATTTATGCTGGAGAGGTTGTGGGGGAAAGGTAACATTTCTGCATTGCTGGTGGGAAAACAAGCTGGCATAAACCCTTCGGATGTCAGTGTGGCGAATTCTCAGAAAATTAGGAAACAACCTTCCTCAAGACCTAGTAATACCACTTTTGGGTATATATCCAAAGGATGCTCAATTGTGCCACAAGGACATGTGCTTTATATTTATACTCTGACACAAATCTTGTGTTTCTAAATGTATATCTCCCCTGTTGTGCTCAGATGAACATGCTTCCTTGTGCTAATACACTAGAATTCCTTGAAACTGCATGAGAACTTCCTTGTCCTTAAATAGAGGTGTAGACAATGCTTTACTGGACAAGCATACTTTTTGATGGGACTATGATATTAAAATGATAAGTAGATTGGAATTAAAAATTCATAAATTTTGTAGCAAAAATAAACATAAATTCACTTCAGGTGTTTTGTTTTATAACTCATATCTATTTAAGTTCTTTCAATTCTTTGAATTTCAGTTTCTTCTGCAACATGACGATAAAAACATATTTGCTTATCTAGATTTTAGTGGGAATTAAGATGATAATCTATGTAAGCTAATACTAGCTAACAAAGTCCTAAATGGATTAAACAATATGATCCTAAATAATGGAAAAATATACTGACAAAGGAATACATGAAATATTTTTGTGTGAACAATGTTTTTATACCACCATTACAAGTACTTCAAGAAAAAACTTCAGAATCTTTTTCTCCCCCAGAAAGTATATTCAGTTGTCATTTTTCATGTCCCCATGTAGTTCACATTAGAAATATCCAATCCAGGAAGTAAGAATTAACTATATATGAACAAAATATCTATAAAGTATTTGTGGAATCTTAACAAAATATTAAACTTCTGGAATTCAGACTTCATTATAAGTTGTATATAATGGTACATATAGTTCATAGAGTTATTTGTAGAGTTAGATTTTATATAAAAGCCAATATCTGTACTTAGTAAATAGTACGTTCTGGACTACAGCATATTCTTGGTACATAATAATAATAATAATGCCAGTAACATGTCAACTAGTTTTAATGCATTGTTTAATTTAGTATTGTCAATCTATGTCCTTGTCTGTGTAGTGTGAAGTATGTATAGAATAACTGAAATAGAGACATTTAGTGCTTACCCAACTTTTTTCTATTTATTTCTCAGGAATTGCATCAGATTTCCCCCTTGAACTTGGAAATAGAGAAGGAAGTGATGCTAAGTTTATTGCTAACTATGAATTATGTATATATTTTATATGTTTCATCTATGGGCAAAGTGTATCAAAAGACCAGTAGTTGTTTTCAAATTCTCTTATGTCACATAGCGACAGGCCACTAAGGTTAATTTGAGGATGGGTTGACAACAGGACAATGGACCCCCATCACCTTTGATTATGAGTACAATAGAACTACATTCATCCCGTGACAGTTATTCATGAGTAAAAGTTCATTCCAAATATGTTAGAGAATCATTGTAGATGGAAGGAACAGTAATTCAAAACTATCATCAGATAAATAGTAAGTTTGAGGCTAGCCTGAATGTGATACCTTGTTAAAAAATAAGTAAGAAATTTTGGCATATTTATCATATAGTTAATTAATAGGAATAATTTTCAAAAAGCAAATGTTTGTATTCATTTATTTTTTTAGAAACTTTTGTGGACAATTATTTCCTAGATCCTAGCAGGAAAGTAGTCAATTCACTTTATTAGCAATTATAAGATATTTTTTGCTGTATGAACTCAGAAGTAAGTGAGAGGCAATGCAGTTTTAATAACTGATAAAGAGTTCGGGTGTTAAGAACTATTTTAACAGGGAAAATTGAGTTCTGATCATTTTTCTTTTATTGAAAATGCTATATACTTCAAATAAAAAAGAAATTACCATTATATTTTAATTGAAGCATGGTTATTAGTGCAGAAACATAATAAACCAAAAGCTAATAATCCTTTATGGAGGTTAGATTGAGATCAGCTTTTTTTTAAAAGTGGCATTTAAACACAGAACAGGGAGGCTGAGGTGAGGTTCTCACTTCTATGTATGATACCCATGTGTGTAGATCTTTACTGTTCTGCTGACTGTCCAGACATAAACACATCATTCATATGCAGTGCATTACCTTAATTAATAAAAGGCATATGAATTAGTGACTTACAGCCTGGACTATGGGGTAGATAAAATAACTCAATTTTAATAACTTCTGTGTATTATCTATGTGACCTCAGTCACTGTTACTAAGGATTTTAAAAACTTGTCATTACATTTGTTTGTTTAATCATTATTTGCTTCGTGTGTGTGTGCGTGTATGTGTTATGTGCATGCCAGTACATGTGTGTGGATTTCAAAGGACAACATTTGAGATCTGGTTCTCTCATTTCATTTTTTAGCATAGACTGTTATTGTTTTTGTTCATACTGTATATTTTAGGCTACCTGGCCAACAAGCTTCTGGATGATTCTCATGTCTTTGCCTCCTATCTATGCATAAGAGAACTATTATGGGTATGCACTATCATATCTGGTTTCTTTTGTGGGTTCCTAGAGTAGAGTTGAGACCTCTAGACTTCTGTGATAAGTGCCATTATAAACTTAGCCATCTCATGGACCTCTCATTAAATATTCTTATTAGGATAATTTATAAAATAAACTGTGGCTTTGATAGAAAATCTCACATCAATTCTCCTTGTTTACATTACCTGTAATTATATAGAAGGGCACTTGTCCTTCATATGGCCATACTCATCAATCAGCAATGACTTTTAAAAATATAAATAAAGATTGTGCTTATTGTTTTCTTAGCATAGTGCATACTTGAAACAGCAGAAATCCAGTACATATTGGTCGATGAATGAATGAATGAGTAGTCAATAGTAACTAGTCACCTGGCATTTGCTGAAGGCAATAACAATGTGTTATGTTTCAGAAGTTATTTCTTATCAAGTTACTTCATATAATTGAGATTGGATTTGACTCTGTATCAACAGTCTTATTCGTATCTCCTCTTATTTGTCACTAGTACATGTAAGGTGAAAATAATTCATTTAATTTTATGCTGAGTGTATTTATCTGTCTTTTAAAAGTAGGCCAAAATTTCAATCAAAATGTTAACTCCTTTGAATATTAATATCAACATTTTTTTCTACTATTATCAACTTTGCATAAAATGTCAGATAAAGTAAAGAGGATGAGAGGAAATCTAGAAAATACAATTTGTTTTTCTCTGATTATAATTATCAGGGCAGTTGCTTGTGTCTCAGATTTTACAGTCAAGCATAGATCTGTAGTGCTATATATAGGCGATGTTGACATTTAGCATCATTACATAATTTTTTTATTTTAATTTCATTTAATTAATTAATCAGAGAACTCTATATAGGCCTGGCCAAGCTCAAATTTACAGAGATCCATCTACATTTGACTCCCCAGTTGTGGGATTAAATGCATGCTTCACATTATTCTTGTGTCTTGTATTCTATTGCTGAGTGAATTTTAGTTAAAGGGAAAGATAAACCCTTGTCTGAGTTGACATGGGAATTTAATCTAGTGTTCAGTCTATGATCATCTTGCAACACTCTTATACCTTGTGAGAATCAATATGCTTCTTTGATTTTGTAGGGTTACAATGCTTGAGTATTTTTGATGACTGATGGTTAAGGCTGAGTAAATAATTTTGGATGACCTCCAAAAGGTACTGATGGATCCAGAGATTACATTTTACAGTGGCATCCCTGATCTTGGTAGCTATGACTATTATAATTCTTGCTGTTGTGACAAAATACTCGACAAAGAAAAATTAAGGAAGGAGATTATTTCAGTCCACCATGTTGGGAAAAGTACAGTAATGCAACTGGCTCAGTCCCTGGGAGTAGTCTGTTGAGGACATTTCACATGCAAATTGTAGTAAAACGTATCTTCTACATTCATTTCTTAACATTTCAGATAGACAGAATGACAACTGAGAACAGATCAAAAAGGTAATGTTATTGTCAGCCTATAATAAATTAAATGGATCAATGTTTTGATTAATCCAGTTATGGTGACCAATGTTTTTGTTTCTATTGACATTTTCTTGTAAACCACTGAACCATTAGTCCAGTATTAAAGGACAATAATTATGAATGGTCCATTGATAAGAATTCTCTCATCCATTCTTCCAGCAAGCCTGTTGAAATCTCTGAAAGTGGTGCAATTGGAATTCTCCACCCGAGTGCTTCTGAAAATCATTCTTGGAGTGTGAAACAATTTAGCTTAACAGCTATCAGAAATGGCACATTAATGTGGAACCAGTCTCCTGGCACTCATGTAATAAAATGACAAACTGATTTTAAGAAGAGATTTATGGGTACACAGATAGGTAGTAAGAGAGGTCCTATGTCATCTCGTCCCTAACCAATAATCAGAGTAATTAATAGAACTGTAAATCTGAGTTTCATTGTAAAATAGATTTTCAAAATCTTAGCTGCTTTCCAATCTATCAAGAGACAGTAGAACTTTTATTTCCCAAGATAGCATTTTTGAACAAATAAACATTTGGTTTATGTGTAAAGCTAGGAAATGAAACTGAGAGCCTATCCTCTTGGTTTAAGTCACATTTCCATGGGACTCTGACCTCTTTGCTTTGTGTCATGTGTTTGGAGCCAGTAAGCGTGATATTTTTCTGAGATGTATGCTATGTCTTTAAATACATATAGTTGAAGTTATCTCCAGAACAAGCAGACTTCCTTTGACCTTTCTGAATTTCACAAAAACAGGAGTATACTACTTAGTTTCTGAAAGTGTGTACTTCCTTACACCAATCTTCCTTCAGTGGATTTTAAGGTAGAGTATAGAGTCCAGGCATAAATCAAAAATAAAATAAGAGTAAATGAAGATTTAGAAACATCATAGGGTGGAGAAGGACTGGAAATTTTCATACTGATTTGAATATTTCTGAAAGATATTAGAACTTGCTGTTTTAATTTGTCTGAAACTTGATATGAGTTGGCTACAAAACATAAAGTTAAAAGGTTCCATGGTCAGAGCTCAAATGAAACAAAGAATGATAAAATAAAACGGTGGCATTTTTTGATAGTCATCAGAATGATATACATTTAGGAAAATACTATCAGAGGAGTCCAAGAGCTGAGACACTTTTGGGGAGCAGACAGCTCACACAGTACCAAAGTATCTACAAGAGATCACCCAGCAATTCCAAAGAACAATTTATTTAGATATGAAGTAGTTTGAACTGCATAGCAGGAAATGTATTAAAGGTAATATCAATAGTGGCGATATTTTAATTCATATGCTGTCTCATATGATGGAAAATCAATGTACATCTTTGTATAATATGCCTATTACAGCTGTCACAACTTCAATCTGATGATGAAGAAACAATTTCAAATTTTGCTAGACCGCATTTCCTAATGGTTAAACACCTTGCTGTTAAGGAGAACAGTTTGGTGTAGGAGTGTCTTCTTTCTATGTGTTGCTTTCATTGGTTAAATAAAGAGACTGCCTTGGCCTTTTGATTAGACAGAGGCTTAGATAGGCAGAGTAGACAGAACAGAATGCTGGAAGAAAGGAGGCAGAGAGCCGCCCACCATGAAGCTGCCAGGTCAGACATGCTGAATCTTTCCAGGTAAGCCATGAGCTTGTAGTGACATAAAGATTATTGGAAATGGATTGAATACCCTCAGAAAATTACTTCACTCAACTGCTGACTGAGAGGAACCTGACACACAGGATACAGCATGAAAGACCTAATTAACAGCACCCCTATACAGCAGGAAGAAGTTTGGAGAGAAATAACTGTGTCCATATTCCTAGATATTGTTTATAATTGTTCTTTTACATTTAAAGGGGGAAATGATATAGATATAAATAATTTACATTGGTATAAATTTTGCTTTGTTAATATAAATTCAAGGTCAATTTTGTTATACGTATATGTATTTCTCTTCTTGATTATGGTATTGTGATTGTTTGGTTCATTTAAAAATGTAATGTATAATTAGGAAATATAGGCTGTTAGTGGATAATTATCAATAATAGTCAAGCTTCTAGTCATGTTAGATTTTCTAGACATATAGAGCTATATTTCAGTTAGATAGGCATTCTTCATATCTTTCCCAGACTACAGAATATGGCATTTAAATGTTTTAATAACTTAATGCTTTTCATGACAATGAGACATGTCTGTTCCTGATAGCACCAATCTACTTCAAGAGGAAGATGGGCATCAAAGAGGCTCCTTATGGAGTTGGTTAGCCATTTGGGCAAGAAACTACTCTTGTCTGGACTGTTGCATAAACTGGACACAAAGAACCTGCAGAGAGAAGACTGCTGAACTTGCCTAAAAGTGAGATGGTCCTTTGGGGTTCATGATTCATGAAAGAGTCTGAGAGACATTCTGAGGATACAGAAGTAAGTGACTGAACTGTCTGTGAATTTTCCTGTTTCTTGGAAATGTCTTCTGGATACTATGGGCCTGAAGGCTGAAAATGGATGCCCCAAAGGTACAGAAGAACTTTGGGTTACTATACAGACAGTGAAATGTCTCTGTCATTTCCAAAGTTTTGGAAGTTGCTTACTTCTTGCTTACTTAGTTAATATTATATCCTTCTGGAGTCTTTGATGGAGTTGAAGAATAGTTAGTTATAGTTTTCCTTTGTTATGATAAAAGATAAAATAGATATAAATATTGTTACTGCAATTCTTCCTTTAAAACTGTTTTGTTATATATAATTTTACTATGTTAAAGTTAAAGCCTGTCTTTTTTACTTAAACAGAAAAAAAGGGAAATGGTGTAGGAGGGTCTTCTTTCTATGTGTTTCTTTTACTGGTTAAATAAAGAGACTGCCTTGGCCTTTTGATAGGACAGCAGCTTAGATAGGTGGAGTAGACAGAACACAGAGGCAGAGAACTGCCCACCATGAAGCTACCAGGTCAGACATGCTGAATCTTTCCCAGTAATCCACAAGTTTGTGGTGACATACAGATTATTAGAAATGGTTTGAATCAAGATGTGAGAATTAGCCAAGAAGAGGCTAGAGCTAATGGGCCAGGCAGCAATTTAATTAACTATTTCCATGTGGTTATTTCGGGGGATAAGCTAGCCGGGAGACAGGATGGGGCCCACCACCATCCCCTTACAAGAACAGTTTTTGTTAATCTGTTTATCCCATGCAGAAGTGCTCTTTGTAATTCATTGGTTTGAAGTATTCATATTATTTTGACATTAGCTTTATTCTTAACTGACTTTTCCTTCCTTAGGCTAAAAAAACTACTCATCAATCTGTCTCCTCAGTCAGACCAACATAGACTTCTATAATAGCAACAAATAGTGTTGAATTAGATTTATACTTAGTAATGATTTTGTCTTCAACATGACTTTTAATTATTTATAAATCATTTACATTGAGCTATATATTTTTCAATGCTCCCCTCCTTCCTCTCCCCTCCTCTTCTACCTTCTGTCATGATCCTCATGCTCCCAAATTACTTGGAAAATATTGTCTTTTTCTACTTCCCATGTATATTAGATCCACATATGTCTCTCTTTGTGTCCACTTTGCTGTCTGGTTCTTCGGGATTGTGAATTCTAGGCTGTTTTTTTTCTTTGCTTTATGTTTAAAAACCACTTATGAGTGAGTGCATATTATATTTCTCTTTCTGGGCCTGGGTTACATGAATCAATATGATGTTTTCTAGATCCACACATTTTCCAGCAAATTTCAAGATGTCATTATTTTTTTTCTATTGTGTAGTACTCCACTGTGTAAATTTATCACATTTTCCTTATCCATTCTTCAGTCAAGGGGCACTTAGATTGCTTCCAGGTTCTGGATATGATGTATATGCTATGAACATAGTTTTGCATATGTCCTTGTAGTATGATTGAACATCCTTTCGGTATATGCCCAAAAGTGATGTTGCTGGGTCCTGAGGTAGGCTGTTTTCTATTTGTCTGAGAAATCACCAAACTGATATCCAAAGTTGCTGTGCCAGTTTGCACTCTCCAGCAGAAGTTGTCATAAGTGATTTTAATCTTGGCCATGTTATAAGTATAAAATGGAAACTCAGAGTTGTTTTGATTTGCATTTCTCTGATGGCATCTCCTTAAGTGTCTTTCAGCCATTTTAGATTCATCTGTGGAGAGTTCACTGTTTAGATCTATACTCCATTTTTTATTGGATTATTTGTTCTTTTGATGACCAATTTCTTGAGTTCTTTGAATACTTTGGAGATCAGTCCTCTGTCTGATTTGGGGTTGGTGAAGATCTTTATCCATTATGTAGGCTTTGGTTTTGTCTTGTTGACCGTGTCCTTTGCTTTACAGAAGATTTTTAGTGTCAGAAGGTCCTAGTTATTAATTGTTTCTCTCAGTGTCTGTGCTACTGAGTTTATATTTAGAAAGTGGTCTCTTGTGCCAATGCACTCAAGTGTAATTCCTACTTTCTCTTCTATGAGGTTCATTTGTGGTTGGTTTTATGTTGAGGTGTTTGATCCATTTGGACTTGAGTTTTTTGTATGGCAATATATATAGATCTATTTTCACTTTTCTACATGTTGATATCCCTTTATGCCAGCACCATTTGTTGACTATTCTTTCTTTTTTACTTCTTTGTCAAAAATAAAGTATTCATAGGTATGGGAATTGGTATCTGAGTCTTCGATTTGGTTCCATTGGTCCTCCTGTCTATTTTCATGCCAAGCTATTTTTAGTACTGTAGCTCTGTAGTGAAGTTTGAAGTCAGGGATTGTGATGCCTCCAGTAATTCCTTTGTTTTAAGGGATTGTTTTGGCTGTCTTTGTTTTTTCTTTTCCATATGAAGTTGAGTATTGTTCTTTTGAGATATGTGAAGAATTTTGCTAGAATTTTGATTGGCATTGCATTGAATTTGTAGATTGCTTTTGGTAAAATTGCTATTTTTTATTATATTAATTCTACCTTGCCAAGAGCATGGGAGATCATTCCATTTTCTGGTGACTTCTTCAATTTCTTTTTTAAACATTTAAAGTTCTTATCATATGGGTCTTCCACTTTTTTGGCTAGAGCTACTCCAGGATATTTTATGTTATTTGTGGCTACTGTAAAGTGTGATGTTTCTCTGATTTTTTTTCAGCCCATTTATTATCTGTGTAGAGAAGGGCTACTGATTTTTTTTTTCTCTAGTTAATCTTGTATCCTGCTATATTACTGAAGGTGTTTATGAGTTGTAGAAGTTTCTTGGTAGAATTTTTGGGGTCACTTATGTAAACTATAATATCATCAGCAAATAGTGAGAGTTTGACTTCTCTGATTTTTATCCCCGGATCTCCTTTTGTTGTCTTATTGCTCTAGCTAGAACCTCACGTACTATATTTAATAGATTTAAAAGTCCCCTTGCCACATAATAATCAAAACACTAAACATACAGAATAAAAAAGAATATTGAGAGCTGCAAAGTAAAAAGGGCAAGTATAAAGGCAGAGCTATCAGAATTACAAGTGACTTCTCAATGGAAATAATGAAAGACAGAAGGTCCTGGTCAAGTGTTGTACACACTTTAAGAGACCATGGATGCCAAATCATACTATACCCAGAAAAACTTTAAATCACTGTGGATGGACAAAACAGGATATTCCATGGCAGTATGAATTTCTAGATACAAACCCAACCCTACACAAAGTAGTAGAAGGAAAACTCCAACTTAAAAAAGTTAGCTACATTGACAGACAATTGATCATCTCACAATTGCAAATTACAAAGAATGTAAAAACACACACATTAACATCACCAACAAAGAAAACTAAAATAACAGTAACTAGTAATCACTGGCCATTAATATCCTTTACTATAAATGGACTCAATTCACCTTAAAAAGACACAGGCTAACAGATTGGATATGAAAACAGAATCCATCCTTCTCTTGCACACCTCAACATCAAAGTTATAGCTCTCACAAATATTTGTTTGTGATGACAATTTATAAATCCTTTGGGAATGAGTGATACCAATCGATTCCAAACTCCCTAGAGCTAAATGTTGCTTTTAGTGCCTAGTTGCATAATCTGACCTGCTGTCCCCAAGTGATTAAATGCTTATAGTCAAACATTTTTTAGCATTTGTGTGATTCTATTACCAACTGTAAGGGTGGTCAAATAGTGTTACTATGCTAACAGACAAAAGAGTAGTGGGACTATGAACATGACTGTTGGATTCTCTACAGCTTTCTCATAATATGTTGGAAACTTTGCATGGCCTTAGCCAACCCTTTTCTGTTTGTGGAGATTAGATTTGCCTCAGGGTCACAATTCTGGAAGTGGTAAATTTCCACTCTAAGAATGAAGAGTTTTTCCATGAAAAAAAAAAAAAGCCTTGACAAGGATAATGACAATATTGCAACTTAATCTTTACGACATTCAGCCTAAGGGATTCTTAAATGGAGAACAGATGTCTTATGCATCTTCATATTTTTTCTGCTAGGATGTAGCCAATTTACAGATGGGATAGGAGGAAATAATCTTGCCTGATGATCTAAGCCTCTGTCTATCAAAAGAAAATCACTGTTCTGATGTTCATTGAACATTTATGATGCCCTAGTCTTTTTGGTACTATAGAGAATACCATGGGTTTGGGAATATTGCTATCTTTCCCTGCAATTTTAAAAACCTCAGAGTTGCCTTAACTGTATTTCACTTTTTAAAAAAGTAGCACTAACATTAAACAAAATGTCAAGGAATCTCATCTAGACACCATGTTCCTAAATCAAGGAAACTACCAAACTATAAATGAATTTATTATGTTTAATTATTAAATTGGTTTATACTTAATTTGCGAGAGAAGGACATAGGATTTTGAATACTTGATTCATGGTTATTCTCCTGACAAATAATGGCTATACCTCTGGGGATCCATGAAAACTGTCCTTTAGAGTATATCTATTATTTAGCTTCTTTCTCTTACAATGTTTCTATTTTATCATGCTTCAATTTCTGTATAACACTAAATTATACAAAATATTTTTCACTTTAATTTATACTACAGGATATCTTAGAAAAATCAGGACATATTACCAACTTGGATGGAATTAATGCCAAACCTGTAATAAAACTATTCTGCTTCCACTGATAAAGAAGACTGAGATTAGCTTGAACTTTTAAATTCAAACATATAAATAGCCAGAGCCTATGTCGATATATGCTTCTTTTCCTAAAATAACCTTGTATTTGGGATATCTTTACAAATGCAACAAACTTAAAGAAGATTAATATCTCCTGACACCCTTTCTTGTGACACTGATTACTTGCACATCAACATCTGGTCTTTCTTTTTTCCTACTGTTAATGAATGCCCCCTCCTGCCACAAATGGCGTTGGTCACAAGAGAGGTCAGATGACTGTACCATGTAGAGACTATGTTTCCAAGTACCTTTAGCACATATCTCAGTCATATCAGTAAGTGAATACAGGAAACATTAGAAGATGTAAGAACTTAATTACAACACTTTGTCCTGAAAGAATACCATTTTCTTCTTCTCCTCTAGTCTTTTTCAGAAACTCGGTGTGCTACAAGGGCAGAGTAAATCATTAAAACAAGAAGAAAACACCAAAGAAAACAGTAGAAGAATAGGGAGGGGGAGGAAGAGACTGTATATCTTGGAAAAGAAACATCTACTGTGGATTATTCATCTGATTTTAGATAGATAGAAATATTTTATCTTTCTTGTATTAATATATTTGAAAACTTTTGTACCTTACAATAGTATATATTGTATCGGTGCATATATATATATATATATATATATATATATATATATATATATGTGTGTGTGTGTGTGTGTGTGTGTGTGTGTGTGTGTGTGTGTATAATATATTTGGCAATATATGCCATATAAACCATTAATATGGGTGATTTAGTGTGTGTGCGTACATATGCTTGTACATATATCTATATACACATGCACATAAAGATCAGATAATAAGCTCAACTCTTGTACCTTTGAGGGTACACATCGACTTTTGTAATGGTCTTTCACCGACCCTAAGAACCCCAAGCATGCTAGACAACCTGGCTAGTGAGCTCAAAGGATCTACTTGTCTCATGTAATTACAAGCACATTCTAAAAATCATGACTTTTTATATGGATTCTGGGGATGAAACTCAGATCCACATGCTTTCAATGTTTCCAAGCCTTCATTTACTACTATTGACATATTGCTCATCCTTATAAGTCAAGAAATATGTTAAGACTATACATTATTGTGTGCAGTAAACTCTAATTGTCTGGCAGATTTTTAATGGCATGGAATATGGTGTTATAAGTTAAATCATCATTTAATCATCACTTTATGAAAAGGAAGTGTGTGGAGTGGCTAGAGAAATGTCTATTTGATAAAGTGCTTGCCAATTAAGCTCAAGGGCTTGAATTTAAATCCCCAATACCCAAATAAACCTGAGTGGTGTGGCACCCATATATTGTGCTAGTACTGAGATGAAGTTAGAGAAGTTGATCTCTAAAGCTTGATGGCCAGCCAGCTTATTCAATTGTTGATCTTTAAAAAAAATTCTAAAGCAAAGAGCCACTAAGAAATTGCTCAATGTACAACTATGGCCTTTACCTGCATGTGCATATGCACCTGCATATACACATGCTCAACACAAAACACAGAGTCACACCCTGACTACATTAGCACAAATTTTAATGGAGAGTGTGTTTGGAGATAGAATAATTAAGGCTATTGAAACATTAAGATGAGCCTTAATCAATTATAATTGGCATCATTGTGTAAAATTGAGATTTTAGATTAAGCACTAAATATACACAAATGCGCAGAAAAAGACTGCCATCTACAAGCCAAGGGGACCTTGTATGAATTAAACATTCTGAATCCTTGAGCTTAGATCTGTCCCAGAATTTCCAGAATTGTAAGACAACAAATTGTTGCTTTAGTTGTTCCATCCATGAAGTGATGGAAGTCCTATAATGTCAACAAACTTGGAGAAAAAAAGTCTGAAGTCTCTTAAATTCTCATTAAAGTTACTGATGTGCCTCCATTGGAGACCTATTACATAAATCACTGTATCAGAAATGACAGGTGAAAGCGTTCTTATAAGGAAATGTAAAGGACACTTTTGTATTAGGATATATTCATCCTATGACTTGGGAACAAAGCAGTGCCTGAAGTAGTTTATGAATCTATTATTGCTGATGCTTAACCTCTTATTTAAAATTTAAAAAGTGAAGATAAGATATTTCTTTGTGGAAGAATAGTCTTCATTAATATTAGTTAACAAGAAAAAGTCACTCTTAAAATCAGTTTTTGTGGTGAACTTAATGTCAAAATTATACAAGTAATACAATTGAAGACAGGGGACTGGAACTGAATGTCTCGGGTTGAACAAAAGAAAGAAATAGCACAAATAAATGGACTAGCCCAATAAACAGAAAAATAGCCATATTTCTTGAAGCTTGTGAATTACAAAGGAATTCAATGCAATAAAACACTGAGAACTTGTCACATATAAGAAAGGATAAATTATAGTATGAAGTTTTGGATTGTATTCTCACAGAAAGCAGATAGGTGGTACAATCGATTTATTTGTATAGATCATTTGGACAGCTGTGCAGGTAACTGATAGAGTGCCTAAGAAGTAGGGATATAATGAAGATGTGATAGTAGAAATGGCTTCTACTATTACCCCTATCTATCTTTCAGAATTCAACTAAACATCAGTCTATGTGTGGTCTCCTGCATTTACTGTCAATATATATGTACAGACCTCTAAGTTCTCTCGGAGTGTTTTCATCCCTTTCATGTGGCACCTGCTGCACCGACATTAAGTTTTTCTGTCATGGATGCACCTCTTCCAAAAAAAGTAGGTACAATCACAAGTTAGTGACTTGATCTTGTTAAGCCACATAATCTCCAGATCCATCATAGGCACTGGCATCTAGCATGGTACATATTGAGTACTGATGTGGGATTCCCCCCTGTATGCTGTGATTAACATTGATTAATAAAGTAAGTGCTTTGGGCCTATAGCAGAGATATAGAGGAACAGAGATAGGTGGAGAAAACCATACTGAATGCTGGGAGGAATAAGGAGGAATAAGGTGGAGTCAGTTGGAGCCATGTAGCCCTGCCAGAGACAGACGCTGGATGGAAACTTGCTGGTAAGACACAGCCATGTGGTGAGACATGGATTAATAGAATGGGTTAAATTAAGATATAAGAGCTAGCCAATAAGAAGCTATAGCTAATAGGCTGAGCAGTGATTTAATTAATACAGTTTTGTGTGGTTATTTTGGGGCTGAACAGCAGGGAACAAACAAGCAGTCTCCTACAACAAGGTAGGTTAATAGCAGTGAGAACTTGCGGTTTGTGTTATGCATCAATTACTGCCTTCCTTTCTGTACCAGTCATGAGAGCACTTCTGTCAGACCACCAGGGCAAGCGCTTCCCTCTTGCCACACTGGAAGTGGTTGTAAGGTCATTTTCATAACACCAAGCCTGGTACAAACGTTTGGAAACTGCCCTCACTGTATTTGAGCCTTCAGAGTGAAGGGAATTGCTTTCAGTTTTTCATAGCTGTCTCAGTGTTTCTGAGGAGTGGTTAACATGGCCAGTGCTATCACATGGTGCAGTCTAGCTGTCTTTTTTTTTAAGTTTGATGTAATGGATGATTTACCTGCATTTATTTCTGTGTACTGTATGCATACCTGACACCCTTGGAGTTCAGAAGAGGTTATAAGATGCTTTGGGACTAGAGTTACATATAGTTTTGAGCAGTCAGGTGGATTCCGGTAATAGGTCCTTGGAAAAGTGACTGGTGCTCTTATCTATTGAAATAGCTCTCTCTCCCTAATCTAGCTGGCTTTTAAACTGACAGCCGCTTTGCTTAAGGCAAGTGTCAAAGGATTCTAATGGCTGCTACTAAAGAACTCAAATTGCCTCATGTCCAATGTCTTTGCTTATTTAAAGGAAAATGGACATCAAAACAAGTGCCTCTTATATAAACATGACAACCATACAGTCAATTTAGAAAAACAGTTACCAAATTGTCTCCCAGGTAGAAGCAGTGAAACAGTTAAGGCACTCTGTTCATAAGGGATATGAATGTTTTTGGGGATATAAGCAAAAACGAGAGGTTCTAAAGGCAGGCAAAAGAGGAGCAGGATGAGCTAAATTAGAAGACAATATCCATTTTCCTTGGCTCAGACATCATGGCCAAAAGTAAGAACTGTGATCTTGTATAAGTATTCATAATCTTGCCTCTGCAAATAGTACCTAAAAGTTTCTGTTGGAATCCATCTTTCTCCCACTCTCAATTCCAGGGCCATGACTAGTGTTGATTCCACTCTCCTGGGTGTATAGTGAGAATAGTTTACTGATTAATTATAATGTTCATTGTTTTTCTGGACTCTAACACTGAAGATTACAAACATCAAGTTATTAATAACCAGGTGGTGACTGAAAATGCATCTATATATGTTAACTGAGGTTTCTGTCCCACCAATTCCCATATTTGTTGACAGAGGTTTCTGTCTCTCCAGGTCCATCAGACATTCAGTCCCAAAGAAATACACAGAGGTCTGCATTAATTATAAACTGATTGGCCTATTAGCTCAGGCTTTTTCTTAACTCTTATGACTTTTACTAGCCCATAATTCTTGCCTGTGTTAGCCATGTGGCTTGGTACCTTTTTCAGAGAGGAGGTCACATTTTGCTTCCTCTGTGTCTGGATGACCACTGCAGACTGAGCTTTCCTCTTCCCAGAATTCTGATGTTCTCATTGCCCTGCCTCTACTTCTTGCATGGTTGTTCTGCCTATACTTCCTGCCTGGCTACTAGCCAATCAGTGTTTTATTAAAAATCATACAAGTGACAGGATAAAAGACCATTGAACCACCTGCAGATATGAGTAAAGGACAGAGAAAGGGGAGGCCTCAGTAAGTTTGTGCCATAGATTAACCATCTTTTGTATGCACATTACTTTGAGCCCAACAAAAAGCAAACTCACCCTCCACAGTTAACAGGGAAAACATCCTGGTGGCTGAATTGATGGCTTAGCAGTTAAGAGTACTGGCTGGTCTTTCAGAGGTCTTTAGTTCAATTCCCAGCAACCACATCGTGGCTCACAACCATCTCTAGTGTCAAACTTGATAATTCTCCACCTGCCAACATCTCCAGACAGCAAAGCAAAGTGTGATCAGTTCACCTGAACAGTAATCTGCCTAATAGTCGGCAAGTTCTTAAATTACTATTCTAGGCTGTGAAACAACTGGAAATTGCCATTTTATATCTTGCAATTAAAAAGATCCCAATGAATAAGCCCTTGGATAAAAATAAGTTAGCATAGTTTTTTCACCACAGAAATCTTTTATTATAGTCTATCTTGCCTGTAGAGGATTCGGAGTGATCTTGGATCACTTAGTCACGCAATTATCAGTGAAATGTATGTATACATTGTTCTATTTCTTTCTGTAGAGACCAGCTGGAAAAGAGACCACAAGTTAGTGATTGCACCAAATCCACTAGGCAGAAATATTAATAGAATGAGTAGTAACTGGAATATTTTCATGTCTTGTCTAATGTGAATGGGTAAATATTCACATGGTAGCTGTTTCTTTTCATACAGGGCTCAGTGGGAACACTTTCAAATTAAGCAAATCCAGTGGGGCGTTTAATGTTGGAAAAAGCTATAGGCATGCTTCTGCAAGAAACCATTGAAGGGCTGCATTTCCTTAGTTCTCGACATATGGGAAAATCTCTGCATAGTCAAAATGGAATTCTATATTACAAGGTTAAGAAAATATGAGACATTAGTGTTAAAGTTTGTCATCTAGAAGGGAAGTTACAAAGTTAGTCTTGTTCATTTCACAGATGAGGAAATGAAAGCAGAAGTGATGACGAACTAGATAAGTAAGACAGAGGTAGTCAACGATAGAGATAGAATTAGAGCCTGGAGTTTCTAAATCTTAGTCTTATGAATTTCATTCTCTATATAATTTCTGCTGAGTATGCAAATGAACTTGAATTCTAGCTACAGGGTTTTATCACTGAAATGGCAAGCAAGACACTTTTCTAAGGCAAAACATGTATAGCAGGTTATGGAACACTCTGGTTTTTAATAAGAGATTTCTTTCTGGAAATTAAAACTATATATATATGCTCTTGCCTAATTGTGTGATACTTTATATTCTCACAGAATTACAGTCAAAAGACATTTTATTTTTGGTGCTAAACAATTGAACTCAGGGCTCAGTGCATACTGTGTACATGCCCTACATTCAACTCTATGCCCAGCCTTTCTGAAGGGCATTACACCCACCAAAAGTGTAGAAAGTCAGCATACTCACTGTTAGGCAGATTACTGTTTACGTGAACTGATCAAAATTTCCTTTGCTTTTTGGAGATATCCGCAGGTGAGAGTTATCAAGTCTGACACCAATCACTTCTGTTTATTATTTACTCTTGTGGTTAGGGAGAATAGACTTTGATTTTATAACAAATACTTGAAAACTCCTTCCTACAGATTTAATAAGGATACATTGATTTTTTCCCCTTGATAATGAAATGCAAACTGTCTTTGGTAACACATAGAAAACCTTGCCTTATTTGGAGCTCCCTTAACTTTAAGAACTTGCAAAATGGCACTGTTTAGTCATTCTACCCCATTCCCCTTATCCCAAAATATATAGCAGGCAGGATTTGGATGAATTTGCCATTTTTAGTGATTTGTTCCCTAATGATGAGACATCAACACTAGACTAGCAGGTCAAATTTCATTTACTCTGTAATGAGGCTTTGGGATCCTACACTGCTTCAGTAGTGGCAATAGTAGTGGCTTAGGAATGTGACCACACTGTAACTCAGAAAAGTTGTGATTATGAAAAGCTTCAATGTCATTGCTATTTCCTTGAACTGGGATAATTTTAGTCTTGTACCTCAATCCCCAAATGAAGTTCACAAACCATAAATAAATGTAGTAATTGCCCAAACCACAGTGACACTAGCAAGTCTTTGATATATTTCTAAACAGTCACATGTTTCTCTTAGAATCAAAGCACTTCAGAGTGACATAAGGCCTTAGAGGTCATTTTCTCCTGCTCTATTTCTCACCCTCTAGTTATATTGCAACTGCAATATCAAAGGTCACCCCGTCTTTTGATATTTAAAGAAAATTGCTTTGAACTGATCTATTTGCACCCTGTGAAAGTACAGTCATATCAAAATATGTTTGCAAACTTTCTATGTATTTATACATTCTCCTGTCAAGTCTTCTCACTGAGATTCTTAATTCTAATTTACTTTTCTCTCAAGCATGTAGCAAAAATAGACAGAGTGTCGGCACTTCTCCCTTGACTCAGTTAATATGTTGCCTGAGTGGGATGTTGTGGATGTGTGAATGTTTATGAGACCACTTAAAATGGAAAGCAAAAGTTGTCCTAAGTTTAAAATTCCCTCTACCATCCCTATCAGGGGCAAATTTTCCTTGAGTTTTCTTGCTAGACCTCAATGCCAAAATTCAATGTACCAAAAATGCTCTGAATTCTGTTGTACTCATACAAAATTCTTCAGTACTTTCAGTGTGATTAAATAACTTCTTACCCATTGTTGCTGGGTCATAACATCTTCCTTTGGGAGTGAAAATGTGCGACATCGATGAACACACAAACCGGGAATCAGGTTAAGGTTTACAGCAGGCTCGATTATTTAACAATGGGGGAAAACCTTACATATCCTCCCAGCACCCAGGCTGGGTGACAGTGTCAGTTGACATAGCATGCTCATCTCTCATTGGCTAGGCACCATCAGGACCTCTGACAAAGCCTGTTGCTTGGCACTCAGGAAATACTGCTTGGTAGTTCCTTATTGGCTAGGCACAGACAGGAACTTTGACAGCTCCAGGCAGACTCCAGATTGGTCTGGCAGGACTTAACTTCCTACATATCTACTCTATTTTACTTATGTATATGGTACTCAGCAGGAACCAGAGTCTTTGCTCAGGTCTTGTTGATCCAACCTCAGGAGGGCTCAGCCTAGACTCTGCCTGTCTTAGGCTGGCCTGCCGAACAAGCTCTTACCCATCTTTGATTATTAGCCCTTGAAGAGCATTCATTCCTGGGGAGGTGCCAGAGTGGAGGGTACTAGGCAATAGCGTTTAAATCACAATTACCAGGCACACATAACCTCCTAAGATCCATCAACATCGGAAGAGTCGCCTTAGTTGCTGTCTACTGATGTTAGATCTGCTGCATGAGACATTTAAGGAGAATAAGGGTTAACAAGACTACCCTACCAGTTAATGCATATGTGATCTTCCAGAAGGGTCTGGCAGCTTTTTAAGACAAACTTCTAACTTCTATCCGAATCCCGGTGTGTGTGTGTGTGTGATTTTTTTTTGTTTGTTTGTTTGTTTTTTCGAGACGTTCTTTGACACTGCCTTTTCGCTCTTTCCCTGGAGGGCGAGGTTAAATCCAGCAACATCTGGTGCCCAGATCCCGGACTTCTAACCTGTTTGAACTTGCCTGGTCAGAGTCCTCTCTTCTTTGTCACTGTAATTTTTGTGTTTTGTCCAGAACGAATTCTGGTCATCTTCCTCTCCTCACTCGTGGTGATGGACAGCACCCCCGAGAGGTGTATCTTCAGTGAAAGGCCCCTCAGTCTGTGCAGCGGCTAAGCCATGGGACCTCATCCTTCCAGTTCATGTCGTATCTGCCCTTTCAGTTAGGAAGGCACATATTTTTTCTGTTTCTGTTTGCCCAGTGTCTCCATATAAAGACACACAACCAAGGCTTGGTTTCCGAATGCCATTCCTTGTCGGGAGACACCAAGTGGGCACATGGTTGTGGTCTAGAGAACCACAGACGTTTCCAATTGATTAGACATAAAGGTCCGATACCACTTCCCACCCCTGTTGACTGCTGGTCACCAGTTGTCTCTCTCAGAGGGATGCGAGTGATCTATCATCTGTGGGAGTGCCACATTAGCCTCAGCAGGGAGAAGTGAGCTACATGGCAGTCTGGGAGATGAGGGACTGGGGGCCAGTGCTATCCAAACATGCGGTGTGTAAAAATGTGACTGGTGTGTGCTTCCTGCTTGAATGAGGCCTCAGGGTGCTGTCTGAGCCTCAGGTGTAGGTGACAGTCCGAAGTGTGGGCTCTGAGGTAATAGGTTTCCCCAGCCTAGTGTGCAACTAGACCAGCGGTGAGGGCTGTGGCCCCCTCCCAGATTTCCGCTGAGGTGTGTGCTTGTTATCTAAGCCGCCTGCTTCTTCTGCCCTCCCAGAGGGTCCCTATAGCTCTGTGGCCCTGCGAAACTGACCCTTCAGTCCTTGCAGTAGTAGTACATGGAGGGCAGCTTGGAGCCCACCTTGGGATTGGCAGTCTGTCCAGGAACAGCAGCACATTGCTGGTAAAGCTGGGGCTCCGGAGTCAGAAGCCTGGGCCACCCCAGGTGTCTGAGCCCACAGGGGCTGTTCAGGATGCCTGCTGCTTCTGCGGGGCCTGCTAGGACTTTGGTGGGTAGTCCAAGCAGTGGGAACTTGAGCCGGGCCTACAGAGAGAGGTTTCAGTTGACTATTCCAGTTAGTCCTCGCAGCTCCTCATCCTCTTTGACTCTCAGCAGCTGGTGGGTGGATGCAGCAGTGGCCACATCCTCATGCTGCTGCTGTCAAGGTACGCCATTCCTTCCTAGGGCTGATCTTCAGCTGCTGGTGCTTGGGCTTCTTACCTGGTGCCTTAGGAGCCACAGTTTCAAAGCTAGTCACCTGTGCAGTGTACTGGTGCTGTTGGGGAGCAAGAAATGAGCTGTGCATCTAGGGGTGCCTGTAATCTGCCTGCCTAGGTTCATTTTCCAGACACTGAAAGAGTAGAGAGGCTAAGTAAGATGGTAGAACACATGTGGCCCTTTATTTGTCAATGTGGATGTTTCGACAATAGAGCTGCCTTTGAAATATCTTTGTTCCTGCGAATAACCATTCACCAATATTCCTGTAAGTCATACAAATGACCTCCCTGATTCACTGAAACAGACTTGGGGGAATTGATTTGTTCTGTGGTTGGTTCCCTAACTATGTAGATGATTAGTCCATATTTCCGCAGAAATAGTTAGAGAGCATTTAGAGATATGTTTTAGTAATACCTTCTGGGAGTTTCTTTTTAATATATAATTTGTATTTTTGTTAAATAAATACACATATTGTGGAATTACTGAAACAAGTCTCATACCCAGCATCTCAAATAATGATTGAAAATTAAAGCATTATACTCTTTAGCCTACATATTCTATTTTCCCTACAGTCCTGGCTCTAGTTGCAACTATTCCTCTTTCTGCTTCTATGAATGATTTTGGTTTAGATTATACCCATATAGTTTTGTGCCTGACTTATGTCACTTAGAAAATGGCCTCCATTTCAATAAATGCTGCTTTTAAAAAAACTATAGATTTTGCTCTTCTGAGGTTTGAAAAATATTACCTATGAATATGATGTATTTTCTATACTGTGATAGTTTTCTAGATTCTATTATGTTTTACTCCTAATTATCTTCACTTTTTGGGTCCTAGGCAAATACTGTACTTGGCCTACATCTCTAGCCCTCCCAAATGTTTGTACCATGTAAAGAAGTTCTAACCTTCAGATTTTTGACATACTGTTATATTAGGCAGCAGTTATGGCTGTTTTGACATGCGTGCAGGCAGTGAGCTATGGGTTGGACATACCTGGGGGATATAGCTTCCTAGAGAAGATTTGTCACTTGTTTGAACACACTACCAAACTGAGACATTCATATCACCATTTTTCTTCTTTTCAAGTTAGAAATGTGGTCTTTTGACCCGCCCAGGGCCGGCACGGGCGCTGGGGCTCGAGGCGGGGTTTAAAAAAAATATAAAAAATAATTAAAAAAAAGAAATGTGGTCTTTTACTGGAATTTTAGGCTTTCTTACATCTGCTTTATTTTAAAGCATACCTTGTTTCCTGACTACCCAGAATCCCAAGTAACCTAGCATTTTTTTTTCCTGCCCTTTCTGCTGGAAGACCATTACTCTTCATTTTTGGTGAGATTATAGGCTCTGATGAACACTGCATTTATGCATAGTCCTGCTGTCTACCCAGTTCCTCATTTTCATGATTCTGTTTTGTCCCTTGAGTGTGATAGCAAACCTTTAAACCAAAGCATTTGATGATTGTCAAATGCCATGTTATATCAAAAATGCTTAATTTGGCACTCATTTATGAATAATTCTGTCCCTTCTATTCTGTTTGATTTGTGTAACTTCATATCACATTTTATTGTTTATGCTTAATATTTCTTAACATTTGCAACAAGACAGTTTTAGGAAACCTATAATAGAAGGGCATAGGTGCTATCAAATTGTGTCAGTTTTCTAAATCCTGCCTTTAGTGACACTTCCCAATGGTATTTTTTCTTCTGTCAATTTTAAAGGATATTAACTAGAGGTAAGTAATTACTAAATGTAAGATCACTAACAAATAGGCAATTAAAATCCTGTTCTTTGGTAAAATGACTATTGAAATTAATATTACATCTTATAATAGCTGTCAACTAATCAAAAGAAAAATATAATCTGCACAACAAGAGATGCCATTTTTGGCTATAAAATCAAACTGAATATATTCAAAGTATAATTTGACATTTGTTGGTGAATGCTAGTAGTAGCTTTATAAATCCATGCAGATAAATTAAAGAAAAATGAGAAGTGTGAAATAATTCAATCCTGCCACACAGAAACTAAACAAAGATGATTATTTTATAAATACATTCATGTGAAATTTCTGAGGAGATGTTAAATATGCTTTCTTTTTAGGGTTTGGAATATAAAATTTTAATACTTAATATTTACTTCCATGACTTCATGTGTTCTGGCTATTTTTTTTTGAGGCTGAATATCATGTGTCTCAGATTGGCCTTGTACTCACTATTTCCCTGAGGATGATTTGGAACGCGTGATGCCCCTTCATCCACCTCCTGATTTCTAGGGATACTAGTGTCCTCTATTTGCTGTTCAGTATGTTTTTACTTGTTCTAATTAGTTTTTCACAACATCTAAGTTCAATTTGGTAAAATAAAAGTCATTGTTACCACTAATTTATAAATCACAGGTAGAGACAACAGTTATCATGAGCTTTTGGGTTTGATTTGCTGTAATATATTTTGTAAGTTGAACTGACAGAAGCTCTTTGTTTTAACTCCCCACTTCCCTTTAGCATTCCATGGTATTACAAAGAAGAGCTCACCTGATTATGAGTTTCAGGGTTTGGTAGGGGAAGTTTGGACAGATGCCAGTGAATACTTATTGGAATGAAAACTGGCCTTTTATTCATGTGGTATTTCATTGTTCAGAAAGTCACAAAAATTCATATGAAAACAGATTACAATGTATGTCTATAAGTAGAGAAAGAATTCTGGCATTTCTTTTGTGATACTGTATGGGGTGCTGTGGAATTTCCATCCCCTAATTGTGAACATTACAAGCTCTTTATGACAGAATTGCCCTTGCGGCACTCTTTAGAACATGGTTTAGGAAAGATTACATGGGATTCTGCTTCCTTCCACTGGTTTGAATGTCAATACTATAGGTGTTGCTTTATTGTAGTATAGTCAAGACTATGATGGAATCGATGACAAAAGTGGATAAAACAACATCAGGAGGAATAATTCGAAATGACAGACAGATTCATTGAGTCATTCTGTGATACAATTACTCTCATTACTTCTGGGTTAGAAATAAGTTGGCTTCTGAGAATGAAACAATATAGAATGGAATATGTATATAAAACATAGCATGGCAAATAACTGAGAAAAGAGAAATTCGGTTTAGCGTTGTTAGCATAATGGGAATGCAGAAAATAACCTGACTTGAGAATGCAGTAGACCAGTCTTCTGCAGTGTTTGTGCACATCATCTTTGTAGGACCCCTGATGATGTGTGCATTTCTTCTGCAAATGTTATAAAATCCAAACTAAATATGTTTTTTTAAATTTTTGACAATATGTTTCACCTGTAAAATGACAATTAAAATGTTCTAATACTTACTGTGCCAGAAATTTAGGTATTATTTATTAATGTATTTTTGTTATATATATATATATATATATATATATATATATATATATATATATATATATATATACAGAACATTACCAGCTTCCCAGAATCCCCCTGGTGCTCTTGCATAGTGGTTACTGTCCCAGGAGATGACATCGAATACCATAAGTTTCCTGTTTATGAGCTTTGTATAAATGGAGTGTCTAGAAACAGCATTTTCCATTAGTCTAATTCACTTAAAGGACTGTTATGATTTAATTAATTCACACTTATTGCTTCAAGATATTTCTTATACAGATTTATGTTAATCAGGTGTTGGTGATAGAGAACTATTAGTCATTTGTTCACATATACATTCCCTAGGAAATTAGTAAAAGACAAAGCAAAGAATTATATCCATACTAACAGGGAGGTTTGTAGCCACAAAAAATAATATTCATCACATTTAAAAATGCAACATTTTATAAAATATAAATACTATGAAAATGTCAACAGAGTAAACCATTATTGAAAATAAAATAGAACAGCAGGAAATTAGGTGGGACACAAATATTGAAAGCAGCATTTACTTGTGTTTGGTTTTTTAGTGTCTAATGAGCCAAAGACTTGATATAATCCATATATCCTCACACTGAGGATATTTTTATGTATTCAGCGTTGGTCACTCATTCAACTGGGTATATGACAGCAACTCCATTCTATAAACTGGAACATGAGGATGAGTAAGCTTTCCACTCTAATAGTTTTGTTTTATTTTACCTTCAAATTTGAATTTTCTTGACATCCCTAAGAACTTATATTCTTTCCTCCTATGTCTTCTCTAGATTTTCTTCATATTGTCACTTTCTCATTGCGCTATGCAAATGAACTTTTGAGTACAGAACCTCAGAGGCCTAAACATTCAGTCTTTTAGGTAAATAAGCCTATGTACAATGTCTAAACACGCATTAATGCTTGAATATTTATTTTTCAAAGAAATATTTGCTGTTCTTGAAGTTTAAATTCACATATATTTTGATATCCTGCCACTTAACCATGGCTTGTAAGGCCATAGAACACAATACTGTCTTTTTCTGATCCAGTATAATTATATTTGAAATACTTATCCTTGTATTCACAGAAAAGCTCAGCTCTCAATTTTTACCCAAGATGCTTCCTTTGCATCAGATGAAGGTCATTACAGAAAGTCACAACTGATTAAACCGCAGAGAACGGGTGAGTTTCATGTCCCAAGTTATATTTACATTTATAACACAATTCTTACACCTGAGGTGCAGGGAACATTTTGGGAGTGGGTGGGGAAGATAGTCTCTTCTAAAAGAACAAAAAAGACATGAAAAAGTATAAATGAGGGGTGGAAGGCATTTAGTGGAGGAGTGATGAAATTATAATCAATATACATTATATGAAATTCTTGACAAATTAATAAACATTATTTTTAAAAGCAAAATTTATCGCCAAAAATTGTAAGTATAAATTTGTCTTCCATTTATGTGTACCCTTAAAATGTTATATTAGTAAAAACAAAAAAACATAAGTGGTATGGGATTATTTCAGTTATTTTCTGAGATATAGCTCTTACTATTTAACAGAACACAACAAGAAAAAAGTGGTGGATGAACAAATTATTCAACTGTATAAAGGAATGAAGAAAACACCAAACAAACAAACAAAACAACAACAGTAACGAAACCCACACATCTATTCCAGAGTTAACACAGCTTGATAAAAATGAGTTGCTCCTTCGAAATTTTTCTTCCTTAATGTTCTAGTTTCAGTCTATATGCCTGTAGTATCAAACTTAAAATACATTCTGCATCTTTATCTTCCATTAAAATTGATATACATACTAAAGAAGAGAATAGCATGATGGAATGTGTCCAGAACTCTCATTCTTTGTATACTTATGCTAAATATATACATATTTAAAATTAGAGTATTTGCAAGATGGCCCAGTGAGGAAAGTTCTTTCTTCAAGATTTGTGGACCAAGCCAGGCTGTGGTGGCACACACCTTTAATTCCAGCACTCACAGAGGCAGATGGATCTCTGTGAGTTAGAGGACAGCCTGGTCTACAAGAGCTAGTTCCAGGACAGGCTCCAAAGCTACAGAGAAACCCTGTCTCAGGGAAAAAAAAACAACAAAACACAACACTTGTGGACCAGAATTCGGATCCCAGAGTTTATGTAAGAAGTGGCATGGTGTCGTACATCTGCAATCCCAGTCCTTCTGTTGTGAGATGGGTGGAATAAACAAGAAAATTCCTCAACATTTGTGGGTCATCTGCCATGTTGTACACTACACAACTGTTAACAAGTCACACTATCTCAGACAAGGTGAAAGGTGGGGACTAATACACAAGAATGTTCATGCTCCCCCTCCACATACACACAGAGTGTGACATGAATGCACCCAACAAATACTTAAGAAAATGAGTGTATGCCTCTTGTGTTGCATGTTTTAATCCCAGCATTCAGAAGGCAGAGGTATGCAAATCTTTGTGAGTTAGAGGACAGCTTGTTCTAGACAGCAAGCTCAATGTCAGCCAAAGGTACCCAGTAAGACCTTTCCTAAAAACAACAAGCAAACAAACAAAATATGTATTTAGAAATATTATCCTCAAATGTTTGTTTAAGAATAGCCTTCCAAGGTGGTCTCCTCCTTCATAAATAACAGTTTCAGAAACTGGCTACAAAGGTAACGATCTTTGAAGAAGCTTGACACTGTAATTTAACCCAGCAGCACAAATGGGCTTCAGTTAGATCCCTTTTGACCCTAGATGATTAAAAAGGCACATTGCTCAATAAAACGTTGGAACTATGCCCTGACCTCTCTTTGAGTTCATCTTCTATTGTTGTGTATACCACACTAATTGGATTGTGACTAGGATAGAATGATAAGGTTTTCCTCTATCCTTCCTTCACTCCTTGTTCACTTCTTCCTTTTCTCTCTCTCCTGCCCTCCCTCCCTTCCTTCTTTTCTTCCCTCTTGTTTCTTGTCTTTCTTTTCCTTGGACTTTCTCTCCTTCCTTGCCCCCATCTCCCTCTCACTCCCAACCTGGCCCCTTTCAGTAAATTTTTTTCTATGAGAAGGGAAGAATCAACTTGTGTCTTAATTTTTAGTATTTCCAATCTGTTATTCACACTGCGTCAGTGAGTACTCTTTATAATTCTAGGTCACCCATAGGAGAATTTAATAATTTTGTGAAACTTAGGGATAATTGAAACATTAATAACATGCCAGAGAAAGTTTTCAAACTCTTACTTTTCATTTTCTAAATGTGTGACTGTGTATGTATTCTTAAAAGATAAATATAACCTACTCAGTCCATATAATGTTATTTATATGTATATGTAATCAAAAAACAGATAATGATCTTTAGAGAAGGGCACAGTCTTTCAAGATGCAGAATTGTGGACCAAACTCAACTAATCTTCAAGACACTCCTAACCCTAAAATTATATTGATTGGTCAGATCACTAATTTCTAATTTAATTGTATACTGTTTCCATATACTTATATAAATTTAATTTCCTTTTCATGTTGTTAATTTTTAAACATCAGATTAGCTCTTTTTGAACTTTCCTTTTGTACTCACATGAGGATACAAGGCTAGCCGTGTCTCTGAAAGCATTTATGAGTAGCTCAGACATTATGCTACCTTGTAATATTACCACAAAAATAGGACTATGGTTACTAACATATGCACTGCATAAATTCTAGTATTTTCAAATATTTGAGGTTTTCCTTATGTGTTTATTGTGTTATATTTCAATTACATTATAATCAAAAATATTATGGTGAAGTTTTATTATGAGATATAGTGAGATATTCAATTACTAATTGTAAGGTATATTGTTGCTAGCATTTCAACATATATATATATATATATATATATATATATATATATATATATATAAACTACATATTCTTTAATATCATTCTCTAAGAATTTTAGTTAAATCAAGTTGAGTGATAGTGTTTCAAATATTCAGCTCTTATTTATATATTGGCTGTATCCTTTACTTATAAATTAGAGAAATGTTAAGATTTCCAACTAAGACTGTGGATTCACATTTTGTCTTTATTTGTGTGTGTGTGTGTGTGTGTGTGTGTGTGTGTGTGTGTGTAATGCTTTACAGGTTTTCAAGTCTTATTATTTGCATATGACTTTAGGATTTCATCTTTCTCTAATGAGTCTTTGCCATTATGAAATATAATACGGAAGTAGAAGAGCATTTTGCATTTTGCCAGTCCGGTTGTATGTGACATTGGGTACATCCATGTCTTCACTCACTGAGGGTAAATAGGTATATGCCTCATCATCCTTCTTTTCTTTGACCTTGTCTCTCTGTATTTAGACATATTCCCTATAGTGTAAAACTTTAAGACAATTCTGAAGCCATGTCTAATGCCTCTTAGCAGTGGTGCCCCCCTCCCCTGGGAACCAAGGACCTAACAGCTACACATGCAGATGTTGGGAACTTTCCATCTCCCTGAGTCCTTGTGAATAGGGTCAAGGTAACCCTTAGGTGTTGACTCAGTTAACAACTACACATGCACATACTACTTGATGGTTTTACTCAGTCCCTGGGAAGGAGGCAAAGTGACCCTCAGTTGTTCCCCCTTACCTTATCTGATCTGGAAACTGCTCTTCAGCCAATTATTGGTAATAGCCCTTTAAATAAGCCAATCATAATAGTTGAAGAGTAGCCCCTAGATACCCCCTTGTTTCTGTGGCTTTTTACTTTAAAAGTAGCCTGTACCAGCCATTCGGGGTCTTTTCGGCTTCCTGAATGCTGAAAGACCCTTTCATGACAGAACTAATTAAATCCTCATGCTTTTACATCAACTGTGGTGTAAGAGTGGTCTCTTGGGGCAACTCCTCCTTGGAGATTGAACTTCAGGGTCCAACAATAAAAGATGCATTTGTACCTTTAGTTAGGATTCAATATTAAATCCACTCTTATTTATGTTTTTATTCTGTGTGAGTTTTGAAATAACTAGGTTTAATATCTAAATCTTCAATTAATTTTTTGCTATGCTCTTGACATTTGTTTCACTTACCTTGTGTATTTTTTTACAGTGGTCATTTACACTATTGAAGATTTATTCACCACTCGAGGATTGTTCTCAGAATTACCATGGGTGTCCTTATATTACCATAGCTGTCCATTTTTCATATCATAGTCTTCCTACAATGTCCTATTGTCATGTGTTTCCAATGTGTTAAATACTTTTTTGTTTTGTTTTCCTGTTTTTCGAGACTAGTTTTTCTGTATAGTGTTGAAGCCTGTCCTGGAACTAGCTCTGGTAGACAAGGCCAGACTCAAACTCACAGAGATCTGCCTGCCTCTGCTTCCTGAGTGCTGGGATTAAAGGAGTGCACCACTACCCTTTAATCATTCATTTTGCATGCATAATTCTAAAACAGATGAATAAACATTATTTTTTAAACATTTTATTTGTATGTGGTATATGTGTGTATTTGTGTGTGTGTGTGTGTGTGTGTGTGTGTGTGAACACACGCACATGTTTGTGACATGGAGAACAAAGGGTGATGTCTAGTGTTTTTCTAACTCACTTTCTATCTTACTTTTTGATACAGGATCTTTCACTGAACCTGGAGTTCACTGGTTTTCCTAGACCTATTGAGAGCAAGTCCAGGGCCTCATCCTGTCTCTGCCTCCGCGGTGGTGCCATATCCAGCTTCCAAATGAACATTGGTGCTCAAGCTTTTGGAGCAAACGTTTTAGCTCATGAGTCAGTTCCCTAGTTCCTCCCCCGCCCCATTTTTCTTTGAACAGTTAGCTGTCATTTGAAACCCTTGAAGAAGAAACGAAGAGTTAGTCAGGTCTGCTTGTATTTAGAGTTTTCTTTGCTCCCTTCAGATGTGACTGCTAAAAGATCTATCATTTCTTCCTGTTTACAACATCCTTTCCACTCTTTCTTCTTGAGTTCTAAATTATTGGCATCAAGTTCACTCAATTTGAGAGTATATAAGATGCCTCTCATCTATATCACTTTGAGAAAATATTTTTCATAGGTCATAGTATTAGAAGGCTGACATTTACTATCTTTCAGCAACTTAAAGATGTCATTCATTGTTTTCTAGTCTATATACTTCTGATAAAAAGGAAAATAATTATTTTTTATTTTCTTGACTACAACGTGTTTGTCATTTACTACTGCTTTTAAGACTTGCTCCTTTACATCAGACATTCAAATTTTGAATTAAGATACAACTTAAATGTGCATGTATTTGTGTTTTCTATGTATATGTTTATATGATCAATATAATTTGATGTCTTTTCTAGATTAGTAATTGAACACCAATAAAATATTTTCTCTTTTTTAATTATTTAAATTTATTGACCTTTCTTCAGTCAGCAACTTCTTTACTCTGTTGTCTTTAATCTTATGATCATTTGCACTAAGTGAGTAATTATTTTATACCATATATTTCTCATTTTTAATTTAAAATCATATTTCTCTGGATTACCTATTTGCTTAAGTATCATGCATATTTTATAAAATCCTAGTTCATATTTATAATACTATTTTAAATATTTTCCTGTTTTGGATGATAATTTGTTCATCTGTCAGGTTTTACTTAGTATATTTAAATATACCTTAGGCATCTTTTCTATTTTAGCTATTATAAAAATATTGGTTTAATTTTGACATTTTCACCCATGTATATCATATGTGATCACAGACATCCATGATTACCTTATAATCTTAAGCCACCCCTCTTCCACTGGTCTTTAAGCATTGTTCACCATTATTTTCTAAGAGATAACAATTGTTTAAAAAAACTGACATCTCTCAAAATGCAGTGTAACATGTGACAGGAAATAATCACGATCTATCTTCATCAGAGCTCTTTTATGTTTCATCGTGGCCCTATGGATATAAAGTTCTTCCTGTGGCTTCTCTCCGCTTCTCAGCTATACTCTGATGGTTCTCTCCTTTTTCCTAACTTTGATTTTTTTTTAAGTTTATAATACCTTCTCCCTTTCTTTTTTCTCTCCCTCAGCATTCTATGTAATCTCCCCCTGCTCTCAGTCAAATTCATAGCCTCTTCTGCTTTTATCTTATCCTTTCATTGAAAATAGATATTTTTTTTCTCACAAAGTTTGTCTTGATTATGGTTTCCCTCCCTCTAGTCATTCCTGTTCCTCCTCACCTCTTTTCCTATCCAGATCTACCCCTTTCTGGATGCCATTAGAGAATATGCAGGGTCCTAAGGAATTGTAATATAAAATAATTGATATCATACAATACAACACAGCATAATATCAAAAAGCAAAAACTAACACATTTGAATAGGACAAATCAAATAAATGGAAGAGCCCCCCAATATCACAAGAAATAGATATATATGTAAGATGCACTCATTTGCCAACTCAGGAATCTCCTGAGAACAATAAATTGGAAGCAAATATGTACACAAGGGGCCTGTAGATTAAAATGAAAGAAAAAATATATTTAAAAAAGGCCTGACATGACGTCATGAATCTAGGAACCTAAAGATCCCACTGAGCTTGTTTTCTGCGAGCCATCTAGCATTGAGCATGTAAGTTGTCCTTCAGAGTAGTTTGTTTCCCAAGTAGATTTCCTTGAAGAAAACTAAATTTTCATTTGCAAGTGGTTATCAATTGGAGATATCTTTGAAGTTAGGAATGGGACATGTACTTGTTCTTGTAGAATGTTCTTTCTGTTCTGACACCCAGTCTAGTATAGACATATGCAGGACCTGTGCATGTTGCCACAGTCTCTGTGAATTCATATGTATGTACAACAAATCTGTTGATTTGTAGGACCTTGTTTTCTTGATGTCCTCCATCAACTTTGGCTCTTAAATTCTTTCTACCTCCTCTATTGCAGGGCTCCCTATGCCCTAAAAGAGGGATTTGATGGATACATTCCCTTTATTGTTGTTCTATAAATGTATACACATGCAAATACATTTATTTATTTATTTTTTATTGAGAAAAGGAAAAAAAAGTATCCGCCTCCTCCCAGCCTCCCCTTTCCCTCCCCCTCCTCCCATTCTTCTCCCCCTCCCCCCACTCCTCTCCCCCTCCCTCTCCAGTCCAAAGAGCAGTCAGGGTTCCCTGCCCCGTGGAAAGTCCAAGGTCCGCCCCCCTCCGTCCATGTCTAGGAAGGTGAACATCCAAATTGTCCAGGCTCCCACAAAGCCAGAACATGAAGTAGGATCAAAACCCCGTGCCATTGTCCTTGGCTTCTCATCAGCCCTCATTATATGTCAATATATATTTATAAATATACATTTATACCCTGTGTGTGTGTGTGTGTGTGTGTGTCAAATTAGTCCTAAATGTGTAAACATAATGCTCTCGGTTTGCATAAAATCACTTGTGTATGTCTTTTCAAGGTTGACCATTTGGTAATGGATAATCATTTTGTGTGTCCTTCCCTAGATTTGAGTATTTTCTTCACTATATCTACTTTTCCATTCACAGAATATTTATGACCTCCTCACTGCAACTTATTAACCTCCCTCCATTTTCTCATCATTGTATTATATTTATTCTTTTTATATTTTTTTTACAATTTCTTTTTTGTCATTTGAGAATACACTACCATATATTCACTGGTACCTTGAATATTATTTGGCATACGATATGCATTCCACAAATATTTGTAATTATATTAAATGTATATTAGCACATATAATTTCTAAATAAATAATTATGGCATTTCAGGCTTTTAGACTCTTTCCTTATATCTACACCACAACTTTCTTTAAAATTCATACTGAAAACTTGGGGAAGTGGCTTTGTGATAAGATCTGCAGGGGTTTCTTCTTCATCAGTTGTCTTTTTCTTTCCTTTAGTATTTCTTTGTTCTGACAACTTCCTGGGCACCATAAAAATTGTCCTAGGGAAGACATGAGTGTATGAATATACCCATTCCAGGAAAGACATACAGTTTATGAACAATAATGAAACAGTTCTTCCTCACAATAGGTAACAATTAATGCCACAATTATCCATACAAAGCTATGATGTAAATTTGAACTCCTCACCTATACTAATTAAATTCATACTCTAAGACAATATGTAGCTATGAGAGAATGAAGAGTGAATAATGTAGAGATGGATTCCACTAGAAGATGATAGTCTAATAGAATCAATATACTAGCAAGTTAATTGGTATGGTGTGTGGCTAAGTGTTTCAAAATGCTTTCACTTCTCAAGTATTGTTAAGTAAGAAAAATGGCCCTAGCTTTTTATGAAAGGTGACCTCTTTGCAGAAATTAAGATGGCATGCTTAATAAGTTGGCAGTTGCTGAGGCTTATACATCTAATATATTTTAATAAAAAGATATTTTAGCTGATATAACTTGTCCTGAATTTCATCTAATGCTTTCACTTATAATTATTTAATGCCCCTCAAACTAATTTTCATCATGTGAGCCTTTAAAAATATCTATCTTGTAAGAATACCTTGATAATAAACAAGATATATAAATGTCAGTTAATATTCAGTATTTAATACATTTTATTAATAAATTCATAATATAAACAATAAGCTGGCAAGCATGTAATAATAAATCATAAAAATGGTATTTTTAATTGAAATCTTATTTTTCTTTCAGTTATTGCACATTTATTATTTTTCCTACTACTCGCCTTTGTCTGCCTATTGGTGAATTTTCAGTGTATCACTCAGTACAAAGCGAAATCTGTTTTGCTAAGTTCCAATAGCATGAGAGAATAATGAAGGGCCTATCCTCAAGTCATATATTCATAGCAGAGATTGCTACTTTATTTTCTAGGAGCCACACTTATTCATTGTGACAGTCAAGTAACAACCACTAAATAGCCGGTGCCCAATATTTTCATAACAGATACATTATCCTTCTTTCTATCATATCTCTAAAATGCAACCTCATCTCAGTCCTGGCAGGAAAAAAATGACTTCATGGTGGATTGATGTGCCCTCAATAATATCTGGAAAAAAGAATCAACATTATATGTTGTTTCCACAGTAAATATTTTACAAGACTAAGAGAAATTTATACTTTAAGGTGAATAAATCCTAGTATGATTGATGGCCACTCAAGATAGATTCATTTGAAATTTAGAGAAAAATACACTGCACACCACAGTGGGTTTTATTTATTTTTGAATCTTATCTATATTTTAAAGACTTGTCTTTATTTTATATGCATGAGTGTTGTGCCTGTATGCGCACCATGTATGTGACTGGTGCCCTTGGAGGCCAGAAGAGGGTATGCCAGATCTATTGGTACTGGAGTCAGAAATCACTGTAAGCTCGTGTAAGTGCTGCAAATTGAGCCACTCTCCTCTGGAAGAGCAGCCAAGGTTCTTAACCACTGAACATCTCCAGCCATAGCATATTTTTGTTTTAAAATGAACTTAATAACATCTCCAACATGTTCTTTTTTTTTAACAGTACACCTTTTATTGAACTATTTACTATGCAAGATGTCTTTCCTTAAGGAGATCACAAAACCATGGCATTCAAAACCCTAGGGTTTAACTCTTCAAAGGGAAACTAGTTTACTTTCAGCAAGCTTGAAAATGTGCTTCTAGATGCAGTCAATCAGTCTCAGCTTCTGTTGGCATTGTGTAGACATGTTCTTTAAAAGACTATTTAATGTTAGCTGTCGGTTTGCTGTAAATAGCTTTTATTATATTTAGGTATGACCCTTGTATCCTTAATCTCTCCAAGACTTTTATCATAAAGGGATGTTGAATTTTGTCAAATGCTTTTTCAGCATCTAATGAAATGATCATATGGTTTTTTTCTTTCAGTTTATTTAAATGATGGATTACATTGATAGATTTTTGTATGTTGAACCAGCCCTGCATCTCTGGGATGAATCCTACTTGATCATAACGGATAATTTTTCTAATGTGTTCTTGGATACGGTTTGCCAGTATTTTGTTGAGGATTTTTGCGTCGATACTCATGAGTGAGATTGGCCTGTAATTCTCTTTCTTGGTTGAGTCTTTGTGTGGTTTTGGTATCAGAGTGACTGTAGCTTCATAGAAGTTATTTGGCAATGACTCTTCTGTTTCTATATTGTGAAATACATTAAGGAGTATAGGAATTAGTTCTTCTTAGAAGTTCTGGTAGAATTCCGCATTGAAACCATCTGGTCCTGGGCTTTTTTTGGTAGGGAGGTTTTTGATAACAGCTTCTAATTCTTCGCGACTAACAGGTCTATTTAGATTGTTCACCAGGTCCTGGTTTAACTTTGGTATATGGTATTTATCTAAAAAAGTGTCCATTTCTTTTATATTTTCCAGTTTTGTGGCATACGGGCTTTTGTAGTAAGATCTAACGATTCTCTGAAGTTCCTCTGTGTCTGTGGCTATGTCCCCCTTTTCATTTCTGATCCTATTAATTTGCATATTCTCTCTCTGCCATTTGATTAGTTTGGATAGGGGTTTATCAATCTTGTTGATTTTCTCCAGGAACCAGCTTCAAAAACATATAGCTATCCTCCTGGTTATGGGAAGTAGACAAGATTGCCGGGCAAAAAATTGGGATCTTGGGGGTGGAGTGGGAGGGGGGTAAGGGGAGATGGGGAAGAAAGTGAGAAGGGGAGGATGGGGGGAACTTGGGGAAACGGGATGATTGGGATAAAGAAAGGTTGGATAGGGGAGCAGGGAAGCACATATCTTAATTAAGGGAGCCATTTTAGGGTTGGCAAGAGACTTGGACCTAGAGGGTCTCCCAGGTGCCCAGGGCGATATCCCCAGTTAGTTCCTGGGGCAGCTGAGGATAGGGAACCTGAAATGACCCAAACCTATAGCCATACTGATGAATATTTTGCATATCACCATAGAACCTTCATCTGGCGATGGATAGAGATAGAGACAGAGACCCACACTGGAGCACCGGACTGAGCTCCCAATGTCCCAATGAGGAGCAGAAGGAGGGAGAACATGAGCAAAGAAGTCAGGACCACAAGGGGTGCACCCACCCACGGAGACAGTGGGGCTGATCTATTGTGAGCTCACCAAGGCCAGCTGGACTGTGACTGAAAAAGCATGGGATAAAACCGGACTCTCTGAATATGGCGGACAATGAGGGCTGCTGAGAATCCAAGGACAATGGCACTGGGTCTTGATCCTACTTCATGTTCTGGCTTTGTGGGAGCCTAGCCAGTTCGGATGTTCACCTTCCTAGACCAGGATGGAGAGGGTAGGACTTTGGACTTTTCACAGGGCAGGGAACCCTGACTGGTCTTCAGACTGGAGAGGGAGGGGGAGAGGAGTGGGAGGAGGGGGAGGGAAATGGGAGGCTGGGAGGAGGCAGAATTTTTTTTCTTCAAGTAAAAAAAATAAAAAGAAGAAGTAGGCAATGTTCTTTTCTTTGAGAGTGGGCTTATAGTCAACAACACAGGAAGGGACAGAAAGTGTTTGATCCTAATATCTCAGCCATCAAAGATGATGTAAGTTTCCCCTACCCCCTGACTGGGAGATTATCTTTTCAGGAAAACGAATGACAGTAGCAGAAATAGAACTATGCAGAGCCCATCATGCTATGAGGGACATTCCACAGTAGAATTTTTAGTTGTCACCCTCAGCAAGGAGAATCGGGACCATTTGACAGATGAGATGACAACTCTCAGACAATGAGAGTTATTGCCAGCAAATTCAGATACTTCTTTGGGTCTTACAACATGTGCCACAGATATCCTGTATCAGAGTAAAGACCCCACTTAATGATGTTTCCAAATTGTTGACTAATCGTCTATTGATGTACAGCACAAAAGTCATTGGGATTGTAGCCTGCATTGCAAGACTAACTAAAATAGGATTTGTAGGAATAGGTTAATTTCAGAGTTAGAATTATTTTTAGACTGAGGTATTATTCCTCTCTATCATTCTTATTTTTGCCAGTTTTTTTTCTTTTCTTTTGTCCATTTAAAATAGTTTTGTATGTTAGGCTCCACTCTATTGAAGAGTTTATTAGTCCTTTGATCAAAGTACACTACAGTTATAGGAGTGGCTAGGTGCATTACTGGCTATATTTGTTTGGTGAAATCATCATGAGAGCATACATTTGCCCTGGCTATAGCTTGGGAAGAGATTAGGTAAACTGATTACTAGTTGTACAATGTATATCATCCATTTATTAATACTCTATTTGTTATATTAGAGCATAAGTGGATGGGTGTAACTCTTCTGTGATTCTTATAAAAAATCTAGCTAGCATAATGATTCTAAATAACACTGCCATGTGGCAGGAGGAGAATATAGTAGGAAGATGCAGCAAAGCAAGGAAATATGTAGACATCAGGGTCTCAGAAAGCAGCAGGCTTAATCTCTTTATATGCAATAAATGTCAGTTTATACAGTGTCAAAGATTAATGAGCTAACCATGTGTTCAAAATATTTTTAAAATAGTTTTGTCCCATGGAATTTATCATATTCTTTTGTGAACTAAGCAGAATGTTCTTTAGCGCAAATAGGATTACTTAAATCTGTCCATGAGCTTCAGGTCTTGTTTTCAGTATGTTTAGCGGATACTGTTCCAACAGTTTAGTGTCTACAAATAGAATGAAACTGAAGTCAAATAATAAAACCATGCATTTCTTTTCTAATACAGTAAAGGTTCTAAGACTGGTTCATAAGATGGAAGTTTCCATCTCCTGTTCCTCTTTCCATTATAATTTAAAGGGAAATGAAATCGAAACTATAAAAACATGTCAGATTCATTAGAATCTGTATTAAAACTAGCCCATTGCTCTTTAAGCCGTTTCTTTCAAAGTGAGCACACAAACCTCTTTCTGCTGCTCCAGGTCTTGGAAGAATTAAGGCAGGAACATAGATATACATAGAATTTTGTCCCCAAACAACATTCCAGTTAGTGGTTGGCCCAGACCTGATGTTTCCTTTAGTCTTTAAATAAAGAAGCCAATTAACATTGCTCATGGCTATTTTCACCCTTCTGCTCCCTAGTCAGAGACACAGAGAATATAAAATGATGAAGATGTGTCCTGCATCATGAAGTCTACTAACCTGAATTCCAGATATGGACTTGTAAACAGCAAGGAATCTGATTGGTGATATAGTGCTTGCGGATTTGCAAATGACAGCTGACAGCCCTCCCCAACCAAAGTTTATAATAAAAGATGCATGCAATCAGTCTTGTTCCACGTCCAATGCCATTAGCAGTTAGACATCATGACAAGGAATTTAACATGTCAGGCCTCAGTGAATTTATGAATGTATAAAATTAGAGTTCTTATTAGTTCATAGTTCCCACAGTTTTCCATTCTTTATATTTGTCACAATTACATGGGTTTATATCATTTCTACATGATTTTTATCTAAGCTTGATGAATTGCCATTTCAATATAATAGATTAGTACAATTTTGCATTTAAACAAACATATATGTTCATATACACATTCTCATGCATAGCATCCCCCAATACACATACACAAACACATACACACACAGAGGCTGTGACAGTTCCTGTATATCAAAAGTCTCAGAGCTATGCTGAGCCTTTTGTCTTTTAGAGAAAAATAATCTAAGTTTTATTTAGAAATTAGATATGATCTTGTCTTAGGGTTTTATTGTTTTGAAGAGACACTGTGACAATAGCAAGTCTTTTTTATTATTTATTTTTATTCTTTCAAAATTTCCTTAATGAATCTTTGGTAGTTTCACATCATGTACCCCAATTCTGTTTCCCCATATTCTCCCCTCATGCGTATTTCATCCGCCCATGAAGCAAAATTAAGTAAGCAACCAAGTAAATAAAAGCAAGAATAGCTACACAAAACCCAATAAACCCAAAGAGAACAAATACCAGACCTGAAACAGAAAAATCTCTGCTTCTCCTTCTCTCCGACTCTCCAACACCTCTTCATCTTTCCTGGTGGCTGAGGAAGCTTCAGTGTGTCCTATCAGCTTGACTGACAATTGTTTATTGCAATGAATCACCAGTCTGGTTCTAAGACTCTGGTTTTTGGTACACCATCCTCAGTGGCTCCTCCCCAGAGCACTTCTGGGGTATCCTGTGTCTTGGAGATCTTGCGGGTATTGTTCCTCAGGACCAAAACCTTTATGAGTTCCAGAAGAACCTAGACCAGGTAGATGATAAGGTGGGTCAACCCAAGGCCCATTTGTGAGTCTGGGTGTTAGCTAAGCACGGCAGATTGAGCCGCTGGGGCCACTCGTCTTGGGTGCAGTGGCAAAATCAGCTCCACTACATGCAAGTCCTCAGTATGGGTTCATCATTGGCTGTGGTGACAGATGGGGGCCTTCTCTCCCTAGTGCAGGAGTCAGCTCTCTTAATGTAGTGACCAGCAAGACGTAAGGCCAGTTTTCACAGGCCAGTGAAGAGTGGGACTGGTTCAGTATAGCCATCTGGTTTCATTTCACATGATTCATAAGGTCTCCAGAGAGGACACTAGCCATGGACACCATCAAAGATCCTGGCTGCAGTTGGATCATCCACCCAGACATGACCCTAGGCAGCAGCTTAGGCCAAGATGACATGCTGGCTCTGGGTGGAACAGCTACCCAGGTGGGGATAGTTCAGTCAGCAGTGTCGTCGCCAGACCCCACCAGGGCCTCAGGTTGTGGCCTTAACCCTGGGCCTCTACATGACCATTAGCGGCAATACAGGACCTGGACCTTAGGTCAGATCCCCAACCACAGTAGGATCATGGATTCCATCATGGTCCTTAGCAGCAGCTGTGCCTGGATATCACTGCTGCCCACAGTATTGGTGTGGCCCCGAGACACTAAGTTGATCCTGTCTGCACAGCATTTGATGGCAACAGGAGCATCGGGCATCTGTACAGACGCTGGCTGGAGCAGGGCCACGGACCCTGACATGGCTCTCAGCTGCAACTCAGACCCAGACGCCACCATGTCATTGAGTAGCAGCAGAGACCACTCAGATATGGCTGCACCCTGGTCCTCGGATACCAACCGAGACTCAAGTGACTGGTTTAACCTTCGGCTTCTTCTTGACCTTTGGTGGTAACTTAAGGCACGTTTGTCAATGTGGACCCTGGCTGCTACAGGGCCGCAAACTCAGATATGGCCCTCACTGGCAGCTGAGGGCAGATGACACCCTGCGCACGGGTGGTAGTGCAGGTCACACATACCTGGATGGCTCCTGTTGTGACATGCCCCCCTTCTCCTCTGACTCCACCCAAGCACCAGGCTCTGGCCCAGACCCTGGGCCTCTGTATGTGTCTTAGTGGCAACCGGTGCCATAGAGTTCAGTGCAGACCCCTACTGCAGCATGGACCTAGACATGGCCTGGTCCACATTCTTTACCTGAGTGGTAGCTCTGGGCACTCAGGTCAGGATGGCTCTGATAGCAGCATGACCCCTGGACACCAAAAAGGCTCACAGGATGTGGCCCAGACCCCAGGCTTCATGTGGTCTTTGGTGGCACTCTGAGGGCATGGGCATCAACATAGACCTCAGCTGCAGTGGGATCATGGGCACAGACATGGTCCTTGGCAGCAGCTTAAGCCTAGCTGTTACCACAACCCCAGGTGATGGCAAAGATCAACCAGATCAGTATGGCCCCAGTGGCAGCATGGCTCTTGGACCCCAATTCAGTCCCAGGAGGCAGCCCAGGCTTCTGGAATCAGCATGGCCCTCAATGGCTACAGGAGGACCATGTATGAGTCTCTAGTCCTACTGTAGGCAGGGTCTGTGTTGATATCCACAGCAAGGCTTATAACTAAAAACATTTAATTGGTGCTGACTTACCATTCCAGAGGTTTTGCCCATTATCATCATGGTAGGAAACATGGCAGCATGCCAGTAGACATGGTGCTAAAGAAGAAGCTGAGTGCTCTACATCTTGATCCATAGGCAGCCTGCTAGCTGGCCTCTATGTCAATCAGCAGAGGATAACAGTAACTGAGATCCAAAGAGAAGTCCATGCAGACCAACTTCTGCACAAACATTTTAACAAACCAGCCAACAAAGTGGAATGAGTGGTCACTATACCTGAAGTGAGGCTGAGAACTCTGTAAGGACCTGGCTCTGCAGAAGTCAACTCCTGTACTGTTTGACTCAAACAGAGAGGAAGTAGAGCTGTAAAATGATGTTCAGTTTGATTTGTATGAAAAGAAAATCAAAGAAGAGGTGAATCCTATGGAAATCCTTCACCCAGTGTACCAGGAGGATAGATGGTAACCACTGTTTCACTAAAAGACCTCAGTTGGGCTCATGATCATTATAACAGAAAGGGAGCTTTGTCCTCCAATAACTTTTACATCTCCTGGATAGCTCAGGTCCTAAGTTCCTCAGTAGCCAGCAATAATACAATACTCAGAACTACCCTGAACAGAAGGAGAGGAGGAAGAAGGGGAGGAAGAAGAGACAAATGACAGGATAAGCCATGACAATTTTGATGTGTCACTTGAAGAAACCAATGTAGAAACAAGTCAAAAGGCCAGCTCTCCAGAATCAGATTAGTGCAGCTAAGAAACAAAAGTTCCAGAAGAGGAGGAGGCAATGAAGCCAAGCCCTCTATCCAAAAGTCCCAAAGAAGGGAGACCACTCAGAATCTGGTACACAAGACATAAAGGGTCCACAATGACATCTCCTGTGTCCGAGAGAAGGCATCCTCCAGCTGTGCTGTGCTGTAGGTGTCGCAACCCAGACCTCCACCTAAAACTACATGTGACAAGATGTTGTGGGGGGGTCACACAGAAGCTCTCCATTTTCAGCTGGCCCTGGGACAAAAGCCAAGTGACGGTGTGCAGAGCCACAATAGCGACAATAAAATTTGCTAGACCAGGAATCAAAACAAACCAGAAAGTAAGAAACATTAATAAATAATTTTGAAATCTTCTGTGATGCAGGCAAGGAGGGAAAATGAGTGTTTGAAGATTAGGCACTGGGCTCGGATGTCAGCATCTGTCAAGTAAAACAGTGAATAATCAAGACCAAAGACAATCAAAATGCTTTCCGAACGTAGATGGAAATTTTCACTGCCATCTACAGGAACTGAGAACTACTGAGCTGTCAATGCTGCAGACCTGTTTCGTTTTCTTAAAATGTTCCCAACAACAAAAGGGTTAACCAGATTCCAAGAAGACTCAACAGTACACCCAGAATGACATCATATAACAAGAGATTACTTTTCCAGATTCACAAAATTAAGACAATTAGACATAACTTTAATGATTTGGAACACAAGATGGCAGCTTCTGGCACATGTTAAAAATTTGTCATTTTTTATAGAGAAGAGAATAAAGATACTTCTGATTACCATATCACCAAGAAGTGGATGGAAAAAGAATGGAATAATAGCAACTTGGATCCAATTACTCAGGTGTTTTCCAATTGCCTGGAGACCTAGGGGTTTAATCAGAACTATCTTTACCTTGAACATTCCTTCTATTTAGCTTTGTTCAAATAATAAGAATAGTCACCTGGCAGTTGGTCTTAAATAGGAAATATCAGGTTTTATCATCTTTGCAAGTGTTTCTTTTGGAGCATTCTATGGACAGTAGGTGAATACTAAAGCTTATAATGCAGATATGCTTTATTGCTTCCCGTTTTCTAGCTATTAGGCTGCTTGGATAGAGGTATTTTTAGTGTTTCCTCTATATGAGTTCACTATGATGGATCTGACACAATCTTCTTTTGCCACTTTATAACATTCACATTTTTATACATAGAGAACTATTATTTTGTCATTAGTATGTGCTTTAGAACTGCATAATATTAATACTAACTCTCTAACATCTGTAAAACCTATACTACTCAGTGCTAGCAATCAACTTAGTCATATCTATTGTTTTATTTGTTTTGTTCTAATTTTTCAGAAAGTGAAACCTTAAAGGAGAAAAACATAAGTACTTCCTATTCCCATAAATATGCCAGAACTCATTCAGCGATTCTAAGAATGTTACATATAAAACACAGACATTTTTCCAACATTTCCATTGTCAAATGATTGAAGAAACCACTTACAATATGATATGTCACAATAAAATAGAATATTAAATATTTAAACATTGTCATTTTCTAGATCAAAATCAATTGGCTATGGACAAATTTTATTTAGTTCTCTAATATTTTGCCAAAGCTTGATACAAAGAAGATCCACATGTATTTATGAGGAAGGATGTTCCACAAATATATTTCATTAAAAGCAAATTAGAGTATTTGAGCTCTCTCATCCTATTTGTTTTAATGTAGATATAAGTGTGCTTGAAAATATATGGAAAATTAAGTGATAGAAATAATACAAAAATTCTGGAAAGAATTTAGGGAATAAGGAAAATAAAAACCCTGTGTTTGTGATAGATGCTTATCTCCTATTTCATTCTCTAATGGTGTGATCAGTGGGCCATGAACATACTTACATACTCACACAATTTATTTTTATCTCCATTCAAATTCATAAAAATGTAAAAGATGGTACTTGATTTTTGTTATTAATTTTTGTTATTAATTTAACTAGACAAAGATGTGTTAGATTTCTTTATGCTGAGGAAAATTGCTTAAACTAGGTAGAACTCTGTTACATTTGTTTATGCTGCATTTGTTTAATTATGTAAAGATATGTTTCTGTTTCAGTTTTTCTGCATAAGGCACATAATTAGTCTAATAATAAGCTGAACTACCAATAGCTATGCATGAATGGGAAGGGGGAAGGGCTGGCAGGTAGGCAGGCAGAGATAATAAACAAATCCAGAGAGGAGAGAAAGAAAAGAGAATGAGGGAGAAAGAGAGGGACACACCAGGACCAGAAACCAGGCAGCCATCAGTCAGACATAAAGACAGCAGAAAATCAAGATATACAGAAAGAAGGAAAGATAGAAACTACCAAGAAAATGTAGATAAAGAGAAACAAGCTAATTTAAGTTAAAAGAATTGTAGTGAGTAGAGGCGAGCAGGCCTGCTTTTGTCCGCCCAATTCCCGCACGGCTAGATTTACACCTGAAATAATAACACACAAACTGTATTCATTTAAACACTGCCTGCCCCATTAGTTCCACCCTCTTATTGGCTAATTCTCACATCTTGATTACCCCATTTCTATTAATGTGTGTAGCATCATGAGGTGGTGGCTTACCGGGAAGATTCTAGCCTATGTCCATCTTGGGCCAGAGCTTCATCGTGTCTGACCAACTATGCTTTCTTTCTCCCAGAATTCTGTTCTTTCTATTCCACCTATCTAAATCCTGCCCCATCAAAAAAGCCAAGGCAGTTTCTTTGTTAACCAATGAGAGTAACACATAGACAGATGACCCTCCTCCATCATTTCCCCTTTTTTTGTTTAAACAAAAAAAGAAAGGCTTTAACTTTAACATAGTAAATTATATATAACAAAACAGTTATCAAGCAAGAATTACAGTTACAATATTTATATCTACTTTATCTTTTATTATAACTAAGGAAAACAATAACTATCTATCTATTCTTCAACTCCATAAAAGACTCCAGAAGGATATAATATTACCTAAGTAAACAAGAAGTAAGAAACTTCCAAAACTCTAGAAGTGACCGAGACATTTTGCTGCCCGGACAGTCACTCAAAGTTCCTCTGTACCACTGGGGCATCCATCTTCAGCCTTCAGGCCCATCGTATCCAGCAGACTTTTCAATGAAGCAGGAAATTTCAAAGACAGTTCACTCACTTTCGTTTGTGTCCTGCAGACTGTCTCGCAGATTCTCTCATGAAACAGGAACCCTGAAAGACCATCTCACCTTTAGGCAAGTTCAGCAGTCCTCTCTCTGAGGGTTCTCTGTGTCCCGTTTATGCAACAGTCCAGGCAAGAGTAGTTTCTTGCCCAAATGGCTATCAAACTCCATAAGGAGCCTCTTCGATGCCCATCTTCCTCTCGAAGTAGATTGCTGCTGCCAGGAGCAGATGTGTCTCATTGTTATGAAAAGTCCTAAGTTATTAAAAACATTTAAAATGCCATATTCTGTAGTCTTTGAAAGATAGAAGAATGCCTATTTAACTGAAATACATCTCTATACATCTAGAAAATCTAACTAACATGACTACAAGCTTGATTATTATTGATTATCCATTAACAACCTATATTTCCTAATTATGCATTACATTTTTAAATGAACTACACAATCACAATATCTTAATCAAGATCAGAAATACATATACATATAACAAAATTGACCTTAAAATCTATACCAGTGCAAATTATTCATATCTATATCATATCCCAGTTTAAATGTAAAAGAACATTTATAAACAATATTTGGGAATATGGGCATAGTTATTTCTCTCCAAACTTCTTTGCTGTACATGGGTGCTGTTAATCAGGTCTTTCATGGTATACCCTGTGTGCCAGCTTCATCTCAGTCAGCAGTTGAGTGAAGTGATTTTCCGAAGGTTTTCACTGCTGCAACCTTTTAGGAGGACGTGGTCTATCATACCATATTGGATTAGAAGCAATCCACAGGGTCTCATTCTCTGTGAAAACAAAAGAAGACCCTCTCCAAAGCATCATATCCTTAGACCCACATTCTGAAATCATAATACCCTTATGATATCCATTCTGGTTTAGCTTGGCAGCCCATATAATGAAACGTCTCTCTGTACTTAGCTTCTTCACAGTCAAAAATTTTAAAGAAAACACAATGTGCATAATCCAGACTGTAGGTGAAATTTCCATTTTTTTTATAAAATCTTTTTTTATTGAGAAAATGAGAAAAAAAACAAGTTTCCACCTCCTCCCAGCCTCCCATTTCCCTCCCCCTCCTCCCACCCTTCTCCCCCTCCCCCCACTCCTTTCCCCCTCCCTCTCCTGGCCAAAGAGCAGTCAGGGTTCCCTGCCCTGTGTTAAGTTTTGATGTTCACCTTCCTAGAAATGGACAGAGGGGGGAGGACCTAGAAATTTCCATTTTTACGTGGCTTATTTTTCTTTATTTCTTTTAATCTATAACTATCTGTACTCCGTCTCTTTAAAGACTTTACCCTTTAAGACATTAACTTTATTCTTTATATTCTTTTTCTTCTCTCTCTCTCACGCCTACATACATTCATCCAACACTGTAACCCATTTACAGGTCTTTTATGTCTGAATCTGTTCTATTGTGAATCTGTGATTTTTTTTTTACTATCCAGGAGCATTTTTTAAAATGTTAAGCACTTCTTAAAAACTTAAGTTGCACCATGTAGAGGTAATATGTTACCATCTGTTTACTGCCAATCTAAAGCTTAAACTGCACAGTTATTATGATAATTACGATAGTCCCTGCCTGAGGTCAGCACAATTCAGCATGGCGGAGCTGCTTGTGCCTCTGAGTCACTTGGGCCTCTGAGCTGCAGAGCTGCGGGCTGTTCTGGATGTTGGTTCCACCTCTCTCCAATTGAAAATGGAGGAGGACATACCATTTTCTACTAGCTCTGGGGCCACCAGGTAGGAGCCGCACTCAGCACTTTAACTCTGAGACTGAGCATGTGGCACAGAAACTCTTTTCATCCAAGTTACATCCAAATCTGACATGCAGAGCACTGTGCAGCCTGGAAACATCTCTCTTTATGGCAGCAGGATTCTGCCATGCTCTCCCACCTGCCTAAGCCTGATCCCACAGTCTGCCCAGGCAGGGAGTGCTGAGCCATTGGCATGGTCTCAAAGTACTTTCTTTCTGATTACAAGCTGGAACACAAACATCCAGTCCCATAAAAGCCATTGAAATGCTTTAAAGCCAGAGTTTTCCCTGGCAGCACAGCCTCAGGAAATCACGTTTTAAAATGACCACGGCTTCTTTTTGTCGCTATTGCTGAGACAGGAAATCTCTGTATGGCACGTCCTAGCAAACAGCAAAAAGCTGTGTTAAACTCTCTCTCCCCCCTTTTAAAGCCCTCTCAGGCTTTTAAGTGGATTTAGTCCATCACGTTGGAGCACCAATCTGTTGATGGAACAGTGGGCTGAGTCCCGCCACCAGGCTAGCTTTGAAGAATGAATAGTTATAGTTTTCCTTAGTTATGATAAAAGATAAAATAGATATAGATATTGTAACTGTAATTCTTGCTTTATAACTGTTTTGCTATATGTAATTTATATGTTAAAATGAAAGCCTTTTTTGTTTAAACAGAAAAGTGGGAAATGATGGAGGAGGGTCATCTGCCTATGTGTTACTCTCATTGGTTAATAAAGAAATTGTGTTGGCTTTTTTGATGGGGCAGGATTTAGATAGGTGGAATAGAAAGAACAGAATTCTGGGAGAAAGAAAGCATAGTTGGTCATACATGATGAAGCTCCGGCCCAAGATGGACATAGGCTAGAATCTTCCCGGTAAGCCATCACCTCGTGATGCTACACACATTAATAGAAATGGGTTAATCAAGATATGAGAGTTAGCCAGTAAGAGGCTAGAGCTAATGGACCAAGCAGTGCTTAAAAGAATACAATTAGTGTGTAGTTATTTCGGTTATAAAGCTAGCCATGTCGGAGCCAAGCGGTACAATAAAGCAGGCCTACAAAGATTAGCCAGAAATGAACCTAAGCTAGGCTGAGCATTCATAACTAATAAGACATTTCTGTGTCATGATTTGGGAGCTGAGTGGCAGCTTAAAAGAAAAATCCAGCTACAGGTTTTCTATTTTTTCTTTGTACTCCCTAGAGTACAGACTCTCAGTTATCACTACTACCTGGCAGAGTGGTACAGAGTGATTACAATGGTGACTCTTCCCAGGAGCATCTTAGTTACCTGAAGTTAACAGTGTGCATTAAAATTTACTCTCTACTGCTTACATTCTACAGCTTGGAGAAGTGTACACTGGCATGGAATGCTATTACTGTAGTATTGTATTAAATATTTTCACTGTTCTATTCTCTATTTCTTATCTCTTTATTTTTAGCATGTTGTCCCTAAAATAATTGCTGTTTTGTTGCCTCCTTGGTTTTACTTTATCAAAAATGCCAAAACTGCAAACATACAGTATGCACTATTATGCTTACCTTTTGTTTACCTAATGTTTTCTATTTCATTTTTCTCAATTTTTTCAAAGCTTAGAATCTCACTTATTTTCAACTTTAACATTTCTCTTTACTTATTTATTACTTATATATTTACTTATAGAAAAATGTTTCATGTAATTTAGGAATTCCAGATGGTCCTGTCTTTACAAAGCTCAAGTCCAGCTGTATTAAACACCTCAACATAAAGCTAAATATAGTGAGCCAGATAGAAGAGAAAGTGAGGAAGAGCTTTGAGTGCATAGACTCCTGAAAAGAACACTGACATCACAGGCCTTAAGATCAACATTAATAAGGACCTCTCAAACCTGAAAATTTTCTGTAAGGCAAAGGACACTGTCATTCAGATAAAACAGCAATCACAAAATGGGAAAAGATTTTTTTTATCAACTCCATATCTGATAGAGAACTAATATCCAAAAATATATTTAAAAACTCAAGGGGGCTGGAGAGATGGCTCAGAGGTTAAAAGCACTGACTGCTCTTCCTGAGGTCCTGAGTTCAATTCCCAGCGACCACATGGTGGCTCACAACCATCTGTAATGAGCTCTGGTGCTCTCTCTGGCGAGTAGGCATATATGCAGACAGAACACTGTATACATAATAAATAAAAACTCAAGAAACTAGATATCACCTTAAGTGTCTTTTGGCCATTTGAAGTTCTTCTGTTGAGAATTCTCTGTTCAGCTCAATGCCCCATTTTATAATTGGGTTGATTAGCCTTTTACGGTCTAGTTTCCAGAGTTCTTTATATATTTTGGAGATCAGACCTTTGTCAGTTGCGGGGTTGGTGAAGATCTTCTCCCAGTTGGTGGGTTGCCTCTGTGTCTTAGTGACAGTGTCCTTTGCTTTACAGAAGCTTCTCAATCTCAGGAGGTCCCATTTATTCAATGAGGTCCTTAATGTCTGTGCTGCTGGGGTTATACGTAAGAAGTGGTCTCCTGTGCCCATGTGTTGTAGAGTACTTCCCACTTTCTCTTCTATCAGGTTTACTGTGTTCATACTGATATTGAGGTCTTTAATCCATTTGGACTTGAGTTTTGTGCATGGTGATAGATATGGATCTATTTTCATTCTTCTACAGGTTGACATCCAGTTTTGCCAGCACAATTTGTTGAAGATGCTCTCTTTTTTCATGCTCAACTTCCTTAGCGATCAGGGAAATGCAAATCAAGACAACTTTAAGATACCATCTTACACCTGTCAGAATGGCTAAAATCAAAAATACCAATGATAGCCTTTGTTGGAGAGGTTGTGGAGAAAGGGGTACACTCATCCATTGCTGGTGGGAATGCAAACTTGTGCAACCACTTTGGAAGGCAGTATGGCGGTTTCTCAGGAAATTCGGGATCAACTTACCCCTGGACCCAGCAATACCACTCTTGGGAATATACCCAAGAGAGGCCTTATCATACAACAAAAGTATATGCTCTACAATGTTCATAGCAGCATTGTTTGTAATAGCCAGAACCTGGAAACAACCTAGATGCCCTTCAATGGAAGAATGGATGAAGAAAGTATGGAATTTATACATATTAGAGTACTACTCAGCAATAAAAAACAAGGACTTCATGAATTTTGCATACAAATGGATGGAAATAGAAAACACTATCCTGAGTGAGGTAAGCCAGACCCAAAAAGAGGAACATGGGATGTACTCACTCATATTTGGTTTCTAGCCATAAACCAAGGACATTGAGCTTATAATTAGTGATCCTAGAGAAGCTAAATAAGGAGAACCCAAAGAAAAACATATAGGCATCCTCCTGAATATTAACCTTCAGCAAGCGATGAAAGGAGACAGAGACAGAGACCTAAATTGGAGCACAGGACTGAAATCTCAAGGTCCAAATCAGGAGCAGAAAGAGAGAGAGCACGAGCATGGAACTCAGGACCGCGAGGGGTGCACCCACACATTGAGACAATGGGGATGTTCTATTGGGAACTCACCAAGGCCAGCTGGCCTGGGTCTGGAAAATCCTGGGATAAAACCGGACTCTCTGAACATAGCGGACAATGAGGACTACTGAGAACTCAAGAACAATGGCAATGGGTTTCTGATCCTACTGCACGCACTGGCTTTGTGGGAGCCTAGGCAGTTTGGATGCTCAACTTACTAGACCTGGATGGAGGTGGGGGTTCCTTGGACTTCCCACAGGACAGGGAACCCTGATTGCTTTTCGGGCTGGGGGGGGAGACTTAATTGGGGGAGGGGGAGGGAAATGGGAGGCGGTGGCGGGAAAGAGACAGAAATCTTTAATAAATAAATAAATTAAAAAAAAAAAAGAAACTAGATATCAAAACAAACAAATAAATGAACAACCAATTAAATAACGTGGTAAAGATCTAAACAAAAAATTGTCAATAGAGGAATCTCAAATGACTGAGAAACACTAAGAATTGTTCAACATCCTCATACATCAGGAAAATGTAAATCAAAACTACTTTAAGAGTCTATATTATACCTGTTAGAATTTCTAAGACCAATAGCACAAGTAACAGTTCAGGCTGGCAAGGATTAGGAGCAAGAGGAACACTCCTTTATTGCTGGTGGAAGTGCAAACTTGTACAGTCACTTTGGGGATAAATATGGTGATTTTCCAGAAAACCAGAGCTCAGTCTACCTTACTGCCTAGCTTTGCCACTCTTGGGCATATACCCAAAACTCTCTATCCTATCACAAGGGCACTCGCTCGACTTTACCCACAGCAGCTTTATTCATAATAGCAATGTAGATGTCCCTCAACTGAAGGATGGATAAAAAAAATATACATTCATACAATCGAGTAAAATTCAGCTGTTAAAAAATGACATCGTGACATTTGCAGGAAATGGATGGAAATAGGGAAAAAAGCATCCTGTGTCTAGATCCATAAAGAAAAGTATAATGTTTATTCACTTGTAAGTGATATTAGTTGCTTAGTAAATGATAATCAAGCTAGAAATCACAGACCAAAAGAGGTTAGGTAAAGAGGAGGACTCTGGTTGGAGAGGGGATATATCTACATTCCTGGGAAGGGGGAAGAAAATATACTCAGTGGGGTGGACAAGGGTGAGGTGGGAGGTGGGGCAGGAGTGGGAGGGATCAGGTAACAGTGGAAGTGATGGAGGAAGAGAGGTGGGTTTGAGAAGCATTTCAGAGACTGTGTGGAACCGAGTGCAGTGTAAAATTCCTGGAATTTTTGAGGGTGACTCTAGTGAGGACTCCTAATAATAGAGGATACCCAAGTCTGAAGAGGCTATGTTTTGCAGTTAGGCAAGTCTTCTAGTGGTGGAACTAGGCTGCTTTTGGTTGAGTTGTTGGAAAAGTGATGCTGGTAGATATCCCAAAACAACCCAGGCTGAAGTAGGACAGAAGGTCATTCTAGGAGAACTGGCAGTGGGGTCCCATTGATCAGGACAACATCCACAGAGTTCATTGAACATATAGAATTTGAGCTGGTGCCTGCATGGAGCCTTCAACTACATTCTAGTCTCTCTGACTCATGAAGGTAATGTGCAGGCCAAGGAAAGAGAAACCTGAACACCAACACAGCCACAACCCCTTTTTCTAAAATCTTTACTGTCTGTGAGCTACACTGGGTCAATGTTGATACTGTACTTGTGGGAGTGGCCTACCAATGTTTGGCTTAACTTGAGACCCACACTGAAATAGAGAGCCCATGCCATACACTGTCTGCATGGACAGTGTAGATAGCCCAGATAACTGGGTTGAACCAAACACCATTATTTACTACAAAACGCAACACAACAACACAAAACAAAAACAAACAATAAAATGACTTTTAATGATATTCTGCTGTTCTCAGATCATATCAGTGCCTTGTCTAGTCCTCATACGTGAGGCTTCTTCTAACAGCAGGTGGGCACAGATGCAGAGACTCACATCCAGATTATGAAGATTGAGAGAGTGTAAATTGGATGCCTTCATCAGGTCTGCCCACAGTGATCTTCGAATTCTAGGAAGAGGAGGAGAAAAGATTGTAAAGTAGCAAAAATGGAGAATACCAGGAGAACATGGCCCACCAAATCAACTAAGTTGGGGTTAAAATGGCTCACAGAGATTGAAACAGCGAGCTTAGGACCTGCAATGGTCTGCACCAGATCTCTGGGTATATATTATGACTGTTAGCTTACAATTTTTTTTAAAGATTTATTTATTAAGTATACAACATTCTGCCTCCATGTATGCCCACATATCAGAAGAGGGTGCCAGATCTCATTACAGATGGTTGTGAGCCACCATGTGGTTGCTGGGAATTGAACTCAGGATCTCTGGAAGAACAGTCAGTGCTCTTAACCACTGAGCCATCTCTCCAGCCCCTAGCTTACATTTTTGTAGGACTCCTAACATTGGTAGCAGGTGAACCTCTGACTCTTTTGCCTGTTCGTGGAACTTTTTTTCTCCTATTGGGTTAACTTGTACAGCATGGATATCAGGGCTTTTACATTATCTTTTTATACCTTGTTTTGTCTTATTTGGCGAATGCCTCTTGGACACCTTTTTTTCTGAAGGGAAAACGTGGCGGGGGGTGGTGGATCTGAGGGAGAGAGGAGGTTAGTAGAAAGTTGAAAGGAATGGAGTGTGGGGAAACTGTCGTTAGGATGCATTATATAAGAGAAGAATCTATTTTTATAACAATAAATAAAACAATATTTTCATAAAATAATGTCATGTAATTCAAGAACTCTAGATGGTCTTATCTCTACCTCCATAATGTTGGAATTAGAAGAGTATGACACCACATAGAACACTAAGTAACATTTAACATTTTGTTGTCTGATTTTGCCACAATTTATTGGCAATTCAGTCACCAAGAGATACATTGGATGCTTCTAAATGTTGGCCATTTTGAAGAAGACTCCTATAAGCCTTATGTATTGGTTTTTGTGTACACCTAAGGTATCCACTTTACAGAGCTTTTTGGAGGGATCATATGTTTAGTCTATGATCATATTTCTGAAGCTGCTAAACTATCTTCTAGAGTGACTAATCAATTTCCTCTCCTACTGACAATGAATGAATTGCTTTCCACTACAGTATTTAATACAGACATGTGGAGTTGTGGCCATTCCTATAGTATACATTTTTCATATATATTTTTAATATATATCTATGTAAAGTCAAACAATTATGCCACCTGTCATTAGTACATCTCAAGGTACAGCCAATGGATGCTATCCTTTGCAAATGTTATCAGGGAGTTACAACACACACACACACACACACACACACACACACACACACACACACACATATATATATATATATATATATATATATATATATATATATATATATATACAAAAGCAAATTGAAAGACTCTTAGAAACTTTTCAACAACATAGTGAGTAATTTCATGCTTATTCAATTTAATGGTGTAAAAGCTAGGGTTTCTATTTTATGTACCATTTTTTCATTTTGTATCAATTGAAGAATGTATTTTCATTGCTTTTCTCAATAGAACTTAGGCAGATTAAAATGTTTTCTATTCCATTACTACAGACAGCAAGTAACTGTTTAATTTTTGCTAAGCTTTTTAAGCTGATTCACAGATAAAAGACATAGCTGTTTGAACTTTAGCACTTGGTATTTTGAAATAAATGCTTTATTTTATGATTCCTAGATTTAAGCTTTCATATCCCCATATCTTATAAAACTCAATATATTAATGCATGATTAATAAATAAATGAATTATTTTGATAAATTTGAAAGACTCTAATGCAACTAATGACAGAAATTGAAGGTGTGCTGCATATAGCTCATATGGAATATCTTCTTCCAATCTTCATTGATTTGTCCTACAGGACCTCCAGCAATGCGGGTTCAAAGCATAGTTAACTTTTGTCAATTTTTGCTTGATTGGGACAGGGTTAATTTTAGAGTTTATTAAAAATCTAACAGAAAGTAATAATTATTTCATATTTTGTTTTAGACATTGATACTTACATCCCACATTCCAGTACAATCATATGTAACACAAGACAAGAGGAACAGGAGATATTGCTCCTGTGAGGATAAACTTTCAGCAGTTCAGGGATTGAGATGGATTCGTGGAATCAGAGAAATAATCACTCAACTTGACTTTTCAATCTGAGTGAGTAAAACTTAATTCTCTGGGGCCAGCCAACAAGGGAAAATCATACATACATGCAGACATACAAGCACACACGCACATGCGTGCGTGCGTGCACGCACACACACACACACACACACACACACACACACACACACACACACACACACCTCCAACATTTCAGGATCTAATGTAAGGTGCTGATGACTCGCAAGCCTTCAACAGGTCAGGTGAACTACTAACAAACAAACAGACACATGAAGACTTTTCTGAGAGACAAGGCTTACTTCTTTATTTAATTATTCTTTCTTTTGCTTGTTCTACTTCTATTCCTTTTCTATTCTGTTCTTCTACCCTGCTGTTTCCCTTCTGTCTTTCTTGATGTCATTCTTTTAACTAACTTCACCTTTTTCTATACAGCTTATATACCCTAACAAAATCATTCAAGTAGTATAAAATTTACAATGTTATTACATTATATTTTTAAGTGAATGATTACAATGAATGCAAGTGAAAACTAACATGTTTTTATATTGCTTTCATTATTAAATATTTTATGTATTACAGGTGAAAAACCAAGTTGTCCCAAGAACCTGCATACATTCATACTCAAGCAATTTCCTGCAGATTAGCAGAGTGTAAGCCAGCAAGGTATTTTTCTCAATGAGTTTTTTTGTTTGCTGGCTACACATAGTCCTCAGCCTCTCCAAGGCATATTTCTTGAGTTCTATTGCTGCTTGTTGGTGGTCCCCTCACATGCCCTCAACAAACACTATCTAAGGAACAACAAACATATTCAGTAACTGTTTTAGCTTCATTTTCTGTGACTTTGATAAAATATATTGACAAATTCAACCTAAGATATAGATTGCTTACTTGGCTCAAATTCCTTTTTACAGTCTGTCATTGTGAGGAAGTCAAAGTGGAACTTGAAGCAGCTAGTCACATTATTCCAACCAAGAGCAAAAAATAATAAATTAATACATGCATGTTTGTGACTAGTTAGCTCTCTCTGCTTTTCACTATTTACAAATAATTTCTTCAATATTTAATACAATTGCATCATTTACCGCTTCTCTTTTTTCTTTCTTCCCTCTTAACTGTTCCATTAAGTTCCTAATGTTATCTTTTAATTACATGGCCTCCTCATTAATTAATTGTAGTAATATATATATACATATATAATTCCTAAATATATGATGCATATAATATACATATATGTATGTTATGTATATAATTTCTAACTATGATTTATTGTACTATTATAAATTATATATTCCATATATATTCCTAAATACATAAGTATAATGTGCCTACATACACATGATGTAGTACAGCCTGAGCTTTCTCCTTTCTAATAACCCCAGAATATCAAACACATGTAATGGTGTTGCTCATATCAATTAAAATAATTAAGAAAATTCCTCACAGGCATGCTCAGAAACCCTTCCCAGATGATTCTAGATTGCATAAAGTTGACAATTAAAACTAGCTATAACAGTAACATTACAGCCAATGCAACCTAACTTCATATATCTAGTTCTAAAAGTGAGAATAACAATGCCATGAAACCCATAAAGATTGTAAGTTACAAAGTATCTCTGAAGTAAGGGCTAAGTACCTGGATAAAAACTATACTGTCTGTAAAAAAGTCCCCTAGACACCCACATTCTCTTCTTTTTGTAAGGAGAGAAGGAAAGTTTTTTAAGGGACTCAGGAAGAGTGAATCTGATATTTGTAACATTAGAAGCAGTAATGGCCAAGCTATCACAGTTAAACTTAGGTGGTTAAATAAAAAATGAAAGATTGATTAATTTTCATTTTTAGGTCTCCATAATAGTAATAACAAAGCTTACACATTCAAAGCAGTAGGACACATGTTTCTTCTTTGGCAAAATTGAATAGCTCAAAAGAAAATGCCTTCACAAAGTGACCCCCACCTAATAAGTAGGTCAGCAAAATGTCTGTGAGACAGCCCTCTATTCACAAGGTCAGGGCACGCAGAAAACATTTAAGGGCAATGATTTGTGGGGTTTTGTTTTTTTGTTTTTTGAGACAGAATTTCCCTGTAGCTTTGGAGCCTGTCCTGGAACTAACTCTTGTAGAACAGGCTGGCCTTGAACTCACAGAGATGTGCCTGCCTCTGCTTTCTGGGTGCTGCAATTAAAGGCATGTGCCACCACCACCTGGAGATTTGTGGACTTTTTTTAATGTTTAAGTTAGCATGTTAAGTAATGAGTGTTACAGCATGTTCATAATACATGTTCTTATGCTATGTCCTAATGCATCCTCTTCTCACAATGCCCTCTATATTTCTATATTAGGCTTTGGGGGGAAGAGAACAAAATCTCTCTCCTCAGAAGCCACTGATTGCCTATATATCTTCATCTTATTGGGGAGCCTAGTGAAATTTTTCCCTTCTACATGGGAAATGTCCACTGGTGTTGTCAATATGCCAGTCTTGTTTAGGAGACTGTCTTGCTGAAATTTCAAGGGAAGAGACAGTTTCTGATAAACAAAAGTACATAAAATAGTGTAGAAATAAGACAGATTAATTTTTTTTCAAGTTTTTTTTAATACATCCTTTACTATTAAAGGTTAGTGAAAGAACGAAGAAACCAATAGGCATCATAAAAATACACTTATAGCCCCCCAAATGACATTGTTGTAACTAAAATTGGTAAACAAGTTCTGAATTACTACATTGTGTGAAATTTGAAGGCTGACTCTTCTTTCTATTGGGGAAAATGATGTATGTAACTTTGTACGTGAGGAGGCTGAATGGACACAAAATACCTGCAGAACATACTTGTTCAGGGTATCTAGTTTTGTGGTAATGATTTCACTGTTCTTAACTCTTAGAAGCAATAATAGGGTCATTTCTCAAGTGCCTATGTGGTATGCATGGTGCCCTTCAGAACAACATAGGCAGGTTTTGACACCAGCATAGTATTCTTACCATTTCTCTTATAAGACTTGTCAAAGTCTAAAATAAAGTGAAAAATGAACCAACTAGCAATGGAGTGAAAAATGAGCTCCAGTGTTTTGAGTCTTAATAGACTGTGGTGATGTCTGTAAGACATTTTCATTATGTGGTGATTCTATAGGGAATACTGGGTGCCTTTTCTTTCTGTGATGGGAAAAGTTTGGAAGTGTGTGTGTATGTGATTCCTCATCCAGGGTTCTTCAGCATTTAGTAAACATGGTGATTGTCAGTATTCCAGGGGAATAGTCTGAGGAGAAACCTCAGAGCACTACAGTCATAGAATCTCATGTTGGATAAAATTCTTAGTTATAAGTCAATCTGCAGGTTTTAGTAGATAAAATAATGAATCTAATAATTTCAGATAATTCATCTAAATATCATTCTTCTATCAGTCCTTCTATATCCCCATCCATACAGTCAGCCAGCTAGTTACTCACCCAGAAACTAGAAGACTCTAATGCTAACAATATTTTATACACTAATTGAAAATAGGTGAAACAGAACAATAAATCAAATAAAACTTTGAACCTTATAGGAAATAGACTTATCTTTCCTAACTTCATCTCTGTAGGGTAGAATGTAAGGTCCTCTGTACCTCAGTTTCCCCACCTGACAAGTGAGGAATAGTACACAAAATGTCCTTTTATAGTATGTGTCTAAAGTTAGTTTGTCAATTTGTGGTTTATGATATGAGCAGGATTTAATTAAATGGCAGTATGAGCAAAGATCCTGTGTACTTGGATGCAAAGAGTGATATGCTGATAAAATATTCAGAGGGAGCATATAATGAGCTTATTTATTTGTATTTTATGTTACTAAGTGTTGCTCTTGAGGTCTTACATGAGTTATGCAGTGTTTCCCCATTGAGGTATCCCCAGGTCATACTGACCTTTCATACTACATGGGAAAGTAAAGAGAAACAATGACTCTGAAATGTGTAATTATAATTATAGGGTAAAAACTAAGTGATTTTTTCCTACCCAGTTTATTTTAGTTACTAATTCATTTTGTAATCTTCTCATGCTTTCTTTTCTTCCAGCTTTTAACTTATTCTCTGGAGCTCTAAGAAAGATTAGGGTGTGTTTTTATCATTTCACCATCTCAGGACCATCCATAGTCATAGGGTGTGGTAGTCTCTTGGGGCAGTGCAGGAGAAATTCAAGCTACAAATGTAAAGGAGTCGGTTCTTTAGGCCTTCACAGTTCCTGCCAGTACAATTAGCTGACACTCATTCGACATCCTTCACTGTATAGAGGGAAATGTTAACAGCATTTACCCTTGTTGATCTGCATGGCAGACCCCTACCAGTGCTTAAACTGCAAATTAAATGCTCGAGCTGTGCAGAGATCAGATTAGACACTTCTCACTTCGCAGACATCAGCTCAGCGGGAGCAATCATCTTTAAGCCATCTTGAAGGAGTGAGAACAAGCTGCTCTTGTCTAGAAACCCATTACAGAAGAATCTAGAGGAGCTGTGATGTGATCTTAAAGCTAATTTCCTGCAAACTGATGGGAGCCTTGGACACAACAAATAATAATAATGCACTCTCTTCTCAAAAATGCTTTATGCACACACTAATATGATTTACTGCCTCACAAGCAGAGTCTAGTTGATATCTACTGGAGCTCTCCAACTCAGAATTAATACTGCAGTGCTATCATTTCACAAGAGACTCTTGATAGTCCTGCCAGACAGAGCTCTCTCTTGAGATACAATTATTCCCAATATACTTTTGGGTTGTTCTTATGATGAACCTTGTTAAGAAAAATAATCCCCCTGGGGGAATGTGAAATACATTGCAATTGATAATTTAAGAAAATGCAAACTTGATTTTTTTAGATTTACTGATTACATTCTGTAAAAAAATAATTGTTTTTCAAAATTCTGTTTGTATCTATGCGTATTCTCCCCTATCTACCTTACTATTTTTCCTCTCACAATCTCTTTTTCAAATTAAACACACTCTCTTATTTTAATTTATGTGACACTTTGTGTTTAACTAGGGTTGCTTGCAAGAACATGGGTTGAGGATTATATTTTAAAATTAGGCAAAGGGAATAAATCTATTTTAATTCAGTATTTGTAGCAGAGGCTACTCACTTGTTTCCCAGCTGCCCAGTCTCCCAAAATAATCACACAGAAATCTATATTAATTGCAACACTGTTTTACCAATAGTTTAAGTATATTTCTAGCTAGCTCTTACATCTTAAATCAACCCATCTCTATTCATCTGTGCATCACCATGAGGTCGTGCCCTACCCATAAGATTCTAGCGTATGTCTCTTCCAGCGGAGCTATATGGCATCTTAATGACTCTGCCTACCCTTTCTATATACCGTTTCCAGTCTGGCTATATTCTGTTAAGCAATTGGCTGAAACCAACTTCTTTATTAACCAATGTTATACAGAGGTAAAACCCCACATCAAGTATTCATGGCTTTGGGAACATTTTCTAAATGGCTTAATGACCAAATATCTAATACAATTTTCTGATTAGATCATCCAAATTTTTGTAGTGATTTATTTCCATGGTTTTATTAGAATTCTGTGGCTTTTGAACATAGTTACGACTCCTGATGAAGAGCCACAAAATTCATGTACTGTTATTGTTCCATACACTACACATATCATGAAAGTCTCTTACTTGCCTTGAAATTTCCCTATAGCTAAATACTGTTAGACTGTGGTTTCCTTCATCTGTAGTTATTTTATCATCTTGACTGGAATGAGAACATTGACTATTTAAGGCAGGATTGCACTCAGGTTTATGGGAGAAATTATTTTGATTGATCATTTGTGAGTTCTGATCTCTTTGCCTATTGATTGGTAGAAGTTGACTAAAATCTAGCTCTACCCACAGAGAGAGTCATCTAGAAATTTGAAGAAGGAAAACTTGTCAAAAATAGAAAGGCTTAGAAAGTTGATGCATTTTGTTTATTGCTTCCTAACATTATCTGTATAGTGTCGTGAAATATGATATTTGACCTCACTGGAGTTCTTTCAGCAAATATAAAATAACCTCAAGATTTATTGTGAAAAAAATATATTATGGGTATAAGAAGTCTTTAGAGAAGATACAGAAGTTGATAAGATTGTGATTATCAAGGAATAATATCACTGAATGGAGCTGGGACAGGAAATACTCTGATGCCTGCTTGATTCCATGTGGTTCCACTATCAGCCATGATCTTTCCATTCTAGGAATATGCATTTTTGCCTTGCAGACTTCAAACGTAATCATAACCCACCCTAAAATTCTTCCCTGGAATATCTAGAGCAATGTTTATTTGTTTCCTTTTCTTCTTCAACATTGAAGTCACATTTAAGTAGTTATGTCTAAGTCAACATTAGACTCAGTATTAACAAAACTGTATCTTCTATGATGTTGTGATCTCTCATGTCTGCTTTTGTTTACTTTACATATTTACTACCAAACATAGTTACCCCCTTGTATTTTGTTTGTTATTTGTCTATGTGCTCCACTATCAGAACACAGATGCCAATCATCATGTTCTTTATTGATATTGTCCTATTTCTAGAATAGTAAATTATGTATAAGGTCTTCAATAAATAACTTAAGTGAAAAAAACAGTTTGAAGGGGTGGAGTTTGTAAAGTCACTTGTCTTTAATGAGGAACATTAGATGAATAAATTAATATTGAGAAAAACAATAATTATCAATGGATAATCCTATGCAGCAGAGAAATAATATTCAAAGCACATAGTATGATCTAGAAGGGAATAACCTGTACCTTGTTATCTTGTGGCTCTACTAACTGTATAAGTCTTTGGAAAAAGAGTAGATTCAACCTCAATAAATGAAATGAAAATAGATATTATTGCTGCAAGTTATTTCACATCCATTAAATCCCACTTTAATTCTTAATGATGGGTAGTAATGTCTTCAATGAGCATTTTCTGAAAGAATCATGGTATAGAACTTTCTTCAGAGTTAAAGCCCAAAGTGACAAAAATATTTGAATATTTACCAAAGACTCAAATGATAGATTTTAAGTGGTAACAGCAACTCTTTCTAGATGTATGAGTTCCATATTTTCTATAATATTCATTTGTTAGACAAATGAAATATTTTAAAGTTACATTGTAGTCTTAAAAATAGGAACAAAAAAAGGTAAGAAAAGGACAATTAAGAGTGCCTTGAGTGTTAGTGCAACTTCATGAGCTGCTTAGGCTTCGTATTTGTATGTTAAACACAAAGGCTAGCTGCCATCTGCAGTTTTCCCAATGTTGCTGTCTAGAAACTCCTGTCAAGAGCGGTGGTGGCTCATGCCTTTTATTTCAGCACTCGGGAGGCAGAGGCAGGCGGATCTCTGTGAGTTTGAGGCCAGCCTGGTCTACAAGAGCTAGTGCCAGGACAGGCTTCAAAACTACAGAGAAACCCTGTCTCTAAAAACTTAAAAAAAAAAAGAAAAAGAAAAAAGAAACTCCTGTCAAGTAACAGGATATGCATTCATCTTCATCAGCCATAAATTTAGAATCTCAATTCAATCTAAAAACATTTATTGAACCTTTAACATGTGTCAGGTATTCAGCCAGGTATTGGAGTCACAGAGACAAACAGGCCACAGCCTATGACCCTGTGGCTTTCTGTTTGATCGGAAGAGCAATGTATTTGGGAGGGAAAGGGGTATAATGAAAAGAAGCAAATAAAGAAAAGCCAGTAAAATTAAATTATTTATTCCAGTGATATCTGTGAATGGCTATAACCTTATCAACAAATGTGCCCTCTGGTTTCCAAAGGCAGAAGACAATCAGTGATTATTTGTTCCACTTTAAGTTAATGAAGGACAAGTGGAATTCTGTAAATATCCTCGAAGTATGTGGCATTATGAACCAGGATGCTCCTTCAAATAAAATATAATTTTCTATACCCTCCTTAAGGCATGGATATTGGTAATAAGTTTCATTTGTAAGTGAACTGTGGATATTTCAAAAGTAAAATCATACTATGCACAGGCTTTATTCCATAGGAGCAGGGGAATAAAACCAGGTAGACACCTTTGACTAGGATATAGTCAAGATATTCCCTTTCTTTCCATTCTGTAGCATCAATGAGCTTGAAAAATGAACGTATAGAATAGATGATCTGTAGAAGGAAAATAATATGGACTATGAAACAGAACAGTCAAAATTTAACCATAGATTTCCAGCCTCTGGATGGGTTGTTCATATTTTTTCTATTTTATTAGGTTTCATATATACATGACATATATAAGTCAATAAGTACAATATATACATGTAAAATACAGAAGATATATATATTATATATATATATATATATATATATATGTTGAGGATTTCATACATAAATACATTTCTCCCTTTCTTTCCTCTCACATTCTTCTCATTTCTATCAATCCTCAAATGCATGATTCTTTATTTTTGTTACATATATCAATCAATAGTGCTTAAAACTACCTCAGGGTGGCACTAAAATGTGTCAATATAGCACAAAGGAGTAAAAAAAAAAAGACTTCCTTTTGAAGTAGTTTAGAACAAGAGTGAGCCCAAATGTGAAATCCCCACTTCTCACCCTGTGTGTTCATTCTATCATTCTGAAATTGGTACTGTGTTGCCTGATGTTCTGTCTGCTGTGTGTGTCTGATATGTCCCTGTTGCTTGTCTGTCTATAACAAGGGTCTTCGCTCTGTGTTTGCTTAATAACACAAAGCATGTGTTATAGTAAAGGAATGAGGAGCATATATTTACCTTAATAAAATTGCTTTACTACCTCGACTGACTCAAACCAGTACTCAAAGCAGGGAATAGAAATCAGAAGCCTATATCCACATCTTGCTTCTAGCACTTATGGGATAGTTTTTTTGCTAATGTTTTCTTAACCTGTTCTCTACTTTCAGCAAATAATTACTGTGTATACACACACACACACATACATATAATTTTATTCAGGGTCAGAGGAATTGAAGAATACATAGTTTATTATTAAAGCTATGTATTTAGGTTGGAGTATAAAGGTAGATTACTTGGGGAAAGCAAAGCAAAGTAAAGTTGGTTACAATATTTTCTTAAAGTCAGGTTGCAGGTTGAATGCAAACTGAGTACATAGTATAAAAGTAGGTTGAATACACATTTTTAAACAGTCTTGAGACACATTATTAATTCAGTTGCAAGCTGGTAAAAGTTTGTCAAAAACGGGATAGCTTCAGAAGAAAATATCGTGTATGTGTGTGCGCGCGCACACACACACACACACACACACACACAATTTATAAAGACAACCTTCTGGGTTCATTTAGTGTTGCTAGGAGGCTTGTGCTTGAAGGAAGCTTATTATCCCTCCCAGAAATTGTTATTTACCTGTGGTTCACTATTAGGGATCAGGCCTTGTAAGATTTAGGTTTTCTATTTAAAATCCTAAGATGTAGGTGCATCCCAGTTTGTTGGTAGAAATTAGGTGAAATGATATAAAGAATTTCCAAATAAAATTTATATGAACTATATAATGTGTAACTTTCCATGAGATGCCATGGCAAGCTTCGGTGGGTAGGGTGCCTTAAAAATTGTATTCATTTTCTCACAGTCTGGAAGTTCTGAGCTCACACTGAAGTTGGTGGTAGAATAGTTTTCTTCAGAGAGATGGCTTTGCCTTAAAACTGTCCCTTCTAGTGTCAGACACGAGAAATTTTTTTTTCAGTTTTTGTTCAAGAGAGTTCAAAAGAACCCAAACCAATATATGCTATTAGTATTACTCTTAATAGCCACCATTAGTTGAATGAAAGTCTCTACTGCTGAAGACACTATGCAATGTCACATAAGCCTCAGAGGAACTGAACTGGAATGGACCTGAAATCCTTGTCCCTGGCGACTAGCTTTTATAGTATGTAAGGTGATATGCAACCTGCCAAGGGAAGGAAACAATCAATAGTTCTATCCAATCGTAAAATATCAATAACATGGCTGCCTAAACAACACCTGAATAATTCCAACAGCCGGATCCCCCAATATAGATCAGGGAACTCTCATGCAGCCTGCCCCTAGATAAAGATTTGCAGAAAATTCATAATATCTGAGAGAGGGAGAATTAGTCTTTCCCAGGGATGAGCCCCATAATTGGATATACAATTCTAGATAATGGAGAGCCCTAGAAACACACACACAGCTGACACTGAAGAGGAGGCTGGGAGTATTGGAGGGAGTGGAGGGGCAGGGATGGATAAGATGGAGGAGATGGAAGAAGAAAATTATGTAATTATATCTTAATTTAGATGTTTTAATTGAGGGAGCCATTATATGGTTTACATGGAATCTGGCACTAGAGAAATTCTTAGGAATTCACAAGGATGACCCCAGCTAAGTCCCTAAGCAGTGGAGGAGAGGACACCTGAACTGGCCTTGCCCTGTAGTCAGACTGATGAATATCTTAAATATTACCATAGAACCTTCATCCAGTCACTGATGGAAACAGAGGCAGAGACCTGCATTTGGAGCACTGGACTGAGCTCCCAAAATTCAGTTGAAGAGTGGGAGGAGTGAGAACGTGAACACAGAGGTCAAGACCATGATGGGTACACCCACTAAAACAGTTTACCTGAGCTAATGGGAGCTCACCAATTCCAGTCTGACAGTTAAGGAAACAGCAGAGGTCCAAACTAGTCCCTCTGAATATGGGTGACAGTTGTATGGCTGGGGCAGACTGAGGAGCCACTGGCCGTGGCACCAGGATTTATCCCTAATGCTTGTACTGGCTTTTTGGAAACCATTCTCTTTAGATGGATACCTTGCTCAGCCTATATATAGTAGAGAGGGCCTTGGACCTTCCCCAAAGCAATGTGCCTTATCCTCTCTGAGGAGCAGATAGGGGTGAGGAGGGGCTAGGTGGAGGGATGGGGAGGAGGAGAAAGAGTGGGAACTGGGATTGGTATGTAAAATGAAAAAATATTGTTTTTTTAAATAAATAAAATAATTTTAACTCCACATCCTTTCCCAACTTGTTTTCACATGGTTGCTATACTGTGTATTCCTACAATCTCCCATCTCATAAGGACACTTGCCATATTGGATAATGAAGTCCCAATGACCTCATTTTTTTGTTTTTTGTTTTTTTGGGTTTTTTTTTTTTTTGTTGTTTTTTTCGAGACAGGGTTTCTCTGTGGCTTTGGAGCCTGTCCTGGAGCTAGCTCTGTAGACCAGGCTGGTCTCAAACTCAGAGATCTGCCTGCCTCTGCCTCCCGCCAATGACCTCATTTTAACTTAATTACCCATTTAAGGAACACAGTATAACAGATTCACATTCTGAGAAACTGAGTATTGTAATATCAACATATAAATTTGTTCAGGGGGCTGACTTAGCTCTTAAGTGAGGTAGGTAGTAGAAAAGACAAGATCTCCTGAGTAAATTGGGAGCATGGGGACCTTGGGAGAAGGTTGTAGGGGAGGGGAGAGGCAGGGAGGGGACCAGAGAAAAATTTAGAGCTTAGTAAAAATAAATAAAAAAAACACAGGTGTCTATTTTCTCATATCTTCAGTTGCTATTTTTGGCAAAACAAAATGTTAAATAGTTTAAAATCTGCCAATAAATGAAACATTTTTCCAGATCCCTAAGCTAAGTAACAATATAGACATGACTTGGCATCATGGACATTTTCCTTTAGGATCAGCATTTACACTTACCTGCAAATTTGTTTCAATATAGATACAGTATAACATTTTATACTTGATAAGAAATGGGCAACTTTACGAGCTACTTTTAATGTTTTGCTTGTTTATACATAGCCAAACTTTAGAGTGGAGCAGAATTGGGGTTCATGGGCTACTTTCAGCTCATTTTACTACCGTTAAAACTCAGAATGTTCCTTCTAACAAGCTGTACAAACCAGAAACAGGTGTAATATAACTAAGTCTATAGACATTCCATTGCCGTAGAACTCACTGATTGTCCCATGCAAGCTCAGACAGATGCAATATTACCAACATCACGTTCTGTGCATAGGAAAATTGACATAAAGAACAGCTCAATGTAAGAAACGCACTCTGCAGGGAAGAGTTTATTGCACTTGTCATAATGGATCTGTCAGGAGAAAAAATGTTTACAGTTCATTGCAGAATATAAAATGTTTGCTAAATCAGCAGTAAAAGTCGAAGCTCAGATAAATTTGTAGCAAGGGTGGCAACACAACATGACATAACATAAATACACCCAGCAGGAGAGAGGGATGGGGGGGCAGCAACTACTTAGTTCAGAGAAGGATTTGATTTATGTCCTAAATAAATAAAAGAAGTATTAGGAAGATTAGTGCATTAGAATGTAAACACAAATCAAGATGCACCTTGCTGTGCCTAATTGTATTCACAACAGCAAACTGTGCCAACACCAGGTGAGTTGCTACTGAGTCTTGCCTCATTGAAAGCGGGCTTTAAGGCGTGGAATTTCTATATGTGGGCCAGCAATGTTATTCTAGTCTGTGATGCACGCAGGTAGAACTGAAAGTGGATTGCTTGGAATCATGGCTTGCTTGGCCTTTGACTTGACTTATAAATTAGCAGGACTTTTAGTTCTGAGGTTCAGAAAAAAAAAGGCCGTCTTTCCAAGAAACATTAATAATTTTTTTAAATTTTTTATTGAGAAAAAGAGAAAAAAAAGGTTTCCACCTCCTCCCAGCCTCCCATTTCCCTCCCCCTCCTCCCACCCTTCTTCCCCTCCCCCCACTCTTTTCCCCCTCCCTCTCCAGTCCAAAGAGCAGTCAGGGTCCCTGCCCTGTTAAGAAGTGACTGTGGATGAAGAGTTTCAAAATATGCTTAAGGGTCCAAAAGATATTGATGTGACTATACTGGCAGTTATGTGTTCTTAGGTGACTCGCATTTTCTACCAGAAGGAATTAAGATGGGGGCAATCTATACACTCAAATGAGAAAAATAAGGCTTATTCTGTTCGACTTTAGAATTGCTTTTGAAAGAGCTAGATTCTATATTATCTTATTAGCTGTGTGTTCATTATCCTGGAACCCTGGATGCCCTGCAGGCAAGCAAGAGCTTCCAGGTGAACACAAGAACTCTGACCATACCTTTATAGAAATGCCCACTCCCAGGCTCGGTTGTCCTCACCTCTGTATTCTGAGGCCACTGCTCACACGCTAAAGATCTAAATCTTTGGTTCACTGTTTTCCTTTCCAAAATTATCACTTCCAAAAATGACTAATGATGTTAATACCCATGTGGCTGTTGAATTTGATACCATAGACTCTGATTATTTTTCTTCTCTGATATAATAATACAAATAATAATAATAATAATAATAATAATAATCTGTCTTTCAATGGAGTTGTTTCCAAGTTATTATTGACAATGATCAGGAAAACAGTAAATAAAAGAAATTAGATTCAAGGTTCTTGTTTTGAAAATAAGAAAAAGAGAATATGATAGGATAAAAAGTTAAATTATTGAGTCTACTTTGAAAGGAAAAAAGGAAGGATATAGATATGATAAGATAAAAAGGAAGATTACTGAATCTACTATTAAAAAGCAACTATGAGTTTTAAATGTTTTACATTGGATGGGACTTTTGTATACAATATACAAATTTTGTATATTGATACAAGTTTGAGATTAATTTTGTTAAAACAGATTGTACATACATTTCTAATCTTGTTCAAGGTACTGTAACTATACAGCTCATTTAACAACATAATGCAAATTTCTAGTCTTTGAAAGTTATTATTACCAAATGTATAAGATAATAAGGAAATATAGGTTAGTAATTAGTTGCCTAATATAATCGTACTTGTAGTCACATTAGGTCTGTTTTCAAGGTCAAACAAAGATATGTTTTAGATACAGAGGTCATCTTCAAACACTTCAGAGATCTATGTGATATGGCATTTAATACGTTTTAATAATATAGTCTCTTTTTTATGAGAATAAAACATGTCCGGTACTGTCAGCACCAATCTACTTCAGAGAAGATGATGGACATCAAAAAAAGTTCATATGGAGTTTACTTTCTTTCTGGTAAAAGTAAACCACTGGGCAAGAAAATGCCCTTTCTTCGACTGCTGACAGTACGCTGTCCTAATTGGATAAGCAGGCCACAAAAGAAAATAACTACAAAACATTGTCAAGCCAAAGTAGGACAACCTTTCAGAATATCCTGCTCACAGAAAAGTCTATCAGATATTCTAGGCCTATAGGCTGAATATAGATGCCTCGATGTTGGAGAGGAACTTTGGGTGACTGTTCAGGCAGCTAGATGTTTCTGTCATTTCTCACAATTTTTGGAAGTCACTTGCTTGCACTTTCTACTTACTCAGTTAATATTATTTTTTTGAGTTTTTCAGGGAGTTGAGGACTAGATAGCTATAGTTATAGTTTTCTTTGTTTATCTGACACAGAAAGCAAGCTACGATAGAATGCAAATTAGGCACAAGACTTTGAACTCACCAAGATAGGATAAATATGGAGTATTTTCTCTGACTCTGTCAAATACAAATGAACTAGACATTGTTTATGTGTTTATTACCTATACATATATATATATTATATTGTCATTGTATTTATTACATATAGTTCCCTTGTATTAGCTATAGCCTTCTTTTTATTTTAGATGAAAAGGGGAAATGTAGTGATATTTCATTTGTATTTTGATAAATAAAACTTGCCTGAAGATCAGAGAATAAAACAGCACCACTGGTCAGGCTTAAAGACGAGGCAGTAGTGACACATACTTTTAATCCTAGTAGCCATACCAGTTTCTCATAGAAACTGGGCAGTAGTGGTCCACGCCTTTACTCCCAGCCCTAGAGAGGAATTTAAGACAGGAGGAAACAGCTCTAACACACATTCTCATTCTGAGATTCCTGGAGGTAGGATCACCATTTCAGACTGAGAAAGAGGTAAGAGCCAATGGTTGGCTACTTTGCTTTCCTGACCTTCATGTTGAACGCCAATATCTGTCTCTGGGTTTTTATTAATCATGCTACATATGGCCTTCACCATTCATTTCCACATTTGTACTACAATACTTGTTATATATAAATGTTATTATGCCCCTGCAATCTGTATTTTACGCATGACTTACATTTTCAGATTACCATCTTTTATTTACCCAATTTACTCCTTATATTAAACACCAATTTTAGGAAAGTATTCACCCAGCCTGGGCCTTGAGTTATTTGATAACATCTCCTTTTAAGGTCCCACCTCCTCTTCTTTTCACATTCTTAGCACTTTGCATTGTTCTATTGCCTTGAAAATCTGGAAAGGATTTCTATAAATTGCTACCCAGCTCCATGATTCCTCACTCAGATATTTTTCCTTACTTCCTACTGGAATAGGAAAAGAGTTTGCATTGCTCTCAGATGTTATCAACTACATGTGTACTGTATTGGACTTATCTTGTGTTACCTGCCTAAGACACTTTAATTCTTCATTTTCTTCTTTATTATTAATTTACGTTTTCTTATGCATCCACATTTCATGAAATCTCCTATCTTCACCAACAATAAAGGAATCATCTTTGTTGAATACAATCAATCTCTCCAGTCATTGTTAGACTATTTCTATATCACACCATCAATCTTCTATTATAAATGTTACCATTAACCTGTGACTAAATCCAGCAGTTCTCATTCCATTCCTCCTCTAGTCATTCTTTTGTCAGATTTTACTGCAATTTATTGCTACTCACTTAAATGTTAATCTACCCTTCCATTTTCCCGTAGGGCATTAGAGACTCAAGTCTCTTTAAAATTGTGCTAGTCTTTTGGTTTTGGTGTCCTTTGTAAGGTTTTGTTCTTTTTCTCTGCATCAGCTACAAATTCTCCATTCACAGAACTGGTCTTATATATTTTCTCTTACTCTCACTGCTCTCGTGGAAGCTAATGGATTTCAACACACCCTATCTGTTGTTGACTATAAAACTATGCATTTCTTTTTCACAACTCTCAGTCCTTAAATTCAGAAGCTTGTATCAAACATAATATACAGTTTTTCCACATGGATACATAAAATACAATTTTCATCTTCTCCCAAAACCTAGTTCCTAATAAATATCCTCAGAACTATTCAAAGCTCCCATTATCAGTGGCTTAACAATCTTATCCTTTTAGATGCTGTTATGAAAACACAAAAATTAAAGTATCAATGAATTAGTATGTGGAGTTTTCTTTAGTCTCTGGAACTACTGATGACTCAAATCTTTTTCAAATCTCCTACCTCACAGTATTCACAGGACTTTAAACCTATGTATGAAATTATGGACAAAGTTGCTATGTCCAGGAATAATTAACAGAGGAACATTTTTGAGAATGTTAATAAAGAAATAACTCACTACAATTGATAGAATACAGAATCAGAAAGCATAAATAAAGGGATCCACAGAGTTGATGGCTTCGTTCAGTTGATATCAACCTTCTCTAGTCTTATGTATCTTTTATGAAGTTCTATATTGTGAATAAGTGTAATTTAGCAATTTTCAAAATTGCTCATATGAGTTACTAAACCTCCTATGTTCTGTTTTAATAAATTATACTTCAACTTATATTCCATACTTTATTAAAGTTGAGAAAACACACTAATAAGTGGAAATTATTAAAGACAAATTTCACAATCAATCTGAACCCAATCCGAGTACTGTTGATCAATTTCTGTTGTAATCCAGAATCATATATATAAATGTAATATATAAACTTGTACATTGTCCATCACATATGTTAAATCAGCCAATAATACACATCCGATGTATCTTCAAAATAAATTCCCAATCAGTTAAAACATCACCCATTTTCTCTATTCTTATCGTACTTTTAACCATTGAAATATGATTCTGAATAACCTTCTGTTATTTCTTTGCCCATTCATCTTGTTTCAGGACTCCAGTGAAGTGCAGAAGCAGCTCTCTGAGAAACAATTTAATCAACATCTATTAAAAGCAACATTATACCAGTGGTGTCTTTGATACCTGCGTAAAATAAAGAAAAATCTAGAATTCTAATATAATTATTTATTGCATTACTTTGATTTTGAGGGGAAAGTAAATTGTAGGTTTAGATGAATTCAAAAATTAAAAAACTTGGTAATTTTAAAAATAATTTATATGTATGTGCATGTGTTCGGGTGTATGTATTTAAACAAGGTGTGTGTTATTTGTAGTTATTGAACAAAGAGTAAGACTTTATGTAGCTGGAATTGCAGATCATTGTGAGCTGCCCAATGTGGGGGCTGTGAACTGAACCATGTCGATTACAGCCAACACTATTACTAACTTATAAGTTCTCTCTCCAGCTTCAAGAGTTTGGAGGTATTTTGTATAAATTTTCAGCTGCATAAAATCTTCTGAACTAAAACAAAAGTCTTACTTTGCAGTGAAAAATAAGAGTTATATGAGACACATATAGGTGAAACTGTCCTATAATTTCTCAGCAGTATAATATCCTCATCAAGAATGAAGGGTAAAATTGTGTTACTTTGGCAACATGTAAATTTCTTGAAACGTGGTATGGGTTGATTTTCTCAGGAAGTAGATGATAAGATAAAGAAGGTTAGAAGTTAGCGTTGTATAAATCATGTGAGACACACACACAGAGAGAGAAACACAGACACACACACAGAGAAACTCAGATAGACCAACACAGAGATAGACACAGTCACATACATAGAGACACACTCAGAGATACAGACACACACACACACACCAGAGAGAAATACTCAGAAACACATAGACAGACACAAATACACACAGAGACATATACAGGTATACACACATAATCATATAAATACAAACACACAGACTAACACACAGAGAGACACAGGCAGATATACACCCACTTAGACAAACAGGTACACACACCATCATAGGAACACACACATACACACACACACACACACACACACACAGAGAGAGAGAGAGAGAGAGAGAGAGAGAGAGAGAGAGAGAGAGAGAGAGAGAGGGGAGCTGGAAATGAAGCACAAGATGGATCAGAGAAATTATTGCATTGAAGTCCAACTTGTTGAACTGATGTGTTTTTACTAGGATTATGTGCAAGAGTATCAGTAAGAGGTTGCTTAAATATGCAGCTTTAATGAAGTTGCATCGCTGTAAAGCCTATTCCAAGACAGGTGAGGTGGCAAGAAAGTTGCATCCCTGGAACTCTCTGCAGGACTTGCAGGAAGCTCTGCATAACTAGAAAAATTTGTCTCACAGACACCTCGAGTCTCATCTTAGTTTTCTGCTTCTGGCAGGTTGAGGAGGGATCTTCATGACACTTGGAATTTTCAGCCTTTCCAGACATGAGAAACTTGTCTTCTTCCCATGTCTTATGTCTGCAATCATTCATCCTGGAGGAAAATTCCAATTTGTAGAAAACCCTAAAGAACAACGTATGGTAAGAAGTATCCTTTTCAACTCAATAGTCATAGAAGTGGAAAGAACAAAACAGGATTGAACAAAAGGAAAATCTATTTTGACCTGTGCAAGTCTATGGGAGCCCTGGTTCTGAAGCAGCCTTTGATATTCCTTGTTGTGAAAACTGCCAAATTCCCTTGGCCTTTCACCATATGACCTCCTTTGAGAGTGGATCTGATGTTAATTTAACTAGAGTTTTGCAGATGAAGCAATCCCTGAAGATAATGACAGCTAAGTATGGATGCTGCTGGCTGCTCTTCAATAGCTGGGGCAAAAATCAGACAGGGAATCAAGATGTCACGTCACATTGGTGCCCACAAGTCCTAATCTATTTAGAGAAAGTGAAGACTTCTTTTGTTTAGTCAGTCAAGAAAAATGTGTTGAATTCTTGTACTGGATCACTTATGGTCAGCATTGAAGATATAATAAGAATGGGATTTGGTTCTTGAACTTGCTTACCAGATAGAAATGGCAGAATATTTGTATATAAATAAGTAAGGATGTTCTTCTGAGTGCCAATTGAAAAGTAAGAAAGTGCTGTAGGTGCACAAAGAACAGAACAAACTCCTCTTCTTTGGAATTTAGGGAACAATTTACCTTGGCTGCCCCATTCATTTATGTCTAAGTAGCTGAGCTGTTTTTATAGACAATTGCAAAGAAGCTCCTTGTCACATACATCATTTTCAATGGATGCCCATTACAACATTTTAAACTGTTGTTTAGGGAAACGCTTTGTCTCTAGATGAATGTGTATCCCAAAATATCCATTTAGCTCATAGCAGATAGCAAATAAAATCTCTGGTTATGCTGAGGTATGAGGATTCCTTGACTTGACAAAAGTTTGTTTCTGACAACAAGAACTTACAGGAAAATAAATTGAAGGAAAAAAATGGTAAAATTTACTGTGAAATTAGTTCAACACAGTCATATAAGAATGATTAACAAAATGTGTGTTGGTATTTAGCAGTAAAAGGTACATTATTAAAGACAAGTTAATGTATATGGGGAACCATCACATCACTGATGAGGAAGGTTATATTTTCCCACCATTTTTAGAAACATAAGTTAGTAGGAGATGAGGTATGGAGTCATGATCCATGTGGTAGCATGTAAATTAATAGAAATGGATTAATGTAAGTTATAAGAGCATAGTAGAAACAAGCTTAAGGTATCACACTAACTTTAATAATTAACAATATGTCTCCATGTGGTTAATTGGGAAATGGCTAGTAAAACAGAGAAAGACTTACTACAAATGGTGTCCAATGTGGGAACACATATTTCCACAGAAAGATGAGAAAGTTCTTAAAGAAAATGTTCAGTCATAGAAAAACTGAGCCAAACATGGCTTTCTAGTCCCATAGTCTCTCTTGCGTGCCATACTGCAGAAATGGGCCTCTCTGCCAATGCTTAGGGGCTTGAGCTGTCAGCATGACATGAGCTAAGCCAGGAAATGAATTAAGATTTTGTGCATGTAGACAGAAAAGTTTACAGACACACAATAAAGAAGATTCAGATGGAACAAAACCTCTAAATAGGTTATAATGTGCTTAAAAATGTGTGCAGGCTTAAGAAATAAAAAATGATATAGGCTTCATAAAAAGTTAAATAGTTTATAAATAATAAAAAGAATAAACCACACTGGGTTGGAAAATACATAGGTAAGTATAGTCCATGCATACTGTTGTATTGACTTTTAATTTATTGATTGCTGATGTACAAACAATAGTTGCTGAGAAACATTGGTTTACAAAAACTTCTAAATTAAACAACATGTTAGATTTTTAGAATATCTTAACTTCAAAATTGAAGTAAAAATGTGTTACGTTGGTAAAGAGGTTCTGTTTTTGTGTTGACAGAAAGTGAAAGTCTGTGGATTCATTCAAGGTTGATAGAGAACAGATTTGATCAGGGGAGACCCCCTGAAAATCCTGGCTATAGACAAATAAGAAATAAGTGTAGAAAAACTACAAGACAGCTGACATATATTTTACCTGCTCAAAAAAAAAATCTTTGGAGATATATATATATATATATATATATATATATATATATATATATATGTTACCTTTGAAAATTTATGTGTTTTCAGAGCAAGAAAATCAGACATCAATGAAAACTAGTGGCCTAGATTACCCAGTATGCCTTTCAGAATGCCTGTATTGCAGTTTCCTCGGAGTTCTGAATCTAGAACAGCTTCAAGGCTGCTAGCGGAGTAGTCTAGCCTCACAGACTATTCTAGCCAGGGATTCACTATTATCTTAACTTTCTCAGAGTACTCCCAAAATGCCAGCATCTGTAAACAACAGAAAACAGTCTAGAGAACAGAACACCCACTTTCTCAAGAGATGGGGTGGGTGGTTTTTGGCCATTCAGTAGGTTATAGATGTTTGTCATTGTTTAGGGAGTTTGGTTACAAATTGCTGTTGATCAAAGAAAAGAATCTGAACAAAATTGATTAGATTCAGGCATTTCATTCTGAAAAGACAAAGGGTAACATAGAAATGATGGGATAAAAAAATAGACTGTTGAATCTACTTTTAAACTAGAAAAGCAACTACTAGTTGTGCATATTTTATATTGGCATATATTTTCATATTGATGCATATTTATGGTTATTTTTTATTTGGTTATGTTTCTACTCTTGTTTAAGATATTTTGGCATATTGATACAAATGTATTTTTGTCCTTACTGTACTATATGTTTCTACTTCTTGTTTAAGGTACTGTACCTATAGAGCTCTTTTAATAGCATAATGTAAAATTCTAGGCCTTGAACACTATTTAGAATAATACAGAAATAGAGGCTAGTAGTTGGTCACCTGTAACAATCAAAACATATAGTCACGTTAAGTATATTTTCAAGGTCAATTAGAGACACATTTTACATAGATAAATGGTCTTCAAATACTTCATAGACCTACAGAATATGTACTTTTATTGTTTTAATAACATAGGACTTTTCATGACACTGAGATATATCTGCTCCTGGCAGCACCAATCTACGTCATTAAAGAATGATATCCATATGGAGTTTGCTTTATTTGTAGCAAACCTAGGCATTTGGGCAAGAAATTGTCCTTACCTTGACTGCTGACATTACACTGTCCAAACTAAACCCAGAAGTAAGCAAGGGCTGACCTTTTCTAAGACAAGGAAGGACAGTCCTTCAAAAATTCCTGCTTCACAGAGAAGTCTTTCAGATATTTTAGGCTCATAAGCCAAAGAAGAATGCAGCAATGTTATAGAAAAACCTATGGGTGGCAGTGCTGACAGCCAGATGTCTTTGTCATTTTATAGTTTTGGAAGTTGCTTGCACTACACTTAATGTTTATAAAGGTAATATTATATCCTTCTTAGGTCTCTCATGGAGTTGAAGACAAGATAGTTATGATTACTCTGTCAGGATAGAGAGTAAGTTAGGTACAAAACTTTGAACTCATCAAAGAAAGAATAGATAATGGAATATTTTCTCTAAATTGTCCAAATGCTAATGGATTGCACATTGTAAATGGAATTATCACCTGATAAACATTCTAATTGCGTGTAGTTTTTCTACATTAGAGTTAAACATTTCCTTTTAATATAGGTAAAAAGGGGGAAATGCTGTGGAATATTTTTTCTACATTGTAAAGATGTGTCACTCTTATTGATTTAATAAATTGCTGAAAAGCCAATAGGTAATCAGGAAAGAGGATGCTGGGAATAAGAAGGGTGCAGTCAGGAGGAGATGCAGAAGAAGTATGTCAGGTAGGAGATGAAGTAACAAGTCATGAGCCACATGGCAGCATGTAAATTAAGAGAAATTGGTTAAATTTAATTATAAGAGTTAGAAACAAGTCTAAGTTATTGGCCAAGCTTTCATAATTATTAATAACTCTTCATGTAGGTATTTTTGAAATAGCTGGCAGCATAGAGAAGATTTGCTACATGAACCACTACTCTGACTCCGATGTCAATAAATAGCTTTAAACTTCTGGGTAACCTGAAATACAATGTCAAAGAGTAAGAAATATTAAAATTTAAATAAACATAGGAAAAATAAAGCTTTATTTTGCTCTGGGAACTAATAATGTAGAAAACCAGATTTTGATCACAGGCATCTCTAATCATTTAAACTCTGTAAGAGGGGAATGAGAGGTCTGGAGAGAGGGCTCAGTTGGTAAAATGCTGCTGTACAAACACAAGGACCTGAGTTCAAATACCCAGCCTGTACATTGAAGGTTTAAAAAAAGGGGGGGGGGATACATCTATAATCTAGGTTCTAGAGAGACACAGATAAGGAGATCCATGGGGCTTGATGGTCAACCAAATAGCCTAACTGCTGAGCTCCATTTTGAGTGAGCAACTTTGTGTCTGAAATTTAAGGTAAAGAATGATTGAAGAATATATCTTATGTCAACCTATGTCTTTTACATTCATGTTCACACATGTGTACATGCACCTGTATGTGAATGAACATGCAGATATAGATACACACACACACATACACACACACACACACACACACACACACACACACATATATATATATATGCACATATATACACAAAAGAAAGGACAATTATGCACTTGTCTAAAATGTTGCAACAATTAGATAAACCAACTTATACCAAGTGGATGACTCCATAATTTCTTACAAATGTCAGTCCTTCTGCTTTTCAATACCACCAAGACACTTTATAAGAAAATTACAACTGGATATCACAATATTTAATAAAATCAGCTCCACCAGTGAAATCAAATAGCACTTTATGCTAAAAAGTTAGTCAATTTTGATTGTTATATAACTCCATAAATAGCTTTCATAAATACCACATTAATAATGGCTCATGCTGTCATGTTCACAGGAGAATAGAGTTCATTGCATAAACCAAATCTTCTGAGGATTTGTTAATGATCAGGAAGACAAAAGACATGCCCACCTGAAGGCTTGCATTTTACTTTTACTAGAATTCCTGTAATATGATCCCAAACCACCTTTAGAGGGAAGGGTGATTACTTAAACTTTCTGAAGTTATATCCATATAAAATTGGAGATTAAATACCTCAAATTCACAAGGACTGTATAATGTTTAAACAAAATAATATCCACTAAGTCATAGGTATAATAGGTGTTTGAGTCCGTCATTAAATTAGTGTAGCATTTATGGGTCTTCTTACAAGGCACTCTGGAGATTTCACAATTCTGTCTTTAATCTCAGTGACTGTGTAGCTCATTTTCATCTTCCGTCATGAAACTTTGAAAATTATTTCTTTAATGGCGCCACTTTCCTGAAGAGCCAGTTGCAAACAACCTGGTAAATGTTATACCTACTTACCAAATAGTGTCAGTATCATTAAAATAATAAAATAACTTTTAAACCTAAACATAGAATTTCAAATATTGTACAGAACCCTAGAAATACTCCCTATTCTCTTTCTATGCTACAGATGAGGAGAATGGGCTCAGGAATTGAACTCACCTCTCAGGACTTAGGCATTCAGTCAGTGCATGGCATGTACTGGCCATGTAACAAGGTATACCTGACTTCAGGTCATGGTAAATTCAAGATACACTTCAATCTATAATGCAGCATCTTTAGTTGTTAATTACTCTACTGTGATAAGAGTTTCCTGTAATCTGTGATTTTGAAACACTTGCTTGTATGACTATAAATTGAACCTTGTGACTTTGACAAAGTTCATTCTTCCCAGTTTCTAGAATTGTGACAGTACTTATGATGGCTAACTGAAGCACAATGTGCACTCAACAGTTAGCCAGCTCTGAGTCTCCTTCCTTCCTTTGAAGTGCTGGAGATCAAAGCAAGGGCTTTGTGGATGTCAGACAAGTGAACTACTTTTGAGCTGTGGCCTTATCCCTGCTTTCATTTTTAACCAGAACCATTATGGAGCTCAGGTTGGGCCCAAATGCCCCTGCTTTCCTGTACTTTCTATGTGCTGGAACCCTAGGGATCATAGGCAATGTACCACATTGCTGATACCTCTTGATTTCTAACTTAGCTGCTAATAACTGATTTGATGTCAGAAGTAGAGTTTCTTACCTTTGATAAGATACTGAGATAACTTTATAAATGTCAACAATTTTTAAAATTTTTAAGTTGATGAATTTAATATATAGTTGTACCAGCACAGATTGAAAACTGAGACTTGCCTAACTTTATGTATAAACTCTTGACCTTGTTTGTATCAACCTTTGAATTATACATTATTTTTATAACCTCTACATACTTAAGAACCTAGAATTCTAGTGATAAATAATTTGACATACTTCACACCCATAAAAAATACAAGTTTGTGCATTTTAACCCGGGTGAACTGAATGCCCACAACCCTTTCATGTTATGTATAACAGAATATCAGGTGTGAAAGACACTTAATGCCTACTCTTATTAGTATTATTTTCACTTCTGCCTTATTTTCAGGTCTCTGTTTAGTATATCACATTATTAAAAGATATGGTGCTGTGCATAGATCACCATTATATGGCCCTGCATGATGATCTTGAAGGCAAATGCAACTAAGCAAAATAGGTCCCATGGAAGCCTCTTCAAAGTCCCGTTTGCCCTTGTCAGCAGCAGAATCAGCAGCTGTAACTGTGAGTATTGGTAAAGAGGCTTGATTAAATATAAATATGTCTATGGAGGGAATCATATTTAAGGCAGACTTTTAAGGTCACTGCTGCAAGAATAGAAAATAACTTTGCATTTTCATTCAAGATTCATTTCTAAATAAGTGAAGCTGGAAAGTAGATTTTATAACATTTATAAGTATTTTAAATCTAAAGACAGAGAAACATTTTTGATAATACTTTCTCATGGTAAGGAAGGCACAGTGCTGGAAACTGCTCACTCTGTAATTGAGAGAATGCATAGCCATGGATCTTCACAAATAGTCCCACAAGCTAGCAGTACCTACTGGAACAAGAGATGGGTATAACCTTGAAATTTCATTCCTAGGGACTCATTCTGGTATATATAACCCAAAGTATCCAGAACATACCAAACAGTAACACCAGGTAGGAACCCAATGCCCAAGCATTACTGTCTGGGAGTGCTAGCTACAAACTACAACATGCTAAATAATTGCTTAATAATATTCTAGACATATAAATTACTGTGACCTCTACAACTTATTCTAGATCTGGGGTGCAGTATCCTCACATAAAATAATGTCTGATGGCACTCGCTCTCTGTGGGGTTATCCAACACTAATCTTTCCATCCTCTTTATTGGTAGGCATTCTCTTTATTGGTGGGGTACAGGGATGCTGATAATTTCCCCCTTCTTGTTTCCTTTAAATGCACAATTTCCTGTTCTTCAGCTACTTAAACCCGATTGTCGCTGAGCCCAATGTCTAAAGCAGGAAATGATTAACCCTGATTTCTTAATGACCTTCAGTGAATAAACAGATTAATTTTCTGCCATTCTATACAATTTATCACCGCTGAAAAATGGTGAAGGAAAAAGGCATGTGAGGAGCAAGAGTCTCTCATGCTTGCTACCTGAAGAGCCTTACTTAGCAGTATTCTTAACATTCAAAGCTTTAAAACGTATTTTAAGGTACATATCTTTTAGCCGAGGTGTGAATGCATTTTCATTTAGCAAAGGCAGCCTGTGATGTGGAAGAAAGAGGACCTTGCTTGAAAAAGCACTAGAATTAAGTGTTACATTCCATACAGGTGCTCAAAATATTTATTCAAGTGGATAATACAATAAATTTAAGCCCTAAAAAGTACATGAGGATCTAGCTCAGTAAAAGTTTCTCAGTGAAAAGCTTCCCACTTACCTATGCAAGCAGCAAGTGCAGTGAGAGATGGGGGTGTGTTCATTTCTTTACCCTCATTGTGCACAAGCAAGACTGTCAAAGCAATGCATAATAGTTTGAGATTAATGCCAAGAAAGTTATTCCCTGGGAACAGGTGGTGTGTCAGAGCTTTGTGGACACAATAACCAGGTTGTGGCAGATCTTTGAGGGTACTTAGTGAGTGGAAGGAATCTAAAGGAAAAACAATCAAAAGCAGAGCTAAGGAGGAGCACTCTGAATCACACCCTCTGCATTCAAATATTCATGAACTGATGAGGCAGAGAAATTGTTCTGCTCCATTACAGTGTCTGTCCCTGGTACCTCTTCCACACATGTAAGCAGCAAGCACTTACTGTCAGCCTGTGACCCTAGGGAAGTCATTCATTTCCACTTGAACCAGCTGTTTCAACTAACTTGTGCATGTTGCATTTACCAAAGGAAAATTATACCTTTTTTTCTTTGATTCACCAAGGAATTTTTATTTGGAAAACATTTGCTTGAATCTTTCAGCTGGTGTGATAGACTTCACAGCAAGCTTCTCAGTATGAGAGGGAACCCATGCAAAGTCTTAACCATCTTCAAGGTCTCTTGTGGTGCCAAGCAAAGGGGAGAAAGGAGGGAGTGGATGGGCATAGAATATTCACCATAGAATATTCATAGAATAAAATTCACCAGGGGCCCCTCCTGAGAAGGAATGAAAAGCAGCCTGTGAGGGGTGAATGGGTGAGAAGCAGAGCTATCTCAAATATGTTCCTATCTTGACCTCAAAATTGTTTAAAATCATTTCTCCTTGTTTTGAGATTATGATATAATTACAGCATTCTCTCTCTCTCTCTCTCTCTCTCTCTCTCTCTCTCTCTCTCTCTCTCTCTCTCTCTCCCTCCAAATTTTCACCTATAGTCATGGCTTCTGTTTTCATTAATTGTTGTTAAAATACACATAGACACACATGTGTGGGAGGGGCTGTATTCCTAAATAAATAAATACAGCCTAGTCAGTTTATATGACGTTACTTGTATGTGTGTTTCAGGGCTATTCGGTTGATGTTGGATAGAGGGCTGATGTGATCATCTCCCTGGAAGACTATTTCTCTCACTCTCGGCATTCTCAGTTTGAGTCTAGTTCCATGAGATGTACCTGGATGTAGGGCGGAGTTCTATGAGTTTCTAATAAACACGAGGCAACAACCCTCTGTGCCCGGTAAAGCCTACTCTTTTAAACATTTAGGAAAAGAAAAAGAACCTTTTTACTTTTCAATGAGGCAGTGACAAAGTTTGCATCTTATTTAGAGAACAATTTGGGAACATTCAGGTTAATTTTCAGTAGAGGTGAGAAAAATCACACCAATACAGGAAGCAATATGCCCTTCTCACATCCCTCTCTAGGTTTAAACTATAACATTTTAATCCAAAATACAATAAGGAATTTATACTTCCAGAAGACAAGCTATTGGTGGCATTCAAAAATCGTCCTGGTTTAAAGTGGGCTTTCATTAAACATATTCTTCCTGACAAAGTTGGCCAATTAATTTATAGACTGTGATGTGACCATTTGGTGACATCATATTTACTTGTCAACAACTAAGAAGGTTCAGAATTTTGGGTGCAATGGAGGACGAAATGAATGAAGGCAACACTGTGTGCACTTCTGCTGTGATTTGCTAGTCGGGGATAGAAGACACTTTCTAAGAAGTGAGTCTTCTTGTGACTTAGAATCAGATTTGGGGAGATTTAAGGTTTAGTGTTAAATGTAATGGGAAATGGGAAATGATATGAAGTAAAAAATTATTTTGAGTTCTCAGAGTCCATCAAGAAAGTTTGATCTAGAGTAAATGTACATCAGATTGAAACAGGAAGGAGGTTATTAAAATGATCGTGTTAGCTAGTTCACCACTGTTACCAACAGGACTCAAGGAAATGAGTGACAGAGCCTTGAGATCCTAATCTTTGCATGGCTGGAGTTATCTTATCCTTAAATGCATTCTATATTGAAAATCAATAATCTTAGCAAGGAGAGTGGAGAGTTGTCAGAGAAAACATGTCTTCAAATTTGGCATTTATTAAGATAGAAATAAAATTGACTGCAGTTAAATACTAACCAGCCAAGGAATGTGTAAACCCAGCTATTTTAAAGACCAAGTTTTGAAAAAGACTTCACAGTTCTCTTTGATTTCATTAGCAATCTATCAAGTAGGCAGTGTGGCTTCAGTATTAGTTACATATTGTGTCCTTTGTCCATCCTCCTCTACTCCCAGAAGACACTCATCCACTTTATGTTTCATCCTATTATTTCATTCTCACAGTTTTGCCCATGTTCACTGCCTTTGATAAAAGAGTTAGTTGTGCTCGTAGAGAGCTAGTCTGATCTATCTCATCTTCTCAGGTAGATGTCCATTTTCCTTCATGAAATGCCTTCCTTGGGAGACCCTTAATTTTTGGTGAAGCCAAGTAGAAGTAATGAATTTCCTCTGAAAGACAAAATATATAAATGTAAATGTTAAGCATAATGTTGCCATTTATCATTAGTGCATAGTCTAAACATCTCATTTAAAGAAGTTCACAATGCTAGAAAAAATGTTCTTGTGAATTAAGAGAATGTTCTACTTTTGTTCCCCAAACACTGAAAGCATTTCATGTACTTTATAAATACGTACAAACAGTTGCCAACTTATGTTGGTTGCATTTAAGATTTGCTCATTAGATATTATTGTGCAAAAAAAGAGATACATATTCTCTAAAACCATAATTTGAAGTGTTGCTGGGATGACAATGTGCAGCATGACTGTTTTGACACTGAACACAACAATGAGTCATAGCTTCTAGGTACCTACAATTATGAGGGTCAGTAGGCTACATTCTGTAGTATTTTATGTGGCCAAGTTATGATGTTTAGTGGGTTAAGTAGGAAGTACAATTGACTTATGATATTTTCGATGAATTTATTGTTAGACAGCCTCATCAGTGGCTAAAGAGCATGTCTACTGATATCATGAGTTATACTGTACTGCGCATATATCTCTCTCTCTCACACACACACACACACAAATAAAGAGTGATGGTTCAGTTTCAAACAACACAATGTCAAGGGTCACCATCTGTAAAATCATTGCTTGACTAAACTAACCAATTATTTATGTTTTCATCATAGTAAAAAAGAAGAAAAGAAAAGAAACTGTTAACAGATGTATGAAGAGAGATTCCCTACTTTTTTAACATGTTCATGTTTAGTTGGAAGCGTCACCCCAGCCCCCTGGCATCCATATATACAAAGAGTCTGGAATGTTTGGTGGAAAGTTCCAAGCCCCCTACCCTGGGAGTGGCTGCAGTCCAGACTCTACTGCCAAGAAAGCCTGCTGATGGTGACCCTGCTTCAGGGAAGGTCAAGACCTCTTTCATAGACTATTTAAACTGCCCCCAGGGACCGAACATGTGGTGTCCCCTTTTCCCTCCCCATGTTTTCCCGTTGGCACCTTTGGAACATCCATTAAAACTGGGCTTCTTCTAATTCAGTCTGATTTGGTTTTTCTAATTTGGTCTGATTTGGTTTGATTTGGGTTATTGTGTTGGCAGAGAGTTTTGTCAGGCCAGAAAAACTTAACAGTTCAGAGGACCTTTCCTTATTTTCAGGTCTTTACTTAATAGGACACGATTGAAATTTCAAGGTTACATTTAATTTTCCACCAAAGTATATGTGAAGTTTTACTAGTGGCTTTGTTGACACTGCTACTCAGACATCTCACAGGACAATTAGACAGCTTCACACTGCCGGTGGAAGGCAAAGATTAGTGGTGTAATAAGTGGAGGTACCCAAATCTTTAGCCCAAATATGCAACTTATTTGAAACAATTGCATAAATAATATTAAACTTCAATATTGATATTTCAATACAGAAGTATATTTTAGATAACTAAGTACTTCACACACTTTAATTTCACCTGATCCTTACAGGAACCATCATGTAGCAGACTAACTGATAATAATAGCTTACTGAAGGTATAAGTGGGAAAATTTGAAGCAGCAAGGGTTGAGCAAAGGCATTTGAGCTGATTTTTTTTTTCTCATTTAGAAGAACAGTTACTTTCCCACTGGTTACATTTGAAAACCAACACGGGGAGAAAGCAGAATGGGTCCTTGGCCATTGTTTCTTAGTAATGAAGAAGGAGTACCTTGGAAAAGAATCTGCGTGGTGATGTAACAAGAAACTGTGCTCTTCCACTGCAAACAGGTCTAGCTGAGCTAATACCTGACTTCAAGCACCTCTGTTTTGTCTTTGATCTTGAGGAAGACAAAGCACACAACATTTTCAATCTGCTTCAGTGGCTTTAGGTTCCCTAATAGCCAGTTCAATTAAAAGCCTATTCACCGCCACCATTTCCATTACATTAGATAGCTTTGTGAAAGTGAAAGCAAGTTGAGCAGGGCAAATCCCTTCCTGAAGACAGACAATTCAGTATTCACAGTGATTGACATCACTGTGGTCTTTGGAATGGCTTGGCATTCATTTCCTGGACTTGTAGGAGTGATTGGTTGCTAGGAGAGTGGAAAAAAAAACCAACAATAACAACAAAAAGCCATCATAAGTGGACTGCTTTAATGATTTTCTAATCTAAGAATTTCTCAGCAAAGGCTAAGATCATAGAGTAAATTAATAGCTAAGATATAGAGACAAATTAATCCTGAGAAGTAGGAGGAAATGTCTGTGTCTTCAGAGTTTCATACATGTTCTTAATCCTTTTGAAATAATGAAGAATTTCTACTTTATTATATAACACACTGAAGATAATAGAAGACAACTCCTAATTGAGAGCTAAACTTCAATTTCATTTAAGACAGAGAGAAACTGACAACAGATACAACTTAGAATTCCATAGAGGTTGGGCATAGCACAAATTTCAATGCCTCAAACCCCAGGCTGGGGATATAGGCTGTGGTAGAGCACTGGGTCCTGGGATGACTCCAGCACTGCAAAATAAGAGAGATGAAGGGAGACAGAGGAAGACTGAGGCAGAGACGGAAATAAAGGTAGGTAGAAAACTTAAATTCACCTTAAAGACTGTTAGGTATTTATCTCAAACTGTTCATGAGTTATAAATGTTCTCCTGTCTCAAGTGACTCACTATGAACTTAGATTTTATAAGGTTACATCAAGAAATGAACATTTTTAGATAATGTAAAGCTTATGATCATAAAAACAAGAAATGATGTCATTCTATAGACAATTATGAGAAAACGGTACATAGTTTTCCATCTCAATAGTGACATGATCATGTCCATTCAGCTTTTCCACTCACAAACATAATGCTAACAAACAACTAATGGAAATAGTAGGAGACAGGTGCTTTTGACCACCTCCATGCCAGGAACTGTTAAAAACATCCTTTTCTACCCACATCCCTATAATCAACATGCAGTCTTTCTGTGGGAAAGGTGACTGCCAGTCACATTACATTGTTGGAACTATGAATATTGCCAGTTTCAAGTGAAACTGAAACTAATCAAGCTAGATGAATGAAGTGGGTGATGAAGAGAAGTTATTGAAAAATCTGTACTGTCCCTTAACTATGCTACTGATTCTCCTCCTGTTGGGATTCCTTTCCAGTAATGTCGTTCCTAACTGCAACTCTGCAAGGAAGCCTACTATGTCACAGTTTTGTAGCTGGGATGGCCAAATAATGAACAGTTAGTTTGTGTGCTTTTTTCAGGAATGTCCTATACTACCAAACAGCAAAGCCATTGCTAAAAGTGATCTGTGATCAATTGAGTTTCGTTTTTAAAACAAGCTAGAGATTACCTCTGTCCTTTAAAAACTTTTTGCATGGCTTCTCTTGGTATTCATATGATCCATCTTGGTATGAATTTCTCAGATTGCAATTACCTATATACTCACAAAGATTTCTTTTTTAAAGATCCTGTACTAGTAATGGAGAAATATATAATAAAGAGATCAGATTAAGTTAATTTTTCTATGTCTATCCATCCAGCAAGATTAAGCTCAATCGTCAGCTAAGACACATTGGTGATATTGTCTTTGTGGTTCCCATAAGTCATATAGCTCCTGTGTCAGTGTCAGCAGCAATGGCCAGCAAAAGAAATACATTTCCTTGCAGATAAACCACGTGGACTAGTAAGATATACATCTATGTGTAGATTTCAGATGTTAATATGCCTTTTTTCTAAACATGTGTTCATTGTATATATATTGGTGAGAGACCTTCAAGTCTTTAAGAAAATAACAGCAATAAGGCATGTAGCACTGATCTAGGTCAAATAAGACAACCTTATCCATAAATTGAAATTTTAAAATATTTTCTATTATTTGATGATTTCAAACACTCACAAAAAGTATGTTAATATTTACTTTTCAGTCTTCTTAATGTTGCCTATGTCTTTGTCTTATGCCTCAAAATTCATATCTTGTTTACTTTTTTAACATCCTACTTAGTCCAATTTATGCTCCTATATACATATTGGTATGAAGGTATCCAGTATAGTATGGTAGATCTACTTGGGAAAGCACCTCTATAGAATATTGGTTCTCCCTCCCATAGCAAAAATTAGCTGTTGAAAACTGCTTGGCAAGGAATGGAGACTTCAGTCCTCTGCTGCTTGGAGTTCTTGACTGAGAATGTACAATTTATAAAATTACATTAAGAAATAACTTTAGTTTGGAGGCCTTGCCTTTTGTTGTTTTCTTTGATGGCTCATGGATTATTCTTGTTTGGAAAAATTATTCTCTTCATTTTTTTTTATTGAGCATGGGAGCTCTTTCCTTGAGAGGACCATTTTTTAATCTAATACATAAAGAAGTTGAACAAACACATTTGTCTCTTTTTTTCTGAGTTTAAAGGAATTAGAAAGGTTATATGCCATGATATCAGGTGTAGATTATTAAGGTAATATGTAATATATGTAAATATTTCACCAAATCATTTTTTAAAAGAAAATTTTGTATAGAAAGATGGATTAAACTTCCTCTGAAACAACATGTAACCTAAACTCCAGGATCAAAGTACAGAAAGCATAGTTCTAGCTTTCTAGAATTCAGCTGTCTATTCTCCAGGCATATTCATTTATGTCACCTAGGTTGCTATATTTGGCCTTTGGACTTGTTGCCATAGCTACTTTGTGAGTGAAGAAAGTACTAGAAGACAGGAGAGTTTTGTTTTCTTATTTGATTGTTTAATATCACTCCATGAAAGTGGAATGTAACAATACCTCCCATATTCCACTGGATTTGGTTTAGTCACTTACTGTATCTGAAGGGAACTAAGAACCAAAGTTTCTATGTTTGTAAGGAAGATAACACATATGCACTTTTCAGGTAAAAGTTAGAAAATGTTTTATTTTATCTTCTCATAAGAATGTAATGGAAAGTCCAAGTTCCTCCTCCCTCCATCCAGGTCTAGGGACTAGAGAGGGAGGGGGAGACAAGTAGGGAGAGGGGGAGGGAAATGGGAGGCAGGGAGGAGGCGGAAATCTTTTCAATAATAAAAAAAAAAACAATGTAATGGGTAAGTCATCCGAGGTTCTCAATATTTGGATGGGAAAATAACCAAGTTCAAATAGAAAATACATTTTACTTAACTGCAGTGCTGACCTCTCTGTGAAGAGACTGAATGATAAACATAATAACATAGCACTCATATCTTCCTTTAGATAGTCTATCAGCGACAGTATGCAGCCTCATTGTTTTTCAATGTCATAAGGTGATTTTTAATAATACTTCACATTCATTCTTTTATTTGATATTTATAAACTATTTGTAGTTAAGTTCTAACATTATCCATACTTATATAATAAGGAAAATAATTGAGAGAAAAATAATCTATTAATGAATTAAAATATTACTGGCTTAAACTGCAAAATGTTAAATTAAATGAATAATTTTTTTATCAGAAAGTAAAACATTGCATGTTTTCTGTCATATGAAGATCCTAGCTTTTAATTGTTAAGTTTGAGACTTTAGATGGGAGTGAGTGTGTGGAGGTAAAGAAACCAAAATAAGCCAATTATAAAGAAAAATAAAAAGAGGTTTTAAAGGGAGAGGGTTGGAAAGTACCATAAAATGCATGTACCATGAAAGTGAAATGCAGAATTCTGTCATGAGGAATAATCAAGGATGGAGGGACAGGAGAATGAAGGAGAAAGAAAAAACAGCTTTTTACACTGTTAAGAGTCAATATCTGATTAAAATGAAGAATATACATTTTCACCACAATAAAGAGACAGCCTGTGGCAAAATTAAAAACAGTGCTATTTAATTCAAGTTAATTACATGCCCTTATAAGCCAGGTATAGTGCCAGAAAGTTAGATAAGATATTGGCCGTAAGATATTGTGGTTGATGTAGACATCACCTAAAAGACTGGGTGTTGAGTACTTGGTTTCCAACTCTTGCTATTATCAAAGATAGATACTTTAGGAAGAAGAGCTTAGCTTGATGAAGTGAATCATTAGGAGTATGGCTTTGAAACTCACATCTGGTCCCAGTGTTTTCCCTTCTGTCTTCCTATTTCTTTCTGAAGTGAGAAGCCTCAGAGAAGTGGACCTGCCTTGATGATACTCTGCCTCACAGTGGACCAAAAATAATCCCTCAAGGATGGAGAAATGAAATCTTTGAGACAATGAGATAAAAGAAAGCTTTCTCCTCTTTAGCTTGTTTTGTCACATGTTACTTATCAGCCAGGAAACATCTGTTTAACCCATCAAAAAATGTGTTACCATCACAAGATGGAATGATGATTTAATAATGTTCAACTCACATAAATATAATTTGGTTGTGATGGGGTTTGTATTTTAATGCTGTGTTTTTAACCTTGTTCGATTTGCTATACACACTGATAGAACTAACACGTCACATTGCTTTGCCTCATGCTTTTACTCCTACTTAATATTTTGAGACAACTGCACTAACATGTTTTCCCCATTTTTAGAATCAAGGATTAGTTATAAAAATTTGCTAATTAAATTAAAGCACTTTTGGAAATGCAATGGAATAGTATAACTAACATTATTAGAGGTTATAAGAGTGTTTCATTCATTTGATTTTTACCACTCTGAAATGTTTGTCAACATTAGCACTTAATAGATAAAAAGAAAGCATATCATTATCTAAGTAAAATAACCCTCAAATGGTTAGCTAATTAGAAGTAAAACCTAAGATTTGCACTAGTTTGATGAGCTTGATTTCTATATGTCTTTGCTATGCATTGTATAAAGTAGTGGGATGATCTAAACAATCAGTTATTTCTGTATCATGTCTATTTTTATAGTTAATGGCATATTCCTTTGTGACAAACTTCGCTATTTTCCAGCCAAAAATGACAGAGTAAAGTCTTTATAAGAAAGCTTCTTTAAAAATGTACTTTAGTGTACTGTTTTAATGATGTACAGACTGGGCTATTTTCTGTAACAATGGTTACATGTAGGCACCCTGATGAAACTCTTTCTAATCACATCTGTTTGTTGTCATATATGTATGGTCTGGATTATAGGAAAATACCTAAAGACCCTAGGGAAGCTAGTTCAAATTCATAGAAGAGTGATTTAGAATAATAAAGGAGAGTTGGATTCCTAATTCTACATGGATTCAGGAGAATTACCATTTAGATTCTCTGCTGACCTGGCTCAGGAGATTTGTTTTGATATTAAGGGAACTTTTTCGTTTCTTGTATCAGCATCATCCCTCAAACTAGGCTGTTAATTGCTTATTTCAAAAAAAAATTATGCAAACTAAGAAAATCTAACAGAATCCTTCAGGTTTCTGGAGAGTTTAAATTCCACATGCGCAGACTTCAGCTTTAAGTAAGTCATGCAAAACTCTATTTAAATGATTCCGCCTTTTCCTGAATGTGGGAAATGTTGTTTGGTAGTTAGAAGAAAATGCTTTGAATGTTGAGGAATAGATTAAACTTGCTCATAGTCACTGAGCAGAGATAATAAGAGATGACTTGGAAGTGGAAATAGTCCTTTGTGATGGGCTTTGCTGTTAACACACTAGCATGTGTGATCGCATTAGAGAGCATGGATGAATCCAGTAAGCAATGCTGCATTTTTGTAAATGAGTCAGTCACTGGGGCATTCTTACTGCTGAATTTCTCCCAGCTTACCCTTGACTTTCACTTCCCAACCAGCACACGAGGAACACAGAGTAGAAACATGTCCATGAATGCAAATCAGGAAGCCTATGGAAGGAGTCTATTGAACAGAGCTTAGTCTGGTGATTTTTAACTGACAACCAAAAACTATGCAAAAGGAAGGTGCAGAGTGTATTGCTTCAAGAATGTGCAGTTAGGAGCTTCACGGGATAGTTTGGGGTCATACAAATCTGACTTACTGGTCAGCTCTGTCTCAATTTATTTCTATCAATAGAGGTAATACATTTCTTTGCCTCTCACTTGTTAGTAAACGAAAAATTGCAAGTTTCATAGACATCTCATCACTTAAAATACTTCATGAAAGGCAGCATTTAAAAGATATGTGTTCCACATCAAGCTTACAAAATGTTGCTTAAAAGTGAAGATCTAAATAAAACAAAAACTCTGTCTAATTTAAGGGCTTTGGGGATCCTTTGAATATACAGTCAGTATGTTAAACATTCCATAGTTTTTGATTTCTGAAGACTGACCTGTGTATCCATCTATGCGTTTTAACTGTTGAAGCCTGAAGTGTCCAGACATGAAGATGCCTAGAGACATTTCTCTAAAACGCATTTAATTGTTCCTATTATATAGACTCTACCAGTCTCCGTACCTCTGGGCTTTTTAGTAGCCAATCATTTCCAGAATATGTAACTTCCTGCATCATGTCTTTCCCTGGACTCAATTCCAAGGTTTGAGCATTCAGGCTACAACCAACTTCTTCTATATTTTAAAATCTCTTTTGAATTGCCTTTTCATGTCAAATGCTTTCTGTGGCTGATATATATCCCGTCTATATGTATTGATTAATTACTTCCCAAAAATATCTGTCTCCAATTGGCAAACATTCTATACATGTTCTTAAAATATTGAAGATGGGATCATGAGCACAGCACCAGAGGGTAGAATAGCAGGATACAAATGATCTGAAGAGAGAAATGGGAACAATGGCCAGGGCTTTAATTAGAGTGGAGAAGAAAATAAACATAGAAAAACCCATTTACCTAAAATACCTATAAAACATATAAATCAGTGTATAAAGTATATAGTTTAATGAAATATATAGTTTAAATGAAATTTTACCATCTGACCTGATGATGTTCTCTACCAGAGTCATAGACCACCTACAAAAACACCAACACCATGAAAAACCCTGCTTTGAGTTGTTAATCAGGTCAGTCAAAGAAACTTTGAAAATATTATAGACTATTACTATTGACCTTGGTTATCCACCACAGGTGGAAAGTAAGTCCCTATTACTGATGACACCCTGTACTTCAGACACAAAGCCAAGAGACCCCATAGCTAAAATTGACATCCTCCTTGAGGTATAGATTTCATACAACGAGAAGACACTGTTTGCCATTCAAATACCTAAAAGTGCTGCCTAGCTACGACACCTACTAATCATAAGAATGACCAGAATGGCCAAAGGGTACAGTAGTAGCTCACAGATTTTAGTGATAAACAACAGGTCTCTAATTGGACTTAAGACCCACTCAACATGAAGTCCAAGGTCCTCCCACTTCTATCCAGGACCAGGAAGGTGAGCATCCAAACAGGCTAGGCTCCCACAAAGCCAGTTCATATATTAGGATCGAAACCTAGTGCCATTGTCCTTGGCTTCTCATCCGCCTTCATTGTCCGCCATGTTCAGAAAGTCCGGTTTCATCCCATGCTTATTCAGTCCCAGTCCCGCTGGCCTTGGTGAGCTCCCAATAGATCGGTTCCACTGTCACAGTGGGTGGGTGCACACCTCGTGGTCCTGACTTCCTTGCTCATGTTCTCCCTCCTTCTGCTCCTCATTTGGATCTTAAGAGCTCAGTCCGGTACTCCAATAGGGGTCTCTGTCTCTGTCTCGATCCATCGCCAGATGAAGGTTCTCAGGTAATATGCAAGATATTCATCACTATGGCTATAGGATAGGTTCATTTCAGGTTCCCTCTCCTCAGTTGCTCAAGGTACTAGCTGGGGACATCTCCCTGGACACCTGCGAGCCCCTCTAGAGTCAAGTCTCTTGCCAATCCTAAAATGGCTCCCTTAATTAGGATATATATTTCTCTGCTCCCGTGTCCACCATTCCTTTATCCCAACCATCCAATTCCCCCAAGCTCTCCCCCATTCTTCCCTTCTCATGTTTCTCTCCCCATTTCCCCTTAGCCCCATGCCACCTCGCTCCCAAGTTCCCAGGTTTTGCCCTACAATCTTGTCTACTTCCAATATTCAGGCGGGTGACTATATGTTTTCTTTGGGTTCACCTACTTATTTAGCTTCTCTAGGATCACAAATTATATGCTCAATGTCCTTTATTTATGGCTAGAAACAAATTATGAGTGAGTACATCCCATGTTCATCTTTTTGGGTCTGGGATACCTCACTCAGAATAGTGTTTTCTATTTCCATCCATTTGCATGCAAAATTCGCAAAGTCATTGTTTTTTACTGCTGAGTAGTACTCTAATATGTATATATTCCACACTTTCTTCATCCATTCTTCCATTGAAGGGCATCTAGGTTGTTTCCAGGTTCTGGCTATTACAAATAATGCTGCTATGAACATAGTTGAACAAATGCTTTTGTCATATGATAGGGAATTTCTTGGGTATATTCCCAAGAGTGGTATTACTGGATCTTGGGGTAGGTTGATTCCGAATTTCCTGAGAAATCGCCACACTGATTTCCAAAGTGGTTGCAGAAGCTTGCATCCCCACCAGCAATGGATGAGTGTGCCCCTTCCTCCACAACCTCTCCAGCAAAGACTACCATTTGGTGTTTTTGATTTTAGCCATTCTGACAGGTGTAAGAAGGTATCTCAAAGTTGTTTTGATTTGCATTTCCCTGATCACCAAGGAGGATGAGTATGACCTTAAGTGTCTTTTGGCCATTTGAATTTCTTCTGTTGAGAATTCTCTGTTCAGTTCAGTGCCCCATTTTTTAATTGGGTTAATTAGCATTTTAAAGTCTAGTTTCTTGAGTTCTTTATATATATTAGAGATCAGACCTTTGTCTTTTGCAGGGTTGGTGAAGATCTACTCCCAGTCAGTGGGATACCTTTTTGTCTTGGTCCTTTGCTTTACAGAAGCTACTCAGCCTCAGGAGGTCCCATTTATTCAATGTTGTCCTTAATGTCTGTGCTGCTGGGGATATACATAGGAAGCGATCTTCTGTGCCCATGTGTTGTAGAGTATTTCCCACTTTCTCTTCTATCAGGTTCAGTGTGTTCAGCCTGATATCGAGGTCTTTAATCCATTTGGACTTGATTTTTGTGCATGGCGATAGATAAGGATCTATTTTCATTCTTCTACAGGTTTACAGCCAGTTCTGCCAGCACCATTTGTTGAAGATGCTATCTTTCTTCCATTGAATACTTTTAGCTCCTTTATCAAAAATCAGGTGTTCATAGGTTTGTGGGATAAAATCTGGGTCTTCTACTCTATTCCATTAATCGACTTCTCTGTTTTTATGCCGATACCAACCTGTTTTCAATACTATAGCTCTGTAATAGAGTTTGAAGTCAGGGATGGTAATGCCTCTAAAAGTTCCTTTATTGTATAAGACTGTTTTGGCTATCCTGGGTTTTTTGTTTTTCCATATAAAGTTGATTAATGTCCTCTCAAGGTCTGTGAAGAATTTCGATGGGATTTTAATGGGAATTGCATTGAATCTATAAATTGCCCTTGGTAGAATCGCCATTTTTACTCTGTTGATCCTCCCAATCCAAGAGCAAGGGAGATCCTTCCATTTTCTAGTATCCTCCTCAATTTCTTTCTTCAAGGACTTAAAGTTCTTGTCAAATAGATCCTTCACATTCTTGGTTAGAGTTACCCCAAGATATTTTATGCTATTTGTGGCTATCGTGAAAGGTGATGCTTCTCTGATTTCCCTTTCTGCTTCCTTCACCTTTATGTATAGGAGGGCGACTGATTCTTTGGAATTGATCTTGTATCCTGCCACACTACTAAAGGTGTTTATCAGCTGTAGGAGTTCTTTGCTGGAGTTTTTTGGGTCGCTCATGTACACTATCATATCATATGCAAATAACGAAAGTTTAACTTCTTCCTTTCCTATTCGAATCCCTTTGATCCCCTTATGTTGTCTTATTGCTATTGCTAGAACTTCAAGCACCATATTAAAAAGGTATGGTGAGAGTGGACAGCCTTGTCGTGTTCGTGATTTTAGTGGGAAGGCTTTGAGTTTCTCTCCATTTAATTTGATGTTAGCTGTCGGTTTGCTATAAATAGCTTTTATTATAGTTAGGTATGACCCTTGTATCCCTAATCTCTCTAGGACCTTTATCATAAAGGGATGTTGAATTTTGTCAAATGCTTTTTCAGCATCTAATGAAATGATCATATGGTTTTTTTTTCAGTTTATTTGTATGATGGATTACACTCATAGATTTTCGTATGTTGAACCAGCCCTGCATCCCTGGGATGAAGCCTACTTGATCATAATGGATAATTTTTCTAATGTGTTCTTAGATTCAGTTTGCCAGCATTTTTTTTGAAGATTTTCGCATCGATGTTCATGAGTAAGATTGGCCTGTTATTCTCTTTCTTGGTTGAGTCTTTGTGTGGTTTTGGTATCAGGGTAACTGTAGCTTCATAAAAGGAATTTGGCATTGACTTTTCTGTTTCTATATTGTGAAATACATTAAGGAGTATAGGTATTAGGTCTTCTTGGAAGTTCTGGTAGAATTCTGCATTGAAACAGTCTGGACCTGGGCTTTTTTTTGGTAGGGAGGTTTTTTATAACAACTTCTAATTCTTCCGGACTAACAGGTCTATTTAAATTGTTCACCTGGTCCTGGTCTAACTTTGGTATATGGTACTTATCTAAAAAAGTGTCTATTTCTTTAACATTTTCCAATTTTGTGGCATATAAGCTTTCCAAAAAGATCTAATGATTTTCTGAATTTCCTTTGTGTCTGTGGTTATGTCTCCCTTTTCATTTCTGTTCTTGTTAATTTGTGTATTCTCTGTTCTCTGTTTGATTAGATTGGATAGGGGTTTTTTCAATCTTGTTGATTTTCTCCAAGAACCAGCTTTTTGTTTTATTGATTCTTTGGACTGTTTTCTGTGTGTCTATTTTGTTGATTTCAGCCATTTCCTCTTAGCACTGCTTTCATAGTGTCCCATAGGTTTGAGTATGTTGAGTCTTCGTTTTCATTGAATTCAAGAAAGACTTTAATTTCTTTCTTTATTTCTTCATTGATACAGGTGTGGTTCAGTAGTTGACTGTCCAGTTTCCATGAGCTTGTTGGCTTTCTAGGGGTAGCATTGTTGTTGAATTCTAACTTTAATCCATGGTGATCCGATAAGACACAGGTGGTTACTAATATTTTTTTTTTGTAACTGTATAGGTTTGCTTTGTTACCGAGTATGTGGTCAATTTTCGAGAAGGTTCTGTGAGCTGCAGAGAAGAAGGTATATTCTTTCCTATTTGGGTGGAATGATCTATAGATGTCTGTTAAGTCCATTTTGTTCATTACCTCCCTTAATCCTCTTATTTCTCTGTTAGGTTTCTGTCTGTTTGACCTGTCCATTGGTGGGAGAGGACTGTTGAAATCTCCGACTATTAGTGTGTGTGGTTTGATAACTGCCTTGAGTTTTAGTAATGTTTCTTTTACGTGTGTGGGTGCTTTTATATTAGGGGCATAGATATATAGGATTGAGACTTTGTCCTGATGAATTAATTGATCCTGATATGAGTAAAAAATGTCCCTCTCCATCTCTTCTGATTGAGTTTAGTTTGAAGTCAACTTTGTTAGAAATTAGTATGGCCACACCTGCTTGTTTCTTAGGTCCATTTGCTTGATAAACCTTTTCCCAACCCTTTACTCTAAGTAGATGTCTGTCTTTGTGGTTGAGGTGTATTTCTTGTAAACAGCAGAATGTTGGATCCTGTTTTCATATCCAATCTCTTAGCCTGTGCCTCTTTATAGGTGAGTTGAGTCCATTGATATTAAGTGATATTAATGACCAGTGGTTGTTAACTCTGGTCATTTATCTTTTTTTTTTTTTGGTAGTAGAGTTTGTGTGTTTCCCTTCTTCGAGTTGTGCTGGTGAAGGGTCATTAGATGTCTGAGTTATTGTGGGCATTGTTGGACTCCTTGGGTTGTGATTTTCTTTCTAATACTTTCTGTAAGGCTGGATTTGTGGCTACGTATTGTTTAAATTTGTTTTTATCCTGGAAAACTTTGTTTTCTCCATTTATAGCAAAAGAAATTTTGGCTGGGTATAGTAGTCTGGGCTTGCATCCATGGTCTCTTAGATTCTGAAGTACATCTATCCAGGACGTTCTGGCTTTCATGGTTTCCATAGAGAAGTCAGGTGTAAGTCTGATAGGTTTACCTTTATAAGTAACTTGGCCTTTTTCCTTTGCCACTCTTAATATTCTTTCTTTATTCTGTATGTTTTGTGTTTTGATTATTATATGGTGAGGAGATTTTTTTTTTGGTCCAGTCTATTCGGTGTTCTGTATGCTTCTTGAACCTTCAGAGGAATATCTTTCTTTAGGTTGGGAAAGTTTTTTTCTATAATTTTATTAAATATATTTTCTGGACCATTGAGCTGTACTTCTTCTCCTTCTTCTACCCGTATAATTCTTAGGTTTGGTCTTTTTAGTGTGTCCCATATTTCCTGAATGTTTTGTGATGAGAATTTGTTGGTTTTACTGTTTTCTTTGATCAGTGTGTTTATTTTCTCTATAGTATCTTCAGTGTCTGACATTCTTTCTTCTATTTCTTGTAGTCTGTTGGTAGTACTTGTCTCTGTAGTTCCTGTTTGTTTACCCAGATTTTCCATCTCCATCCTTCCCTCGGTTTGTGTTTTCTTCATTACTTCTATTTCATTCTTCAAGTCTCGAATTGCTTCCCTTACTTGTTTGATTGCTTTTTCTTGTTTCTCTTGGTTTTCTTGGGTATCTTTGAGTGATTTATTAATTTCCTCTACCTTTTTGTTTTTAATGTCTAATTGTTTATGGCAGTTTTTCACCTCCTGTTTAAGGTCCTCTATTATTTTCATATAATTCACTTTTGAGTCGATTTCTTTTAGTTCTTCTTGAGTAGGGTGTACAATTCTTCTTATTTCGGGATCCCTGGATTCTGGTGATGTCATGTTGCCTTTCGGGTTGTTGGAGGAATTCTTGCATTGGCGCCTTTCCATCTCTTCCTTCAAATGGAGCCGGGAGAGGCCTAGTGTCTTGGTCCAGACTTTGCTGTGACTGACTTTCTAGGTGTATCTCCTCAATGTAGAAGCAGGAACAGTATCCGTCCAGATGAAACTCCTCAGCACCGAAACATAGACACCTGGTAATCCAATGACCCGAGGACAAATGGGCGAACTTGGAGGGCAGGGCTGGGTGGAGTAGAACACAGGAGACCCTGCCAGGCAAGCTGAAGGTGCCTGCGCTCCCTTTGGGGGACCTAGAGGCCTGCCTGGTAGGCAGGCACTCACCGTTCTGGGTGGGTAGCCTTAGTGTAGGAGCAGAAACCTGTTCCTGAGCAAAGGACCTTGCAGACCATGAAGGCTTGAGGGGTGGGGGGTCGTGTGTAAGAAAGACAGCCCAGCAGAAGGAGCTGGGGAAGGGGGGTTTGTGCTCTCTTCCGGGACAATCCGCCCCTGGATAGCACACACTCACCCGTCCAGATGGAACTCCTCAGCACCTAAGCAGGGATGGCTGGTAGCCCAATGATCCGGGGACAAAAGGAGGAAGGTGGTAGACAGGGTGGGGACCAGTAGATAGAGCACAGGATACCCTGCTGGGCAAGCTGAAGGTGCCCGAGCTCCCTTTGGGTTTCCTTGAGGCCTGCCCGGTAGGCAGGCACTCACCACTCTGGGAGGGTAGCCTTAGTGTAGGAGCAGAAATCTGTTTCTGAACAAAGGACCTTGCAGATCACGCAGGATTGGGGGTGGGGTGGGGGGTCGTGTGTAAGAAAGACAGCCCTGCAGAAGGAGCTGGGGGAGGGTGGTTTGTGCTCTCTTCCGGGACAATCCGCCCTTGGATAGCACACACTCACCCGTCCAGAAGAAGCTCCTCAGCACCTAAGCAGGGATGGTGCAAAAATATTTTCATGTTTTTCATTTATATTATAGTAACAAAGTAAGAAACAATTTTCTTAAGTAAAATATCAACTTTTATAGTTGTGACTAACTCCACCATCATCAACACCATCCCCTTAAATCCACAGTCACATTATGTAGCATCATTCTCCAGAAAATATTTATTTGTATAGTAAGTATATGGGGCAATATAGATGTCATAGACAAACTTTAAGATGATCTCTAAGATTCCCACCAATTGTTTTATATCTTAAGTATAGTCTCCTCCCTAATGTGTGAATAGAACTTAATTAATATTTTATTTTATGAATCTTGCAATTATGTTGTTATTTGGCCAAAGAAAATTTTCGATGTAATTAAAATATTCTTAATCAGATGAACTTGAGTTAATTCAAAGGAGAGATGGCTCTAGATGAAACTGACCTAAGTAAAATAACTTCTTCAAAGAAATCACATAGGATGTAAAGAAATTATTCCTATTTACATAGAAGAAGACTGATATGAAATTAAAATGAGTAAACCATTACCAAGAGAGCAAGGTCAGCCCTTTTCAAGGTGTTGCATGGGAAATAGCCAACAAGGCATTAAAGAATTTCTTCCAATTGCAAGGAATGACTTATGTGATAGCCAGTCATTTGGATAGAAAGCCTGAGCCTCCAGGCAGATCACAGTACTTCATGGTGCTTTGATTTCAATCTGATAGGACCAGAATCTGGAAATCAATGAAGCTTCACTTAGACTCGTGAATCATATGCTTAACATGTGGTAAGTCATTTCAGTGTCATAGAATGCAAGCTTAAATTAAATGTCAAATAAATAAGTAAAATGAGAATTTAATCAAGGAAGAATAAATTTACTTAAGTTGGAGAGAGGTGACTTAATTTAAATTCCATAAAGATTGATGTTTTATCCCAGTGTTTTATTCAGCTGTGCCATCTGTCATTTTTCTACACTGCTTCTCCAAAAGCAGATTCGGAAACATGGATTCAAATACAAAAGATTCATTATGGCAGTGTAGCACGAGACTGCTTGTTTGTTTCACAGCTGCCTAGATGTGAAAAATCACACAGAAAATGTATCAATTACAACATTGTTTGATCAATGTCTCAGGCATATTTCTATCTAGCTCTTACATTTTAAATTAGCCCATTTCTATCAAACTATGTAACACCACAAAGCTGTGGTCTACCAGTAGGTGCCTTTCTCTTTTGGCAGCTACATGGCATTTCCCTGACTCTACCTACTCTCTCTCTATCTCTTCTGGCTTGGCTATAGTCTGCTAAGCCATTGGCTGAAACAGGTTTATTCATTATCCAATAAAAGAAACACATATCCAGAAGAACATATCCTACTCCATCTCTCCTTGACTACCTAAATAAAAAGGAAAGTTTTAACTTTATCATAGTAAAATTACATATACAAAACAGTTATCAAGAAAGAATTATAGTTACAATATTTAGTCTATTTACTATTTAGCAAATTAAGAAAAATACTCTACCATCTATCCTATCTCTGTGAGTGTAAAGTTTTATATCTAATTTACTTTTTGTCATAACTCAAGAAAACTATAATTATAATTACCTGTTTTCAACTCCATTAAAGACCCCAGAAGAAGATAATATTACCTAAGAAAAGAGAATGCACATTGTAAGCAACTTCTAAACTTCTGGAAATGACAAAGACATCTCATTGCCTGGACAGTCACCCAACATTCTTCTGGAATATTGGGATTCAGCTTACAAGCCTATAGTATCTGGCAGACTTTTCCATGAAGAAGGACATTTGATGATCTGTTCTGCCTATATCGGCAGTTTGTCAGTCACTTTCTCCTATGTCCTGCAGAATGTCTGGCAGGTTTTTTTTTCCTGTGGAACAGGAACCCTGAAGGGCTCTCTCACACTCTTTAGGCAGTGAATCCTGAATGTCTACTTTGTATAACATATCATCAATCGGTAAGTTGAGGAACAGTTTCTTGCTCAAATGGCTACCCTTGTCTCATTGAATGCAAATTCCATAATGGGTTTCTTCAATGCCCATCAAGCTTTCTGAGGTATTTGTGCTGCCAGAAGCAGACATGTCTTACTGTCAAGAAAAGTCTAACTTCTTAAATCATTTTAAATGCCATATTCTATAAGTCTTTGAAAGGTTTGAAGAATACCTATCCATCTGTAATATAGCTGTGTACATCTAGAAAACCTAACTAACATGACTACAAGTTTGATTATTATAGATGACTATCTATTAAGCTATATTTCTTAACTATATATTATGTTTTAAATGAGCTGTATGAACACAACACCTTAAACAAGAGTAGAAATATATATCAAAATATATATCAAGATTGACCTTGAATTTATAGCAACAAACCAGAGTCCATACCAATGTATTCATTTCCATATCATATTCCCCCCACTTTTATTTTTAGTAATTGACTGTAATAATTAATGAATTATAATTAACCCTCTTTAACTAAAACAAGCATTTAAAAACAATCATTTTGGGAATTTGGACATTGTTTTATCCAAGCTGCTTTACTGTTTTTGAGCAAAGTATTTTTAGGGTTCATGGAGACATTTGGGGGGTTCTTGGTCCATCAAATTACATTTGCTAGGAAGGTATCCACAGATACTCTTTTTTGTGGAAACAAAAGCAGAACCTCTTTTCTAAAGCAACATATCCTTAGACACAAATTTTAAAGTCAAGATACCTTTATATTTATTTAACATAGCAGCCCCCAGAATCAACTTTCTCTCTGCAGTTAGCTCATTAAGAGTCAGAAATTCAAAGAAAACATGATAGTATATATAATCTAGACTCTCTGTGTATATTCCATCTTTACATGCCTTTTTAAAAAAAAAATTTTTTTAGTCTACTGTTGTCTGAGTTTTCTGTACTGCCTGGTTCCTGCAATCGTTAAGTCCCAAAGAAATCACACAGAGGTCTACATTAATCATAAACTGATTGGCTCATTAGCTCAGGCATCTTATTAACTCTTATAACTTATATTAACCCATTATTCTTATCTATGTTAGCCACATGGCTCGGTACCTTTTTCAGTGAGGTAGTCACATCTTACTTCTTCTGTGTCTGGCCAGGACTGCAGAGGAATGGGCTTCCTCCTTCCCAGAATTCTCCTATTGTGCTTGACCCACCTTTACCTCCTGTCTGGTTGTCTTGCCTATACTTCCTACCTGGCTGCTAGCCAATCAGGGTTTATTTAAAATATAATTGACAGAATACAGACCATCCTTCCACACCACTTCCCCCTCTTTTTTTCTCCCTCTGCAGTCTTGTCCAGATACAGAAGAAGCTCCAAGGACACAGCCATCTATGTTGCCATTGAGCAACTTGTAGTACTCTGTTTACAAACCCCATTTAAGTTTTCTGTAGCTGGGCCTTCCAAAAGAGCCAGAGCTATTCATGCTGCCAGTACAAACCAGGAAGCCTTTTGATAGGAGCTGAGTCTCTACTTGCAGCCAGCAAATAGAGTCTATCTTAAAATATATATATATATGGCTACCAAGACACTGTGCTTGACTCCCATTCTTGTAGGTCTTGAAGCCCTCTTTTTTTCTTATTTCTTTTTCAGGTTTTATGTGGAACCATACCCCAGATGGTGGACACCATTATGTAGCATGAAACTGCTCATTCATTTCCCAGTCTTCCAGACCCAAACTATCACACAGAAACTGTATTAATTACAACACTGTTTGGCCATGGGATTAGATGTTATTTCTAGATAGCACTTACATCTTAAATTAATCCATTTCTATAAATCTATAAATCTATGTATCACCACAAGACTGTGGCCTACTGGTAGGTGTCTTTCTTTTTTGGCAGCTTCATGGCATCTACCAGAATCTGTCTACTCTCTCTATTTCTCTGTCTCTCTATTTCTCTGTCTCTCTATTTCTCTGTCTCTCTCTCTGTCTCTCTCATATATATATATATGGCTATATTATGCTAAGCCATTGGCTGAAACAGCCTTATTCATTATCCAATAAAACCAACACATATACAAAGGGACATCCCACATCAAAGCAGTATGCTGTTAAATCTAGGCAGAAAATAGAAGTCAAAGACAGAAATTCTAATCAAAATCCCAGAATTGACTGAATCTCATGTGGATCATCTACCACATATGTTAAACTTTATATGCACTTGGGACAGGGGTGCCTGTCCTCATAACTCAGTATATTCAAGAGAGGAACCTAAACTATTGTTCTGAAGTCAGGGATGGTCAGTAGAAGGTGCAGATGACTTTTAAAAAAGTGACAATTCCCTTCAGATAAGTTAAATGGATGTAAGAAAAACCTATATTTTATGACTATGATGTATACCATGAGTATGAGTCATTGAATATATTACAATAAATGGTTTATTAAGTCAGGTATATATTATGAAAATATCATAAATTTGTTATTGTTATCAGCCTTGAAAGGAATCCGGTGTTGTAGCCACCATTTTATTTACAGTGAGTAGTTTGAGTTCTAGCAAAAAAAAAACAACAACAACAACAAAAACACTAAGAGATGAAACTTTCATGGGGTACTAAGCTGTGGGCTGTAATTCCATGTTAAGATGTTTAAACATGCTCAAAGTTCCAAGTTTCAGTTTCTAAAACTCAGTTAGAGAATTTTGGACAATTTCAAAATATGTGATTTTGTTTGGACAGTCCTTACAAAGATGCACATTTTAGATGGTTATCAGGATAGCATAAACAGAGGCTCCTTTGCAATATTTTCTTACAGCCAAGGGCATCTGTCATGAGTTTGTGATTATTTTTGACCTCTTATTAATTTGTAATTAGAAAACAGCAACTGAAGCCTTGGTGAAGTCAAGAAGCATAGAAACCAATGATTCAAATCTTCATTTCTTCTACAGAACAAGTTTGTTTTCTTTTTTCCTTCATATCTCTAGTCAAGAAAGAGCATGAAGTATTTATTTCAAATGTTTTGACTAATAATCTGAAATACTGTAGGAACTGTGAGCATTGCTCCCCCTACCTTGTAATTATTTAGATAACCTAGTGGCCATACAGGCCATGAAATCAAGCACTAAAGCAGCAGAAGGCTACTTGTAGCATCACTATAGATAGCAGCTATAAAATCTCAAGCTGAATTGCATCATATGAAGCTAGCATACTCAGACAGGTGGATATTGGATGCTTTCTGGATTTCAGTGGAATTATCCAAATCATGGTTGCAACACTAACATCTTCTACCCACTCACATTTCAAAGTTCTCATTAGGAGAGTATGAGACTTAGGGTCCTTAGAGAAATGTTTTGACAACATAGAGGAGTGTATCATTAACACTGAGACATCAGAATTTCCAGCAACTTCCCCAGACATAGTGAGACAAGCTGCGACCCTTACATGGGAATCCAAACAAACTGAGGTTCAAATGTGCTGCCCTGACTCATCGTTAGCTCCTGTAGTGCTGCTTCCAACTTCTGCCAGTTTGAAATTTTGGAAGCTAAAGCTGGGCAAGGATTGTAAGCATCTTTGGCACAATTCTTACCAGCCGAGGGAGAAGTTTGAAATCTGTGGATTTCAAAAGTAACATAATGTTACTTGAAATTGAAAAGCCAACAATACTTTCTTGCTGCAGAGGGTGAATTTTGCACATTCCACGCATGAAGTATTTAACTCAAAAATTATGTTTTGGCTTATTTAATTTTTACTTCATGTATGAAAGTGACTCAGAAAAAGTTTTTAACCTCCCTGATTCTCATACTTACCAGAACCCTTATTTCTTCATGATATTGTAACACTCCTTATTGGTTAATCACCCTGTTGAACAGAGCATGTCGATCAACTCTTTGCACTACAACAATGCATTGTGGGTAAACAGTACTATTTGGAATGATAAAATGGATTACTCTATTATTTCTGTCTACAGTTTAGTGTTTTGTTTTCTATATAATTTTCTTTTATATATTTTTATTCTCAACTATTTCGCAATTTCTAGAAGCAGAAATTATCTTACCTTCAGTCACTGCAGACACTGACAACATCCAATGCTTATTGAATGATAGTGCATGCATGCTAAAGTGTTAATGAAAGTGATGGCCATATTCAAGACTGGGATTAGGGGTTAAACATCAGCAGTCTGATCCTTCTACCTATGTGTTTAAATGTCTGTTGACTATCTTCCAGTGCAAAGTTATTGGAAATGAGATGAGAAATTTATTCTAGTAGAAATTCAATCAATATGAATTCTCTTCCATTTCTTCTTTTCATATCTATGGACCTTGCAAGTATTGAGAGAACAAGCTCTAGAAAATAGAGACACAGTTCCCTGCCTCACCCTCTTGGTGCTCATTCATACCACAGAGCTCATTTTATGTGTTGTGAATGAATATCGTTTCCCTTGGCAGGAAATCCATTTGTAAAAAACAAATTAAGATCAGTTGCTTGATGCATTTGTTGGAACTGATCCAGGAAAGCTCATCAAGGAATTAGTCTTGGTGCCTTTTAAACAATCCAGAGCACCTTTTTCTTTTCAGTTTCTGATTGGAGTAGACCTTTGCTGACTACTATCAATACCATTATCACTAATGAAAATATTATTATTTCTCTGAAAAGCATACACATAAATGATAATGGTATTTGTGTGAACACACACACACATATATGTACTTATATATTTCTTTTCAAGAGTATAGATTTGAATTCATGATATTTCTAGGGTACAGATTGGAATCGTAAACAAAAGAGTCTAGTCTTTATGGTAAGATTTATAGCTATTAAAGCATCTAGCATCGTAAGGAAGTGAAAAAAATGGAACCCTTATCCATTTCTGGTAAAGACCATAAAAACCCAAGGGCTCTGATAAACGAACTTGTCAGCACCTGGAAAAGCTAAATGCAGGAATATCATGCAAATCATAGATCCCAATCCCCAGTTTTGTAACCACTAGGGACAAATTCAGAGACGCAAACAGATACATGTATGCAGATGGACCTTTAGATAATAATCACAATCCACAAGCTGGAAACATCCTCAATGTCCATCAGTAGAAGAAAAGGTGAACACTCTGGCAGCTACAAGCAATGGAATGTCACTCCACTGAGAAGTGGTGAAGGTCAGAGGCATACTATACAAAAGACCAATCATAAAATGTTTTTCTAAATGCCAAAACCCAGGTATATTACATCAAACACTGCACAATTCTACTTCTATTGTAACAGAATTTGGGGAAATACCTTTGTGGTTGCCAGATGATTTGGAAAATAAGGTCTTTTCTTGGGGTTCTTAGTTTCATTAAGAAAATAATAAGAATAATGAACTTAAAGGAAAGCCTGAGGACAATTTTATCAGAGTTTACAAGAAACAGAACAAAATCAGAGAATTCACGCTGTACATCTCAGCAGCTACCCAGATTAGACAACAGAGTGAAGGAGTTGGGGAAATCATGTGCTGTGTAGTGGTTTGTATAGCCACTGCATGCCCGTCAGATAGTGTGGGTGCCTTTAAGGAGTGAGTAAGGATGCCAAAGTGATCAGAGAAAAGCACACTTATATTTGGCCAGCATCTACAGGAAAGAAAGCGATTTAAAAAAAAGAAAGAAAAATTGTTTCTTTCTAAAACAGATAGAGAACCTGTCCAACCTAACAGTGCAGTTGCAAGGAGCTTCACTGGCAGGATGGATATTTGGGAAAGAAAAGCACAGCATTCTGTTAGAGTAATAGTTTTGCTGCTTAGCTTCTTAAGGTGAGCCTGCCTTCCTAGTGCTGGTCCCACCTTACTCCCTTGGCCAGATTATTGACACAATCCACTGGACTATTAGGTCTCCACTTAGATAGGAATTCTACTAGTGATCAGAGGGACTTTTCCATTAATGGACCTTTATTGCTATTCTTATACTATGAAATATTGACAATAAAAAAGTGATACTGAAGCAAATTAAGATATAGGATAAGCAAAAAAAGAAAAATGTTAATATTTAGTGAATTTCTATGTGAAATGATGGAAATTTGGGGGCATATGTGGTAGTGTCTCTATACAATGGGATTATAATTAATGTCACTTAGATTTTATATAGTTACAAATGTACTACATATACTATGAAAATAAAGGTAAACCTATCTAGGGGCAAATGGGATTAACAGTGGGGGTTGAAGATAAAGGAAGCTAGCAGGGTGTTTTAGTTTGGGTTACTATTGGTGAGAGGAAGCATGGTGACCAAAACAACTTGGGGAGGCAAGAGTTTGTTTGACTTACTTTCTTTAAAAACACTGTCCATCATTGAAACAAGTCAGGAGAGAAACTCAAACAGGGCAGGAACCTGGAGACAGGCGCAGACACCGAGGTTATGTAGGGATGATGCTTATTGGCTTGTTCTCCATGGCTTGTTCAACCTGCTTTCTTATAAAACCCACCAATCCAAATAATATACAGGATGCTGTACTTCTTAATAAAGTTGCTTGACATGACTCAGTAGCTTAAGCAAGGACTTTTGGTTCCAGCTATTGTTTTTGTTTGCTTTATTTGTTGTTATATTTATTTCTCATCTCTGGTCCCCGTATTCTACATCTATCCATTTTGGGACCCTTATATTTATAGGTTTAAGACAAATTGCAGTTATCTAATTCTTTTTTCTTTTTTGAACAGATAAATGTATGGCTTGAGAAAGACTTAAGATATTGTAAAATCACCATGTGATGGGACATGCTCAGATACTATATGAGTTCATGAAATTCATAACATTATTAATTTATAGAAAGAAAATTGTTAATCTCTGATGTTCAAATCTCAGTCAATAGTTGAAGTTAGGCTATTTTTAATGTTTTGCACTTTTTTCTTGCCTTAAGGTGCACTGTCTTCAGTTTCCAGTTGAGAGACCTTTATATCTCTCTTTTGGTATTGCTTTTCACATAACACCTGAATCACTGCAGAGAATAACCATGATTAATCCATGAAGGCCTAAAAAATGAAAGAGTAACCACTTATCCTTACTTGGTTTCCTCTGTGCAATGCACACATAATGTGTTTGAGTTCTGTTAGTTGGAAAGCTATGTCATATTAGAAGTTGAAAATTTTATATAATGATTCTTTACCTTTGGATTTAAAAACTTGTTCACACAAGAGTTTTTCTGAAAATCTACACACATAAATAATTACAGATAGTAATGTAAAAATAGAATTTATTTCACAGAAAGTTAATATTGCTGTAGTTCCTCTAGTTATTTCTGAACTTTTCTTCTTTAAAACAACAACTTGAAGTAGGCGGTAATGTCCTATGAAAACACCAGCAATGAAAGTTCAACTATTGGTAATTTGAAATATAAAAATAGTCTGTTAATTTTATAAACATTCAAATATGTTTTCTAATCACATAAAATTAAATATTTGACTTTAGCTAAAGAAATCCCATCAGAATTCCCTAGAATAATGGCATCAGCTATCAGCAATTAAGAGATAAAGATGGGTGTATTAGATAGGTTGATTATATCTATAGCATGTATTGATCTTTTTTTTTGATTATTAGTGGTGTTTATTCACCATCTATCTGAAGCATCTTTAATGATAGTTTCAACTCATCTTCAAATATCATGATGCAATATGCATGTAACAGTGTTAATATTTTAATTAATTAAATTTAACATTTGAAAATTTCATGCACATGTATAAAACATTCTGGCTATTTTCTGCTCTCCATTCATTTATTTCCTTTCCACCCCATCACTCACCTGTATCATGAATCTCTTTTACAATCATGCCTTTTTATTTTATTTTGTGAGCCTCTGTAGTTACTTAGGACCATCTCTGTGACATTTGTTTGGAAGTATTCATAGGACCCAAGTGATATCACCAATGGTTACACAACTAAAGACAATTAATTCCTTTATCCCAGAATATATTAGTAGAAAGCATAGTTCATCAAGATAGGGTAGAGCCTTATGATACTTGATTATTGACAAGGCCAGTCTTGTACAGAGCTGATACATGTACTATTAGTTCATTTGAAATGTCTGCAAGAGTCCTAGTAGACTTCATATCATAATCCCTTTCTCTATCTTAAAACTCTTTTTCACCATGTGTTTTAAGACTTGAAGATGGTGGTGCAAGTCCTTTGTAAAATTGTTTTTATTGAGCTATATGTTTTTCTGTGCCCCCTCCCTTTCTCTCTCCTCCCCTTCTACCCTCTCCTATGATTTCCATGATTTAAATTTACTCAGGAGATCTTGTCTTTTTCTACGTCCCATGTATATTAGATCCATATATGTTTCTCTTAGGGTCCTCCTTTATTTGTCTAGATTCTCTGGGATTTTGAACTGTAGACATTTTTTTTTTTTTGCTTTATGTCTAAAAGCCACTTATGAGTGAGTACATATGATATTTGTCTTTCTGGGTCTGATTTACCTCACTCACTTTGATGTTTTCTAGATCCATCCATTTGCCTGCAAATTTCAAGACCTCATTATTTTTTCTGCTATGTAGTACTCTATTGTGCAAATTTACCACATTTTCCTTATCCATTCTTTGGTTGAGGGGCATTTAGGTTGTTTCCAGATTCTAGCTATGACAAATATTGCTACTATGGACATAGTTGAGCACATGTCCTTCTGGTTGAACATCCTTTGGGTATATACCAAAAGTCTTATGTAGGGTGAAATCCCAAGATGTCTTCTTTTCTTGGCACTTAAAAAGGCATGATTCTCTGCATTCACTGCAAAGACAGGCTCATCTGATTAAGGCTGAATATTGATGTTTAAAGGACAATTTGACATTGTGTAAGTTTAGCTAAGCAATAGTAGTAAGGTTTTCCCTTGGAGTCTATGATGTCTCCAGCAAGCACTGGGTCAATAAACTAAAATCCCACTGTCAGGTGTAGGATATCTCAATAGAAGTTGTTGGCAAAGGAGTCTCCGGAGACAACTGGAAAACAATAACAATTTTCTTGAAGGCACTTATGTTTGTTTCCTTAAAAGATTATGTGCAAATCTAAGGGACATCATTTAACCTTTATCTTCATCATAGATGAAAAGATTATCTTATTTAATCACACTCTACACAATAAAATAAGCCTTCATCTTGGAAAGTGTTCTTTCAGACTTCAGTTTCATACTGGTTTCTGTTTTAATTTCTTGAATTGTACTATGATTCATTTTTGTGTAAATATTGAAATAAGAACTCTGAAAATTACTCGCTCTTGCTTTAGTACTCCACAACTTCATTTAATCACATCCTAGCGCTGAATTTACAATGTAGCAAAAGGTTGTTTTAACACTGATGCAAAGACCAGCACTACACCCCCCTTTTTTAATTCCAAAAAATATATGACGTCTTTCCTGTGGCTCTAGCTACTGTTGCAGTCTGCTGAGGAAACAAGCAGTAATTGATTACTTTAAAAAGCCATGACTGACCTTTATTTTCTTGCTGGACAGGAGATGTCTAAGGTAAATCTTAGAATTATAGGTTGATACAAGATAGGGGTAGGTAAGGTCCTTCACAGGATGCTTATGCATATTTAAAAATGTTATTCAATATCTATCATTAGTTCTGAAATTTTAGATTGATAACTTGGGTTGTATGAGTACTTAAATTTATAACAGAAAATGCAAAAATTTATAATTTGGAGAAAATATTTCCATTTATAGAGTAGAAATTGTTCAATTTAGCTGGATATTAGAGAATAATAACTTGAGAAAGTATATTTATAGGAAGTGATTTGGGAATGAGGAGGTATAACTAGAAATTAGGAGGTTAAATAAAGATAAGTTGTTTTGGGCTCACTCTATATTTGTATTTTATAACTAATTAATAATTTTCAGGATTATGAGAGTTAGTTGTCAAACACAGACACTATTCAAATTTCAATTGAGTGAATTTTATTTCAAACAAAGGTAGTAAATGAAATTTATCTCCTGGTTAATATACAACTTTTACAGTTACTCATTTCAGAATTCTATTTTAGGTGAAATAAAAAATACTGTGCTACTGTGCATCTTCTTAAATTTAACATTTGGTGATGTCATGTGAATCATCACCTATCATGATACAATGATGGAAGTACTATTACACAGAATGGCAGATGGCATAAATTACAGTAGCTTTAATTGTTCTTTAAGGATCTAGTTCTTGCATATTTATCTTCTGCCAAAGGCTTAAAGAGGAGTGAGTTTACTGGAATATGATCAGCTTACCAATTGCCCATTGTCGCCGGGCAGTGGTGACACACACCTTTAATCCCAGCACTCGGGAGGCAGAGGCAGGCAGATCTCTGTGAGTTCGAGGCCAGCCTGGTCTACAAGAGCTAGTTCCAGGACAGGCACCAAAAACTACAGAGAAACCCTGTCTTGAAAAAAAAAACAACAACAACAACAACAACAAAAAAAAAACAATTGCGCATTGTCCATTAGTGATGACTGCTATACATGAAACCAGTGGAATGACCATCTCATAATAGAAGACACTGTTTCACAGCATGCTTCACAGAGCACTGTCTCCTACATTCTTTCCACTCTATACTCTGGGTGTTCCTTGAGCTTTAGGACATATTATGTATATAGTTTATGTTCCATTTAGAGCCAAGAACTCCATAATCATAAATTGTCCGCATTCTGACGAATTGTGACTATCTCTATTATCTGTCACCCACTACAGAAAGAGGCTGAAAAAGGCTAAGAACCACAACAATCCATGCATGTAAACATGTATGTAGAAGGAAGTGTGACACCATGTCCACTTAGTATACACAACAGTATTAAGTTCTCCCCTAAGACCTCTGACTTCTACAGCCATGGACTCTTTACCAGACTTACAGTACCACACATGAGTTCATTCCTATGAAGTGAAGCTTAAATCCAATATGAAAGTTCTTTTACTCTACAGCAGTCTATTTAGAAGTAAGGGATATCACTAAGTCATCTAGAGGGTAGTATGTTGAGAAATTAGTAAAATGTCTATGAATGAAACTAAACAGAAAATGGGGAGTAAGAGAAGTCTAATGGTTATCTTGAAGGTGAACAAGACATTCGAACAGTCTGAAATCCTTGTATGTGCTGTTTATATCAATCCACTAAGGAGGTCACAAACCTTATTTAATTGTAGTGGTTCTAACTTACTTTGGTGTTTTGAACTTTAAAGTTAATGTAGAGACCACTATTTCTTCTAAAAATTTTTCAATTTGCCCTCATTCCACAATACAACTACTAATAGTAAAATAATGCTAATTTAATAACACAGTGATTATAATTTTGTATTATAGGTTTGGAAGATATTCTTTTTTCATTCTTCTGTATCCACTGTCCACTGTGCTCTGGCTTGTTCATTCTCTTAGCACTGTAAAAGTGAACAATGACCCCCCAAAGACCATTTTGTTGACCTCCATTTAATCTGTTACAACTGGATTAGAACAAAACAAGATAGGGGTAGATAAGAAAGGCCTTATAGTCATAAAATAATTAAAATTTTAACAAAGGAAACTCCTCCTTTCTCTTCTCTTTCTCATCTTCCTCTTTCTCCTCCTTCTGGTCCTAGTTAACCACTTCCTCTTTCTCCATATTCCCTTTCATAATCTTTCCCTTCAACTCTCACAAGGAGAAAGCAGAATATACCTATATACATTTCTGGATAGACAGACTAACTACTTTCACCTAGGCAGAAAAAAATAAGATCTGTTATATATATTTTCTCTACTGGGGAATGAAGCCTCATTCATCAAATGTATCAAGGCTCAAATCATACAATCTTTAGTACAACTTGTTTACTCAAATGTGTCCCTCCTCACCCGACACATCCTCATCATCTTGCCTATTGTCTACATTATCACCATTACCTCCCTTAAAACCATTAGTATATTTTGACTGTAAAGCAATACTGTGAATCATTTTGGTTTATCACAACATGAAAATATTTAACATGGTTACCTATGGCCCTTGGGATAGATAGGCTATTGACAGGGCCATACAACTTATTCAACAAACTTTGAAATATTTTGGTTGTGTGTATCATAGTCAGAAAACTATCCCTGTCCAGATCATTCAATGCCAAGTTGTATCATTGCTTGGCTTTAAAGTTATATCATCATGGAAGAGTTCTGGGATCACCAACAGGCAATTTGGCAGTATAGAGTTACTTAAAACTCTTTTCTTTTATGAAAACCAAAGTTTCAAGATATAACCTTTTTCTTCCAAACTGCTTACTCCATATAATTAAGTATGCCTTAGGAATTACTGTTTCATAATTGTTGCAAATTAAAGTATTATACCACTGAAGTCTTCACTTCCAGGGAGTCTGTGACTTTTCTGTTAGAAAGATAATGTTTCAAAACAGCCTCTTCTTTTCTTTTTGAAAGACATCCTCACTGAATGGACATAACCCAAGCTTGTATTAAGGGAATTGGGAGTTGAATCAACAGTACTTGCTCAATGTATAACTCCTATTACTATGCTCTCAGGAGCATAGGAATTTGCATGGCTTAGCAGACTGGAGCTTTTAATGATAGGGCTAAAAGTGATCTGGCAGCTCAGGGATGTCTAAGGATGTACTAGGCCGAGAGACTTCATATTTCAGAATTCAGCTCTTGAGAGGCAGGCAGTGCTTTTGAAGACAATGCTAATCGTGCTTAATTCCTTTGGTGTTCATTGTGAACTGCTATTATTCATGGTAAGGTAATTTGCTATTAATATGAATGTAATGTACAATGATATCAAAATTTCTACTGTAATGCAGCCTTCATAAATGTCTCTTGCCTTTCAGCAGCTCTTGCTTCATGGTCTGAATTAACCTCTTGGAAAAGGAGAAAGAATATTTCTACACAGCCCAGCACTGCAAAGCTGCAAATGCACTGGGGGCCAAGAGATTACTAATTACTTAATACTGACCCTGCCTTAATCACATAGGTGCACAGATGGACTCAAAGCTTTGTTTATTATAGACTCCGTTTTAATTCTGCTAACATACTAGATATAAATTATGAGATGCTCCAGTTTTTTTGGAGCATGAATGGATAAAAACATTTGTTCCATTAATATTTACAATCAGAAGTCAAAAATTTGCTATATTGGACATGCAGGACCAATTTAATAAGAAACCAGCTGTCACCTGAAAAGAGTTTTAAATGCAGGTAATTAAAAATGATTTTATTATCATATATTAATTTTATAAAACAATGGGTTGTACTGTAATTCTTTCATAAAGAATTCCACAATATTCACTGCCTCTACATTCATTACTCTTACCTCCTACCCCAAGCCCCTTTCTTATTAACATTCTCTTTTCTACTTTCATATCTTTTACTGTGCTGTACTTATCATATTGTAAAATATAGTGGATTAATTGTGATGTCATCATACATGCATAAAAATTACTTGGAGGTTGCTCAGTGGTTGAAAGCACTGCCTGTTTCTTTTTTTTAAAATCTAGACTCTTCATATGAGAGAATAGGATTGATATTTGTATTTACATGGTGTTTTAGTTAGGAATTCTATTGTTGTAAAGAGATACTATGACCATGGGAAATCGTATAAAGGAAAAGCAGTAAGTAGGGGTGGCTTTTATTTTCAAAGGTTTGTTCTATTGCCATCTTGGTGCAACATGGTAGTATGAGGGCAGACATGGTGCTAGAGAGGTAACCAAGTATACTATATGGTAGCTTGTACACAACAGGAAAATGCACTGACTCACTGGGTGTCACTTGAGAAGATAGTCAACCTAAAAGCCGGCCTCCACATTGACACACATCCTGTAACAAGACCACGCCCACTCCTACAAAGCCACACCTCTTAAGAGTGCTATACCATTTGGGTGCTAATTTCTTTTAAACTATCACATAGGGCTATCTTATATTACTTAACACAGTGATCTCACTTTTCTACAATAACCTCATGAATAAAATTCAATGTATATAAAGATGTTATACTTTCTTTATTCACCCACCCTTCAATGGGTGCCATGTCAGATTTGATAACAAGATTGTTCTGAATAGTGCTGTAGTGATTTAGTATACTGGCATTTTTATTGTGTGCTGACTGGAATTCCTTGGTCGAGTTCCAGGAATTGTACAGCTCGATCATAAATAGGCTCATGTTTTTGAGGAACTTGGATGCTGAGTTTCTAACTGGCTTCAGTAATCCCTACTACCACCAAGAATGTATAAAGATTCTATTTCACTAGCAAACTCACCAACATTTTTTTATTTCTTTATGAAAGTCACTTTCACTGTGGTGAGATTTAACTATTGATGTAGTTTTGATTTGCATTTCATCAAGGTGTACATTTTTTCATATACTCATTGCATGTTGGGTTTCTTTTTTGAACTTTCATCTGTTTGTTGATGTGCCTGCTCTTTTGATATTCAATATCTTTTTTACATATTCTGGGTCCTGACTCCTGTCAAGTAACTAGCTTGCACATATCTTTTCCTATTTTGTAGGCTAACTTTTCTCTCTGTCAATTGTTCACTTTAAAGAGCAGAAGATTCTTAATTTTATGCAACCCCATTTGTTATTTCTTAGTGTTTCCTGAATGAATTATTTCCTTATTATAACTTGAATTCAGATATCCATTTTTTGTGCTGATATCATAGTGCTATCTCTGTTTCCTTTTAGAAGATTCAAACTTTGCATCTTAAACAAACGTCTATGATAAATTCTGTATTGCCTTTTATACAGGATTGGAGATAGGAATGGAGTTTCTTTCTTCTGCAAATAGATACACAGCTTCACCAGTATTCGTTTTCTTCAAATATTAATTTAGCTTCTTCATAGAAAACCGGATAGCTACATGGTTTTATTTCTGGAATTCTCTTTTATTTTTACTGTTTTTCACACATATTTTGTTTCAGGTCTATGTTGCTTGTGTTTCTATGTTTCTTTAGGATAATTTGATATCATGCACTGTGATTTTTATTTATTTATTTTTAGCATTGCTCTTTCTTATGACTTATGACTATCTGGAATCTTCTGTAATTTACTTTGAATTTTTAGAGTTTGCTCTTTGTATTTTGATGAATATCATTGAAATGTTTATAAATTTACCTTTTACCTTTAATTGTTTGTCTGTGTTACTTTGCATATGTGCATGTGGTGTCATGGAGAAAGAGGCATTAAGTGCCCTCAAACTGCAGTTTCAATAGTATATGAGTCTTATACCATGGGTGCTAGGATTGAACTCCGATCCTCTAGAAGAGAACACTGCTATCTTAACTTCTGAGCCATCACTTTAGGCCATTGCCACTGGAATTTTGATGGACTTATATTTTGAAAATAAACTTGACACAACAGCATCCCCACAAAACTTGTAATCTTTATAAATTGTTTTTTTTGAAATCCTTCCCTTTCTGATCATCTGCACACATAAAGCTTATATTGCTTATGTTTGAGTTAATATCTATGCCCCTTATTGAAATTATGCAAAACCTAAAAAAGCCCCTGAATCTCTGATGGAGGAGGGTCATTTGTCTATCTGTTGCTTTCAATGGTTAATCAATAAAGAAACTGCTTGGCCTGATAGTTCAGAATATAGGTGGGTGGAGTAGACAGAACAGAATGCTGGGAGGAAGAAGGCAGACACAATGAAGCTCCAGCCCAAGATTGATGTAGGCTAGAATCTTTTCTGGTAAGCTACCACCTCGTAGTGCTACACAGATTATTAGAAATGGGTTAATCAAGATGTGAGAATTAGCGGATAAGAGGCTAGAACTGATGGGTCAGGCAGTGTTTAAAAGAATACAATTTGTGTGTTGCTATTTCAGGTGTAAAGCTAGCCATGTGGGAGCTGGGCAGGATGAAAAACAGGCCTGCTCTCCTCATCACTACAAATCTCCTTATTGCCTTCAGTGAGTAGCAAACAATTTTTTTGCACAATGTTCAAAACTGCAGAGTGAATTGTAAGTTAAATAGTCATGAATTGTATTTGCTATACCTAATTGATGATTCATAAAAAAGAAACAGACTTGTTTGTTAATCAGATCCTTTTCTGCTTTTGAAACAGTCTTCTAATTTCAATAATGTATTGATTTGTATGATTGATTCCAATATTATTAGGCTCTTGATGCTCTTGTATCTATTAAACAAAGAAGGTTGCAAAGAATTTCTTATGTGAAGCTTTCAGAAACGGGTTAATAAACCCTATGTTTCGCACACATAAATCTAGTATACTAACATTGCTTACCTTTCAAAGGGTAGAATATGTACATATCCTATTTTTGACAAAAATAGCATTCTTGGGCTGAGAGGCAATGTAAATAGATGTTTTAAATTTGCAAATATTTGCTTTGAACTGACACTAGATTTCTTTATTACCATAACTTGAACATATTTTAATAGATTGCCTTCATCAAAATACAATGGAATAGTTTGTCCTGCTAAAACAAAATTATGAATAAGTAAATATCTCTGATAATAGTAAAGAGAAATATGACATAAATAATGGGAATCTGAAAAGTAATTATAGAAGTTTATGGTTATCAGGTTGAATATAAGACAATATTAAATTTTTACTGGCATTTCAAGAGCTGTCCTAATTAATCAATCAGTAACTGCAGCTGTGATTGCCAACTGCGATTATAATTAATTTACAATATTGATTGATCCTCCAATAATTCTGGTGTATTCTTCCATACAGAGTCTTTACTGCATTAAGTTGAATTTGGGAGGCACACTTATTAAAAGCAAATAATCAAACCCTTAACTCTCATTAGGAATCTCTCTTCAGGGATAAGATTTGTGATAGTGGAATCATGGATAGGTTCACAGTAGGAGATACCCAAAAGAAGACAACATTATGCCAGAGAATATTTTAATATAGCAGACTCATTGCAGAGAGACAGTGTATTTATAATGATTCATTTATTTCAGGCTTACATTCATTACACCCCCTACTAGTTGAGCCTCTTTTCATTATAGCAGTATGATCTCCTCAGTCCAGCTCAATCACTACCTCTTCTAGTCTTACAGGGAGAGAAAAATCAATATTTGTGTTTTTCTATATTTCATGTTAAAAACATGGTTAATTATGCAGCTCTTTAAAGAATTACCATGCCTTTAAGCAGAGGGTACACATCATGAACAAGAAATTCTTGAAAGTAATTTTTGCAAATATATCATGGACCATATTTGCAAATATGTCGTGGGATGCAGTGCAGTCTGGACGGGAGCATGTTGCCATTACAAAATCCATAAATTGCAAGTGGAGTATCTCTTAGAAGTTTTGCACAATGGAAATCGTTAGAATGGTGAGCTTATTGAAAAATTCTGAAAATCTGACTCATTTTCAGTAAAAATGGAGAAGGAGTCTGGATGAACGCTCCCGGGGAAGTGAAACTTTGTCACGATGTACTCAACTGCAGAAATATGAAAGAACCTTTAACAATATAGCAAATCAATGACTTATTATTGAGGAATGAGGCTTCCCATATGTTAGGAATTGATTTAATATACACATTTACATATTGTATCACATACATGATATTGCATTATAGATATAGAATTTTTCCAAATAGCCATATTAAGGAGGCACAGCAATAAGCTCATTTTAACAATATGGAAACAATATTAGAAAGGTTAGTAGCATAATCAGATCCACAGAGTGGGTAATTTACCCTGACAACTTAAGCATAACTCACAGTACTGTGTTTTTTACATGTGGGAAGTTCTTGTTAATTTTCTGGAACCATAGAATGGTAAGTTAAATTTTACTTAACTTATAAAATAGAATGCTCAATTGCCTGAGGAGTTTGCAAAACAGGTTGAACTTGAATACATGTTTTTCCCAAAATCCATTTCTTTATTTCCTTGCCTATTCTATAGCTGTCATTTTTCACCCACTTACAGAAAATGAGAGCTGCACCCATCTTTTCTCAAATTTAACTTCCTTGCATGATATGGGGTCTATTGTTAGCTTCTATTATCTACTTTGACATACTATTATTTAGTGGCTTAGAAGGACACAAATTTGTTGTTTACAACTCTAGGTGGGACAAATACATACTCACCATCATCAGAGTATTGATGAAGGAGTAGTCCCCTTTGGGGACTATAGAGGAGAACACAGGTCCTCATTTTTCCAACTTCCAGAAGGCATGTGCATATCCTGGTTGTTGGCCACTTACTCCATCATCAAAAAAAGCAACATGGGATTGTCATTTCTCCAAGCGTTACTTTGATCACATTAACTTTCCTAAATAACTCACCTACTTCCTTTTTTCAAGAAAACTAAAATGAATTACATACCACGCAGCAAATAATATAGCTTACCCTCCTGTCTCATGCTCCTTAACTTAATCACATTCCCAAGGTCTCTTTTGCCATGCTAAGTGTGAGCCATGGCACTTAGCCATGGGAGTTAGAGTCTGTGGAGCAGGAAATCAATATCTCAAGGATGCATTAGTCAGTTCTATATACCTGCATATGGCTTCTTCTGCAAACTCCTCATCTTCAGATGAATTTTTCCTTCTTGTTTACCAAAACCACATCATATTTTCATTCCTGGGATTGTGCTGATACTGCATCCATGAGAGTATAAAACTTAGATTATTTTCCATACCATTATTATTTATGCCTGGCAAGTACTGAAAAACCACATCAATATCATTTAATTACTTGAATAGGAATTATGGTAGTTGTTAGAATTTATTTCACTTATAATTGCCTGACTGCATTACATTCAGGGTTAGTTTTCACAGTGTTAGAAGGTGCCATGCAGGCTACTGGAAGTAAGTGCACAAGGGAGTCAACTGATGTCTTAGCCAGCTGTGAACTCCATAAATTATAATCATGCTTGTCCTGTCAGGGCATTACCAGTGGTGGCATAGTGGCACCTTTATCTTTGATGTAAGGAAGCTGGTGCCTTGTTGTATTTAAAGTCCTCTCCATGCCTGGTACTGGAATTCTGTGAAAGAATCTGTGGTATTTAAGAAATATTATTTTTCAAAGAAGGTAACAAATAGAGTTGTATACTGAGACCACCATTTGGAGTTTGAATTTATACTTGCTATTTATACATTAATGTAGAACAATTTCCTAAGCATGACTTTATGAAAGGAACATGAGTCAGTTTTATCTTCCTCCTTTTATTTTTATTTTTTGTAAAGAAGTAATTAGTATAATGATCATAAAATTCTTTTATAAATATAAAAAAGACCTGCTGGTGGAGTTCTATAATCTCAGCTACTGTAAAGCTGTCACAAATTGTAATCTCAAAGCCCACAGAGGCTACACAATAAGTTCAAGACTAACTTAGGCACTTTAGTGAGACCCTGACAAAACAATAATTAAAATGATGGGAGTGGGTAATACATCTCAGTGGTAGAGTTCTTGACTGCCATGAAGGAAAACCAGGGTTCAATCCTTAGTATAGTAAAACTAATTCAATAATTAAATAATAATGATATACTCCTTCAATTTGGGGAAATGAAATTGAAATAAAAAGAAGTGCTTTTTCTTACTGTGCATGATTTAATCTGCTAGTTCATCTCCCCGGATATATTTGTCATTGGGATTTAGAAAGTTTGTTATTAGTATCCATCTTACTAACAGGTAAGATTTAAATCCTGAGGTACTTGGTACCTGGCTAACAAAATAACAAAATAGTATTGCCTAAGTGGAAGGATCATGCATGTTACTAAATAATAATACACCCACTTGGTAAACTACAGCATGGACCAAATATAATTTCTATAAACATGAGATAATCAAATAGTTTTCAACCTTCACCATGATTCAGAATTCATTCAACTCTCGCAAATGATTTGGCTTCTACTTAATCCTCTGTTGAATTCATGTCTTATTAATCCTGTACTCTTCCTGAATGATTACAAGTTCTGAGTCACTAATTCTCTAATAAAAAAAAAACAGTTGTTATTCCCTTGACCAAGAACGTGTTTGAAAAACCACATAATATCCTGTTTTTAATATCTTAAAAACAGAGGTAAAACACGAGAAACTAAAGTTACTATAAAATAAAGGAAATCATTTCAATTCAATTATTTTACAAATTACAAGTTAAATTTTAAGACTTCACTGTCTTCTGTGTTTATAAAATGATAAAAAGAATTTTTCTGATTTGTTATAGCCCCATCTTTCAATGTTTACCATTATTAGAGAAACCAAAGAAGTGTCAGGGTCCCATCTTCACACACCTCCCAGTGACAGATAACTAATGGATAGAAAACATGTATTTTTCATGATGCAAAAAAGCTTTCAAGCAGGATGTCCAAAAGAGCCTACATTTCACAGTGACATTCCATAACATCCATCCCTTGTGAATTCAGACCACTTTCCTCCTTCCAGATCATGCAATTGCACACACTTTCTCTTCCCCCAAATCCTTAAATGACAAAGTAGCTTTTAAAGTACAGATGAAGTTTTCAGCCTAGTTGTTCAATCTGCTGCCATTATGGTGACAAATAAACAAGAAAACAAGGACATCCATCACTCTTTAAGCATGGATTCTGACTCTAGCTATAACAAAATAGCTTATGTCTAATACCTGGATATTAGATGTTTTCCCCAACACAGAAATTCTTTTTGTATAAAAATAAAGATTCTTATATCTAGAAATCAATAAATAGAATCATGTTCTTATTTTAATTATGTTTATATAAATAAACTAGTTAATTAAAAAAGACAGAATACAGTTGACTGAACTAATGTTTCATGACAACATGGCGGTAAGCACAATGGGAACTTCAATGGCTTAGAGTTTAAAAACCAGTTTTACAGAGAGAATTACTCATATGGGATTCACCAAAGTGACTCTCAACTCTTGAACTGAAATTGGATGAAAACTAATGTGTGATTATCACATTTTAGAGACATCAAATCCCACAGACCAGTCTATGCTTATCCACATTTTAATAAGTTCATGACAAACATCAAACATTTCTTTTTTGAGGTTCTGCTTGATGAACTAATATTGAGATACATATTGTCTATGAGGTTACTAACTAGAAATTCAAGGTTATAAAGGCAATTCAACATATCCATCTACTAAGTACAAATGGTATCTGATAATATCCATTCAAAGAAAAAGAAGTTTTAGGAAACTACAGGTTTGACAATTTTAATGTTTCCTTGGTCTTTGAAGAAAATGTGAGAGGGATGGATGCAGCGGAGGCATGGTGATCAGAAGAAAGAGAAGACATTTTTAAGCAGCAGGTCTCAATCAGAGACATTCTTCCCACAGTAAACATTGCTGATGACTAGAGTCTATTTTAATTTGGAGCATCATTGCTGCAGAGTTGCTATGGACACCATTTGGAAACCAGTCAGGGAAGCTGCTATATCCAAACAGTGTTCAGAATGTCCCCTTTCAATAAAGAATCATGTAGTCCAACAATTCAGTAGGACCAAGTTTTAAAAAAAAAATCCCTTCTTAAATGTGTTTAAAGAAAAACAACTTTCTTCATAGCAACGTGGAGCTTCTAAACTCTAAAGTTTTCCATTGTTTTGACTTACAAGGCTCATGATCGGTTTTTTCAATGCCAAAAGCCTTCTCTTCTCTTACAGTATTATGCTTCTACTAATCAAACTTGTGAATCCAACTATGTATTTACTTCCTACATTGCATGCGAAAAAGAAATGTCTAGCAAAGATAAGGTTATCTCTGTTTAAAAGTATTCATTTGTTGGAGAGGAGGGTGGCATACACCACGGCTCACATGTGGGGGTGAGAGAATTACTTTCATGAATTGGGTCTTTCTAATCATTCTAGGAATATGAGGATCCATCCTCATTGGCGCAGGATTAGCATTGTTAGGAACAGGAATGGAGAAGAAGTTGTATTTGTACATCTATCACACTTACTACTTCATAATGACTGTAAGTCTCCATGAATTAAGTCCATATTAATGATCATACTAAATAAAAATTTTCTGTATTGTTAAACTGTGACTCTCAACTGCGAACTTAAGATTTATGAAAAATTCCGGAAATTATTACCCCAATAACCCTCACACACACACACACAAAAAAAAAAAAAAGAAGAAATATATTTTTTCGTGTTCATGGGCACTATCTAGAAAATGAAAGATAGAAAACACAGAGAGGAAAGATTTTAAAACCATTGTTATGTGAGCTGACATTAAAACCAGTGTTAACTTAAGTAACAATGATGATGGCTCTGAAACATCTCATATATTCATATAGTGACCCTTAACTGAGTCAGTTTCTCTGTTAGAACCGTGATCAGGTGTCCTAAATTTTAACAATAAAGCTTCTGGTCTTATTCTTTCATATAATATGAACACAGATAAGTTAATTTAATGAGTTACTATAAATGAACAATTGAAGGAAGAAATAAAAATACTGAACCATATTAGGCTATGCATTCTTTGCTCTCACTGTTTCTAAAAAGGAACAAAACAGGGATATTAAAACGTTTATGATGCTTGCAAGCTTCTCTGTGGGAAAGCCTTCACGTGGTCATTTTATACAAATGTCTACTAGCACATGGCTTCCCGCAGCAAGATGAAGCTCAGCAGGAAGAGCATAAAACCCACTTCTTTAAACCACCCAACTCTTGGACAAATAAGAGTCTACTGAGAACATTGGTGTTTTGAAAACCAAATTCTATGAGTCAATGCTTTTCTTTCTTCTTCATTCCTAAAAGAGAATTTTCAATTTTAGAGATTCTAGATAAAACTTACAAATTATTAGAGTATGATTGTATAATAACTATGATTAGTCAAGTATAGAAAATTACTTTTGAAATGCCCTGAAGAAACATTAGATATGTTACAGAATTTTCAATGAGATATTGCAATGTACTTAACTGAATATTTTCAGACATGGTTTTGAAAGAGGTTAATGAATATAGAGGAAAAAAAGAAGCCAAAATTATCTGATTCCAATTTTATTAAGAAAATGAAACTATGTCAGTAATATGGCTTAGCAGACAAGGGCCCTGCTACCAAGACTGACAACATGATTTTTCTCTCCATTCCTCACCTGGTGGAACGAGAGAGCTTACCCTGTAAGGTGTCTGCTTTGCACACATGCCATGACACTTGAGCACTGACAGGTACACACACAAAAAAACCCACACATATGCAGATACACATAAACATGTACCTACACAAGTGCAGACATACACACAGACACATACTCATTCAAAAACACACACATACACACAAACACGTGTGCAGACATGCATATACACACATACCCTTGCAGACTTGCATACATACATACTCAGACATGCACACACACACACACACATGCAGTCACAAATACATGCACAAACACCACACACACAAAATGAACATATTAATTTAAAAAAGGTAAATGTTTATGTAGAAAAAACTTTAATAAAAAATTAAAATAGTAGCTAAGATCCACATATAAGAGAAAACATGCAGGGTTTGACTTTCTGGGTCTGGGTTACCTCATTCAACATAATGACTTCCAGTTCTGTATATTTTCCTGCAAATTTCATGATTTCATTCTTTGTGCTTACCATTATGTTGAATTATTATGAGGAATTTTTCAACTTTTCTTTCTTTCTGTAGTTTTAAGCATGTTTACAATCTAAAATGTTTTACTGCTAAGAGTAAGGAAAATGAAAATTGTTATTTAAACCACCCTGTGGAGAACTTTTTCTTTATCTAATGAATTCTTAAAGCTATATTATTTGCCAACTGTTCTGTTTGGAAACAGGGGGAAAAATGAATGTGTAATAAGTGAAAGCAGCAGACAACAAGATGTGACCAAATCCACAAACCTTTTTTTTTTTTTAAAGCAAAGCAATTTTGTGGCTAAGACAACTGGAATCAATTACAGTGGACTTTCATATTGTAATATCTTCTGAAGCTCAACTTCTAGAACTGGAGCTAGGGACAAAGTCACTTGAGTGGGCAGAGAGACCAAAGTTTAAAAAGAAGGCTGATTTGATCAGAAATTCCTTTCTTTCAGGAATCATTATGCTATTACCCTGTGCTTGAGGACAAGCAGTTTAGGTAGGGTCATGATTTAGCAGTCTCTTGAGACCCTACTGTCTAATTAGCACGACTCACAAAAATCTGAGCTCAGCTCATTGCTCACTGGGCCTACAGGATGAGAATGCAGTTTTTTCTCTACTGTCAGCATCGTGCCTGCTTTATTAGCCCTTTGGTGAGCACGGTACAAACAGAAGTTTATTTTAGTCTCTGAAAACTCAATGGACAAGAATTTGGCCAACATAACAGTACTGACCTATGAGTTGAGAATAATGCAACTCTAATGCTCAGATGCAGGAACAGTTTATATGGCAAGTTATATTTTGTAAGATAGCAGAAAAAAATTATGACATCTTGAAATTTGCAGGCAAATCTACAAAACACCATATTGAATGAGGTAACCCAGAACCAGAAAGGCAAATATATGTACTCACTCATAAGTGGGTTTTAGACATAAAGCAAAGAAAGCCAGCCTACAATTCACAGAAAACCAGCCTACAATTCACAATCCCAGAGAACCTAAACAACAATAATGACCTTAAGAGACACATACATGGGTCTAATCTGCATGGGAAATAGAAAAAGACAAGATCTCCTGCGTAAATTGGGAGCATTGGGACTATTGGAGAGGGTTGAGCAGGAGGGCAGAGGAAGGGAGGGGAGCTGAGAAAAATGTATAGCTCAATAAAATCAATAAAAAAAGATACATCTACTGTTAGTTTGGGGACAGAAGCATACACTGCCTATGAGGGAGAATTTATCAAAATTCCAGTTCCTTAACTTTGTTATTCTCTTGATCTTTAATAAATGCTACTTTTAGGCACCTGGAAGATGCCTCAGTTGGTGGTGTTTCCCATGAAGACATTAATTTGACTCTCTAGCACCCATGTCAAAAGCTTGGTTTCAGTGCTGCTTGTATATAATCTCAGTGTTGCGAGGAAGACAGGAACAGTTCTGGGGACTGCTGGTCAACCAACCTAGGTGTATTAGTGAGCTCCAGGTTCAATGAAAGACCCTCTGAGTTATATCTTTATGGGATTCCTATGTATATTAATCTGTGTGTCTCTGTGTCTATATGTTTTCCCTTTGGATACTTTTCTTCTGTCTTTTGTTTATTTTTGTTTGTTTTGTCCTATTACAGTTTATTTGTTTTCATTTCATTATTATTATTTTTAAGATACCTGCTTTTCTTATTCCAAGGAGAGACAGAAAGGATGTGTATTTTTATGGTAGGGGAGGTAGGGAGGATCTCAGAGGAGTTTGGGATGGGGAACAACAATCAGAATACAATATGTGAAAAAAATCTATTTTCAATAAAAGAAAAGTAGCTGGTGAAAGGTAGAATGCTGAATATTGAAATTGAATATTGAATGTTGGGTGTCTTTCTCTAGTCTCTACCTACCCAGACACGTGCACATACACATTAACATAGGACACACACACACCTACGTAAGGAAACAAGTAAGAGTATAAATCTTTCCAAGGGGTGTTTTTTGCAAATATATGAACATATAACACACACACACACACACACACACACACACACACACACACACACACGGTACTTTGAACCGAAGGAAGTAATTAGGCATATAAAGCCTTCTTAGATATGTTTTTAATGTACCACAATGAGCACGTGTCTAGAATAGTGAGCCAAAGGCATCTTCCTCATCCTGTAAATCCTTATGTTTAATGATTACTAGATATCTCAACCTGGTGTCTCATAAAAAATGTTAGATCACCAAAATATTTTATATGTTGCCTACTAAGTAGCATAGAAACTTGGAGGTCTTTCACACTGAACCATGTCTATTCCACATGTGAGCACCCTCCTGGATACAGGAGCTCCTAGTCCTCGCCAGTCTCCCCACTGCTTCCCCTAACAGGGAACCAAGGGAGTGTCTGAGACCAATAAACAAATTTCAAGGCACTATTTTATTTTTAGCTTAAAATTTTGATGCAAGCAATGGAAATATGCCAATAACATTGACCTGTTAAATCAGCATGTAGAACACTAATCTTGTGATCTCCCCAGATTTCAAATTTAGGGAATGAATATCTAATTTGCTGTGAAGCTTAAGAGACTTCATATTCTAAACACAGATTGGCAGGATCTTTTGCATTTCTGAATTAGTTGAACTATTTTCTATAAATCCAACATCAGAAAGATGGCTTTCCAGAGGGTTTGTGTGTGGACTTACTTTCCAGGATTGTTCATATACAACTCTTCTTGCTATTGTGAATAGTTAGATCCTCTTTTTATTCCCTCTGTCACACTGTGTGGCTTGATAAAAGTAGACTTTGGGAAGAATATATGGCTTATTTTTATAGGGTCCAGATTTTTCAAAAGTAGAGCGATGTGGCCTTAGATCCATAGCTTACATAGGTAAGCATAGGAAGAAATACAAACTGAACTTTAGAACGTTCTGGAAACCAGGCCTTAATATCTGAGTTGATGCATTATAAGAAACCATCATGGGAATAGGTTCTTTGAGTTATATGACCTGTAAGACCATGAGCAGTGAATACCTGTAGACACACCTTTCTCCATTAGTTCTGTTTAGTTTCAACTCCTACACTATTCACATCACTAAAAAGCCTCTGGTGATACTTACGCTGATGTTCAGTTTTGTTTCTTAATTTCTCTGGTTTATGCTAGCATTCTGGTTGATTGTTTCCTTTTTAAAATTATGTTGCATTCTAAGCAGTGCTTTTGAGAGTAGACTCAGGTATTCTTAACAGTATATAATCTGCTACAATCTCATTGGTGGAAATGTTTTGCCCTTCACACATGGGTTCAGATACACAGGGCTCTATAACTTAGAGTGACTTTGGAAGGAAATCCCAATGAAATATTCTGTGTATTGGGTTGTATTGTGGGCACAATTTGTGAAGGATTGTCTTAATACGTTAATTGAAATAAGAAGATACGTACCAATATGGGCTGCACGATACAGTAGGCATGTCTCTGGATTTGGAGAGATGAGGCTGAGCATAGGTAAATCAACCTTATGCAGTCAGTTCTCTCTTCTCATGACTGTGGGTAAACTATCAGTAATCAATTCTAGACCCTGTTGCCTTGACTTTCCCTGCTGTGATGGACAATAGCCTACAATTATAAACTAAGATAGCCTCTTTATTTCTCAAGTCATTTTATGTCAGAATAGTTTATCACAGCAACCCTGATTAAACTAGAACTGACTCTTTCAAAACTTGAATATATATTAGCAACAACCAATAGATTCCATTGAGTTGACTACCAATGACTCTTCTGATTCCAGAAGATGAAAATCTTTTACAATGAGTCAGCAAACAAAAATTAAGATGGCTATTATTTACTTTACACATACCAGGACTGGAATGGGTGCTCTCTATTTGGTATTTAATTTATATTTTATTATAACTGTGTAAGACACAAAGTATTAGTAAGAGAGACTAGTAAATCTCAGAATGGGGTCCAAAGCCCTGCATAGTTAAGAAATCATGAGATATGAGAAGTCATCCAATGCCAAAGCACATTATTTTTCAACAACCTTGCAGTACCTTATTTGAAATGAAATTTATTTGAGTCCTATCAAAAGACAGGGAGTTACAAGTGCACATGTGCACACACACAGAGACACAATGTGTGCACACAAATTCATATATATATATATATATATATATATATATATATATATATATGCACACACATATTCACTGACATTTTATTGTATTTGTATGGTTTAGGGTTTTATTTTATAAAGAATATTTTTGTGGGCTGTTAATCAGTTTAAGAATGGATGATTACAACAATCCAAGAGAACACTGAAGAGATCTCGTTCCACTTAACCTGAAACTTTGCTGAAGGATCAAGTCATCAAAACATCACAAATTCAGATTACAGAGTTCTTATTTCAAACAGTGAACTGTGTTCTCCATGACTTGGGCTATTTCTCAAGCTCTATAAATAAGACAAAAAGATTCCATAGTCTCCTGAAATAGCACCGTCAACCGGAGGTCAAATTTTCAAATATCTAAAATTGGGAGGGGGCATAATTTTTCATACAAATAACCACAAACCAATAGGCTGGAGCAATTATATATGTGTGAATCTTAATAACCAATTAACATAATGCCTAGATATCTGACTCAAGGTTTATCACATATTTCTCTAACTAGTATTAGTCTTGCCCAGTTTCTACTTCTGTCTATCCCTACAGTTTTAAGCAAGTACCTCCACATCTTTATCTTGCATACATTACCATCGATTTTCTTAGGTGTTGGTTTCCAGTCACGTCACTGAGCTCATTTCCTGCCTGAGCACCTTCAGCTCCATTAAGCTTGGTTTTATTTGCTTATTTATTTTCTGTAGTGGATATACCCACACAGTCTGAGCCTATCCCTCTGCTTCTGGCAGATATCCATTTTCTAGTCATTTGTTGGATTTGCTTTCTCATCAACTTCAAGCCTTTGCTCAAATATCACAAAACTCAGGGAAACCTTTAGGTTTCAGAGCAGAATATTAACATGTGGCCTAGAAATCATCTCTGGTTATATTTTGGTGAATAAGGTGGCTGCTTTCTGCTCTTGTCCAAAAGATATTTGCCTGAAGCTAAACTGAAGTGTTATAGATTAACAGTTTTGGCAGAGGCTGTTTCCAAACAACCTTGCACCAACTGTGTTGTGTGGTTATTAGTGGACAGACTTGCGAAGATCTATAATGAAAAGGAGAAAGCTGAGCAAGAAAAAATACAAAATGTGCAGTTGGAGAAGAAAGGGAGCACCAGGAACTGTAAACAGATTACATAAAAGCCTGATGTTAAGTGGAATAAGGGAGTGGTGACCTCAGAGCAAGACCCTGCCCAGCTAAACTTCCAACATGTGCAAAGGAAAAAGAAATTAAAGAACAGTTTAGGACCAGGTGTGCTGGTTAACAACTTTAATCCTTGAACTAAGAAGACAGAAGCTGGCAAATCTCTGAGTTCAAGGCCAGCCTGGTCTACAGAGGATGTTCAAGAACAGCCAAGCTTAGAGAGTAAAGGAAACATCAGAAACAGGTAAAAACATCTTTGAACAATGGGGCCATGTTCCAACCCCAGCAAGCAGCAGACCTTGGCTGCTTTGGCCGTGTGTCTCTGACTTTAGAGCCAAGAATACAGGAAAGAATTTATATATTCTCCTTCTGTGACTAAGAAAAGTCGCTGAGGCCAGGCATGTGTTGGGGGTATCCCTGAATTGAGACCTAGAAAGATCATTGCATGAAACTGTAAAGGTGAAGCCTTGATTGTCTTGTCGCCAAAATGTTGGAGATGACAGAGCCATATGATACCTGCCAATGAAGGCTGCTAAGAGGAAGTGGAAACAGCCCATGAGAAAGAAATGTGTTGTTGTCAACAAAGCAGAAAGGGAGTTGGAAATCTGAAGAGGGCATTGAGAGCAGGCATGGAGATACGGAGTTTGGAGTTGGCCCAGCTCTGATTTTGGTCTTATTTTGGCCCATTGTTTACTCACCGTGCTCTCTTTTCTGAAACCATAATGAATATACCATGTCATTGTATGTCAGGAGTATGGGATTTGTTTTTTAATTTGATTTTATAGGATATTATAGTTAAGAAATTGCTATGAGTCTCAGAAGATACTTATAAACAGTTGTGAGATCTTGATAGACTATGGGACTTCTGAAATTGGACTTAATTGTGTTTTGCATTGTAATATGGTGACAAGCCTACAGGTTATTGAGTGGAGTGTGGTGAGTTGGATTGAAAAAAATTCCTATCATGACTTAACTTTTCTCCTTATTTCTATTGATGCCATACTTTAGAGCATTGCTATAGTTCCAAAAACTTTCGCTCCAGGTTCTAAGTTGATTAAAACTTAACCCAAATTTTGTATTCCTCACTTCTTAAGTCATTACCCCTAGACAAGCTATGGAACTCAGTAAGTCTTTTTTTCTATAAAATAGTCATAGTACCAATATCTTCCATGTTCATATTTTACTCATTTTATTATTGTCTTGTGGTTTCTGAAAATTCTACTCTCACCTATTTCTACTCTACTGTCTGATTTTTTTGTTTGGGAAGCATCTACTAATATAACAGTAGTTCCAGTAATCCTTCTGTTTAGAAGTTTGCCAAGGGCATTTGTCACTTAATATTTTTTTGTATTAAGCTTTTGTTTTTTATATGAATACTTTTGTTTCTTTTTTGATGATTGCTATTATTCTATGTTCCTATTTATTGCTCCTGCATTCCTGTCTGTTATTCACTTTGTCTGTCACTTTATTGTACAAATGATATATTAATTTCCTATAATTACTTTATCTGCTTCTAATGCTTGTTCTCCCTCCTCATATTCTGTTCTATGACTTTTCTATGTACCACATTTTTCCTTGTAGTTTGACATGGTGCCTCATACAAAACAATCTTTTCATGCAGAGGTACTAGGTAGAAAGTTGTGGTGTGGAGAGATCATTCTACCAACCTGTGATTAATTCTTTATATTTTAGGGTTCTATGGTTTTGGACCTTCATAATGGCTGCTCAGTCCTCACTTTTTAGTTGGGAGGTAAGACAATAGACTGTAGTTGGTGTTTTCATGTTTACAGGACAGTTAGGCTAGAATAAAAAGTTAGCCAGTAAGACTACCTTGTTAATTGGATTGAATGGCCTCTCCTAAGGGTAACTAGGGATTGTAGAAATACATACCTAAAAATAAAAATAAAAAAACAAAAACAAAAAAATATTATTGGTGCTAGGTACATATGGATTACCTTGTTTTAAAACTTCTCCTGATGAATATCTTGCATATCACCATAGAAATTTCATCTGGCGATGGATGGAGATAGAGACAGAGACCCACACTGGAGCACCGGACTGAGCTCCCAATGTCCCAATGAGGAGCAGAAGGAGGAATAACATGAGCAAAGAAGTCAGGACCACAAGGAGTGCACCCACCCACGGAGACAGTGGGGCTGATCTATTGGGAGCTCACCAAGGCCAGCTGGACTGTGACTGAAAAAGCAGGGGATAAAACCGGACTCTCTGAAGATGGCAGACAATGAGGGCTGCTGAGAAGCCAAGGACAATGGCACTGGGTTTTGATCCTACTTCATGTTCTGGCTTTGTGGGAGCCTAGCCAGGTTGGATGTTCACCTTCCTAGACCAGGACGGAGGAGGGAGGACCTTGGACTTTCCACAGGGCAGGGAACCCTGACTGCTCTTCAGACTGGAGAGGGAGGGGGAGAGGAGTGGGGGGAAGGGGAGAGGAATGGGAGGAGGGGGAGGGAAATGGGAGGCTGGGAGGGGGTGGAATTTTTTTTCAATAAAAAAAATAAATAAATAGAAAATAATAATAAAAAAACTTCTCCAAGTCTTAATGCTAATGCATTTCTCTTTGCTCCCACTAGGACCATAGTTCAATAGATTCTAGTTGTGGTCTGAGGGATAAAGCTGTGTTGTGGACAGGTAGCACTGTGACAGACCTTTATATTTATTGTTGACAGTTCTGACAAAAGTTAACACTTCAGAAAACATCACATAGATGTAGTTGCATTGGCTATTAAAGCATGGTATATACAATGATTACTTTTGTGTATCCAGTGAACTGCATTATCGATGGTTTGACAGTGTATAATATATTATTTCAAGGTGTGATTTTGTGTTCAGCAAGTGAGCACAGTAAAGCAGCTGGTGGCCCCAGTAAAGACAGTCATTATTCAATATTCTGACAGTGAAGATAGAATAGAACCAGAAAAAAAAAAGAAGCAGTGTCCCTTTTTTTCCTTGATATCATCTTTTCCTGTGTAAGAGTAAAAGTTAACCTGCAAGCCCAACCTGTCCAAGGACCAGGTAACTTCCTGGCATGCTGGAAGTTGTAGTTCTTGGAAAATAACAAAGTCACATGGGAAATATGGTGGCCTATGATAAAAAGCACCTACAACATGTTTTGTGGCCTCTTGCTGGGATTCCAGAGAGTGGACCTGACCAGAGTCCTCCCTAGTCTGTATTTCATTAAAGCTTGCATTACTATGTTGGGGGGAAAAAAAGCAGCAAAGTAAAAAGTATATATATATATATATATATTATGTTTCCTCTAATTTGCAAAACTTAGCTTCCAGTATTTATTCATGTGTTTGTATGCAGGGGCCAGGGAACTAGAAAAGAGGGTAAACGGTTTCTTACAGGCCAGAGCAAGGGCGGTAGGGCATGTTTACTCTGCAAGCAGAAAGGGAACTACTAGTGGGAAATGTTTAAATGGTAAAGGAGATAAAGAGATGAGAAGAAGAACATGGGAGAAGATCAACAAAACCCACACAAATATGAAAAAATCTTTACAGTAATCTATAGCATTATTAGAAATAATCCTTTGTTTTCTGTTTGCCCTCAATATCCTGAGATTTTCTTCCTGTGTTTCCAGCAATAGCCTGGCAGAGTTCCTAGGGTAAAATTTACAAGATTGAGTTGGTCTCCAGTTGTAGAGTCTGACTGGTTTACAAATTGAGACTCATCAATCCATCAATTTTAATTCATGATTTTCTTCCTCATTACAGGCTTTCATGTTGGTTTCTCTGATGGTATCTTATATTGGTAATTTATTACCATTGAAATGTCTTTAGCCCTCAGAGGAGGATCAAAAATATGCACTGTATAAGGAAGTGAAGAATAAGGTAGCTCCATTTATATTAGCCTACCATGAAGTCGAAGGAAGTGGCACATCCAGAAAGATAGTATATAACATGCTTTGCAAAGTTGTAACCAGTATCCAGAAGATAGCCAGCATCAATGAAGAGGAGAGAAATCTATAGATGTGGAGAAAAATTTAAGAAAAATAAAATCTTTCTTGGGGTCAGTAGTCATGTAATATTTTAATTCTTAAGTCACCCTCATCACAGAAGGTCCAAGTAAATATTAAATAGACAATAATAAAATTTTATTTTTATATGAACAATTTTTAATGATGTCACAGAAATATGCTAACTAATCTCATTTTTAATTATTTTCATGGGGTGGAAGAATTGTAAGTGGTTATATTTAGAACTCAATTAAAATGAATAAACTATATTGCAAATGCAAAATGTAGGTAATCTCACTAACTTCTACCTCCCACTCTACTACTGTTCTAATTAATAGGAAGTGTTCCAGCATATTAATGAAAGAATAAGCAAAGCCCTTTCTCTTTTCCATTATTGCGACCATAAGCAGCCTGGGCTCTGAGTAAGTAGGTCATTGATACTAAAGGCAGGGTGTGTTTATTATTCAATGTGGTAGGCTACTGTGACATTTCTTATCATTTCAGCATAACTGTGCCAGAGGGTCTGTAAATAGTATTCGCCAGAGGCAATTTTACACATTCACAGTGTTCTTTGATGTCTAAGCTAGGACCAGCTGATATCCCCTGAGGTTATCTTTCTGCTACTTCCACAGGCTGTGTGTGGGATTACAGAAAAACAAAACAAACACAGATACTTGAATTTTGTAATTTATAAAGTAAATTTACCTTAAGAAAGCCCATGAGTATCAGTCAGTGGTTATTCAATAAACAATAATTGTTGGGGGTGGAGGCACTATCATCAAGGTTGCAAGGAATCATCACAAGGGGGAAAATTTACCTGCAAGAAATATCCTGAACATATCCTACTTTATGTGTCTATGAAGGGAACTGAAAAGTGAAACCCACACATTCTGAATATGAATAATATGTGATAAGGAATTAATATGCATTAAACTCTTATTCCAGTTACTGGTTACAGGACTTTTATGTATCTTCTCTTTTAGTGAGAGCAATATCCAGCCTAAAAAGTCAGTGAGAAAACTAAGTTACAGATAGACTTTCCAGTCAGTAAGAAGTGGCTTAATAAATAAGTAAGAAGAAATGCTTTCTCAGATATCAGTAATTGCTTCTAACATATCCTTAAAAGTGTTTTTCCTAAGAGAAAATGAGTGTGTGTGCATGTGCTTGTGTGTGCATGGGCGTGGTGTTATATACATGAGTATATGTGACATGGAAATGAACAAATGTGCCAGGGTGCAATTGTGGAGGTCAGACAATTGTAATTGTTCATCCTGGTTGTGTGAAGAATAGTTCCTGCTCTTCATTGTTGTGTACACCAGAGGAGCTGCTTTGTGAAATTTTAGCAGTGTCTTTGTTTCCCATGCACTGGTACTTAGTGCTGGTAGCACCAAGTATGGCCTGAGTGTGGCTTGTATGTAGACTGTGAGGGTCTGGACACAGGGTATCAGTCCTTCATGGCAAAATCTGAAACCTGGATTCTAGTCAACCAATTTCTTCATTTTGACTTTCTTGTTGTCTGAACAGTCCTAGGTGGGCATTCCTAATATCCTAAAAGTGTGGGGTGGTGGTGAAAGGGGAAGGCTGGACCAGATGTTGGGTCAATCGCCAGCTTTTCAGCTTCCCTGTCCTGTGGCACCTCAAATCTTGTATTATGTTAATTCTTTGAGTCTCCATTCCTTTGAATAGGTCATAGAACTTCAGAAATTTTACTTTTTCATTCTGGAAGTAAAACCAAGAAGATACAATTTATGTTCACATCTTTCTATAGTTGACTTTTTTTATCTCTCTGTCAGGTTAATTTGTGACAAACATCCATAGAATAACTTTCATGCTGAGGTCATGCCAGCTAGAATGGAATCCAATATTTTCAGGAAAGCATGTGTCGGTTTTGTACAGCTTTACCCATCAAACTTATTTCCCTGTACTTTAGCATCCCTGACCTTATAGACCAATCTGTCTTTAATTGCTCTGAAAAGGCAGGTAAATCCTTTTCCTGTAGACCAAGCTTATTATCACATGTCTGATTCTGCTTTCAAAGATCTACACAATGGCCATTAGCCCTTAGTGATATACTTAGTATTTCATGGCACTATTTTTTTCCTTTCTCTGAGTCAGTGTCTTTGCGAAACTAGTGATTCTCATTGATGGCATATTTTGTCTTGTTTTATTTGAAACTATGGAATACTAAAAGGAGATCCATGAAATGTAGTAAGAAGATATATAATAAGGCAGACAATCAACAGGATTCAATGAGCACCATATTGCATACTAAGAAATTTTCATTATCTATTTTAGTTGTTTATTGGTCTGTCTTTGCCTAGAAGCAATTTGTCTGTATTGTTCTTTAATTCTTATTAACTGTATAAATAATGTTGATAATAATAAGTCATGTTAAGCATATTTTAAATTGGGAGACAGGAAAGTATCAGGTGAAGAAAATTAAAATCAGAATTGTAAAATATATACCCTAGACCTTCTCATGTGTTGGAGGAGAGTCTCTTGTTGGCTCCCCACTGCCCAGCTATCTTAGAAACAAAATAATCACACAGGAACTGTATTAATTCAATCACTGCTTAGCTCATTAGCTCTAGCTTCTTACTGGCTTACACTTACATATTAATTTAATTCATTTCTTTTAATTTGTATATCACCATGAGCTCATGGCTTACCAGCAAAATTTCAGCATGTCAATCTCCAGTGGCCACTCCATGGTATCTCTCCAACTCTACCACATTTCTTCCAGCATACAGTCTAGCTTTCCCCACCTAGTTCTGTTCTTCCCCTGCCATAGGCTCAAAGCAGTTCTTTATTCATTAACCAATAAAAGCAACACATAGACAGAGGGACCTCCCATACCATTTCCCCTTTTCTGTTTAAACAAAAAAGATGTTAACTTTAACATAGGAAAATTAAATATAACAAAACAGTTATCAAGCAAGAATTACAGTTATAATATTTACATTTTATTATAACTAAGGAAAACTATAACTATAAAATTTTCAACTCAAAGACTCCAGAAGGATATAATATTACCTAATTAAACATGAAGTACTTTGTAAGCAACTTCCAAAAGTCTTGAATTGACATAGACATCTCACTACGTGGACAGTCACCCAAAGTTCTTCTGTACCATTGGGTCATCCATCTTCAGCCTACAAGCCCATAATATCCAGCAGACTTTTCCACTAAGCAGGAAAATTCAAGGACAGTTCCACCTATATTAGCAGTTTTGCCAGTCACTTTCTTTTGTATCCTTCACACTGTCTAGTAGAGTCTTTTATGAATCAGGAACCCCAAGGAGCCATCTCAACTGTAGGCAAGTTCACCAGTCATTTCTCTGTGGGTCCTGCAAGTACAGTCAAGCAGTCAAGGCGAGAGCAGTTTCTTCCTGAAATGGCTAACCAACTCCATAAGGAGCCTCTTAAATGCCCATGATCCTCTTGAAGTGGCTTGGTGCTGCAAGGAGCAGATGTGTCTTACTATCATGAAAAGTCCTAATTTCTTAAAATATTTAAATGCCATATTTTGAAGGTTTCTGAAAGATTTGAAAAATACCTATCTGAAATACATCTCTGTACATCTAGAAAATCTAACAAACATGACTACAAACTTGACTATTATAGATGACTATTAACCTATATTTCTTAATTATACATTACATTTTTGAATGAACTACACAATCACAATACCTTAATCAAGGGCAGAAATATACATATAACAATACTGACATTAAATTTGCATTAACAAACCAAGATCCACAGTGATGCTTATCTCTATAGCATATTCCTCTCTAAATATAAACAAACATTTATAAACAATATTTGGGAATTTGGGCACAGTTCTGTTCAAACTTCTTCCTCCTGTTTATTGGGTGAATTAATTTTTTGAGGGTGTTCACAGTGACATCTCTAAGGGTGTGGTCTATCAAACCATATTAGCCTGGAATGAACCCACGGGTTCTCATCCTCTGTGGAAAAAAAAGAACCTCTTTTCCAAAGCAACATATCCTGAGACCCAAATTCTGAAATCAAGATAACTTTATAATATACATGCTGGTTTAGCTTAGCAGTCCATACAATGAAATGTCTCTCTGTACTTAGCTCCTTCACAGTCAAAAAATTTAAAGATAACACAATAATATACATAATCCAAACTCTCTGTGAATTTTCCATTTTTACACGGCTTATTTTTCTTTACTCCTTTTAACCTATGACTATCTGCACTCTGTCTCTGTAAAGACTTTACCCCTTTTTTAAAGCATTACCTTTTTATGGCTGTCTATACTCTTTTTCTTCCCTCCTTCAAGCCTGCTGTACATTAATTCAACACTATGTCATTGGATTTGTCTTTATTGCATATCTTTTATTCTTTACTGTCCAGGAGCACTTTTTAAAATGCTAAGCACTTCTTTAAACTTAAGTGTTAAACTGTATTTCTGTGTCTAGAATTAAGCTCTCTCAGTTTTTTAAGAGGATTTAGTCCACCACATTGGTGTGACAATTTCTTGGAGTAAGGGAGAGTTGCTTGCTGGTTCCCAGATGCCAACTAGCTTAGACCCAAAATAATCACACAGAAACTTTATTGATTCAATCACTGCTCTGTCAATTAGCTCTGGCTTCTTATTGGCTAACCCTTACATATTAGTTTAACCCATTTCTATTAATTTGTGTATCACCACATGACAGTGGCTTACTGGCAAAGTTTTTGCATGTCTGACTCTGGCAGCAGCTCCATGACTTCTCTCCAGCTCTACTTCCTTTCCCCCAGAATACAGCCTAGCTTACCCTATCTAGTTCTGTTCTTCCCTGACATAGGCTCAAAGAGGTTCTTTATTCATTAACCAATGAAAGCAACACATAGACAGAAGGACCTCCCACAGAGCTAATGTTATTGAAGCCCACTTCTGGCCTTGAGCCTATGATTTATTTTATGCAAGGAAGAGTAGAGAATGTGTTAGAATTGCTTAAAATTTCGTCTTATGACCTAAATCTTGAAGATGCAAATTGTCTAGAATTAGGAAGAGTATAGCATTGTCTTTTTCTAAGGCTTGAATCTGTAGTTGAGGAAAAGAAAAACTTCAGCAATCTACATCATTATACATATTTGTGCCCTGGTGGAATTGACAGTGTTGCAGTCATTTTAGCAGTGCCAGTTAATTGGCTCAATTCTGCTGATAAAAGGATGGTGAATGATGGCACACTTCAGTTTTATAAATACACAAAAATATTCACTCCAATGGTCTGGCTCCCTAGCAACAATCTTTATAAAAATGAATACTTTCTGTGGTACGAACAAGCATTTCAGCACCTAAAAATTAACAACATAAATGTTTTCCTCCTACTCTCCAACCCTAATGAATAGGAAACCTCCTTTTCCTGGAAAAAAAAAAGAACAAATCAAGCACAGAATTTTCATTTCTCAACTTCGTGTTAGTGGTGATGACCATTTGGAAGGGTCTTTGGGAGAAGCCTTGATGCTTGTTTTTCTTCCTGCAATAGACCCCAAAATGCCCCTGAGATTTAATTATCTTTCTACATTCTTGTTCATTATAAAGTCACTTACTCTTTTATTGTGTTGCTGTATTGAAAAAAAAAATTTCAGTAGATGCATTTTTTTTCTAATGGTAAAGGCAGAGTGACTTCAAAGATGAAGTGATCTTGCTTTCTTGTCTTTGACAAAAGAGACGAATGCTTTATTAGTTTCAAGGTGATGTGAAAACATGGGAGTGGGGCTCATCTAGGGAGAGTCTGAATTGGAAATAGGCTTCAGTCCCTTCAGTTGTCCTGTACTCTTGTCTCTGTTCTTAGGCTCATTTTGGTTTCTGGTTGTATACAATATATGCAGTTTTCTTCTTTAAAAGAGATGTTATTTCATAAAAGTAAAAATTGTTTGCATGAACTTTAGATAAGATAGATTAAAATGTACATCAAAAGTATGCTGTTGATGTGGGACCCTCACCCCTTATTCTCAAAGGGATGAGAAGGAATTTTCTAGCAAAATGTTTTAAAATTAGAAAAACAGACTAGACTCACGTTCCCAGAAAGACAGCTCTTTTCTTTCCCCCTCCCACCAGGAAGATTCCAAATACAAGGACACTCAGCCTAGCCTAACCAGCCACCTGGTACAGGCTGATAAAGATGGCCTGACTCAGAAACAGGAGGGCCTTGCAAAAAAAAAAAAAAGAAAAAAGAAAAAGAAAAAGAAAAAGAAAAAAAAAGACTAACTGGCATAGCAGGATGGGACAGAGCAAAGGTCTTGTACCCATGCCAAAGCAGCTTCAAAATACTTATTTGTAGTTACATCTTTAAAAGCTTACCCCACAGAGGAGCTCTAACTCTTCTCTATATCTCTGCAGTGGGGGTTAGAGATGGGTTCTGAACTGGTTTGTATTATGCTAAATAAACCTCTCTGGTGGTCTCTCTGGGGGTTGTAATCTGGGCACAACAGATGATAGAAAATCAAGACAGGCTTGCACTTACTGATCTTTTCAGAAGAAAAATAACCAGGAAAGCTATTGAGAAGTAGAACACAATTCATTTGGCATCATTGTTGTTGCAGTTTTAGTTTTCTTTTCTTTTTCTTAGTTATGCCTTTCACGTTCTGATAGAATATGACTGCCCATACAAATTCAGAGCTATAGTTTGAACATTTGTGAGCCTCAATGAGTCAAGCATTGACATGTTAGTTCATAGGATAATGGTATTAAGTAATGACATTTTGGGTATATTTAAAAGGGAGTTATGGGGCAGAGCACTTATACCAGAAATTTGACATAAGCATTCTACCATTCTAAGATGGTGGGGGAGAATTGTCTGTATTCTGTCAATCATGTATTTTAATAAAATACTGATTGGCTAAGCAGGAAGTATAAGCGGGTCAACCAGACAGGAAGTAGAGGTGGGGCAATGAGAACAGGAGAGTGCTGGAAAGGAGGAAGCTTATTCCTCTTATTCCTGCTGAGACCACAGAGAAGCAAGATGGAACCTGCCCGGCTGAAAAAGGTACTGAGCCACATGGCTAACATAGATGAAAATAATTGGTTAATATAAGCTACAAGAGCTAAGAAGAAGACTGAGCTAATGGGCCAATCAGTTTATAACCTATAATCTGTGTGATTTTCTTTGGGGCTTGCTGGCTGTGGGGTACCAGGTGGGACAGAAACCCCAACAAGCCAGCCCCCTCATGCTACATAAGACAGCAAAAGTCTGCATTTATGGAGCAGGGATAGACTTTTTCCTGATTTCAAATCAGCCAAGACCTTGATCTTAGACCTCCAGCTTCCCAATCTCTGAGAAATAAATTTCAATCATTCATGCCTACTTTATAGAAGTTTGTTGTAGAAGCTTGTACAGAAAGTAGTTTTGATGACTTTCCTACTTAGAGATATGGAGACTTTCATTGTTTGATTGTTAAAGTCAAGGAAAACTTTGATTCTGTGGCATCTCCTCTCTCTGTTGCCTGTGGGCTGGGCATGGGCCTGAGAGTCAAGCTGGAAAGTCATGGCTGCTCTAGTTTCAATTGCATAGATAATGAGGAGGAGTGAGTGTGAAAAAAAACATCAGAAAAATAAAAGCTTGGGGAGAGGGGAGAAAAAATAAGGCATAAGAATCCATATTTCTGCTGATGTGAAAATCAGTAGAACATGGAGAGAAATATTTAAGAACAAAGTTAAATAATTTAATTGATGTTAAAAAATATTTATTTGAGCCTCACTTCAGCCTATCTTGGAGAGTAGCTAATTATTCAACTGTTGATTAATTAATTTCATGTTCCCTCTCTTCTAATATTCATTTATTCATATGCTCATCCATTCACTCATGCTAGGCGATCATTTATTTATTGAAACAATATAGAATTGGAAGTAGATAGGAGCATGTAGGCAAGAAATGTATTCAGAATAAAGCTGAAGGTTAGTGGAAATATTGAGCAGCAAATGCTTTCTAACTGCTAACATATACATCTACAACATAATAAATCAAAAGTTAAGCTCTTCATTTTCTACCAGAGTCTGTTTAATATTTTTAGTGTTTTTTTATGTGCTTATGGTCTTGGGACAATAATCAAGAACTTTTAAGATGCTAAACTATCACTTACACTACTGAACACAGTATAGATTGCTTATAGGAAAGAAATATGTCGAATGCAGGTACTGAAGGAACTGGGTCCTCCCTATAAAATAATTCCTGCAACTATCCGTACATCCAAGAAAGTGTTTTGCTTTATCCTTAGCATTATCAAACTGACAAATGAAGAGAAAGAAGAATATAGTGAATGTCTGTAAAGAACATTTCTAGAAATGGCACTCCACTTCCTACTACTTAAAACTCTGCTAATTGGGGGCTTTGAGAAGATATTTGTCTTTTGGTTCAGTCATGTGCTTTTGTAGATAAAAGGTAAGTAAGGCCCTTAGACCCTAAACAAAAGGCATAACTGGTCTGAGCCTTATCGTTTAGATAGATGCTCCTAGGAATTTATCCAGGTAAACTAACCCCTCTAAGAAATGAAAGCATGAGGTCAAGACTGAAGGATGCCTGTGAAACTAGAATTCTCTGTTTAAACACAGAAAATTTATGGTCATTTTTGAAATGACTCAGGACTGGGTTCTTTCTCTTAAAGACTGACATTGCTTTCTTTGTCTACATTTTATGAGTTGATGGTGACAAAGTGTTGTGAGATATTTGAGTGAAGCTTTCACGAACAGGCAGAAGACCCTTCATTACAAGGCAACACTTAGGGTGCTGTATGATGGAGGAAGCCAAAGTAAAAGGCTAGCAGAGAGTGGGCTGGGGAATTCAAGTTTCTCTGTCTTCACCTTTACATGCTGGTATTGTTTAAACATGGAATACTGATTAACTATGAATTATAAAATAAAGCCCCCTGTTCCACAACATTATAAATATATCCAACAATAAAAGGAGAGACAGAATGTTTTATATACCAAGTTGTCTATAAAATTTTCGATAAATGATTAATTCTTAAAGTAAAGATGTGCATTATGTGGCCTCTTAACAGTACACTGATTGTAGATTTTAGAAATATAAATGTTCTTATGTAGAAATTTAGCCACTGATGCCACAGTAAACAGCAAGTAATTTTATGTCCACTTTGCGTGCTTCTAAATGAAGCAGAAACTTAAAAGAGCCAGTTTACATTAAACAAAGTAAAAAGTCAATTGCTATATTTCACTAAACTTTATTCAATGGACCATTTCTGTTTATATCACCCCAAGTACCAATTAACTCTAAAAAGAAACTAATAAAATCTCTTTTTTAATTTAATTATAACTTGAAAAACAACATTAGCATTGATGGAGGAAGGTCATTGGTTAATTAATAAAGAAACTGCTTGGCCCTGATAGGTTAGAACATAGGTGGGTGGAGTAAACAGAACAGAATGCTGGGAGGAAGAGGAAGTAAGGTAAGACGCCTCAGACAGATGCCATAGCTCTGCTCTTTGAGGCAGATGCGACGAAGCTCCGACCCAGGATGGACGTAGGATAGAATCTTCCTGGTAAGCACACCTCGTGGTGCTACACACATTAATAGAAATGGGCCAAGCAGTGTTTAAAAGAATACAGTTTCCATGTAATTATTTCGGGGCATAAGCTAGGCAGGCAGCTGGGAGCCAGGTGGCAGGAATGCAGCCCGCAGCTCCTACTACATAGTATGTGCAAGGTATTGTGTAGACCCACTGCATGCTGTAATCTATTTAATATTTAATCTATTTCAATTATTAAACATAATAATGTTAATTTCAACATTATTCCCATTTGACAGATGAAAAGTCACAAGCTAAGAAATGAAGCAGTATATATGGAATCAAAATGTATCTCTATCCAAGTGTAAAGTAATGTTATTGTCAGCAGTGACGTGTGACTGCCTTAAGTAAGAATGTATCTTAGGTGTAAGAAAAGCATCTTTTATGCTCCTTTTGAACTTTAAATAATAGTTTTTCATAAATCAACTATGTTGGTGTTCTGACTGTGTTAGGAAAGTTCCACTGTAGCGGATACATCAAGAATATTAACATTTTGTAGCAATGACTTGTAACATACAAGGTGAATGAATTTATGTGTTATATTCAATAGGAAAAAAACAGTGATGATGTAGCAAAGTGACTAGAACATGTGAAATAATCACAAACCTTCTTAACCATTTTATCAGTAGCTGACTCTCCAGAGTTAGTGGGTCCTACATAAGAGTATCAAGTTGAACTCAAATATGAACTTAGAATAATTGAATCAAAAATGCAAGTATTTAAACCTCCTCAAGTTGTCTGTTGCTGCTGATGGTGGTGATAATTATTGTACTGCTGATGATAATAATTCAAGTGATAGAATTAAGAGATAATTGAGCAGAGTGTGGATTTTTTATCACTCATGTTACTAAATCAGTAGCCTACACTTTACTATCAAGAGATAAGGACTCTAGTTTATCACCTAGATTAGGTAGTTTTGAAATTAAATATTGATGCTATTCCTGACTCTGCAAAGCTTTTCATCCAAGCAAGTCGATGTCATATTCACCCTCACCATCATGAGAATCTGTTTTGTGTTGTTAGAACAGGATGGTATAATTCTACAATATTTTAAAAAAGAAATAATATAGGGACAAGATACACATGAGCAGTTGGCAAAAACAGATGTTGGGTGATGTTTTGGATATAAAGGAACAAAGAACATTTGGGGACATAATGGAATTTTTTAGAATTGTGGTTGGGGTCAAGTCGTAGCTCCTAGATGTGCTATGTTCTTGTCAAAACATTTAGTTCTTTGTGCCCAAAAGTGGATTTGATGAAGCAGAAGTTACATTTGTAATTTTCCTTGCAGATTCTTGGTTAGACTACAGAAGCCAAAAAGTGGTGAAGGAGGGTCTTCTGTCTATGTGTTACTTTCATTGGTTAAATAAAGAGACTGCCTTGGCCTTTTGATAAGACAGAAAATTAGGTGGGTGGAGTAGACAGAACAGAATGCTGGGAGAAAGAAAGCAGAGTCAAGCAGATGCCATGGCTCTCCTCTCCAAGATGGACATAGGTTAGACTCATCTCAGTAAGCCACAGTCATGAGATATACAGATTATTAGAAATGGATTAATTAATATGTGAGAGTTAGCCAAGAAGAAGATAGATATAATGGGCCAGGCAGTGTTTAAATGAATACAGTTTCCATGTAATTATTTTGGGTAAAGCTAGCCGGGTGGCGGGACTAGGCCTGTTCTCCTTATCACTACAAAAACAATCCTTCCTGTAGTTTCTCTCTCTCCATTTCTCCAGTAGAAAGGATGAGCTATGCTTTAAAAGTAGAAAGTAATAACTGCTGCAAGGGAAAGAATCTGTATTTTCCAGAATGCACTACATATATATGCATGCATAATAATTAAAGAAGAAAAGGTCATGAATAAGAGAGGGTAGGGGAATATGGGAAGAGTTGGACGTAGGAGAAAGAGAGATGGAATTAAAATTAACTGAATAAAGTAACAAAGTTACCCATTGTTACAAAATACCCACAAGGGGATCACTTGTTTTTGAATACAAAGGGAAAACATGAAAGTAGCATTTACTCCCTCCAGAAATCAAAACAAGCACTAGAGCCACTTCCTGACAAAACTAAAGCAACACAGCACCCTAGACTCATTCTAAATAAATGAACCTGAAAATGTAGTTTCTTCCCTTATTGCATATCTGTGAGGGTGGCCTTTGCACTACAGAATCATCTATACACTGCTCATGAAGACAGCAGAAGGTAGAGATGCTCAGCAAGATAATACTGACTAGCTGACAAGAGGAAAGATGCCTGGAGACTGGATACCAAATAACCCAGGGAGGTAGAATTAAAGGATAGGGGGGTACTCCATTAAGTATTCCAATTCACCACAGGCTCATGAGAACATTTGAAACAACTGCTAAGTAATATCTTGGGAAACATACATGGATCACCTTGAGACGGGGAAATAGACAAGATTTCCTGAGAAAATAGGAAGTGTGGAGTTGGGGAAAAAGGGAGGGTAGAAGGGAAGAAAGAGTGGAGAAGAAGATGGGGGAGGAGAACTTGAGAGATCTGAATGGTCAAGATGTGGGAAGGATAGTAGTGCCAGAGAGCTAAGAAAGAGATATCTTGATTGAGCAAGCCATGTGGGACTATCAAGAAACCTGGCACTAGAGAAATTCCTAGGAATCCACAAGGATGGTCCCAGATAAGACCCTAAGCAGTAGTGGAGAGGATACCTGAACTGGCCGTGCCCTGTAGTTAGATAGATGACTATCTTAAATGTTATCATAGAACCTTCATCCAGTAACTGATCAACGTAGATGCAGAGATCCACAGCAGAACACTGGGACAAGCTCCTAAAGTCAATACAAAGAGCAGGAAAAGTGAGAAAATGAGCAAACAGGTCAACACCAGGATGGGTATACCCAATTGAAATACATGACCTGAGGTAAGGGGAGCCCACCAATTTCAGCCTGACAGCAAGGGAACCAGCATAGTCCCACACTAGGTCCCCTGAATATGGGTCACAGGTGTATGACTGGGGCAGACTATTGGGCCACACTGGCAGTGAGACCAGAATTTATCCCTACTGCGTTTACTGGCTAGATATAGTGGGCTGGACCTTGGCCATACCTGAAAGCAATGCACTAGACTTTTTTGATTCCCCATGGAAAGCTTTACCCTCTCTGAGGAGTGGATAAAGCGGTATTATTGGGGGAGGGAGTAGGAGGAGGGGTGGGAGTGGACACTGGGACTGATATGTAAAATAAGAAAACAGATTTTTTAAAAAAAAATAAACTTAAAAAATACTTTGGAATTCTTAGTGATAGTTCAATTTTGGTTTTTCTCTGTTGTCCTATTTTGTCTTTTTATTTTATTATTTATTTTTTTTTTTTTTACTTTTGCACATTTTTATTCATTTGTTTCAATTTATCGGCCTCAACCCATGGCCTCGGAGTACATGTGCATGACAAAATTATCAGAAAACAAATTATAAATAGAAATCACGGACCTCGTTCACAGTCACTGAACTTTACCAATGGCTTGACCCAAGACCCCAGGACTAAAGGCCAATCATCTCATACTGTGTTTGTTCTTAAGCCACATAAATTTCTAAATAAAATTCCTTAAAAGACCCGCAAATCCTTGGTTATAAAGCTGGACCTTATTAACTGACTGCTGTCTGCCAAAGTCATAGAAATTTTAATTATGAGATAAAGATACAAAATCTATTAAAATCATTCTTTACAAAACCAGTCCCTAAATAGACTTCCTTATAATTTAATTTACACCAAAATATACAATTGAATACATGAGAATCACTATTCTTAAACTAATTTCATTTTAAGAAGTATGGTACCATTTCAATATATGTCTTCATTTTAAATAATCAAAAGGTCTGATCTCTAAAATATATAAAGAACTCAAGAAACTAGACTTTAAAATGCTAATTAACCCAATTAAAAAATGGGGCACTGATCTTAACAGAGAATTCTCAACAGAAGAAGTTCAAATGGCCAGAAGACACTTAAGGTCATGCTCAACTTCCTTAGCGATCAGGGAAATGCAAATCAAAACAACTTTGAGATACCATCTTACACCTGTCAGAATGGCTAAAATCAAAAACACCAATGATAGCCTTTGCTGGAGAGGTTGTGGAGGAAGGGGTTCCCTCATCCATTGCTGGTGGGAATGCAAACTTGTGCAACCACTTTGGAAATCAGTGTGGCGATTTCTCAGGAAATTCGGGATCAACCTACCCCTGGACCCAGCAATACCACTCTTGGGAATATACCCAAGAGATGCCCGATCATATGACAAGGGCATTTGTTCAACTATGTTCATAGCAGCATTATTTGTAATAGCCAGAACCTGGAAACAACCTAGATGTCCTTCAATGGAAGAATGGATGAAGAAAGTGTGGAATATATACACATTAGAGTACTACTCAGCGGTAAAAAACAATGACTTCTCAAATTTTGCATGCAAATGGATGGAAATAGAAAATACTATCCTGAGTGATGTAACCCAGACCCAAAAAGATGAACAAGGGATATACTCACTCATAATTGGTTTCTAGCCATAAATAAAGGTCAGTGAGTCTATAATTTGATATCCTAAATAAGCTAAATAAGAAGGTGAACCCAAAGAAAAACATATAGCTATCCTCCTGGGTAGGGGAAGTAGACAAGATTGCCAGGAAAAAATCGGGATCTTAAGGGTGAGGTGCGAGGGGGGTAAGGGGAGATGGGAAGAGAAAAGTGAGAAGGGTAGGATGGGGAGAACTTGGGGCAACGGGATGATTGGGATAAAGGAAGGTTGGATAGGGGAGCAGGGAAGCACATATCTTAATTAAGGGAGCCATCTTAGGGTTGGGAAGAGACTTGGACCTAGAGGGGCTTCCAAGTGCCCAAGGCGAGGTCCCCAGTTAGTTCCTGGGGCAGCTGAAGATAGGGAACCTGAAATGATCCTATCCTATAGCCATACTGATGAATATTTTGCATATCACCATAGAACCTTCATCTGGCGATGGATGGAGATAGAGACAGAGACCCACACTGGAGCACCAGACTGAGCTCCCAAAGTCCCAATGAGGAACAGAAGGAGGGAGAAGATGAGCAAGGAAGTCAGGATTAAGAGGGGTGCACCCACCCACGGAGACAGTGGGGCTGATCTATTGGGAGCTCACCAAGGCTAGCTGGACTGTGACTGAAAAAGCAGGGGATAAAACCGGACTCTCTGAATATGGCGGACAATGAGGGCTGCTGAGAAGCCAAGGACAATGGCACTGGGTTTTGATCCTACTTCATGTTCTGGCTTTGTGGGAGCCTAGCCAGTTTGGATGTTCACCTTCCTAGACCAGGATGGAGGGGGGAGGACTTTGGACTTTCCACAGGGCAGGGAACCCTGACTGCTCTTCAGACTGGAGAGGGAGGGAGAGAGGAGTGGGGGGAGGGAGAGAGGAGTGGGGGGAGGGGGAGAGGAGTGGGGGGAGGGGGAGAGGAATGGGAGGCTGGGAGTAGGCGGAAATTTTTTTTTCTCAATAAAAAAAAAAAACACCGATGACAACTTATGCTGGAAACGATGTGGGATAAAGGGAACACTCCTGCATTGCTGGTGGGAGTGCAAATTCGTACAGTCCCTTTGGATGTCAGTGTAGCAATCTCTCACAAAATTAGGAAATAACCTTCCTGGTTCTAGGTTTTAAACCAATTGTTATTAGTTTGATTATTTAAAATGAAGGCATATATTTTGTCTTTTTAAAATAATTACGATTTAATTTACTTAGAGTATACATAAATGTTCAAAGAAATAAATTTTAATGTTAAAGTTTCCTGAAATTAAATTTATGTAAGAAACTGAAGGTGGCTTTGTATGATAACAGTAAGGGAAAGCATTATTCATGATATTGAGGGAGACTTCAAATTATAGCCTCTTTTCTTCCTACAGAAGGTAAACCCAATCTACCTATGTCAAAGGAGTATTCTCAGTTTTTTGTTATGGAGAAGGATGTTTATAGGGATATAATTTAAAAGTAAAGTAAGCTGATTTTTTTTTCTAATAAAATGTGGTACATTTATACAATAGAGTACTACACAGCAGAAAAAAAATAAGAACGTCTTGAAATTTGCAGGCAAATGGATGGATATAGAAAACATCATATTGAGTGAGGTAACCCAGACCCAGAAAGACAATTATCATATATAGCTCAATAAACACAATAAAATGAAGTAAAATGAGAAATCTATTCAATGCATTTTTTCCTACCATGTAACACATAGTGACCATTCAGTGTGCCAGTTGTTTAGTGGAAGGCCTGGGGAGGATTCGGCATTATATTCTCCTTTGAAATATAAAATAAGAGGGGTAATGTTTTCCTGTAAATAAGATGCAGCATTCAAGCAACTCTCTTTGCCCTAGTGCCTGGAAGTGGTGCCTTCTTATGCCTGAGCAGGGTTTTCCTGCCTGCCATCTTTGATACAGCTTATCATATTCTTTTGACTTGGAAGGCCACTTCATTATCTTGTTACCTCAAAGTCTGTCTGCTGTAGCCACTGAACCACCAGTATGTTCTTCTATCCAACATCCCATGTGTGTGTCATTGCACGGTATGCAGACTCCTCAAGGCCTACGCTCTGAGTTTTGTGCTTACTTTCCCCTGAGTCACAGGTCAGGCTCATAGCTATCATACACCAAATCCACATATGTAATGTATAGTAACATGAGACTGGTGTCAAAAGTGTCTAATAGTTGAATGGGAAATGCTATTACTAATTATACTCAGTGTACTATCCTTGTAAATATTACAAATTTTTAATTCAGAAAATAAGAAAATGTATAGGCTACAGCACTGAGGTTGATTAATGTAATCTTTATAGACTTAAACTTCAAATATCCACAATGCTATGATTCTTATTCCGCCCAAGAGAGCAATAAAATACTGCAGCTTACAAAAATTTGTTTATAGCATTCAAACAAATTAGCAGATTATTACAGGATTTGTAAATTATCATTTCCAAAGACTATTGAGAGAGCTGACGTAGAAATTTAATTTCTTCAAAAACCTTTTAAATTTATAAGCATATATACTTTACATATGTGGATTTGGTGTATGACACACACTCATATACATATATAGATTTGAATAAAAAGTGAGTTTTGAGTAAGAATATAGTTAGATAATTTGCTACCTATATTAAGCTGAAGGTCAAGTGAGGGTATGTTGAAGTCATAACTAGAGAAGTCGAGGAAAACCGGAAAGATGATAACCCTTATTTATGGTATTCACATACCACAGGTCATCTGAATGCTAAAGTTACCCCTAAATCAGAATATGATAGCATTGCCCCATGGCTAACACAATTTCACCACAAATCACCAAGCAAAGAGGCTTCACTATATCCTGGGATATTTTTATATGGTTTTTATTCATTTCTAGTGCTATTACATAGGACTCTTTTGTCACTAAGTGACACATTGCTTCTGTGGTCATTGTTGCCAAAAGTTACCCAAAATTCATAATGTCTAATATATCCACCATTTACTGTTGAAGAAGTAACTCAACATGTTCTGAAGTTTTCTTATGGAAATCATGTTAATTTTTTAATTTGTTCATGTTCCTTGTGTAGCTACAATCATGGCATGATGTGTTGCCCTCCACTTCTTCTAATTGGCCAGCACTTTCTTCTCAGGTTGGCAAACTTGTACCAGAAAAACCATTAACATAAATAGAAGCACTTAGCAGGTCTGTAGTTACAATGACTGCCAGGCCAGGTAGGTTCTCTAAACATATAACCTGAGGGGGGCAAAGAACTTTGTAGCCCCTGTGTTCTTTCAAATTCCTTAACTGAGTGCATGATGATATTTCTCTTTTGTGGAAGTATGTAAAAAATCATATAATGATGAAATGTGAGTGCATTGTTGACTTTTCAATAAATATATGTGAGATTGTTTCTTTGTAAGTGTTCTCTGTTAAGCACAACATAATTTTGTAAGAAAAATCGATTTGGTGATTTTGGATCTTATCATCTAGGGCCATTTATCTATGCATGACTTATTTGGATTAGTTAAAAGGTTTGTCAAAAATGTAGAATTCTGAGCTGAGAAGATAGCTTAGTTTGCAAAGTGTTGTCTTGCAAGCATGAAGAACTGAGGTAGACTCCCAGAACCTGCCTACCCCTCCCACCACACAGACACAAATCTAGGTCGATTTGTATGTGCTTATAACAGAACTGGAGAGATAGAGACAGATAGGTCCCTGAGGCTTACCACTCAGCAAGAATAGCCTTTTTGGTAAGCTCTCAGCCATGTGACCATGTAAGAGACGCTGTCTTAAAATATAATGTTGGGATACTCATGAGGTAAGATGCTCAAGGTTGACCTCTGGCCACCAAATGTATGTGCATGTAAATGTGCATGTACCAGTGCATGTATATACACTAGCAAGCACATGAATAAAAAACACAGTAGGAGGAAGGCCTGAGTTGTAAGCTGGGTTTCCTTTATAGAGAAAGCAGTCTAAATAGAAGGAACAGAACTATACTTACTGGATCTCTCAGCCAGAAAAGCAGCAGTAAAATGCAAGGGGCAGATGTTGGAAGATGTGAAAGTAGAAACTGGCATCAATCAAGCTCATGATAGGCAGCTAATGGGTGGGCAGACCAGAGATTTCCCAACAGCCCTAAACAGGCCTTGATAAGACTTGTATCTCTCATTTCCAGTGGCCAGTGTCCAAAACTTTATAAAGGGACACTGGGAGGAGCTCGATAGCAAAGCTGTCAACACACAGGGTTCTATTCATTAACCTCTGTAGCGAGTTGTTCAGAGCCCCAAGATGGAATAGATGCAGCCTTTCTGGTTAGACCACAGGAAGGACAGAAACATTAAGTAATGCATCCCAAGAGTCCTTGGTGGTTCTTTTCTTTCACCTGCTTAATGCCCTGACTGCCTTTTAGGCAAGACACCTGACTGATTTTTCTATCACTCTTTAATAGTTAATCCCCACCTTGTCTGTTAAAATATTTCAGCAACTCCCTCAGGCCAGATAAATCCAACTAAGTTTAAATTAGATGCCTCGGCACCATCAGTCATCCAAAAAGCTTCCAGACAGAGCTAACACACCATCTCACTCATTATAGACAGAGGGTCTCAAATGAAACCCCTTAATGGGCCTTCTTCCTGACTCTGGGGCACAGTGCAATACATTTGTACTACACCTCAGTAGGAATTTCTTCACAGCCCTTAGGAAGGAGAATTTCATATTAACATGAAGCCTCAACATTTCTCAACACTGTAAAACTCTGCTTTTAGCAGAATGCTGTCAGCAGTGCAGAAAATCTGATCCTGTTACTCCTGTGCTAAAACACATTTAAGGCCTCCTAACATCTCTCACTGCATGCTGCCCCACTTTCCCTTGCTGGAATGCAGAGGCTAGTACAGTTTAGACAGACCCATCTTTCCCAGTCTTACCTACTCTGCTTCACAACCCCAAACCATTTATATCCCCAGCCAAACAAGTCACAAGCTCCTTTGTATGGAAAATATCTTCTCATCCTCCAGCTCCATTTCCTGAAATTATACCCATCCTTTAAAATCCTTATCAACTTCATTTCATTGTGTGTTTAATCCCCCTTTTCTCACTTTGTAGTAATCATACCCTCCTTGAGTCTTTCTTATATCTTTCATCTGTATAGTATCAAACATTCTCCAATGGGCAAGAAACAGTGTGATGATTAAACAAATGTCAAGCTTTCCTGGAAAGTTCAGAAGAACCAAGTTTTTTATTTCTTAACTGCTAGTTAGAGCACGTTTATATTGACCTTGGTGGAAAAAAAAAACATCTCTGGGCAAATGATATTAATATTAGTAACTCCAATTCATTGAAGAAGTCTCATAAAAATTAACTATGGCTTACAACACAGCCAGAATGACACACTGAGGAACTTAGCTGATGAAAGCTAGAGATGAAATGAAGGTGAGATGGCAGCATGTCCTCAGGTTCTAGGGTTAATACTAAGCATAAAGACCTCTTTTCTGGAGATATTAGACTAAGGAAGAAGTGTATATCTTCCAGGAAAGGAAGTAAATAGCTCATATCTGAGCTTGTTGGGCTTAGTTTCACAGAAATACTAAAAAAAAAAAAAAAAAAAAAAAGCTCCCGTGGGATGCTGATTTTGCTCAGAGGATAAAGGTGCTTGCCACCAAGCCTATCAATGACCTGAGTCTGACCCCAGGAACCTTCATGATACGGAAAGAACTGATTTCTGCAAGTTGTCCTCAGACCTCCACACATGCACAGCTGCATGTGTATACATACACTCATACACACACATGTGCACACACACACACACACACACACACACACATACACACGACTGGGGAGAGAGAGAAATAGAGAAGGAAAGAGAGAATAAATGTAAATGAAATATTTTAAAGTAGTACTGTAATAATGGTGTTTTCCAAACTATATTCCATTTTTGGTACTTAATGAACATACTTTTCATTCTTTAAGTCAATTTTTAAGAAGCACAATGGTGAGATCTTACCTCTATCTTGACATATTGTTTTCTAAATTGCCGCAAAACATTTCCAAATGTTGCAGCATCAATTCAAAAATTACGAAGCTACTGTGTGCTTTTCACAGAATCGTAGCTGAAATAGAGGTTGAAAGGGCTTATTTATCATCTATAGAGACACTTAAACAGTAAGCACTGAGATAAAAGAAATGAGACCAAGAAACCCACAAGAATGCACTTTCCAGTCCTTCAGAATCCCTAACTCAAGAGATTTAAACCACTGAAAGGATAGCAACAATAATTCATGTCAGCACAGATTTTATAGAAACTTAAGAGCATAAAAATTAAAATGAAACCCTTTGGGCACACTCAGAATCCACACCATCAAGTCGAATTGCAAAGAATTTCTGTTTTTGTTTGTTTATTTGTTTTGTTTTAAAAAGTACATTATAAGTTAGGTGAACTGACTAAATTCAAAATATTTCTACCTTCAGATTCTTACAAAACAATTTTATTGATAACTATGATGCATTTAGTTAGTTAATACATATATAATATTAGAAACATTTGCTGGAAACCAAATGTTTCTAATTTTAGTTCTTTGAACACTTCATCTGAGAGCACTGCATCTACATATAAGTCACTCCTTCCCCACTCCAATTCCTCCTAAATCCTCCCTCTCCTTCCCATAGTCTTGATTTTCTTTTAATCATTTTGTAAACATACATGTATATATGTATGTTCATATACATGCATATATATCTTAACACCATGAATTGTATGTAATTATTAAATACAAATTATAAATGCATACATATATAGCTATCTTTATATATATATATTGATATATTCTAACAAACATAGATATTAAATCTAGCCATAAACCAAATACTAGTATTGTTTAAGGCTTTTCTCTGTCATATATAAACTATAAGTCACAAGTAATCAGGACAGTCTTTAAGAAAAAGAAGGCCAAGATACAATGGCATTGAAGAAATTAATTTAATTGACTATATATTTATGCAATTTATTTATATCTTTATGTGTGTGTGTAACAGTGAAGAACTGATTTGTAAATAATGACATATTCTGGGAAGATTTACCCCTTATATCTTTAATTCGTGGTATATTAATTTTAAAAGAATTTATTGTCTACTTAATTTGGAATTGGCTTAGCTACTAAGTGATTTTGAGCTGGCAGGAACATGAGCTCTTTTGATTTTGAGTCTTTGGTGACAACCCAGAGTGTAAATGGAGAAAAGGGAACACTGACAAAGCTTCTAATGAAGGATGGTGGTCTCAAAATTAGAGGAAAAAGAGGAGGGCTGTGTGAATTTGGCTTGCAATGGCGCAGAGGTTAATCAGCAGGGTTTTGCAAACAGGACTGTGAGGGAAAAGTGTTCCACCGGGATCAGAGGCTGTGTAGCAGAATCAAAGGGAGAGAACCAGTTTGAGAGCAGAGCACAAGGAAGGTTGGGAAGTAATGGAGATCAGGGACAGCATGAGTCCAGCACATGCTGAGGAGACAAGTAGGGAACACCCTTCCTCTTAGAGATCTTTAGGTACTGGTTGAATAATTCAATCTTTTACACAAGAGATACCATATAGTAATTCAGATTAAGGAGTGATTTTAAACTATTGGAGTTGTTTATGTGTCATATGAAGAATCAAATTTTACATTTCTTGGAAGTAATTAAAACTGTATGCATAGATGGAATAAAGATTTGCCTCCATAGTATATCTTAGACGCAGAATTTTTTTTTTGTGAGACAAAGTGTTTGTTACATCACTTTTCAGCCTTCCTCTGAAAGTGAAATTCTTTAAATATACACATTTAATAGACTAAAGACAATTTGTATAAACCTCATGTGACCTTAGGATCTATGTACTACCATAGCCACTGACTTTCTTGGTTTCTCTGCTTTCTACATGGCATGAAATGAATGACTATCTTTGGTCACATGCTCCCACTTCTGTGACATTGTTCTCTGCTTCACGTCAGGAACATGGTGCCAAGTGTCTTCAGATTGCAACTTCTGAAAATTTAAGCTGAAGTAAACTTTTTCTTTCTTTAGTTATTTCTATAAGTTGTGTTGTCATAGCAATGAGAAACTGAATCAGTCAGGTGGTCTAACATGAGAAAATAAAACATTTAGTTAAATCAAAGAGAATGTGTTAGGTATGCATGGAGGTGGGGAGTGATCAAGAGCGTGAAGACAGGCTAGATAAATGGCTCAGTAGTTAAGAACACGAACTGCTTTTTCAGAAGACCCAGATTCAATTCTCAATATCCATATGACAGCCCACAATCATCTGTAACTCCAGTTGCAGGAGATATTATGCACCTTCTGGCCTCTGCAAACACTAGGCATGCATATGGTACATATATATATATATATATATATATATATATATATATATATATATATGTAGGGGAAACACTCATGCACACAAAATAGAGAAGAAAGGAGGAAAGAAAAATAAAAGAAAGAAAAAAAAGAAAGAAGAATGAGAAGAATGTATCCAAATAATTTTCATCTGAAAATAGGAATAGGTTTTTACAATTTTTTCACATGATCATTAAAATCAATTATTATTTATTGCATATTTTAAAATAATTCTTATTACGTTGAAATGCATCATACAAAAATAATGAGTGAGTTCAGATACGTATTAGTGCGGTTGACAAAATAACTCAGTAAAATGCACATGTAACTAAGCATCATGCTGTACTACACAAATGTAAAAATACTGTTCCTTGTCAATTAAAAATATTAAACGAACCAGGAGCCATTTACAAAGTTTTCAGCATATATTCAAATCATGACCACTTCATGAAGAGTCTGAGCAAGACTCATATTCTAGTAATAAGATAGGATCAAGAAAAAGTGAGGTGCATTAAATCAAAAGAGAAAAGCCCATGCTATGATCTTAGCCAAGTATTTTATACCTTTCTCTTCTGCACTTATTTTTACAAATGTCTTCTTATGACATTGATTTCTGAATAATGCTGGTGAAACAAACATTGAAGGATAAAGAAATATAAAACACAACATGTGAGACTTAACAGTTATTGTCCAGTGGCCAATGGAGTTTTGTCTCCAGAGACCAGGGTTTTTGAATCTTCTGGCCACTAAAATATAAGTTAAATAGCTTAATCATATAAACCATTAGTTATCACTGACAAGAGATACAGATATCATTTCTTGGACTGTTTGGGTTTGTGTGTATATTCCTGCTTTCATAATTATTCATATATGTATGTATGTATGTGTCTTTAAAATTATACCATATATATTAAATTAAAAGACATGTCTAAAATAAACTTAACATATAGGAAATATACCCTATATTTATTTAAAAGTCATGGAATATAGAAGCAATATTAGTATTTAGGCTTCAATCACTGATAAAATAACCAGTGAGAATGTATATCTTTTGCCCTTTCTCATCTGGTGAGCTTATTTGAAAGTTATGGCAGGGGCAATGGGCTACTTATTTATCCTTCTCTGTCAGGAAAGGTTATGCTTCTTGACAGAACATGAAAGTTTGGGAGATGTGCACATGGGTAGTTGGCAGAAAACAGGGACACGTGGCTAGCCAGTTAGGTCAGCTGAATAAATTTGCTGATCAATTGGCTGATAGATGTCACAAATTACTTTCATATTCCCTTTTCTCTTTTAACAATTATGGAGTATTCCATGCTATGAAATTTCAGTAATTTAAAAATACAACGATAGTGTGTGTGTGTGTGTGTGTGTGTGTGTGTGTGTGTGCATGTGTGTGTATGTGTGCATGTATACACTAAAATATGTTGGTGTTTTGTACTAATTCTGGGGCAGAAATAATTGATTGGATTATTTAAATTTTATAAATTCATATGTGCATCTCTGTACATGGGTATGCAATGTGAATGTGCTTTATGTATGTATGTATCATGGGTGTGTGGCTGTGTGTATACCAAGAATTGAATCTTAAATATTAATTGAATTTTGATGTGATTACTAAGACTTATTTCTCTAGAAATTATTGTATAGCAATTACTAACTCATTGAGATGGCTCATGAAAGACAAGAATAAACAAACCATGTCTAGGATAGCTGAAATATGTAAGATTCTTTGAGGCTACTCTTTGGAGCTATAGAAACAGAAAACTACTGTTTGTAGAGACTAATCAGCCCAGCTGCCTACCGAAGATTTCTCAGAACTGTCAAAACATCCTGCAAGTTGTGAAAAAAGTTCCAGAGTTGTAGTTTTGTGAGTTGTTGCCTGCATTTGAGGTAGGCTTTTGGTTATATCCTCACCTGTGATTCACCCCTGCTTCTATAACTTCACCCACGCTCTATTCTTAACCAGTACAAAAATGCATTGGTTCACCAAGTTGGACTTTGTTCTAACTGATATTTTGTTCTGTCATGAGTTCCTTTGGGGGTGGGGGTGTAAGCATGTTTGTTATATATCTAGAAGAAGGCTTCCACACAACATAAATAAATAAATAAATTAACTTCTCAACACAAGAGCAGTATCTGAATAATACCTGAAAGGAAAAAGGTTATCCTTAAAACAGACTATTTCTTTTATTCACATGCCTTCTCTGTTGCCCTGACAACAGACCACTGTAAACTGGGAAGGCACAACATGAAGATTAGTAGCAGCTTTTGGCTAATGAGGGTTCTAATACTCTAAATCATCAGGTTCTGATGTTTACTTAGCTTTCTTCTTGGGAACCTTTCTAGTTGCATTACATGGAACCTCATCAGAAGAAGTATTTACAAATAATTCTCAAAACTTTTGAAATTTTGGAAATTGCTCTCAGAACCACCACAACAAAGTAGTATTTCATTATTAATAAAACCAGAAAATATCTCCAAATTAAGCCCCCAATAAATTACCTGGAGCCGATTACGTGCCTATCACTGCACCAGCTTTGTGGCTAGGAGGACCAAGGGACAGTGGGCCAGATACTACTCAAGAATTGACCTGGAAAACAATGGATACAGCTCAGTATTCATCTAATATCTGTAGCTCATTATCTAGCTGTAGAAACTTGAGAAGTTTTCCACAGCCACGTTGGCATGTTAATGGGGTGTGCTCATCATACAGATCTTCTTATGTAACCATATTATTGATATTTCATGAATGGAGCTTTCCTGTCACTTATCGAAAACACTATCTTGAAGGAGCTGCCCTGGCCCACTGGCTAAAACAATACTTTTTCTTATTCTTCCGTAATCCTCTGAGAGACTAAGATGTAGGAGCTGCACATAGAATCCTCAATTTTTTTAATTAATTTATTTGATAAAGAGTGAAGCTCAATAGACATATACTTCAAAAATCACATTTTTATAAACTCATCCAGATAACTTGTCTTGGATAACTTTTTTATGTTAAAAGTGTTCGCTCATTGACCTAAAAACAAATCACATTTAGTACTCAGCTATGAACTAATAAGTTTGATGCTACCTCAATTATTTTTAAATTTCAAAATACATTTTATTAATATACATCCTAAAATATACAAATAAATATCATTTATTATTTGTGATAAAGCCTATATGAAAATATTATTTTCCAGTATAAAACCTGCTTGCTATTCTATCTTAGAAAGAATTGATAGTTTTAATATTTTACTTCTAAAGTTAATAATGATACCAGTTCAGTGAATAAATTTCCAATAAGGAAGCTTAGTGAATGATTTAGCTTGATTTTCATTGCTGTGATAAAACACCAAAACCAAAAGCAACTTGTGGACAAAAGGATGTATTTAATTCTACAGTTTTCAGTCCATTACAAAGAGATGTCAGGGCAGAAACTGAAGACAGGAACTGAACAAAGTCCATGGAGCAGCACTGCTTATGGGCTTTCTCCTGCTAACTTGTTTAATCTGTTTTCTTGTACCACATATAGACACCTGACCAGGTATGGCTCTGCTCCCCACTGAGCTGAACTCCAACATTATTTGTTAATTTAAAAAAAATGCCCTAGAGACAAGCCTGCAAATAATCTTTGTAGACGTATTCTCAATTGAAGATCCTATCCTGAATAAAAATTGCTTATGTCAAGTGGAGAGAGGAAATCAAACAAACAAAAACTAATGAGAAAATGTTGTTTTTATTATTCTGATTAAAAATATATACTTTAAAACATTCACCTTCCATAGGATATTAAATAAAATTGTCTACAGATGTTTTAATAGAAGCTATTATCACCAGAGATGGGCATATTGTGGCATGTACTTCTTGGTGAAGCCATATTTTCTGGCATTCCAAGAGTTAAAGGTTTTGCTGTGGGACAATGGTCTTGTGCTTTGTAAAGGTTTGTCACTTCTAATTCACTTAAATGCTGATTGGCCAGTAGCCAGGCAAGAAGTATAGGCGGGACAACCAGGCAGGAAATAGAGATAGGGCAAGCAGAAAGGAAATAGAAGTGGAGCAATAAGAACAACAGAATTCTGGGAAGAAAAAAGGTCAGTCTGCAGTTGTCACCCAGATACAGAGGAAGCAAGATGAGAATGCCACTTATAAAGGTACCAAGCCACTTGGCTAACACAGACAAGAACTATGGTCTAATTTAAGATGAGAGAATTAATTAATGTGAAGCCTGAGCTAATAGACTAACCAGTTTATAAATAATGTAGATGCCTGTGTGTTTCTTTGGGACTGAATGACTGCAGGATCGGGTGGGACAGAAACTACTGTCAACAAAGTTTCACAACTTTGCTTGGTTAAATGATAATCATGAACTAAAATTGTATTTCTACATGTGGACAGTAAGAAGTAACTATTTTACAAGGACCTAAGTAGACTAAGACAAAAGCCATGCAGTACTTGGTTGTGTATCCTGTCTGACTTTCTATTTCTCAAGGTCTTTGTGAAGAATGTCATAGAGATAATATAACAAAAATATATAGAATATAGAATGATCTATTATTCACAAGAAAGAGTTAACAGAATTATAATATCATCAGTATTTCTGTGCCAATAGAATCAGAGTTGATAAGAATATCATCATTTTTAGGTCAAAGTTGTCATATATCAACATCCAATTCTATTTAACATGCAGGCTAGTACCAAGGACTGAGTGTTAGCTCAATCAACAAAATGGTTGTGACTCAAGTATGAGGGCTTTGATTTAATCCCCATAATACATGTCAAAAGTCTGTCAATGGTGATGTCCACTTGTATACCTAATGTCAGGGAAGCAGAAATAGGAAGATCCCTGGAGCTCAGGGCCTTCAAACTCAACCAACTACTCAAGATTCAGACCAAAGGTACAAACAAACTGCAAAAGCAAGGTGAATTAGAACCTTGAGAAATGGCACTGAGGTTGAGATCTGTTCTCCACCCACATGCTATGCACTCCCACACACATATAGATACCAAAGTTCATATAACATGCAGAGCATAATAGATTCTTAAATCTTATATCAATTATATACATGTTTAACTCAAAAAATCCTTAATTCATTGAATATGCTAAGTAGATTTTAATTTAAGCTCAATGAAAGTATCACTTAGATTGTCATTTGTGAGTATTGCCCAATGAATTATGCCAACATTCTGCTCTGATGCCTCATTAGGTGTGCATATTTGCATTTTGTTGCAAGAGGCATATATAAGGAACTCTGCACCTTCACCTAGTTGTTCCAAATTCAAATGATACTTTAGCATCTCATCATGGGGAAATTGACATAATTAAGTACTCTTCAAAGAAAAATACACTCTGATGCTGCTAATGCCATTAAATATTTACCAAGCACATTTCTGCAGTAAATCCTGGACAGAAAATGTTTCTACCAAACTAGACCAAATGAGAAAATCACATTGCCTTGTAGCAAGTATATCTGGTTCTATCAATTATTAAACAATATATATCTGTAGGCATAAAATATACATGCAGAATCTGCATAATGTGAAGTCTGAAAGGGTGGTGAAAGCAAGCATTTCTAGAATATGTTTGCTGGTCCACCCAAATCTGAGCTCAGACAATAAGTTATTATGCTGATATTGGCAGGTAGGAATTCCCACATATTAAAGTGTACCCCCAAGCTACAATTAAGAGGAAACAAAATGAAAAAGAATTAATTGAATTAAATTGGGAGTACAGTCCTCTTTTGTAAAGTTTTAGATAGAAACAATCAAGAAAAGATACTGGCTTAGAAAACTAAATCAAGTTATATAAAAACCAAAATCCATCCATTTGTGACTGAACTAGACTTGAACAGAAAGATTATATATATATATATATATATATATATATATATATATATATATATATATGTATATATGTGTGTGTGTGTGTGTGTGTGTGTGTGTGTGTTACATATCTCCCAAAATCCCACCAGGTATGAAAATTGTGGCCACCAGAAAAATCTAAATAACTTGAATTGCAAAGTTAACTTCTAATTTAAATAGCATCAAAAGTTTAACATTTTTTTTATTCCCTCCACATACCCTCACACCTCACCACCATCCAATCCTCAGAAGGGTAAGGAACTTGCTTTGGGGAAGGTCCAAAGCCCTCCCTACAATATCTAGGCTGAGAAAGGTATCCATCCAAAGAGAATAGTTTCCCAAAAAGCCAGTACATGCAGTAGGGATAAATCATGGTGCTACTGCCAGTGGCCCCTCAGTCTTCCCCAGGCATGCAACTGTCAATCACAATTAAAGGACTGATTTCCAAAATATATAAAGAACTCAAGAAATTAGACACCAAAATTCCAAAAAATCCCAAATAAAAATGTGGTACAGAATTAAACAGAATTTTCAACAGAAGAATCTCGAATGGCCAAAAGATACTTATGGAAATGTTCAGCATCCTTAGCCATCAGGGAAATGCAAATCAAAACAACTTTGCAATGCCATCTTCCAACTGTCAGAATGGCTAAGATCAAAAATACCAATTATGCTTATGCTGGAGAGAATGTGTAGTAATGAAGGTCATTTGTCAATCTTTTGTTTCATTGGTTAATCAATAAAGAAAACTGCTTGTTCTAATAGGTCCGAAAATTAGGTAGGTGGAGTAAACAGAACAGAATGCTGGGAGGAAGTGAGGCAATTGCCATGCCTCTCCTCTCTGAGCCAGATGCGATGAAGCTCTGGCCCAAGATGGACACAGGTTAGAATCTTCTTGGTAAGCCACCACTTTGTGGTGCTACACAGATTATTAGAAATGTGTTAAGCAAGATGTGAGAATCAGCCAATAAGAAGCTGAAACTAATGGGCCAGGCAATGTTTAAAACAATACAGTTTCCGAGTAATTATTTCGGGTAAAGCTAGCTGGGAGCTGCGCAGCCCGCTGCTCCTAATTATACAAAGTAAGGGGAACACTCTTCTATTGCTGGTGGGAACGCAAACTTGTAAAACCACTTTGGAAATCAGTATGGCAGTTTCTCAGAAAATTGGGAATCAACCTACCTCAAGATCCAGCAATACCACTCTTGGGCATATACCCTCAAAATGCTCAATCACTACAAAAGCAATTGTTCAACTATGTTCATAGAAGCATTATTTGTAATATCCAGAACCTGGAAACAACCTAGATGTCCCTCAACCAAAGAAAGAAAAAATTTAAACATTAGAGTACTACTCAGCAGGAAAAAAAACAATGACATCTTGAATTTTGCATGCAATTAGAAAACACTACCCAAAGTGAGGTAACCCCAGCCCAAAAAGATGAATATGGTATATACTAACTGATAAGGAGATACTAGCTATAATCTAAGGACAATGAGCCTATAGTTCATGATCCTAGAGAAACAAAGTAATAAAAACATATATAGATTCTCCTGGAAAATCGAAACAGACAAGATCACCTGACGAAATTGGAAGCATGGGGGTGGGGGAGAAGGGTGGGTGGAAGAGGAAAAGTAGGAAAAGGGGGAGGGTTGAGGTTACTTTGAGGGAATGGAATAGTCTAGACGGGGGAAGGGCAGAGATGAGAGCAAGGAAAGAGATAGATTGATTTAGGGAGCTCTTATGGGGATAGCAAGAAACCTGGCTCTAGAGAAATTCCCAGGAATCACAAGAATGACTCTAGCTAAGACCCTAAGCAATAAAGGAGAGGGAGCCCAATCTTGTCTTGCCCTGTAGTCAGATTGATGACTCTTAAATATCACCATAGAACCTCATCCAGCAACTGATGGAAACAGAGGCAGAGACCAGCATCAGAGCACTGGACTGAGATCCCAAAGTTCATTTGAAGAGTGGAAGGAGTGAGAATATGAGCAAAGAGGTCAACACCATGATGGGTTCACCAACTGACACAGTCTTCCTGAGCTAATAGGAGCTCACCAACTCCAGCCAAACTGGGAAGAAACAAGCATAGGACCAAAAGTTGGAGCTGGATTTGAACTCCAGAGCCCACTAACTGATAGATTATTAATTTTTTAACAAAATAAAGGTAAATGATTGCTTTAAGTTAAAAAGTTAGCACTAAGAAGGACTTTGTAGAATTTTCTTCCAATAATTCTATCACAGCATCTTTGCTACAGTACCAGATGTCCCATTAATGTTAGGTAGAATTCAAGATGAATGTGAAGGCCAAAATCTTTAACTTTTTTGGTTTTAGAACTCTAATTTAGACATGGACTGGGCATTTTTCCTCATCAATTTGCCATAACTTTCTAAATGCAAATATCAGTATCTGACTGGCTCCATACTGTGAATGGAAAGATCCTCTCTAATTGTAAGCCATAAGAAACCCTTCCTCAATTCAGTTGCTTCTTGCCAGGTATTTGATTATAACAGTGAAAAAAAAAAAGAGCAAGTACACTTGACAAGTTACAATGTTGGATCCGTCGTTTTTTTCCTAAACTCTGCATTATTATTTTGAATTTCTAATATTATGTCTATTTTTGTGTTACATTTCTAATGCTGGATAAAAAAAATTGACTATAAACTCACATACTTTTAGTATCATATGGACCATTTATTTGTTCTCTTATTTGTCTATTGAGTTATCAGCTGAAACACAGGTAAGCTGCATTATCTGTTCAGGGTCTTATAAGTTCTAATCAGTGTCAGCCAAGTCCTGTTTATTTGTCTATAAGCTCATCTGTGGAGGAATCTATTTCTCTCTCTCTCTCTCTCTCTCTCTCTCTCTCTCTCTCTCTCTCTCTCTCTCTCTCTCTCTCTCTCTCTCTCTGAGTCATTAGGAAATTCCATTTCCATGCATCCTTGCTACTAATGGCCCATGTTCTGGCTGAGGGATGTCTGGAGGTGCTCTTCCACAAGAAGACAATGCCCATGATTTCTGCCACACACCCTGTCTCAGCATGGATTTTTGATTTATCAAGCTAACCAGAGGAATATCTAGATACTGAGTGGCAAGATGCCTTTAGTAATACAGCTTTGGGGCACAACTTACTTTGTTTTTATACTAGATATTCAGAAACAATCTTTAGTCTTCACCATCATTAAGTGGAGATAATGCAAGGATATGAATAACAGAGGATAGGAAACTTGAGACTCACCATAGATTTTTGTACTGCTGTGGGAACTCCTTCAGCCAATGGCCTTTGAGATTTTGGGTCACTTTGGGCGTGATCTTTGGTACTGTATTACAGAGGTAGGGATGTGGGCAAGGCCCTTGGTTGCTGGAATTGGTTCCTGTTCCCCACTCATGCAGAGGACTGCTGATCTGTGAGTCTACCCCTAAATAAAAAAAAAATTATTATGCTCCATTTTGATTTTAAAGTTAATTTAAAGTTAATTGCAATTACTATGAACATCCTAATTGTTTGTGCAAAAGTTTTTGTTTTTGCTTTTCCTTCTCCCAAGTCATCTTGTCCAAAGGAGCCTTTCCTGGAACTTGTCTTAATGACTAGTATACTTAGACAATTTAGCTACAGGCTTTAGGGATTTACCCTTCAGTTGGCCTTTTACCTTGAAATTATGAATTAATTGTTTATTCTCCTTCAAATTCCTTAAAATTTTGTTAACAAAAGAAGTTTAAGACTTTTGAAACTTTCCTAGAAGTGCTTTCTATATACTTTATTGTGTTCATAAGATTGACTTGCAAACCTACAAGTCTCTTTTTGAGATTTCTTAGTAGTCTGTCAAGTTTAAATAAGATCCATTAATGAAAACTGGTGGTATATCATGAAATACATCATATTGCCTCCCAAATTGTCTCAGAAAATTTGAGCATGACATATTTTGTCATTTAAAGTGTCTCAGATATTGAGAGTATGGAATGGAAGGAAATAGGAATCATTTTTTCAATATTCATAGTTTATTTACTGTTTGAGACTTAATCCTGAAGTCAATGTCTTATATCCCAAATGATCTGTTTTCAACATTATCCCCTATATATATACAAACTTTTACTTAATCATCTTTTAATACTGGCCATTGACCTCACATTTTCAGGGATTCAGTTTAGAGGAATGAAAATACCCTGTGCAATCTAAATATCATAATAAGTCAGTTGAAGGTCCTCATTAAATCTACTTCTACTCCACTCTTATTTCTGTTTTGTATCATATGACTGCTATGTTTCATATCAGACCTGCTTCTTCAGCAAGATATTATTATAAAGAAAAATCTTTGGAATATAGCTGAGCCATCAGTGACTCACAGTTGACATGTTCTTTTAAACCCAAAGGGATTTTGTGAACTTTCTGTACTATCATAGATCTTACAAATTGTCTCTTAATAGACCTACATAGGAAGAGAGGAGCCAATGTAAAACAAAGGCATGAGTTGTATGTCAGAAAGACAATGTATTTTTTCAGAACTCATTTTCCATATACTAGGAAAGTAAATATACATTGGTATATATGTAATTATGTCTGTATGTTTCTATATACATGCATACATGAGTACATATAGATAGAAAGATAGGTAGATACTGAAAGATTCATAGATAAATTAGATAGATAGATAGATAGATAGATAGATAGATGATAGATAGATAGATAGATAGATAGATAGATAGATAGATAGATAGATAGAGGTTTATTTTAGAGAGACGTTCATGCAAAAACTAAAGAGCAGAATTGGTGGAAGGTGGTGAGTCACAAACCTTTCATATTGTTTTCTGGCTATCTAGGCTACTATTTCTGAGGAAGAATATTACCTGTGTAGTTTACAAACATGCTTCTAAATCCATCCTTACTTGTTATGTTTTTCTGAAAAATTTGCCAAACATCTTTATGGTCCAATTTTTATTTACATTCTAGATTTTTAGCATTGATTCTTTTCTAATTTAATATATTTTTGAATAAGTTTTTTGAAGGCAAGTTGAATACTTCTGGAAGTCTGTCAGATTAAATTATATTTGCTTTTACTTCTTTTTGACTAGTAAGTTTTCTATCATATATTACATCCCAACTACAGTTTTCTCTCCCTCATGCCCTTTCAGACCATTCCCTCCTCTCTCCCCATCCACTCCTCCTCCATTGCCCTTCTGGAAAGGTCAGGCCTCCAGGGGCTATTAATCAAACATGGCATATTAAGTGGCGATTAGACAAGGTACATCCCCTCATAGTAAGGCTGAACAAGGCAACCCAGGAGGAGGGAAAGGATCCGAAAAGTCAGTAAAACCAGCAGAAAGAACCCCCATTCCCTCTGTGAGGAGCCCCCCAAAAGCACCAAGCTACATAATTATAATGTATGTGCAGAGGATGTAGGCTAGACCCATGCAGGTTCCTTGATTGTTGGTTCAGTCTCAGCGAACCCCTATATAACCAGCTTAGTTGATTTTCTCTCTCTCTCTCTCTCTCTCTCTCTCTCTCTCTCTCTCTCTCTCTCTCTCTCTCTCTCTCTTCTCTCTCTCTCCAGGGTTTTTCTGGTTAGCTTTGGAAACTGTCCTGGAACTAGCCCTTTTAGACCAGGCTGGCCTCAAACTCACAGAGATCGGCCTACCTCTGTCTCCCGAGTGCTGGAATTAAAGGCATGCACCACCATCACTCAGCCTGGAGTTACTCTGATAGTGATTAAGCCAAGTTTCTTAATCACCCTAGGACAGAAAGGCAGCCTACAATAAGGGTAAAGATAACTCTTCATCTAACAGAAGATTATTTTCCAAGCTATATAAAGAACTCAAGAAAATAGACAAAAACAAAACAAACAATCAAATTAAAAAATGAGGTACAAATCTAAACAGTGGAAATTCTCAACAGAAGAATCTCAGATGACTGAGAAATACTTGAAGAAATGTCCAACATCTTTAGCCATCCTGGAAATGTAAATCAAAATGACTCTGAAACTACATCATACACCTGTCAGAATGGCTAAGATCAAAAGCAGCAGTGATAGCCCATGCTGCTGGCAAGGATGTCGGGCAAGGCGAAAACTCCCACGACTCCATTCTGGTGGGAGTACAAGCTTGTTCAGCAACCAGCCACTGTTTTTGGTGTTTTTGAACATTGCTTGTTTTCTTAACACAAATAATAGAAACAGGACACTTCATATTTTCCCTTACTGTACTTAACTTTTAAATAGAATTAAAATCACAGATATAAAGAGGTATTAGTTCAGTGCTGTTGTTCGTGGCTGTAGTCATAGCAGAATTGCTGTCGCATCTTTGAGCTAATAAAAAGAGTCATTTTTGGGAGGACAGAGGCCAGGTTTCATGTTATAACGCTCCCTCTGCTTCCTGCCTTGTGGTGAATTCATGGTAGTGAGGTGCTCTCTATCTGATTTGCTTTCTTTTCTGCAAGGAGACAGCTTCAGTATCATACTGTATGTCAAGGAAAATTTATTCTTATTGAATATTTATCCTGTTGAATTCAGTTATATTTTTTTCCTCCTGCAAGAGCTAATGTGAGCAATAAAGAGCGTAAGCTCATGAAAAAACATAATTTTTCTTGTCAACTATGTCACTACGATTCATTACATTCACACACACACAGACACACACACAAACACGCACACACAGAGACAGTAGTATCTGTGGTGAAGATAGAGTCTTTCCAGTACTTACTCTGCTCCTTCCACTCTCTAAACCAACTCACAAGAAAAGAGTCACTTTGTCATATTTGCAGTGAGGGGCATTCAGTACAAAATAAAGCCTTCCACAGACTCCAATACTATCATTAGGTGATTTTTGTTATTTCAAACCAACCTCTTTTTTTTTTAAGTTAAAGAGCAGAGTTGGGCAAGCCTCTTTATAGTTTTCTTTATGAATTCTCCTTATCAGCCAGAAGAACTGATGACTTCAGTGGATGAAGAGGAAAACTGCACACAGCTAGTTTTTATTTTATTTTCCACAGATCATTTATTGGGTAAAATTGGTATTTAATGGCTTCTTCTAGTAAATAATACTCTTTATAATCAGCAGAATGTCCATCTATTTCTATAATATATTCGGACAACTATTTTCTCATTTATTGCCACTTCAAGCATGGTAGTAGGATCCAGTCTATACAGAAAAAGAATTGCAAGATTGTTGCAAAGTTAAAACAATTCCTCATCATGTAAATCACTTGGTTTTAATAAATTACAACTTTGTAGAAGTTGGTATGCTTTGAATTAAACTTTCAAATATTTGATGAAGTGTATTTTAGATTCCTTCTTTTAATATCCCTTACAGTAAGAAAAGGAGTGTTAACCACTATTTCTAATAAATACTAAATTTGGAATATTCACTTAAATGTGTAATAAAGATAAAAGATAAGATGATAGAGTTCAAAGGAAAGGAAAATAGTCTAGAAATTCTGAGCTGAATTGAAATAAAATCAATAAACCCCACACTACCTAGCAAACCGCAAGGTATGCATTCTTTCTGTATGCGTTAAATAAGTGCCCCATGAATCTCTCTCTGGAATGGTTAGCAATTTTCATCAAACTACAAAATCTAGTTTATATTGGAAATATTATTCTTTCCTTCAGTTATGGACATCAGTATCTGTCATGCCACCTTTTGTGGAGTCTGCACATTCTCTCACATCAAATGTGGCACAAGCTTCAAGAAAGAGTACCCTCAGAGAAGGTGTGTGTATGCTGTGCTTCCAGCAATGGAGCCCTTGCATTTTTGACATCACTTGCTTATGTCATAAGAAATAGAGTCTGGTTTCCCCCAGAAGGGAAAATAGTATGTTTAAGTTTCCAGAGTCTAATAATGAGCCATTGCCATATACAGGAATACAGAATACTAATGGAGGAAGATGGGTTAACATTCAAGAAAAAAGGTTTCCAGGCTTCATCTGGTGCTTATTAAAATTAAGACAAATTTAGTAAAACTAGGATAAGGATAAAAGAGAGAGATAAATGCCTGGAACTTTTTGAGATTGATTTTGGAAAAGGTTTAAAAAGGAGTTAAAAATACATAAAAAAAATTTCTACATAGATTACAAATATAAAAAGACTATAGACTGTGTGACCGTTAGGTACAACTGCCTGCTCTTAGCTCAAAATGCTATAAACTCACAGCCTAGATAAAGATTTATGGCAAAACTAATGCCAAGCCATATTCGGCATAACTGACTGCAAATTTACACTGGGGACATCTGTCTGATAAAAAAAAATCTAAAATCTATTCTTATATATCTTGTATAATGATTCTAATAATAATATGTACCATGTATAGAAACAATACATGCTGTTAAGCAATCTTTTCTGTCTAAAGGATGAGCCTCATGCCTAGTAAAGACACATTAAGATGCAATTCCATTACATGTTGTGTCTGTTTGTCATTTGCTGACCCTTTACCCACCTATTCCTGAGACCATCTCCCATCTGTCCCAGTGCTCCAGCTGAGCTGGTCAATTGAAAGTATCATCAGTACATTGCAAGAACTTTTTCATCCTGCCCCACCATCTTCCCATTTCATTTTGATGGTCTTACTGACGATGATAAATCTTTGTACAACTGTTTCCCTTTTGGAACTCAATACATGCTGGCACTGGCACATTCTTTCCCTTTCTTTTGGTTTCTTTTTAATTTAGTAACAAAGAGTGATGTCCCTGGTGTTAGCACATTTGCTTCAGTTTGAACTACCAGATAAGATAATGAGACCCCAAGAGCAACCAATAAAGAAAAGGGGATTCTATGGAGTGAGGGTTCTGTCTCCAGAGACTCTCAGTAGTTAAAAAGCTGCTTAAATGTTTATTCCATAATGAGTCTGATTTCCCAGGGTTCCAATTGCAAAGAAAGAGCAAGTTTGTCACTTTGCAAAGTTTATTAAAAGGTACATTATAAATATATAGTGAGAGAAAATAACTTGATTTCTCAAAATGGAAAATGATCAACAATGGGTGGAAAGAAAACAATATCCTTTTGACAGAATTGAATAAATAGTCAAGTAATTGACATGTAATAAGGTCTCTTAGTTGTCAGGAATTGAGCAATGTTTTCACAACCCTAAACCATCTTACAAATGGGTAAAAGTCGTGTACAACTGTAAATCTGTCATAATACAGTCATTTGATTCTCACCATGCTTCACTAATTTCAAAGGATCTTTATTCTACCATGTTAAGAATTGAACAATATGCCTTCCTCACATGTGAAAATTTATTCAGGCTCTTGTTTCACAGAGTTGTCTTTAGATAGCCACCTAGACTTTCAGTTATTGCACATGTACAAGGTGGAATTGATGAATTCTAGTTGAAACTAATCCTGCTGTACAGACTGACAGAGTTAAGCATTTGAAACACACAAATGACAAACGTAGTATAGAATATTAGAGATACATGATTCAGTGCTCAAGTATTGTAAACTTTGATTATAAGATTTGAAAGATTGCTGATCTGTGTGTCTCAATCATGTCATCTTTGAAGTCAGTACAAGTTGTATGAGACAGTTCATAAGCCCAAAAGCTTGTAGAACCAGCCTGATGACCTTAGTGCAATACTCAGTACCCATGCTTGAAAGAAAGCACCAAATACTGAAATGAGTTGTCCAATGACCTCCACATGTGTGATATGGTCTGCATGTACCGACATTCACATGTACTATCCCTCCCTTTCTCGCTCTTTCACACACACACACACAACACACACACACATCACTAATAATAAATATACAGTTTACGATTGCTACAATAAGAGGAAAATAATTATATAACTGACTGGTTATCAGTTATCACTGGGAATCAGTGCATAGTGCATATACACGTTAATCTTTATAATGCATCAATTTAGTCATATTTAAATAAATTAATGTCAAATTCTGTAGTAAGAGCAAGAAATGCAAAAATATCTAAAATGTATGCATTCTGTCAGAAATAAACATAGAGGTGTTATCAAAATGCTTATAGGTGTCAAGCCAAGGATAATAAATAATGAGAAGGGTTATATAATTTTAATTACTCCATTTCAGAATAAATTTTGATGGAATGCTTTTAAGCATTACTTTTAAGTAGTAATTACTTCCCTACAAAGTGTGCAGTCTCAGTATCATTGATATCATAGTTCTCTTGCTAGAGTTTGCAGAGGTAAATAAACAAATAGAGTTCCAGTAATAGCATATTGACCAAGAAGCAAATCATACCTTTCCTCCAGAATATTGGCCACACTCACTCTTAGAACCATCAGACAGTAACTATTCTATTGATTTCCCCCATGAACTTACAAGAGCATCCCTGTATTTATTGTGGTGTTGTCTTGAAAGATACCTGAAGCATGCACTACTTTGTGGTCCAGACACAGTGCTCTTCCTTTCTCCTTTCATAAGCATGTTTCAACTGTACTTGTTTGTTCTGTAGCTCAGTTATCTAGGATACTGTCACTTCTGCTCAAGACTCATTCCAAGACCATTTGTTTTATCTTTATGAAAGGGTGATTGCCAGGGGTCACCTCTATTATTATTCCGTAACTACTGATACCTTTGATTGGTGATATAGGGCCTGGAACTTGCCAAATGGTTTTGACTGGCTGTGCAGTGAATCATGGGAATCCACTATCCCTGCTTTCCCACCACTGGGATTATAATAATGGACCATTGTGCCTAGATTTTAAGTTTTGAAGATCAAATTTGTATTGCAATGCTTGTGTGACAAGCACTCTCCTGACTGAGGTATCTCCTCACTTCTGCCTGCCTCTCTGTGTAGCCAGCTTTGCTCACCAGGATCAGGGATTTGGACCTTCTAATCTGTTTTCTGTGCTGCTCCATATAACACATTCTGCCTATACCTTGTTAATGCAAGAAATACCATATTTGGAAGCGATAACTCATAGAAGCCAAGTAGAAATTATATGTGAAACATCAACCCTGAGTAGTAAACACAGCTCTATTGTGTTTGCTCTACCTTTGAAACTGGTGGATTCAGATAGGTACTGACTGTAGGTTTCTAGGTTAAAAACTAAGTACATATGCTTTTTTCATTTGAACCCATAGAATCAAGGGGTCTTGATTTAACATAACTTTTCTCTTTTAATATGTGGAGAGTAGTTATTTTATAGTCAGTGGTATGTAGCTTATTCTAGCATCAAAAGGAATGAGAATGGATGTCTGTCCCATTCTAACACACAAGTACTTAATTTACATATGAATTTAAACTTTGCAGCATTACTAAATGCTTTTAATAAGATCTTCTTTGACAAGTGGGGAAACAGGTTAAGAAATGTCAAGTGAGTTGTGTAAGGCAAGTGACAGACATGTCACCATTTGGAATCCGTATTAATAGTTTCCCATGCCATTACTGTTTAAGTTATCCATCTCTCTTCGTCTTTCTCTTGTATTTTAAAGTATAAAATTTATCATATGATTCTGACATTTCCCAAATAACTTCATAAGATATGGAAAGGCCTGATTTTATAACTGCAGCTTTCCCTGTTTGAAGACTGAAATTGAGCAACATCCAACATTCATGGGAATGTCATCTGACTTCAAATAAGCCTGTATTGAAGAAACTTGGCTAGAAGACAGAGATCAGGTTTTTCCCCCACCAAAAGATTATGTTTACATTTAATGTTGATGCATCAGCTAAATGTTCACTTTGAAAATCAATACTACCTTGTGTATTTGACTGCTCAATATAGCTCTTTCAGTCAGCATTATTAATAATAATAAACCAATCACAAACAATGCAGTATGTATTTTATTGCTTGTTGTCTCCAAATTTTCAGGCTTCACAATTCTCAATCATCCATCCTTAGACTTTGTGTAAACTAGCAAGGATATAATTTGCTTAATAATTGGGCAAATTGAGACAAGTTGACCAGTGGCTAGATATATACATGTGCCTGTGTTCACCTCCCCCAGAGAATCATCAGTTGACACTCAGGAAATGTTACAAATCATAGCACACATAGTATTGAGCTATATATCTATGTCTATAAGTCTATATCTACATATATCTTTTACACACACACACACAGACAGACACGCATATCAGAAGAGATAAAAGAGTGTTCTTTCTACTTGCCTACAAGGTCATATTTTTGAGAAAAAAATAAAACAAGTATAGGCATACAGCATGTACTTTATTTATTCCAAGTAAAAGAAAACTTCAACAGTGAGAACCATAGAAAGTTGAACAGAGAACTTCCTCAATGAATGTAGATTTGATTTGTATTTCTATGTGTGTATATATTCAGTGGAAGTGAATTTGAGAGGGATCTTCTCTAGACGTGAATAAGAGAATAAAAAGGAAAATGCAGTGAGGCCCCCCTTACTCCCCACTTAATACACAAGTGTTCCAAGATTTTCTCCTTTTTTTGGGTATTTCCTGGTTTAGGAACTGATTGATTGTTGATACGTTATATCACCAAATAAAAATAGCATCACATATATAAAAGGTAAATAGAAAAAGTAACATGAGTACATTAAGTGCAAAGAACTATTAGATAAACCACAGGTTAGATATTTTTATTTATTTTTATTAAACTCTACATTTTTCTCTCTGCTCCCCTCTCTGCCTTTCCTCTCCCCACTTCAACCTTCCCCCATACTCCCAATTTACTCAGAAGATCTTGTCTTTTTCTTCCCATGTAGATTAGATCTATGTAAGTCTCTCTTAGTATCCTCATTGCTGCTTAAGTTCTTTGGGGTTGTAAGTTTTAGGCTGGTTTTCTTTGCTTTATGTTTCAAAACCACTTATGAGTAAGTACATGTGATAATTGTCTTTCTGTGTCTGGGTTGCCTCACTCAAAATAATTTTTAACAGGTTAGATTTTTTAAAGTATGTCTTAAATTCACAGAAATGGTAAATCAGTGACTAGTTAATACTTCCTATAAAAGCCCTTGGGAGAACTTTTAGAGAAATGGAAGTTTTAACGTTAATTCTCTCTGGGTTACAATATCTTTATGAAAAAAAGGCATTTAACTTTTATATTCACTTTAGCCTACCAGTTTATTCTGAATATTTAATAAATTCTTGATATTAAACCATAATTTTCTATATTTGACTTGATAGTGATATCTTAAAATCACATTTTCACTGGGAATTGTCTTAACCAGTTCCTCTCAAATACAAACTCTGCTATCAGAGATCAAATGCTTATAAATTCTTTAATCGTTACACCAGCTCTAGCTGCAAATTTTTTTTTATCTTTATAGGATAACCTGAGCTCAGTAGGTCAAAGAATTTGCTGAGTATCATAGATTCAGTAAGTGGCATATAAATCCAGATGTAGGAATTCTACAACCCTCTCTTGAACTATCAAAAAAAAGTCACAATAATCTTTGTATCCTTGAGGATTTTATCACTCTAGTTAACAGTAATTGGCTATGCAAATCTGTCAGAAACCACATTCCTTATTAATATGGAGATGAAAAATAAAACAAAGCTTGAAAATATCTGAATTGCAGAGACTTTGACTGCCATTCTTGCTACAAATCCTCTGCAAGTGTTTTCAGTTTTCAATATTTCTGTTTTTGTATGGGTTCAGTGTGCCCTACAAAAAGTTCCAATGTGATTTAGAAATTGTTCCACTGGTGAAGCCCTTGGAATCTAATGGAATTTGTGAGAAGCAGAACTGACTGGCAAATCCTTAGGTCATTATCACTACTCATTCAAAGTAAAATTTAGAGTCTCCTGCCTCTTAATCTCCCCTATTCCTGTTTGAAATATGACCTCTTGCTCCTACATGGACTTACACCATGATCTATTGCTATTTACTGCCCTTACCAAGGAGCCAAGCATGGAAAACAATCTGATCTTGGAGACAGCCAAGTGTAACCCTAATAAACCTCCATTTTTACAACAAGTTGCTATCAGACATTTCACCATAGCAATAGTAATAACATCTGACTACTAGAGATCTAGTATTCATAAAATGTTGAAAGTCATTAGTGTGACATATTTATGGGAAAATATAGTAGAGAGTATAACATCAAATGATCAGTATGAAATTCTCATTGTAGTAAATTTTGGAAATAGAAACAGTATTTTTTTTCAACCAAGATAAGTAGAAATCTATTTAAATTAGAAGGGAAAATAGCATATATTTTAAATCATAGAGATACTCAAAGGCAGGTTCTCTTGCTATGGTCAAGCCTTTCTTTCTTCTCACTCAGTGCTATAATTTTGTCTTTTTGTTTATGCCTGTACATCATAGCAAATAAGACTAGAGTGCTGAAAACAGACTAGTAATGGAACTGGATAGATGACCTGGTTATCAATTCAAAACTGACAAAGAAGCAAAAAATATGAAATAGAAAGAAAGAAAGCATATTCAACAAATGCTGCTGGCATAACTGTATATCAACATGTAGAAGAATGAAAATAGGTCCATATCTATCATCATGCACAAAACTCAAGTCCAAATGGATCAAGACCTCAACTTAAAGCCAACCACACTGAATCTCATTGAAGAGAAGGTGAGAAGTACACTTGAATGAATTGGCACATGAGACCACTTCTAAATATAACCCAAGTAGCACAGACACTGAGAGGAACAAATAATAAACTGGACCTCCTGAAACTGAGATCCTTCTCTAAAACAAAAGACACTGTTAACAAGCCCAAATGGCAGCCTACAGAATGGGAAAAGCTGTTCACAAACCCCGCATATAACAGAGGGCAGATCTCCCAAACAAACAAAGTCCTCAAGAAATTGGTCATCATAAAAATAAATAATCCAATAAAAAATAGAGTACAGACCTAAACAGAGAACTCTCAGAAGATGAATGTAAAGTGGCTGAAAGACACATAAGGAAATTTTCAACATCCTTAGCCATGAGAGAAATGCAAATCAAAACAACTCTGAGATTCCATCTTACACCTGTCAGAATGGCCAAGATCAAAAACACTGATGACAACTTATTCTGGAGAGGATGTAGGATAAAGGGAACACTCCTCCATTGCTGGTGGCAGTACAAACTGGTACAGTCACTTTGGATATCAGTATGGCAATTTCTTAGAAAATTAGGAAACAACTTACCTCAAGACACAGAAAAAAACACTTTTGGAGATATACTCAAAGGATGGTTAATAATACCACAAGGTCATGTGCTTAACCATGCTCATGATATTATTTGTCATAGCCAGAACCTGGAAACAACCTAAATGCCCCTTGATCGAAGAAAGTATAAGGGAATGTGGTACATTTGCACAATGGAGTGCTACCCATCAGGAAAAAGATAACATCTTGAAATTTGTTGGCAAATGGATGGATCTAGAAAACATCAAAGTGAGTGAGATAACACAGACCCAGAAAGACAATTATTACATGTACTCACTCATAAGTGGCTTTTAGACATAAAGAAAAACTAGCTTATAATTCACAATCACAGAGAACCTAGAGAACAATGAGGACCCTAAGAGAGACGTACATGGATCTAATCTACATGAGAAGTAAAAAAGGACAAGATCTCCTGAGTAAATTGGGACCATGGGGATCGTGGGAGAGGATAGAGGGGAGGGGAGAGGAAGGCAGAGGAGTGAAGAAAAATAAATAGCTCAATAAAAATAACTAAAAAAATAAATTTAAAGTTTTCATTAATTTCTTCAATTTATATTTTATTAATTACTTAATTATTCCTTTATGATCTACTGGTTGTGAACTAATAAACTTGGTAATAAATACTTTTGATATGTATTCTTATGGAATTTGAAGCACAGAAACAGTCGAAAAGATATTCTCTGTAGAATGGAGTGTTCTTGATTGTAAGGCCACTACTAGTATAGCTTACTACTGAGTAATATAACTTGAGGTTGATTGAATCAATACCCAGTTGTTGTTGTTTTTTTTTTTTTTGTGGAAAGCCATATTGATTAATGGCTGTACTAGCTTGCACTCCCACCAGAAATGGAGGAGTGTTCCCCTTGCTTCACATCCTTCCCAGCATGAGCTGCCACTTTTGTTTCTTGATCTTAATCATTCTGACAGGTATAAGATAGAAACTCCTAGTGGTTTTGATTTGCATTTCTATGATGGCTAAAAATGTTTAACATTTCTTTAAGTGTTTCTCAGTCATTTGAGATTTTCTGATGAGAATTCTCTTTATATCTGATGTGGGAGTCTTCTGTTTTGTGTTGACTTCATTGATTAATTAATAAAGAAACTATTTGGCCTTTGATAGGCCAACCCTTAGGTGGATGGAGTAGACAGAACAAAATTCTGGGAGAAAGAAAGCTGAGTGAGTCAGACACCATGCCTCTTTTCTCCAAGATGGACATAGGCTAGAATCCTCCCTGGTAAGCTACCACCTCGTGGTGTTACACACATTATTAGAAATGGGTTAAAGCAAGATGTGCGAGTTAGCCAGTAAGAGGCTGAAACTAATGGGCCAACCAGTGTTTAAAAAAATACAGTTTCCTTGTAATTATTTCTGGTAAAGCTAGCTGGGAGCCAGGCGGGAAGCGTCCCAACGCTCTCACAACATATATCTGTGTCCCTGTTTTTAATTGGATTATTTGGTTCATAGATATCTACTTTGTTGATACTTGCTCAAACATTTTCATTGCAGCTTTATTCATAATGACCAGAAATTGGAAACAACCTACTATTCCCTCAACTGAAAAATGGATGAAGAAAATGTGTTATATATACACAAGGGAGTATTACTCAGCTACTAAAAACAATGACATCATGAAATTTGCAGGCAAAATAAATGGAAAATGAAAAAGTCATCCTGAGTGAGCTAACCCAGACCCAGAAAGACTAACATGGAATATATTCATTTATAAGTAAAAATTAGCTATTACATTAAAGAGGATCATGCTACAATTCACAGACCCAAAGCGGCTTTTTAACATGAAGGGCTCAAGTGGGAAATGCATAGATCTCCCTGGCAATAGGAAATAGAATAAATTTTGTGGTTTGACTAAGAGAAAGTAGGGATGGCAACAGGAAGGGTGAGAGAGATGGAGAGAGAGAGAGAGAAGTGGGAGAGATGATTGGAATGGTGCAGATATTGGGGAGTGATGTAGAAACCTAGTGCAGTGGAAACTCTCTGGGATCTATGAGAGTGACAGTAGCAAAGTGACCTAGTAATAAGGGATACGGAGCTGAACTGGTCATTTTCTATAACCAGGCAAGGCTTCTAGCAATGCCATTGGGATACCCACCTGGCCACAAATGCTTTAACCTATAATTTGTCCTTCCTGGCACAGAAGGTAAAGGAGTAGCCAACCCATGGTTGAACGGTTGAGGATTCAACCATGAGAGGAAGTCCACTGCTGACACTGCTTAGGTACAGGAGGTAGGACATCCCAGAGACCCAGGATAGAAGCAATCATACCTAGTTTAAAAGGCAATGAAATGATGCCTAATAATATTCTGCTATACACATAATCAGTGCCTAGCCCAACTGTCATCAGAAGAGTGTCACCCAGCGACCATTGCAGCAGATACAGAGATCCACAGCCAAACACTAGATAGAACCAGGAGAACCTTGCAGTAAATGGGGAGAATGGATTTTAAGAGTCCCAGGAGGTGAGGATACCAGGAGAGCGTGGATCACAGATTCAACTAAGCAGGACTCACAGAAACTGAAGTGACATACAAATGGATTTGAGCTGGGTTCTCTGCTAGACCTTATTGTTGTGTAGCTTGATGTTCTTGTGGGACTTCCAATGAGAGTGGGGGGTCTCTCTCTGAATCTTTGCCTATGTTTGTGATTCTTTTCTTCCTACTGCATTGTCAAGTCCATAATATGAGGGCTTGTGCCCAGTCTCAGTCTTTCTTGTTAAGCCATATTTGGTGAATAACCCTGGGCGACCTGCTCTTTTTTTTATTAAAGAAAAATAGAGGAGGAATTGATCTGGGGAAGAGGGAAGGTGGGGGAACCTGAGAGTAGTGAAGAAAGGGTTAACTGTGATCTGTTTGTAATATATGAGAGCAAAATAAAATTAGAAACCAAATAAATCTCATCAGGAAAAGACTAGTGCTTTCTCATAGGACATGCATTTACCAAATATCAGAAAGATTACTGTAGAACTGGTTTTCAGTCTTTATGATCAAGCCCTTTTCACCTTGCCACTGAATCAAATGTAATCTATTCTAGATAAACAACCAGAAATCATGTTTTACAAGTTATCTTAGCATCCTTTATCCAAAGATGCTTAGTTGACACATAAAATGAACAATCACATGTGCTAATCTAAGCTATAACACATAGAAAAGATGTACATATTGTCATATTGGTCTACAAATAACCTGTATATGTACACACTTGTGTGCATGTGCTAAATGTCACTCTCTCATCTATATAAATACTGATGATAGAAAACTATAGTCACATTTTATAACAACATACTTTTCATGAATTATTTGTAATTTAAAATTGTTTTCTGGGTGGATCTATTGTCATTTTGCACAGATTCAGTGCATAAACTGAACTGCCATCTCTCAAGAAATGTTCTAACTTTTGAGTAGAAGACTTACTGAGGGATCTTAAATTATCCTGAAAGTCAGAAATTCAAGGTCTTAGATCTGTTGACTTTTTTGGATGCTCCCAAAATCCCATACTGCATTATTGTTTATATGATAAATAGATTTTATAAATAAAGTTCCAAAGGAATTTTAGATGCTAGAAAAAAATCTTTAATTTTATAAGTTATAGCAATAGAATAAGAAACATCATCAAATAAATTGTCTATCTGTTCAGAAAATATTTCTGGAGTCCTGACTGTTGCATACATTCTTAGGACACAGAGGCTGTATGAACTCCCGTATAATCCCAATACTATCCAATTCTAAAAAGAATTAAACTGTTTGTTCACCCATATCCACATATAAGAGATCAAAAAAGATTTCTGTCTCACTTCTTTGTGAATTCTTGGCCCAAGGATGCTTGCTTCCTGTCAGTTCTAGTGATTTTCATGAATTCCATTAATTGTTTTATGTCTCTTTTTTTGTTGGAGGTTGCTCAGTAAATTCTCATACATGTCTATACATGTCTTAAGTATGATATTCACCTTCTTTTTAAAGGAATGATATAAAGTCAAAGGATTAGACTTCACCTGTTTTTGTGTTCTTGACTGGAGATTGATAACTAGTGAAGTAACAATATAAATGAAGCAGTGAAATTTATTTATAAGAAGAAAATTAGAATTTCTTACAAAAGTGTCACTATATGATAGCAAAAATGATGAGATATTTCCATACATTAAGCAGTAGTTATATAATATTTATAGTATTTGCTGTGAAACTTTTTCTTTTTGTTTGCTTTTGCTCCACTTTAGTTTGAGTTGAGCTTGAATTTACAATTCTCCTGCTGTAGCATGCTTAAGATTTCAAGTGTGAGCCAGCACACTCATAGTTCGAATATAACATTCATTAAGATAAGCTTTCAAATTTCTTTAGAATTATGAATGAAAATTTTTCTCATGAGAAGTATCATTTTCTCCCTGAGAGGGGGAGGGAAATGATTTCATATTCATTGCTTACTTTTTAGTATTAGTAATTACTCAGGGTTAAAAATAATTAAACTACCACCCAAATAGTAAGGTTTATTTATAATTAGATCTTGGTTGCTGTTTATGTTACCACAAAAATGGTAGGGCCAAAGATGGAACCCTAGGGTGCTGGCTCATAGCTACTCTCCTCTTGTTAAATCTTACTTGGCTCTGATGTGAGTGTAAGATGTTGGGCAGATGTTATCAAATATGCTTCAATGAGAGTGGATCATAAAGCTCTTAAGTCATTTATGCTTCTAAATGTCAAGTAACTAAATTGATATTCCCATCTGCTTGAAACCTTACTGTGGAGAAAGGAAAACAAGGAATGAAAATTCTAATTTTCTTTCAACATGACTTCAGTATGTTATCATGCCAAAATCATCTATTTTTGATGTTTAGAGTTAAGGAGGGACGGGTGGATAACTTTAGTGAATCTTTTAAGTTTTCTTTCCTTGAAATTCTAAATAATTATCTGCATTCTCCACACCCAGGCTTGGAAGTAGCAAGATGGATTTTAAAGGCAACTGTGATAAAAAATGTTAGGTTATTAGATAGGGCTCTTATTGCAAGGAGGGTTGCTTGTTTGGTTCCCTTCTGCCCAGCTAACTTAGATCCAAAATAACCACATAGAAACTGTATTGTTTAAAACACTTTTGGCCCATTTGGCTCTAACTTCTTATTAGCTAGCTCTTATATTTTAATTTATCCCATTTTTATTAATCTGTATATTGCCATGTGGCAGTGGCTTACCGGCAAAGATTCAGTATGTCTGACTCTGATGGTGACCCTATGGCGTCTCTCTGACTCTGCTTCCTTTTTCCCAGCATGTCATTTAGTTTCCCCCTGCCTACCTAAGTCTGCCTTATCAACAGGCCAAGGTTGTTCCTTTATAACCATTGAAAGCAACACATAGACAGAAGGACCTCCTACACCAGGCTCTGGCACTATCGTGAGTCACTTCCCATACATTTTACCAATAGTAAGGGAGTCGACATTTTCCTCGCATCTATCTTCATTGTCAATATGACACACTCTGCACCTTATGAAGCATTCTCCAAGTTTATATAAAAGCAATGTCCACTGAAAAAGTGTTCATAGGAAATGCACATTAGGCGCTTACTATAAGTCAAACATCACTCTACATCACAAAAATATTTAGAATTTCTGTTTCCCCAACAGGAAAACTAAGATGCAGAGTGATTACAAAAGCCCAGGAAGATGATAGCTCATCAGAAACCAAGCAGCAGAAGGAATCCAGGCTTCCTGGGACTTCTGAATTAGTTTCTAATTAAAGTTGTAACAAAATACTATAACTTGGTAAATTAAAGAGCATTCCAGAGACCAGAAATATCATACAGATCTTTCTAGGCTATGGTACAGAAATCAAGACTGTGTTCATTTTTAAGACTGGCATAGACAGTCTGTTTTCTGCCCTCTATAGACTGTGGAGGACTCTTGGGTTCTTTTAGACCAAGGTCAGTATCAGACTAGTACTTTTCATGTGACTATCATGCTACTATTTTTCTGAGCATTTCTTCCTTTGCCCTTATCTACTTTCAAGAGATCTCTCAATGATATTGCATCTATGGGAATAGTCCAGATAACCTGCCTATTTTTCAAGTCCATTTATTCATATAGTATGATGCACTGGCCAGTTCCTGAGATTAGGGAATAATCATTTTCCAGGTGCCATCATTTTACATACCACAGATTTTACCTTCTATAATACCATCTTGCTAAAAACTGGTTTACTGGTGTGAGACCTCCTACTAAACAATTAAAAAAATTTTACTGGGTTTCTACAAAAGACAGTCAGTTTAGGCGGCCGGAACACCGGGCGGCGGAACGCAACGCGGCCGGAACACCGGGCGGCGGAACGCAACGCGGCCGGAACACCGGGCGGCGGAACGCGGCCGGAACACCGGGCGGCGGAACGCGGCCGGAACACCGGGCGGCGGAACGCGGCCGGAACACCGGGCGGCGGAACGCGGCCGGAACACCGGGCGGCGGAACGCGGCCGGAACACCGGGCGGCGGAACGCGGCCGGAACACCGGGCGGCGGAACGCGGCCGGAACACCGGGCGGCGGAACGCGGCCGGAACACCGGGCGGCGGAACGCGGCTGGAGGACGCCCAGCGCAGCCGGTGGGGACCCACTGGGACCAGAGCAGCAGCAGAGGACACAGGCTGCTGGCGGCGGGAACAGTCCCAGCAGCAGAAGCAGGCTGCAGGGACCGCGCGCAACACCAAGAACAGATCGCCCCACTACAATAAACCAAAGAAGTAGGCCTTCGGTTGGGGAGGTCCCTGGCAAAGGAGGAGCCGGGTCCTATTCCTGAAGACCTTTCTGAGTGGTGAGAGGGATCTTGGCCCCCAGCAGGAACCAGGAAACAGAGCAAGGGCATTTTGTAAGAGGAGCCCCTGGCCAGCAGGGGAACCTGAACCAGTTTTAAAAGACCCCTTAGATAGCATCGATAGGAGGAGATGGGCAGGTGCCAAGGAAAGAATTCACCCAATAATCTGAAAAACAACATGAAAACACCAGAACCCAACGATCTTACAACAGAAGGTCTCCAACACCATAACACAGAAGAAGTGGAAAAAATTGACTTTATGAAAGCTGTAGAGTCCCTTAAACAACATGTGAAAAATGCCCTTATAGAAATGGATGAGAAGTATAACCAAAAATTTGAAGAAATGAGTAAATACGTACATAATACCCTGGGAAACCAAGAAAGAACGATCAAACAGGTAATGGAAACAGTTCAAGAATTGAAAACTGAAATGGAAGCAAGGAAGAAAACACAAACTGAGAACCAGCTGGATATGGAAAATCTAGGTCAACGAGCAGAGCCTACAGAAACAAGCATAATCAATAGAATACAAGAAATAGAAGAAAGAATCTCAGATTCTGAGGACAACATAGAGAAAATAAATGCTCTGTCAAAGAAAACTGCAAAGCCAACAAATTCTCATCACAAAACATTCAGGAAATATGGGACACAATAAAAAGACCAAATCTAAGAATAATAGGAGTAGAAGAAGGAGAAGAGTCACAGCTCAAAGGCCCAGAAAATATTTTGAACAAAATTATGGAAGAAAACTTTCCCAACATAAAGAAAGATATTCCTTTGAATATTCAAGAAGCATATAGAACACCAAACAGACTGGATCAAAGGAAAACATCCCCTCGCCATATAATAATCAAAACACAAAATATACAGGTTAAAGAAAGAATACTAAGAGCTGCAAAGGAAAAAGGCCAAGTAACTTATAAAGGTAAACCGATCAGACTTACACCCAATTTCTCTATGGAAACCATGAAAGCCAGAAGGTCCTGGATAGAAGTACTGCAGAAGCTAAGAGACCATGAATGCAAGCCCAGACTACTATACCCAGCCAAAATTTCGTTCACTATAAATGGAGAAATCAAGACATTCCAGGATAAAAACAAATTTAAACAATACGTAGCCACGAATCCAGCCCTACAGAAAGTAATAGAAGGAAAATCGCAACCCAAGGAATCCAACATTGCCAACACTGCTTACAATAACTCAGGCATCTAGCGACCCTTCACTAGCACAACTCAAAGAAGGGAGACACACAAATTCTACTTCCAAAAACAATAAGAATATCTGGCGTAAACAACCACTGGTCATTAATATCACTTAATATTAATGGTCTCAATTCACCTATAAAAAGGCACAGGCTAAGAGATTGGATACGAAAACAGGATCCAACATTCTGCTGTTTGCAAGAAACACATCTCAACCACAAAGACAGGCATCTACTCAGAGTAAAGGGCTGGGAAAAGATCTTTCAAGCAAATGGTCCTAAGAAAAAAGCAGGTGTGGCCATATTAATTTCTAACAAAACTGACTTCAAACTAAAATCAATCCGAAGAGATCGAGATGGACACTTTATACTCATAACAGGAACAATTTGTCAGGATGAAGTCTCAATCCTGAATATTTACGCCCCTAATATAAAAGCACCAACGTATGTAAAAGAAATATTACTAAAACTCAAGGCAGACATCAAACCACACACACTAGTAGTAGGAGACTTCAATACACCTCTCTCAGCAATGGACAGGTCAATCAGACAGAAACCTAATAGAGAAGTAAGAGAACTACTGGAGGTAATGAAGCAAATGGACTTAACAGACATCTATAGAACATTCCACCCAAATAGGAAAGAATATACCTTCTTCTCTGCAGCCCATGGAAACTTCTCGAAAATTGACCACATACTCGGAAACAAAGGAAACCTCCACAGATACAAAAAAATATCAGTGTCCACCTGTGTCTTATCAGATCACCACGGATTAAAGTTAGAATTCAACAACAATCCTACCTCCAGTAAGCCGACAAACTCGTGGAAACTGAACAGTCAACTACTGAACCACACCTGGGTCAAGGAAGAAATCAAGAAAGAAATTAAAGTCTTCCTTGAATTTAATGAAAATAAAGGGACAACATACTCATACCTATGGGACACAATGAAAGCAGTGCTAAGAGGAAAGTTCATAGCACTAAGTGCCCACTTAAAGAAAACAGAGAAAGCATACATCGGAGACTTAACAGCACACCTGAAAGCTTTAGAAAAAAAAGAAGCAGATGCGCCCAGGAGGAGTAGAAGACTGGAAATAATCAAACTGAGGGCAGAAATCAACAAAATAGAAACGCAGAAAACAGTCCAAAGAATCAATGAAACAAAAAGTTGGTTCTTGGAGAAAATCAACAAGATCGACAAACCCCTATCCAAACTAATTAAACGACAGAGAGAAAACACGCAAATAAATAAGATCAGAAATGAAAAGGGGGACATAACCACAGACACAGAGGAAATTCAGAGACTCATTAGATCTTACTACAAAGGCCTGTATGCCACAAAACTAGAAAATGCAAAAGAAATGGACATTTTTTTAGATAAGTACCACATACCAAAGCTAAACCAAGACCAGGTGAACGATCTAAATAGACCTGTTAGTCGCGAAGAGCTAGAAACCGTTATCAAAAATCTACCTTCCAAAAAAAGCCCAGGACCAGATGGTTTCAATGCAGAATTCTACCAGAACTTCCAAGAAGAGCTAATACCTATACTCCTTAATGTATTTCACAATATAGAAACAGAAGAGTCATTGCCAAATTCCTTTTATGAAGCTACAGTTACCCTGATACCAAAACCACACAAAGACCCAACCAAGAAAGAAAATTACAGGCCGATCTCACTCATGAATATCGATGCAAAAATTCTCAATAAAATACTGGCAAACCGAATCCAAGAACACATTAGAAAAATTATCCATTATGATCAAGTAGGCTTCATCCCAGGGATGCAGGGCTGGTTCAACATACGCAAATCTATCAATGTAATCCACCATATAAATAAACTGAAAGAAAAAACCATATGATCATTTCATTAGATGCTGAAAAAGCATTTGACAAAATTCAACATCCCTTTATGATAAAAGTCTTGGAGAGATTAGGGATACAAGGGTCATACCTAAATATAATAAAAGCTATTTACAGCAAGCCGTCAGCTAACATTAAATTAAATGGAGAAAAACTCAAAGCCATCCCACTAAAATCAGGAACACGACAAGGCTGTCCACTCTCTCCATACCTCTTCAATATAGTGCTTGAAGTTCTAGCAATAGCAATAAGACAACATAAAGGGATCAAGGGGATTCGTATCGGAAAAGAAGAAGTTAAGCTCTCATTATTTGCAGATGATATGATAGTATACATAAGCGACCCCAAAAACTCTACCAAAGAACTCCTACAGCTGATAAACACCTTTAGTAATGTGGCAGGATACAAGATCAACTCCAAAAAATCAGTGGCCTTCCTATACACTAAGGATAAGGAAACAGAGAGGGAAATTAGAGAAGCATCACCTTTCACGATAGCCACAAATAGCATAAAATATCTTGGGGTAACTCTGACCAAGGATGTGAAAGATCTATGTGACAAGAACTTTAAGTCTTTGAAGAAAGAAATTGAAGAGGACACCAGAAAATGGAAAGATCTTCCTTGCTCCTGGATTGGGAGGATCAACATAGTAAAAATGGCAATTCTACCAAAAGCAATCTATAGATTCAATGCAATCCCCATCAAAATCCCATCAAAATTCTTCACAGATCTGGAGAAGACAATAATCAACTTTATATGGAAAAACAAAAAACCCAGGATAGCCAAAACAATCTTATACAACAAAGGATCATCTGGAGGCATTACCATCCCTGACTTCAAACTCTACTACAGAGCTACAGTATTGAAAACAGCTTGGTATTGGCATAAAAACAGAGAAGTCGACCAATGGAATCGAATAGAAGACCCTGACATTAACCCACAAACCTATGAACACCTGATTTTCGATAAAGGAGCTAAAAGGATACAATGGAAAAAAGAGAGCATCTTCAACAAATTGTGCTGGCAAAACTGGATGTCAACCTGTAGAAGAATGAAAATAGATCCATATCTATCACCATGCACAAAACTCAAGTCCAAATGGATTAAAGACCTCAATATCAGTTTGAACACAGTGAACCTGATAGAAGAGAAAGTGGGAAGTACTCTACAACACATGGGCACAGGAGACCACTTCTTACGTATAACCCCACCAGCACAGACATTAAGGACCTCATTGAATAAATGGGACCTCCTGAGACTGAGAAGCTTCTGTAAAGCAAAGGACACTGTCGCTAAGACACAAAGGCAACCCACCAACTGGGAGAAGATCTTCACCAACCCCGCAACTGACAAAGGTCTGATCTCCAAAATATATAAAGAACTCAAGAAACTAGACCGTAAAAGGCTAATCAACCCAATTATAAAATGGGGCATTGAGCTGAACAGAGAATTCTCAACAGAAGAACTTCAAATGGCCAAAAGACACTTAAGGTCATGCTCAACTTCCTTAGCGATCAGGGAAATGCAAATCAAGACAACTTTAAGATACCATCTTACACCTGTCAGAATGGCTAAAATCAAAAATACCAATGATAGCCTTTGTTGGAGAGGTTGTGGAGAAAGGGGTACACTCATCCATTGCTGGTGGGAATGCAAACTTGTGCAACCACTTTGGAAGTCAGTATGGCGGTTTCTCAGGAAATTCGGGATCAACTTACCCCTGGACCCAGCAATACCACTCTTGGGAATATACCCAAGAGAGGCCTTATCATACAACAAAAGTATATGCTCTACAATGTTCATAGCAGCATTGTTTGTGATAGCCAGAACCTGGAAACAACCTAGATGCCCTTCAATGGAAGAATGGATGAAGAAAGTATGGAATTTATACATATTAGAGTACTACTCAGCAATAAAAAACAATGACTTCTCGAATTTTGCATACAAATGGATGGAAATAGAAAACACTATCCTGAGTGAGGTAAGCCAGACCCAAAAAGAGGAACATGGGATGTACTCACTCATATTTGGTTTCTAGCCATAAACTAAGGACATTGAGCTTATAATTAGTGATCCTAGAGAAGCTAAATAAGGAGAACCCAAAGAAAAACATATAGGCATCCTCCTGAATATTAACCTTCAGCAAGCGATGAAAGGAGACAGAGACCCAAATTGGAGCACAGTACTGAAATCTCAAGGTCCAAATCAGGAGCAGAAGGAGAGAGAGCATGAGCATGGAACTCAGGACCGCGAGGGGTGCACCCACACACTGAGACAATGGGGATGTTCTATCGGGAACTCACCAAGGCCAGCTGGCCTGGGTCTGGAAAAGCCTGGGATAAAACCGGACTCTCTGAACATAGCGGACAATGAGGACTACTGAGAACTCAAGAACAATGGCAATGGGTTTCTGATCCTACTGCACGCACTGGCTTTGTGGGAGCCTAGGCACTTTGGATGCTCAACTTACTAGACCTGGATGGAGGTGGGGGTTCCTTGGACTTCCCACAGGACAGGGAACCCTGATTGCTTTTCGGGCTGGGGGTAGACTTAATTGGGGGAGGGGGAGGGAAATGGGAGGCGGTGGTGGGGAAGAGACAGAAATCTTTAATAAATAAATAAATTAAAAAAAAGAAAAAAATTACAAGCATACTGTTTACTCAACATTGCTTTAAAAAAACTTTTAAGTTTTTAAATTTAAAATTCTTTAATTTTCTAACATATTTGTTTAAGGTTTTACCCTCTAACATGAGTCAAATATCTGTTTCTTAAATAAATGATTAACTTTTCATCTGTGTCTAAAAAATAAATAAATAAATAAATAAATAAAAAAGACAGTCAGTTTAGTCTATTATTAAGCATTAAGAAAATAGGCTGAAGATTGGAAAGATAGCTCAGCAAGTAAAAGGCTAACTGTACAAGCATGAAAATAACAGCAGTTTCATGCAATTAAATGTTGTTATTTCCTGGATGCTACCTAATGTATATTTTTTCTTATTATAATCATTATATAATTGTGTATAGAGAAAAACCCTTGCTCAAAGTCTGGCTATGGTCAGCCAAAGACCTGATTCTGCTTGAGAGACAATCTTTGTTTCCTATAAGATGATTTAATGTCTTCTACAGTAGAAAGTAAGTAATTAAGCTATTCTAGAGAACTAATTGTCTTTTTTCTTGTATTATCTAAGTCAGACTGCCAAAAGTAGTAACGGCAGATTCAGGGAAATAGCTGACCTGTGGTCATAAGTTATAAAAGTTGTGACTTTTATGCTCTGCCTGTCATAACAAAGTCAGCTTTTGAGTCATGGGGCATGATGACCATGAAAATCTTCAGGCAATCATGGGAAACAAACAAACAAATGAAAAAGAGCTTAGGAAAGAAATGTAGGTAATAATGTAGAAGGAAAATGAAAAACAAAACAAAACAAAAATTTTAGGCATCTCTTGATTAGGGGGTGACATTTGGGAGCCAGGTAGATGCCTGGTTCAAAGGAAATTCCCAATAATCCACAATGATGACCACAGTTAAGACTCCTCACCTTAGTGGATACGTAGCCTGTAGTGGTCATCTCCTATAATCAGATTGATAAATACCCCAGTTGTCATCAGAGAGCCTTCATCCAGTTACTGATGAAAACATATGCAGAGATGCACAGCTAAACACTGAGCTGAACTCTTGTAATCTTGTTGAAGAGAGGAAGGAAGGATTGTAAGAGTCAGAGGTTCAAAGTTATTAGAGGATAATCTATAGAAACAACTACACTGAACTCATAGGAGCTCACAGACTCTAGACTGATAGCTAGGGAACTTGCTTTGGGCTGACCTACACCCTCTATGTATTTGTGACTGTTGTATAGCTTGATCTACTTGTAGAACTCATAGTGGTAGAAGCATGGCCTTTCCCTAATGCTCTCTCTGGCTTCCAAGAACCTATTCCTCATACTGGGTTGCATTGCTTAGACCTAATAGAAGGGGAGGAGCTTAGTATTACCTCAACTTGATATGCCATGCTTTACTAACACCCACGGGAGGCCTATCCTTTTTTGAACAAAAACAGGATGAGTGGATTATAGGGGAAGGGGAATGGGGGAAAGGAAATGGGAGAGAGAGAAAACTGCCACTGGGGTATAAAATAAATGGTTAGATGTGATTAATATCAAAACTTACATTTGGATATAAATCTCACAGAGTTGAGGAAGTAGGATTGAGTACTTAGGGACAGACTGACGTATACAGTAAATTTTAGGCTTGCTCAAGAATATATAAAATACTGTCTAAGGTTTCTCTAAAACTATATACCAAAAGTAAGCAGACAGAAAGAAAATATCTTTATATATCTATTTAGGTATATTTAAAACTTGAATATGTAAATATATAAAGCATGTATAACATAGGCAAATGTTTTATTCTTAAATATTTAAAAGTAACTTCATTTTTAAAAAATGTGATGTACATGAAATTTCTTTATAAGATCCCTTCACCTTCCTCTTGCATCTCTTCAGCAATAACAGTAATCATGAACAATTCACTGGAGTTTTACATGCTAATTGTAAACAATTTGTGTATATATTTCCTGTATAACAAGTTGTCATCCCAACCAACTTTTAGCTGTTTTTATTTTCTCCATAAAGTCTAATTTATGCTGCCCATATATTCTTTGATATGTGGCGCTCCACTGGAGTATGATCAGTAGCTACACTCTTCAGGTAAACTGACCCTTTCTCTTCAGCAACTGACAATTACCAATAGCACTTTGGATAAAAGTAGAACTTCATGCGAAACTCTGATCTTCCTCCTGGTGCAAGGCTGTTTATGCAACCAAAAGACTTATGCACACTGTGAGGTTATATGTGCAGCTGTCTTGCTGTGTCCAGAAGACACCTATTGTTCTTCACTGCCTCTGGCTTTTACACTACTTTTGCTATCTCTTCTGCAATGATCCCTGAGACTTTGGAGGAAGGAAGGAAGGCCTTTACGGTATATTTGTTCCTTGTTTTCATTGTACTTAGGGTTTGGATGACATAAACACTTTAGAGTTTGGATGACATAAATACTTTTTGTCAGGATTTCAGTTCTGGTTCTTTGCTTCATTTTAGTCTTAAATTGTATGCACAGATTTTAACTGTTAAAAAATAGGCTGGTACTAAGGCAAAGCTCATGGCCTTGAAGTTAGTTTTAGCATGGTTTACAAACTTATTAATAAAACTATGTATTTGCCTTGTTTTTGTTCAGAGTCTCAGACAGAGCCACAAGGGCTTCAGAGTGTCGTATATATCTGCCCAAGTTCTGGGATAATTTCAGAGGCAATCAGAGAAAACTTTACAGCAAAGACAAAGTGGTGTGTGTGTGTGCGTGTGTGTGCGTGTGTGTGTGTGTGTGTGTTTGTGTGTACCTCTCGGTAATCTAAACCGAGTTTATCGTTCCTTTGCATGAAATAAATGTTTTTCTTTACCCTCTGTCTCTCCTCTCTTGCTCTCTACTTTCTCCTCTCCTTTCTTTTATCCTTTTAGGTCCTCCTCTTTTCTCTTTAAAATTATGAAAAACAATCAAACAGCAAAAATAAAAGCTGTCTCAGACAAGTCGTAGTGATAGCTCTCGCAACCTTATAGCTTCAGGGATGGCTCACACATACCACCACTAACAGGGCTGGTTCTGTTGTGCCCAGGGGAGGTGCAGGGCCTGCCTGATCCACCCAGTGTTGTGGCTGATGAGGTGCCTAAACAGCTCTCCAGCTCTTATTACCTCAGGGCCAGTCCTTCCACCTGCTCCAAGCATTGATGGGCAGGTTTGGAAAGGTAGTCAGGGACAGCTACCTCTTCCTCTTATGACCACAGTGACAGCTCTCTCGTTTGGTGGTGTGGATGGGGGAGAGATGTGGCCCCTCACCCTCTGCCCCTTACCCTTTTTTCCTGCAACAGAGCTGACTCTCCCGCTTACCAACTACAGCACTCAGGAAAGCAGGTTCTGCTCCTCACCTAGGCAGCATATCCCTGTTGTTTGAAGATGTGGGTGACCCAGCTCTGATATTGTGAGCAGGTGGCAGGGTCTGTCCCAATTACTCATCTGACAAGTGATGGCATAAGTGGGAGGAGATGCCCTTGTCTCCACTCCCACCCATCAATACTTGAGAGAGGTGGAGGACCTGGCCCTGTTGTTATAAGAATAAGATGGCTATCCCTGCCCCCTCACCAGCTTCAGTGCCCTGGAGCACTGTACTGCATGCACATGGGCAACACAGTGGAACTGGCCCTGATGGTGTAGGTTGGGGAGAGCAAGAGAATTGGCGCTGTCCCATGCTCATTGCTGCAAGGCGTGAATTACCTGTTGCTGTACTGGAGAGCTCACCCCAGTGCTGGTGAGGGTTGAAATGGCAGCTGACTAACCCTTCAGCTTCCCAGGCCCAGAACCAGGGTCGTTTCTTTGTCTGCCCAACATCCATCCCATCTATGATCTGCTGGAGCACATGAACTTGCCTGACCCACAGACCCAAAGCTACAGGATTTCCACGACATAGGGCAACAACAGGATATTCAAGAAGAGTCCCAGTGACGTTCCAGCATCAATAGCGTAATAGAAACCAGAAGCAAACCAGACAAATGACTCTTTTCAATGACCACTTGCAAGTAGCGATATATGGACAAAGGGGTTTACTGTGTAGCACACTGTGTCACACTGCAGCTTCAATGATGAGATTTTATTTTATTTTTCCTTTTTTTCTCTTAATTTTTGTTGCAGGAGCAAAGGGTGGATGTGAAGGTACAGGGTAATGAATGGAATCAATATGTATTATGTAAAGGACACACAGAATGAATGAACAGAAAGAAAAAAAACTGTCTCAGTGTTCCTAATGAACAACACATAACACTGTTGGTGGAAGCTGTTCGTTCATTTCCTGGCTGCCCAGACCCAAATTAATCACAAAGAAACTGTTAATTACAATATTGCCTTTAATCCCAGCACTCAGGAGACAGGACAGGCAGATTTCTGTGAGTTCAAGGCCAGCCTGGTCTACAGAGCTAGTTCCAGGACAGGATCCAAAGTTACAGAGAAATGCTATCTCAAAACAAAACAAAACAAAAAAAAAGCACAAGAAAACCAAAAAGCAAAAACCAAACCAAACCAACCAACCAACCAAACAAACAAACAAACAAAAAAACCAAAATACTGCTTGGAATTTGCGAATTTTTCTAGCTAGCTCTTATATCATAAATTAACCCATTTCTATTATTTTATATTTTATCACAAGGCTCATGGATTACCTGTACCCACAATGGGTACCTTTCTCCCATGGCTACATGGTGTTTCCCTGAATCTGCCTACTCTCTCTCTCTACATCTCTGTTCAGCTTTCCCACCTGGCTTTACTTTGTTAAGCCTTTGGCCAAAAGCAGCTTCTTTATTAACCAATGGCAATAAAACATAATCACAGCATACAGAGGGGAATCCAACATCACCTCTCCTTTTCGGTCAAAATGAAAAAGGGTTTTAACTTTAACCTAGCAAGATTACATACAACAAAACAGTTATTAAGCAAGAATTATAGTTATAGTATTTATATCTACTTTATATTTTCTCATAACCAAGGAAAATTATACCTTTCTTTTCTTCAACTTTATTAAAGACTCCAGAAGGATATAATATTACTTAAGTTAACAGGAAATACATTGTAAGCAACTTCTGCAACTCTAGAATTGACAGAGACATCTTGCTGCCTATATGGTCACCCAAAATCCCTCTGCCATTTTCTTCTGTGTCCTGTGGAATGTCTGGAAGACTCTTTCATGAAAACCCAGAACCTTCTAACCTGTAGGCAAGTTCAGCAGTCATTTTTCTGTGGGTCCTGCATGTCCAGTTCATACAGTGAAAAATCAAGTAGTCTGGGTAGGAGCAATTCCTTACCCAAATGGCTAGCAAACTCCATAAGGAGCCTCTTTGATGCCAATCATGCACTTGAACTAGATTGATATTGCCAGGAGAATATACATCTCGTTGTCATGAAAAGTTCTAAGTTCTTAAAACATTTTAAATGCCATATTCTTTTAGTCTTTGAAAGGTTTGAAGAATACCTGCCTAACTGAAATATATCTCTGTGCATCTAGAAAACCTATCATGACTACAAGCTTGACTATTATAGATCGCTATTTATCAATCTGTATTTCTTAATTATACAATACTTTCTTTAATGAGCTGCACAGACAGAATACCTTAATTAAGAGCAGAAATATACATATAACAAAATTGACCTTAAATTTGTATCGATAAACCAAGATCCATACAAATGCTAAATATTCATCTCTATATTATGTACCCCTTTAAATGTAAAAAAAAAAAAGCATTTATAAACAGCATTTGTGGATACTGGCATAGTTCTATCCAAACTGTTTCCTGCTTTTTGTTGGACAAATTATTTGAGGGTTCTCAGAGACCTTTTGGGGAATCTTGGTCCATTAAATCACTTTAGTCTGGAAGGAAGTCACAGGTTTTCATCCTCTGTGGAAAGAAAAGCAGAATCTCTTTTCCAAAGCAACATATCCTTCACCCATATTTTGAAGCCAAGATACCTTTAAAGTATATGTACGTTGATTTAGCATAGTAGCCTATATATTGAAATGTTTCTCTGTGCTTTACAGTTAAAAAATTTAAAGAAAACACAATAATATACCTAACCTAGACTGTCTGTGTAAATTCCATCTTTACGTGGCTTATTTTTCTTTACTTCTTTAATCTATAATTGTCTGCACTGTTTCTTTAAAGACTTTGCTTTAAAAAAAACTTTTATTTCTTTTTATAACTACTTCTTCTCAAGCCTACATACATTCACTGTGACCCATTTAGAGGCCGTTTTCATCTGAATCTGTCTTTATTGCATATTTTTATTTTTTTTTTCTGTTCAGGAGCACTTTTAAAATGCTAAGCAGCATGGCTAGGGCTAAGGCTGCTTTGCCTTTTGGCTCCACACAGTTCAACATGGCAGAGGCATGTTCACCACCTCTGCGAGCTGTATACACCACCCAGTTCCAGGTCTGCAGCAGGTCTATATTGCACCATTAAGCAGTTCGCAACACGCTGCTCACAAACCCCACTTAAGTACTCAGCCTCCTGAAAGAGCCAGAGTTTATGCAGGCAGCATGGACCAGGAAGTCACCATTTTTTATGCTGTGTCAGTAAGTTTTTCTTAAAGGAGCCGTGACACCTCTGCTCACAGACTAGCAAATACTGCCTATCTGAAAAAATGAAGCTACCAAAAAACTGTGCTTAACTCCCGTGTGTGTGTGTGGGTGTGTGTGTGCCCGCGCGTGCCTAGAATTCCTTTCCAAGCTCTCTCAGGTTTTATGTGGATGCAGTTGGCACATGTTGGCATGCCATTCTGTAGACTGAGATTGGCTGTTCATTTTCTGGCAGCCCAGATCCAAAATAATCACACAGAAACTATATTAAAATACTGCTTGGACAATCACTTATTCATTTTGTTAGCTAGATCTTATATTTTATATTAACCCATTTCTATTATTTTATGTTTTACTACAAGGCTCATGGATTACCGGTACCAGTGCATGGGTGCCTTTCTCCTCCAGGGACTACATAGCATTTCTCTGACTCTGCCTACTCTTTCTCTCTCCACATCTCTATTTGGATTTTCTGCCTGACTTAACTCTGTTAAATCATTGGCTGAAAGCAGCTACTTTATTAACCAATGGTAATAATCACAGCATACAGAGGGGAATCCTACATCATAACACATTTTCCAGGATAAAATGAAGTGAATGAAATTGGGAAAGTAGATTGGTTATTGTAAAAAATAGTAATTCAAATTGAGCAAATATAATATTTATTAAGACAAAAGAACATTCACAGATTTGGTTGACAGTGAGCAATAAAAAACAGGTTTTAAGCTGGGCGATGGTGACGCACACCTTTAATCCCAGCACTCGGGAGGCAGAGGCAGGTGGATCTCTGTGAGTTTGAGACCAGCCTGGTCTACAGAGCTAGTTCCAGGACAGGCTCCAAAGCCACAGAGAAACCCTGTCTTGAAAAATCAAAAAAAAAAAACAAACAAACAAACAAAAAAACCCCACAGGTTTTAAGGTACAATAGTATTTCCAAAATTTGATATTTGAAGGTGAACTTTCTTAATTTTAGTGATTTTTTTATTTTGGGATGATAGATAGCAGTATTATATGATAGACATGGAATAATGATTCTATTTGATGATTAGAAATTTAAAATATAGGTGGAATTCTTTTAGTTTCACACAGACCACTTTGGTATTCAGTTGACTGTGTTCTAGTCTCAATGTAACAATCATTTAGTTCGGTTCACTTCTTTTCTTTAGTGCTCCAGCTGTGACAACCTCTGACTCTTACAAATGTACGTGACTGATTTAAACGGGAATGTGCCTGGGCAGGCAGCCCTCCAAAAACACATTGATTAAAGGGCCTGGCATCTATTAATAGAATCACAGATGGAGACAGAAGTGTTTTAATTCAATTATCCTTCAAGACCTAAGGAAGTGGCTTTTATTGATCCTCCCAACTGTCACTTTGGTACTCACAAATGGAAACAAAATATTATCCTTCCTTCTCCCCTTGAATCGTTCATGGTTGCTGTAATTATTGAATATCTGCTGTGTGTCAGGTAATTTACAATCATTCTAAGAACAGAAGACAAAATCTTAGTGATAAAATAGATACGTAGATAATGTGTTTGTTGCTTACAGCTAATAATAATGGGAATTTTCTCCATTTTTAAGGAAAATGTAACCAGTGAATTAGCATTCTTAGTATTGCTGAATAGCAACTTCATAGAATGCATATATAGCATATTACATAATATTCTACAGAATTTGTATATATAGTCTATGTATTGTATATATTAATATCATATGTTGATTCCATAAGTATGCATGTTATATACTTCAATATGTATACATCAAATCCCAATACATTAAGGATGCTTAAAAGAAATCCCACACTAGCTCAGAACTGAGGATAATAAAGGGTTATTTACTTAGGGGTAGACACACAAACACAATCCTCTGTTGGAACTGAGGACAGCAACCCAATCCCACAGCTGGAAAAGAGACCAGACACATGTTTTACATCGGCATAAATAGTATAGAGGCCATGCTCAAGTAGGCAGGTAACTTAATGGCTACTGGTGTTAGGAATCCCTACAGCAAATACAGGACTAATTGACTGCTTCAAGAGAGTGATTTGAGGCAGCTGTAATTTTTTAACACTAATTGAATAAGATCAAATACAGGATCAGTATCATGAATGCTTCAACAGGCTCTGATGGCATTATCACTATGAAATATAATGTTGATGACAAAGTAAAGCAAGTATTTACACATGATACTAGCAATTAGAGGAGATACATTAACCACAGTGGTTCTTTTGGACTCTGCTCTCTTGAGTTGAAAGCCTTATAGAAATCCACTAAGGGTGACCTTGTTGATGGATTTTAGAGTTAACAAAACTTCAGGGAGAGAGACTCTCTGTTCCAGTCATTCATTCCCTAGTAGGACATGTTGTTTCTTTTTCAGATTCAACCTCAACATACTAACAACAGATTTGTGCTTTTCTGCCTGGCTCATGAATGTATATAACATAGACTGAATCTATCCAGTTTAATGAGTCATAGATGACTTTCTAGCAGTGCAACTGAGCTGACATTCATAAGGATAGGAGGAAATGGCAAGGCAAGAAAGCTGATTGTGAGTTTCAGACTGATGAATGAGGAAGTCTTTTGGCAAGTATGCTCTCTCTCTCTTTCCCTTTTCATTTTAGTCTCTGGGTTTATTGCATATATGATTATGTGTTTATGTGGTATGCACATGAACGTGTGCATGTTTGTGGTCCAGAATATGTGTTGAGGGAAGAGGAAAACTTTACATCTCCTCCTCACATTGCACCCTGGTAGATACAAGGTATCTTATTCACCACTGTACATACTGGATTAACTGGGCTTGAACTTTCAGTGATTGTTCTATGTCTGCTTTCCATCTGGACATACATGCTCTGGGATCATAAATATGGTTGTCATGAATTCTGGGGATCCAAACTCAGGTCCTCACCTATGGGGGGCTATTGTTTACCCAGTGAACAAACTTGTCAGTTCTAGGAGACTATCTTGATGGTAATAAGGCCTATCCAAAATATGGAAAATACTGAATATCTTTTTAAAAGGTTGAAAATGAAAAGGGAAAGAAAATATTGGGTTTGAACATGCAGGGTCTGTGAACCAAGTATTATTCTTGCTGATATGCCCAGCATGAATCACAAGGCATCTGTAATGACTGGAATTAATGGTAACTGAAGAGGTAAAATATGAGTATATCAATCATGGTAGTGATATAACTGAAGGCTTTAATGATTATTGAAATACAATTTACAAAGGTAAAATTCAGCACTCACAGGGTCGTGACACTTAACTACACTAATATACAGGACATGTCTATTGTCACCAAATATTCTATATAATCTTTTTATTGCATTTTCTTGTTTTGTGTCTGTGGTGTGCATGTGTGTATGTTCAATCCTATGTGATTGAACATATGAACATATATACATGTATGCGTTGGCCCATGATTACTGTTAGGAATATTTCTTGCTCTCTCTTCTACTTTATAGGGTCTTTTAGCTAAACCAAGAACTCACTAATATGACTGAATTAAATAGCCAGCTTCCTCTGATGATCTTCTGCCTCTGTCATTTAGGTCTGGAATTATACGTGGATTGGTAAATCCACTCAATGCTGTTTCTTGCACTTCTGCAGCAAGCACTTTACCCACCGAGCAATATTCCCAGGGCCCTTCTTGTGATATTTATCATTAACTCAACATTCTGAACTAAAGTAAGTCATCACTGTCTCTTATTGTTTTATACTGGTTATCTTTTCTCAGCATCTGATTTTTCCCAGGACTTGAAGAGGTTGTCTATCCACTTGAATATGCTTTAACATTCATCTTGAAGGTCTATTTGCTGTTGATGACTGATTTTACCCCTGCTCTCCATTCTCTCTATTTGTTAGTAAATCTGTTTCTGGGTCATCTGCCCTTCAATGTGCTTACAACTGCATTTTACTGGGTTTGGAAATCATAAAGTAAAATGCCTCCTTGTGTATAATTTGGCTTTGTGTACTTTGGAAAATGTATGTGCATGCTTGTATGTATGTATGTGTGTGGTTTTAGGTCAAAATTTTAAGTTCTGTGAATAATTTCAATACTATTTTGACAGAGATTACTGTTTTTGTCAGCAGATAAATCAGATAATATTAACGTTTTGATGATTTCAATTGTTCAAATACAAGCTATCATTAGATATTTGTGTCTCTCAATTTTACATTAGCATTTATTTTATAGTTTTCATTTTAGACATGTATTATTTCTTTTAAAAAATTTGTCCCAGTATATTTTTATTAATTGAATTTATTCATTTATTTTCCATTCTGAGTGCGATTTTCCCTCACTTCTCTCCTCCCACAACCTTCTTCCCACCTTTCCTTTTCCCACCCAATCTGTTCCTCCTCCATTCAGAAAGAGGCAGGTTTTTTCCAATGGGTATCAATAAAAAAAAAAACATAGCATATCAACTTGAAGTAGGACTAAGATTCTTCCATTGTATTAAGGCTTGGTAAGGCAAAATAGTATGAGAAATAAGTTCCCAAGAGCCTGTCAAAGTGTTAGGAGCAGTCCCTGTTTCCACCGGTAGGAGTCCCATAGGTAGATCAAGCTATACAACTGTTAAAAATATGTAGAGGTCCTAGAGAGTCTCATTTGGGCACCTCAACTGTTATTCCAATGTCTGTGAGCTTCTATGATCCCAGGTTAGTTATCTCTGGGTTTTCTTGTGATGATCTTGAACCTCCTGTTTCTTCCAATCCTTTCTCCTTCTCTTCAACAGTATCCACAGATTTTGGCCCATAGCTTGTTTGTGAATCTTTGCATTTGCTTCTATCAGTTACTGTCAAAGGCTCATTGATGACAATTAAAGTAGTTACCAGTGTGGTTACAGAAGATAGTCAGTTCAGGTTACCTATCTGCTCCTGGAAAAGTCTTAGCTGGAGTCATTTTTGTAGATTCATGGGAGTTTCCCCTGTACCAATATTCTACCTGATCACTAAATGCCCCCATTCAAGACATTTAATAACAATATTCATTTCATATGGAAAAAGCAAAAACCCCAAGATAGATAAAACAATCCTGTATAATAAAGAAACTTCTGGAGGTCTCACTGTCCTATACAATAGAGTTATAGTAATAAAAACAACATGGTATTGCCATAAAAATGGACAGCTGGATCAAAGGAATTGAACTGAAGACCCTGACATAAAACCATGCACCTATGAACACCTAGTTTTTGACAAAGAACTAAAAATTACATAATAGAAAAAGGAGAGCATCTTCAAAAAATGGCATAACCAGATGCTGACATGTCTAAGAATGTGAATATATTAATATCTATCACCCTGCACAAAACTCAAGTCGAAGTAGATGAAAGACCTCCCAATATATTTGAAGTCTCTTCCCACTATTGTAAATGTGATCGCTCAATTTGGAAGTGCTTATTGTCTTTATATTTGCATAATTTCAAGTCTGTTCTTATTAATGATTTCTAACAACATTTTACAATATAAGAAATTACTTGACACAGCTTCATTTAATTTTAACTTTTTGAATCAGTAGCATTTCTTTGGACATGGGTTTTTACCATGTACCAAATTGACTATGAGGTTAATATGGATCCCAGGCTTGCCTCAGACTCACGTTTTTGTTGCCTTAGCATCCCAGATATCGGGATGAACCATAGTTTGAATCTTGTTTTGTGGCCAACTACATAATATAGTGTGAAGAATAGTTTCTACATTACTGAGAAGAAAGTGAGTTCTGTAGGAGGATTCAGTTTAAATTGATTTTCTGTATACATGATTATCAGTTACTTGAAGTATGATGTTCAAATTTTTTATATAATTTTTGTATAAAATGATTTTAATCATTTTTAATAGTAGTTTTGCATCTTTAAATACTTCATTTATTGGATATACCTATGTATATATGTTTGTATGTGCATTCAATACATATACTTTTGTGTTTGTGTATTTAATATTAGATATATACATAGCCAATACACAACATACATATATTTATATATATAATATACATATATAGAGAGAAAGAAAGGCTTGTGTACATAAATATATATATCATTTTTTTCTGTGAAAGCACTCTTTTTGTTACATAAATTTTTTATATATTTTTATACTTCTGTTTATTTGTTTATTTTTATTTATTTTTTAAATATTTTAAAATTATAAATTATTTACATAATTTCCCTCTTTCTTTTCTTTCCTCCACCTCTTCTCGTGCATCCTCTAGCTTTCTCAAATTCTGGTTCTTGTTTTCTTTATTTCTTCCCTGACTCAGGGGTTGTTCAGTAGTTGACTGTTTAGTTTCCTTGAGTTTGTAGGCTTTCTGGGGGTAGAATTGTTGTTAATTTTATCTTTATTCCATAGTGATCTGATAAGACACAGGTGGCTACTAAATTTTTTTGTTTCTGTGGATGTTTGCTTTGTTATGAGTATGTGATCAATTTTCAAGGAGGTTTAATGAGATGCTGAGAAGAAGGTATATTCTTTCCTATTTGGGTAGAATGTTCTATAGATGTCTGTTACGTCCATTTGATTCATTACCTCCATTAGTTCTCTTATTTCTCTTTTAGGTTTCTGTATGGTTGACCTATTCATTGGTGAGAGAGGAGTGTTGAAATCTCCTACTATTAGTGTGTGCGGTTTGATGTGTTTTTTTGAGTTCTAGTAATGTTTCTTTTACATATGTGGATGCTTTTATATCAGGGGCATAGATATTCAGGATTGAGACTTCATTCTGATGAATTGTTCCTGTTATGAGTATAAAGTGTTCATCACCATCTCTTCTGATTGATTTTAATTTGAAGTCAATTTTGTTAGATATTAGTATAGCCACACCTGCTTGTTTCTTAGGTCCATTTGATTGAAAAACCTTTTCCCAACCCTTTACTCTGAGATAATGTCTGCTTTTGTGGTTGAGGTGTATTTCTTGTAAATAGCAGATCCTGTTTTCCTATCCATTCTCTTAACTTGTCCCTTTTTATAGGTGAATTGAGTCCATTAATATTAAGTGATATTAATGACCAGTGGTTGTTAACATTGGTTATTTATTTATTTTTGGTGGTAGAGTTTGTGTGTTTCCCTTCTTTGAGTTGTGCTGGTGGAGGGTTGTTAGATGTCTGTGTTATTATGGATGTTGTTAGCTTCCTTGGGTTTTGGTTTTCCTTCTAGTACTTTCTGTAAGGCTGGGTTTGTGGCTACATATTGTTTAAATTTGTTTTTATCCTGGAATATCTTGTTTTCTCCATCAATGGTAAGTTCAAGCTTTGCTGCGTATAGTAGTCTGGGCTTGGCATCCATGGTCTCTTAGTTTCTGCAGCACATCTATTCAAGACCTTCTGGCTTTCATGGTTTCCATAGAGAAGTCAGGTGTAATTCTGAGAGGTTTACCTTTATATGTTACTTGACCTTTTTCCTTTGCATTTCTTAATACTCTTTCTTTATTCTGTATGCTTTGTGTTTTGATAATTATATGGTGAGGGGATTTTTTTTTGATCCAGTCTATTTGGTGTTCTGTATGCTTCTTGTACCTTCATAGGAATATCCTTCTTTAGGTTGGGAAAGTTTTCTTCTATAATTTTGTTGAATATATTTTCTGGGCCTTTGAGCTGTAATTCTTTTCCTTCTTCTACCCTTATTATTCTTAGGTTTGGTCTTTTCCTGGTGTCCCAGATTTCCTGAAAGTTTTGTGTTAAGAATTTGTTGGATTTTTCTGTTTTTTTTTTTGATCAATGAGTTTATTTCCTCTATAGTATCTCCACCATCTGAAATTCTTTCTTCTATCTCTTGTATTCTGTTGGTAGTACTTGTCTCTGCAGTTCCTGTTCATTTACCCAGATGGTCCATGTCCAGCCATCACTAGGATTGTGTTTTCTTCATTTCCTCCATTTCAGTTTTCAAGTCTTGAACTGTTTCCATTGCCTATTGGGTTGCTGTTTCTTGGTTTTCTTGGGTATCTTTGAGAGATTTATTCATTTCTTCAAACTTTTTGTTAGTCTTCTCATCCATTTCTTTAAGGGAGTTTTTCACATCCTGTTTAATGGTCTCTATCACTTTCAGAATGTTACATTTAAAGTCGATTTCTTCTACTTCTTCTGCATTAGGGTGTTCAAGTCTTCCTGTTGCATGTTTGCTGGATTCTGGTGTTATTAAGTTGTTTTTTCCGGTTGTTGGAGGAATTCTTACTTTGGCGCCTGCCAATCTCTACCTTCAAATATGATCAGGATAGCCTCAGCGGCTTGGTCTGATCTTTGCTGTAACTAACTGTGTACTTGGGTTTTTTTCTTTTTCTTAGGTCCCCTCAGCACTGGAGTTGGTTCTCAGATCTCATCCTCCCTGAAGTAAATTCTGGTGACGGATCTAAGGACCCAGCAGATGGGAAAGAGTGCTTGGGGCAAGATAGGATGGGATAAATAGAGAAAGCCAGTAGCCAGGGAGAAGCTCCGCTGAATGGCCAGAAAGTTTAGGGGATTGGAGGGTACCTTTACTCTGTTCCCAGGGTATCAGGCTTTCAGGGCCGGTACACACTTACCCCTCCAGATCGATCCTTGTTTTCTTTAACTGTTTTGACATGTTTATTTTTATTCCTAATGTGTGTGTGTCTGCATGTGTGTGTGTGTGTGTGTACATTTGTGTGTATGTACATATTCCTAAATTTATAAATACAACCTGATCATTTCATTTCATGTTACCTATGTGTACATGATCTCAGAGCAGACCACTTAGTATTGGATCATCAACTGGGATGCTCTTTCCTAGGGAAGGCCATTCTGCAGCTCTCAGCATTCCCTAGTTTCCCTAAGGTTTTGTCTAGACTTGCCTTATAGGCTTCCTCCTTCTATTTTTGCATGCCCGCTTATATCATCTTTATTTGGGTCATATTTAGCCATGAAGTCTCATCAGGAGAGGTCTCATCAGAAGAGAATTCTTATCAGAAGAGAATTCTCCTGATGAAACTTCTTGCGTACAGTCTATCTGACATTTCTAAGGGATATACTCTCATAGCAGGCTTCCTATTCCTCTGGTTCTTACACTCTTTCTGACCCTTGTTTCACGGTGATCCCTGACCCATAGGTACAGGAATTGTTTTGTAGATAAATCAACTGGGCCTGGGCACCATAACATTTCTTGTTTTCTACATTCTGCTGGGTTGATGTTTTCTCTATTGGTCTTCATTTCTTGTAATGAGAAGTTTTTTTGATGAGGGGTGAAAAGTACACTAGGGTGAGTTGAATTAAAATGGCCCCACGGGCTCAAAGATTTGAAGAGTCAGTCATTAGGGCGTGCTACTACTTAACAGAGATTAGAAGGTATGGCTTTGTGGGAATAGGTGTGGCCTTGTTGGAAGAGGTTATGTTACTGGAGGGGTGAACTTTGGGGCTTAAAAAGCTCATGTCGGGGGCCCAGTATCTCTCTCTTCCTGATACCCATTGACTCTCAGCTACTATTTCTCCAGCACCCTCCCTGCCTGTATGCTGACAAACAGGGATGACAAAGGACTAAACCTCTGAAACTGTAAACTAGCTCTAACTAAATGATTTCCTTTATTTGAGTTGCCAAAGTCACAGTGTCTCTTTATAGAAATCGAAGAGTGACTAGGATATACATTTACCTATGAATATAAAGATAATACTAAGAATGTAGCTAGGGATTATTTGGTTTAGTAAACTGGTGATTTTAGGATGTCTTTAAAATCCTTGACTTTACTGACCCTGGATAGTTGGCTAGGTTTCCAGTACCATGCATATTTCCGCTTATGTTAGGCTAACCTTAAGTCCAATTAGAGACATCCCAGTTACCATCATGGTATTTATAACATAACTGTACCTTTAAGGTTATCATGTCATGCTGGCCATTGTTGTGGTTCTTAGACATCATAGCTGGGTAGGATTATGGGTCATTTCCTCCCTTTAGAAGCTCCATAGTGCCTCCGGTACCACGAAAGCTAGTTATCTGGTAGGAGACATTCAAGTCAGATTCATTTGTATTCTCTGGGGCCTGTGTCCAAAGTACATATTTTTCTCAGCAATAGGGACTTACTTTCTACCATTGTGGGCCACTAAGATCCATAACAAAAGCATATCATGTTTGAGGGAAGGTAAAATGACATTTAGGAACATGTGAGAAAGTCATATGGAATCATATTATTTTCTATTTATCTAAAATTGTATACAATATATGTCTGTATATACATATTTATTTAAATAAATTTTTCACAACCAGTATGATGATGCTTTGCCTAAGATCCCTATAACAAAAACCTCAACTTCAGGCATGAGAAACCCCTTTAGAGTAGTTGGGAACGATTGTTATCTCCCTCCTCCGTAATTAATGTTCCCCCATTTTTCTTATTTTTTTAAATTTAAATTTCTGTTTGGCTTCTTACTATTTTTTAATAATTTTTTCAAAGTCTTTTTGAGAATGCCATGTGCAGCTACTATATTTTCATTACGTTCACCCTCTCTCTTCTTTCTCCAACTCTTCCTGCGTATCCTCTTTCTCAGATTGTTCGCAGTGTCTTCCATCATTGTAGACACACATGTGATGTGGGAGTGTCATATATCAATCTGTTGATTTCATTGGCTAAGCAATAAAGGAACTGCCTCGGCCCATTTCATTGGTTAGAAGATAGGTGGGAGGAGTAGACAGAACAGAATGCCGGGAGGAAGAGGAAGTGAGGTCAGACTCCACAGCTCTGCTCTCCGGAGCAGACGCCTCAGGAGAGACGCCATGCTACCTGCTCCAGGGAAGACGCACGCTATGAAGCTCCGACCCAGGATGGACTTAGGCTAGAATCTTCCCGGTAAGACCGGTGCTACACAGATGATAAGAAATGGGCTAGTCCAGGAGCGAGAGTTAGCCTAGAAGAGGCTGGGTAGAAATGGGCCAGAGCAGTGTTTAAAAGAATACAGTGTTCGTGTAATTATTTGGGGCATAAGCTAGCTGAGCCAGGCGGCTGGGGATTTGGGGACGCAGCCCCTCCGCTCATATTACTACAAATGACGCCCAGACGTGTGGCTAACTGAACCCACTGAAAGCCTGAGAAAGCTTGGGAAAGAGTAAAGCATGTTTTCTTGATTGTGACAATTTCTCTGGTCTACTTTGCTTGCTAGAGGCAAGCAAGCGCCTCATCTAAGAGAGGCTTCCTGACTCAGCTTCAGCTGCAAAGCCTGCAGCTCATTAAGAGGTCCTGCCACGAAACATTTAAACGGTGTTGATGAAAAGCTGAACACATGCTTTTCGGTTTTCAGCCGTAGCAGGAAAAAAGGTGCGCCATTTAAAAATGCCGGCTTTCTGGGCCATCCTGCCAGGGCAAACTCTGACTGTTTGAGGCAGGAGGGCCAGCTACCGAGAGAGGACTTGAGTGTTGTCTGTTGTAGCTTGCTGGCTGGCAGGGACCTTACAGCCAGTACCTCAGCCATGAGGCTGGAAAGCTAAGGAATGGGCTACATCTAGCCCGCAAAGCCACGGCTTTAATTCTACTGATATTGCTTGCTAGATTAAGGACTCATGTGGTCAGAAAAAGAGAGATATACAGTAAAGAGAGATTCAAAGACAAAGAAAAATTTTAAATGATTTATAGTGTTAAAATATATGCAGACTAAAAGTTAAAATTCTTAAAGTAAACCTCTGTGACTTCAAGGTGTGGTGGCACATGCCTTTAATCCCAGTGCCTAGAAGGCAGAGACAAACAGATCTCTGTGAGTTCAAGGTGTAGTAGTGTACGCCTTTAATCCCAATGCCTGGGAGGCAGAGACAGGCAGATCTCCGAGAGTTCAAAGACAGCCTGGTCTACAGATATACGCTCAAAAAGCAAAAAGTTAACCTAGGAATGTCACAGCTTAGATTCTTAAGCGCCTAGTGATTTAAAGGCGCAAATCAAAAGTGCTCCTGGATAGTAAAAAATTGCAGATTCACAATAGGACAGATTCAGACCACTAAATGAGTCACACTGTTGGAGTACGTTGGCTTGGGAGAGAGAAGAAAAAGAATACAGAGAATAAAGTTAATGGTTTAAAAAGAAAAAAGTAAAAGTAAAGTCTTTAAAGAGACAGAGTACAGATAGTTATACATATAAATAAAAATAAGCCGCGTAAAGATGGAAAATTCACAGAGAGTCTGGATTATGTACATTGTGTTTTCTTTAAAATTTTTGACTGTGAAGGAGCTAAGTACAGAGAGACATTTCATTATATGGGCTGCCAAGTGGAACCAGAACGGATATCATGAGGGTATGATTTCAGAATTTGGATCTAAGGATATGATACTTTGGAAAAGAGATTCTTTTTTTGTTTTCACAGAGGATGAGACTCTACAGATTTCTTCTATCCCGATTTGGTATGATGGACCACGTCCTCCTGAAGGGTTGCTGTGAACATCTTCAGAAAATTGCTTTGCTCAACTGCCAACTGAGATGAAACTAGCACACAGGTTATACCATGAAAGACTTAATTAACGACGCCCCCATTCAGCAGGAAGAAGTTTGGAGAGAAAAAACTGCGCCCATGTTCCCAAATATAGTTTATAAATGTTCTTTTACATTTAAAGGGGGAAATGATATAGGTATGAATAATTTGCATTGGTATGGATTTTAAGGTCAATTTTGTTATATGTATAAATGTTTCTGATGTAACTTTTACTTGATAACTGTTATATGTAATTTTGCTATGTTAAGGTTAAAGCCTTCGTTTTTTTTTTGTTTAAACAGAAAAAGGGGAAGTGATGTGGGAGTGTCATGTATCAATCTGTTGATTTCATTGGCTAAGCAATAAAGGAACTGCCTCGGCCCATTTCATTGGTTAGAAGATAGGTGGGAGGAGTAGACAGAACAGAATGCCGGGAGGAAGAGGAAGTGAGGTCAGACTCCACAGCTCTGCTCTCCGGAGCAGACGCCTCAGGAGAGACGCCATGCTACCTGCTCCAGGGAAGACGCACGCTATGAAGCTCCGACCCAGGATGGACTTAGGCTAGAATCTTCCCGGTAAGACCGGTGCTACACAGATGATAAGAAATGGGCTAGTCCAGGAGCGAGAGTTAGCCTAGAAGAGGCTAGGTAGAAATGGGCCAGAGCAGTGTTTAAAAGAATACAGTGTCCGTGTAATTATTTGGGGCATAAGCTAGCCGAGCCAGGCGGCTGGGGATTTGGGGACGCAGCCCTGCTGCCGCCCCTATTACTACACACATGCTTGTACAAATATATAAATATAACTTGGTCAATCTATTTACTGTTTCTTGTTTGTGTGTGATTTGAGGTTTGATCATTTGATATTGGATAATCAATTGACAGGCTCATCCTTGTGTAAGAATTTGAATTATACTTTTGTGGTGAAATATCTTTTGTTATCTTATTATATTTAGCCTATGCATGTTTTTGGAGGTAAAATTAGCTGCTTTGAATTGGTATATAGTTGGTTTTGAAGTTTCTTCAGTCATTCTGTAGTTTCTTTTAGCTAAATGTTTTCAAATAAAAAAGTTACATTACTCCCCGCTTCCTTTCTTTAAGCCCATCTCCACTACATCCACTCAACCTATTCCCATGTCCCCCACTCCCATGTTAATACCCTCTTTTATTTATTATATTTGTTACATAATTGTCTATGTGTGTGTGCACAAATTATATATGTGTGTGCGTACATATATTATATATATATATATATATATATGTGTGTGTGTGTGTGTGTGTATGTGTGTGTGTGTGTATTCAAATCCTCAGATGTGAGTATACAACATAAAGTAACGACAGAAACCAGGAAAATATAAAGTGCCCATAAGCATTGAGGGTTTGGAGAAATAGAGCAGGATGCAGGTGACTTGACTTGGAAAATGGGGTAATGGGGTTGGGGGGGTCAATGCAGAAGGAGAAATGGTCAAAAAAAAATCCCAGGGTTGTATGATAAAGCCTCAAGTAATTATAAAACACATACACCTACATGCACACATGCACCATAAGACATGAGTTAACAATGTTCTCACAAGAATCACAGACTAAGAAAAACCTCAGTATCAGAAAAGAGAAACCACCCTTTGAAGGACTCATTAGAGTAGTCCAAGTAACTCACAGAACAATAAAGAATACTGGTGTTGTCCTTGGTTGCCTCTCAATGGTTGATTGTGGGCCCTTTTTGCTGAAGACACCACACTTATGACATAAGATTTGGATAATTCAGGACCTTCAGACTCCCTGTGAAGGAAAGCCTTTAAACAGTCCTACACAGCTGCAACACCCATGAACTAGGACAGTTACCACTCTATCTGTTAATTAGATATTTTAGTTCATTTACATTTAATACACTTACTTATGGGTAAGGTCTTACTATTGTCATTTGTTGTCTATTATCTAGTCTTCCAGTCCCCCCCCCCCACACACACACCTTGATTTTTACTCCTCCATGGTCTTCCTTTGAGGTTGAATGACTATCTATAGCAATGGATCTTGGTTATCAGTTTACTTATGTCTTCTTGTATATTTATTACATGTATTTTTGCCTCGTAGTTAGTAGAGCATTTACAAGCACTGATCATATCAAGTGATGGCAAATTGACTTTGATCATAAGTCAGAAAAACAGAATATTTAATTTTTATAGTGGCACATTGTTTTTAAAGTTTTCTTTAATTCTTTTATTTTCCCCCTCATATGTCTGTATATTTTCAAATATCCTGCCTGCAAGCTCTCTGAGTGTGGGAAGGGTGACTGTATATCCCTGCTTTCTGAGACAAGATTTTGCTCTATAGCCCAGACTGACCTCAAACACATGAGCGTCCAAAGCATAGGTGTTAGGGGCACATGCAACTATACTAGGTTCTTGTCAATTTTCTATTGATACTGATACAACACTTCCTTTGGCTTAATAAAATAAACTGCAGGATTTCTGCTTGACATTTTGAATTGTTTTGATGTATATTTTTTCCTCATAAGGCACTTTAAAATTTCCCTTTCTCTGAAATCCTTTCAGTTTTATGAAAACATCTATTTTGAACATTTTAATTCTGCACATATCAGATGCTGTATGATTGTTTTCTGGCACTGTCTTTTGTCCTTTAATGATGTCACGGTGCCCTAAAATTTCTTGCTGCTTTCTATTTTGTGACTATGCCTGCACATTGAAGAATTGGGTACTTGTTCCAGTCGTGACAATCTGATTTGTTTGTGCCTATCCTTGTAGGGTTCTACGTAGACTTTGTTCTCTCTGAGTTGTAAGTTACTGTCAGTTCAAGAATGCCTAAATCTAAATTTGCTGTGAATCCTTGGTCTGTGCATCATCACTAACCCAGCACTGGAGGGCAGCCCAACACAGATTCTCACCACGGTACCATTGGTGTCTTAGGATGGATTACTGGAATGGATGGACAGGGTAAGCTGCCTACAAGCCTCCTGTGCTAAGCCAGATGCGGTTGACTCATGGAGGAATACTGGCCTGTGGTCAGGAAGTATGAGATTGTGCTCGGCACCTGGCCACAAAACAGTTCCTATAAGTCATCTATGTTTACAAACGAAGCAGTACCTTTTTAAAAGATAAAACTTAAATAATTTATAAATGATGGAGCCAGATTCCAGCACTTATCAGCTTCACTCTAAGTTATTAATTTAAATTATTTAAAATATAATTGTGTATATATTTGAATTTAATCTTTACATTTTAATACACTATATAATCCACATGTTTTTGTGTCTTTCAACATAGAAAATCTTGCTTCAAATCTTCTAACCTCATATGGAAGAAGAAGGAAACAATGGGGAAGATCCACACTTTTCATACTTTCTTTCAGATAGCAGCTTCTGAAGTATTACCAGTATTGTTGACAATACTCATAATAACACATGTAAGTTGTCATTCATTTTATTCAGCCCTCACCATCTGTTTTATCACTCTCTCTGTCATAGCTTAGGATGCCAATTCCAAGCAGTAGTGAATTTTGAAGTTCTCTTCTGTTACAACTAGAAAGATGCTAGTATGCAAAACTAGACTTGACTATAGTTTGTTTCCTCTATCACTGGATATGCTGTACCGATGCTTCTTTGGATCTTTGTCTCCTTTAATAAACTCCTGGCTTCATTATAACTTGAAAATATTAATTTTGTCATAAAACATATTTATTTTTCAAGTGATGGGATGCTTCTCCTCCCAGAACTCTCACCTTTGAGACTGAGCTCATTTATTTGCAGTGGCAGATGCCCAGCCCTCATCAGCATGCTATGACAGACACTTCCCTTCTTACCTGACATCACACGTTTCACTTTCTGACATGTACAGTTCCACGAGAATCTCCGTAAGTGCCCTATGAAAGTATCTTATGCCCATTGATAGAATCAATGTGAAAACACTTATGAATCTCTCTCTGTGTATGTATTATAAATGAATTAATCTGCATATTAACATCACATTGGGGGTGATGTTCAGTTAACAATGTTATTAATTTTGCATCATGACCTAGCTATTAATAACAATATTGTTTTTCTAAGGTGTCTATTTCTATTTTTTTGTGTTGTATACATCTTTTTAACTTGTAAAGTGTTTACTATGTAATAATATTTTCAAAACAATACATTGTGAATAACTCCAAGGAAACAGTGTCTTCCAGAAACAAAAATATGATTCTCATTTGAATGAAAGGCCTGTGGCAGCATGCCGAAAACGTACACAGGTTCAAGCTAGGCAAAATTCCATCACTAAACAGGTGAAATAGACACAGAGCTCCACCCCTAACCAAGAAACTACATGCAACTGAGGCCTTCTGAGAAAAAGAAAATAAGTGTTCTCTAATGAAGTTTACATGTTCTTTAGCTTAATTTATTTATTTATATTTCCTCAGCAGCCACTTTGGAGCAACAATTTCCTATGAGCTATCATAAAATGTAAACATTTAACAGTGCAATAACTGATGTTTTCAAGAATGGTGCTTAGGAAGTGTCATTTGCTCTAAACAGTTCTTGAATTAATGATTAAGTGAAGAAACATAATAACAATTTAAATAGTGGATATATTTTTCAAATTTTGCTTCAGCTTTTCATGAACATAAAATTAGAATTCTATAGTCAGAGAAATTGGTTAATATTATTATGACCTATGAATAGAAATAAAAGGATAAATATACCTTCTTAAAGAATCAAAAACAGATTAGAGGAAGATGGGATCCTGCTGAAGTGTCCTCTTGATGTGATGCCATGTTGTTTGGATTGTATAGATGCTATAGTGGAACCTCTAACTAATAACAATATTAAGTAGGTGAACCTGGAGGACATTAGTTACATAAAATAGATCAGGCTAGATATCCAAAAATCATGTGATCACACTTGTATCTGTAAAATGTTGTGCTTATAGAAATCAGTACTAGAATGGCCTTACTAAAGGCTAGGGAATAGAACTGTAGATGTAGAAGGAAGAAATTAGAAAATCTCCTGAAATTCATATTTTTACTCAATGACAAAATCTTGTATAGTTGAAAATTTCTGTCAGTAAATTCTAAATATTTCACAACAGAAGTGAGATAATTAATATAGAAATTAGCTTGATATAGCTATGCCTCCACATATATGTATTTCAAAAGGCCATATTGCAGTTCAGAAATGCTTACAACTTATAACTAGTAAAATTAGTTCAGAAAAGAGCATCAAGTTCTATGACCACTGCAATTTTCTAATATTTTTAAAAGATAGACAAATATCTATTTCGTATTTTGCATTATTACACAGTGAGAATGAACCATTACCAAGATCACATAAGCTATGAGTCTGTAATGAACTGAAGTCAACATACTCCAAACAAAGATGATCAGTGTATAATAAGGTGACTTCCATAACCCTGTAATGAAGGTGAGGCCCATTCCTTCAGAGCTCCTTCCTCTAGCAAGCCTAGTAAGCTTAGTAACTTAGCACTTACCTCTGATACGTAAGCCCAAAGCCTGCAAGTGGTGAAATGAAGTCCCGCATCTCTCGACAGAATGTTTCAATCAAGAGCCAAGGAGATAGCGTATTTACTATATTATATTCATTTTTAAATTTATTTCTTAACTTACAGCATATGTCTTTGGTCCTGAAAATGTATTTAGTATCTTCATAGGTGGCAAGTACAGAATCAGTGCAAATGAAAGCCACACATGTGCTAACTGAATTTCTGGTGGTGGAGTCCAGGCATTGGTGCCACACTTGTGTTGTATCTGGTTACCATGCCTTTGTTCAGCAAGGCATTTATCATCTCAACAAGAGCGGCTCACTATACTTGTAATTGTTCTTTATGTGTTTGCACCTTATACTTTATCTGACTTGTGCCACCGAGTTACTTACTTCATCCATACTTGGTAAGGAGTGAGTGGGCTAACATGCAGTAAAGTAATCATATTTGAAAAATGTATAAAAAGAGTGGAAAATTCCCCCTTGCTTACCTCTTCTTTTTTACCTTTTCTATTTCCTTAAAACATTCAACCATACCTCTCTCAAGATTAAATGAATCTGAAATAGTCTATTATGCCTTAGTTAATGTCATTAAGGTATGGTTCAGAGCTTAGAGTTTGACAAATCTCTACAGATTTATTTCCACCTGCCTTTGATGATTGAGAATTTTTTATAATATTCCAGGCACATAGTAATTTACCTTTTATGTAAATGTCTTAATTTTTTAAAATTTCAATTAATATTTGAGAGCAGGAAGTAACTCTTTAACAGTTTTTCCAATAGCACTTCTCTACAATAGGAAGGAAACCAAGGCTGGGAGAAGAAACGAGCAGCCTGCAGCTGTTTTCATTAGAGGCCGATTCCTCTGTGTGGGTTCACTGGTTTCTCCTCATGCTTCTTGACTTCTCCTGAGGCATCAATGGCAGGCCCTGACTATTAGAAGCTTTCCTTATAATGAGCTCAAATTTATCTTTCTGAAACCTTCTTGCTCCATTGTTCCCTAAAAATGGAGAAACTTGAAGGATGAGGTTAATCTTTCTTTGATATGCTTCCTATTATTTACTTGGTTCAGCTTTTTCATCATGTCTTCTCCAGGGTGAGAGTTTACCTAATTTCTTCAAGTAATTCCTCTTGTATTGTCACTTTTTCAGTCAACTTTTCTTTTCTTGACAGTCTCCTAGTTGTGTTGTACTTTATTTTTTTTCCCAGAAATTACTAGAAGTGAAATTGTTGGTAATGCTGTGTCTTTACCAGCTTAGAGTCTGTTGCCATAGTCCCCATAAGCAGTGAAATATTTGAGTCTGATGTTCATAAATTTGGAAGAAACCTTGGTAATCTGGAGGCATTGAGATGAAGAGTGTGTCTACAGATCACCTCTGAAAAAGAGTAGCAAATGAGTCCTGAGAATATACTCTCTTTGGCCACACAGGCTGGCCTTTCCTACCATTTCTTTTATTTCTTTTTTTTGGGGGGGGGAACTTCATAGAAATCATTTTAGCACTTTGATCATGTGTTCAACCATGTGTATTTTTTTAAGGCTATGGTACACAGCTCAAGTGATCCCTAAGAAAACAGAACATGCTACACCTGCTGTATTATAGTCACCAGGGGCTTTGATTGGAGTATGCCACCATTTGTGTGAATTTATATCAGCTCTTCCTGTTTCTGATATTTTATTCCTTAAAATAAGTGCATTGATGTGAGTAGGGAAAAAAAACAATCTATTACTGGGCTTTTGTAGTTAAATTACATTTGAACTAAAAGAGAACACCTTCTTTTAGTTTTATGCCACTATACAGTTTATATCTTTTGTGATTGCATTTTGAAAGTCCCCAGCTCTATCTCATGCATAAAAGAAGTCTCAGTTTTATTTATTTTCTTAAAAAGAAGACTACACCCTTTCTTTCGTGAGTCTGTGTTGAGTGTCCTCTGCTTAATTAGTCCTTGATTTGGATTGATAGAATAAAACATTCTGTACCATTTCAGCAAGCCCAGGAAAAGAGATTCCCCTGAGCAGCTGTTATAAAAAGCCAGCCACCAAGACATCTCAACATGATCTCTTCCAATAATGAGCTGTTTCTAACTTTATCCACATCACAGGCACTCAGCCCATTAGCTGATTTGAAGAACAGGTTGGAAAACCAAAGACCATTATGTGTGATCATAGATTTTTTTTTAAAAAAAGCTGCATCTGGGGATTATCAAGCCAGCAGGTAGCAGCAGACAAACGTAGATGTCTTTTTCCAGTTGAATATCAAGATGACCTAGCTTAGGTTAGACTAAGGAAGTTGAGAAGAGATGGTTTATTGCTTTCAAATATCCAGAACAACCTCTTTCCAACAGCTTAATTTAGCTTCCACTCAGAGGCATTACTCATGACGTCTTTATTAAAAAAAAAGCCACTTGTTTCCCTTTCATTCTTTTCTCCAGTCAAGACTCGCCATGCTGCTTCACAGTTGAGGTTAGGGAAGGAGCTGGTGCAGTAACTTTCTTCATGATCCGGGGATTGCCCTTTTGTCTTTCCCTTGAGATATTTAAAATGACCTCTAGAGTATGGACAAGTATCATCTCAATACTCACTTCTTGTTGCACAAAAGCCTTAAAGGATGTGGTGGGTTTCTCTGTTTTTGCTAGATGTATTCTTCTTTCTTAACTGCAGTAAACAGTATGCATGGAATCACAAGTTCTTCAGTAATCCCAAGTCAAAGTGAACACCTGATGATAGTTCCATGGAACCTGAGTGCTGGTGCTCTACCTTCCTGCTTCCTGTGCCTTATCTAGTCCTAACCATCTTCACATCACAACCAAGCATGTTTTATCCATTGTGAACATTAGGAGTTGACCTCACAATGCTATCAAATATTTCAAAAAGGTCTGTCGTATCTATCCGTTAAAAAAACTCTTTGCTGCAAGTTATTAGTAGACCTATTTTATAATAAGAATACTGAGGCAGAGAAATTTGGTCTTACAGGAAGACTTTATGCACAAGCATCTCAGATTAAATATTTTAATTTTTGTGGAAAATGAGTAAATAAACACTGCAATTTATTATGTGGTCTATATGAACAACCATATAAAGAAGGTGTTATCTCCATTTTAAAGATAAGTAAATTAAATTTTAAGGAGATTAGTTTTCTTAAAGTGATCCAACTAACACAGCGTGGAACCCAGTTTCCAGTAGAGGAAGGGAGCTTTGGCACTTACGACCTTTCTCGGAGAATACCTGTTTCTCAGTGGAGGCAATTAGGCACTCCTTGGTTTCATCCCTTACTTAATACTTTTGAAGTTCAAAGCACTTTCAGACCAGCTGTGTGCTCCATTCTCATGTTCCCGAAGCAGAGAAATGGGAAACAGATGAAATCCATTGCAGAGGAGTCTGGAGAGGATGAAATGACTTCTGAGCCTACAGTTGTTCTGAGCAGAGTTTCTCTACAGAGACACAGAGTGATGCCCACTGTTGTTTTGACATTGCCATGGTTCGGGTTGTACTGTACAGCAACACAGGCTATGATACAAGTCATAATTTCAAAAGCCCTTCCATGTGCAGGCAGAACTCATTTGGGTATGTATACTTCTGTAGCAACAAACTCATTACCTTCCAGGGAGCAATGCTGAAAATGTGAGCCACCTTATCAACCATCCCTTCCTAATATTCCTTGGCTGCTCAAGGCATCAGACTTCTCAAGGTGGCCTTGTTATTTCTAGCCTTCTTTTGCACAGCTCCTTCCTGACTGTCCAGCTGTCACTGTGAAGCTGACAAGCTCTGACAGGCTGAGAGATTTCCCCAGGGAATCTCCAGCCAGCCGGTCTCTGCCATTACCAACCCCAGTGTGAGTGCTGTGCACTGGCTCTTTACAAGTGAGACACACCATTCCCTCACAGCCAGGCATTCCCTGGTGTCTGCAAACTGACAGGACAGCACAGCAGGCCTCTCTTGTGCCACAGACTAATCAAGCCAAAGATCCTAGCTGCCAAATTAGGATTCTTCAGGCCTTCAGCAAGAGAATTCATTTCTCTCTGCTGTCTCTAGATCTCTAAGTTGCCTGTTATATTCCACTGTGTTATATATTTTTATTCAGATGTCATAAGGATTCTTGGGGAAAGGCCCAGGCAAATTGAGGACATGGGTGAATCTTTGTGGTGAAATGAATCAAAAAGGATCCTCATTTATCCAGGCAAGGTACAGATTTTGCTGTTAAAAATTAATGAAACAGCCTGCCTAAACTGAGTAATATAAAATGTCAGATTATTTATATTTAAACTAAGAGTCGTTTTTCTTATTTGGGTTACTTGACAAAACTTTTGGTGATAACATTTTAATCTATTCTATGTAATTCTTCTTTTCAGCATTACTTCACACGAATAGTTTGTAGAATGCAGCTCTCACCCACACTTACACTGGGGGCTCTTCTTGAAGCAATGGAACTACAGATTGTATGCTTTGACCCTCCACACCAAGTTTTTTCATATATAAGAGAGAAAACTGGTATTGTCCTCACAGGTGGCTTTGAGAACACAAAGTGGCCTTGATTTCCAAAGATAATGGCATATGCTCACATACCTGGCCCCAATATCCTCTCAGTAGAGCTTTTCCAAATTCCATTAATAACATCCCTATGCTCCCCTATTCTGAGATTTTGAGGTTCTCCATTTATGTGTTTCTCTGCACCTGTCACTTTTGGAAAGAGTTTGGTTGTTGTACTTAAGATCATTTCAGTTTTCTGGATCCCTTTCTGTTTCTGTGTGCCTCTCTCTCCCTGTCTTATTCTGTGTCTGCCTTTCTCTTTCCTCCCTCCCTCTACCTTCTTCATCCTCTATCATGCTCACAGAAGTATCTGGTGCAGATCAGCCATAAATTACAATCATGAATGGCTAAAAGACTGTATGTGTTTCTTGTAACTGCTGCAAAAAGCTGCCATTAGTTTGGAGGCTGGTAATAAACAGTATTCACCCCCTTAAGAATTCTTCAAGCCCCAGTACTATACTAAACAGCAATAAGCAAATGTCAAGGTGTGGCAAGGCTGTACTTTCTGAGCTTCCCGATCTCATGATTGCCATTATTCCTCTCGGCTTGTATGGCAATATTATCCTCTCTTGTACTGACTGCGCCAACCTCCCCTTCTCTCTTTTTCATAAAGATGCATGCAATTGCACGTAGGACCACACATGTTCCAGGTTAATCAGCGCATCTCAATGTCCTTAATGTAATAGTTTCTAAAATGCCCTATTGAGTCATAAAGTAAGACTGACAGTTTACAGAGATTGGTATGTGAATATATTTTTGAGAAGGGGGATATTCTGCATACCAGATTCTTTGCTTTAGATAAATTCTCAGCAATTTCTTCCCTCTACCTTTTCTTTGCTGCTCCATTGTCAGTCAGTGCTTACTCTTGTTCCTCTACTCTTATATCACCTATATTCCTCTTTACCTATTTCTTTTTTCTGCTTTTTTTGTTCTTAAATGAACTATTAGAATCTAAATAATCAACTCAATGACAGATATGTTCTACATTTTCCAACTGGCTACACAAAATGAAATAGTAGGCAACATGTCAATCAGAGCCAACATGACTATTTGAGAACAATGTGCAACCTTAATATCATTTTATTTTAAGGCTATAATTACCATTAGTTTTCAGACCTTAACAGGACTCTTCCTAATAAAGCTCAGTGAATCCATAAGTAATTATCAAGTACAATCTGTGTTTTGGTGAGAAGGGCCAAAATAATTATAACAGTAATCAAAGATGCCAATTGCTAGGCAATTAGTCAGCCATCACCTAATAATTAACCTGTTTTACCTGCATGATCAATTAGGTAACATTTCAATTAAAAATCAGTATATATTACTTAATGTCCTTGGAAAGTAAGCAGATGGGGGTGGGGTAGAGAAATACACACACAAATCTACCTACACCAAAAATTCTTCACTAGCATTTAATTCATTAATCACATTGGATTTCATTCTTAGAACTGTAGGGTAATTTCGATGATTTCAAATCTCAGATGATTTCAAATAATTTAGCACAGCTTTAACCTCAAGTAAACACGCACAAAAGAACAAAAGAGGAATAAGCTTAGTTTTTTATTTTTAAAAGTGGAAATGTAGTCTCTCTTAAGCCAATCATTATGGTGTGAGTATTGAAGTATTTTCCAATTATGGATGAAGAAAAAAAGAAGGTTCAAAGTCCCAATGTGAATGGTGATTAAATTTCTACGTTCTAGTTTAAGAGTTCTAGGAAGGTGGTAACTGTTGATGGCACATGATTTCTACAAAAGTTACAAAAAATTGTTAATATTATTCAACAAGAACAGTCTAGATCAGATTTGTCTGTCTAAACAGAAGTTTTAGGATTAAAAATTCTAACTGGGAATTAAGTGGGCACTTCTTTCTCCTGTTCATCTTGCTTGTGGGGATAAGCGATGAGAAAAGTGAGATTGAAGACAATTGTCATTGATGACATTCCAGGGACAATAAATGTGGTCTCTTGGTCCAGTGCACTCATTTCATTATGGCATTAGGGTCTGCATGCCAACATCAGGCAGTGAGAATGGACAGTATAAAACTAAAACTGTTTCCATCAGTTGCTGGATGAAAGTTCTATGGTGACATTTAAGATATTCATCAATCTGAGCAATTCAGACACCCTCTCCTCTACTGCTTAGTATCCTAGCTGGGGTCATTTTTGTGATTCCTGGGAATTTCTATAGTTCCAGGTTTCTTGCTAGCCCCATAATGACTCTCTCAATCAAAATATCTCTTTTCTTTATCTCATCTCTCTCTGTCCTTCATCTGGATTATTGCACTCCCTCAAGTTCTCCTTCCCCTCTCCCCTCCTTTCCCTTTCTACCCTGCCTTCTCCCCATGCCCCAATGCTTCCAATTTTGTGAGGTGATCTTGTCTATTTCTCCTTTCTAGGTAGACTTATGTATGTTTTTCTTAAGGTACATCTTGTTACTTAGCTGCTCTAGGATCATGGACTATAGACTTATTATCCTTTGCTTTACAGCTAGTATCCACTTAGGAGTGAGTACATACCATGTTCATCTTTCTGGGTCTGGGTTACCTCACTCAGGATGTTATTTTTAGTTCCATCCATTTGCAAGCAAGTTTCGAGATGCCATTACCTCTGTATCATACTGCTGAATATCTTAAATGTCACCATAGAACCTTCCTCCAGCAACCGATGGAAACAAAGACAGAAACCTGCGGCAGAACATTGGGCTGAGCTCCCAAAATCCATTTGAAGAGTGGGAGGAGTGAGAATATAAGCAAAGAGGTCAAGACCATGATGGGGATGCGCACTGAAACAGTTTACCTGAGCTAATGAAGGCTCACCAACTCCAGCCAGACAGGGAAGGAACCAGCATAGGGCCAAACTAGACCTTCTGAATGTGGCTGACAGTTCTATGGCTGGGGCAGACTGAGGGGCCAATGCCATTTTCATCAGAATTTATCCCCATTGCTTGTACTGTCTTTTTGCAAACCCATTCTCTTTGGATAGATACCTTGCTCAGCCTAGATATAATAGGGAGGGCCTTGGTCCTTCCCAAAAGCAATGTGCCTTACCCTCTCTGAGGAGTGAATGGGGGTGGGGAGGGGTGTAAGTGGAAGGAATGGCAGGAGGAAAGGAAGTGGGAACTTGGATTGATATGTAAAATGAGAAAAGATAGTTTGTTTTCTTTTTTTAAAAAAATAAAGTACAATAAATTAAAAAAAAAACTAAAACTGAAGGTGGTTTTGTTGAATGCAGAAGAAATTCAGAAAATCTGTGTTCACCTGTATTTTTAATTGATTTTTATTGAGCTCTACATTTTTCTCTGCTCCCCTTCCTTCCTCCCCCCTCTCCTTCAAGGTCCCCATGCTCCCAATTTACTCAGGAGATCTTGTCGTTTTCTACTTGCCATGTAGATTAAATCTATGTATGTCTTTCTTAGGGTCCTCACTGTTGTCTAGGTTCTCTGGGATTGTGATTGTTAGCTGATTTTCTTTGCTTTATGTTTAAAAACCGTTTATGAGTGAGCACCTGTGATAATAGTCTTTTTGGGTCTGGCTTCACCTGTTTAGAAGACTAGGAAGGCTAGCACAATCCTCTCACCTTGCTTCTAAATACTACTTTTGATCATAATAACAAAAGAAAATTTATTGCTAAGGTTACAGAGCGTTGTGAGGGAACATATGGACTTAGATTGTTATCTAGCAACTGAGGCAAATTTTGCTCTTAATCAAAGCAGCAACAACTCTTTCATTTCATTTTCAAACTCTGCTACTTTTTCAAGGATAATGTCAGCTGGTATTGTTAACAAAGCAACGAAACATGAACACCCACGGGGAACAGACAAAGTCCTAAGTAAATGTGCTTTATTGACATGAACAAGGCCCATGTGAAGAAGGCCATTGCCTGTATCAGGCTCAATAAAAGTGTCAAGCCTTCCCCTGATCTAAGAATGAATGATGATGACCATGTGTTTATGGCCTGAGATTACTCCATGACTGTGTGTGAAGTCTATGTTTTACTAAGTTTTCTGATTGCTTTCCTCTTCCATGTAAGTTTTTTTTTTCCCAAAACTAATTCGTAGAACAAACAAGCTGAAATCAGTAATCTAGAGCTTCCCTGGAGTTTTTAAACCTCCCTCAAAAACTAGTGAGCCTCTCCTCCTTGTACCATACATAATAAACACAGTGCAGATCCAAGTCACTTAGTGGGTGTTGTCTATCACAATGAGCACATCAGCTTGGTATTAAATGTTCTACGTATATTGTTTCCTTATTTTCAAATCACCACACTCAGGTTTCCAGGAACAGACAAGGCAAAGTGTGACAAACATTAGAAACAGAATTTATAAAAGAATAATTAACGGTACAAGTACTCATGACCCTGAATATATCAAGATTATGTTGTTCTTATTTTATAACCTTTCTAAGCTTATTGCTCAAGTATGGTTCACTGAGCTCAAATTTCTGCTCTGATCTTAATGGTGCAGTGGTTTGGATAAATGTTTCAAACTTGTAGTGTTCCATTTTATAAAAGATTGGCACCTTTCTCACCACTTGCTGTAAGGAGTAAATATGTGGAAAGTTATGATAGCAACATTCTCAAATGTGTTCAATCCCTGGTAACCATGGTTACCATAATATCTTCATTATTCAAAGAAGGAGCATACATTCCTATTCCTACCTCCCTGCATGGTGGCATATCTGAAAGTCTGATTTAAGTGTGTGTCATGGAGTAAAACTTTACTCACAACAGGGACTCTGTTTATTGAAAAGATGGACTAATCTGCCCCTTCCCCTTATGCTTCTTCCTCCTGGCTCTGTGCCATTTGTCATGGAAACCAGTTTGCAGAGAGGACATGAAGTAGATGCACAGTCACGTTAATTTTCTCCTTATTTTCCTCTTCCATAAAAGAACATTTTCCCAATGCACTCCCTAGAACACACAAACTTAGAGCAGTAATCTAGAGCTGCTTTGAATTTCCTTAGGCCAGATCACCATACAGTCTAGCGGCTATATTAATATTTAACTTGTCACTGATCAGAGAGGAAAATTAAACATTTCCACTTCTCTCCTCATTAGCAAGAACTCAACGTTGACACCAATGCCCTGCTTGCTCTTCCCTAAAAAGAGTTCTCTATGGACAGGCAAAGCAACATATCTTGGAAAAATGATAGACAGAACCAAATGATCTTTCTGCTTGCTCTAATTGAGAAAACGCAATGCCTTTTGGGCCTTCTGGGCCAATCCTCATGGGGGAACATCAAACAGACAATAGTAAGTTTGTGTGTTGGTTAGTTGAATTTAACTTGACACAAACTAGTATCACCTTAGAAGAAGATCTTTACTTGAGAAATTAATTCCACCACATTAGTCCCTAGGGCATTTTCATATGCAGAGTGTATAGGTCAGTCCTTTACAAGCCCCCTGGTTGTCAGTCCAGTCTCCAGGAGCCTTTATGAACCCAGGTTACTTAATTCTTTGTGTTTTCTTGTAGTGTTCAAGGCTTGAAGGCGCTCACTGTGTTTTTAAATGACATGGAGAAGAAGGGTGCAGAGAAAGGATCTGGAAAGAAAATCCCAATGAATGTTACAGATGCTGTTGCAGTGTATGGATGCCTTGGACCTCTGCACTGGACCATTTTCAGTGCACTTGTAGGTGAACTCTGAACACATATGGGAAGCGAACAGCTATAGTGACGAATATTCAGAAAGGACATGCAGAACAGTAAGAGAATTATGCATATTTTGCAAGTCAGGAAAAGACGTTTTGAAGGACCTCATTTACATTAAGTTTTAAAGAAAGAGAAGAAAAAGAAAATCCTGGTCTCCTAATTGATAAACTTAAAAAAAAATATGTACTGAACTATAGCTAATTCAGTGTGTGTGTGTATGTATGTATGTATGTATAAATTAATGAATAAGTGCTAAGTAGGTTTTCATACACCTCAGTTTTTAAAGTAAACAAATGAATTCTAGTTTATATTTTGACAAATCAAATAGTAAAATCCAACTACTCATTGAAAGCTAAAAACAAATGTGGGCCTATTGTAAATATTGTAAATCTCTGGCATAGAAGGTATAAACACTGACTCAACAGTAAGAGAATCTATTGAAACCTTTTAACATAGTATCGAACTTACTATTACTCAGTTCTCATAGCAACTCTTAGTTAAATCTCTCCACAAAAGAAGGAAGTGAAGGTCACAAATTAAGTAGTTTTCTGAAATCACCAAGTATTGCCCTCCTTTCCTAGAAGAATACCACTGGATGACACAGAGTTACAGTTGCGCCTGGGTTGATCAGAGATGGGGCTACCCACAGCACAGCCTTGCTGCATGATCCTCATTGACAGCAATTACTCAGCTAGAGATAAAGATGGATCTGTTTTCTTGACTTGAAACATTAACTATCCAAACAAGTAAGCCACAGCAGTATGATGTAACAGTATGCCTTGATCTAATCTATCTTGTTTTATCCTAATAATTTGTTGTTAATAATAGCCAGAAGAGCAGAGTCTGTGAATATCATGAATTGCCTGAAATAAAGAATATTCAAGGTTATCTCTGCATAATAATTTCCTCCTCTGTTTACATTCAGATCAAATTTCTTGAGTGATTCCATAAAGGGTATTCTTTGAGTCAAATTGGGAAATCACAAAAGGATAAAATGTATGCAAATGTCACTCTTCAAGTGTGTCTGATAGGGAAGGAAATTGAGTACTGCTGCTTGAGACTGAGCTGAGAATAAATCCAGTCTCTTAGTATCTCTGATACCACCCAAGTAGTGCATTACTTGCTCTTTACTGGGCTCACATTAACGCTCCTTACAGCCATGGCCTCTGGCTTCTTGCTCTGATCTGGCTGCTGCCACAGTCATCAAAACTAGAGGGCTGTCAAGGCTCAGCACTCCTGGAGGACTCTTCAACCTGGCAACAGGAGTTCCTTGAGAGCCTGCCTACAATAGAAGAGGCCTCTGGAAAAACAGCAGGGGAGAAAGAGAGGAAAACAGTACTACACAATGCGCACTAGCTCAACTACTTGACATCCAGTTCACAGGTTTCCAGAGTGACACTGAAGTGACATGAAGGAGCTTGCTTTGACATGTATGTAGCCCTGAGGTGTCTTGGTTGGTATGGATAGCTTGTTGCACAGAAGTCTAATTGAAGCTGTTGGCTTCATAAATGAAAGCCAAGTGCTCTAAGATAAAGGGAAAAGTAGTGGCCCCTGAACTTTACTGTCTCAATTTCCCCAACACTGGCCAATGAATTGTCATTTTGAGGGACTCTTCTTGCCAGTGGGTTTTCTGTTTTAAGTTAACTCCTGGCATCTACTATCCAAAGTAGCTAGGAAGATGCAAATTGTGTTATATAAGACAGAAAGGACTATAGCTTGACTATAAAGCTGCTTTAAGGTACTAGCCCAGTAACCCAGAATAAAAAGTCATTCTACCTTCCTGAGCCAGACCCTTCCTGCAGAGGGAGTGCCCAGGAATCAGAGGACTACAGGAAAATTTCTCACATGCAAATTCTATCCAATGTTTTAAAATAGTTTTCCAGAATTGTATTAGGTGCTTTGCATATCAGTTTGTATTCCAAATGTAGAGATGCAGAAATAAAGCTTAGATTCCCAAAGGATACTCAAGGATAATAAGTGGGCAGATAGAGCCTAAACAAAGCAGTGTTTTATGTATTAAGATGTGCCTGCTCTGAACTGAGGAGTACAGAGATATTTCACTTAATTTTAATAAATAAAGCTTGCCTGAAGATCAAATAACAAGACAACCCCATCTGTCAGCCTTACAGAGAGGCAGTGGTAACATACACTTTTAATCACAGTAGTCACACTAGTTTGCCATAGAAACTGGGCAGTAGTGGTGTACGCCTTTACTCCCAGTCCTAGAGAGGACTATAACACAGGAGGAGACAGATCTCAGACACAGTTTCATTCTAAGGGTTTCTCAAGGCGAGACCACCATTTTGGACTGAGATAGAGGATAGAGCCAGTGGCTGGCTGTTTTGCTTTTCTGACCTTCAAGATGAACCTAAATATCAGTCTTTGGATTTTTATTAATTGTGTTACAGGGGACAATGAGCATGCACTCACAGGAAGTCAAAAAATCATGTCAATAAATAATAGCAGCTAATGATAACAGTGACAAAGAGAATGAGATCTATGATTACAGGAGAGTGGCATAGTCTTTTGGGAGAGCACTGCATGCTTGTTTTCCTGGTATTGGTTGCCCTCCCTATCCCCCCCCCCCATAAGCTCCTTTCTCCTGTTCTAGTTGTGAGTACTCCCATGCTTTCTCCCCAGTCAAGGGAAGCTCCAAGGGTTAAAGTAGAAATCTTTACACTCTGAGTCATAAAAGTCATGTAGAGAGAGAAGATTTGGGATACTGATAAAATATCTTAGAGAGATATGGGGAAAAGGAAGTGAAGAAAAAGAAAGTAGAGGAAGGCCATTCCTCGGGATGGTATAATGATGAGACCTCGGCACAAATGGCCTCTTGATGCACAGGTGTTGAAGAAAGAAGCAAGCTGGATGCTGGGATTGTAATGTTCTGTCCAAAGGTTCATGTGTTACAAACTGAATTCCAGTATTCCAACATTGGCATTTGAAGTAGGAAATTTGTAAGGGCTGATGATCTTGAGATTCATAGCTTTGGAAATGATAGTTTTTACCCTTACCCTTGTGTTTCCTCACAGTGTGATGCCCCTCTGCCTTGTTAGGTAAGTCAACCCTAGAACTGTAAAGAAATAAATGTCTGTTCTTTAAGAGTTTCACAGTCTATATAACTGCAGAAAATATTGCAATTCATGTAGGGAAGACCCTGGCATTGTAACAGGTACACTAAAGAGACAAATGACTACATTGGAGTATATCACAGGTACTAGTGGATAACCTGAGACCAGATAGAGGGTTCCCTGATTCACCTCAACTACTTTTTTTTAAACAATTACGGTTTAAGCCATCATAGAAAACCAACCTCATCTCACTGGATAAAGCCTGGAAAATATATTCTAAATGTTCAAGTTAAAAAGGAGTGTGTAGACTAAGCACCAAGCTTCCTTCAAAATAATAATCACATATAGCAAACTTACCGAACTCTGAAAAATGCATTTTCACCCTCAGAAAATTGTGCCAAGCTCTTTAGAGTACCATTGACTCCCTACAAATCAAAAGAATGGATGATATTATTAACCTGAATTTCATGGATAAGGATCAAAGGCTTAGTGCCTTGGCAAGGGTTATAAGGTCACAAGTTTTTACAGTGACAGTGCTTACCATGTGGAACAGGCTGGCAATTTTTGCCTTGCCTTATTTTTTCAGTGTAGGACAGTAGTGTCTTCAATTGTACAGCTGTACTGACTGTAGTATTAAACTATGTGATCCTTTCTATTATGGATGGCAATCAATGAAATTGGAACAAAAGTCCGGAGAAAATTCAAAAGGGGCGCTTTGTTTGCAACTTTAACAAAAGATTCAAATTCACTTTACATTTAATTTTCAGTCCAGATCTTTTAGAGAAAGGGGATGAATGACTCTGGCTAGAAAGAGCTGAATAGGATTGGTCAGACTGGCCTCAGGAGAACTTGAGAGTCCCCCCACTTACCTCACCCTAGCCTCCTTCCCTCTCTGCCCTGCCTACTCACTTGGCCTTTGCTATCTCTTCATGCTGTGAGCTGATGTATCACAGCTGATGTGATTAGGCTTCTCTTCTGAACTTCATTGAGTCTCCAGGAGTAAAATTTCTCCTCTCATTGACCATACGTCCTTTTACCTTTGAGCTAAGATCTCAAATACGCAAAAGTAAAATGTATGTATCTCCAGATCTATATCAAATCTGCATAAATCCTTAGCCCCAAATAATATATGACTTTTTAAGGGTTTTGATTGTTACCACATAAAAATCTAACTGATAACCTATTCAGTTTAAAGAAGTACATAGCAGGTCGCTTCTTAGTTTTTCTCTCATGGATTAAATTAGTGAAATAAAACATGAAAATGAAGTCTTCAAATATGTTACTGATATTTATTTTTGAGATGTGTGTCTTCTTCAGGAATAAGTAGAAAAAAATAAGTTTAATTGAGGGTTATCTCTCCCTGGGAGAAGTCACATGGAAAGAAATTATGGAGTACTACCCATGTACATTAATTTTATTTAATGAGCCAATAGTTAGAATCCAAAAGATTAGGAGAAAAGTCTCAGTTCAAGGACTGGGGAAAGTAAATCAAAATTTATTTAAGGTTCTGTTTCTTTACTCCTAAATGCAAACAATTATAATTGCTACTTTATAGTAAAGTTATGTCTCATTCATCTCAAATGTACTTATTACACATTATTTGCATTGATATACTACTCACTATAATATATAGAGGTACAATATTGGAAATTAGAAAGGAAAACATACATGGACCATTTATATAGTGACTTTAGCAGTGTCCCTAATGCTAAATATTCACAATAATGGATCAACTTCGTTCTTTGAAAGTTTCCATAAAATTAAAGTGTATGGAAGATAAAATAGGCTTGACTTCATTTTACCCTGTTGTTCTTATGTACTAAGACACAGCATGCATTGTAAGTTATAGCAATTTAAGACTCATCATCTTCAGATAGTATCCTGTTCTCAGTGGCTTGGGTTACTCTGTTTTAGTCTTTCCATTCTCTGTCTCCATTTCTTATCTCTAACTGTCTCCTAGACACACTGGGGAGGGGGGGTACAGTCAATTTATTTAATGAGCCCTAACAACTTTGAAAGTGCTTCTGATCATATGATGGTAAGCTAATCATCAACTGTGTGGTACATGTAGGTTTTAGTGATCTAAGCCTGAGTCAGTTATCCCTGATAACTCAGAAAGAGGTCTCATACACATCAAGGTGATGTTCTCATGAAAGAAAGCATTTATATAAAACTACCCAGCTGCTTTCTCATTCTGAGCTTAGGAATGTGTAAGGAAACGGACAGTGTAGGACAGCATGTTGTCCATAAAATCTGAAAGATTTTTATTATTTCTGTGTAATGGAACCTAGAGGATCACAGCAGATGCTTCTTGCAATCTCATTGGACATAGCCTCTCAGTCCAATAATTTAGTGTGTTATAATAACTGGGGCAATTAAAGATGGGCACAATATTTATATGTACACCACTGGGTCTGACAAAGTTTCAGTTGCAAAGTAGCAGGTCAATAACTAGATAAATAAGTCCTACTCACCTCCAACTTCTGCAGTTATTTTTGCTTTATTTTAAGGCAAGTCAGAGTCCCAAAGATCATATACCTTATTGTCTATGATAACTTGCTTCCGCATGAAGACACTGACACTGAAATTGTTTCAAAGGAACAAATTTGAGTTTAATCTGCTATTTACGATAAAAACTGCACACACCACACACACACACACACACACACACAGAGAGAGAGAGAGAGAGAGAGAGAGAGAGAGAGAGAGAGAGAGAGAGAGAGAAACAACTATATTTCAGTAGTAGCCAAACTTATGAGTTTAAAACCAGTAAGACAGAACTGTTTCATTGAGTTGTTTCACTAATGTATTACCTATTGCTTTGAAAAGAGCCTTTGTCTAATGGCATGATAAAATCATATGTCTGAGATAAATGACATATTTCACCATATATAAGCCATCATTTCAGAAATGGGAAGATTTTCATCTTGTTTCATCCTTGTGTTGCCTTGGGTTGGCTTAACTGAACACCATCTTACTATGTTGATGTCACTAGTAGCAGAAGATAAAGGGATGAACACATGGTAACCATATACAGGGTTTAACAGTGAGAGGCAACACCACATACATCTCTGTTTGAAAGCATAGCAAGTATTGATATTACCCTTAACAGATGAGAGGATTCAAGCTCGAGCTTCATGAAAGTTGAGCTAGCACATCTAGCTGCCACCTAGTAGTAGCATATCTAGGGTTTGTAATCATTCACCATTATTTGACCTTCAGCTTCATGCTGCTTCTACTGTGGTATTATTCTAGGATGTAAACATCAGTATGCTAATAATGTAAACCTCTGAAACCTGCTAATAGAGTTTCAGTTCTCTCCAGTTCTTCCTTCTCCTCTGTGTTCTCTCCCCCTACTCCTTGCCATCTTTTTTCCACACATTTGAAGTTAGCTCTATGTAGAGAAACAGTATTTATTATGTGCAGCAGTTGGTCCAGTTAGATGGTGACCCTTTATATCTCAGTAGCTTTAAACTACAAAGAATCATCTCAAACTTGGTCTCTAGAGCATGTGAGGACTGTAGCTCCTGAGCAATTCCTTTCTACAATGGAATCACGGAGAGCAGTAGCCGTAAAGATAGACTAGAAACACACTCACTCTTACAAGGACTCCTGTTCTCTGGCCCTGGTTGGCTCATCAGAGTTAACAACATAGTCATACATAACATCAATAATGAGTAGAAAAACAACAATAAGCTACATGGATAAAAGATTATAAAAGAAATTCAAAGATGTATGTGGAGAAATCCAGTTGGTATCACTGGGAAAAACATGTATCTGAGAATATTCTTGCAAAATAAGCATATAGAAAGAATCATTGTTTTTTTTAAAAAAAATCTATATAGGATTTAGTCTTTGGCACTTTTTTTTTTTTGTAAAAGGCCAGTGTGCATTGAGTCTTTTTTATTTCTGTGGGACATTCTTCTGTCTAATGAGTAGAGTGAGAAACTATAGATGTTAGAGAAACATAATGGTATGATATCAATTAGACTCAAGGGCTTTTTACCCATATGAAGCTTGTAAGTAGCCCAGGACTGTTGTCCCAACTACTCTGGAGCCTGTGGTAAGAAAAATGTTTGAGAGAACATGTTCAAGGATAACTTAAATTTTTAGTAATTACATACAAGCGCCTTGATAACATACAAACAGATAACCCTTCACCATATATAACCAACTGGAACTGGTTACCTATTATTAAGAAAAGCTTTTGTGAATTAAGGTCAAGGGTCAGTTTTTCCTCAGATACTGTGATTTCACAGATCCCTTCAACATGGTTCCTCTCATTTGTATGTGACTGCATCTTAAAATGCCATGCCAGACACAGAAAGACAATTATCACATGTACTCACTCATAAGTGGATTTTAAACATAAAGCAAAGAAAACCAGCCTACAAATCACAATCACAGAGAACTTAGACAACAATGAGGACACTAAGAGAGACATACATAGATCTAATGTACAGGGGAAGTAGAAAAAGACAAGATCTCCTGAGTAAATGGGAGCATGGGGACTGTGGGGGTGGATTGAAGAGGAGGAGAAAGAAAAGGAGGGGAGCAGAGAAAAATGTAGAGCTCAATAAAAATCAATAAAATTTTAAAAAATGTCATATCCTGTTTCTAAATGAGTCTTAAGCAATATGAGATTTCTCTCAAGATGGGAAAATCAAAATCACTTAAATTAAACCCTTGTGTTAATCTAGATCAATGTAGGAGATATTTATTTATTTCGTTTATTTATTTATTAAAGATTTCTGTCTCTTCCCTGCCACCGCCTCCCATTTCCCTCCCCCTCCCCCAATCAAGTCCCCCTCCCTCGTCAGCACAAAGAGCAGTCAGGGTTCCCTGCCCTGTGGGAAGTCCAAGGACCACCCACCTCCATCCAGGTCTAGTAAGGTGAGCATCCAAACTGCCTAGGATCCCACAAAGCCAGTGCGTGCAGTATGATCAAAAACCCATTGCCATTATTCTTGAGTCCTCATTGTCCGCTATGTTCAGAGAGTCCGGTTTTATCCCAGGTTTTTTCAGACCCAGGCCAGCTGGCCTTGGTGAGTTCCCGATAGAACATCCCCATAACTAAAGCATAAATAGAATGTTTTAATCATACATTGCATATTTTTAGATTTTTATTATAAATATTTTACCTGGCAAGCATTTTTATTCTAAGGACATCTCCTAGCACCATGGTAACACAGATTATAAACTAAAATAAGATGCTCTGGGATGAGTGAAGAAAACAAAGACCATTCAGTCCGACCCTCTTCACACCTTCATAGTGTGTGGCAAAGGGGAGAAAGGGAGTGGAGTATGGCTTCAGTCACCCATAAGCTTAGCTGAAGAGATGCTGAAACTATCCTACACAATTCATGTGGACAAACAGAGCATTTAAAACCCACACCCCTGGAAAAGAGTCCAATGGCATTATTCCCTTCTCTTTTACTTCTTCACTTATTTCACTTGTGACTTTTGGCATTGCACTGTAACATTATTATATCTCTTCATCTTTAATGTAGAAAGTTATTTTAATAGTACCTAATTGTCCTTAATCATTTCTCAAGGTAAATATATGTCAAAACATTATATGGTATTGCTTAAATATATGCTGTTAATGTTTGTCAAGGCATAGCTAGTGTGCCCCCCCATTTAGTGTTGGACTAATCATATTCACTCTCATAAAGCAGCATGCATTGCACTTGTTATGATGACTGTTATCCAGTAGAATGACACCAAGGTAAGAAAAGTCAGTGAGGACCTGGAGACATTGGGATTCCTCTGCATTATGAGTAAGGATAAAAAAAAGGATGATACAGTCACTCTAGAAAAGACAATGCAAATTGTCTTAAACATTTAGAGGAGAACATGATCTTGGATTCTGACCTTTTGATACACATCCACCAGATTTGAAGTTAGGGTCTTCATAGTATGGCTGCTAAAGTATGGTTGGAAACTTGAAAGTTCTTCATCCATAAACAGACAAATAAAACAAGGTATGTGCATACAATGGAATACTCTTCAGCCTCGTAAAGAGGAAAGGGGACATATAACTATTTGGTACAGTATGAATGAACTTGGAAAATAGTGTACTAAGTGACATAAGTCAGGTTAAGAAGACACATGGGAATAATTCCACTTTTATAAGACTTTCCCTCACTCTCCTAGAAGCCAAAGATGGAATGGTAGTTGCCAATATGTTTTATGTGAAAGGTACTACAGTTGGAATTTTCTTTGGACCACAAACCAGGTCACAAATAAGATACTGTGACATAATGTTAATTATGAATTAATTAGCTCGGCTTGTCCCACTAGCTCTTTTAACCTAATTTAACTTGCTTCTATTCATCTCTGTTTTGCCTCAGGGCTTTCTACCTTTCTTTTAGTCTGTATGTCCTTCTTTCCAGTTTCCTCCATGTCTGTCTGCATGGTGTCTCCCTGATATCTCTTTCTCTTTCTTCCCTGGGACTAAATTCCTTTTCCTCCTGATTCTCCCTGCCTGGAAATCCCAGATATACTTTCTTCCTCATTATTGACTATTTTATTTCTTATTAGACCAACCAGGTTATCTTAGGCAGGCAAGATAAAATAGCAACATATCTTTACATAATTAAACAAAGATGGTACATCTTTACATAGTGAAGCAAATACTCTACAACATAAACAAATGCAACTTACCTTTACATAGTTAAATATCCCACAGCAGGGTTCTTCTTACAAACTCTTTTAAAAGACATGAAAACACATAAAAAACTTTTAAAGGTGAAAACTTTGTTGTATACTGATTATATTTTACTAAGTTTATTTTTAAAGAATCAGTTGTTTTTTTTTTTTTTTTAGTATTGTAAACACACTGCACTTCCTCTGAGAAATATACTGTCTCTAGTGGAAACAAGATTATTTCGTAAGTGTATACAAACCATACAAACCAGTTACTGCCCAGAGTTTGAGTACGAGAGTGATAAATGATAGATAGATAGATAGATTGATAGATAGATAGATAGATAGATAGATGATAGATAGATAGATAGATAGATAGATAGATAGATAGATAGATAGATAGATAGAAAGACAGATCTAAAGACATTTCATTTCTTATTTCTGACTGGAGACAACAGAAGGTCAGTCTAAATCATTTGTCTCAATACTCTCTATGGATATATAAGCAATATTAATTTGATTGTTAGTTTTTCAGTTTTTCAAATGAGCATCTATTAGAAACCTCAGTTCTGGGAGAAGACACGTTTGGAAGCATGTGCACACTGCTCATATACACACACCATGCACTGAGGACAGATAAAAGAGTCCGAATTCTTAAGTTCATTCAGCTGCACAGCAGGGATGGCCCTGCCTTAGCTTGAAACATCTGTAGAGCAGTTAATGGACATTATCCTCTTTGTGGCTACCCAGGAGGGTAGAGGAAGCTTCCATTTATTATGCTTTATTCTTGGCTTTTCTGAGTGTATCTATAAATGTTAAATGAAGACTATTCTGGAAAGAAAACAAAGTGCTCCTGGGTTGCACACAGAAATGGATGGTCACATTTTTCTCTGGCCCAACAATGGTTTAATCATCTTCCCAGTATAAGATGTAATTGAGTACACAAAACCAGCTTTCAAAGGTGTCTGCCAAACACCACTATGTAGGGAAAAGATGAAGGCAAACGTTCCCCCTTTCTTCTCTCTGTCTTTGTCCCCCTGCCCTCCCATTTTTCATTTCTTCTTCTTTTGCTTTTAGGAAAATAGGACAAATGATTAAGGCCAGCCTTGCTCAGTATTTCCAACCCTTCCTCTGCATGGCATTTTCCAACTTTTTAAAATCACCCTTTCTCCTCAAGAAAGTATGTATGCCACTGTACAGCTTTCTGTTCATTATTGTGAATGTCCCATCTCAAGAGGTTATGGTTTTGACATGGTATCTCACTCAAAAGCTTAGTGTTCAGATTTTGGCCTGCAGGTGGGGCATTTTTGGGAGTATCAAGAAGGAAATTAGCTAGAAGTAGCTCACGGGGCATGGGTCCTTAAGGGTGTCCTGTTCTTGGATATTTTGTCTCTCTTCTCTCCTTTCCGGCATGAATATTCTTTTGCTCCACAACCTCCTGTCACCAGGATGGTCTGTTTCATTGCACTGAGTCAGATAAGCATGGTTAATTGTTCTAAAACTGTGCCCGTGTAATTCTTCCTTCTTTTAAATTGGTTTTCCTGGGATTTTCTTATTTTCATAATAGTAACATAAAATGTTCACCCCATCACATGCCAAGGATTCCTCATTTCACTATCACAAGAACCTTTTCCCCACTGTACTTGATGGCGAACATGTGATATTGAAGTACTGTGAAGCTAGACAAAAGGATCATGAGTTAAAGACCAGCCAAGTATAAACACTGAACTTGAGGCCAGACTGGACTGAATAATAAGAGCTTGTCTTTTAAAATCTATAAAGAAAAAGAGACCTTTCCGAGGTCTACTTTTTTTTGGGTTTGCTGTGTATGTGACATGTACACTGGGCTCCAGGAATGACCAGAAGATTGCTGTTCATTGGATGTGTAGAGGGAGCTTTGATATGTAGGCCTCTTTAACAGTGGGTTGGAGTCAGACATGGGGAGCAAAGGAGTGTGAGGCTGTATAAGAACATTGGACTAAGTTCCAATATTCTATCTGATTGTAAATATATTTGGTATTGTTTATGTAATTTAATTCACTAAAATTTGATGGCTTAATCCACGTACATACAGTCCTTTTGTGTAATTGCCCTTGGCCTATAGTATTAGAAGCAAATTCCATCCTCAAGATAGATTGTCCTTGCTCCATTCACTCACCTCTGCCTTTTTGTTTTACTAGTTATGGATTTTACTTGACCCACGTGCTACAGAGTCATCACTAAGAAGATGAGACATCTCTATTACCAGAGGGTCCTCTAAAAGTGGTTCATTGTGATAAACTCACCTCTGTCTTTTGATAGAGTTCAAACACTGTATCTTATACATGACAGGTATTTAATTTTTAATTAATGGCAAAAAAAGTCTCTCATACCTAGATTTTTCTTATCCTCAAATGTGCCAGGTACTTGATAATTACTCCTGTCAGTTTGATTATAGAAGGCACATCAAGTTTAACATAATAAAGAGACCTGGGATCTTCTGGGGAATAACTTAATATGAGACTCCAGATGAGAGTTTCAGGCTGAGGTTGTCTCTTTTCTCTAGGGACAGTTTCACTTTGACACTTCTCTGGGGAAATTGATTTCCTCAGCCCAATAGGTTTCTGCACCATGCTTTGTGGTTCAGTCTTGCCCTCTTCTGTGGTTGTCTGGAACACTGGCCAGTCATTGAGACTGAAAAGGTAAAACATGCCTTTGTAGAGGTGCACTATGAGACACAGATTTTGGAAACTCTCTAAGCAAGTTCAAAAATGTACCACTCACTGTCCAGAAAGGCATAGAACTTAAGCCATGGGCTTTTGCATCTTGCCACAAGTGAAATCTCTCCTTGTTCAGGAAAGTATCCCCTCTGCTCTGATGATCGTTCAATGGACGGAAGCCACCTAACATTGTCTAAATAATCACCATTATTTTAAATGGACTGATTATGGACATTAGTCTCATCTATACAAAATACCAAAGTAGAAACAGCTTTATGGGGAAGAAACCTTATGTTTTAGGGTTTCTATTGCTGTGAAGAGACATCATGACCGCAGCAATTCTTATATATAACATTTAATTGAGGTGGCTTGCTTGCAGCCCAGAGGTTTGGTTCAATATCATCATGGTGGGAAGAAATTCAGCAGGCAGGAAAATATGGTGCTGGAGAAGATGAGAGTTCTTACATCTTGACTCCCAGGGAATAGGAAATGGAGTATCTCACTGGGCGTAGCTTGAGCATATATGAGTACTCAAATTCCACCTCCACAGTGGCACACTTCCTCCAAAAAGACTACATCTACTCAAACAAGGTCACACCTTCTAATAGTGCTAATCCCTTTGGGGGACATTTTTTTTCCCAAACCACTACACCTTACCAAGTTTAAATGAAAAGAAGGGTGTCACTGCTACCTGCCCTCATACAGCTAGACACCCTGCTTAGCTTTTTCTTCATTAGATGGCACAATTCTTTTAATTAAAATAAGATAATAAAGACCGAATTAGTTATTGACAATCAGCAGGAACAAAGAGCGGGATGGGGAGTGAAGATATAACCCTTCTGCAGATTTAAGTATCTTTAAGCGATGAAGAAAAGCATCTAATACAGGAAAATCTTGTAAACTATCTTTCATAGTACACTTCCTTAATACGGCTGATGCCCACAGCAGCCATCCTGTATGCCACACTTTCAGTTCTGACTTGGCTAACCTGAAAGTGAAATTTATATGGATGAAGTAGACATTTACTATACTCCATGAAAACATGATTAGAAGTTTACTTTTTTGTATTTTTAGCTCTACTATAAATAGATACCGAGCAGGTAAATGTAACATGGTCATCACATTCATCAGTTGTTTTCAAATGAAATCGTGATTATAATTACTTAAGCCATGTATTATCGGCCAACAGTCTTTAATCCCAGAACTCAGGAAGCAGATACAGGTGTATCTCTGAATTCAAGAGCAGTTTAGCGTACAAAACAATTTACAGGATAGACAGGGTTATACAGGGAACACCTGTTTCCAAAAATCCAAATATAAATAAAATTGTTTGAGTGGATCTTCCAGTATTTTCTATCCACATAGAATTAATGTCTCTTAATATTGGCAAGTTTTTTCTTTCAGAATTGTACTCATGTTCAAGATAAATACCAAGTAAGCTTCATAATTCTGAACATATATAAGTTTGACACAGATTATAAAATCTTATTCACTAATGTTAGCTTTTTCCTGGTAAGTATCCAATTAAGTTTTGACCTATAGCAACATCTTGCAGATCACTCTGAAAACAAACTGTTGTCATGGACTGTTGCCTAACTAAATGTTCATCAATGCTTGTTTCCTTCTGCCCAAGAAGTGTGATTTTTTTTTTACAGTGACATTCAGAGTGGTATAAATGAGTTCTAAATGGCATTTCATTCTCTAGATTTCATCTGACAATTTCTGTATATGAGTTATATGCCTGGTTGCCTTTGATGTTGTAGACAGTGTATCTTAATAATAAGATCCTTGGTTCTAATTATAAGAGAAAGGGGGCATAGGTGCCAAGAAGCTTCTAAATGAATTTAAAAATGCAAAAAATTAATATCCAAATGTGGAATCAGTGTCTTCATTTTATGGATTTATTTACAAGGACTCACTGTTTTAGACATGACATTGTGTTAAGCAATGCAATGTTGCAGTTCTGCTTTTCCCTCTGGCCACACACAGAGCTGCTGAAGATGGAACTATATTTTACATATGGACTAGAAAACTGCAATATTGTTATACATGAGAGCAGTGCTTCCTGTCTGATAGAAGACTTGATCACAGGTGGCAAAGAAGGGAATTATGTTGGAGGCTATATGAAGGACACCGTGTATGATCAGTCCAACAAAGTACAGAAGCACAATACCAAAGGAGAGGGAGCAGAGGCAAAAACATGGGAAGTGGAAGTGTATCTGAGCCTAGGAAAGCACACTGTATATGCCCGAGATGATGCTTCTAAAACAATATGGCTAATCTCGGATTTTTAAAGATATTTTCTGCTAGAATAAAAGTTATTTTCCCAAAAACTATAAAAGTGCATTTTGTGAACAAATTTACCAACCACTGCTAATGAGCACTTCCTAAATATGACCACAGATATTTCTGTTAGGACTGACATGTGTTCTAAGGAACAAATGGAGATACAGGTAGAAAATAAAATAAAATATTTAGAATCTTTAAGGCATAGGCCATTGTTAAAAAGAACAATCATTTTTGTTGATGTTTTGTTTTAAAAAGGCAATTTCTTTATGACACACACTGTATGAATCTCATAGCACCTTCCAAGAACAGGGCTAAGACTAATGCTCTTTCTACTTTTGACTACTTCTTCGCAGTTTCTCTCTTCTGTACAAATTCTGATCTTAACAATGTAGTATTTTATCATAATCTAACATTATCAGGAAAAAATACCATCACAGAAATTAACCTGGTGGGATTTTTTATTTATTTATTTATTTATTTATTTATTTATTTATTTATTTATTTATTTATTTATTTATTTAAGATTTCTGCCTCCTCCTCTCCTCCCATTTCCCTTCCCCTCCCCCAATCAACTCCCCCTCCCTCATCAGCCCAAAGAGCAGTCAGGGTTCCCTGCCCTGTGGGAAGTCCAAGGACCTCCCACCTCCTTCCAGGTCTAGTAAGGTGAGCATCCAAACTGCCTAGGCTCCCACAAAGCCAGTACATGCAGTAGGATCAAAAACCCACTGCCATTGTTCTTGAGTTCTCAGTAGTCCTCATTGTCCGCTATGTTCTCAGCAGTCCTCATTGTCTGCTATGTTCAGCGAGTCCGGTTTTATCCCATGCTTTTTCAGACCCAGGCCAGCTGGCCTTGGTGAGTTCCCAATAGAACATCCCCATTGTCTCAGTGTGTGGGTGCACCCCTCGCGGTCCTGAGTTCCTTGCTGGTGCTCTCTGTCCTTCTGTTCCTGATTTGGACCTTGGGTTTTCAGTCCCAGGCTCCAATGTGGGACTCTGTCTCCTTTCATCGCCTGATGAAGGTCAATATCCAGGACGATGACTATATGCTTTTCTTTGGGTTCACCTTCTTATTTAGCTTCTCAGATATCAGCACATACAGCTTTCTGTGTTTTGTAAAATCACGCTGCATTTCAATAGAGCCGTGTCCATCTGCTTGCACATTACTCATGGCTACTTTTCTACTAACAGCATTAAGGGGGTTGGTGGCACCAGGACTTCATTGTCAGCAATGTAACTGTATTTTTAATTTTGTGTACTTAAGTTTTTATGTAGGCATGTGCATTACTGCAGATAGTCATAGCGTAGGAGAGGGGCTTGGAACCTCAGGAGCTGGAGTCACAGGTGGTTGTGAGCTATCTGGTAAGGGAATCAGGTCTTTTTAGCCTCAAATAATCTCTCTAAACATATTATTAATTTTCAAATGAGATTTGTGTCCAACAGATACAATAGAATGTCCATCTATGATTATGTAGCAAATTTAAAGTTGTCCTAGGTAACAATTTTAAAGTTGTTCATTTTATGATTTGCTAAATAGACATGTGGTCAAACTGCCTTCTAAATTAACTATGCTTATACTCATAGTCTAACACTGTTTTCAGCCTGGGTCAGAAAATTTTTATTATGCAGTGTGTGATAGTTAATGCAGAAAGTTATCAGTGATTAAAGTGCTGAGAATAAGAAGCTCCTGAGTGAATAGAGACATCAATGGAACAGCAACACTTCTAAGACCCAGGAAACATTTCCAAAGAGGAGGTAAGGTAAAGAATATGTAGAAACCAGGGGCAAAGAGGTGTGCCATGAAGCCATTCTTCTGAATATGATGTGACAGTTAGAATCATTAACACACGTCTCTGGCTACCTATGCAAGACTTGCACTGAACAGAAAAAGGAACCCAGATATGGAAGCATGAGTGTGACTAGTTGGGGTGAAGCAGCTCAATCATCACAGGTTTGAGGAGGATGAGAAAGGGTAATGGAGATGAATATGCTTACAAAACACTGTATGGATGTGTGAAAGTAGCAAAACAAAAATTTTAAGCTTCAGGTTTACACTCCCCCCCCAAAAAAAAAATCCTCCCTTGCCAGAGAAGTAAAACCATTGCTCTGACCCAAAGAGGCTTCACATGGGAAGCTCTAGGTTCTTGGTTTGTGCAGAGAAGGGTAGCATGCTTAGAGACACTGTTTCTTTTCTTTGGTGCCATGCTTATATAGATTATGGCTGTGCTGACCAGCCAGCCACAACTTTATCTGCTGCAAGAGATATCTACTGCAACTCACACAGCTGAGTTCTCAGATGTTGAAGACCAGCCTCAACGAAATTGATATGTTCCAGGGTAGGGGCGTGAGGATTAGAATTATTAAGCAAAAGGAACAGAGATATGAGAGGAATAAAAGATAGAAACACAGTACAGCATTGGGGTGGAAATTCAATAGACACTGAATCAACCTCATTTGTTCTCCACGTGTTTATATACCTCACTCCACATGTTTATATACGTCACTCCACATATTTATATACGTCACTCCAAAAGGGGAGCAGGAAGGCAACAGGTTTCATTAACATGATATAAGGAATAGACTTGAATTCTCCTTCCTTTGGTCCAGGTGGAGCAGATCCACCTCTATACCCAAAATACTAATTAACCACACACCCTAGGTCAGAATCTCTTGTTCGTAGCTGCATATGTTGTCAACATCTTTGAAAGAGCAAAAATAAGCTCAGAGTCTTTGACCTCCAGTCAAGGTGGAGCAGGTTCACATCCATGGGCCCTCACATTCGTATGCAAAATTGCAGCAATAATAACTAATTCTGCTTATCTTCCATGGAAGACATATTATCAGTCTGTGAATAGGGGTGATAAGAGTGTTTTCACCTTTGCAAGTGAACTTGGAGAGAGTGTGTGACTTGCAAGTGTTCCAGACTTAGTGGAAGAAATTATATTTTCAGTCTGTTTTTCTCTTTCCACCTTTCTATAGTTTATATAAGTAAACAATATCATATCAGAATATAAATTTAGGTGGGAAGACAATGAGAAGGACTAGGATCCATAGATATAAAGCATCCTCAGCAGCACATAGGCAAGCTCACGTGGCGAATACACACATGCTCCTTATACAGATATGATGAAAATAGAAATGAAAAAATTATGCTGGTTAGAGACAATCGATGGAGGAAAATAGATTCCAGATTCTCCAGACCTTGCAAAGATACATATTTGTGAAGATATATTTCCAAGAATGAAGCAAAATATCTGAGGCCCACACAGAGAAGTCCTGTGGATCACTGGCATATGCTGGTGCTTTGGAACAAACTCACCTATAAATGATTTGTTTCTACTAATTCAAGCTACATGTGAATGATGTTTTCAAATCACTAATAAACTTGAATTGTATGCTTGTTCCACAAGAACCTTCAATTCAATGACATTTTAGGAATAACATTATCTTTCCAATTCTTCTATGCACCCCTACCTTCTCTCCTAGTTTTTCATGTCTAATTCAAACTGTGAGATTCAATCATGCACATGGATAAACGATGAGAATTTTCAAATTGAACCTACAGTTTACTTATTTTTAAGCACTTAGAATATAAACATTTAAAAAGGTTTCTTAGTTTGCTTATTTCTGTGTTTTATTTATTTAATTCATATATATACCCCATGTTTGCTGCCATCCCAGAAAAATTTGCTTTGCTTTTTTCCTACGTAGGTAAGATCCCTGGTATTAGCCGGGTCTTACAGGAACATGGGCTCTAAGCCTCACAGAGACGTGAGAGGTTGATTCTTGTATTCCTGTTTTCTATTCTGCTCAGTTGTATCTCATACCACATAATGCAAACATGGTTAAAAGTAATGAATTTTGTTTCTAAAACACAACTTTGCACATATTTTTGAGTTCTAAAGAAATTGTCTCCGATCAAAATTATTATACGAGGGTTGGCTTAAACAATATAAATTTATGAAGTTATAGTTCTAGCTTTCAAAGCATTAACATAACTTTTTTATGACTAAAATCAATGTTATGATGCATAACACTGCATAGACTTTATTTATTTGGTCTTCCAACATGTAGTCAGCCAGCTTTTCTTGACTAACATCCATTTCCAACTTCTGATAAATGATAAGACAAAGGGAAGTTCTCACATGTGTTATACTTCTGTCTTATCTTCTGCCTTAACTGTTACGCTTTGTATATTTCCAACTTTTAAAATTCTTCATTTGGTCAATACAATCGCTATTGCAAAGTCAATTGAATCCAAACCTTTATTCTTATCCATCACTTTGATTTATCCTTGTCATGTAAAGACATATTTACAAGGTCAGGGATCACAATGAAGAAGAAACTATTCTGTCTTTCATAATATTACATTATTTGTTATATGCCTTGTCTCTGAGCACTATACCTCTGGTACCCACCTTTACCACAGACAGTGTAGGAACAAATGGTATTTGTCCCTGTTAATGCTTTGGAGTCCAGTGATGTGCTCTGTAACCACTAGGTTTCTATGTACTTTATGTAGAAATGATTGTTTTTTGAAGATGACTGCTTGAAGATCCATTAACTGACTATAGCAATCATTCACATAGAAAAATAATTGCCTATTAGATATTTTATTTTTTGTTTATTACTCTTCTTACTTATCCCCAAAATTAATTATTAATGATAAATCCATATGTCTCCACTCCTCTGCTACCTCTTTATGGCTCTTCCCCATGTTTACTGGTTTCCATTTTTTTACCCAAGTAGTTGTATTTTGCTTTCATGGTTTCATTAGATTCAGACTTGTTTCTTGCACTTCTGACTCAGCTCTTAGAGTATGTGCTGTCTTGGTCCGAAGGCCATTAGGGTACTCTACTAATACTGCTTTTCCTCTCACTCTCTCTACCCCTTGATTGAGCAGTGAGTACATTTTATCAGATCAACAGGTGTGTATGTCACATAAGCTGATAACCCCTTCCAGAGGCCGACTTGTAAGATGCAGTCCTGATGTAGCAGTATCTCCTACTTCATGCAGCAAGCTTCCTGCTCTTCCAGGAGAGCAGGTGATTGATCCCAGACCATGTTATTTGCTTATGCTGATCATCTGCATGAGCAATTCAACTGCCTGGTAATTGGTTTTATTGGCTTTTCCTCTGTGCTGCATGGAGTATAAACCCCAAAAGTGTTTGTCTGCTTCCAGTGCAAATCACTTTCAATTTTTTGTTGCCTGATAAGCTTGTGAGAAAGAAACATTTCAAGTGTATAATCCGGGGGCCCCATCATTAAGGAAGATTCCATTTTCTTATCTAGTCCTATATACTTCTAAGCAATTTGTGCTGCAATCAATAGCTTATGATCCTCTGGAGAAAAAATTACCTGTACAGACTCATTTCTCAATTGTTTGTCTCTTTACAAACACTGCATTTCGTTTGCAGGGTAAACTTCTTGCTTGTTTGGGAAGCACATGCTTTCTAAAAAATGAGCTCTGATTTCTGAATTCTCAGTTAATTTCTTATATTCAAATATATTTTTTAAATCCCTTAATATTTAAGTTTAAAAATTTTATGCATGCATAGAATGTACCTTGATTCTTAATGAGAACCTATTTTTAAAAATGTATGTGATTTACACTGCATATTTTATTTTTCAAGCATTAACAATGTTAATAGGTTCACTGTTCTATTTTGACCCATGAGGTGAGTAAGGACCCACAGTTCTGAAAGGGCTACCATGATGGAGTGCAACTCTTAATTAAAGAGTCTTAGTAAAACCCCAACATGAAACTAGAAGTGATTTAAGATATTCAAGGCATGTAAATGCACAGTTGTGACACTGAATCTCCATGAAGCATTATTCTTGTTTACTAAATAGAAAACTAACTACTTTGTAGGGATTACTAAGTCATTGCTCAAGACAGTCAGAGTCTTCTGCAATTCAGCATTTCTCTACATTCTAGTTGTTTGTGAATTATTCTATTTACTACAAATACAATCTTAACATTTATAAAATAATTTAAAAACTTTTCTGGACTGTGGAAGAGAGAAGTGTCTGTTGGCATAATGTCATGTTTTCAGCGTAACTAGCTTCTTTCTCTTCTGCTTTATCAAAGTCTGAGCTGTCCTCAGCTTTAGTTCTCTGATGTTTTGTAGGTAAAGATTTTGAAGGTTCTGGAATACTGATTAGTAAATTTATTCTTAATCTATATCTTACTAGCTTCAGAGCATTAGATACCTTTTGTCAAAAGCCTCGATTGCTTTGAAACATGAGAAAGAAAAGAGCCACTATGAGCTGTAAGCTCCCTCTCAGAAATTAACTTTTGGATGCCATAAGCAAAGAGTAGGATTCTGGGAAAAGCCCCATGGAGATACACTGAACCCTTCTGTGAACTTCTGAACTAAATGTGGTAAATGTCACCCGGCTGCACCGGAGGTAGGATACCAGGTGAAAAGGAGATGGAGAGGGATTCTAATCTCCATCTCTTAGCTGAGCAAAATCCCCTCAACCTTGGTATTCTGTGGACCATCCTTTGTAGCACTTGCTCATGTTATCAATGGTCGTAAGTGCTGAAGCCCAAACCAACCAGACTCGAAGAAATATGGGCTGCATAACTTCACCTAATATACATTCCTATTCTTTCTCTTCAAAGCCCAGCTACAAAGTATTATAATTCAAAGAGATTGGCTATTCCTGCTATATGGTTCATTAAGTTTAAAGGAGACTCTGTGATGATCAGCTTTTGTACGATGGGAAGTACAAATTCTCAGCAAAGAGAATGAGACAGGAGTTCTGAGGCAACATTGCTTGCCTCACAGGAAGAACACAAACTGCTAGATACTGCTTGGACATTTGGCTCCTGTTTGCACTTAATAACAGATAGATTTCTTTTGGACATATCTGATGGGACAGGAGCTCTCATCCAAATAAACAGATGGCTGGGAAATACAACTGTTAAAATGGAAAGGAAACATTGAACAACAATATTTATAGCAAAAATCAGAAAAAAGCAATTCAATTATTTAAACATAAAAATATTTGTAGTGGCATAATGGGTGATGTTGAAGAGAAAAGTAAGACAATTAGAAAATTGGTAATAAAAACTGAGCAGTTGTCACAGCCAACAGCACTCAAAGGAGTCGTGGTGTTTCAATGTAATGTGGGATATTGGACTGGATTCTCAGACAGAAAAAAAAGAAGTCAGTGAAATCTAAGAGAGTATCAACAAACTAAAGCTTCTATATAACAATAGTATATTAGGATTATTTAGAACAATGCTTCTCAACTTGTGGGTAACCACAACCCATTTGGGGATGTATTTCAGATATTCTTCATATTAGTTATTTATATTACAATTTGTAACATTAACAAAATTACAGTTATCAAGTAGCAGTAAAATAATGTTATGGTTGGGGAATCACCATAGCAGCAGGAACTGTATTAAAGGGTCGCAGCATCAGTCAGTTTGGGAGCCAAAGTCTTGGGGTTTTTCTCAGAGCATAATTGAGCTGTGGTAGTTTGGAGAGACTTAGCAGTAGGTCAGTAAATAACAAAACCTTATTTTTTAAGCTTAAATGTTGGTCAGTGAGAATTGACTTCCAAACTAGAAAATCAGAGAATGATTGGCAGAGGGTCAGGAACATAATCCCAAGGAGGTTGAAAAACATTAAACTTCAATGTCGGAAAGAAAGAAAAACAGATTGGTACAAAGTCACGAGAAAAAATTAAAATTTTAAAGAGAGATTTCTTCCAAATTACTGTGAAACACAAAACCAGTTACAAGAAGCTCAAAAGGTTATGAAAAAGACAAATACACTCTTCTCAAAATAGGGAACCAGAAACATCACATCCAAAGATGAGAAGCACTAAGATAAAGAATAGAGTCATAATAAAATAAATAAGAACAAAAATAAATGAACAAATAAAAGCATCTTGCCAATAAAGGAGCAGACATAGTTAACATCACCCTTTCTGTAGAAGTCATGGTGCAAAAACAGTATAATGAAATATTTAAAAGGAATTATGAGGTGGGGAAATAATAGCAATTTGAACTTCTGTGCCTTGTAAGATTATCCTTCAAATGTGATAAAAGCAAAGTGAAGTTATTAAATTATTTGACTCAATACACACAAAAATGCAGTAACCAAAATACTGTAGCATAGAAGAATATGAATAGATCAATAGAACAGAATAAGAATTCCAGAAGTTAGCATACACATCTGCAAGCAGCTGATATTAAAACATGGGCATAGTGAAGAAACCAGAGTCTTTTCAAATCATGGTGCTAAGGAATTTGAATATTGATGGACAGAAGAATGAAAGATACCTTTGTTTCTTACTAATAAAAAACTAAACTCAAATGGGTTAAAGATTTAAATATAAAATCTGAGACTATGCAGAAACACTTTAAGTGACTGGAGGAGAGATTTTGAACAAAAGATTAAAAAGCACAAGCCAACAAAAAACACAGATAAAGCAAATATGAAACTATAATGCTTCTATACAATAAAGTGAACACTCTTCAAAGTAAAGTGACAACCTGTGATTGGGAGATATCATTTGGAAACCTATCATATGACTAGGAAAGAGTCAGTCAATGTATTAAATCTCTGCTACACTGCAGCAAGTCTTGTGTGCTGTCTCTTTCACAGAGGTTGACTACTAGCAAGGATAATGAGTTATATTTTAAAAAAACTGAAGACAGAATTTTTAAATATTTTAAGTATAAAGAAGTGATGGAGAAAATGCCAATAGCCCTTAAATTACCTGCCCACTTGGGCATGGTCTCTTATACTATTTATGCCTTTATAAAGCATGTGTCCTGAATCCTTTCTGGCTGCGGGCTTCAGTTGCTGTTCTCCATTCCAGCAGAGAAATCTGATTTGTGAGTCTACCCCTAAATAAATAACCATCTATTATATTAAATTCTGAGCTGGTGTGGATTTCTTTCAAGCATCTTTCTTCAAAGAAGTACGTTGAAAAATATGTATCCTCTCTTTGATTTAGAAATAATATGATGTGTACATGTCATAAGGCAATACGATACCCCATAATAATACATCCTTTATATTTTAAATAACATAAACATAAAACTAATTAATTTTTTATAAAAGTGAAGAATAAATAAAAGATTTACTTAAAAAAATAATGAAATATAAAGGAAAGTTTGCCAATAAATTTGTGTCATGAGAATTATGAAAAGAAGCTTTTTTGGAGAAAGATATTTTGTTAAAAACAAAAATCAAGAACTTCCTTATGCATTCATTGACAAGACAATATGTTATAGAGGACATAAGAGAAAGCAGAATGAAGGTAGAATAAAAGCTTTGACTTTCTTATTTTAGATGGTCTAAAAATAACGTTATTAAAAAATCAATACCAAAAATTTTAAGTAAGATATAGGTATGTGTTATAAGCAGATATCTGCTTATAATATTATAATTAGTAATATTAATTATAATATTATAATTAGTAATATTAACGAGTACAGTGATAGAAGGGAAAGGGGGGATGAATTATAATTAATATGTTATTAGACTATTTAAATACTATCTGAAGCATCAAGTTATTATTGAAAGAACTTAACCATACATAAGCTTTTTAGATTGATGAGGTCCCACCTCTCAATTGCTGACCTCATTTTTCTGAAAAAATGGAGTCCTTCATATACCTATATTTTGTAAGGTATTATCTATGCTTTTTTCTAGAAGTTTCAGACTATGAATTGTGATCTTTGATTTGTTTTCAGGTACTTTTTGTGAAAGGCTACAGATATGGGTCTAATATCATCCTTCTACATGTAGACATCCACTTTCCTCAACATGTTGATACTTGTTTTTTACAGTATATGATTTTGCCATCTTTGTCAATTGGTTCATGTACTTACGGTTCTGTCTTCGAATTCATTCCATTGATCTACAAGCCTGTTTTAGAATGAATATCATTATGCTATTATTACTATAGTTCTATCATATATCTTGAAATCTGGAATTCTTCTTTTTGTTCAGGATTGCTTTGACTATCTGAGGACCTTTTGCTGTTATGTATGAATTTTAGGAATTTTTTATTTCCATAAAGAATTTTGTGGCGATTTTGATTGGGATTGCAGTGAATCTTCAAATTACTTTTTTGTAGGGTGGTAATTTTCTCCATATTAATTCTATAATTCCTAAAGCATGGACTATCTTTCCTTTTTCTAATGTTTTCATCAATCTCTTTAAGTTTGTATAGAAAAAGTCTTTCAACTCTTTGGTTATATTAATTACAAAATGTGTGTGTGGTTTGTGTATTTTTTGTGGATGGAAGTGTGTTTATGAGCTCATTCGCAGCATGTTTGGTATTGCATATGCAAAATTTATTAATATTGATAAGTTGATTTTGTATGCTGTTGTAACACTGAAACAATTGATAATTTCTATAAGTTTTCTAGTATAATTTTTGAGATTTTTTATGTATAACATATCATACAAATATTGAAAATGTGACTTCTAATTTTGGCATATTTTTTAAATTCCAAAGTAATAACTAAGAAAAAATATAAAGTAAAGTAATATATACTAAGAAAGGAGGTAAAACTTCTTTTTAAAGTCTGAATACAGTCAGAGGGAAAAGGAAGAATGTAAGGGTGGTTTAGCAACAGTAACAAATATTATATACATTAAACCAACTTTCCAAGAATCACTTCCGGTGACAATGATCTAAATGCATGATTAAATGAGAGATGTTTTGAAGACTGATTAAGTAAGTATATTGTGTCATCAAAAGCCTCATTTTACATATAAAGACAGTTTCTATTGAAACAAACATACAATTCTAACATAAATTAAAATAATTCAAGAGGAAAAATATTTGTTTCAGACAAAGACAACACCATAAAAGAAATATAGTCAAGAATGAAGCAAAGTATTGACTACTATGTAGAGGTAGAAGAAAAAAGAGCCTCAGAGAACATAGCATCCTTCAGTGTTTTTATACATGAAATAATGTCGCATACAAGAAATAGAAACTGTGTAAACTGCAAGGTGAAATTAATGAATCTATGATAGATTGAAAATGCAGTTCACCTTAATAGAATTAAACAGAATTAGCCACCAGAAAATTATTAAGGACATAAGTGAATTGACCATCATCATCAATCAAATTCATATAATTGACATCTACATATCCCTTCATTTAATATTAGCACAATATACTTACTTAAGCTCATATGGGTCATTTGTTAAAAGAAGTCCCATTCCTAGCTAAAGAAAAATAACATCTTAACATATTTAAAACACAGACAAAAATCACAAAACATCTTCTGAGAAGCTATAATAGAACTCAAAGAGAAATTATTAACATAAAGAGAATTAAAAAATCTCAAATAATTGAACATCATGCCAAATACTTTAAATAACATTCTTGTCATAGAAAAAATATGTTCCAAAATTTTGAATATATATATTTTAATTTAAATTTAAAACTTACATATAACTCAATCAAATGAAATAATAGAGGGGACTTTTAACAATACTTTATTTTAGAAAGGAAGAAAAATCTACTATCAATCAGGAAAGCATAAGGAATAGAATGAGGCAAATCAAAAGTGAATAGAAGAAAACTAGTAGTCAAAAGTATAGCAGGATCAATGACTTTGAAATAGAAAATCAAAACTACTTCTTTAAGAAGATCAAATTAAACAATAAGACTAGAGTTAGAAAAACAAGAGAGAAAATGAAGGACCAATATCAAACATGGAAAGAAGAAATGATGTCAGAAATCATCAGCTCTAAAAGAAAAATAAAGACAGATAGATAGACACTGTGGTACTCGGAATAAAAATATCAGTCATAGGCTCATATATTTGATACTTAACCGTTAAGGAGCTGGCACTATTTGAGAAGGACTAGAAGGATTAAGAGGTATAGCCTTATTGGAGTACGGGTTACCACACTAGAAAAACTGTGTTATTTGAAGAGTTTTTGAAGGTTTCCAAAGCCCGTGCCAGGTTAAGTCGCTCTATCCCTGCTTTCAGATCAGATTTTTTTCTAGTGCCTTGATTGATGCCATGCTCCTGCCATGATGAAAAATGGACTAATTCTCTAAAACTGAAAACAAACCCCTGATTAAATGACTTCTTTTATAAAAGTTGCTTGTGTATATTGTGTCGATTTACAAGAATAGGAAACACAAAAAGGAAAAGAAGGAAGGAAGAATAGAAAAAAAGAAAGAAGGGATAGATGTTTGTGCACATTTGAAAGCCTACGTGAATAATTTACTTAAGACCACAGACTAGAGAAAGTCATTCAAGAGCAAAGAAGTCATATATAAGAGAAATTAAATCAGAAATTAATTTTTTTCCAAAGCATAAAACAAAATGGCCAGGAAATTTTCCTAGAAAATGTATCTAACATTAGAACACTACAGTACCAATTCACTAATAATATTTTTTCCAGAAGATTGTAAAAAGCTGATTGTATAAATTCACCATTATAAAGGTATGATGAAAAACAGTAAAGATCAAAACTTCTCTGGTGATGAACTTCCAGATATAATTACAAATAAATAATTAATGAAAAAGCATTAACTTCCAATTTACAGAAGATACAGTTCGTCTTACTTTATGTTTCTATTGCTGTGAAAAGACACAATAACCACAGTGACTCTTATAAAGGAAAACATTTAACTGGGGCTGGTTTACAGTTTCAGAGGGTTATTCCATTATTGTCATGGTGAGAAGCATGGAGGTATGGTGGCAGATATGATGCTGGAGAAGGAGTTACATGTTCTGACCCTTGCTCAACTAGCAGCGGGAAGTGAACTGGATGAACTTCTGAGCCCTCAAAGCTCACTTCTTGAGTGACACACCTCCTCCAATAAAGCCACATCTCCTCCAACAAAGCCACACCTCCTCCAACAAGGCAGGCCACACCTCCTAATAGTTTCAGTCCCCAAATGCTTATGGGAGCCACTTTTATTCAAACCATCAAATTGTTCAAAGAAGTGAGAGAGACTATTTTGAAAGGACTGCTTGAAAAATCCTCACAAAAGGTATATAAAAAATTTTCTGGAAGTTCCTTTATTATAGAGGATTTTTTGACTATTCTGTTTTTTGTTTGTTTGTTTTTTCATATAAAGTTGAAAATTTTTCTTTCAAGGTCTATGAAGAATTGTTCTGGGATTTTGATAGGGATTGGATTGAATCTGTAGACTCCTCTGTGAATTCATATGAGCCTTACCTAGATGATTCAGATGGCTTTGTTTTCCTGGTATTCTTAATTCCTTCTGGCTTTTGCAATCTTTCCACCTTTTCTTCCAGGAGATTATCTAAGCTCTGAGAGGATAAATTTGATGAAGATCTCCCATTTAGAATCTTCCAAATAATGTCTGGTTAGGGGTCTCTGTATCTGTTACCATCTTCTTCTGGAGGAAGCCTCTGTGATAATTATTAAATGAGGAATGATCTATAAATACAGATTAGGATACACACACATACACAGACACAGAGAGACACCTATAATCATTAGGATTTTTTTTTTATTATACTTTTCTTGATCAGTAGTTTTCAGTTTTACCCTAGGTCTCGGTGCTCTCTACACTGTCTAGTTCCTGGTTCTTGGTCATTCAAGCACTGTTGGATATGAATTCCTTCTCATGGAGTGGGACTTAATTCAAATTACATATTGGTTTACCACTCCTACAAGTTCTATGCCACAATTGCCCTAGCATATTTTGCAGGCAGAATAGAATGTAGGTTAAAGGTTTTGTGTTTATATTTTTTAAATTATTTATTTTGTTCTTTGACAAATTCATACATGTATATAATAAATTCTGATTATTTTATTCCCACAGCTTCTCTTACCTCCCACCTGTCCTTAAAAATCCCACTACTCTACTAGTACCTTTTCAAGATTTATGACTTGGGGCTTTGTTTTGTGATCACTCTTTCTAAAATCAGGGTAATCTGTATGATCATTGGATGGGAAGTATGCAAAATTATTAGTTTATATCTTGTTTCAACATGAAAAGTTTACACAGAGATGTTTAAAGAATTTTTATTCATAATTAACAAAAATGGAAGTAACCAAAATGTCTTTAGTTTTTTTAATAAAGAAAAATAAATACATGTGCACCCTGAGCTAATTTACATTTCTAAAAATGAATGATTGAAGATACATCTATTTAAAACCAAGGAGGAATGCAAATTTGCATTACTAATGCAAACTGATTATTTCAAAAGACTTATGGATTTCCAACTATGTGATATTCTGATAAAGAAGGTATCCTATTTACTTTCCATTGTTGTCACTGTAATGAGACATCATTACATCATGACCAAAGCAATTTATACAAAAAGCTTGTTGAGGCTTACAGTTTCAGAGGATGAGGCCATGACCACTATGGTAAGGAACATGGCAGGAGGCAGATGGACATGGCACTGGAAAACTAGCTGAGTGCTGACATCTTAAGACAACAATTGTGAGGTAAAGAGGAAACAAAATAGGAACAGTGTGAGTTCTCAGTAACTCAGAGAACAACCCCAGTGTTACTCCTCCTCCATCAATGCCATACTTCTTAGTATTTCTCAAAAAGTTCTACCAACTGGGGCCCAAGCCTTAAACTATTTGAACCTATGGAAACCATTATTCTTCAGACTACTACATTTCACTTCCTGGTCTCCAGAGGCTTCAGGCAACTTCATAATTTGAAATTTATTTATTCATATTATAAAAATTCCCATAGTCTCTCAATTTCAAAAACTAAAGTAAAAAGTCTCTCCTGAGATTCAAGGCTATCTATTAATTATAATTCCCAGTAAGTAAAAATAAAAACACAAACTGCGTACTTTCAACATACAATGGTACAGAGTACATACTATGAATCCAAAAGGAACAAATGTGACATGAGAAATTCTGGTTAAAAGCAAGACCAAAATTCGGTAGGATAAATTCTCTAATTACCTGTCATTTATGTCGAAGGTGGCTCTAACCTTCTAACTTGGCTGACTGTAACACACATATTCCCCTCTCTCTCTTAGGAAGGACCACTCTCTTTCTGAAGCTCTCTTCAGCAGGTATTCAATGGCTCTGATAGCTCCAACATTTTGGGATCTTTGACATAATCCAGGCTTTGCTTTGACAGCTTCATGGAACTCATGGACACTGAGGATGGCAGTGGATTTTATTAATGGCAGAAGAAGATTCCATAACCCATTTACTAGGACTTTTAGTAAGAACCACAGCCTGAAGCTTTTCGACCCTGCTGGGGATGACCTCTGCCTGTTCTTGAGTTACATTCATATAAGCGTTGATTTGCTGTTACCCTTTAGGAACAAATAATTCCTTAGGCCTTTTCTTTCAAAAGTTACAGCATTAGTTGAGTAGGTTCTTGCCTTGAAGGAATCAATCTCTTATTTAATTTCTCCTCATCTTTTTTAGCACAAAACATGGATCAAATATTACCTTTCTTGTTCTCCTGTTTTTCAAAATTTTACACTTTGCATTTCTTTTTGCCTCACTGACCTTTTTCATTGTGAACCTTTATAATAGTAATCACTATTAACCTTGAAATAGAGTAAGATTTTTTTTTGCTGGAAACACAGCAAAATAATATTGTGGGGACTTAAGAGGTGAGTGAATAGCCACAAAGCAGGATGCCCCACTCTCTAGGTCCTTCCCAGTGGGACAAAACCATGGGCCTCTTCTGCAACACCTTTGGATTTTCTAGCCAGCAAGCAGGGAGCTTTCATTTGTCATTAATATCGCTTAAAATCAATAGACTCAATTCACCTATAAAAAGATACAGACTAAGAGAATAGATACAAAAACAGGGTACAGCCTTCTTCTGTGTACAAGAAACACACCTCAACCTCAAAGACAGACAATACCTCAGAGTAAAGGTCGGGAAGGGTTTTCCAGTCAAATGGACCTAAGAAACAAGCAGGTGTAGCTATCCTAATATCTAACAAAACTGATTTCAAACTAAAATCAATCAGAAGAGACAGAGAAGGACACTGTATACTCATTACAGGAACAATTCATCAAGATACAGTCTCAACCCTGAACATCTATGCCCCTAATACAAGAGCATCCACATAAGTAAAAGAAACTTTACTAAAACTTAAATCACACATCAAACCCCACACACTAATAGTAGAAGACTTTAACACTCCACTCTTGCCAATGGACAGCTCAACCAGACAAAAACTTAACAGAGAAATAAGAGTACTGACAGTTGTCATGAATCAAATGGACTTAAGAAACATCTATAGAACATTCCACTCAAATAAAAAAGAATATACCTTCTTCTCAGAACCTTATGGAACCTTTTCTAAAATTGACCACATGCTTGGTAACAAAGCAAACTTCCACAGACACAAAAAATTGGTGTAACCCCTTGTGTCTTATCAGATCACCATGGATAAAAGTTAGAATTTAACTACAGTATTACTCTCAGCAATACTTAAAAATGCATGAAAATTGAACAGTCAACTAGTGAACCATTCCTGGGTCAAGGGAGAAATAAAGAAAGAAATTAAAGACTTCCTTGAATTCAACAAAAGTGAAGGCACAACATATCCAAACCTATGGGACACTATGAAAGCAGTGCTAAGAGGAAAGTTCACAGCACTAAGTGCCCACATAAAGAAAAAAGAGAAAGCTCACTTTAGTGACTTAACTTCAAGCTTAAAAGATCTGGAACAAAAAGAAGTAGACTCACCCCTTGGGAATAGAAGACAGGAAATAATCAAATTGAGGACTGAAATCAACAAAATAGAAACAAAGAAAACAATACAAAGAATCAATGAAACAAAGAGCTGGGTCTTTGAGAAAATCAACAAGACAGACAAACACGTATCCAAACTAACCAAAAGACAGAGAAAGATCATCCAAATTAACAAAAACAGAAATGAAAAGGGGGACATAACAACAGACACTGAGGAAATTCAGAGAATCATTAGGTCTTACTAAAAAAACCTGTACTTCACAAAATTGGAAAATGGAAAAGAAATGCACAATTTTTAAATAGATACCATATACTAATATTAAATAAAGACCATGTGAACAATTTAAATAGACCTATAAGCTGCGAGGAAATAGAAGCTGTCATCAAAAACCTCACAACCAAAAAAGCCCAGGACCAGATAGTTTTAGTGCAGAATCTACCAGAACTTCCAAGAGGAGCTAATACCTATACTCCTCAAAGTTTTCCACATAATAGAAACATAAGGGACATGCCAAACATTTTTATGAGGCTACAGTTACTCTAATACCAAAAGCTCACAATGACTCAACCAAAAAAGAGAATTACAAACCAATCTCACTCATGAACATGAATGCAAAACTACTCATTAAAATACTGGCAAACCAAATCCAAGAACACATAAAAAAATCATCCACCATGATCAAGTCAGCTTCATCCCAGAGATGCAGGGCTGGGTTCAATATATGAAAATCTATCAATGTAATCCATCATATAAGTAAATTGAAAGAAAAATCCATATGATCATTTCATTAGATGCTGAAAAAACATTTGACAAAATCCAAAACCCCTTCATGATAAAGGTCTTGGAGAGATCAGGGATACAAGGAACATATCTAAATATAATAAAAGCAATATACAGGAAGCTAAGAGTTAACATCAAATCAAATAGAAAGAAACCCAAAGTGATTCTACTAAAATCAGGAACAAGACAGGACTGTCCACTCTCTCCATATCTCTTCAAGAAAGTTCTTGAAGTTTTACCAATAGCAATAAGACAACCAAAAGAGATCAAGGGGATTCAAATTGGAAAGGAAGAATTCAAATTTTTGTTTTTTGCAGATGATATGATAGTGTACATAAGTGACCCAAAAAACTCTACCAGAGAATTCCTACAGCTGATAAATACCTTCAATGATGTGACAGGCTACAAGATCAACTCAAAAAAAAAATCAGTAGTCCTCCTATACACAAATGATAAAGAAGCTGAGAGAGAAATCAGAGAAACAGCACCTTTCACAATATCCACAAATAACAAAATATCTTGGGGTAAAACTAACCAAAGAAGTGAAAGACCTATTTGACAAGAGCTTTACGTCTTTGAAGAAAGAAATTGAAGAAGACACCAGAAAATGGAGAGATCTTCCATGCTCTTGGAAAGGAAGGATCAATAGTAAAAATGGCAATCCTACCAAAAACAAAGTATAGATTCAGTGCAATCCCCATCAAAATCCCAGCAAAATTCTTTGCAGACCTTAAAGGAACAATATTCAATTTCATACAGAAAAGCAGAAAACATAAGATAGCCAAAAGAATCATGTATAATAAAGAAAATTCTGGAGGTATCACAAGCCGGACTTCAAACTCTAATGCAGAGCTACAGTACTGAAAAAGCTTGGTATTGGAATAATAACAGACAGGAGGACCAATGGAAATTGAGGATCTGGATATGAATCCACATAACTACTATCCCAGGATTTTTGACAAAGAAGCAAAAAATATAAAATAGAAAAAAAGATATTCAACAAATGGCGCAGGTATAACTGGCTATCAACATGTTGAAGAATGAAAATACATCCATATCTATTGCCACGTACAAAACTCAAGTCCAAATGAATCAAAGACCTCAACATAAAACCAACCACACTGAACCTGATAGAAAAGAAAGTGGAAAGTACACTTGAACATATTGACAAAGGAGAGCACTTCCTAAATATAACCCCAGTAGCACAGGCACTGAGTGCAACAATTAATAAATGGGTCCTCCTGAAACTGAGAAGCTTCTGTAAAGCTTAGGACGTGGTCAGCAACCCAAAATGGCAGCCTACAAAATAGGGAAAGATCTTCATGAACCCTACATCAGACAGAGGGCTGGTCTCCAAAATATACAAAGAACTCAAGAAATTGTTCATTCAAAGAACAAATAATCCAATAAAAAATTGCGGTACAGGCCTAAACAGAGAATGTTCAAAAGAGGAATCTAAAATAGCTAAAAGACTCTTAAGAGAATGCTCAACATCCTTAGTCATCAAAGAAATGCAAATCAAAACAAATCTGAGATTCTATCTTACACCTGTAAGAATGGCCAAAATAAAAAACACTGATGATAATTTATTCTAGCGAGGATGTGGGGTAAAAGGAACCTCCTCCACTGCTGGTGAGAATTATACTGGTATAGCCGCTTTGGATATCAGTATGGCTATTTCTCAGAAAATTAAAAACAACCTACCTTAAGAGTTTACATTTTGAAACAACAATCATATCTAAGAGAGAACTAACTGGGAATGGCATGAGATTTTAAAACTTCAAAGCCAACACAGCAATGTTGCTTTTCTAATATTACAACATCTCCTTATCTTTCCTTAACAGTTTCATCAACTGAAAACCAAATACTCAAATATATGAGCATTTGGTGACCATTATCATTGAAATCACCACAGGAAATGTTTGAATTTTTTTTAAAAAAATAGCTTGTAGTATGATAAACCTCTCTTGGGTATATTCCCAAGAGTGGTATTGCTGGGTCCAGGGGTAGGTTGATCCCGAATTTCCTGAGAAACCGCCACACTGCTTTCCAAAGTGGTTGCACAAGTTTGCGTTCCCACCAGCAATGGATGAGTGCATTCCTTTCTCCACAACCTCTCCAGCAAAGGCTATCATTGGTGTTTTTGATTTTAGCCATTCTGACAGGTGTAAGATGGTATCTTAAGGTTGTCTTGATTTGCATTTCCCTGATCACTAAGGAAGTTGAGCATGACCTTAAGTGTCTTTTGGCCATTTGAACTTCTTTTGAAAATTCTCTGTTCAGCTCAGTGCCCCATTTTATAATTGGGTTGCTTAGCCTTTTGCGGTCTAGTTTCTTGAGTTCTTTATATATTTTGGAGATCAGACCTTTGTCAGATGCGGGGTTGGTGAATATCTTCTCCCAGTCAGTAGGTTGCCTTTCTGTCTTAGTGACAGTGTCCTTTGCTTTACAGAAGCTTCTCAGTCTCAGGAGGTCCCATTTATTCAATGAGACACTTAATGTCTACTATGTTTATAGCAACATTGTTTGTAATAGCCAGAACCTGGAATCAACCTAGATGCCCTTCAATGGAAGAATGGATGAAGAAAGTATGGAATATATACCTATTAGAGTACTACTCAGCAGTAAAAACCAAGGACTTTGTGAATTTTGCATGCAAATGGATGGAAATAGAAAACACCATCTTGAGGTAAGCCAGACCCAAAAAGAGGAACATGGGATGTACTCACTCATATTTGGTTTCTAGCCATAAACGAAGGACATTGAGCCTCTAATTCACTATCCTAGAGAAGCTAAATAAGAAGGTGAACCCAAAGAAAAACATATAGGCATCCTCCTGAATATTAACCTTCATCAGGCGATGAAAGGAGACAGAGACAGAGACCCACATTGGAGCACGGGACAGAAATCTCAAGGTCCAAATCAGGAGCAGAAGGAGAGAGAGCACCAGTAAGGAACTCAGGATCGCGAGGGGTGCACCCACACACTGAGACAATGGAGATGTTCTATTGGGAACTCACCAAGGCCAGCTGGCCTGGGTCTGAAAAAGCATGGGATAAAACCAGACTCGCTGAACATAGCGGACAATGAGGACTACCGAGAACTCATGAACAATGGCAATGGGTTTTTTATCCTACTGCACGCACGGGTTTTGTGGGAGCCTAGGCAGTTTAGATGCTCACCTTACTAGACCTGGATGGAGGTGGGTGGTCCTTGGACTTCCCACAGTGCAGGGAACCCTGACTGCTCTTTGGGCTGACAAGGGAGGGGGATTTGATTGGGGGAGGGGGAGGGAAATGGGAGGCGGTGGCGAGACAGAAATCTTTAATAAATAAATTTAAAAAAAATAAAAAAGTAGATGGTAGAAATCATTTGAGATTCAAACTGTAGGAATTCGTGGGTTCTAGAAGTTGGGGAAGCGTAGGCAAGCTTTAAACGATTAGAAGTACTCCTTATGAGCTTTGCATGAAACTTTTCTGGAACCCCACTTATTGATAGATTATGAGCCTTGTATTCTGTAATTCTCCTATAACCCCACCTATTGGCAAGTTTAGGCATGATCAATCACAAGTTCATAGTGAGATTGCTTTCATAATGAGATCTTATTTCAAGAAACAAAGTGAGGAATAGCTAATACTAAAGAAAATAACTATTATAAAAAATGTGAAAACATACCATTTTAAGTTTGCCAATACTCTAGAAGAATTTTTAAAAAATCAGTGGCTCCTAATGTAAAACATGAACCATATAGAATATATTATTGTATTATAGTCTGTGATAATTATACTTCTCTTCATACATGGTTATCCAAAAGATGAAGAATGGACATTGCATAAAATCTCACTACTTTCCCTCTAAGTCATTCTGTGAAAGAAAATCTTTAAAGGCAATGTCTATTATGAATAAACAACTAACTGGGAAATTATAAATGAGTGTAGTAGTTAAAATGGAAAAAAATCAATAAAATATAGGAGAAAGAGCAGTGAGTTCAGTGGAAGAATAGATCAATGAGCTTAAAATTTCAAGTGAAAAACTTCCCAATAGATAGGTTGTGGTGGATGGAAACTTAGATAATAATAATATAATGTCACATTTTCAGATGATATTACTTTGAGTGAGAAAACAGATGCACGTATATATGTGCACAGTTATTTCTATGCACATATGTAAGGTTAAAATCATATATAAGTATATGTGTGTACTCATGTGCTTGTATTATAACTCATATAGTTGTATTATAACTCACCAAATGAAAGAGAAAAGAGCCAAAATGAAGGCGTTGTTTTATAGAAATAAGAACAAAAGATCACTAGCAAAATTTTTCATATAGATACATTTTTTAATTAAAAATTTCCGCCTCTTCCCCACTTCCCTTTTCCCTCCCCCTCCCCCCACTCCCCATCCCCACTCCCTACCCCCCCTCCAGTCCAAAGAGCAGTCCCAGGTCTAGGAAGGTGAGCATCCAAACAGGCTAGGCTCCCACAAAGCCAGTACGTGCAGTAGGATCAAAACCCAGTGCCATTGCCCTTGGCTTCTCATCAGCTCTCATTGTCTGCCATATTCAGAGGGTCCGGTTTTATCCCATGCTTTTTCAGTCCCAGTCCAGCTGGCCTTGGTGAGGTCCCATTAGACCAGCCCCACCATCTCAGTGGGTGGGTGCACCCCTCTTAATCCTGACTTCCTTGCTCATATTCTCCCTCCTTCTGCTCTTCATTTGGACTTTGGGAGCTCAGTCCAGTGCTCCAATGTGGGTCTCTGTCTCTATCTCCATCCATCGCCAGATGAAGGTTCTATGGTTATATGCAAGATATCAAAAATGTTAAAATGTCAAGATGACAATATATTTCTATTTTTCTGAGGAGGATATACCTCATACACAGGTATAAGCATCAAATTGATGTTAAATTCATAATAACAACATGTCTGGGATGAATTTTTGCTTCAAAACATTGAAAGATATTTTAAAACCATGACCTTGCCTAAATTATTTTTACATATACCAGTTTAATGCACACACCTTCCAATGTGTTATAAAGGCTCTTGTCACACACTATTTAAATGCAAAGGAACCGCAAGTGGGCTCCAGAGAAGGCACGACCCTATGTTATGTAGCCTTTGGGAGTAAATAATGACAGAATAGAATAATTTTGATTTTTGTTTTCCACAGAATCTTTAAGGAATGCCAGCCAGGAACATGTTTTCATCATAAGGTTATTTAAGTAAAAAGTTAACTGTGACCTAGAGACAAAGATCAACAAATTCATACATTCTGAGGCACATGCCATAATACCATTACTCACTAGCAGCATTTGTACATTGTCCTTATGGATAAATAACAAAAAAAAAAAACCAGAAATCTAGAAAGTATGGGGAGAACTCTGTAAAGTAAGGGAAATTGAAGGATTCTTTGTTAACAAACAATGTCAATAAGCAGAAGTCCTCAATATAAGCTACTTTCTGCAGAAAAAGTCAAACATGATTGGGAACTTTCAAAAGTGCTTATTTTGTTCAAAGTGTTTATTCCATTAGAAATAATTTGGAAATTGTCTTATTTTATAAGGTTAGGCAAAGAATAAAATTAAATTAAAATTCCACTTAAGTTATTAACATGGACACAAAAAAGCCAAATATAATTTCAGATAATAATGATGGCATATTACAACAAATGTTAACAAATTTTAGTTGGTGTGAGATTAATGATTCTATTTTCTGAGCAAATTGAGTTTACTAGTATGAATGTCAAAGAAAAAAAGAGAAAATTGTAGTTTCTTTTTCTAACAATGTAAGTAACATTTGAAGGAAAGTTACACTAACTTCTTTTCTTATTTTTCTTTTCTTTCTTTCTTTTTTTTAAATTTAAGTTCTCAATATATTGCCCAAGGTGGCCTAGAACCTACAACAAAGACTCTTTCTTTCTCAACTTTTCAAGTACTTGAATTAGAAGAGTACGAGCCCATACCTGGGTTAATTTCCACTTTTAAATAAGTTTTTTGACACTATGTGAGCACAATCATACATATTACAACAAGGATGGACCAACCATATATATGATGTTGAACCCAGAAATTTTCAGTGTCAATAAAAATATATATCTATGATATACTGTGATTATATCAAGTTGCCACTATGTTTGAACTAGCCTATCTGATTTTGTGTAAGCCTACCTAATTGTGACAAAATAACATTAATGATACAATTTACAGAAATGTCTTCTTATAAATTGGTGATGTTCACTTGTATTGGGATAGAGAAGTCCTTTACATGAGATTCATTAAAATCCTGTAGCAAACTATTATTAATGGAGAAACCATTAGCAATTACTTTGTAATTAAAGACAAGTGGGGTTTTTAAGAACTGTTTCTGACCTAAACAATTCCAAGGACTTTGTGTGTAGCTTAACAAAGGACTTGGTCCAGATACTAATTTCACCAACTCAATGTACAGTCAACTCATCATAATTTTATGTTGCACTGAAGATTTGCTTGTTTTGTTTACATTTGGTTCATGTTCAAGTTAATCCCTGTTGTGGATATTAGATGATGGGAACTTAATTTAACTCTCGTGTTTAGAAGTGGAGCATTTAGGATTAAATGAAGTTTTCAGGATGGAGTTCTCATAACTGAAAGAATTTGACTTTGTGAGAAGAGAAAGAGAGACCAGGGAAATTCAATAGACAGGTACAAACCCTTTCAATGCCACCTCAAACATTTTCTGGGAGCTAATTTTTCAGAAATATATCACTAGATGTTGCCATTGTCCTTAGACAAAAGCTCTGAAGTGAAACAAAACTCTTTTCTTCCCACGTTACCTAAACTGCGACAATGTGTTATTGACAATAGAAAACTAGCATGCCTACCTGTGATGTGACAGTCAGCCAATAGGCATGCCAATTTTGAAAGGGGAAAATTACTTTTTTGTTTGTTTGTTTTGGTTTTTTGAGACGGGGTTTCTCTGTGGCTTTGGAGCCTGTCCTGGAACTAGCTCTGTAGACCAGGCTGGTCTCGAACTCACAGAGATCTGCCTGCCTCTGCCTCTCGAGTGCTGGGATTAAAGGCATGCGCAACCATCGCCCAGCTCTGGGGGAAAATACTTTGAAATAAGGATGACAGGTTGCAAAATCATGGTATAAAAAATAATAGACAAAGTACTCTGTGAAGATTAAAAACAGTGGGTTGATGCAGAAAGGAATCATAACTCCAAACAGAAAAATGCACGTGAACAGCTTGGTATATGGTAAATATCAGTAAATTGTGGCCATATGCCACAAATCAAAGGAAAAGAGACCACAACAATATCATCAAACGTATCTCAAACACACTGATCAATGTGCCTTTGTGTAATTGTGCTTGTGTGTGTGTCTGAAAGAGAGAGAGAGAGAGATCCATTACCAGAATATAAGCCAGAGTTCACTAAGAAAATGAGTATGTGATGCGTAAGTTATGATTTTATTTTATTTTTTTTATTTTTTTTTTGGCTCCCCGTCGGGGAATCGAAAAGTTATGATTTTAATTCTACATTTTTTTAAATAGGAAGGTTAATCATCATGCATAAGTTGTAAAAGTTGGGAAGTGATTCTCAGTAGTAACAGAGAAAGAAATATATAAGGAAAGTATTTTATTTATTTGATTGAATCAAAATTATGAATTTCTACTCTTATGAAGGTATGAAAAATTAAGATGGCATATTATAAAAAATATTTAGTAAAAGTTGTAAATGCTTTGTGTTTTAACACAATCTAACATTTTGACATTGCATAATGACACTGTTAGTGTTCACACTGAGAACTGTGAGATCTAATAGCAAAATATAAGTAATAATTAAAAGAAACAAAATATTTAAGCAAATTTAACATTTTGTATTGATCCACAATTTGAGCTATAATAATCCAGAACATGTTAGGACTTATGCAAAGGAAAAGAAAAAAGGCAAAATCACAGCAGATGAAATAATAATGAATGTAGAGATAAAGCAGAGAACATCAGTCTATACTGTGCTGAGTTGCTCAGTAAATATTTACTAAGAACAGAAATTCAGCAGAACAAAGGGCTACATAAAGGGAGTCAATGGCCAAAAATACGTGTTCAGGAAATTAAATGATAGAGCCTAGAATTGTACTAAAAGACTTTGATTCTCTTCATCTTGGGTCTCTAGGCAAGTGGCATTCTGAGGCGACAATCTATACCACTAATCCCAGCCTTTAGATTTTAAGGAAATATGGTCCACGAAAAAGAGCAGTGAAGATGGTTCAGTACTTCACTGGACTAGGACTAAAGCCACAGTCAGGACTGGAGCAGCTGTAGAGCATGCAGACCGAGGACATACAGTGCATTGTTGGTTCATGAGCACTTTGGGGCACTGCAAATGAGGCATTCTTAGAATTAGCTAAAATGTATTTATTTGGGAGTGAGTGACACGTTTATAGAAAATGTCTGTAACTTTGAATTTAAAAGTTTATTGAAAGAAATAGAGTTTACACATGAGTCATGGATTTACATTTGAAAAAAAGAACACAGATTATGTTACCATAAGGATTAGGAATCAGGCTCTTAGCAGACTAATTTATTTAATCTACTGACATGTCAGTGTCTTCATGAGTAACACATGCAAGACGAAGAAGAGGGTCATAGGAAACGTTTGTTTGTCTCTTTGGGGTAGGCTGGAAGCTAGAACAGTGCCTGACATCTAAGAAGTGCTCAGTAATGACTATATGCTATCAATCCATTGAAGAAATTTGATACGTTGCTTTTCTATCCAGGGAGTCTGCAAAGTTATCACAGCATGATTAGAAACCTCTGCCTTTGATAGTGTGACCCTCTGATATATTTGATGTTGAATAATTTAACAGCAGGTATGCATTACAGTCATAAAATTTGATGCTGTGACTATTGCAAGGAGATGAGGAAAAGAAAAAGCAGGGCATTTATATGTAAGGCAATTGAGATGTAAAAGGTCATGTAAATCAGAAGCCAGTAGATGACAGCAGGGGAATCTTGGCCCTGATGTTTGTCTGCAGGTGTCTTGCTTTTCTGCAACACTAGGCATTGTTGTCATTATGGTTTTAGTTTAGTAAGGTTTCTTTTATGTGTGTTCTGTGCAGGGCATCTCAGGTAGAGTATAAGTGTCAATATAACTTTTTCGATAATAACAAAGACTCTTTTATATGTCAGAAGAGCAAGGAACTAATGAAGAGTTGTACATAGACTCAAGTATTTTAGAAAGGCATTGGTATAAAAATAAATATATTCAATGGCTTTAGAAAAAGAATGGCTTAGTGTATTTATAGGGACTGGAAAAGAAAGCTTATTTAATAGAAAATAAAATGTGAGCAAGGGCATGGAGTCTTGATATAATGAAAGATAATACATCCCAAGAAGAATATTTTGGCTGAATATACAAAGAAACATTGCTCATGGCCAGTGAGACAGCTCAGTGTGTAGTGACTGAGTGGGCAAAGGCTCTTGCTACAAAGCCCACTGTCTTCACATGGATCCCAATGATCCACATGGTAGGCAGAGATGACTGACTTTCCCCATATTTTCCAGATACTAAACCTTTAAGAAAGGTGGAAAGACAGAAAAGGCATGTGGTCAGAAAACATGATAAAAAAGAAGGAAGACAGGCATTTGATTTTCTATTTTATTTTCATGATTTTATGACATATTTTCCTTCAGCAAAATTACCTGTAAAATGATAATCACAGGTATTTAGAGCTTTGGTTTTAGCTGTAGAAACACATGATGTCATTGTGTGTGTGTGTGTGTGTGTGTATGTGTGTGTGTGTGTGTGTACCCATACATATGTACAGTGTAAATGGATGCCAGAGGACAGCCTTAGCTATCTAGGTATTATCTGCTTTGATTCTTTAGGCTAGTGTTTCACCATCTTGGGTATTGCCATGTAGGTTAGGTTAACTGGCTAGTGAGCCCCAGGCTCAGGGATTCACGTTTCTGTGCCTTCCCAGCATTCAGATTACAAGTAAGTGCCACCATGCCTGTTTTTTTACATGGTATCTAGGGATAAAAGTCCAGTTCCCCTGCGTAGAAGAAAAGCATTTGGATGACTCCTCTTTTTCCATGTGACCCCTGATATTGCTTCCCATAAGAGGCAGATGCAAAAGCAGTTGGTTTGTGTATATGTGTATATGTGTTTGTGTGTATATCTGTGTGTGTGTGTGTGTGTGTGTGTGTGTTGGAGAACAGGGGCAGATAAATTATTACTCCAGTTTAAATCCAAGCATGATAAACAATGTTTCTGAAACGCAAGTCAAGACCACAAAGAATGGATGAATTATTGCTTTGGCATTTTCTTTGTTATTTATGTCCAGAAATCAATCATCAGCTGAAGGGGCAGAGTAATTTATAAGTTAGGTGGCATCAAATGCTTGTGGGACTCAAGTTGTATAACCTGTCTATGAATTCTTATGAGATTTTATGACAGTGGAAAATAATCTTATTATAAAACTGGTATTAATAACTTGCTACATGTTATTCTAATATGACATAAAATGTGAATTAAAAATAAAATACCTGGTGAAAAGAGAAGTTCCAATTACTATATGAAGCAGTTTCTCCTTTCTTACCATACCTTGTTTAATAAAAATAAATGTAGGTGATGAAATATATATTATGAAAACAAGTTAACCAAAAAGACTTGTCATTTTGATGGAAGAGGTTATTTGTTCAACAAAATATCCAAGCACACAACACAATCAGGAAATCCAACAGGGAGAGCAGAGACACCCTGTTTCCAAGCTTTTACCTTTCCCTGCCTGAGTTTTGGACCAGAAGTAAGTGTCTGAAAGATATTGATTAAAAGGATAGGCATAGTTTTATGAACATATTTTGCTTCCTCAAACCAGGAAGAACTAGACAGTGGCTGCATCTTGTTAGGATAAAATTGAGGATGAAGCTCTTGTAACAAATTGCAAACATCCAATTTCTCCTCTCTCCCCTCTCCTCGTTCTGTGCTCCTTTCAAAATCATTTTGATCAACAGGGTAACAGTTATGACATACATTTACAGCTAGCGTTATGGTGACCAAATTAATAGAAGTCTGGAGAGGTATGCCAAAAAGCCGTTGTAAAAATAAAGAAATAAAATTGGTAACCAGAAGGAATGGTTTCTTTAGCAAGTTAGTATATACTGTTTTGCTATTGGCTTCATGTAAAAAGAGAGCATACTGCAAAGTGTTTTGGAAATAAATGATCAAATAAATAACCATAGTGCATTAGTAAATTGATGTTTGGATGTCCATGGCATCAACATGAATTTTTATGAAGCTATTTCATTCCTAAACTAGACCCTAGTTTCCTGAATAGAGCCCTCAGTTTTAAATAGAGTGTGGTTAAGCTATTTTTGTAAGAATGGGATCTTTACTTTGTGCTCCTGGGTGTTTGAAATGTTGGTCTTTTGAGCCTGTTAGTTTGTGACTTGACAATCCCTACAGATGTTGGGAAGCAGCAATGATTTACAGTCAAATCTTGTGATGACAAAAGGATACTGTTGATACTCCAGTCTGCATTGTCTTTGATTGGAATTTATGATGGTTAGTAGGACATGTGTGCAGAAAGAAATTTGACATGACATTTCATCTTGTTGTGGGTTTAATCAAGGTGCAATCCTATCATAAATTGAGAGGCATCCATCAAAACATCAGGAATCACTGTAAATTGTTTTTAATCAGTAACTTGGAATAGAGTATTGTTCTGGAAAGTTGAAATCAACTGATATTATTTGAATCCCATTTATTTTTCAGTAGTGGCATGATCATAGTTATACTAAAAAACGTTTTATCTTACACTATGCCTACAGTTTAATATGATATAATACTTTTTGATTGGTAGGTAAGAACAAATGGAACTGTGGACGTTTTTCACCACTAAATAATCTATTTTTATATCAACCTATCTCAAATTTTTGCCCCATCTATGAGACATGAAAGAAATATGTGCTTTGACACGATGTTACTACCTATGTCACATAAAATATGTCTCATGCAGAGTCTGAGATTATGCAGTTTCAGAAAATGGTGTTTTCTCTACCAATTTTCTGAACACACTAGTGTGCCAGGAGCCATATTGTTAAATATGTGCTTGTCCATTAGTACAGTTAGCACAGTACATATACTATATATGTATACATGTGTGTATACATATATATACTGCATATTTGGGGTATATATTTGGAACACACACACACACACACACACACACACACACACACACACACACACACATATATATATATATATATATATATATATATATATATATATCCATCCCATGTTTTGGACAGGACAAGCAGCAACTCTGATTAGGAAACTTGCATTTAACCACTTGGCCATTAGATGGCAAGGAAAGAGAAAGCCAAATATTTGCTCCAAATGTCTTTTTTTTTTCTTTCTTACTGTTCAAAACTAAAAGAAAACTAGAAGATGGGGAAATATTGCTAAAGCATAGTTCATATATTTGGTCTTGTTTGTTGATCTTTGTTCTAGGAGGTGAGGTAGAACACTACATAGTGTTAGTAAGTCTGTTTTTGTAGAGCATTCCCATTTTAAAATCAACGTGAGTTTTGGTAGATAGAGTTTAAAACTCATTCCAGTTAGTATAACTCATCACAGATTACAATGCTTGATTGTCTGCTGAATAAACCTGATTCTTTGTAGGTGGAGGTGGTGATTTTGGTGGTGGTATGTGGTGTTCACTAAACCAACCGCAATGACACATATATGGCACTGTCTAACTACACTGACATTGGAAATAAACAGTAGAGCAACTGGTGAACTCAACACAACTGCTAATATTAAAGAGAGGAGGCTCAACACATTTTAAGGAAAAATTAAATTTTATTATAAAATATATCCTTTCTGAAATTTATTTAGCCACTACTCCCACAGATTGCTTAACAAGACAGAGTTATAAATCATAAACAATGATGGAAGCTCCAATTTTATTGTGTATATATTCTCTCTGTTCTTGACACTCCAGGTTTTTTGTTGTTGTTGTTGCTGATTTGTTTGTTTGTTTTGTCTATTGGTGTTTTATTTTAAAGAAAATATTTCCTGTTGGTTAATGTTGTCCATGTCTATTTCCTTCAAGGAAATACTCTTTGTTTTTTCCCCTGATGTTTATCAGGACAACCTTATTTTGACATTTATTTATTTATTTATTTATTTATTATGTATACAATATTCTGTCTGTGTGTATATCTGCAGACCAGAAGAGGGCAGCAGACCTCGTTACAGATGGTTGTGAGCCACCATGTGGTTGCCGGGAATTGAACTCAGGACCTTTGGAAGAGCAGGCAATGCTCTTAACCACTGAGCCATCTCTCCAGCCCCCTATTTTGACTTTAAAAAGCTGTCTCAGGTTTTGTCGTTTCCAATTAGTCTTGACATATTCCGTTAGTAACAGAAGCATTAAAATCCCAATTTTCCCCTCTCTAGACTGACGTGTGCATGTGGAAAGCATTTCTCAGGTCTCCAGGCAACTTCCGAAACAAGATCTGGCTTGGAGTGGTCACACTTGATAGGATCAAGTCATAAGATTTAGGGATCTGTTCTAGCCCTATTCCTGTGAGAGATGGTCACTTACAGGAAACTTTCTCAGTCCTGTTCATTCTGATATAAGATGCTGATCACATTCTCAGTCTTGTAGATTGACTCCTGTCAACAGTCTTGCTCATAGGCCATTTATATGGTATATACTTACAACAAAACTCTCACCTCTTTAGACCAGTTTATCACATTGGAACACAATATATGAAACTTCCATTGAATATGAGAAAACTCCGTTGAAATGCAATATGAGGAACTTCATTGATTATGAGAAGAATCCACATGCTAGAATTCATGTGAAGTGAGTGACTGAGGTCTACTGTCCACATTTTACAAAGGTAGCATAGAAGATTCAGATGCTTTAGGAAGGTCATGAACTCTTCTCTATGTTTCAAAATCAAGTACCATGATAATTAGAACCAAATCAAAGTTGCTTTGAATTCAGTTTAATACTGAAATAAGGAGTTTGAAAGCACTGCAAGGCTGCAAGATGGCTCAGAGGATGAGTCCTTACTGCTATATCAGAGGACAAAATTTACTTTGCAATAATGGGTGGCTCAAAAGAATTTAGAGGTTTTGCACTGAGTTTCTGACCTCTACAGGCACCACACCCTCGTACACATTTACTTCATTGAACACACACACACACACACACACAGAGAGAGAGAGAGAGAGAGACAGAGACAGAGACAGAGAGACAGAGAGAGAGAGACAGAGAATCTTTTTTAAACAGTGCAAAGGGAATTGATTAATTAAAGACAGTAGTGGTATGATTGAGCATCCTTTGGATGTACACCCAAAAGTAGTTTTACTGGGTCTTGAGGAAGGTTGTTTCCTAATTTTCTGAGAAATTGCCACACTGACATATAAAGGGATTGTACCAGCTTGCATTCCCACAAGCAATGCAGAAGTGTTCGCTTTACCCCACCACCTTTTCAGCATAAGTTGTCATCAGTGTTTTTAATCTTGGCCATTCTTACAGGTGTAAGATGGAATCTCAGAGTTGTTTTGAGTTGCATTTCTCTAATGACTAAGGATGTGCTCAACTATGTTCATAGCAGCTTTGTTTTTCATAGCCAGAACCTGAAAACAACCTAAATGCCCCTTGACCGAAAAATGGATAATGAGACTGTGGTACACTTTCACAATGGAGTACTACACAGCAGAAAAATTAATGACATCTTGAATTTTGCAGAAAAATGGATGGAGCTAGAAAACATTATTTTGAGTGCGGTAACTATGACACAGAAAGACAATTATCATATGTACTCACTCATAGGTAGTTTTTAAACATAAAGCAAAGAAAACCAGCCTACAGACCACAATCCCAGAGAACTTAGACAACAATGAGGACACTATGAGAAACTTACATAGATCTAATCTACATGGGAATTAGAAAAAGACAAGATCTCCTGAGTAAATTGGGAGCATGGAGACTTTGGGGGAGGGCTGAAGAGGGGAGAGGAGAGGCAGGGAGCAGAGCAGAGAAAAATGTAGAGCTCAAGAAAAATCAATAAAAATTGTTTTTCTATTATGGTTTATGAATATTGTATATTTTTTACTTTATTATCTCTATTTTTCCATTTTACTGATATGGGAGTTATGTGTATGTTTGCATTTTATTATTATATAAAAATGCCTCTATGATTCATGTGTCAAATTAAGATTTTAATTTTTATGAAATGATTTGTTTCCCTGTGGGAAAAAAAGCACAAGAAATGGATATAGACAGAGACACACTCATTCCCACAAAGAAATTCATAGAAACATAAAGTTAGAAACCATAATATGTACACATAAAACCTATGAGGCTAAAAAAATGCCTGGCAAAACATTATCAACTATTACCATTTAATGTTTAATATTTTTCTCATAGTGCTGACTAATATTAAATCAAATTAAAGAAATAATATGCAGGGTAGCTTTCCACTATTTTAAACATTAGTGAAGCAATTCACTGTTTCACCAGGTATTTGTATGACATTTTCTAAAGTTCTGTGGAGGTTAGGATAGATTAATGTCTATCACAGCAATGTCACAAGTAAATGTCTTAGCAACTTTTCTGCTGTTGTGATAGGCCTAACACCAGTTATAAATGAATTTGTATTGATTTATGATTTTAGAGCGTTAGAATCCGTGATGGCAGAGAGAAAAGAGAGCTGAGGGCTCCCATCTTGGGCCATAGTCACTAGACAGAACATTAGCAATGGCTTTAGAAACCTCAAAGCCTATCTCCAGTGACAAACTTCCCCTAGTGAAGCCACACCCCTTAATATGTCCGGAACAGTTCCTCCAACTGAGCTCAAAATATTCTATAAATGAGGATCTAGGAGCTGTTCTCATTTGAGCAACCACAGTGGATTTCAGTACACCATTACATAAAACATGCACTGGAAAATCCTTCAAATTCAAATTCAAACTAATTCAATTAAAACCTAGTTGAAATCAGAAGCTTTACTTTAAAGAAATCTTTCTTTTCTATAAGTTCCTCATTTCTTTTCTGGTTTTCATAGTTGTTACTGATTTCATAGATTTTCTTTCTTATTTTTCTCCTATGCTCTTTCTTACTCTAGATTAAAAACTCCGTGGCATTAGGAATTATTCAGATTTGTTGACTGTTTATATTCTTCCCCTAAAATCTACATAGCTCACAGATGCTAATAGGTAAGAAATTGTTTCAAATTATGAGAAAACATTGGATTAGTGGAAGCATAAGAAATGTAAATTCTGAAATAATAATATAGTAATGTGCTTTAGAGATCTAGAAAAATAGGAGCAACAGATAGAATTTGACTGTTTCTACTGATATGATATATTTATAAAAGAGAATAAGTGATATAAGATATAAATATTTATATTCTGTGATATTCAGGGGCCCCACTGAATCAAACATATTATTTAACTATGAAAAAAGATCCAAACTGAAAGTAGTTTGTGGAGCAATGCCAAAGCATAACTAGCTAATAACTATTTAGAATGAAAGGCTGATAGCCCGATCCAGTCTTCTGAATAGAAAGAAACTAATGGATTCATGCATTTGGCAACTAGTTTTTAAGTTCCTGCTACTGACCAGATATTTCTCTAGGAACTGGAAGCATATAGAGAGGAAAAAACAGCAGACTTCCATGACTCTGGAGACGGCTTTGTTAGTAAAGTTATAGTCGTGCCAGCTAAACACATGATTTTAGGTTTTATCATGAGCCTATCATCACAGCACCATGGAATGTATAGGGTGTCTTAGAAACTTAGAGTTTCTGTTGTTGAGAAGAGACACCATGACCACAGCTACTGTTGTAAAGGAAAATATTTAATTGGGCTGGCAGCTTACAGTTTCAGAGGTTTAGTCCATTATCACAAAGGCAGATAGCATGGAAGTGTGCAGGTAGACATAGTGCTGGAGAAGGAACAGCAACTTGTTGATATGTAGGCAGCAGGAAGTCGACTGTGACACTGGGTGTTATCTTGAGCATAAGAATGGGCAAAGCCCTTTCCCACAGTGACATACTTCCTCCAACAAGGCCACAGTTCCTAATGGTGCCACACATTATGAAATTTGGGGGGTCAATTATAATTAAATTGCCACACGTAGGGTCACTGAAATACATAGATAAGTTAGTTTAGCCAAGTCAGTGGGTTCTAGGTCCAGTGAAGCATTCTGCCTCAAAAAACAAGGTAGAGAGAAAACTAGAATACTTGGCATCAGCCTCCAGTCTCCATATGCATATGCACAAAGATACCTATGAATCCTAAGTTCAAGATGCTACCCAGTGTCACAATCTTCTTCCTGTTGTCCGCATATCAACATATAGCAGCTCCTTCTTCAGCATCTTGTGTAGCTGAATGCCACCATGCTCCCTGCCACTCTAATGGTACATGCCACCATCAACCCACATACACACAAACAAATGTAGCCTTCCTTCTTTCAAGGAACCTATTTCTCTGAGATAAACAAAGGTATAAACTATTTTTATGTCAGTGAGAACATTGTTTGCAGAATTATTAGAAAATGTTTGCAATAAAAGTTGGAAATGGAGGTGACAATACCTCAGAGGTAAATGGGGGAAGTTAGTTGGAGGGACCTGTAGCAATGAAAACACCAAAAACGTAGATCTTATTGTTCTACATGACCAGTAACAGCAAGACAAAGCTAAGTGTGAAAAGTCCAGTTGATTAACATTTTAAAGGTAATTTCTTCTTAGCTAAATAATATACTTAGCAATAAAATAGTTACTATATCATCTTGGAAAAGTATTTCAAATTACTCTTTGCACATTGTACATTAAATTAAACATTTTTTGAGATTTCTCTTTCCTTTTAAAAACAATTATTTTGCAAGCCTGAATCGAAAAATCTAAGTAATAAACTAAGGTCATTGTGTTTGAATTAATCTTTGTTGGTTTACCATTTAGAGGGTCTTCTCTGGCAGAGACCTGTAGAAGGTAAAAGGTGCTTGTGCACACAGACTAGCCCTGAAGGAGCCGGGAAAGATAAATTGCCAGGCATCTTTCAAAGGAAAGAGATGTTTAACCTGTCCTTCTTTTGGAATGCTAGGAATGGGTGAGTTTGTATCCCTTGCTGTGCCATGATTCAGGCTCTACACATATCTCCCAGAAATTGTTTTACTTATCCTAGACCCTTTTCCCCTAAATCTGTGAGTATTACTTTTAGGTCACAAAACTAATCCTTGTGAGAGATATTTGTACTCATTATCAGCTTAAGTGACTTCTCTGTCATCCCAGCTCAGGATTTATGTCTACATCAGTCATTCTTCCTAGACCCTCTTATCTTGAGCATTTTTTTAAGTCAACAAGAACCCATCTTATGCATGAAACCATGTGTACTTTGCAAAGAGCTCCAGTGTAAACACATCTTAAGCTTTGCTATACTCGCAAGGCTGAGATCATTATTATCTGAAAACTTCTTTTTCTAAAGTTATTCAATGTTTAAATATAGCAAAAATAAATGAGTTGATGTCAGATTCCAAAAAGTCTCAGCCCAGCAACAGTTGCCAATATCAACCTTAGCTGATTTAGATTCTTTTGTCTTCCAGATCATTTCCCTGCAGAGTATCCCCATAATCTTTCAGCAGTGTATACATAAGAAGTTAAATAATTTAATTTAGTGACGGAGTGTTGTATCATATAATAAGTTGGCAATAGGCATGATAATATCACCACTGACATCTCTGAAACCACTTTTCCTAACAACTGTTGATACTAATGGAAATAATGTTGACTTTAATGATGAGAATAAAACTGAAAAGAATTTCCATCTTCACCATTAGTAATATTCTGAGAATTTCTCACAAAACATGTCAATTTTACAAGAGAAAATTTCAAGACAGATTTAAAAGTTATATGCAACTACCCATAAAAGAATGATAGCATCTGTAATTGAATCTAGACAAGACAAATGGGCAAAGCAAAAGAGGTACTGATGAAATATTCAATGGAATGATTACTTAATCGTAGAATTGTTGATCTGAAGATACAGAAATCACTGAGGAGCTACAGCATGTGCTCTGAGCTGAAGCTAAGCAAGCTGAGTTCTTTTCCCTCCTAGAGTAAGAGAGGAAAGGTATGGCTTAATTCAGTAGAACAAAATGCCATCTTTTCTCCTTTGGCTATGATCTATTTTCTCTTTTCCTTATCTTTCAGGTGTTTAAGAGAACACTTAAATTATTACAAATGACAAGTATAAATTTATCATCCTCAGTTTTTTGGCATATTTTAAATATAGTCTTTGAAATGATAGATTGTATTAAATCCATTTCAGAAGAAGCAAGAGGTTGGGCTTATTATATTCTTCTTCACAATAATTCCTTCCCAATTTAATTATTCTTCGTATAAAAGTTCTTTTGGTTTTCCTTCAAGCAAATTGAGCAACAGCTCAATTGATTCATGCTCTGAGACTTGTGTATTCTGGGATGCATGCCTCTCCCCATTGAGAAGTCTTTCTGTACTTCTCATCTTTCCAGTCCTGCATTGGTCATACAGCCTAGAGTTTACAGCCATTTTCACTTGTACATCTCTACCATGGCCTCACTGTTGTTTCAAACAAAAGAAAATGTGGCCAATAAGAGGACAGAAGCTGCTGGAAATTTGTTGTGTATGTTTTACTATTTTAAAAATGCATTTATTATGTTTCCATGCCCATTTGAATTCAGTGAATTCTCCATTGTGGTGGGAAATGGTGGTACAAGTCAATTCTTTGGATTGAAAACATGGACTAAACCAGAACACTTAATTTTTATTTAACAATTTATTTTTTATTGTTTTTCTAGAGCTATACATTTGTCTCTGCTCCTCTCCCTTACCCTCTCCCCTTCTGCCTTCTTCCATGACCCCTATGCTCACAATTTCCTCAAGAGATCCTTTTCTCCTTTTTATGTAGATTTATGTATGTCTCTCCTAAAGTCCTCTTTGTTGTCTAGGTTGTCTGGGGTTTGTGGACTGTAGGTTGGTTTTTCTTTGCTGTATGTCTAGAAGCCACTTATGAGTGAGTACATGAGTGGGTCTGGGTTACCTCACTCAATGTGGTTTTTTCTAGACCCATCCATTTGCCTGCAAATTTCAGTCATTATTATTTACTTCTGTGTAGTACTTCATTGTGTAAATGTACCACATTTTCTTTATCCATTCTTCAGTTGAGGGGCATCTCAGTTGCTTCCAGATTCTGTATATTACAAGTAATGCTGCTATGTATATAGTTGAGCATATGTCCTTGGGTATGATTGAGCATCCTTTGGGTATATACCCAACAGCACTATTGCTGCGTCTTGAGGTAGATTGTTTCCGTATTTTAATTAAAGTCAAGTTTATTGAAATAAAATCTATCTGGGCAAGTAAGAGTAGAAGTATGGGTCAAAGTTCAGGGACTCTTAGAAGAAGTAAATTTTAGTCAATGCGTGTTTAACTAGAGTGTGTTTAGATGGATGGAAGGGAATGGTTCAATTAACCATTGTGAAGTAAAGAATGGGAAACTAGAGAAGCTGCGTATGGCCTTTCCATATCCCCAAACAGCTGGCACCACTAAGTCTTATTAAACTTACTCACATGGAATGCTGTGTAGTAATTCCCTTCCTAGAACACAAAGGAGTAAAGGGAGTTTTTAACCTCTACTGCGTTAGAGGAGTAAAAAGCTTAATAAAACTAGGCATTGTCAATAATAAATTTGCTTATTTTTATGCTTCAGTTTGTAATTTATGAAGGTATCAAAAGGATATTAATAAACTTACACCAAGCCCTGTGACTTGCAGTGGATTTGCATATGTAAAACATAACCAACACAACAGGAATGGAAAATAAACTTATATTTAAGCAATATTGAAATATTCACTTATTTTAACAGTAAAATTCAGTGGTGACAAATCACTATCTCACAGAGGTATTTACAGATAGAATGCGTGTACATATATACATACTATATACTGCACACACACACAAAATCACACACACAGACACAGGCCACAGCTGGCTCTTGTGGATATGTACAGTGGGACCATCAGCTTTGGTCTAGAATTATTCTAGAGTTATTTGTACAGTATAAGAGTTGTTGGATATATTTACTAACATTCTGTTCTTTGCAATTTATGTTAACATCCAGTTTATTCACAAATTATAATTATGTTTTTAGAACATTAAGATAGGTTATAGATAGCTAAACCCAAAGTGTATGCAGTGTGCCTTTCTGATGAAAAGATGTAGTGTGAACATTTGAGGTTGGAGCTACTCTCTAAATTTCAGCTTGAATTAAGCCAATTCAAGCAATTAATGCCAACCTCTTTGTAGGTCATAGGGCACGATAGGTAAAAAATAGAGAGATTCCATTTCCATGTAAAACTTCAATACATTCCATAATTCAGTTAGAACATGATTGCCATGAAAATTTTATTCATAGAACAAACTGTTATGAGATGGTATGTGCCCCCAAAATAGCTTTTGGTAACATAGGAAAAGTCAAAGCATACATAGAGTTAAAATCATTCCTACATAAATAGTTGAAGGGAGAAACAAAGAAGAAATGCCCATCAACACAGATATGTGTAGAAGGAGCAGCGGGCTACTTCCCACCACCCAGGAGGGCTCCTGGCCCCCAGCTACCTTCACCCAAAAATAACTACATGGAAACTATTCTTTTAAACACTGCTTGACCCATTAGTTTCAGCCTCTTCTTGGCTAACTCTCACATCTTGATTAACCCATTTTTATTAATGAGTGTAGCACCATGAGGTGGTGTCTTATCGGGAAGATTCTTAACTTGCATCCATCTAGGAGAGGAGAGCTATGGTGTCTAACTCACTTCCCTTCTTCCCAGCATTCTGTTCGGTCTACTCCACCTATCTAAATTCTGCCCTATCAGGCCAAGCAGTTTCCTTTATTGTAGGGATAAGTCCCGTCCCTTAGGGGGCGTGTTCGCCTAGGGCTAATGTCTGCCTATAAATTTGGCGAGCGTGCTCCGAGCTGTCTCTTCTACTTTCCTGGTCTCCACGGGAACGGTGGTTCTGTAAGTCTATTTCTACATTAAAACTATATATATTTTTACAAACTGTCTGCATTCATTTATGCCGCTACACTTTATTAATTAACCAATGAAAGCAACAGATAGATAGAAGACACTCTCACATCAGATATGCACAGAAGGTCAAAGGTTTATCTAGTTGAGAGAAACCCAAATTCACAAACATTTGTAATCAAGTAGACAACTAGGCTGTAAGTCTCTATGAGAAATATGTCTTTTCCTCCACATACCAGGCGCAATATAATGTAATGTATTATTCAAATGTTAGTCCTGTGTGTTTGTGTATGATGTCTGTTAGGGACCAGCATGCAAATGGCAGAGTGTGCTTGTGTCTGGTCTTCTACTTTGAGACAGAGTTTATCATTGCTTTATGCTATTTACTCCAGGCTAGATGGCCTGTGAGCTTTTGGGGTTTTTCTTGTTTTCACCTCCCATCTTGTGGTAGAAAGATGGGAGCTACCATCTTTATGGTGTTGTAATAAGGAGCAGCAGGGCTGTGCCCTGCCACCCAGCAATTAGAGCATTGCTAATTCCTGCCGCCATACAGAGACTGCGCAGTGCTCTGCTTGTCAGATTTGGCTGTAACTTGGATAAAAAGAATTTCTGTGCTGCACACTCAGTCTCAGAATTAAAGTGCTGAGTGCCGCTCCTACCTGGCGGCCCCAGAGCTAGCACAAAATGGTATGTCCTCCATTTTGAAATTTTCCTGACTCAGCAGCAGGAAAAACTGGCTGTTTTAAAATGCTGGCCTTCTGGGCTGTGTCGCCATTGCGATCTCTCTCTGGCTCCTGCGGGAGACAGAGCTTTTGAATGGAGCATTTGGAGTAAAGTGCTACGATTTGTTTGATGGCAACTAGACTGGCTGTGCGCCTAAAAGGAAGTCATTGTGTGCTGTGGCTCAGAGGCACGAGCAGCTCCGCCATATTGGACTGGGCGGGGCAAGCAGGCAGTACCTGTTTTTGACCTAGGAATTGTCACAGCTTAGATTCTTAAGCGCTTAGTGATTTAAAGGCGCAAAACAAAGTGCTCCTGGATAGTAAAAAAAAAAAATAGAGATTCACAATAAAACAGATTCAGACACTGTTGGATGAATGTACGTAGGCTTGGGAGAGAGAAAAAAAAGAATATAAAGAATAAAGTTTGACTTTCTAGGGCCTGTTATGTCATCCTCACCATCATATGGCTTCCTGTAAGGCTGTTTTTCAAATTATTTTAGTTGAATAAAAATGTGAGCCATTTTTATTGGTGTACATTTTTACATCTTATGGTCCAGTCTATCTTCCTGATTTCAAAGATTCCTTTTTTTAATTATTTCATCATTTACACATACACACATTCATATATATGAATATTATAACATAATTATATAATTTTTTCCTTCCCTTTATTTTCTCCAAATACTCCCACATACCATTTCTCTCTTAAAATTCATTCTCCCTCTCTCTTTCCTCTCTCTCTCTCTCTCTCTCTCTCTCTCTCTCTCTCTCTCTTTATCTATCTATCTTTCTCTATCTCTCTGTTTCTCTGTTTGTTGTCTATACACATATACGTATACTTATACATATACATACAAGTTTGGTTAGAATTTTCAACTTCCAGCTCTCCCTTACATGATCCAGAAAGCCCCATTCCTGTCTCTCTCTCCAATCTCCACTCATTCAGAGAGTCTCCTAACACAGGAAAGGCCACAAAAAAACCTAATTCCACATTCTTGGAAGTTACTGCAGCTTCCTCCTCTGAAGTTGCTCACTTTCTACCTACATACTCAACTTTTGACCATATTTGGGCACAAACCCAGCTTGTAGCAGACACATCATCACACATTGCCTACAACCTATAAAATCTCCCTGCTTTTGTTTGGAGGGATGATTTCTCTGGCTTCTGTCTCTGGGACTGGAGAACCTGCCTGAGCATTACTGTATTCTAATAAAACTGTTGTTTGTTTGTTTGTTTTTCAGTTTGACTTGATCTGATTTACTGTGTTGATACAGAAACCTATTGTGTAGGGAGCAGAAAACCTATTAATACACACACACTCTCTCTCTTTCACACACATACAAACACACACTCCCGTGTTATGCTTTTCTAGAGGAACAAAACTCATAGAGTTAATCTTTCTTTCTCTGTGCATATATAAGAGGAATTTATTAGAATGACTTTGGTCCAGACAGTACAACAATGACTGTCTACAGACAGAAATTCCAAGAATCCAGTTGTTGCTCAGTCTATGAGATTGGATGTTTTAGCTGGCCTTCATTACATGCCAGAATCCCAAAGAAGTAGACTCTATTATCAGTGAAGGAATGGACTTGCCAATGAGAGTGAGAATAAGCAGCCAAAGGAGCAAGTTTCCTCCTTTTATGACCTTTATATAGGCTGCCATCAGAAGGGGTGGTCCAGGTTGAAGCATGACTGCTTAAACAAGAGCCAAACAAGGGCAAAACCAATTAATCTGCTTACATGGAAGGAAGAAAAGCTCATGAGTCTTCAACTAAAGATAAAGACCTACAGTTAGTTGTACATTTTTGTATTCTTAACCAGTCTGATTCTGACAAGGTTATTCTCTTTCACCTTCTTTGGATCAGCTCTTGAATTTAAAAGCAAATTGTTGTACACTTGTATACTTCCTGAAAATCTATTGTAGAAATTTCAAATGTCTCATCATGAAGCAAACTTACAATCTCTATTTTATAGTCTGTGTTTTTATAGATCTGGTAGAAAATGGAAATAAAGGCATTGGGCATGGTTATAGTATAGAATATTGCATATTTTTAGTATTGGGATTAGAATGTAGTCACTGACTGCAGATAAAGTTGTCAGTTTCCCTGTATGAGACTGTGTCTATACCCTTTACAGTATTTGCTTCAGTCTTGAGTTCACTTTGTTTTCACATCAGTTTGATAAGAAAAATAGTTAATGTTTCACTTTTAAAATTAAAAAGAGGCAAATTTGAGTAAGTTCTCATCAACACCATACAAAATTCATATCCCTTGATTCTGACAAGGGTTTAGTACCTTTTATTAATGAGTAAATTTACAAGGATAGTGGGGACTAAATACTATGAAAAAGGCTGGTTGTTAGGGAGAATGATGCTGCAGTCTGCTTGCTGCTGGTGCTTTGCTTTGGAATGTATTCCTTCCTCTGAAATATGGTGACATGTCTCAATCCTATATTTTCCACAAATAAAAATGCATGTGGGGAAAGTGCAGGAATAATTTGAGACTGCTGTTCATTTTAGATCTAATTTCTTGCAAACTGAGATGCTTCTGATCTGGGTATTTGCTGACCCAGTCATTTTGCTTCAAGTGTATATATGTATCTTTTTCCTGTTGGCACTTCACTGAATTTTACTTCTCTCCCCTGAAATCACACACACTGGACTGGCCTGTAAGCAAGGGTGGTGTGTTCAGACAGCCATTCCTCTTCAGTACTTCTGAGTGTTGAAAGACAAAATCCACTCCAAGTCAATAAACCTCAATCTTCTGGTCCTGCATAGTCCCCTGAAGGAGCTTCCTTTCAAGATTCATCCTCCCACTTAAGAAAGCAGTTTCAGTTTCATGGTCCCGCCCACCTTTTGTGTTTCCTTGAAAAGTGCAAAGGAGAAAAAGGAGGCTATCTCTCGAGACAACTCTGAATTTGTAATCTATTTCCTGCTGAAAATGACTTCAAAAGTAAATTAGAGTCAATTTCAGGAGGCAAAGAAAAATCTTTCTGTTCCTTCTCAGTCAATATTACTTGTGACTTTCCTCCTCTCCTCTAAGACTTTTCTTTCTCTCTTTTGCCTCTTCAACCCTGCCCCTGAAGGAGCAGACTCCAATCAATCAAAAACAATAACACATAATTATATTTATCATTTACCTATGGGTTATATAGATATAGATGATATAGATAGATGATAGAAATATTAAAGATATACTTACAATAAGTGAATTATTATTAAATTTGCTTTATAGAATGAAAGACTGATGAAACAACGATTAGAAATAGGAATTAGTTGTCCTGGAAACAGGTATCTGTGCCACTTGTTTGCAGAAGCCTAAGATCTTCTGTGTTCTTGGCTTGACACGGACTACACGAGAGAGATCATTGCATTCCCCAGAAGCTGGATAAAATTAAATTTTCCCTAATAAAGTTCAGTTAATATTCGATGTTCACACTTAATGTCAATGCACATCAGAATATGGGTGAGTGTGAGTCTTTGGTCTTACAGTAGCCATTCTGAAAACTACTACTCTTGTTTCAAGTGCATTTTTTCTTCTCTACTTAACCTCTATACTTAAGCCAAATTTATTTTTTAATTACCCTTTCCATTCTCCTATTTACAAAATTTCAATGGCTCCAAGAACATTGTTTTGTAAAGAAGGAAAAGGGTCTTTGTGGAGGTGAGCAGGGCTTGGATTTCAGATCTCTTACCTCAGCATCTCAAAAGCTGGACTTCCAGGCAAGTACCATCATTTCAGAAAAAAAAAAAAACCTCATCACCATCTCCAACTCCACAACAAAGCCCCTCCTCTCCTTTCCATCATCTTTCAATATCCTTCTTTTTTTCTTGTGTTTCTTTGTTGACTGTCACTTTGTCAATGTCCTTTCTGAATTTTTTACTCACCATTAAATCCCTGGTCAAGAAATATGAAACTGTTAATCATTGAAGAACTTTTCTAGTCATTTCATAACCATGAAAAAGTAAATCTATGAACATTGTCTATTGTATCTTTTTATTGTCTGTTTCTAGAATAGTTTATGTCAGGTGGCGATCACACAAAAATGTTGTTTAATGAATTAATGATCTCATGATGAAATATTTGGTTTCTGTTACTTCCCACATTTAATTGGGCATTCAAACATCCATGGTGATTATAATTACATTCCAGTGGATGGAAGATCTTTTTATATAAATGAACACACACACATGCTCACACACACAGACACACAATCAATCAGTCAATCAGACTAAATTTTGAATAACAATATAACTAACTGAGACCTTATGAAATTGCTCATATTCTTATCATAAGTTTCTATGGTGTTACTACAAGGGTGAATGATTTTTCAGTTTTATTTTTAATCTTGTTTACAATTACAAAAGTATAATTTCCATGGATGTGTGGGTGTCTACTGAGACCAAAAGAAGAATTCAGACCTCCTAGAACTGGAGTTAGAGGTAGTCATAGGTCACCTGATATGGATGCTCAGATCAGAACTTAGATACTTTGAAAGAACAACAGACACTCTTAGGTACTGAATCATATCTCTTGTCCCATGAATATTTTAACTTTTGTTATTACTAGATAATGAGGTAAGCTGTTTGGAAGTCTAGATCTAATAATATAAATTTTGGTATAAAACTTCACAGAAAGGAAACTAAATTTAACAAAAACTAATCTGTCTTCAGTCATCTAGCTAGGCAAAGATAAATGTAATATTAGAAGTGATTAAATTCACCAAAATTTATTGTTTTATTTTACTTATTAAGAAGAGAAGTTATACTGTGACTTTTTTAGAGGCTAGTACTTTATACAATTGCCTTTCTAAGGGCAGCCAACTTGAAATTAAATGTTAGTGTGAATGATTCAATCTAATTTGGAAGAACAAGATTCTGGGACAGAGAACTGAAGGGTGGTGGCAAAGGTTGTGACTATAAATCCTGCAGCAAACAAACAAACAAAAAACCCAAAAAACCATAGTCCTCTGTCCTTCACATAACCAAACTAGTGAAAAGTTTGATTGGGTTCATCAGTATCCAGGAAGGCTTCCATCTTCACGAGCTTTCTGTCTATTTAGGGACCTCTTTTAATTGAGTACTAATTCAGACCAGTGCTATCTGCTTAATAAGGGACTCCTGCACCAACTGAAATTTCCTGTCTTGAAGGCCTTTCATCTCTTCCTAATTCCTTAGTAGTCTGATCAGAAGCCTGTGGAACTTGAGGGACCCTCAGAAGCTCTTCAACCTTTGACACAACTGCTCCTCCTGCTCTTCTTGGTCTAGGTCTGCCAACCTAGAGAACCATTCTTGACTTCATTTTCTGGCCTGGCAGTGTCATAAAAAAATTTTAGGAGAAAAATATTTTTCTGTATTCCCCCTTTCTTTCAACCTCTGTGAAAAAAATCTCATCCACACACGGAGGTAAATATGTATTGAAAGTGAGAAATTCTCTCTGCATGTACTCCTCTAACACTTAAATAAGAGCACCAGGAGAGGATGGCACAACATCCTCTAAGGTACCCTTTCAAGGCACACCTTAGAATGCTTCCTAGAAGTTGCAATGGGTCCCCTTTTGGCATTTTGAGAAATTGAGATAATTATGAGAACAATCAGACACAAAGAAACACATTTGCTGATGTGGTGATAAGGTCTCTGTAATCTATTCTAACATTCACCTATTTCATCATTCTGTCTGGATCATAGCAAAGAAAATACTACAATGGCTTTAGTTTTGTAATAGGGGATGCTTACTCATTTTGTTTGAAAGTGACAATGATGGCAATTGCATCTCATTATATGACCATGTGATTATGTTCCTTTTTAAACAAGAGTACATAAATGTATATCTCTAGCTATCAATACATTTTGCTAACATACTTAGCAGAACGTTTTGAAATTGAGGCTTATACAAACAAGGAAAAATAGATAATCAGGACTGCTCTGGCTGAAACACACCTGGAGGAAAAGTTAGATCCCGTTTGCATCTTTTCAGTCCAGAAAGGATACTAGAAAGCCCACCTGTGGACTCTGTAGAATGCTGTTGAATTTATCCAATGTTTCTGTGGAAACATAGAGGAAAGAAGTAAACCCTAAAGCAGTGTCACTAGCTGGTGACAGAGCTATGTCATTCTTTACCAGAGGCTATGCCCTAACTTTTTATTTTCTAGTAAAATAAAATTCTGAAAATGAAAATTACTGAAAAGCAATTCAAACAAATTAAATTTACAATGGCTGAGTTGTCTGTAATGATCTTGTGACAGAATAAGTCCAAGAACTTCTAAAACAAGGATTTATGGTATTGCTTAATAAAGGCCATGCCCATGATGGGCTATTATCTTGCCTGAGTAAATTTGTTCTTGAGTTCTTTCTTGCACCTCTCTTAGGTAGCACATTAGACCTCTTCTTGGTCATCTGAAACACACTGAGAATTCTGTAGCACATTCTTAGCCTTCTTCGACTTTACACCTGCCCCAACCAATGTTTGCCAACTTCCTTGTACTTGTGGAACTACCAGGTATGTGAATTTGCAGAGAAATCTGAGAATGCCTACAGGAGGAGATAGAAGGAAGGCATGGCCTCCCCATGTACTTGCAGAGGCCCTCATGAACATGGTAACTTCGAAGGAAGACATCCTTTTTCCCACTGTGGTAGGCAAGGAAGTCAATATTTCACAGGAAAGTATTTAAACTATCTGAGTGAATATCTTTTTTACCTTTTGTCCTGGCTTCCTGTTACAAGCTGTAACGTTTGCTTTACTCTTAAATCACTATTTATTTTCCTACTTTTGCAACCAAATGTCCAATCTTTAATCTGTTTTCTGCTCAATCTTTCCATCTTTAATTTTTACTTCTTTTCATTCTTCTATAGTCATTTCTTCTTGCCTTCTGCCTAATCTTCTTTGATATTTTCTTTGCTGAATGTTTGTTAGGGTTTTTTGAATAAGTTAAAATAATTTTGATATTAGAATTATATCATTCCCTTTTTCACTCTTTCCTCTAGATTTTTCATGTGCACCACTCCATTCTCTTTTGAATTTATAGTCCCTCTCTCTCTCTCTCTCTCTCTCTCTCTCTCTCTCTCTCTCTCTCTCTCTCTTTTGCTGATGCTATATACACATACACACAGAGATAAGTATAGATAGATGATAGATAAATAGATTGATAGATACAACCTATCCAGTTCATATAGTGTTATTTGTAAATATGTTTTCAGTGCTGATCATTTGTTAACTGGTATCTTTCTTTCCCCTGAGGAAGACTATTTTTTCCTGCTCTTAGCTTTCTTTAGTTGCCTGTACTTCTCTATGACTGATCCCTCATAATCCCCCCCCCATTTTCCATGTTACTATGTTTATTATTGTCATCATTTTCAGCTTATGTCTAAGCAACCCTATGGGTGAGACTTCAGGAGTGTAGTTTCAGACATTTCCAGGTAACACAGTCTCACAACAAACTTCCTGTTCCTCTGACTCTTAGACTCCTTCCATTCCATTTTCCACATGATCCCTGAGTTTTAGATACAGAAGTTATATTTTAGAAGTATTTATTGGGACTATGGTCCACAACTCCGCATTTTGATTGGTTGTGGTTTTTTCTGTGATGGTCTCCATCTGTTGTTAGGAGAATTTTCCTTGGCGAGGGTTTGGGGCTACATTTTTTTTTTCTGTGAGTATAAGCACATTATCAGTACAATACAGTTTGAGATTATGCTGAGTTAGTAAAGTGCCAGTTGTAGATTCTCCTCCAGAGTCCATGATTTATTATTCCTGGATAACTGGCTAGATTTCCATTACCAAGTATAACTTCCTCTTGTTTAGCAGGTCTTAAGTATGGTTAGAGAGATGACATCAAAGTAAGAAATGCACCCTTAGGTTTACCATACCATGCTGGTCAGTGATGTGGTTCATAGGTACCAAAGATGGGTGGGGCTGTTGTTTTTTTTTTCTCTCCTGGAAGATTACATGGCAACTTCTCATACCAGGTGAGCATTCTTTCCTTAGCCTTCCTTTACTTTATCCCTCTTCCTCTCCTTCCTTTTGCTCTTATTGCCTCATTTTCTCTGCTCCTCTTTTTCACTGTCCCATTTTTCATTTTTTAAGACCTTTTTCTCCTCTTTCTTTATCTTTGAGATTCGGGTTTCCTTTTTTACACTCTTCCATTCTGCCTTCTCTTTTTCCTTTCTTTTCTGACTTTTTCATCTTTATCTATCCTTCTTCTACCACCTTTACTTCTTTCTTCTACATATTTTCTCCTCCACCCTCCAAATAATGTCTCTCTCCTTCACTTGTACTGGTTTTCCAAAGCAGAACTGTAGTGTAGCATGAGGACTGGCTTGTTGGGGTTTCTGTCCCACCCAGTACCCCACAGCTGGCAAGCCACCCCCCAAAAATCACACAGAGGTCTCCATAATATTATAAACTGATTGGCCCATTAGCTGAGGTTACTTATTAGCTCTTGTAGCTTATATGAACCCATTTTTTTTTGTTTTGTTTTTGGTTTTTCGAGACAGGGTTTTTCTGTAGCTTTGGTGCCCGTCCTGGAACTAGCTCTTGTAGACCAGGCTGACCTCGAACTCCCAGACATCTGCCTGCCTCTGCCTCCCGAGTGCTGGGATTAAGGGTGTGCGCCACCACCGCCCGCCTGGCTAACCCATTATTCTTATCTATGTTAGTCACATGGATCAGTACCTTTTTTAGTGGAGCAACTCACATCCTGTTTCTTCCGTGATCTGGGCAGGATTCTGAAGAATGGGCTTCCTCCTTCCTAGAATTCTCCTGTTCTTATCGCTGCACCTCTACTTCCTGTCTGGTTGACCCACCTATACTTCCTGCCTGACCAATCAGCATTTGTTTAGAACATGATTGACAGAATACAGACAATTCTCCTGCACCACTGTAGGAATGTCAGAATTAGCCATTGAGAAGTGATATGCTAACATGAGAGGGCAATGGACATTAAAAAAAAAATAAAAGCTACATTTATGAGCATGTTTTATAACTGAGGCACAGAAACACTAAGCTGAATTCTTCATTCACAGGTCACCATTCCTGAGACACTTCTAGCCTTCATTTGAACCACTAAAGTAGGAACAAATACTCTCATGTCCAGAGAATAGACTCATGCAGAGGTGAAGAAACCTTTAACATGGTACAGTGCTGCTTGTACTGGCCTGCATTTGTCAAGTTTGAAGGAATGGATCCTATCAATTGAACTCTGGAAGGTGAAAATAAATTACCTGGGGAAAAAGGACAGTTTTTTTCTAATCTAATCTTCTAATCTCAGAAAACAGTAGAAATAACATGGATAACCAAACAGTAAAGGGTATTTGAAATGATAGTTTGGCTGAATCCATCTGCTTTAAACATAAATAAACTAACCTGGCCTCAAAACAAAGTCTAGTTATGCAGACATGTTCATTTGTTAGGCTCCATATTACTTTTGCAGAAGACATGGCTTCAGTTCCCAGCACCTACATCAGGCAGCTTCTCTTGAGTTCCTTGGGCACTGGAACAGATGTTGACACATACAGACAAGCACAAATACACACATGTACACTTAAACACACAGTGATGCAAACACACATATACTCATGTATACATGTGCACACACATTCCCACATGTATTAGCATAGACATAGGCAAACAAACTTTATCTATCCCATTTCAGGGTCTTAAGAACACATATCTGCAGCCTCGTTTTTGATTCTGATGCTTCATCAATCTTCCCATTCCAATGAGATTGAAGGAGGCAGAGAGGCTTTCTTGGTTATTTAATGAATCATATTTGGAATGTTTTCATAATTTATTTTTAAATTAATACAAAAATACTTTGTACATAAATATACCCGAATAATTGATATTAATCTCTAATAATTTCAAAAACAAGCTATATTTATTTTTGATATGTCAATAAAGGCAAAATTCCATGCAAGAAAACTTGTGGGTATTTTTTTTATTATGCATAATGGTTAAACTATAAACCTTCAAAAGAATCAGGAAAGTGAATGTTAATTACAAACATTTTTCTTACTGCCTGGATGTCTTTGGTAAGCTTTCATTGACTTTGTAACCTCACCCAATACTCACAGAGTATATAGGAAGCTAATAGGAACATGAGATATTTGACCCAGATTCATCAGTTAATAGCCTATACATATAAAATTGACCATTACGTTTATTTGATATCACTATTTTTGTTATTACATAACTATTATCCCTGCAGTTTTTATTATTATCATTAATTTGAGCCATAGATGTGGGAGAAGCATCAAGGGGTGTACAAACAAGAAATGCACCTCAACCTGTTCCTATATAATTTGGTATCTTCACACTGCTTTCCACTCAGCTCCTAATGGGCTTGGACACACATTGCCTTAGGGCCCCACTGTGCTGAAACCCAACAGAACTAGCTCTGTGCAGACAGCAGAGTGAATTGCCTCTGGCACAGCATGTACTAATAGAGAGCACTGGTAAGCTGAGAGGAAGTAAGACGCAGAGGGAGAATGTATTAATGATGATCCTCCTGCAAGAAGGGGAGAGATCAGGGAAAGATTAGTCAAACTGCTGATTTTGCACAGGGAGACCAGCTGTGAGAGGTTAATGAAACATTAGGAGAAGAGAGAAATCCAAAGACAGCCAGCTGGTACCTGGGATGGTGGCTTTGAGTCATCAGATTCCAAACCACCATGCTCAACAGACCTCCACAGCTGGAGGCAGAGTTATGACCCTCATCACTGCTGGCTTTGTGGAGAGGGCAGTTAACATAAGCATGGGTGTGCTAGGCTCTAAGAGAAAAATCGTTAACTTACCAGTATCATACAGCTTCTTCCTCTTTCCTGGGATGAGTGACAAGCATGCCATCAGATGGAAAATGATTCAGATGGCTGGCACTAAAGCAAAGGTTATCAGGTTTTCTGCTCAGTAGAGACTCTACTCCATGACCAAAACCTAAGGTCTCCAAAACTGAGTCAGAAAAAAAAGTGAAGAACTGTCTCTGACATCTAAAATTGCTGTATTGAACACTTTACATTGATTTAAAGAACTATTTCTAAAACTTGGTTTTCTGTTTGTCACATGACAGTTAGATGACAGTCTCTATCTCAGTCATGACAAACCCCATTAAACAGATCGAGTTGTCCTTTGCTACTATCAGCAGTCAGCATATATTTCTCTCTCCCCACAAGATACTTAACCTCATTTGACCAAAAGGAACAATTTTTATTGGGCATCATTTATGAAAACATATTAGCTTCTCTGTCCACACATAATGAGAAATATATGGTGAAATATTTGTTAAGCCTAAGTTATTGTCATTTGGAAACTAAACTGAAATGGAAGGGCAAAAATAAATGGTTATAATTTTGTTTTAACTCAGTGTGCACATGATGAAATCTAATGTCCTATTGTGCTTTGTGTGTCACAGTCTCTTCAGTTGCTTCTATTTGTGTGGGCGCTTAAGCCTAGTCCTCTTGTCTCCTAGGAAACTACGTTATCAATATCCCTTCCAAGCTGTATTGGACTTCAGCCATCAAGATTTACAATAATAACAAGATATTAAATAGGATTTCATTTTTCTTTCTAACCTCTAACAAATTCAGTTTTAAAAAAAGTGATAAGTAATTTATTTCAGAAGCAACATTGAATCCACTGCTACACAAAGAACCTCTAAGATTTTTTTTTTTTATTTTACATTCTGGTGGCAGGCTCATCTTCCCTCCTCTCTCCCCAATACCTTTCTCCTTCCCTAATCTGTTCTCACTCCCTAATAAACTCCTCTGCAATTTATGTTTATGAAGGGCAGGTCCTCCATGAGTACAGCAAAATATGGCATATCAAGTTGCAGTAAGACTAAGAACTACCTATGTATTAAGGTCAGACAAGGTGACCCAGTATGAGAAGTAGGGTCCCAAAAGTCAGTAAGTGTTAGAGACAGCCGCTGTTCCCACTATTAGGAGTAACACAAAAAGACCAAGCTACACAATTGTGATATATATATGCAGAGTGCCTTGGTCAGTCCCATGCAGGCTCTCTGGTTGTTGGTTCAGTCTCTGTGAGCCCCTGTAAGCCCAGGATAGTTGGTTCTGTGAGTTTTCTTGTACTGTACTTGATCGCTCTAGATCCTACAATCCATTTTCCCCTCTTTTGCAAGAATCGCCAAGTTCTGTCAAATGTTTGGTTTTGGGTCTGTATCAATAGCTGAATGAAGCCTCTGTGATGACAATTGGGATAGGAAACATAGGCAGGACAGACTGTAGGTCAGATGTTATATGGCCAGGATGATTTCCTCCCTGTCCCACTTGTATTCTTGCCTGATCACAGGAGATGGCCAGTTCAGGCTACATATCTAGGAGTCTTGGCAGGGGTCATCCTTGTAAATTCCTGGGAGATTCCCTTGCACCAAGAATTACCAGATCCTGAAATGTTCCACTTCCAGTATTCTCTTTCAGTACTCTCCTCATCTGCACCCACTAACCTGATTGCTCATGTTTCCATCTCCATGAGTCCTCAGTTTAATCACAAAATCTCTTCTATTTCCCCTTTTCAGGGAGATCCAAGTGTCCCCTGATAAACCATTATTGTTACCTAGTCTTTCTGGGTCTGATGATTGTAGCATAGTTTTCCTTTATTTTAAAACTAATATCCACTTATGAGTGAGTTCATGCCATGCTTGTCTTTCTTGGTCTGGGGTGCCTCACTCAGGATGAAATTTTCTAGTTCCAATTATTTGCCTTCAAATTTTCTGGTGTCCTTGTTTTTAACTACTGAATAATACTCTATTGTGTAAATGTGCCATTTTTTCTCACCCTTCTACATACAAACAATAAATGGGATAAGAAGGAAATCAAGTAATCAACACTCTTTATGATAGTCTCAGATATAAAGTATCTTGATGTAACTCTAACAAAGTAAATGTATGACAAAAACTTCAAGTCTTTGAAGAAAGAAATTGGAGACAATATCAGAAGATGGAAAATTCTCACATGCTCACAAATCGGTAAGATTAACACAGTAAAAATTGTAATCTTACCAAAAGCAACCTACATATTCAATCCAACACAATTCTTTACAGATCTGTAGGGATAGCCCAACCCCCTTAGGGGGCGTGTTCACCTCGGGCTAATGTTTACATATAAATCTGGTGAGCGTGAGCCCCCACCTCCCCTTCTGCTTTCCTGTTCTCCGTGGGAACCTGTGGTTCTGTAAGTCTATTTCCCCATTAAAGCTGTATATATTATTACAATCTGTCTGCATTCATTTTACACCGATACACAGATCTGAAAAGAACAATACTCAACTTTATATGGAAAAAACAAACAAACAAAAAGACAGGATGGCTAAAACAATACTGTATGATTAAAGGTCTTCTGGAGATATCACCATCCCTGATTCCAAGCCCTACTACAGAGCTGTAGTAATAAAACCTGCATGGTACTGGCATAAAAACAGATGAGTTGATCAATGGAATTAAATAGAAGACCCAGATGTAAACACACACACCCATGGATACCTGACTTTTGACAAAGAAGCCAAAATTGAACAATGAGGAAAAAAAGAGAATATCTTCAACAAATGGTGCTGGTCTAACTGGATGACAGTATGTAGAAGAACGCAAATGCCTCTAAAACTTTTAAAGTAGCCTCTACTCCATTGTCTGCTATCTGTGGTAGAATGTTTTCAACATGATGTGGAACATCCTTCCATCCTCCTAGGCATTCCCTTCCACATTTGGTTCTGATATTCTTCCAGCCAGAAAACAATCTGTTCTTCAGCTTCTTCTGTACTCTTAGATGAATTTTTATCACTATGATATTACAGATGTTCCATGAGCAGCGATTGAGAGGTGCTGGCACATTGGTGCTCCTAGCCCACATTTTATAAAGGCCTATGGTAATTACTCTTGTATCACAATGAAGAATTACTTCATGTAAAATATAATTGAGGAAAAATTTCTATTTTGACTTGTAGTTTCAGAGGCTCTCATTCCTAGTCCTTGACTCTAGTGATATAGAGCTCAAACTGAGGGAGAAATGAGTGATGACACAATCATGTGGCAGTGACTGCTCATGTCTTTGCAGACAGGAGGCACAGAAAATGAGTCAGGATAAGAAAAACTCCTCAAGGACATGCCACAGAAACCTACTTCTTCAAATTAGGTGTCATCTCCCACTTTCTACCATTTCCTAGAAATGCTATCATATCATGAATCCATCAAGGGATCAGTCCATTAATACGTTTTGAGACAAGAGGGTCTGACCATTTCCTGAAATCCATCAGGAGCATATGTTGGGTGTTTCAGATACAAGCCATATCATTGAAACAGTAAGAGAAAAATAAGAATGAACTGCATTAGTTGCCTCAAAATAGTGACTAGTGATGGGTATACTGGTGTGGGCATTTTAGATCGTGCAGTCCCAAGCAAGCAGAAAAACTTTAGCTTTGATTTACATCATTTTATAGTGGCTTCAGAAACCATCAGAGGAACCACTTGGATAACTTTCTCCAAAAGGCAGGCCAGAAAATTAAAACCTTGAAAAACACACATTTTCTCCTTTTCTTCTGGGGTTGCTCTTCATGTAGTAATAAATGAAATTTGTATAAATGTGAATATGTGTGGGAAAAAATAGGAATAAATTATATCACCTTTGGAATGAGGTTAAAAGATGCTGAAGACACTTAGTGAAGCCTGAGAACATTACAAACTTCTCTTGGGCACTTCAAAAATGACAATTAGTTTTGCCTGAACCTCAATCCATTGGAAACTATTATTCATGGCAATTTTGGATCTGCCTGTGTAATGTCATTGAAGAGATACTGTCATGAAGCCTCTTCTTCTCTAACATTCATTATCCTCTTTAATAAATGTTGGAATCTAACTCTCATACTCTTAGCTTTTCCAACTCTGCTGATTTAGTAATAGGATATAAGATAAGTAAGTTATAGAGTACACTCTTCAAGCAGAGTTGAAAGAAAATATGAGACTCTAATATTCAATTAGTTTAAAATTTAACCTTTTTCTTTAATATACCCTTCTAGACAGAGAGGTTCTGAGAGTCAGAAACTGACTGTAAAATTAAAGACCAAATCAATGTTGGGTCAGTAAAATTCTTTCCAGATAAACACACTTGAATTACATAGGTATTTTCTAGTTCTTTTAGGTAATTCTGCAGTTTCTTACCAAAAATTGAGACTCCTTTCTGACAATTATATAATAGCTATATAGAATAGTTAAAATCTAGGAGATCCTAGTTAAACTATTATTAATTTACTTGACTCTTAAGAAATAATAAGACCCTAAAGTATGGGAAGGACATTCCTGGGGCAAAGTAAGGTTCCAGTATCAGCTTATGAATATATTGAGTATTTAACAAATACTTCTGTTGAAATTAGGTCAATACACTAAAAATTGAAAATGGGAGTAAACCAGTCAAATCCATTCTTTGATGTCTGAGACATTAATTTTTTTAGATATGGAGGTTCATAAAAATTTTATAGCCAGAAAAGAATGTCATGTTGCAAAAGAAATGACCATAAAATATTGCTTTCCAAAATGGTTGAATCTAGGTACCTATCTGAAACATTATTCTGCTCAACTAAGCTAGTGCTATATAAATGCTTTTTAAAACAACATCAAATGATTCTTCTTCCCTTGAATCTAAAAGAATAAATAAAATTAGAAGTCCATGGTCTATGAAATACTAAATGAGTTTCATTTATATCTGTCTACATGTAAGAGAGACCAACGGCAACTGTGTTCTAGTCATCTGACTCATTCATGATTCAGTAATTTTTCTTACTAGCAAAGTACCTGAACCCTAATCTAATCCAAACAGGACAAAAACCATGTCCTGGGAGACTAATTATAGGAAGTGCCTGGAGGAACTCATACAAAGAGGTATTTAGGCAAGTTAGTTTCCCCTTTATTTGGACTTCCAGTATTGTGCCCAACATACGTTTGAGACAGAGATTTTCATAGATCAATGGCAATACTGGATTTTTCCAGATAAATGATCTTCTTATTATCATATTTGGACAGTTTTCTAAAAAGTCTGCCACATGTGTCTATTGTGAATGCATCCCAGAACCCAAATGTTCCCAATAGAAGATTTGACCTGAAGGCCAATAGCATGAGAGAGCAAACAGACATGTTGCTCCATAGGAATGAACAGCCACCTTCACAACTGTAGGTGGGAACACTATTTTATTAGTTGTTTAAAGATCTGGCTGTTGTGACTACAGTGCATACTCCATGGAGCGCTGAACAGAATGACTACCCATCTCTACAGATACTTATGTCTTTATAAGGAGGTAGCCAACACATATTCACTTGTTTTCCATTCGATTTTGTAGAACTGGTCTCTTCTCACTCATATTCATGAAACTGGTTATAAGGTTTCTCATAGGAAATAATTTGACATGAGTCATTCTCTCATAAACTAACGGAGGCTAAGAATGCAATAGCAGAAATGATGAGTGGATATGATGTTTTGTGAGCCCTATTAACTCTTTTAAAGTTTCTAAGAATCATATAACTAAGACTCTAATAATCCCCACTTTCTGGGTGAAAAATATGTTTATAAAGGCTAAATAAATGAATCAAGATTGCACCATCAGAAAGGGCTTTAAATTCAGGTGGCCTAGCAATATTGTTGATTGATGTGTTCCTAAGGCAAGTCATTATTAATTTATCATTTTTCCATCTTGAAGAGAAAATAAAGAAAATATGTTTTATTCTTTCTCATTTACGATGATAGCATTTGTATCCAAAGCTCCCATTTATTGTGAAATCTCTATCTGAAAGGAAAGAAACATTTATAGTAGATGCCTTTATAATATAGTTTAGGGGACTCATTATGTTAAAAAAGCACCAAAGGTGAATCTGTGCTACAATCTGCTAGTCTATTAAATAAATATATAAAATTGAGCTTAAAATATGAGCCTACAGTCAAATGCCTTCTGCTGCAAACAAATTTGTCTCATCAGAGAAAACACCCAGCTGTGCTCCCTGTCTCACTCCTGACATCACCCTCTGCCCTAGCTAGCAAGAGAATTTTTTTTTCATCCTTATTTCTTACCGAGTATGCTTCAAGACACTGGGATACCAACTAACCAAAGTCTAGATAATTACTAAATAAAGACATATTTTGAGCACTACATCTTTTTGTTTGACCCAAGTCTTTAAATAATATTCAGCCATTTCTTTTCACTCTGTATAGATGAATTATTATATTCATCACAACTAAAGCTGGCTTTAGTACTAATTATGTTTTGAATCCTTTCCATATGTCTGCTGATTAATTTATTCTCAAAATTCAAGGAGGTATGCCATATTATAATTGGAATCTTTTTTATAGTTTATGAAAATGCTATAAAGAAAGGTGAAATTGGTAATGTAAACAATGTTGGGCAATGCTATGAATGCATGTAGTTTGAACCCTGTGCACAGTCTCACCTCTTTAAATGTTTGAAGGACTAGAAACATACTCATCTAAGTAAATATCTATCATTATCTTTATCATCTCCATCTCTATCCTTTCTATATATACCTTCTCTAAATCTATAGGTACCTTCTCTATAGCTAAACCTACTTTCTCTATCATCTACCATCTATCTATCTATCTATCTATCTATCTATCTATCTATCTATCTATCTATCTATCTATCATCTATCAGTCTGTCTGTCTATCATCATCTCTGTGTATCTATACACTATATAAAGAAGTTTTAAAAAGGTAAACATAGTCTTAATGCTTCAGATCATGAGAATACCGAAAATATTTATGTCTCTTTAGTAACAGACAAGTTGAAATACAATATCTTGACCATCATTTTCATTTCATATCAACTGCCAAAACAATGTGATGCTCACCTTCCCACTCAAATTAGAATCATCACAAATCTAGTGCTTTCAGTGGATTCCGAAACCCAGGAAAGGAAACACTTGGGCTTTGTAGCCTGTAACTGGTGTCAGAAGCCCTGATGTGAGAGACAGTCTACCATGAAGGTACATGTTGTTATGTTACTATAAAAAGTAGATGAAAATTGATTAAACATCTGTATCTGAGACTAAGAAGTATGTTGAAAGTCACTAAATGTGTTTTCTCTTTTGAAGAAGAGTGCATGTTTATATAATGTTTAATTCACTGTTCCATTACAAACCATTAGGAGTTTAGGAGTTTTTTGATTGTGTAATATTTCTTTAAAGTGAAGATAAGAAATATTGTTTTTTTAGGTCTATATACATATACAACTAACAGAACTAAAGAAAAACCAGTATTAAAAATTGGCTTTTGTCACCTTCCTAGACCAGGATGGAGGGAGGAGGACTTTGGACTTTCCACAGGGCAGGGAACCCTGACTGCTCTTCAGACTGGAGAGGGAGGGGGAGAGGAGTGGGAGGGAGGAGTGGGGGAGGGGGAGAGGAGTGGGAGGCTGGGAGAAGGCAGAAATTTTTTTTCAATTAAAAAATAAAAAATTAAAAAAATAGGCTTTTGATAAATGTTGGCTTATAAAACTGAACAAAGCTCATGGTATCAATAGTTCAGCTGTAGTTATATAATGCATTGACATAGATAACTTCATTTTCAGTCATCCCAGTACAGCCCACATTAACCAGTAGAGCTCCAGGGGAAGATCCCAGAAAGTTTTTGCATAAATGTATGTATTCATTTTCCCTTTGAGATCCAGCTGAATCAGGCAACTATTTCTGGGCCATTTACCATGGGAAGAAGAAAACAAGTGGATTGTCTTAAGTCAATGAGAACTTAACAATGGTATTAGAAAATGAGAAAAGAAACTAGAACCACAAACAGTCTGAAATTTCCTACACTAATAAAAAAAATACTTGTCCAGAAATGGAACCCAAACATCATGACTCTGCGAGAACAATTGTAGAAATATGGAGCTAATAAACACTGTGCCCCAGAATGGCAGGGCTGTCTTCTATCACTAGACATATACTTTAGCAATATCAAAGTGTTTAAAAGTTTAAAAATTGTAGTGTTTTCATTATGGCTCATGAACATGTTCCCACTTTGGGAAAATTCTTCTGTAGTAAGGGGTCAGGCAGTGAAGCACTTGTCACCCACTTTGACTTTTAGAGACTGGGCCTCACAGAGAAAATCCATGACAGTGGGATGTTTGATGATAGTTATCTAGGATCAATACAAATCACAGGAAGAGTAACCATTTTGGAGGATGGCAAAGCACATTCAGAACACATGTCTGATCAACAAAATAATGATTTTCAGTAGAAGCACAGCCTTTGAGGCAAGACAGTCCGGAATACTACTGTTAGGTTCATCCATAAGTAAAGCACACTTTTTTTTAGGCTTAGATTCTTCTTCTATAAACTGAAACCATATCAACTATTCCATGGATAAGAAAATTATATGTGATTATGCATATATACATTGTATGTATATGCATGTACATGTAAATTACATGAGAAATAAGTACAGCTTTGTCCTTTCCTTCTATGCCCTAGAACACAGTTTGAAATCATCCTTGATGTGTTATGCCTGACTTAGAATCATTAAAAATTACTGGTTAGAGATGTGGCTTACCAATTAAGACAGTCAGGAGGACCTGAGTTTAGATATCAGATCTTACATCAGTCAGCTCACAAATGCCTGTATCTCCAGCTTTAAGGGATACGACATCCTCTTCTGGTCTCCACGGGCATGTACATGGATGCACACACATGTGCGCTCACACACACACCACATGATGAAAACTAATCTTAAAAAGCAATACAAAACAGTATTTGATAAAGCCATGATATATAATAGATAAGAATAGAAATTACGGAGCTACGGTGCCTAAGTTTAAACATAACCCTTCAAGTGTGTATTGGTTCTTTGCTTTAGGTTTTGTTTTTGAATGTTTGTTTTTGTTGTTGTTGTTGTTGCTGTTATACAGTCTTTCTTTATAGCCTAAACTGCTCTGAAACATGCTATACAGCTCAGGTTGGCCCCAACTCATGGCAGTGATCTTACATCAGCCTCTAGAATGTTGGCAAACTCTTTTTCTAAATGGTAGATTACTTACTTAACTTTCTTGTCTCCTAGATTTTTCATGTATAAAATGAAAATAAAAAGATGATCTGCCATTTCTAGATCAGTTACCATATGCCACACATTCTAAACCTTATCATGTAAAAGCTCAATTATCCTCCCCATCACTTTGGATAATGGTAGAATTACTTTCATTATTTTACAGATGGGGAAACGGAAACAAATGGTTAGTAGCTTAACCAAACGATAGCACTCTTTTTTTTAATATAGAAAGTATGGCTCTGAAGTCACTCTTTGATCTAAACACTCTGTTACTGTATATTTTTACCCTTCAACTTACTAGAATTTTCTTATTTAATTTACTCAAAATTGAGATATGGTAAAACTTTGCTTTCATGAAACTTAAAAGAAAAGTATAGCAACTAGGTTACAACAAACAGCTCAAGGTCAAACAGCACATAGATTTTGGTGTCTGCTTTTAAAATCTGTAATTCATATATCCAAATCCATATAGCCAGCATTTTGCTACAACCTTCAAGCTAAGTTTTGTGAAAAGTGACATGGTCACTTTCTAGGAAGAAAATTTTCAGTTCAGCGAAACATTCTTTTTAACCACATGTCTTATTCAAGACTCCTGTTGTTTTATGTGCACTGGGAACTTCCATAATTGGTTTTTCCTCCTCATCCCACATTGGTAGTGTCACTGCTCTGTGGCTGTTGAAGGTCTAGTTTTTATTTTTTTTCTGACTTCCATGGTTGACAGGCTGGTACCATCCCTGTTGAGTGGGAGTAGGTGAGCTCACATTAGCTCAGGTAAACTATTTCCGTGGGTGTACCCATCATGGTCTTGACCTTTTTCCTCATATTCTCACTCCTCCCATTCTTGGACCTAGCTTTGGGAACTCAGCTTAGAGCTCTGCTGCACTCTCTGCTTCTGTTTCCATCAGTTACTAGATGAAGACTCTGTAGTGATATCTAAGATATTCATCAATCTGACTACAGGGCAAGGCCAGTTTTCTCACCCTCTATTCTATTGCTTAGGGTCTTAGCTGGGATCATCGTTGAGAATTCCTGGGAATTTCTCTAGTGCCAGGTTTCTTGATAGCTCCATAATGGCTTCCTCAATCAAAATATCTCTTTCTTTGTCTTATCTCTGTCCTTCCTCCATCTCAACTACCCTGTTTTCTCAAGCTCTCCTCACCCCCCCTTCAGATTCTCTTCCCCTTCCTCTCTCCATTCTCCTCCCACAAGCACGCTCCCAATTTTGTCAAGAGATCTTGTCTATTTCCCCGTTCCAGGTAGATCTATATATGTTTTTCTTAGGGTTCACCTTGCTATTTATCGTCTCTAGGATCATGAACTATAGGCTCAACATCCTTTGCTTTACAGCTACTATCTACTTATGAGTGAGTACATACCATGTTCATCTTTCTGGGTCTGGTTAACCTCACTCAGATGTTTTTTTTTTTTCCATCCATTTAATGCAAATTTCAAGATGTCATTTTTTTATCACTGAGTAGTACTTGAATGTGTAAATGTGCCACATTTTCTTTATCTGTTCTTCAGTTGAGGGGCATCTAGCTTGTTTCAAGGTTCTAGCTATTACAAATAATGCTGCTATGAACATAGTTGAACAAATGCTTTTGTAATATGATTGAACATCTTTTAGGTATATGCCCAAGAGTGGTATTGCTGGACCTTGAGGTAGGTTGATTCCCAGTTTTCTGAGAAACTGCCATACAGACTTCCAAAGTGTTTGTACAAGTTTGCATTACCACCAACAATGGAGGAGTGTTGCCCTTACTACACATCATCTGCAGCAGAAGCTCTTGTAAGAGGCTGCTTGTTTGTTTTCTAGCTGCCCAGACTCCCCAAAGAACCACAAAGAAACTGTATTAATTAAATCACTGCTTGGCCTATTAGCTCTAACTTCCTATTGGCTAGCTTTTACATCTTAATTTAACCCATGTCCATTATTTTATATTTTACCACAAGTCTCATGGCCTACTGGCAAGTTTTCTGCTCTCTGTCTCTGGCGGCGACTCCATGGCTTCTCTCTGATTCCACCTCTTTTCTCCCAGCATTCAGTTTAGTTTTCCCCGCCTAGCTCTACTCTACCCTATTACAGGCCTAAGACAGTTCCTTTATTAGCCAATGGTGTTCACAGCATACAGAGGGGAATCCCACATCAATAAGCTATCATTGGTGTATTTGATCCTAGTCATTCTGACTGCTGTAAGACAGTTTGTCAGAGTTATTTTGATTTGCATTTCCCTGATGGCTAATAATGTTGAATATTTCCATAATGGTCTTTCAGCCATTTGAGATTCTTCTGCTGAGAATTCTCTGTCTAGTTCTGTACCCCATTTTTAATTGGGCTTTTTGGAATTTTGATGACTAATTTCTTGATTTGTTTATGTATTTTGGAGATCAGTTATTTGTCTGATGTGGGTTGGTGATGACCTTTTCTCATTCATTAGGTTGCCTTTTTTCTTATTGACTGTGTCCCTTACTTTACAGAAGCTTCTCAGTTTAAGGGGGAACCATTTATATATTGTTGCTCTCAGTATCTGTGCTACTGGTGTTATATTTAGGAAGTATTTCTTGTGACCATGTATTGAAGGCTACTTCCCACTTTCTCTTCTATCATGTGCAGCATAGTCAGATTTATATTGAGGTCTTTAATCCAGTTGGTTTTGAGTTATGTGCATGGTGATAGATATGGATCTATTTTCATTCTTCGAAAAGTTGACATCAAGTTATGCCAGCACCATTTATTGAAGATGCTTTCTTTTTTCCATTGTATGTTTTTATATTTTTTTGTCAAAAATCAGGTGTTCATAGGTGTGCGGATTAATGTCTGGGTCTTCAATTTATTTCCATTGGTTAACCGGTCTGTTTTTATGCCAATAGTAAGATGTTTTCATTACTTTAGCTCTATAATAGAGCTTGATTCAGGAATGGTGATGCCCCCCAGAAGTTCCTTTGTTGTAGAGGATTGTTTTGGCTATTCTCAGGGTTTTTGTTTTTGTTTTTGTTTTTCAATATGAAGTTGATTACTGTTCTTTCAAAGTCTGTGGAGAATTGTGTTGGGATTTTGATGGGGGTTGCATTGAACCTAAAGATTGATTTTTGGTAGGATTGCCATTTTTATTATGTTAATCCTACCTATCCAAGAGCATGGGAGATCTTCCTTGACCTAGAGGTAGTTCAATAGAGCACTGTTCAATTTCCATGAGTTTGTAGACTTTCTGCAATTAGTGTTGTTATTAAATTTTAAATTTAATCCATGGTTACTCCATTTTTTGTATCTGTTGAGGTTTACTTTGCTACTGAGTATGTGGTCAACTTTAGAATAGGTTCCATGAGTTGCTTAGAAGAAGATATATTCTTTTGTGTTTGGGTTGAATGTTGTATTTACTTGGCCTTTTTCATTTGCTGTTTATTATTCTTTCCTTATTCTGTAGGTTTTGCATTTTGAATTATTATACAGTGAGTAAACTTGTTTTTTAATCCAGTCTATTTGGTGTTCTGTAAGCTTCTTGTACATTCATAGTGGTATCCTTCTTTAGGTTGGGAAAGTTTTCTTCTATGATTTTGTTGAAAATATTTTCTGTGCCTTGGAACTGGAGCTCTTCTTCTTTTATTCCTATTATTCTTATGTTTGGTCTTTTCCTGGTGTCCCAGATTTCCTGGATTTTTCATGTTAAGAATTTGTTGGATTTAAGTATTTTTCTCTGACCAGTGAATCTATTTCCTCTACAGTATCTTCAAAATCTGAGATTCTCTCATCTATGTCTTGTATTCTGTTGGTTATACTTGCCTCTGTAGTTCCTGTTCATTTACCCAGATTTTCCATATCCAGAATTCCCTAGGTTTCTTTTGTCTTTATTTTCTGTATTTTATTCTTCAAGCCTTGAACTGATTGCTTTACCTGTTTAATTGTTTTTTTCCCCCCTTGTGTTACTCTGAGAGATTTTTTGATTTCTTCCAATATTTTGTTTTTCTTTTCTTCCATTTCTTTACAGGAATTTTCTCTTTCCTCTTTAAAGGTCTCCATCAACCTCATAAAAGTTACATTTAAAATAATTTTGTTCTGCTTCTTCTGGGTTAGGGTGATCAAGTCTTCCTGCTGTGCGACTACTTACCATGTTGCTTTTTAGGTTGTTGGATGAATTCTTCAATGGTGCCTACCCATCTCTTCCTTCAGTTGGTGCCAGCAGAGTATTTGCCTCTTGGTCCAATCTTTGAAATGGCTGTCTGTGTCTTTGGAACTGTTCTTGGTCTGCTTTGTACTGACACTGTCTATGTCTCAGAGAGGCACTGAGGTCTCTCCTGGCCCTGTCTCTTGCCCTGTTCTCCTTGTCTGCTTTCTTGGTTCATTCTCTTGATCCACTCTGCAGTCACAGCTTGTGCTTCAGAGTTTGTCTCTTGATCCTCTCTTTTGGTCCTCTCTCTTGGTCCTCCCTGTGTAATTGCAACTTGTGTTTCAGCATTCCTCTGAGGTTTCAGGGGGTGGTTGGAGGGCATTGGGGCAGTGTGGGACTTGTAGATTTCAGGTGAGATGGGGGTGCTGGAGCATCCTACCTGCAGGAAATTCACTTGCTGGCTGGCTAGAGAAGCTGAGGCAGGTGGGGGACAATCTCTTGATTTTGCCCTACCCCCCCATATGGAGGGCCTATAGGCTGGGGTGTCCTGCTGAGTGGGTGGTCACTCACCTCTTGGTCCTCTCTGCATAGTAGCAGGCTGTGTTTCATAGTTCCACTGAGGTTGTAGGGGGGGGCATGATAGGATGGATGGCATGGGCGAGTTTGAAGTTCTTATACTACCTGCCTCATCTGCTCTGCCACAGGAGCAACCATTGTAACTTACAGCACTTCTTATTTAGAAGTCAATAATTGGTTCCTTTTCTGAGTCACTGACTTTCATCTTTTCAGGGTGGAGATTCCATATTTATATCTCTGAGGTCATTACTATTAGGATTTGATTAAAACACAATTATAATTTATAAACATAAAATGTCAGCTCATGTATAAAGTTCAGAATGATACCATTTCAACTTAAAATTTCCAGTAGAGTGGAAGAACAATGAATTTAAGAGAAAGTGAGAGAGGAGACAATAAATGTCTGGATGTAAGAAAGACAGGGAAGAAGAGAGGGAGGGAGTATGGGAGGGATAACAAGGGAAGAGGAAAGATTTATAATGATGAGATATATTTCAAGAGAAATGGATGAATGAAACCAATATAAGGTGATTTTATTTTATCAAAATATTTTAAAATTTACATTCTATATTTTTTGTTCTCTGTTTTCTAAAATGTTTTAAAATATCTATTCTGCCTTTATAACATTAATATAGCTGAACAATTAGTCAAATTCCAAATGCACTAAGTATTTAGTTGGTTTTATTTCTATATTTGTTGGTCCTTCTGCTTTAAATGGAGCATACAAAGAAAATATATGTGTATCCTTTCTTTCTTGTATTGTAAAATCTATCCCCTTTTTCCTCTTTTGTATTTTATCATTTATGTAACCGTATTGACACAATAATGGGTTGCAAGCTAAAGTTTGAAAATACTTCAAATTGCAATCATAGAAAATCTCTTGCTGTAACATTTGTTGTGGAGCTAAGTGACACAATCTTGGAAAACTTATATTGATCTATTTTGTTTTCAGGTACCATTGCCATATAGCGGTCTACTGAAACATCAATCAATATGTCAGTTTTGGCAAAAGGAATAAGATATAATGGAAAAGGGGGAAAGGTGGTTTAAGGAGAGATAAGAGAAGAGATGACAGCAGGAAGGGGTGATGAAAAGCAAACCTCAAGCCTTACTTATGGTCAGTGATGGTAGATGCTGATTGATGGTTGTTAATATTTCCAACATTTTAGAAGAAAATGTCTTCTCTAAGGCCAAATCCCACAAATGTATCCCTTAAATTATAAACATCTTATTAAATACAAAAACAGCATGAAAAAAACTATTTGTCAGGCTACAGGATCTCTAGTTCTGAAACCTTATTATAATGACTAAAGTGTTGCTTGTAGGTAGATATCTATCTTAACCACTTTTGTGAAGCCTCTATTCTTACAGTGAGTTGGTAATACATCAAATAGAACAGAGGAGATTAGGTTTCTTGTTACAGCTCTTAGGTTATCATGTGCTAGAGATGCTGAAAGGCTCTAACAAGACCAATTTAAACAAGTTGCTACTGAGAGCCAGCTGCTACAAGTGTATGATTTTATGACTACCATTTTAATTTAACTATGCTATTCCTACATACACTTGATTTCAAACAAAAAATATAACACTTTTAATACTCCAGTCCACATTACTAAGTGTTGATAAGAGGTAATTACACTTAAGACCAGCAGGTCTCAGCAAATATTATGTCATGAAGCACTGTGGTTGCCCTTCCCATGGACAAGCCATCTTGCATATGTTTAGCTGCTTTCAGCAACAAAGTTAACTAATATCTGAGTATATGTCATTTTCCTCCTGTAATGTAGAACTTAATGGAAATTTTTATCACAATTTAGAGAACTGTGTTTAGATTTAGTAAGAATACTCACAGCCCCTCAAGTAAATATGCATGATGGAGAATTACAATTATCCCAGGAAAAGATGGTGAGTTTTTACTGGCAATCAAATGAATGATATTTCCCTCTCCTTGTTAATATAAGTTAAGTAACAGATACAATTTCTTTGCATACAGTTTTAGACATAAGGGCAATGCTTAAGATAATGCCCTAGAAGATTAAAACAACGAAATCAGGACTTTCTTCTGATTGTCTCAGTAAGGAATTTATCCCAAGTCTGGTTTAATATCATAATGTCTTATGTAACAGCAACTGCTGTAGGAAGCCAATGTCTCTTGTTTTATCATTTGTTAAATTTCATATTTCAAGGAGAAACTTCAGGTTTGAAAGAAAACTCAACCACTTCCGTGATGTTTTCTCAAGCGATGCTGCATCTGTCCTTGTGTTTATGAGGGCTCTGCCTAGTTGCAGAACGTCATTAGCATTTCAGCACATTCCTTGTGTGTATCATCCCCACAGTGTTCAGCTATTGTTCCCACCTGGCACCAGAAATGCAACTCAGGGAAAAAGCAACAGAAGAGACTGAAGCAAAAACAAGAAGTTGGGATTTGAGCCAGAAGAGGGGATGAGCACCAGGGCTTGGCAGTGTGTATGGGTGGGAGGGGATTACATTCTAGCTTATAATTTCATGGTGTGGGCCCATGGTTTCACTATTCTCTTGCCTCTAAAATGTTTCTAAAACATGCAAAGGGAATGAGATAACGCAGATAAAGTCTCATAATTTCAAAGATTTATCTGCCCAACATCTTCCAACACTTTTGTGATTTTTAAATGTGCACCGTTTCTAACAACCAGACGAAACAAGGAAATCAGTAAGACAGCCTTCAGTGAGATAGCCTGTGTCACACTCCCTCTATAACAAGACAATGGCATTCGGCAAGGTCAGGAGAGATACAAAGGCAAGTATTTGGGATAAATTAGTTATAAGACTACCATGCTGAAGTACAAATAATCAGTATTTAGATATGTAAAAACTGTTTTATGAATGAGTGAATTATGTACTGCAATGTTCTCACATTATCAGAAGGTATTGTGTAAACTACCAAAGAAAAAGAGGTAATCAATTATCCTGCCATGTTATCAAAGCAAAATCATGACTGGGCTAACATAGTGTACCAAGCAATAAGGGCATTTCTATTTGGGGGTAAGTAAGAGCTAATTGAACTTAAAGGGTAATCAATGAGAAGGAATTAATGTCTGATATTATTAAACACAAATAACTTACTTATGGCTTGACCCTATAGAAGAATCCACTACTTTCATTTTCTTAAACCAATATAATACATATACATAACAAGTCTGTGTATGGGTTTTGGTGTGTGTGTGTGTGTGTGTGTGTGTGTGTGTGTGTGTGTGTGTTGAACACTTGTGTGTCTGTGATTTTACTTTAGAAAAAGTCTTGAATTGGGTTTGTGGGGGTATAGGGTTGTATGTGAGGAGTGGAAGTGAGAAAAGGAAGTAACAGAAAGGATGTAAATACTGGATATTCATATATGCAATTCTAAGAAGTTCTATTCTAAAGGAGGTTTTATTTTATCCTATTAAAAACAGTTATAAAAGGTGTTTATTAAATATTAAAGCTTCTGTCAGTTACTATGTCTAAGTGGCTTTGAAGTTAGCCTTTTTCTTTAAATTAGCCATAGTTTCCTTGCATCTTTGCATGCCGAATATTCTGGCTGTATCCTGGACACTGTGAGTTTTTTGTGGTGTAGGTTCTGTGTGCTATTACAGTGCTGTGTAGAAGATATGAAGTTTGTTTCTTTTTTCTGATTGGTATTGGAAGACAAATTGTGTCCTGTATTCTGGATGGCAGTTTTAATATTAGTTCCGTTGTCTAAGCCTGTGTTACACTACTTTTGCCTCTCTCAAATCCCTGTATATGTTAGGCTGTGTGTTCCCTTACACGTGATATGTTCCATATTTTTTCTCTGTGTGTATGTGCGTCTACATACATATACGTGACTACATATAACAGATAAAATAATGTCATTTTTTTTTATTTTAGCCCTTTTAGTGAATCATGACAATTATAGCCATATACAAGTTTGGAAACTAGTGTTTTAGAACAGTATTTCTCTTTTTGTTTTCTTTTTTATGGAAAATAGAGTTTTTCATAGTATATGTTCTGATTATGACTTCCCCTCCCAAAACTCCCACTAGATTTTCCTACCTCCGCTACCATAAAAACTACATCCATTTAAACTCATTAAGCACTCACTAAAACACAACAGACATATAAATTTATGATAAAATAAAATAAGATGAAATAAGGAAACCAGCAGACAATAAAGTAAACAAACAGAAGAAAAAGCCAAAAAAAAGTTGTAAGAAAGACATAAAGACAAAGAAACACATACATTTGCACACATACAAAAATGCCATAGAAACACAAATATGAAACTATACAAAAGACCTCAGTACAGCAATAAATGAATAAATAAATAAATAATACAAAGTCTTGACAAAGAATTATGAGACTAAGAAACTTCCCAAATACCACTGAGTTCATTTATTGTTAGCTATCTACTGCTGAGCCTGGGGCCTACCCTTATGATTGGTTTGTGTATTCATTGAGCCCCAATTGAAAAAAAAATAATTTTTCATTTGCAAGCTGTTATCAATTAGTGCTAGCTTCTGGGTTAGAGATCTGAGCATATATTAATTTCCCACTGGAATTCCATCAGGCCCAGACATGTGCAGACCCATGCATGTTACCACATTTTCTGTGAATTCAGATGTGGGTCAGTCCACTCTATTTAGAAGGTCTTGTTTCCTTGGTGAACTTTATCTACTCTGGTTCTTACACTCTCTTTTTTATGGGGCTCCTTGAGCCCAGAGAGAAGGGAATACATGGAGACATCCCATATAGAACTAAGATCTCCTATTCTCTACATGTTATCCATCTGTGGGGCTCTGTATTTGCTCCCATCTGTCATAGAAGGAAGCTTCTCTCATGATAACTGACCAAGGCACTGATCTATGAGTGCAGCAAAATGACATTAGGAGTCATTTTATTGCTATGTTCCTTTGGCAGAATAGTAGTATTTAGTTTTCCCCTAAGTCCTTGACCTATCTAGCCTACAGTTCGTGGACATCTAGCAGTACCAGAGATGGTTCCATCTCATATAGTGGGCCTTAAATTTACTGAGATATTGGTTTGTTGATGCTGCAAGCATTCTGCCACTATTACAGTAACTCATCTTGAAGACAGGCCATCTTTGTAGATGGAAGCGTTTGTTGCTGATTTGGTATTTACTTTTCACCTTTAGTTTTGTTCAGAGTACATTCCAGTATATGGTCGAGAAAATGGGGATGAAGACTCTATATAGGCCACAAATCAACTTCTTTCATTTTCAGTATGTTGTATGTGTGTTTTCTTCAGCAATGAGACTTTCAAGTCAGCTTTTCAAGAACAATGCAATGGCCTTGGTAATAGACTGGGTTATTTGCTGTTTCCATTGGTCTCTTTGGCAAACAATTTGATTAGATGTAACCCATTCCTGGACCAGGAAGTTTCATTTGGTGAAGAGAGATGCTCAGTTGGGTTTTCATTTTCCCTAATATTTGATGGTTTTATTTAGATAAACCTTTTTCTGTAGACCCCTTAAAGTTCCCTCAGGTTTAGTTTTCCTTCTCATATTCTCTCTCTCTTTCCTGTCTTTCTTACTCTGCCCTACTTGATCTTTCTATTAAAGTCTCCCCATCTCTGTACACCCACATCTATTTATGTACATTTTTAAGGAAGGTCCATCCCTCCACCCTTACTCTATTCCTGACCCCTGAAGTCTGGTTATCAAAGTCTCATGGGTTAACATTCACATACAAACAAATATATATCATATTTGATTTTCTTTTGTGCCTAGATTGCTCACTGTAGATGACTCTTTCTAGTTCCATCCATTTACCTAAAGAATTCATTTTTAATTGTTTTTCTTCAGCTATATATTTTTCTCCACTTCCCTCCCTTCCTCACCCCTCCGTTCTACCTTCTCCCATGATCCCCATGCACCCAATTGACTCAGGAGATCTTGACTTTTTCTACTTCCCACATAGATTAGATCCATATAAGAAATAGGGTCTTATTTATATACTAGGTTCTCTGGAATTGTGAATTGTAGGCTGGTTTTTCTTTGCTTTATGTCTAAAAGCCACTTAAGAGTGAGTACGTATTATATTTGTCTTTCTGTGTCTGGATTACCTCCCTCAATATGATGTTTTCTGAATTCATGCATTTGTCTGCAAATTTCAAGATGTCGTTATTTTTCCTGCTGTATATACTCCATTGTGTAAATGTACCACACTTCTTTATCCATTCTTCACTCAGGGGGCATTTACATTGCTCTCAGGTTCTGGCTATTACAAATAATGATGTCAAAAAAAACAAATAATGATGTCATAAACATAGTTGAGCACATGTCCTTGTGGTATGTTGAGCATCCTTTGGGTATATTCCCAAAAGTGGTATTGCTGGGTCATGGGGTAGGTTGTTTCTTAATTTTCTGAGAAATTGTCATACTGATTTCCAGAGTATCTGTATAAGTTTGTACTCCCAGCAACAATAGAGAAGTGTTCCCTTTACCCCACATTCTCTCCAATATTAGCTGTCATCATGGTTTTTGATCTTGGTCATTTTTACAAGTGTAGGATGGAATCTGAGAGTTGTTTTAATTTGCATTTCTTGTCCATTTTGGTGTTCTGTAAGCTTCTTGTATCTTTATAGGTATGATCATTCTTTATGTAGGGAAAGTTTATTTCTATAATTTTGTTAAATATGTTTTCTGTGCTTTTGAGTTGGACTTTTTCTCCTTCCTCTATACCTATTATTCTTAGATTTGATCTTTTCATGGTGTGTCATATTTCCTGGATATTTTGTATTAATCTTTTGTTATATTTAATGTTTTCTTTGACTGATGAGGCTATTTCCTCTATTGTATCTTCAGCACTTGAGATTCTCTCTTCCATCTTTTGTATTCTGTTGTTTATGCTTGCATTTGTGACTTCTAATCATTTTCTCATAATTTCCATTACTATAATTTCTTGGTTTGTGTTTCCTTTATTGTCTCTAATTTAGTTATCAAGTCTTGATTGGTTTTTTTCATATGTTTGATTTCTTTTTCTTGGTTTTCTTAAAGGGATTTGTTGGTTTCTTCCATTGTTTTTGTCTTTCCCCCCATGCATTTGAGGGAATTTTTCATTTCCTCTTTAAGGGTCTCAAATATTCTCTTAAAGGTATTTTTAAGTCATTTTTTTCTGCTTCATCTATATTTGGTTGTTCAAGTCTTGCTGTTGTAGGGCCACTAGTTTTCTGATGGCTAAGGATGTCTTTCAGCCATTTTAGAGTCATCTATAGAGAGTTTTCTGTTTGGATCTGTACCCCATTTTTATTAGATTTATTAGATTATTTATTTTTTTGATGACCAATTTCTTGAGTTCTTTGTATATTTTGGAAATCAGACCTCTGTCTGATGTGGGATATGTGAAGATCTTTTCCCATTCTGTAGGCTGCTGTTTTGTCTTGTTGACCATGTCCTTTGCTTTACAGAAGCATTTCAGTTTCAGGAGATTCCATTTATTAATTGTTTCTCTCAGTGTCTATGCTACTGGGGTTATATTGAGAAAGTGATATGCTGTGCCAATGCATTTAAGTCTACTTCCCACTTTCTCTTCTATGAGGTTCAGTGTGATTGGTTTTATATTGAGGTCTTTAATCCATTTGGACCTAAGTTTTGTGGATGGTGATCCATATTGATCTATTTTCATTTTTCTACATACTGATAACCAGTTATGCCAGCAATATTTGTTTAATATGCTTTTTTCTTTTTTATTATTTTATTTTATTACTTTAAAAATACCAATCCAAATTCCCACTTCCTCCCCTCCTCCCACTTCCCTCCCACTCCCTTCATACGCCCTCCTCTCAAACCCTCTCTAATCCTAAAAGAGTGCAAGACACCCTGCCCTGTGGGAAGTCCAAGGCTCTCTCCACTACATTTATGTTGAGCAATGTATACATTCAAAGTGAATAGGATCTCAAAAAGCCAGTACATGCAGTAGAGACAAATCCCAGTGCCATTGTCATTGGCCTCTCAGTCTGCTCCAACTGTCAACCACATTAAAAGGGACTAGTTTGGTACCATGCTTGTTCATTTGCTTTTATGTCAAAAATTGGGTTTTCGTGGGTGTGTGGATTATTATCTGGGTCTTTGATTCAGTTCCATTGGTCTTCCTGTCTGTTCCAATACCAGGCTGTTTTCAGTACTATTGCTCTATAGTAGAGTTTGAAATCAGGGATTGCGATGCCTCCAGAAGTTCTTTTATTGTACAGGATTGTTTTGGCTATCCTGGGTTTTTTGCTTTTCTATAATAAGTTGAATATTGTTTTTTTTTTTAAGGTCTGTAGAGTATTTTGCTGGGATTTTGCTGGGCATTGCGTTGAATATGTAGATTGCTTTTGGTAAACTTGACATTTTTACTATGTTAATTCTACCTACCCAAGAGCATGGAAGATCTTTCTATTTTCTGATGTCTTCTTTAGTTTCTCTCTTCAAATTTTTAAAGTTCTTATCATACAGTCTTCCATTGTTTGATAAGTTACTCCAAGATATTTTATGTTATTTGTGGCTATTGTGATGTCTCTCTGATTTCTTTCTCAGTCCATTTGTCATCTGCATAGAGGGAATCTACGGGTTTTTGGAGTTAGTCTTATATTCTGCTACATTACTAAAGATGTTTATGAGTTATTCAAGTTTCTTGGTAGAATTTGGGGGTCACTTTTGTAAACTATCATATCATCAGCAAATAGTGAGAGTTTAACTTCTTTTCCTATTTGTATCCCCTTGATCTTCTTTTGTTGTCTTATTGCTCTAGTTAGAACCTCAAATTCTGTATTGAATAGATATGGAGAGAGTGGACAACCTTTTCTTATTCCTGATTTTAGGGGGATTGCTTTGTGTCTCTCTCCATTTAGTTTGATGTTGGCTGTTACATTGCTGTATAATGTTTTTTATTCTTTGATCTATTTACAGATATCTAGGATGTTTCCAATTTCTGTATACTATGATTAGGTCAGCAATGAATGTGCTTGAGAAAGTGTCTCTGTAGTAAGATATAGAGTCCTTTGGGCATATGCTCAAGAGTGGCATAGGTGAGTCATAAGGTATATTAAGTTATAGGAGTCCTCACACTGATTTCCATAGTGACTGTAAAAGTTTGTACTCCCAGCAACAGTGGGATGCTTACCAGCATGGACTATCATCTGTTTTACTGAGCTTGGTCACTCAAACAGATGTAAAATATAATCTCAGGGTTGTTTTAATATGCATTTCCTTGATGACTAAAGATGTTGAACATTTCTGTAGATACTTTTCCAACCTTTGAGTTTACCATTTTGAGAATAATCTCTCATTTTAGTTGGATTATTGATTTTCTTGATGTCAAGCTGATTTTTTGAAGTTCTCTGTATAAACATTAGATATTAGACCCCATCAAATGATATAGTTCGTAAAGTCATTTTACATTGTGAAGACTGTTGTTTTATCAAATGATGATGTTCTTTGCCATGGAAAAGCTTCTCAGTTTTATGAGATCTCATTTAATAATTATTGATTTTAGTGTCCTTGATCAGTATGTTAGTTTTTATGCCAGTATCATGAAGTTATTATTTTCATAGCTCTATAATACTGTTTGAGATTGGGGAGAATGGTGCTTCCAGCAATTCTTTTATTATTCTGGGTTATTTATCTATTCTGGGTAGTTTTGTGTTTCCACATAAAGGTAAGATTTTCATTCAAATTCTGTGAAGAACTGCTGAAATTTTGATGGGGATTTATTCAATCTGTAGATGGCTTTCAGTATGATGACCATTTTTACTATATTAATCTTACTATTTCATGAGTCCGGAAGAGTGTTCCATCTTCTGATGTTATCTTCAATTTATTTCTTTGATGTCTTAAAGCTTTTATTATACAGTCTTTCACTAGCTTGGTTAGAGTTATCCCCAAGATTTTGTCCTGTTTTGTTTTATTATGTTTTGCTTTGGAGGCAACTGTGAAAGGTATTATTTCTCTGATTTCTTCCTTAATCCCATTGTCAATTTTATATATGAAACTACTGGATTTTGTATATTAATTTTATATCCTACTACTTTATTGAAAGTGTGTATCATTTGTAAGAGTGTTCTAGTCCAATTTTTATGGTTCCTTTTGTATCATATCATATCATTTGCTAATAAAGAAACATTTACTTCTTTCTATTCTATTTATATCCCTGATCTCCTTCAGTTGTCTTATTGCTATAGTTAAGACTTGAAGTATTCTTTTGAGGAGAGAGTGGGCAAACTTTTCTTATCCTTTAGTGGAAATACTTTGATTTTCTTCTCATATATGTTAATGTTCTCTGTGTGCAGGCATGTTGTAAGTTGTCTTTATTGTATTAAGGCATATTTCTTGCATCTCTAGTCTTTCCAGAACTTTAATCTTTAAAGGGCATTGGATTTTGTCAAAGATGATTTCTGTGTCTAATGTGTGGTTCATCTTTCACTCTGTTTATATGATATATTAAGTTTATCATGTACTGTATGTTGAACCAACCCTGCATCCCAAGGTCCCTGGGATGAAGCTTATTTAATCATGGTGTATACCCTTTTTGATCTGTTTTTGTATTAAGTTTGCAACTAAATAGTAAACATTTTTGAGTCTATGTCCACAAGGAAATTTGGTTTGTTATTTTCTTTCTCTTTTGGGTATTTATGTGGTTTAGGTATTAGGGTAACTCTGGCCTTATAAGATGAATTTCGCAATGTTCCTTCTTTTTATTTTGTTGCATAGTTTTAGGATTACTGGTTTAAGTATTTACTGGGAGTCTGGTAGAATTTGTTTCTAACCGTGAAGTCATGAATTTAATTTGTTGGTAGACTTTTAATTACTATTATTAATTATGCCTATTTCACTGGGGATTATTGGCCTATTTCAAGCTATTATATGATCTTGATTTAACTTTGTGTGTGTGTATGTGTGTGTGTTGTGTATAAAGGTATATATCAAGAAAATCATCCATTGTTTTAGATTTTCAATTTGGTGGGGTATAGGTATTTAAAGTATATTCTTACGATTCTCTGGGTTTCTTCCATATCTATTGTTCTGTTCTCTTTCATCTGTAATTCCTGAGTTTTATTATTTCTCACCACCTACTCCATTTGACTGTCATTTCTTCTTTTTAATCTAGAGCTTTCAGGTATGCTTTAAGTTACCAGTATAAGAGCTAACACTTTCTCTCTCTCTCTCTCTCTCTCTCTCTCTCTCTCTCTCTCTCTCTTTCTCTCTCTCTCTCTCTCTCTCTCTTTCTCTCTCTCTCTCTCTCTCTCTCTCTCTCTCTCTCTCTCTCTTTCTCTCCCTCTCTCTCTCTCATTTCTTGTAGGTATTTAGTGCACAAATTTGTATATTAAAATTATTTTTACTGTGTTTCATGAGTTTGGGTATTTCTCTTTTCATTTTCATTCAATTCTGAAGGTTTTAATTCCCTTCTTAATTTTTGTCTTGTCTTATTATCATATTGAGTTGTTCAGTGCCATGGTCCGACCTTAACTGGGTTAGGTCCTGAGATGGGGAAAGGGGATGTTAGAATGAAGAAAGAAATGTTCAACTGCCAGTTAAGTTGCGTACAAGTGATTAGCCCTGGGTAGCTCAAGCTGTCTTTTTTTATACTTCAAAACTGAGCATGTTTTCCCCACTCTCCAGCATTAATGTCTGGATAAACAAATACTCTACCCACAACTTTTACAACAAAACAACCATTAAAACAAAACAACACTCAGCATTTTGTTGACTTAGCTAAATATCAAGCCAAATACATTCTGTTCTTACAAAGCTAAAAGGTAATAAACATAGGCATACAATGTCATTCAAAACTTAAAGCATATTTACAGAAACAGGGGTGATTTGCCATAAGTTTCTTGCACACAGTTAACTTGTATTTTTCCAACTGTTCCATTGTCCTACAAAGTGGTCCTGCATACCTAAGCCTTTCTATAAATGGCAAACTTTAGTAAGTCACTCTTTTTCCATCTTAATGTGTTTCCCCCAGAAGTAGATGTAGTTAATGTCCCCTGTGTTGCTTTCTTATATGTGCCCATTAACTTTTATTGCCTCTGATTCTGTCAGCACTGAATCAGAAAAGTTTTCAGGATGTAGAGTAACATTTGGTATTTGCAGATATGAAACTTAAAAAGTATGAATTCCCCCCCCAAAATAAGAGAAAATATTGAAGAAAAATGGGGTTTCCAGGAAATCTGTCCTGTGCATAACTGACAAAATGAAACTAAAAATTCCAAAAACTCAATATTATAAGAGAAAAGAGAGTGTGTGGACTGTGTTGTCCCAGCAGTATTCTGAGTTGTCCTAAGCTCCACTGGGTTTGGCAATTAAGGGACTGTCTAGATAGGCTTTGCCTCATAGAAACATGTTGAACAATTATGCTGATCCAAAACTAGGCTGCATTGCTTCCAACAGTTCACTTTACATGAGTTCATAAGCTCTCTGTTGTTGTTGATAAGCAACCGTATCCTATAGCGGACAGTTAAAATGCAAAGTTTTATTTACATTTCCTTGTGTCTGCTGAAACTTGCTTTGTGTCCAGGCATGTGATCAACTTTGGAGAAAGATCCATGTGCTGCTGGGAAGGCATATTCTTTTTATGTTTCAGTTAATGTTCTAAAGGTATCTGTTAGGTCCATTTAGTTTATGACATCAATTAGTTCAAACATTTCCCATTTCTCAGTTCAGTTTTTTTGTCTGGGTGTCCTACCTGTTGCCAAGTACTAAAGTAACCTACTATGCCTGTGTGAGAATCCATATGTAATTTTAGCTGTAGTGATATTTGTAGTAGGGATGACAAGCAGGCCTGCTTTGCATCCCAGCTGTCCGGCTAGCTTAACCCCAGAAATAACCACACAAAAATTGTATTAATTAAATTACTTCCTGGTCCATTATATCTAGGCTCTTCTTGTCCAACTCTCACATCGTGATCTAACCCATTTCTAATAATCTGTGTAGCACCACAAGGTTGTGGCTTACCGGGAAAGATTCTAACCAGCTTCAGTCTCAGACAGCATCTTCATGGCGTCTGCCTGTCTCTGCTTTCTTCTTTCCAGAATTCCCTTCTGTCTACTCCTACTATCTAAGTGCTGCCCTATCAAAAGGCCAAGGCAGTTTCTTTATTCAAGAAATGAAAGTAACACATAGACAGAAGAATCTCCTACATCAGATATTATTTGGAGCATAGATGTTTAGAATTGCAATACTCTTAGTAAGACTTCTAACAGTGAGAACAGGGCCTCTCACTGGAGTTTAGCTGGCTTTTGATAACTCATTCCCCTTGCTGGATTTCCTGCTTCCACTTAGAAATAAAGGGAGGAGCTCAGTCCTGTCTCAACTTGATGTGCCATGATTTGTACAAGCCCATGCAAGGCCTATTCATTTCCGAGTGAAGATGGAGGAGGGGTGGATGGGGAAGGGTTAGATGGGAAAAGGGAGGGGACAGAAGAAGGAGAGGAGGGAGCAGAAACTGGTTGGTATGTAAAGTAAACAAAAAAGTTATTTAAATAAAAAATAAAATATTCAAATAAAAAAAAAGAATTTCAATACTCTCTTGGTGGATTTTTCCACTGATGAGTGCTGCCCTATCTATTCAGATTAGTTTTGATTTGAAGTCTATTTTGTCAGAATGTGAGATTACTACACTTGTTTCTTATTAGATCTGTTTGGTTGGAATATCTTCATCCATCCCTTTACCCTAAGGTGATGCCTATATTTGCTATAAAGAGAAGTGTCTTGAATGCAGCAGAAGGAAGGATCCTCGATTTGAATCCAGTCTGTTAGTCTGTATCTTTTTGTTAGAGGGTAGAGACCACTGATGATAAGAGTTATCAATGAGTTATTCCTGTTGGTTTGTTGCTGCAATGTTGTTGTTTTTTTTTAGTTTTGTTGTTGTTTTTCTTTTCTGTCTGTCTTTCTTTCCTTCTCTCTCTCTTGATTGTATAATCTTAGAGGAATTATTCTTGTATTTGGGGGTGGGGGTGATTAACATCCTTCAGTCTTCCACTTGAAGTTTTCTTTCTACCACCTTCTGTAGAGCTGGGTTTGTAGATACATAATGCTTAAGTTTGATTTTATTGTGGAACGCCATTTATTTGTTTGGCTCTGTTTGTTTCTATCTTTCTATTGTAATCGGAAGTATAACAATGCACAATAGTCTGGCTATCATCTGTAGCCTTGTACAGTTTGTAGATTATCTGTTCACATACTTCTGCCTATAGACTCCATTGAAAAATCAAGAGTTATTCTAATGAGTTTTCATTTATGTTACTTGATCTTTTTCCCTTGCAGCTTTCAATATATATTTAGCTCAATGCATTTAGTGGTTTGATTTTTATTTGTATAGGGGAATATTTTTCTGGTCCCATCTATTTGGTTTTCTGTATGTTCCTTGAACATTAATAGGCACCTCCTTTTTTAGATTAGGGAAATTTTCTTCTATAATTTGCTGAAAGTATTTCCTGTGTCTTTGAATTCACCCCCTTTCTGAACTCCTATTATTCATAAATTTGCTTATAAGGCCTCAGATTTCCTGAATGTTTTGTGCCTGTATTTTGGGGGATTTGTTATTAATATACTTTTAGATTGAACATTTTCATTGAGGTAACCATTTATTCACTCTTGCCTGAGATTATCTCTTCTTCTGTCTATTTTATTTGGTTTGTGAGACTTGACTCTGAGGTTCCTGCTCAAATTCTTAAAGTATTCATTTCCATTTTATCTCAGTTTGGATTTTCTTTGGTTATTCTATTTGCACTTTAATGTCTTGAACAGTTTCATTATTTCATTCCACTATTTGTATTTTCACAGATTTTATTAATGAATTTATTCTTATTCCATTTAAGGACTATATATATATATATATATATATATATATATATATATATATATATATATATATTCAGAATTGCCATTTTGTGGTCCTTGTCTTTTGCCCCATCTATATTACATTGTTCAGGACGTAATTTAATGGACGTCTATCCTGGATTTTTATTAACTGTGCTTATATGCTGTTATTTAGGCATTTAGGTTTGAAATTATTATAATTCTAGGTATTTATATCTGGCCTTGTCTTTGCTGGGTGGGTGTTTCATTTATTCTTTTTCTGTTACTCTTCTGGATCTTTGGAGAGTGTTGTGACTATGAATTCTTTACAAGAAGTGCTTCTGAGACCCTGCCAGGTAGGAACCCTATGAGTGAAGAACATGTTTCTAGATAGTGGGAACTAACAAAAAGGGATGAGGATGGAATAAAAGGGGATTGCTGAGAGGGTCCACAGGAGGACAAAAACATATGTTAAACATGATGATCTGCATAGTCTCTGGGAGTGGGAGTAAAAAGGGAGAAGTGGCAGAATCTAGTGATCTGCTATAAAGTGGGAGGATAAGACAGGAGAATTTGAGTTGAAGGACATAAGGGAGGGTAAAGATGGATTACCTAATTCCCTAGCCTGTGTGTATAATATACATTTTAAAATATGACTAAAGTGACTAAGATTCTGTGACATTACACTTAATATTGCAATCCACATTCAGTAATAAGCTAACAGAAAAATAATTAAGAATCAAATTTAAAACCATGCCAGTTATTGGTTTACATTCTCACTCTGTAGTCTATTTGTCTGTGCTTATTTATTTCATGGTCCTAGAAAGCTACTACTGCTTAGTTTTAATTCTCACCAGAGTTTTAGTTGTAGTGAGTAGAAGGCTAGGATATAGTCATTATACATTATAGCAAAACTGGAATGCCCTTTGTCAGTCTGTATTGTACTTTTGATATTGATTTCATATCAAGAAATCTCAGGAGAAAGTAATTACATCCACTTTTATGGTTTTAAATCTTTTGTTTGAGTAGATTATTATAAAATCTGAATGTAATGACAGCTTCATTATTTCATTTTTTTTTAGTCTTGTAACTTCCAGGTTTACAACCCGTGGACAGATTTCCCCTTCTTCAACGCTGACTAGGGTTGAATTTAATAGTACTACTCATTACCTCTAGTTAGATTCAATCATTTAAAGCTATTCATAAACATAACACTCTCTGGATCTCTTGTTTGGATACTAAATGTCCTCCATAATGTTCTCTGTTTGGATACTTGGCTCTCTACCAGTTAAAATATCTTGAAAACTAGTAGAATCTAGGGGAGATGAAGCCCAGATGGAAGAATACGGCCAATTGGGAATAGGTCCTTGAAGCTTATATCCAGGTCCCACTTCTGGCTGGAGCTCTCAGCCACTGGTGCTGAGACAAAATATCCTGTAGCCAGCAAGTCTTCTATGCCTTGATGAACTGTATCACCTTAATTGTATACCCAAATAAAATTTTCCTCCTTTAAAATGCATCTGTCACTTCACAATACTATGAAGCTAAAGGAACTAAATTTTGCAAATATTTTTTGTCCATTAGTGGTTGGAACTGTTTTTATGGGACACATGCACATGTATTTTTGTCAGGAAGAATTCACATGAAAGAGTATTGACAAGCTGTGGGTTTTTATTGCGTTATGAAATCTTTCTGTGCAATTGTTGGTTCATCTATTAAAATTGGACTGATGATGACAACCACATGGCATGCTGAAAAGAGTCCGCAAAACAATGTTTTAAAGGCATTGCATTGTAACATATAAAATTGTAATAAATAGGACTAATTGCAGGACTATAGCAACAGAAATTATTAGTGTAAATTTATGCAGTCCTACAGATGAGAATAATAATATAAAGATGATTAGACAATCCCTAGAGACAAGGCAGGGAGAATACCATTTCAAAAGGAGGCAAGTTATAGCTCATAAAAAGTTTGCCTTTTTAAGCACGTAGAATATACTACCTGGCCAGTGAACCTCAGCATTGGGTCAAATTCTACTTGAAGGCTTCATGGTTTTACAAAGGTGGTTTTATTGTAACATAGTTATGTTCATTTGGTTATGCATTGTCTTTGTTTATTTCTTTATTTCCTGTCTATAACCAGATACATGACAGGAAGAAACTTGGGCTCTGGTTCAGAAAATTCATTCCATCATGGCAGGAAAAGGTATGGAAGGGATATGAAACAGCTGATCAGCTTTCATCCTCACTCAAGAAGCAGAGATAAATAGAGGTGTGTTGATGCTCTGTTCACTTACTCATTTTCTTTCCATTTTCTTCAGCCAAGGACTTCAGCCTATTTGGTAGTACTGCCTACATTCAGGTAAGGTATTCTGTCCTCAGGTAAACTTCTCTGAGAAACATGAGTGGTATTCCCCCTTGAATGCTGTGAATACCACTTTTAATAAAGAAGCTGTTTTGGGCATGTGCAAGGCAGAATAGAGGTAGGCAGGGAAAACTAAACTTAATGCTGGGAGAAATAAGTTAGATTCAGGGAGAAGTCATGTAGCGCCACCAGGGAGAGAAACCATGGAACTGCCAGAGGAGAAAGACGCAATCCACCAGCTGGCACCAAGTCTCATGGTAAAATATAAAATAATAGAAATGGGTTAATTTATTATTTAAGAACTTGCTAGGAATATGCTATAATGATTGACCAAGCACTGATTTAATTAATACAGTTTCTGTGTGGTTATTTCAACTCTGGGCAACTGGAAAACAAACAAGCAACCTCCTACAACAGAAACATACTTAACAGTTATGACCAGAGAAGTTTCTCTTGTACTAGTTGACTCCAAACCCCGTGTTGCTGACAATGACTACTAGCCATCACATTGCTATAGGTGCTTTTGTACTTTGATAGTATCCATATAATTCCAATGAATACAAAGAATGCCTACTAATTAATTCTTTGCAAATTATCTGTGAATTTTGCACTACCTCAAGACTTATAAGAAAATTTTCTCCATCAATTATTATAGCATTTTAGTCAAGGAAAAGTAATAAGGTGAGAACAGGTCATTAAAAGTAATTACTCAAAATTAATTGAAGCATAATACAAGGGAAAGACGTAGAGGTAGAATATTTGATAAAATCCTGAAATTTGGAACAGAAGGAAGAATTACAACCAGTTTTAGCATTGACAAACATCAAAATAAAAATAAAAAATGCTAGAGAGTAGCTAAGTCGAGTCAAGCATGATTTCTCAGCATGGGTGTTCAGCTCAATGCTTAAGAGCACAGCACAGCTGTCAGTGCCTAACTAGAGTGTCAATTCTTTCTTCATTTGCTCTCAGGACTTCCTCTTCCTCCTCTGCTACCTGTTTTCTCCTTACTAGCAGTTTGTTATTAGGATTTTGACTCCCAAATTCCCAAATGCCTTTCTTATCCTGCCCATTGTCTCTTAACACCTTATCTTCAAAATTTATATCTACTTTTTTTATATTTCCATTTCATGCTATTACATAATATTATGAGCTTCTTAATTTCAAAGAGCCACACTCTGTTGAAATGGTAAAACTATTCTCAGTATCTCTTTTCATATTTTTTCTGTATTTGTAAGTCAGAAAAAAAATGGCAAGAGTTGGACTATAATGATGTTAGGATATTTTATTCTCAAAATATTATTGATGTTTACTTAGATAGCAGACATAATTAATTCATAACACCAGCACCACTTTCCCAAAAAAATCTGTTAGTCTTTCAGATTATTTTCAAGAATTTTGCAATGTTCTTGCCTCGGGATACTTTAAAAGCAATGCTTAAGATGATGATAGAATTGTCATTTGTGAATGGGACGGTGTAGATTTTGATAGAGGAGAAATTTTAAATATTCTGGTATGATCAGAAATGACTTCTCAGAATGAGAGAAACTGACAGTTAAGTTGTAACTAAAGAATGTTTTATGGCCAAATAAAGCAATTACAACATATATCATAACCTATTGCCTCAAAGACTTAATAATAATTCTGAGTATATTGTATTCTACCAATGTATTTCAACTAACTACTATCTATTCCTTTGACCAAATAACTTATGAAATCATTTATTATTTCACATACCCCATATCTATTCTGTAATTTATATGATTATTTCCAAGAACTATCCATGTCAAAGACAATTTAGATGCAATGAATTCATACAGGCCAAAACTGTAGCAAAATAAATACTTGTATTCACACACAAATTCAATCATACATGTATATATCATAATTCCACAATAATTAAAAGTATAATTTACTTAACATTTGCTATTATTGCTATTAATTTATCATCATATAATTTTGTTACCTATAAATGAGAATTAATTCATAAAGTCACAGATGCACATATATACAAATTTTTAAGTGGTACGTAGCTGATAGGTGGCAGAATTAGAAAATTAATACAATATTACTTCTCTATAGAAGTTACTAGGGATATTTAGGTTATGTTATATAGACTGTTTAGGAGATGTAAAAACTTACCACAATAAGAACATATTCAAGGACAATTTTACATAGAGAAATGGATGACATGAGTTGAATTACTATTGTTGGATAAATTTAGGGAACTGACATTTAGAAAAATAGTTAGCTCCATCCATCTTAAACTTATACTCCTTTTTTGAAGAAAAAATATTTCCTGAATTAATCAGTTAACAATAATCACTCTTTTAATGTATCTTAAGGTTGACATATGGGATTATGAATTCTTCAAAGGCATGCTCAGTTCATGCTTTTTAAACCATGGTCGGATTCTCTTAGCCAGCTAAGAAGAAAACTGATCAGGAAGATTTTTTGGGCATGATTCTCATGTGCCTGAGACAGAGGTTAATATTTGGTAACTGAGCCTGTTTCTATTAAGTTGAAATATCCCAGGGTGATTTACATTTGGGTATTTTCCAATCTGAATTCTAGGTGTGCTAAAGTTTTGTCATGGTCTGGTGCCAGCCCAGACCCTAAATTATTTCTCCCAACCAGAGGCATGAAAATAAAGACAAAACTCTCATGGCTTTATGGGGAGGGATATTCTCAGTGATCCCTCATGAAATCCTGAGTTCACATCCTGAAAATTCCTCTGTGTTTTTTTTTCCAAACAGCTTTACATGTCAAAATAAAAACTGAGGGGGAAGATTATTAGCATTCTGTTTTCTAGGTAACCAGGTGAATGTCTCTGGTCACGTCCACACTTTGACCATGCCTTTTTATGTCCATTTTGTCATGTCTCCCTATCTTTCTGCCCTGTGTGCCAGCTCTGTCATGTGGGCTGAATTAACATCTATTTTAGGCATCCTCCAAATTACAAAGAAGGAGCATAATAAAATCCTGATCCGTTGCTAGGGAGGTAACCACCACCTGTGTAGCAGGTGCAAACTATAGCCTTAGATTTTGGTCAACATACCATGTAAAAATATGAGCCTAAAAGGTTTCATCTTCGTTTCTTTGAGGAGTTTCAAAGAAGCAAAGGGATGATAAGAAGATATTTAGAATCAAAATGAATAGAGCCTTCATCCAGTAACTGATATGACCAGATCCAGAGATCTACAACCAATCAATAGGCCAAGCTCAAGTAATCCAAATGCAGAGAGGGAGAAGAAACTATATGAGCAAAGGAGGTCAAGATTATGACAGAGAAATACAAAGACAGCTGAACCAAGCTCATGGAAGCTTGGGAACTCTAAACCAAAAGCTCTAGAATGATATGGGATGTCCTTATGTACATGTGTTGCTTTTATTGGTTTATGAATAAAGCTGTTACAGTCAATGGCTTAATAGTAAAGACAGACATGAAATAGAGAGTAGGTGGAGTCAGTGAGATGCCATGTTGCTGTCAAAGGAGGCAGACGCCATGTAGCAGTTCAAGAAGCAAGATATAAACCACGAACCTCATGCCAAATATAAATTAAGAGTAGTGGGTTAAGATGTGCGAGTTTGTTAGTAAAAAGTCTGAGTTAATAGGCCAAACAGTGTTGTAATTAATATACTTTCTGTGGGATTATTTGAGTCTGGGCAGCCAGGAAACGAATGAGTAATCTCTATTTACAAATAGTGTCCAACATGGTGCTAACACTCATAGCCTGAACCCACTTTGGATCTGGGTCCTTGTATGACTGCTCAGGATTAGGATGAAAATAGCTAAAAGTACACCAGCACTCGGCACTCTCTGTCTGGGCAGGCAGCCAGATCACATCTGGTAGGCATGCACAGGCAGGAGAGCGTGGCAGATTGCAACCACCATATACGGAGATATTTCCAGTGCTGCATGGAAGAATTAGCTTTTACTCATAAAAAATGGTGTTATGTGCTGCATCCTCCTTTCCAGAGTTGAGGTGGTGAACATAGCCCCTATCCTTTTGTCCCAGAGCTGACAGTAAAGGTAAGTCCACCATATTAAAAGACCAAGGAGGGTGGAGCCAGAATCCAGGGTCTCTTTGACCACACTACTTACCATTTTTAAATGCTCCTTGTCAGAAAAGGATTTCAGATATGCAATAGGACAGATTCATATGTAAAAGTCCTCCAAACAAAACACAGTGTGTTAAAAAATGTACCTAGTCTTGGGAAAGTAAAGGAAAAAAGTAAGATAGTTATCAAAAGAAATAAATAGTTCTAAAGAAGAAGACAAAGTCTTCAAAGAGACAGTAAAAATAAGAGTACAGACAGTCATCGATTAAAGGAGTAAAGAAAAACAAGCCATGTAAAGATGGAGTATACACAGAGAGTTTAGATTGTGTACATTATTGTGTTTTTTAAAATTTTTTTGGCTCTAGAAAATATTTGATTCTGGGGTCTGCTAAACTAAACCAACAAATACATTTTAAAAATATTGAGACTTCAAAATTTGAGTCTCAAGATATGTTACTTTGGAAAAAATTGTTTTGTTTTTGTTTCCAAAGAGGATGAGAACTTGTGGATTCCTTCCAGGCTAATGTGGTTTGATGAAAAAAGACAACCCGAAAAGTCTCTGTGAACCCTAAAAATACTTTGTCCCACAACAATCAGGACACAATTTGGAGAATACTACATCCAAATTCCCAAGATTGTTGTTCATAAATGTTTGTTTCATTTAAAGGGAGATATGATGAACAGATGAATACTTTGCATTGATATGGACTTTACTGACAAAAATTTAAAGTTGATTTGTTACAATGTGTATATATATATATATATTTCTGCTTCTGTTTAAGATAATGTGTTTATATATCTCATTTAAAAAGTAATATGTAAGTAAAAATTACAGATTAGTAGTCATTTATAATAGTCAAGATTATAGTCATGTTAGATTTTCTAGATATATAAAGATATATTTCAAATAGATAGGTGTTCTTCAAAACTTTCAAATACATACAGAATATGACACTTAAAATGTTTTAAACTTAGATTTTCTTGACAATGAGACCTGTCTGCTTCTGGAAGCATCAATTACTTCAGAGAGGATTTTGGGCATTGAAGAAACTCATTAAGGAATGTCCTTCAATATAACAAGGATAACCATTTGAATAAGAAACTGCTCTTGCCTTTACTGCTTGATGGTATACTGTATGAACTGGACATGCAGGAACCACAGAATAGTCAATGCAAATTTTTCCAAAAGGTGAGAAAGTACTTCAGGGTTCCTGATTTACAAAAGAAACTGCCAGACATTTTGCAGGACATAGAAGAAAGTAACTGATGAACTTTGCCAGTTCAAGGCAAAACAGTCTTTCAAATTTCCTGCTTTATGTAAATGCCTGCTGGATACTATTGGCCTGTAGGCTGAATATAGATGTCCCAGTGTTCCAGAAGAACTTTTGGTGGCTGTTTGGTAGAAGATAGATGTCTCGGTGAATTCTAGAGTTTTGGAAGCTGCTTACAATGTACTTCCTGTTTACATGGGTATTATTAAATCCCTGTGGGATCTTTGATGGAGTTGAAGACAAATAGTTATAGTTTTTCTTAGTTACCATAAAGATAAAGTAGATATAAATATTGTAATTGTAAGTATTGTTTGATACCTGTTTTGTTAAAGTTAAAACCTTCCCTTTTCATTAGACAGAGAAGGGGAAATGATGTGGGATCTCTTTCTGTATATGTGCTGCTTTTATTGGTTGATGAATAAAGCTGTTTAGACCAATGACTTAGCCGAATAAATCCAGACAGGAACTAGAGAGAGTGGGCAGAGTCAGGTAAATTCCATGTAGCTCGCAAAGGAGACAGACACTATATAGAAGCTCAAGAAGCAAAAGGTAATAAAACACAAGCCTCGTGGTACAATATAAATGAATAGAAATGAGTTGATTTAGTATGTAAAAATAAGTTAGTAACAAACCTGAGTTAATAGGCCAAAAATTGTTGTAATTAATATACTTTCTGCATGAGTTTTCTTCACATCTGAGCAGCCAGGAATTGAACTAGTAGTCTCTGTTTACAATGGAACCTACATCGGAACAAACTAGACCCTCCATATGTGAGGGACAGTGGTAAAGCTTAGACTATCTATGAGGCCCCTAGCAGTAGGACCAGGATCTATACCTGGTGCACTAGCCAGCTTATTGGAGTCCATTCACTATGATGGAATACCATGCTCAGACTTAAGAAGGACTTTGTCCTGCTCCAACTTATTGTGCCAGACTTTGTTAACTTCCCATGGGACATATTACACATTGGGCAGAAAGGATGGGGAGTGGACTGGGTAGAGGTGGGTGGCAGGAGGAGGGGTTGGGGGAGAGCTGTGAATAGAATCTAAAATAAAACTTAAAAAATAAATTTAAAAAGGAATGAAACTAAATTGAAGTCTTAGGTGGTGTTGGCATTTTTATTTGTTAAGAGAAGCTCCAGCTAATGAAGTGCAGTGTTGTGGCAATAATGTCTATAGTTGTTATCACTCCTAGAGCCCTGTGAAGTCCCCTATATTTGACAGTCCTTTTAATAGAGTGAGTTATGCACCTCCAACTCTAATGTATATACAAATCACCTGGGATTTGATATAAATCCCATTCTGTTTGAGAAACTCTGAGAGTCTACATTTCTAAACAATGTCATGTGATACCCATATTATTGGATAACAAAGTTAACTTTTTTACAGAGGTGGAAATATTGGAATTACCAGTAATAAATGTGAACTGAGCCTGCTTTTGTATCTTGGCATATAAAATATATAAAGGAAAAAATATAGAAACTTGCAAAATGTCATGAGTGAATAACATAAAAAAAGTTCCCCAAAAAAAGAATATATAGCTAAGTATGAAGATTCAATGAGAAAATATTCTATATTCTTCCTAATACTACCCTCCTAACTATACTCAGGGCCAGTTTTCTCTAAGTCTTTATCAAGCCACTAGTTCAAATATAAGATGAGGGAGGGGGACTTGATCGGGGGAGGGGGAGGGAAATGGGAGGCAGTTGCGGGGAGGAGGCAGAAATCCTTAATAAATAAATAAATTAAAAAAACATTGGAAAGAGAATAAAATATAATCTTTAAAATATGTAAGAATCAATTTTCTATAAGTTCAGCTTAGAATTTCTCAGAGTCTGCCTCACTACGAGGACCTTGGTGATGACTACTTCAGTAGGGTGGGTAAATTTACCATTTATCACTGGCTAGTTATGGATATGCTACCTGCTTTCTCTGACCACCTGTAAGCTGTCCTCTGATGATTACACATCTGGACTCACATTAGTAATTTTGAAATGTTTTCTGATGTATTTATTTTCCGCTTTTAAAATCCCTCCACTTTGTTCTATCTCTCCCCATCTCCAAAATTTATTTAATAACCTTCAAAGGTACTGAATTCAATGATAAAAGTAAGGTAAAAAGATATCCTTCTGGCAGTAAGAGGCTTGATATAAACAGAATTATTTTAATAGTAGCTAGTCATGTCAGAGGTGTCCTCAGATAGTGACTGGGTGAGAAAGGCATTTGATCTTCAGTCCTGCTTTGAATTGATGTTTCTATGTGTCATGGAAATAAAAATGTGATGATCCCACCATCTTTCTGAAATTACTGAAATGCTGTTAAAATAATTAGTCATAAAGGAACATGTGTTCTGTAATATTTGATGGACCAAAAAGAAATGTATAAATAGTACATTATTTTTGAAAGATAAACTCACTTTATATAAGCTAAACAGAAAGATTAAAGTAATACAATGATAGTACTGCTAGGTCCACTATAGGAAATGTATATTGCAGGGGATATCAAAGGATGTGTCTCATTTTAGTGTGGATGACAGAGCTCCAATTCATGGTCTGATTTAGAAGGAGGCAGGGACAAGAGAAACCTACTGGAGGTACCAGTAAAGAGATCACTTGACAAAATGTAATATGTATAAAGATGCACTGAACATTTTGATTTGGGACAGTTTTATTCATGCACTTGTCCTCCTTCTACCACTGTGTAATATTTAACTATTGTAGGTGAAGTCAGTGTAGCTGATATGACATTTGCTCACTATTTTTGAGTGTCCTACCTACAGTATTACTACAATGTGGCAAGAGAAACTATTCTACCATTTCTCTTACAGGAAACTGTGTCCACAGAAGTCTTTAAATTAGGCTTACACAGCCTTTTGTTACAGTTGATGTTTATGTTGAAAAAATATGAATGCAGAAGAATTTAGAATAATAGATATCACATACAATGTTGAATTTTCTTGTGGTTATACTGAGGGTAGTCTTCAGATATAATAACCAAGTCCTACAAAATAATGATGGAATGAGAATATGTGGACTAGTTTGGATTATTTTCATCATTTTGAAAATATAACGATTCATATTTCTTGTCTTTTTTGAGTCTTTATGTGTATCTAGAAGAGTTTGTGGGCAAAGGGGGTATAGACTCTTTTGTTACTATTTAAATTCTAAAATTACATAATTACTTGAGTTTATTCACCAGAATAGATTGTGCTAGTCACATAATAGCACTTTTAATTTCCTTCCTCATTCTCTTTGCCCAGCTGAGGAATGCTAAGACAGAAAACATGGAAAACTTATTACAGAGAAGTTTTCATTAATATTTTTAATAGCACCTGTTTGTTTTTTCCTTGAAAAATAATTTGAGAAAAAAATTCTTTTCTGAATGGCCCATATATTTGATCTATGGAAAAGTAAACATGATCATTCTTGTACCCAGTGATGCTGAGTTTAAAGAATATTAGAATTACTTGAATTCTAGCTTCACCAGCCTTAAGAATCAGAATAATCACTAAAATCACCCTGCTAAAATCTAAAGTATAGTTTTTTAATATAATTACAACAAATAAAAAAATAGATTGCATAGTTTTCCTGAGCATTGAGTGAAGTATTTGTTCTCAAATTTGTACTATATGGAAGATGGTAACCCTTCAATTACTACTTAAGTCACTTTTTGATAGTTAAATTTAAAGAAAACACACAGAATCCTTATGAGAATGACATAACCAACTATCAGGTTTTCATAAGGAAACAGTCTTTAAAAGGCTAAATAATTTAGCACCACTCACCAACAGATAAGTTAGACCTTCAATGTCCCTTAAATGGGTCATGGGTCAAAGGTTTGGTGTCCAGGATAATAAATAGGGATAGGAATAGAGGTATCAAAAATAATAAGTGTTTGGGTGACTTTGGTGTAGAACTTAGTGCTTTTTTTTGCATTTCTTTTTTTCTTAGACATGAGCTAAATGGTTTTCTCTATCAACTGTTCACTCAAGCATGCAACACCTCCATACATGTCCACCATAATCAATCTTAGAGAATATTGCCTGTGACCTCAAAATATCTGACATAAAAATCAACATTTTTATAAGATAATTGCCTCAGATACTTTGTTAGAATGATGGGAAATGAACCACAGAAATTTAAGAAAAATCACAACTGTCTCTCGACCCTTCACCATCAGCAAATAGCCCTTCCTTTGCAACAACGTAGTTGGATTCTTTCATGTCCAATTATATTCTTGTTATAGGATTGTCTTTTGTTATAGGGTAGTAATATTCTATTGTATATTTGTTATTGAATGTAACCTAGTCCCTATGTCCTTGTGATAGAACCTAATGTATGTCAATCAATTGTTAGGAGTTGTAGATTTTTCGATAAGATTTGAAAGTCGGTTATTTCATATTTACTACGCGAGGCTTTAAAAAGTTGCCTACATTCTTTTCTATAAAGGAAATGTAACAAAATTATCTACTTACTGAATGATCAGTATCTTTGGATACTTTAGAGACACTTTTGAGCATAGTGACAATGCTAAAATGTCTTCCTCAATTTACAGTCTCTACTAACATTGGAAATCAGTATGATTTCCACAGAATTGTTGGCTATCACTCTAATAAGATGTTTTGGGTATAATAATACCTAGAAAAAGAATCATATAAAAGACATGAATGAGTTAACAGTGTCAATACACGGTTTTTGTATGTAGTATTCCTCAAACTAGATTGCATAAGCAACAAGAAATACCTCTCTACCTTCCACTAACAGAAAAAAAAACAGTAGCCTGGGCATTCAAGAAAAGCTTTGAGCCTTTTCCTCTGCTGCCGCCAAGGTGCTCGGTTCTTGGCTCTTCCGAGGAAGCTAAGGCCGCGTTGGGGTGAGGCCCTCACTTCATCAGGCGACTAGCACCGTGCTGGCAGTCCGCAACATGGCCTCCGTCTCTGAGCTTGCCTGCATCTACTCCGACCTCATCCTCCACGACAACGACGTGAAGGTCACGGAGGATAAGATCAATGCCCTCATTAAAGCAGCTGGTGTCAATGTTGAACCTTTCTGGCCTGGCTTGTTTGCAAAGGCCCTGGCCAATGTCAACATTGGGAGCCTCATCTGCAATGTAGGGGCTGGTGGGCCTGCTCCAGCAGCCAGAGCCGCACCAGCAGGCGGTCCTGCCCCCTCCACCGCTGCTACCCCAGCTGAGGAGAAGAAAGTGGAAGGAAGAATCCGAGGAGTCTGATGACAACATGGGCTTTGATCTTTTTGACTGTGCTCTTTGATAACATGGCTAATAAAAGGATGAATCTGTAAAAAAAAAAAAAAAAAAAAAGCTTTGAGGCTGGAAATAAGGGGTGAGAACTCAAGGGATTGTGGGTTTTTCTCAGCACAAGTTATTTCTTTGTCTGAATCCAAAAGCAAGGTAGGGAGAACCACATAATTCAAGATGAAACACTAGAAAGAAAAAATGCAATGAAACTTTATTCTAGGGCAGTGTTTGATTTGGCAACTACTAACTGTAAGCCCCAGTCTCTGGCCTCTTTGGAGGCCCTGTCCCTGTGCTCACCAAGCGTTGACCCCTCTCCAGAAGAGGGTAAAGCACAAGCCCACCAAAATCTTGACCACTCCCCTGTCTATTTAAACTGTTTCCCTGGAAAGTTCCCATGTGGTCTCTTTCCTCTTCCCTCTCCCTCTGGTGGTCACCCTAGCAACCTCCCTGTTCCCCCTTGGGGCCACCCAAGAGCACAGGAATCCCATTAAACCTAGATATTTTTTTTAATTTTGCTTGTTGTGAAATGGCTCAGGTACTCCTAGACCAAATAATTCCTCGGTTTGGTGTCCCACAAACCAAACAGACAATGGACTCATCAAACAACAACTAACCAAGCTCTCCATTGAACTCAGGTTATCTTGGCCCTCCCTTCTCCCCATTGCTCTTACTTGCCTCAGGGCCAGCCCATGTTCCATCCTGAGCCCTCTTGAGCTACTTTATGGCAGGCCCTTTCTCCTTAACCATCACCTCCCAGTCCAAACTCCTCCACTGGAGGGGTACCTACCCTTCCTTTCCCTTTTAAGATCCTTACTCCATTCACACACTGACAGTTGTCTCCCTGCCCCCACACCGGTGGACCCTAATGCCACTAAACCTGCCCCACTGGCCCCAGGGGACAGAGTACTCCTCAAACAACTAACCCTTAGGTCTCTTGAACCTCGATGGATAGGACCTCATGCAGTAATCCATACCACCCCCTTGGCTGCCAAGTTCCTGGGACATCAATCTTGGGTCCAGTCTCAAGCAGGCACCTACTCAGGACACTTGGTCTGTCCAGCAGACAGGACCTTCACCTTCCAGTTTTCCAGGATGCCACAATGAAGAGGCTACATGCTCCTCATTCTGGCACATTCATCTTTAGTAATAACAATATTTTTTCCTAGACACCTGCCTTCTCACCTCCTCCAAGGAACAGATGCCTGACGTCTCTGGGATGGCAGTACATGGGATGACTTTCCAGTCACACCTCTCGTTGAACATGGACCCACCAACACCTAGCTCTTCCCTTCCCCACGTCGTCCTGTGCCCATAGGAAATAACCAGACTTGAGCCAATGCCCCTTTTTCCTAACAGAACCTAAATGTTAGTCAAAATATCGCCTCAGCTTCTTGTTACCTCTTATACAAACAGTCTGGAATGTAAGCACCAGTCTCTGGCCTTCATCATTGGAGGCCCTGTGCCTGTGCCCACCAAGCCTTGACCTCTTCCTGGAGGAAGGTCAAGACAGCCTGCCAAAATCTTGATCACTCCTCAGTCTATTTAAACTGCTTCCCCGGAAAGTTCCCACATGGTCTCCCCCCCACCCCCTCCCCACCAGCGGTGGTCACCTTAGCAGCCTCCCAGTTCCCCCTTGGGGATACCTGAGAGTGCAGGAATCCCATTAAACCTGGATATTTCTTAATTTGGCTTGACTGGAATTTTTGCATTGGCAGAGAGCTAGCATTAGGAAAAATTCCTAAAACCAACATATTCAAATTCTCTAGAATTTGGATGTCTGTCATTTGCTGCTCAGAAATATAAAGAAGGTCATTTTGTACTGTCAGTTGATACCAATATAAAGTTTTGTATATGGTAACACTAGTGTCAGTGATTGTTTATTGAGCAAACCTTTAGATATTGGGACTTGAAAAATTACCACTCCAAAAAAATCCATCTCAACGCCAAATCATCAAAAGATGAAATATAGAGGTCTCTGATGATCTACTCTATTGAAAATACTATAACAATGCCAAGTTCTTAATGGCAGTTAGCATTGTTCCAAATAAAAAAATATTAGCAATAAAGTACACAGTACAGGTCTTAATGGGGTGCAAGTTCCATAATTTATAAACTCAGAAACTAAGAAAAAAACTTGTATTTTCTACACATTTAAAATGGAAATTACAAAGTTATGTGTTCTAGATAACCAATTTGAAAGGATAAAATGAGAAAAGGTGCATTAAATGTTCAAAATTATTATTGTCATTAATATTATGTGAGGAGGAGTAAGGAATTATTAGGCAGGAAAATTGTAGGCATCACACAAACATTCAGAGCTGCATGATTTCTGAGACTTGTTTGGCAAAGTACAGGCTCTTCTCGTGGAAAGACTAGAAGGTCATCACAGGTAAAATGGGTAAGTGGTGCCATTCCTTCTCTTTAAAAAAATCAATGTGTTCTGAGAATAATACTAATCTGTCAAAGAATCATGAGCCTTCATCCTCTTCAGTTGTACAATATGAGAAATTGCATGGATCTGAAGCAGAACATCAAAAGAAGAAAGTTAATGTCCCTTGCCTAGCAAAGACCCAGTCTGAAACATTTGTTAAAACATAATAACCCTTCCAATGCTCTAAATAATCAGGGGGGTTCTTTTATCCATGGAAATAAAATTCTTTGTAATTTGAAAAATGCAATGTTTTATTGAGAGGAAGTTTCATAACTTCAGCAAGACTGGTTATTAAAGCTATATATAGTGATTTTGAATTGGTCCAAATAACATTTCCAACAGCCTTCATTTGTGAAATCTAATCTGCAGAAATAAGAATACTGGCATATCAGAATTTATATAGAGATACATACTTCAGCATTTATGTGGCTATAAAAATAAACTGAGATTATTGCTAGAAAGTGGAAAAAGTGCTGATAATAATGGATAATGCAAAATAGTATGCATATTTAAAAGTAATTTTAGATAAACACATATTTGGAACAAAGTAGACAGAGGTTAGAAATGAGGGAAAGTAAGGAGAGCATTGCCCTCCATTCCTGTGCTTGGCCAACTATAAAACCTGTTTCAGGAAATCATCAAAACCATAAACACTTTCTCTATAGTTTATGAGAAATGGGTGGTGGATTATCTAGATCTGTCAGCATGATTTAAAACTGTGGCATGTATTTGATTTCTCTTCCATGGAGTCCTGACTACCAGATGAGAAAAAAAAACAAAAACAAAAACGTAGCTTTCCTGAAACTTGTGAAACATCTTAATTTCTTCAATGTCAGCTTACTTTTTAAGTTTTATAAGATGCCTAGCTGTAAATCAGTGTTCTTTTGGCTAGAAATAGGCCCCGTTTAAGAATATGAAAAAATATTGAAAACACCCACATTGTTCAGACATAAACTGTGCACTGAAATCTCCCCAGAATAAGGCCAATAGCAAAACAAAAGCAAGATGTGTACAAGTCTTAGTACTGCTTCTGAGCAAGTTATTGTGGAATTCATCTCAGACTCAACTGTTCAGAAAACTAAGTCAATACAATTAACTTTGAGTGAGTTTGATTTTGGTTCCTGACATTGCAAAAAATAAAGGCGAGAAATGGCCAAAGACTTGCTTTGCTATAGATTTAAAAGCCAGAAGTGGAAACTTTACCAATTAAATGGTATTCGTGTTTCTCTATTAAAATAATATGAAATTCTTTCTGAAGGGAGCTGAAGATGATGTAGTTGGCTAGTTGAGAGAAGATCACTGCAGAAGAAGAGACTAAAGCAGTGTAAGAACCAGAGACAGTAGATGACTACAAGGGAACTCTGTTTTCTGAATACAGCAGGGCAGCTGTATGAACTCACAGTGCTAATCACAGCATGCTTAAGACCTGTACAAGTTCAAGCCAAACCAAAACATAGCAAGCAGAGGGGGGTAGGGTATGAAGTCCCAGCTCTAGCCAGAGGCATTGGCAGTTCTCAGGTGCTAGGCCTGGAAGGGTCAGTTTTTTCTCAGAGTGTAACTTTTGATAAGTAGACCATACTCTATAAATCCAAAGTTTGTTGGTTAGCACAAATGGATATGAAATGTCCTTCCGTTTGCTGTGAATATGTTTTATTAGCATTGTTTAGCAAAGAAGCTGATTTGGCCTGTGGCAGGACAGACCGTAGCCAGGTGGAAAATCCAAATAAAGAAGGCAGAGTCTAGGAGATACCAACAGTCACCAGAGAAGTAAGATGTGAGGTAGCAAACCACGAGACTCACGGTAAAATATAGAATAATAGACATGGGTTAAAATCATAAGATCTAGTTAATAATAAGCCTGACTAATGGACCACACAGTATGTAATTAATATTAAGCCTCTGAGTGGTTATTCCAAAAGTTACTGCAGGATTAGGCAGGAAGAGAGAACTCCAACTACACAAATTGGGCTTGATGAGTTTGCACAGAAAGAAAGAAAGAAAGAAAGAAAGAAAGAAAGAAAGAAAGAAAGAAAGAAAGAAAGAAGGAAGGAAGGAAGGAAGGAAGGAAGGAAGGAAGGAAGGAAAGAAAGAAAGAAAGAAAGAAAGAAAGAAAGAAAGAAAGAAAGAAAGAAAGAAAGGAGAAAAGAAAACAAAAAAGACATGGAGTGGGAGAGGACCCACGTTGGAGTCCTAACACCACATGTTGCTTATATCACTCTACAGCTTCAGTCTTAAGAGGAATCTGATGTCTCTTTCTAGCCTTGATGGCCACTACATACACATGGGGTATAGACCTAAATGTAGGGAAATACCCACACAAATAAAATAAAATAACATTATTTAAAAAGAACACAAAACTGAGTGGTTAAAAACATGTGTGGATCTTGGGAGAGTTTAAAGTGTAAATATTATCAAAATAAATTGTACACAATTTTCAAGGGACTCATAAAATGCTGTTTCTAAAGAGAATTTGAAGATGGAAGAGTAAGATGGGGAGGGGTGGATCTTGGAGGAACTAAGGAAAGAATGGGATAATGAAGATGATCACTACACATACAAGGATATGCTCAAAGAAATAATGACTTTATTAATAATTTTCTTATTAATTAATAATTTTACTGTACCAGTAAAATGCAAAAATCTAAAAAAAATTTTTGTACTTTTTAACTTAAATTTTCTGCATTCCCCCTTACAAGCATGTTTTATAAAATTTTTAGCATCACATCATCAGGTGTGAAAATTGAGCCTCAAGAGATTTAGTAAGTCTGCCCAAATCACATGTCTGTGAGGGGTTGGCCCAACATGTTAATATTTATCTTTTTTTCTGTACTGCTATATGAATTAAACTTCTTTTTTTAACACTCTGACTGAGGATTGTGTATAAAATAACATCTGTTGCTGCACATTGGAAATTTGGAGAGTATGATCAACATGTGACGTCTGGGTAGGGAATTTATTACTGAACTTAAATTTTCTGATAAAACTTTGGTAAGCAAAACTTTAGTAATACCAGCAGATGTTTGTTGACCTTGCCCAGCACTCATCAACACTTTCTTCCTGAGCTGTTATGTTCCTATGGGATTTTGTTATCTAACTTCTCTGACTTCTTTGTTTCTATCTTCTTAAAAGTGTCTTTTCTCTCCTGTTCCCATTTGTCCTTCTGTTACTGTGAACTCTGTATTACTCCCTGCTAACTATACCTTTAACATTCCCTGTCCCACCACTATGAGGAGTGTATTGCCGTAGGCTATGTATTGTGCCCTAGAAAGTCATGTCTATGTTCTAATCCTAAATTCCTTTGCATGTGAACTTGTTTGGAAATAAAGTTCCTGAACATATAATTATACTAAGCATTGGAAGTTTATATCATCTTGACTTTAGAGTGGATTCCATACCCAGTGACTCATGTCTTTTCAAGAAGAGGTCAAGAAGAAATAGGAAAAAGCAATATGAATACAGAATAGGGTGCCTATAAAGCACAATATCTAAATATCTAAATTACCATAAGCTAGGGAGCACGGGGTACCTTCTGGTACTGAATCTTCAGTCAGAGCCAACTCTTTTGAAGTCCTGGTTTTACGTTAACAGTATCTGTAGAAATTTGGTATAGCATCCATGGGAAGTAATACCAGTATTACCCATATTTAGATTTATGGCCACTTCATTGACTACAATGTGGATATCCCTTTATACATAGATCTCAGTTTATGCTATGTTTACTACTTAACATTTTCATTTTGTTTATATCTAATATATGTGTGTGTGTGAATGTGTATGTTATGGCATATGTGCAGTAGTCAGAGAATAACTTAAAGGAATTCGTTCTCACCTTCCACTGTGTACTGTTGATCTGTCAGGTTTTAACGCTTGACAGAATTGTCTTTATCCACTGATCTACATCATCTGCCCCAAACTAACATTACATCTGATATCCCCAAACTTGTATTCTCTCCTATGTTGGAAAATGATAGCATGATAGTTAGCCAGAACAAGCTTTCCTACTTAACTAATAGCTCTTTAGGCTAAAACTTCATTCATTAGAAAGAGATGAATATTAGTTAAATTTATCTGTAATGCTGATCTGTATTCCTAGCTCTAACTCAGTTAGCTCTATTTCTTACTGAAATCTACTGGTATAAAAGCACAATTGTGCTCCTACCCATAAGAAGAAACTATAAAGATTCTCCCCATCCTAAACTGGGATCTCTCAGCACTGATCTCAGCTCCATCTGGGAATCTTCCGTAGATAAGTCTGAGTAACCCAGAAACTTCAAAGGCAGCCTGTAGTGTTCACTCTTGCTGGTGATTTACACAATGCAAACAATAGATCCCTACTCCCACTTACATTTAGCACTCCTAAATATGTTAACAGAACTCCACCTGCCCACCACCTCTTTAGCACATATTCTTGTCATTTTGTCCTTGAAGATCATAAATGCTTTTTACCTCAACAAATAACAAATACTTCCCTATTTCCCACTTTAAAAGTAAAAACAAGATTTGACAAAAGTTTCAATATTGCTGCCCTTCATCTCCAATTTTGTCTCTTCAAATAACTTGATTGAGTACCTGACATTCTTATTAAAACCAAAACTATAACCTTTAATCTCTGAGAACTTTGCTCAGTGTCTAGATTCAAGAATATTTCTCTTCTCTACTCAAATGTATCACTCACCAATATCAATTACAGAGAATTTAGATGATTTGTTTGTGTCTAGAATGTTATTTTCTTTGCCCCTTCTGGACTAAAAATATCTACCATATTCTACATTTGCCATAAAAGTTTTTTTTTTCTCCCTCTCTGGCCCCATCTCTTTTTTTTCTCACATTTGGAGTATGTGGATATATTGGGGAGCAGGGGAGGGAGTTCTCTAGTGGTGGAGATTAAATCAAGGCCTTTGTACATACAAGGAAAAAATTTAATACTGAGTTACACCCTAGCCTCCAAATGATACATTCTTATTGGAAATATTTTTCAAACTCCTAGACAAAGTTAGGCTACTCATTTTGTGTTGTCCTATTACTATTTCTCTTAAAATTTAAAAGCCTTTGTGGAAATCTATATTTTTTGTAGAGTAATTATATAGTATCTGCTTGGTTGTCCAGGTACTGAGGTGCTTTGTCTTTGTTTCATGTTCACTTCACTGTGTGGTCAGCCATGAAGTCTCTCAAAACACGATAAAAGATTGTTAAGTAAATGCTGCTGAATCAATGTGCAAAACACACTTTCTTTGTTTTTTGCAGCCAAGCACGCATTGATCATTATCTTGAAAGTCACAAAGTTTTGATCTATAGGGATTCTTGAAAACTAACTTTTATTTCAAACTGGTAATTGAAAACTTGATTCAGATATGCTATTGCGGCGGTAGGTAGCAGAATGAGGTAAATCTTGGAAGTATCAGTTGTTTTCCAGCTACAATCTGCTTCTTGTAATGAGTGGGCATAGGGAAGCTAATGTTCTTCATGGGATACTACTAATTTACAGAAATGTTGAAGTCATGATCCCCTGTATAATTTTAATGGAGAGATATGCGACATAAACTATTATTCAAAACCAATTTCCCTGGCCTGTTCTTTGCTACATGCTCCTGATATTGTCACAGATATTTGTGTTTTAAATAAGAGGATTTTTCACCCTTAATCACTTATATCTGCTCCACGAATTCAAAGCTCAGAAAAGAGGTTGCCAGGCTGTGTTGATGGAGAGGTTTAATTTAATTTCTAGGGGCACTGAGATGCAGCATGTTGGACAGCTACTAGTTCATGCAGTCAAGAGCCATAGTTCTGCTGGTGTTATAGTCTCACAGAGGGAGTAAGCCTAGAAAGTACTTGATTCTTAGTTGAATGTGAAGTGGGTATCTCAGGAAAATAGAATACTAAATATACCTAAGGAGAGTGTACAGGAGGAAATTGATAATTAAGTCAGGCTTACAAATGAGAAAGTGATTTCGTCCTCTGGTCCTTTTTAAAATACCATAACAAACTTGAGTCTAAGCCATGACACAGAGGTCTTCCTCTGACACTCAGCACCTGTCCAGGATGCAACTTGAACTCCCCACCTTATTCTTCAACCGGTCTTAAGTGGTCACAATAAGTCAAGGTTCTTTTGTTTTTCTCTCCATACTCTGAGGGATTTCCAACATAATGATGAAGTCAAAAGTGTAGTAGTAATTACATTAGAAAGTATAGTAGATATTAATGTGCATTCCCAGAATTGTTTTTATCATTATTGTAAGATTTAGCTTAAATTAATCCTTTTAACCAACCTCTACCTGTATAATGCCTAAGATACATTAGGATAATCTTAAACATTATTTTCTGAGGCTCAAAGATAATTTTGTTAGTGTTTAGAAGAAAAATACCTTGGTAATGTAACATGTAAATCTCCACAACTCCCCCGAGTTGGAGGATATTGGAATAGAGAAACAAAGGAAAAAAACCCTTTGCTTGTCTAGTATCTACTTATGAGTGAGTACATACCACATTTTTCTTCCTGGGCCTGGGCTACCTCACTCAGGATGGTTTGTTTTATTTCCATACATTTGTCTGAAAATTTCAAGATATCATTGCTTTTTACTCCTGTGTAGTACTCCATTCTATAAATGTACCACATTATTTTTATTCACTCTTCATTTAAGGGGAATCCAGGTTGTTTCCAGATTCTGGCTATTATGATTAATGTTGCTATGGACAAAGTTGAACAGCCAGTCTATAGTCCACAACTCCAGAGGATCTAGGTAAAAAGGAAAACCCTAAGATAGACATACATGGATCCCACTGGGAAAGGAAAATAGACAATATCTCTTGAGTAATTGGAACTGTGAGGTAGAGGGGTGAGGGTGGAAGGAGAGGGGAGAAGAGGACATGAGGAAATTGGATGGTTGATATCATCAGACAGAAAAGGGGGAAAGAACAGTGAGGGAGAACAAAGAAAGGGATACCTTGATAGAGGGAGCCATTATTGCCAGGTTAGCTAGAAACCTGGCAATAGGGAAAGTATCAGGAATCCACAGAATGGCCCCAGTTAAGACACTAAGCTGTAGTAATAAGGGCGGTGGTGCTGCGTCCCCAGCACCCAGGCTGCCTGCTTGGCTAGCTTATGCCCGAAATAACAACACACAAACTGTATTCATTTAATCACTGCTTGGCCCATTTCTATCTAGCCTCTCCTAGGCTAACTCTCGTACCTGGACTAGCCCATTTCTAATATTCTATGAAGCACAGCTAGGTGCGCTTACCGGGAAGATTCTAGCCTATGTCCATCCTGGGTCAGAGCTTCATCGCGTGCATCTTCCCGGGAGCTGGGAGCATGGCGTCTCTCTGAGGCGTCTGCTCCAGAGAGGAGATCTGTCGAGTCTGAGCTCACTTCTCCTTCCTCCCAGCGTTCTGTTCTATTTACTCCTCCCACCTATCTTCTAACCAATGAGGGCCAAGCAGTTTCTTTTTATTTAACCAATGACCTTCCTCCATCACTAAGCAGTAGTGGAGACAGTTCCTGAACTTGCCTTCCCCTGTAATCAGATTGATGACTACCTTATTTGTCATTGTAGAACCTTTATCTAGTAACTGACTGAGGCAGATGTGGAGATCCACTTCTAAGCACTGGGCCGACCTCCCAAAGTCCAATCCAAGAGAAGAGGAGTGACAATATAAAGAAAGGGGTCAAGACTACAATGAGGAAACCCATGGAAAACAGCTGACCCGAGCTAGTGGGAGCTCACAGACTCCAGACTGACAGGGAATCTACATAGGACTGAATTAGGTCCTTTGCATGTGGGCAACAGTTGTATGTCTTGTGCAGTTTCTGGGGCCACTGGGGGCAGGGTATCAGGATTAATTTATAGTGCATGAACTGGCTTTTTGGAGACCATTCCCTATGGAGGGATGACTTGCTCAGCCTAGATATGAAATTAGGAGGCACTTTGTCCTGCCTCAACATGATATGACAGACTTTGTTGACCTTCAAGGGAAGCCTCTGAGGTGTGGATGGGGATGAAGGTGCAAGGAGTGAGAGGAGGAGAGAGAGAGGAAGAACTGTGATTGATAAGTAAAATAAAAAGACTGTTTCATAAAAATAAAATAAAAATAAATATTTTTTTTAAAAAAAGAAGAGAATCATGTCATTTGAGTTAGCATGGAGGTCTTGATGTAACAGCTAGTCACATAGTGGAGTGGGAGGCTTCAGAGAAAGAGTAAAGCAACCCAAAGTATCAAAAACATACAAAACCCAGGCAAACAAAAAATACTTGAGATCTGCCCAGTATCCAAAAGGAAGAGACAGAGAAACACAAAGAGAGGGCAGATACAATGTATTTGATGGCAACATAATGGTATCTTGTAGAAACAGCCAAATATTTTCTCAAGGATGTTTTACTTATCCCAGATATACCCATAAGAAGGGAACAGAAAATAAAATGTGTAATGTATAAAAGATGATATCCAATAGAATGGTAAAAAGTAGCATGAAAAAAAAATGATATTTTCTTTTAGGTGTTCAGGGAAAGAGAAATATTGCAACTTAGCAACCATTGCCATCGTCTCTCCTTTACATATTTATGCCTCTAGAGATATGCATGTGCTATTTTCACATTAGCCCTCATGCCTTATCTCTACTGCTCCTATGCTGTTTCTTTAAATAGAATAATTTTAAAGGAATTTTTTAAAAATGCTGAACATTGACATTCATCTAATGGCATCTCTACCTTTTACTAATGTGTAGTATAACCTTTGGCATTATCTTTTTATGTCCTTGATGACAGTCTCTTTCCTCTGAGGCCTTGTGGGCACATGTTTTATATTGTTTCTTCACTTGTGGTCTAGGTCCTAAGATGGGGATAAATACATTTTTACCATGGATCTCTTCTAGGACAAATTAGCTAATATTTACAAAGTACCATCAACACCATAAATGCTGAAGGAAGGCTAAGAGTCCTTGTGTGACTATGTGATGCTCTGATATGAAAAGCTTCTGGACACATGATAGAAGGCAAAGTTCAGTGGGATAGGAAAGCATTTTGCTCTTGATTGCAACAGCTTACACCAGAGTAGGAAACAGTCTCAACATAGCTTAAAATAAGTTTCTTAAAAGCATAATGAAGTCTAAGAGTAGCCATGGAAAAATAAATAACACCTATGCAAGAATGTGGTTCTACAATTAATGTTCTCTTTTTCTGTCATTGGTTTCTCATTTTCTACAAGACTATATGTATCATGATGTGAATATGCCAGAATATGTTTCATGAAAAATAAAGCAAAGCAACTCGGTGTTCTAGGAAGCATAGTTAAGTATCTGGTCACTTCTGGGCCCTCTATCATTACAAAATATCTCAAAAGCATGTCAAATATTAGTCTCTTCTATCTTAACTTTTTCTTAAACCCACATCTTAACTGAAATTATTCTTGTCAGAGAAAATATTATCTTTGTAAACCAAATAACCCATGTTTGTCCCCAGCTGACCTCACAATAGTGTTTTACACAATAAATTATTTTCTTTTTCTTTGGTTTGATTTGTTTTCCAAGACAAGATTTCCCTGTAGCTTTTGACCTTGTCTTGGAACTACCTATTGTAGACCAAGCTGATCTTGAACTCACAGAGATCTGCCTACCTCTGCCTCCTGAGTGCTGGGTTAAAGGCGTGTGCCACTACTGTCCAGCAAATAAATCATTTTCTTCAACTTTTTTTTATCATTGTCATCAACACATGTCTCTTTTCTTCAGAGTGCTTTTATTTTTTTCTCAAATTAGTCCTCTTTACAATCAAGAATTCCTAGATCATCTACTACATAAACTCAAATGCCTCTTTCAGCCACTCTCCACTGTTGCATAGGCTGAGATTTTTACTATGCATTGCTGAGCCTCACTAGCTATAAGAAAAGAAATTGTTCCTTCATAGATTACAAAGTCTAAATGATTTGAGTCTTGCAGCATGGATGAACTAAGACAGTCCTTACAAGATAGCTCTGAGAGTGTTCTTTCCTCATCTGCACTTTATTTTTTTCTTTTTAAAACCTGGATAAAATATGTATTTAATATGATATGGTGACAACCACATGACTTGTTCATCTGTCTATAATAGCTTTGTCACAGTGGTTTAGAACATTTGTTTTCTGAGGGGCCCTCAACAGCAACATTAATGGCAACTAGAAACATGCTGGAAATGCAGGCAGCACAGTGTCTTCCCATTCTGCTCAATTACAAACTCAGAACCCATGCCCTAGGCTCAGGGATTCTAGGTGATTTTGAGATGACAGAATCTGAGAACTAAAGTAATATTGTAAAGCCCAGTACTGATGGCTCTTTGTCTTCTCTGCTTTTACAACTGTTTGCTCAACAACAGCAGCAACATGGGTCATGAAGATAATAGGAAGTTTTACAACCACATCTTAACAATGTAAGCCCTAAATGTTTTTTTTTTTAAATAAGCAATCCTCATGTTGATTCTGTTTAATGTTAACAAACATTAAAATAAATTGATGATGAAACCCAAATGAACCGTGTTATGCAAATTATTGCTTGCTCTTCTTTTAAAGTATTCATTAACTCTCTAAACATCTATGACTTGAAGAGAGAGAGGGAGAAAGATTGATTTTTACATCTAAATAGTTTATCAATAGTGACACAAAATGCTGTTTTCAGTTACTTTGAAAACAGATCAATTCTAGAGTCTGAGCCAAATTTAATCCTTGTCTCATGTTGAGGTTGAATGGAGTGATTTAAAATAGAGAATGAAGATATGTTCCTAGTGATTAAGAAATGTTAGCTGTGGAGGCAAATCCTGGGTTTGAACAGCTCACAGAGTGCTGAGTATAGAAACTGTTCCTCTGAGGTAGCCTTTTGTTGCTAAGAGGAGATGAATGGGACAAGGATGGGAATAGGGTCATTTCCTATCGGTCTCAGCTTCCCATCCTTATTTTGGAACTTCGTGCCAATAATAGGACTGAAAACAATTATTTCTAAACAATTGTGCAGTACAGACAGATTAAAGGTATTTTTCCAGACAGGAGTCTTCAGATTTTACTGGTGAGAGCTCTAGAAGATGTGTTCTGGCATCACCTTTCTTTTCTGAAGTGTTTTTCATGCCCATACACGCACACCTACAATGTACTCTCCCTTATATATGCAGATACACACATTATGCAAACATGTATGTGATATGGGAAGTCCTTCTGTATATGTGTTGCTTTTATTGGTTAATGAATAAAGAAGATGCATTGGCCTATGATAAGCCAGAGGAGAGCTAGGCAGAAAAACAATACTGAATACTGAGAAAAAGTAGGCAGAGTCAGAGAGATGCCACATAGCCACCAGAGGAGAAAGATATGAGTGTCCAGTTGGAACCTTGCCAGTACACCATGAGCCTCATGGTAAAGTATAAAATAATAGAAATGTCTTAATTTAAGACGTAAGAGCTAGCTATCAATATGTTTAAGTGATTGGCTAAGCAGTGATTTAATTAATATAATTTCTGTGTGATTATTTGGTTCTGAGTAGCTATGGGACAAGGCGGGACAGAAACCTCTGCCAACAGATTGGTGCACCAATGTGGTCTGAAACATTTGGAGCTGATGACTGTCACCCACTTTGGGTCCAGGTGCTTTTGTGCTCACTTGTGGTAGGGAGAAAGTAGCTGAGTCTATGCCTGCGAGTCAACAGTCCCTGCCTGGGCAGGCCATGGGATCAGGTCTGAAAAGATGCACAGGCAGGGGGAACATGGTGGATTCCTGTCACCATAAAAAGAAACTTTTCCTGGCTGTGCAGTTCACTGCATGGCAGATTTCGCTTTTACTAAGATAAAAGGGGTTTTAAATGCTGTACGGTGCTTTCCAGAATTGGGGTAATAAGGATGGTTCCTACCCGGCAGTCTCAGAGGCAGTGAACACGCCTCTGCCATGTTAACTGGGCAGAGCTAACAGGTAGGGCTGAGTTGGTCCTAGCCATGCCCATTTAGCATTTAAAAAAGGCACTCCTTGTCAGAAAATAATTACAGATACACAAACAATAAAGACAAGTTTAAATGAAAAAGATCTTGAAATGGGTCACAGTGTTAAATAAATGTACATAGGCTTAAGAGATAGAGAGAAAAAAGAGTTATAATATAAGAGAGTATAATAAAATAAATACTCAACATGAAGAATATATATTAGAGTAAGAAAAATAAGCCTGATAAAGATCAAATATATACAGAACGTCTGGTTTATGTATACTATTATGATTTCTTTGAACTTTTTGACTGCAAAGAGATTCTGTGGACTGCTAAACTGTAACATGAAGGGTCCTGTTTGTTTGTGTTTCTGTCCTGCCCAGCCCCTGAGCTGTTTAGTCCCAAAGAAAATCACATATAGGTCTCCGTAAATTATAAAGCTGATTTGCCCATTAGCTTTAGCCTCTCACTGTTTAATTTTCGCATCTTGATTAACCCATTTTTCTGATCTATTTTAGCCATGTGGCTCAGTACCTTTTCTCAGTGGGGCAGCTCACATCTTGCTGCTTTGGTGGTCTGGGCAGGAGTGGCAGGAATCAGCATCCTCCTTCCCAGAATTCTCCTGTTCTCATTACATCATTTCTACTTCCTGTCTGGTTTTTCCACCCATATTTCCTGCCTGGCCAATCAGCGTTTAAAACATGATTGACAGAATACAGATAATTCTTCTGCACCACTAAACATATATATATATATATATATATATATATATATATATATATATATATATATATATATATGTTAAAGGTATATTGACTTCAGTGTTTGTGTCTAAGGACATGTTGCTTTGAAAAAGAGGTTCTTCATTGATTCCACAGAGGATTAGAACCTGTGGACTCCTTCCAGACTAACGTGGTTTGGTCAAACAAGACACCCTGAAACAATGGCCCAGATGGTCTGACATCCATAACATCTTCAGGATTGTTGGCTGAGATGGATCTACCACATAGGATATCCCATGAAAGACCTGACTGACAGTGCCCCCAACCAGCAGGAAGTAGTATAGACAACAAAGCCCAAATTTCCTAAATGATTGTTTATAAATGTTTGTTTATATTTAACTGAGAATATTATATAGAGATGAATACTTTGCATTGGTATGGATATGGGTTTATAGTTATAAATTTAAGTTCAACCTTTATATGTATATTTCTGCTCTTGATCAAGGTATTGTGTTTGTGCATCTCATTTAAAATGTAATATATAATTAAGAAATATAGACTAATAGCCATTTACAATAGTGAAACTTGCAGTCATGCTAGTTAGGTTTTCAAGATGTACAGAGATATATTTCAGATGGAGAGTTATTATTCAAATCTTACAAAGACTAACAGAATATGGCATTTAAGATGTTTCAGAACTTAGGACTTTTCATGAAAATGAGACACTGTTCCTGGAAGGACCAATTTACTGCAAGAAGATGATGGGCATTAAAGAGGCTCTTAATGGTTTCTGTTAGCCATTTGGGCAAGAAACAGCTTGATGTTGTGCTGTATGAACTGGACATGTAGGACCCACAGAAAAAGTACTGCAGAACTTTCCTAAATGTGAGACTGTCTTCAGGGTTCCTGCTTCATGAAAGATTTTGCTAGACATTCTGCAGTACACGGAAGAAAGTGACTGACAAACTGCCAATATAGGTGAAACTTCCTTGAAATTTCCTGCTTCGTGGAAAAGTCTGCCAGATACAATGTTCCTGTAGGCTGAAGATGGGTGCCCCAATGTTACAGAAGAACTTTGGGTGACTGTCCATGTAGTGAGATGTCTCTGTCAATTCTAGAGTTTTGGAAGTTGTTTACAATGCACTTTCTGTTAATTTTGGTAACATATCCTTCGGTAGCCTTTGATAGAGTTGAAGTTATAGTTATTGTTTTCCTTAGCTATGATAAAAGATAAAGTTGACATAAATATTGTAACTGTAATTCTTGCTTGAAACTTGTTTATTATATGCAATTTTACTATGTTCAATTTAAAACCATCATTTTTATTTAGACAGAAAAGTGGAAATGATATGAGAAGTACTTCTGTATATGTGTTGCTTTTACTGGTTAATGAATAAAGACGCCACTTTGTCTTGTGATAGGACCAAGTCAGCTAGGCAGGAAAACTAAACTGAATGCTGGGAGTAAATAGGTGGAGTCAAGGAGAAACCATGTAGCCATGGCCAGAAACAGATGTGCTGGAACCTTGCCAGTAAGCCACAGTCATTTGGTGATACACAGATTAACAGAAATTGGTTAATTTAAGATATAACTGTTAACCAGAAGTATGCTTAAGCTATTGGCCAAAGAGTATTTCAATTAATACAGATTTCTTTGTGATTATTTCAGTTCTAGGTAGCCAGGAAAGAACGAGCAGCCTCTGTCAACACTTATACAAACAATACATACATTCTTCTACATGCGCCCCAAAATTTACAAACACAGACACATATAAAATTTCAGATATTTTTTTCAGTCTGAATTTACTCTTTCTTATTGGTATACTAAATAGATTTTATTGTATTATCCAAATATAATCATATATTTCATAAGGCATAATAATCATGAACATTATAAAATGTAAAATTTTCAAATATATAATTTGAAGAATAAGCATGGTTATGTGAATATAACCTTATTGACTATTAATTTTTCAAAGTACATTTTCCAGCAGAGTAGTGGGTGCCTGAACTAGCCTTGCCCTACTATTACACTGATGATTATCTCGAATATTACCATAGAGTCTTCCTCCAGTGACTGATGGAGATAGAGACAAAGTCCCTCAGACTGAGTCCCCACAAGTCCAGGTGAAGAGCAAAAAGAAGAATATGAGCAAGAAAGTCTGGACTGCGAGGGGTTGGTCCACCCACTGAGACAGTGTACTTGTTCTAATGCGAGCTCACCAAATCCAGCTGTACCGGGACTGAATGAGCCTGCGATCAAACTGGACTCTCTGAATATGGCTGACACTGGGGGCTGACTGAGAAGCCATTGATAAAGGCACTGGAACTTGTTTCTACTGCATGTACTGGCTATTTGGGACCCTAGTCTATTTGTCTATTTGGATCCAAAGCTTCCTAGGACTGGATGTGGGGGGTTGTGGACTTCCCACAGGGCAGGGTTCCCTGCCCTCTCTTAAGGAGGGAAGGGGAGGGAGGAGGGTAAGTGGGGGAGAAGGAGGGGAATGGGAGAAAGGGCGGAAGTGTAAATTTTTTAAATGGAAAAATAAAAAAATAAATAAATAAGACATTTAACTTCTTGAATATGTATATCTATAGTTATAAATTCTTCCACAAATAACTATATGATTGTGCATAAATCAATACGTATCTATGTTTTCTTTACATAATATCTTGTTACTGTTTTAAATTGTTCTTATAAGATATAAAAACATATTTTGTTATTATTTTTCTATGATTTGTTCAATTTAATTAACTGATCATGCATTTTAGTTTTGTTTGGATGTGATATATGTTTAATTTTACCAAAAATAGCAATGTTTTATAGCCCTAAGAATTATTGAAACAATCTTTAACTTTATTCTTTCAAAGAAATTTTACCAAATGCAATCTGGTTAGAAAGGAACAAGCAGGAGAGTATAAGAGAGAGGAGTGGAAAAAGGTTGCTCTTGTGTGAGCCTTTCTATGTGATTCTCTGGGTTAGAAATATTTAAAACAGTATTGCTTAATGAGGGGCAATATTATTTCTCCCCAAAGAAGTAATAATTATTTGTTATTTTCATTTTTACCATTAAACAATATAATTTTACTTTGTACATGTATGCAATTTCTTCTATAAGTCTTGTCTAGATCCATTTTTTTAAAAGAGAGACAGAGATGAAGAAAGAGAGAGACATAAAGAACATAATGTTGGGGAGGTCGGGAGGTGGGGCAGATATGATAGGAGTTGGGGAAAGGGAAAAATGGTCAAGATATGTTGCATGGATAAAAAAGTCAAATAATAAGCACTACAATTGCACGTGGCCCAGCTCAGCTACATTAATGTCAATACCATAAAGTATTTATTGATTTTTAGAAGAAGTTTTAAAAGAAAAATGAAAAGAAATAGGAACTCTGTTAAGTAAAAATTAAGCAAGTTTTCTACAAAAAAATTACTTCTATTCAACTTAGGCCTTTTTCCACAAAACATAATTTTTATGAAGTTAAATAAAATAGATGAAGTATATAGGAACCTTAAAAGATGCCAATGTGTATGGTCACTTTGAAGAGTGTATGTGACAGTCTCAGTTGCCCTCTCCTGGTTTGCTTATTAAGCTGCCCTTCCTCTCTTTATGTGTAACTTCCTTTGTTTTTCTTCTCACGATTAGCTTTGGAGTTTGCATGCACAGCTATGGTTTTCATTGTGGCATCCCACATGAGCACATCAGTGTTCTCTTCCACATCCACTCCTTGACTTCTCTTTTCTCTGAAGGTCTTGGAATTCTGGCAATCTATAATGATCTCCATGGTGCTGTCCATGATCATCAAGCTCACCTGTGGCTTTGGAGAAGTGGTAACGGGTGGCCCGTGCCTATTTACTAGTGCCCACCTTTGTGAAACAGTGGATGCATGATAGTTATAAATTTATATTATCCTAATTTGTGAGAGTTTATACCAAAGATAGGTATGAACAGAAAATAATATTTCATTCAAAAGAATATAGGAAAAATAGGCTCCTCCCACCCCCTCAATAAATTAGTTCCTTTGGCAATTCCTCCCTCTTTTCCAGCAACCATTCTTGGTTTTCCAAATTTTTGCTCTCATGACCACTGTCTGTCCTGTCTATGATAGCTCAGGTTTAATCACATGCTCATTCAATTCGGCAAGCAAAGTACTCCAGTAGAATACCAACTCCCTTGGGGAAACACAAGTAGTTTGCCTTTGATTAAAGATGTGATCATGTTTTTTTTTTTTAACAGTCAAGTCAAACTAGTATGCTTGCAAACAGATGTGTTAAAGATCGCAGAAAAACATTCAACAATTCTCATTTGATTTCCTCAGAAGTATATCACCAACTTCTCTGTCCTTTAATTGGAGATTTTAATTCAAGAACATGCTAGTAATTATAGGTTAGGTCTTATTTTAGCCATTTTATGACTTACTGTACAATATTAGAAAGGATACTATAAATTCTGGTCATTAATATCTGTATCTGAAATAACACTTTCAGATTTTAAGGATATTTTGAAAATATGAGAGTTATAAATACTTCCAACTTGATTGTATCAATCTGATCAATGCTTTTGAATTTCTTCTAATATAACTCATATTTTCTAATTTCCTATATTTTTTATTAAAATAATATTTTCCATTGTTTGTATCATGGTGAAATATCCATATGGATGAATAAATATGTTTATAATAAAAAAGAAGTGCATCACCGACGCAATGAATTCTGGTGTCCATGGAGATAGGCACATTGAAGAAGGAGGGAGAAACATTTTGAATTGTGCCCCTTTTTACACTAAATCCTTATGCGTTTCCATTTCCTTAGATTTACTATGTATCACTTGTGAACTAGGACAGTAGAGTATTTGTGTTTATCTTGAAATCTGTTCCTAATTCCTATTCCGCCAAGACCATAGGGCTGTTTTCAAACAGAGAGCCCTTTTGCATGTGTTGTTGTTAGATAAACAACAATAATCAAACCTGGTTTAGAGTAAATTAACATCCATCATAGTAATCACAGCTGTGAGATTAGCAGTTGGTCTGTATATTCGCAGAAAAATGCAAAGGATTTTTAATCACTATGAAATCTCTCTCTCTCTTTCTCTCTTTCGATCTGTGTGTGTGTGTGTGTTCATTTATTTTAGGAATTGGTTATTGATTTGCCGATCAAAATCAGAGGTCATAATGTGGTCTTCTTAACATACCTATACCTAATAATAACTTCAAATTTTTAGCGATATAGAGAGATGTGGTATATTCAGAAACTGTCTATTTATATTCAAAGTCAATGTTTAACATATAATAAAAGGTTTGATCAGGAACATGTTTGCATTATTTCAAGTATTGTAAAGCTGGGGTTAAGCATTGCAGAATCTCTTGTTTTTTGCACTTTAATCATATGTAGTTCACAATAATGATTTTCTTCTGTTGCAAAAAGAAGTTTCCTTGATGAGGGGTATGAACTATATTTACCTGTTTTCTTAAGGAAAGACATTTAGAGTGTAGTTAAGAATTACCCTTGTTTAGCAAACATGACTGCCTAAACAACACCTCAAATGCCAATAGATGTGCTAACATTGAAGGAGGGATGAGTGCAGGGCCTCAACCTTAAACAAAAAATTAGAGGTAACTGGGAAATGTTAAGTGTGTAAAAAATGGTTTCCCCAGGGAAGAAGACACAAATTGCTTATTGAATACTAAGGGACCAGCTCAGAGTTCACATCTATAGAAGTGACAGAGTAGTATTATGAATTTATGTAGTTAGGGATTAAAGAAAATTAAAGACAAAGAGACTACATATTGGAGAGAGAATGAGATGGGGTGAATTGGAAGGGTTGGAGAGAGGTAAGGAAAAGTGGAAATAATGTAATTATAATTTCAAAAAATAATTTTAAAAAGCATTAAATTTGACATCCAGTTATGCCAACACCATTTGTTGAAGATACTTTCTTTTTTTCCATTGTATAATTTTAGGTTCTTTGTCAAAAATCAGGTGTTCATAGGTATGTGAATTAATATCCGGGTCTTCGATTCGATTCCATTGGGCAACCTCTCTCTTTTTATGCCAAAACCAAGCTGTTTTATTTTTTTATTCATCTTTTATTCAAAAATTTATATTTCCTCCCCTCCTCCCATTCTCCTCCCGCTCCCCCACTCATCCTCCTCCTTCCTCCTCTCTCCCTAAGAAAGGGTAAGGAAGCCTGCCCTGTGGGAAGTCCAAGCACCCCCCACACACACACACACACACATCCAGGCCTAGGAAGCTTTGCATCCAAATAGACTAGGGTCCCAAAAAGCCAGTACATGCAGTAAAAATAAGTCCCAGTGTCTTTATCAATGGCTTCTCAGTCAGCCCCCATTTTCAGCCACATTCAGAGAATCCAGTTTGATCCCATGCTCATTCAGTTCCGGCCCAGCTGGATTTGGTGAGCTCCCATTAGAACAGGCACACTGCCTCAGTGGGTGGACCAACCCTTCTCGGTCCAGACTTCCTTGCTCATCTTCTCCCTCCTTCTGCTCTGCAACTGAACTGAAAAGAGAATTCTCAGCAAACGAAGTTTAAGGTCATGTTCAACCTCCTTAGCGATCAGGGAAATGCAAATCAAAACAACTTTGAGATACCTGTCAGAATGGCTAAAATCAAAAACACCAATGATAGCCTATGCTGGAGAAGATGTGGAGCAATGGGAACACTCATCCATTGCTGGTGGGAATGCAAACTTGTGCAACCACTTTGGAAAGCAGTGTGGTGGTTTCTCAGGAAATTGGGAATCAATCTACCTCAGGATTCAGCAATACCACTCTTGGGAATATACCCAAGAGATGTCCAATCATACTACAAAAGCATTTGCTCAACTATATTCATAGCAGCATTATTTGTAATTGCCAGATCCTGGAAACAACCTAGATGCCCCTCAATGGAAGAATGGATAAAGAAAGTGTGGAATACACATTAGAATACTACTCAGCTGTAAAAAAAAAAAATAATGACATTTTGATTTCGCATACAAATGGATGGAAATAGAAAACACTATCCTAGTGAGATAACCCAAAAAATGAATATGGTTTGTACTCATTCATTAGTGGACTCCCCCATGAACAAATGCTGCTATGAATATAGTTGAGCAAATGCTTTTGTAGTATGATTACGCCTATAGTTCACAAGCCTAGAGAAGCCAAATAAAAAGGTGAACCCAAAGAAAAACATATATAGATCCTCTTGGAAATTGGAAGCAAACAAGATTGCCAGGCAAAAGTTGGGAGCATGGGGGTGGCAGTTGGGATGGGGTTGGACGAAGGGGAGAGGAGGAGAGAGAAGGAAAAAGGGAAAGACTGGAGAGTGCTTGGGGGAATGGGAGGGTGGAGATAGAGGAAGGGTGGATATAGGAGCAGGGGAGAAGATATCTAATTAAGGGAGACATTTTAGGGTTGGCAAGAGACTTGGCTCTAGAGGGAATCCCAGGTGTCCATGGGGATTTTCCCCAGCTAGGTCCTTGGGCAGCAGAGTAGAGGGTGCCTGAACTGGCTTTGCCCCACTATCACACTGATGATTATCTCAAATATCACCATTGACTCTTCATCCAGTAACAGATGGAGATAGGGACAAATTCCCTCCTCAGAGAAACTGACTGAGCCCCCAAGGTCCAAGCTGTTTTTATTACTGTAGCTCTGTAATAGAGTTTGATGTCAGGCATGGTAATACCCCCAGAAGCTCCTTTATTGTACGTAATTGTTTTGGTTATCCTGGGTTTTTTGTTTTTCCATATAAAGCTGATTATTTTTCTTTCAAGGTCAGTGAAGAATTGTGTTGGGATTTTGATGGGAATTGCATTGAATTTATAGATTGCTTTTGGTAGGATTGCAAATTTTACTATGTTGATCCTACCTATCTGATCCTACCTATCTAAGTACATGGGAGATCTTTCCATTTTCTGTTATCATCTTCAATTTCTTTCTTCAAAGACTTAAAGTTCTTGTCAAACAGGCCTTTCACTTCTTTGGTTAGTGTTACCCCAAAATATTTTATATTATTTATGGTTATTGTGAAAGACATTTCTTTGATCTCCCTCTCAGCTTTTTTATCATTTGTGTATAAGAGGGCTACTGATTTTTTTTAGTTGATCCTGAATCCTGCCACATCACTGAAGGTATTTCTCAGCTGTAGGAGTTCTCTGGTAGAGTTTTTTGAGTCACTTATATATAATATTATATCATCTGCAAATAATAAAATATTTACTTCTTTGTTTCCAATTTGAATCAACATATAGAAGAATGAAAATCGAGCCATGTCTATCACCATGCACAAAATTCAAGTCCAAATGGATTAAAGAATGCAATATAAATCTCACCATACTGAACTTGATAGAAGAGAAAGTCGGACGTAGCCTTCAATGCATGGGCACAGGAGACCACTTCCTAAATATAACCCCAGAAACACAGACACTGAGAGCAACAACAAACAAATGGGACCTTCTGAAACTGAGAAGTTTCTGTAAAGCAAAGGATACAGTCAATAAGACAAAAAGGCAGTTTATTGAATGGGAAAAGATCATCACCAACCCCACATCAGACAAAGGAGTGATATCCAAAATATATAAAGAACTCAAGAAGTTAGACATTAAAATTCTAAATAACCCAATTAAAAATGGGGTACAGAACTAAACAGAATTCTCGGCAGAAGAATCTCAAATGGCCAAAATATACTTAAGGAAATGTTCAACATCCTTAGCCATCAGGGAAATGCAAATCGAAACAAGTCTGAGATACCACCTTACACCTGATAGAATGACTAAGATCAAAAACACCAATGATAGCTTATGATAAAGAGGATGTGGAGTCAGAGGAAAACTCATTCATTGCTGGTGGGAATGCAAACTAGTACAAGGACTTAGTAAATCAGTATTGTGGTTTCTCAGAAAATTGAGAATCAACCTACCTCGAGATTCAGCAATACTACTCTTGGGCATATACCCAAAAGATGATCAATCATATTACAAAAGCATTTGTTCAGCTATGTTCATAGCAGCATTATTTGTAATAGCCAGAACCTGGATGCCCCTCAACTGAAGAATAGAAAAGGAAAAGGAAAATGTTGAATACACACTAGATTACTACTCAGTGGTTAAAAAAAAAAAAAAGACATCTTGAATCTTGCATGGAAATGGATAGAATTAGAAAACACTATCTTAAGTGAGGTAACTCAGGCCCATAAAAATGAATATGGTATGCACTCATTCATAAATGAATACTAGCTATAAACAAAGAATGTTGAGCCTATAGTTCATAATTTTAAAGAAGCTAAGTAATGAGGTGAACTCTATAAAAAACATATATAGATTCACCTGGAAATTGGAAACAGACAAGATCACCTGACAAAATTGGGAGCATGGGGCTGGAAGAAGTATGGAAGGTGGAAAGGAAAAAGGAGGGGAAAAGAGGAGGATTGAGGAAAACTTGAGGGAATCAGATAGTTGAAATGAAGAAAGGACAGAGATGAAAGTAAGCAAAGAGATATCTTGATTGAGGGAGCCATTATAGGGTTAGCAAAAACCTGGCTCTAAAGAAATTTCCAGAAATCCACAAAGATTACCCAGCTAAGACCCTAAGCAATAGAGGAGAGTTTGCACTGTAGTCAGACTGGTGAGTATCTTAAATATCGCAATAGAACCTTCATCTATCAACTAATAGAAACAAAGGCAGAGACCCACATCAGAGTATTGGACTGAGCTCCCAAGGTCCAGTGGAAGAGTGTGAAGAATGTGAATATGAGCAAAGAGTTCAAGACCATGATGAAACAATATACCTGAGCTAATGGGAGCTCAGCAACTCCAGCTGGACTGGAAAGGAACAAGTGTAGGACCAAACTAGTCCCTCTGAATGTGGGTGGCAGTTGTATGGCTGGGGCAGAGTACAGGGTCATTGGCAGTGGCACCAGGATTCATCCCTACTGCTTGTACTGGCTTTTATGAATCCTGATTTCTTTGGATGGATACCTTGCTCAGCTTAGATATAGTAGGGAGGGCCTTGGACCTTCCACAAAGCAATGTACCTTACCCTCTCTGAGGACTGGATGTAGGTGGAGTGGGAGGGTGTGTAGAGGGAATGGGAAGAGAGGAGGGAGTGGGAACTTAGATTTGTAATTTGTAAAAATCTAATAAATTAAAATAAATATTAATTTTTCTCCAGTAGAGTGTCACTGGGTATATCAACCACACTCCAGTATAGTCTCATGTTCAAGAGTAGCTAGCTAGTCAGCACTAAACAATTACATATTTGTTCTAATTTTTTAAATGGGATTTTAAGCCATTTTGTTTGAAATTTTTTGTCTTATTTGTTGTTTTGTTTTTTTGGATTTTCATTTTTTGTTTTGGTTTTGTGTTTTGAGGTATAGCAAGAAAAAGCATGCAGTTGGATGGGTAGTGAGGTAAAGAGGATCTGGAAAGAATTTAGGAAGGAAAAGCAATGATCAAAACATATTATATGAAAAAAATTTAAATAAAAAAAACAGTATGAACTCAGCATCTTTTTGAGGCCACTTCGGTTTCCTCTCCTAATTTTCCCTTTTCTGTAGGTTGTGTGTCTCTAAACATGTTTTTTTTTCATCTACTCTACAAACTAGCCATTGTAGTTTTTATCTATTGAGACTGTTTTTGTAAAAATGTAGATATCTACTCAGCTCAAATAGGAGACTGACCTAGACTAAAGAGAGGTTAACTGAAGTCAACTTGGGTGAGCCGTGAGTTTTATTTTTGTAACTTAGTATATGGGATGGATTACTTACAGGAGCAAGAATTGCTGAAAGGCAGCTGAGTTAGCAAAAGCCACATTGTTAGAGTTCATAAATCCCGTAAAACCTGGAACTCACAGCATGGCATGCAGCTTAAAAGATCTGAGCCTATTTTAGACAGCCTGTTTTGTCTGAGAGGGTTTATCTTAAGTTCTTACTGCTAGTATAAACTTGAAGAGGGAGGGACCTTGCGTAGCTAATCAGTTTCAGGAACTTATAAAGTAGCTATTTGCTTTCTGAGCTTTAAGGAGACTCCCTTTAGAACATCTTGTATCTTTATGAGCCTTCTTCTAAGATGGAGTACTTTAACTCTGAGGAAATTGCTATACAAGAATATTCCCCAGTTTAGGCACAGGGTACTTGTCCTTGTGCACACTTCTTTCTTCAGATAGAAATTTTGTCCCACTGGCAAATTCTTAGCTTGCATAGCATAAGATTTAAAGTCATCCTTTATCTACTATAGTGCACATCCCTCTAGAATGAACTAAGCTCAAGCTGTCTGTATTATCTGCATTTCTGTATTTGATCAAAATAAACTTCACTTATGTATTTTCTTCTATCTTTTCTTCTATACAACAAAGTATAAAAATTATCTTCATTAACAGTACAACCCCAACTTTTGATCAGTGATAAGACCTTATTAGGTAATCAAGAAATATTTGTTAATTTATGTATGAACTAATTACAGAAAAAAACTAAATCACAATCTAGAAAATACTATTTCATTTGATGTAGAAGCAATATAATTTCCTAGAAAACAGTTGGCTGATTTCTCATAAAAACTAAACATATAATTGCCATATGATATAGTAATTATGTACTTGGGAATTTATCCCAGAGAAATGAAAATTTATGTTCACATTAAAACCTATACATAAATGTTCATAGGAGCTGAATTCATAATATCCCCAAACTGGAAATAAGTCAGGTGCTGTTCTGTGGACTAATAGTTAAACAAATAGAGCACCCATGTCATTAAACATCACTTGACAATGAAACAGCAGCAAATGAGTTTCTTCATCCTCTTGGACAGATCTCCAAGAAACAGTGTCAAGGAATAAAGGCCGATCTCAAAGATTACATGCTAGATGACTCCATTTGCATATTATTCTCAAAGGAATGAAATTATAAAGATATAAAAATTAGAGGTTGTCAGGTTTTAGCCACAGAGAAAGAGAACTTGGCAGAGACATGCAATCTTAGTAAACATTCAAATGGAAGGACATTTCCAGTGACATGCCCTTCTTGCAGTAATTGTGGTGATGGATACATGAATGTAGGTACACAAGAAATTTTTGCATAAGTAAATAAATACAATAACATGAACAAGCATGGAGAAAGTCGAAAAAGAGTAGTAAATGGCATCCTAGTTGTTGTACTGAAACTTAATTTTACCTTTGGAAAATCTCAAGGTAATGATTTTTCAGGTTGTTTCTTAAATTTTACATGAGTTAAAATATTTTAAAATAAAGTGTCTTAAAAACCATATAATGTTGAACTATAAAAACTTTAAAGGATATTACTGTTTAAAATATTAAACCCTTGTTTGCAAACAACACTGAGAGAAATCAGACTAAACAACCACGTAGAGCTTCCTCTCTAGACAATCCTCACTCACTTTTTCTGCTCTTTTCAAGTCAAGCAGGTTCTTTTATTTGTTTGGAATAGTACCTAGTCAAGGTCCCTGGAAGAGATAATTTACAACTGAAAGAGTAACTTTGTATGATACAGTTGGAAATAAACACATATTTCTAAATATGTCTCTTCAGAATTCATATAGCCAGCTAGGTCTAACACAACCTGTGAACCACTGGCCAAGAATAGCTATGAATAAATCCCAATAGCAAATGGAAAATTAACTTAAAATAGTATGAGAATTCTTGTGACAATTAATTTAGTTACATGATAATGTGTAACATAATGCTGTCATAAGACTCAGGCTGGGAAGACAGCTTAGCTGGTAAAATATTTACCTTGCAATCATGAAGACATAAATTGAACTGTCAGAATCCAAATGGTGGTATGTAGTTGTAATCACAATGCAGGAAGGTGGAGACAAACAGGGACTCAATGTCTAGTCAGCTTCATCTACCTGGGGAGTTTAGAGAAGGACTTTGTCTCAAAAGAAGAAGAAAGGAGGAGGAGGAAAAGATAGATGGAAAGGAAGAAATAAGGGAGAGATGGGGGAAAGAGGGAGGGAGGAAGGAAGCGAGGAAAGGAGGAAGCAATCAAAGATAATCACCTCAGGAATGGCAATAGAGATTGACCTCAGCCCTCTATAGGCACACAAGCGTATATACGTGCAAAATTTGTATATGTCTGGACACAATACACTTATTAGCCACCGAAATTTATGATTTGGCAAGCATAATTATGATAACTACATGTGACAATTCATAGGCACTTGCAGCTTGGCATGGGACTTCAGTTTCTTTGCTGAATTTTTGTAGGGAGGAAGGGAATAACACAGAAGTCTGATTCTGAAAGAGTCCTGGAATCCAAATCTGTGACATCTACTTTAAGTCTCGGAAAGTCAAATTTAATTAATTTTCTGTCTTTTCTGTTTTACATTTTCCAAAGGAATAAGGCATTTTCCTTTGAAGAGACGATGGCTTTGAAGTTGGAAAGAGGTGAGTCTGAAGCCTAGTTCTGTCAGTTACTCACTCACTAGAAAACTAAAGCTAGGTCATGTAAGCCCTGTGCACATCTGTCATCACAACCAGGTTGTTTGAAGTTAATTGCTGTCCTGGCTCAGCTATTTTGTAATGTGGCATGGCCATATACATCATGTTCTCTGACCACACCTGTTTTTTCCCGCAATTTCTGTGATCTCAACTTTTAACATTTATTTTTAAACCCAGGAAGACTTCCCCTGATCTCCAAAAACAGTGAAAACTATTTTTATCATTGTGCTGGATAGTTTTATGTCAACTTGACACAAACTAGAGTCAACTAAAAGAAGGGAGCCTTGATTGAGAATATGCATCCATAAGATCTGCTTGTAGGGCATTTCTTAATTAGTCATTGATGGGTTAAGGCCCAGTCCATTACTCTGGGGAGATCCCTAGGTTGGTGGTCCTGGGTTTTATATGAAAACAGGCTTGAGCAAGCCATAAAGAGTAAGTCCATAAGCGACAATTTCCCATGGTGTCTCCATCAGCTCCTGCTTCCAGGTTTCTGCCCTGTTTATGCTTCTCTCCTGAGTTCTTTTAATGATGGGCTACAATGTGGAAGTGTAAGCCCAATAAAACCATTCCTTTCTAACTCTCCAACTTGCTTTCGGTCATGGTGTTTCATCCCAGGAATATTAACCCTAAGATGTTCACCTTTCCTTTAGAAGCATCCATTGGGCATCTAACCTCCTTCCGTGCATCATCTGCTCTCAGGCTTACTTTTTAATTTAATGTGAATCCTCTTTTACATCTTTTTGTTTGTTTGTTTGGTTTTGGTTTTTCAAGACTGGATTTCTCTATAACTTTGGAGCCTGCCCTGGAGCTAGCTCTTGTAGGAAGGCTGGCCTTGAACTCAGAGAGATTCACCTCCCTCTGCCTGCCAAGTGCTGTGGCTAAAAGTTTGTGCTTTCTCTTTTACATCATGTCTTTCTTTAGTACACATTTCATCTTATGTTTTTACTCTTGAACACAGATAGTATATTGAAAATATCTTGATCAACATTATTCTCTGATTTGCAAAATCTTTATTTCTTCAATTTTTGTTCAAATTAATTGATTTGTCTTATTGGCTAGAGATCAATTTTCCAGCTTATTTGAATGTCTAGTTATTCTTTCCTTAGACAGCATGGAGTGTTATATATACATATATATGTATAACACAACTAGTTCATATTTCAAGGTATAGATGTGGCCAAGTTAGAATTTTGTTCTTTTTTTCCATAAGAATATCCAATAGTCTTGTACCATTCATTGAGATGACATCATCTCCTCTATGACTTTAGTTTCTTCTTTGTATAATCCAAATGCTCACATGTACATATTGCTCCTGATTTTTCTCTCCTGTGCCACTGATCTCCATGTTTTTCCCAGTAACATTACATTCTAATTATTATAAAAATTCTAAAGTTATAAAAATCAGTCATATTAAATTAACTTATTCTTATTCAAGAAATTTTTATTTAAAATACATTCACTTACTGACTTGAGAATACTGATAGTCAATTTCAGAACCACCAAAGAACAGACTGTAAATTACAGAGAGGAAAGAACAAGATAATTTTAGGTGCCTAGAAATATCTTCATTATATACTTCATACTATCTTTGAGAAATAAGGACTTTCCATGGAGGATCTGTCTTGAACTTAGAAACACAGTTGTTGCTAATAACCCATTAGCATGCTTTACCTCACTGTAAAAATATTTAGTATTGTCTCCAGAAGTTGCCAGAATATATCTCAAATAATTATTAATAGAACTGAATAAAAATTATTTTTCTTGGATTATAATATTTAAATTTAAAATATGTTGCTGTGAAATGAATTGTTCTATGATTTTTTCTCTCCATCTAACCTGCTCTAAAATCTTATTATTTTATTTGTTTCTAGCTTTTGTTATGGAGATAACTCATTTTAACTTTAGAAACATATTTTTAATCATTTTACTTGTTTTTAAAAACATGGGTGTTTCTGCAGTCATTTTGTATTGGCATGGAAAGTATGTGATGAGGTGCCTACCTTCCTCCCTACTTATTTTTTCTACTGGTTAATGAAGAATTTGACAATTCTATTATTTAAAGTATTTTTTAGATCTGTTATGTTAATATTTTGTTGAATGACTTGCCTTTGTGTTAAATATTTGATATCAAATCTGAAATATTACTTAATCTATAGAGCTGATTCAGTATCTGATGGAGTGGTGCCTCAATAAATCCATTATTAGCTGAAAATACTGTGTTCAGGTGGTTCATTAATAAGTTGAACCTAATAGAAATAATGTATGTGTGACTTTCTAGGAGGTATGTCTCACTGTTCCAATGGAAGGCCACACATCCAGCAATATTTGGTCAGCACCAATTACCCTGATGTGGAAATGAAGAACACAATGATTGCTAGAAATGGGGAAAAAAAGATAAATCATGAAAAAATTGGAGAAGGGAGAGTTCATATACTCAAAACACTGTTGAAAATCATAAGATAGTGTTAAGTGTTGCTACCCTGGTTGAAGACTGGCTAGATCTCATAGTGCTAGAAGGTGTTACACATTCCACTTGAAATAATCATCTGTCTTACACACCTGTGAACAGTGTGAGCCTTACGAGCCATGCCTCAATATACAATAATGACATGAACATGAGGGAATAATCAACCATCTTATAATTGGAATTAAACCTGTGCCACAAGAAGAAAGAATACTTGGTACCATTAATGAGACAAGCAACTACTCCTAGATCATTTATACACTTAGAAGATAACCTACTATTATTATCTGGTAAATGGGTCTTAAAATAACTCCTATTGATGTGTCATTATTTCTATAGATTAATATATCTCTCAACTTTCATTAGAGAATCTTCTATTTTGTACATTTAGTGATCATCATAGAGACAAACAATTGTCCAAGGTTCAGAGAATGAAAGACTATATAGCATTCAGCATTAATTGGTGTATATATATATATGTATGTATATACGCCTATACGTGTGTGTGTGTGTGTGTGTGTGTGTGTGTGTGTGTGTGTGTATGCCATACACCTTTCTACAAAGACTCGGGGATCATTATGAAAAAGGAGAAAGAGTTTCAGAGCCGGAGGCGGCAGACAAATACTAGGATCTAGTGTCGTCTGGACACAGCAAGGAATCTGTACATACAAACTCACAGCTGTTTTGTTAGTATTCACAAGACCTATCGAAGCACAAGACAGGCCACCTATCAGCATGGAGAAGGAAGTTAGGCATGCAGCTCTAGGTGACATGCCATTCTTAGGTACTGGGAGAAGAGAGGCCATATCTTTCTAAGAGTGTTTGTAACACTGATATATTGACCGTATTCCAATGGAGGGCAACATGTCAAATATTATTTGGGCAGCACAAATTGGCTTTTATGGGGGGAAAAAAACCACAAAGTTGAGTGGGAAAGGATAGATTTAGATTTAGGAAAGTTGGAAAAGAGAAATTGATATGATCAAAACGTGAGATTTGGAAATGTACTAAAAATTTTAAAGGACTTTAATAAATGTATATATGAATAATTATTATGTCATAATAAGATTTCTTGTATTTGTAGTATATTGTTGTTTCTCAGGGGAAACACTCCTTCATTTAGAAGATTTGAACTGCTTGGTTAATTTCTTCTGTTATACAGATTGCTTCATTAGTGATTCTAAAAATTGTTAAACTTCAATAATAGTGTTATAATTATAAGCAGGTATATTTAAAAACAAAAGTTTTCTTCACTTTAATCACACTAAATATTTCAGAAGACCACCCTAGGATGTGTGTGTGTGTGTGTGTGTGTGTGTGTGTGTGTGTGTGTTTCTTGAGATTTTTCTACCTGCAGTATGCTTAAAGTGTTTCCATGTTTCTCACCATGTTGGGAACCATTTCTGTTGTAGTTTGTGGGGAAGTTTCTTTATATATGCATGATGGATTAGATCACTGCCCTTTGATAATCAGCTCAGTAGTTAGCCCCGCTCCCTCCAAAGATAGCAAAAGATGAGAACGGTCTGGAACTTCTAATATGTTACCATAAGATTTGCTATTCTAGTATATAGCCACTATACTAACATCATTCAAAGGTTCTCAGTCACCAAAGAAAAACCTGTTCTTGCTTGAATTTAATAGCTACCTTATTATAATTTACTACCTTCTCTGTGGTAGCTCACATTATCTCAGAAGATGCTTAGCAATTCAGATATTCCAACAATGCTCATTTGTGATATGAAACACAGAAAAACAGTAGGGAGGGAGAGAGAGAGAGAGAGAGAGAGAGAGAGAGAGAGAGAGAGAGAGAGAGAGAGAGAGAGAGAAACACACAGAGAGAAACACACAGAGAGAAACAGAGAGAGGAGAGAGAGGTGTGTGTGGGAGCATACATGTGCATATGCTTGGGTTTATGTTCATGTAGGCAAGTGTGTGCTTGTTCACATATCTGAATGCATCTAGAAACCAGTGGTCAACCTTAGGTGTTATCACGTCAATCTTGTTTTGTAAGACAATGAGACTCATTGATATAAGAGTTTATTATTAGGGCAGACTGTCTCGATGCATTTCCAGAGACATGGATATTTTTAAATGCTTTTAGAGGACACTCAGATCCTAGTGATTCCAAGACAGATAATGAATAAATTAATGCCTATACTTTTTATATGTCAAAATATTTCTGAAAGGAAGTAAGATATTCCAAACCTTGAAATGTTCTATAAAATGCACAGTTGAGTAATGTGACATTCAAGGTCAGTTTTTGAGGAGGAAGTGATAGATTTTAATATTTATGCTGAGATAATTTTTAATGCCTTCCTTCCTTCTGGGCTTCCTACTCATTTACAGCAGGGATCTGAAGTTGGGATTCTCCATTAATATCAAAACACAGCTGGAAAAAAAATCATCAGACAGTCAGTCAATTTTTAAATTAAGGCATAAAAAACACCTCTAGCCTTAAAAATTACTGTCATTAATCAATGGTAGAAGCAGCAGTCAATGTAAATGAATCTAAAACACCAATTATAATGACAGAAGTTTATGACCCTGTTCAAGATTTGTCCCCAAAAGATCTCAACTATACTGAAAGAGCACCATTGGCCTTAGGATTTGAAGAAAGAGTAATGAAATGAATAAAAAGCAACAGAAAAAAGGGGGAAATTTACCATCTTAAATATATTCCTACACATGTCAGAAATGAACTAACTTTCAAAAGCTATTACCTGTTAATTGGAAAATCAGAGAGCAGATGGAACCAATTAATCTACAATTACAGAATCACCACAATCTAAACAAAAATAATTAAGTCATTTGCAAAAAATAGATTTCTTGAAGAGAAAGCCATCTTCAAGTCTTTAAAATTTAGCAGCAGAGCATTGATTTCAAAGGTAGAGAAAGACGTAAGACTTTCCTGAGAGCTACATTTCTCTACAGGTGAAATATGCAGTCTTGACTTCCAAAGAATGAATTCAGGCATAACATCATAGTTATTCTTATCTGCTATGCTGAAGGAACTCTGTTAGGTGTTGATTATAAAATATTGATCAAAGACAAATGAGGATTGTGGCATCATGAAGCTTGTTGTCTGCTGTAAGACAAATAAATAATCATCCATTTAAATGTTAAATATTATTTGTGAATTACACTTTATAAAAATGGGAGTTTCTTATATGTACAACATAGATTGGCTGAGGTTTTCATAAATTAGGTAAGGACACTTATGACGTAGACCAGGAATCCCTTCTTGGAATGAAGAATTTGAAAATAAACTAGGAAAACTGTTTAGCAAGAGAAAGACATCCCAGACATGTAGGGCTGTTGTGCAAAGACCTCCTAGCGAATGGTAATATTGGGTGACCAATAAAAGTCACTGTTCCAAATGCAGAAAGCAAGAGAAAACTTGTTGGTAAGAATATGAACAGCATTTTGAGATTCTTTGAGTAAGTATTGTTATTCTTTATTTTTATTTCTCCCCTTTTATTTATCTGTATTTGTGCTTTAGTTTTTATGTGTGCACCACACATGTGCAGTGTCTGAGGAAGCCGTGAAGGGCATTGGATCCTGTGGAACTGGGATTACAGACAACTGTAAGCTAACAGGAGGGTTCTGGGAAATAAACACGAGCCCTCTAGGAGAGCAGACAGTTCTCTAAATCTTGTCAGATCCAGAAATAATTTCCTTTTCCTTTAAGTATTTAAAAAAATGTTAAATGTGATGAAAGATCCCAGGGATTGTAGAATGTAGATGGAAGAGGTTGACCTTTGCTTTAATGTCATCTCCAAAGTATGACTCATTGAACAGAACAGAGGACTAGTTATGTGGCACATGTTTACTAGACCAGGGGTTCTAGTTTGCATCCTCCACTTAGAATCACGTCTCCCTTTGATTGTTTGTTCTTTGTTTCTAATAAGCGTTATCTTGACATAAGCCAGTTAAAGCATTTTTTTTTCATATAGGGAAGTACAATATCTGCAGAAAGCTGATGTTCCTTCTAAAGCTTAAAATAAAATCATAAAATATAGGAAGATATTCTGGAGCAGAACGCGAACTTTGCAGTGGAAAATATGCAGCAAGGATTGCTGACTGAAGAAGTAGCACACGCAGGGAAAGTCAGGTTCCTACAGAGGCAGATGTGCCAGGAGCCAAGCAAGCGTGGACTCATTCCCATGTTGGGCATCAGATGAACCATAATGGATCAAGTCGGGGGCATGCTAATTAAATAATCGCACATGCTGCCTGGTCTATAATAACTAGTTCCAGGACAGGTTCCAAAACTACAGAGAAACCCTGTCTCTGAAAACTAAAAAAAAAAAAAAAAAAAAGAAAAGAAAAGAAAGTAATCCCACACTAGCTCCAAATACAATATACTAAGGTTTTTTTTTTATTAAAAGTGAAATTCATGGAAAATAAACAGGGGTCCAAAATCCGGTGTGGAGTGAGGAAAGAGAGGGGTGACCAGGTGGGATCACAGCTTTTGGTAAACCAAAGCCATGCCTGAACTTGGTCCATTCAGCCTCTCAAAGATCATTGGCTGAAGAAGGTTTTCCAACAACGTTCCAAGCCTTTCATGGTCCAATTAGATATCAGCACTCCAGTTTTATTATTTGCCTTCTTCTTATGTACCTTGAGTTTCAGTCTATCCTTTTTAGTCCTGAGTCACACCCTGCTTTTCCTCCAAGTTTTAAAAAATTTTTCCTATGATCTTGCTTTTTTCCTGCCATACACCTTACTTATGTTTCTATTTGTAAATTCTAATGCATATTTACTATTTCGCATCCTCCAGTCATAATAATTTTCTCTCCTTTTCATTGTTTTCACAAGTATTTTTGTATGTACATATGTGTAGGATAATTGTGCATGTATTTGTTGGTGCACATACACCTGTGTACATATGTATGTGGATGCTACGGTTCACTTTCACTTTTTCCACAAATAGCTCCCCATCCTACTTTTTGAGAGAAGATCTCTCTCTCTCTCTCTCTCTCTCTCTCTCTCTCTCTCTCTCTCTCTCTCTCTCTCTCTCTCTCTCTCAACCATTTGCTCACCAATTTCCTAGACTGATTAGCCAGTGAGCCTTGAGGCTTCACCTGTCTTTGACTCTCCAGTGCTATGATTATAGACACACATTTCCACAACAGACCTTTTACATCAGTGTTGCAGTTTAGAACTCAGGCCCTCATAGTTGTCTAGTATCCCCATCCCACAAAGTACTTTTAGTGTACCATAAATGCATCAATGTAAGTATACATATATATCCCCAGACTAAGCAACATCTAGTCACTGAGGAGACCTTCTCTCCAACAACTATGCAAAGAAGACTACACTCTAGCTAAGAAGTTCTTTGTAGATAATCTCCGTAAGTGTGGTTTACAGGTATTTTTTTTCCTTGATGCTATATTGGGGATCTCTAGCCAGTATCTAAGATCACTTTTTTCCTCTTTCTCCACCTCTAAATATGTTTAAGGCATATAGTGTAGAAGAGAGGGAAGTAAAAAGATAAACAGAAAGAAAAATGATCATAACTGTTAAATATATATAAAATTTTGAGACTGGCATATTTCAGTATATGCTTTTCATGCCTGAGGAACCAAATACAAATCCCAGAACCATATAAAACAACTGGACATAATGTCACACATTTGTAATCCAGTGCTAAGGAGGTGAAGACAGATACCTAGGGCCAAACAACCTAGCACACTTGGTAACTTCAAGACAGACCCTGACACGAAGAAAAAGAAACAAAGATAGACTATACTTGATCAATGACATGGATCTTCTGACCTACACACACACATACACACACACACATGAAAACACACACTAACACCATACTTTATATGCTTTCATTGGAGAAAATCTTGGCTATTAATAAAAATTAGCTATGCAATATAGTCTATGATATGGCATATACCATAAATTGACTAAAAGATGAAGAACTGATTATTGATTTCCCCTAGTACATCAGAATAACCTACAGAATTTACAGTCTTGATAAAAAGTGAAATGAAGTATAGAACTTGATTCTTGGATATCTATTTGTCATACTTTTATTTTAAAAAAATAGTGATAAAAGGGAGGGGGAGAGGAGTGGGGGGAAGGGGAGAGGGGTGGGAGGAGGGGGAGAAGAGTGGGAGGAGGGGGAGAAGAGTGGGAGGAAGGGGAGGGAAATGGGAGGCTGGTGGGAGGAGGTGGAAATTTGTTTTTTTTCTTTTCTTTATCCTCCTTTTATCAATAAAAAAATTAAAAAAAAAGATGTAACTTTAAAAATACATGTCTTTTTCACAAGAGTCATGTTAAATGTCTTTGATTGCCTCTAGAAACAAAGCAAGACTCAACACAAGCAAGGCTAAGAGTGTGATCTTGGTTCAGGGATTGAAGTCTACTGTAAGGACCAAACAGCATGGCTTTTTAGTTCAAAAATGACTTCTCCCTTGCTGTCACTCTTGTTCTTCGAGTAAGTTTATTAATAAAGAACCTCTTCTACCCTTTGACATCTGTCTGTGGAGCTACATGACAACCATGGGAAATCCAACCATCCTGCAGACCACTTATTTGAACTAAGTTTTTAATCTCATCTTCCAGGAGCCAGATCAACCTTTGATAAACTCCTGGCTTTTGCAGGAAAGAGTTAACTTAGACCCTCATTGTATACAGAGTGGATAAGCTACTTAGGCTATCTTGGTGCAAATTGTTTGCCCTGTTAAGACTCTAGCATCAGTCTCTGCTTAACTTCAACAACTAAGGGAATTATAAAAATCCAGCAAACATGTACCAATATGACCTAGAGTATGGAGTCTGGAGCCCTATCTGGTGGGGATAGCTCATTAATAAAAGGGTGTGTATTGATATGGGGACAATCAAATATAATATAGGATTTAGTATTGCAACAACATGTATTGAACTCATTTTCAACATTTATCAAGGCAGTTCTTTAATCTCTGATAATATTTACAGAAAAAGAGAAAAGGCCAAGACAGTGGATATAATAGAAAATACTCAAAAGTCCAAAATTTGTTTTTCTATGAGCATGCTACTTGAACATGTTCTACTGGGAATGCCAGGAATAGAGGATCTCATCAAAATTTAGTGTATAGTTAAAGTAGCCATGGATTATTTAAAAATATAAATTCTGCTTACTCTATTTGGTATTGTGATTAGGCTTGTGTTACTGGCATGGAACAACGCTTTTAACAAAATGAAGGTTTGAAGATGTTTGATTTATTAATATTTAAGAATTATAGTTGTGCATGAGGAGTTTATCATGCTGAGGATACTTGCTATCTGCTTGCTCTGAGGGCTGAAAGACAGAAATGCTGCCTGATTAAAGATGTCTATGTCATTAAAGAAAAAGAAGATTCCAAAATGACAAACAAAAACTGATGTTAATGAGCAAACAATGAAGCAGAGTGAAAATAATGTTGCCTCTATTTAGGATAATAAGAAGTAATCATGCTTTTCAAGACAAGACATACCAGTAGTGGTACTGTTTGATTTAAATAAGACAGAGCTGGGAATGACTGGGGAGATGAAATGAAGGAGAGAAGAAAAACAAGAAAAAGAAAGGAGAAATGAGATAAGAGAAAAAAGAGAGGAAAAAAGAAGAGAATGAAAAATTGGTATTGATATCCATGACATACAGTAAATAACTAGACCTATGCCAGTTTTTTAATCTTACGCAGTGGAGTTCTAGAGTTCTCTGATTTGAAAAGAGCAGCATTGACTAAAGAATTTCAAAATATGTACAGAAAAGTGTTCTCCCATCCTTCCCCCAAAATATCTAATTGAGGAACTGCATATAAACTATAGAAAATGAGTACCCCACAAATTACTTGTTTAATGTGAAATATGAATTGTTACTTTTAATTGGATTTTATTTCCTAATACCCTTACAATATATCAGTTACTAATAAGTATTAGATGTAGAGTTGAATTAAACTAGTACTAAAAGTTAACTACTGCAGCAGTTTGTCACTGGTTGCATAAAACCACTTAAGTATACACTTAAAATATGTGGAACACACAGAAACATTTGCTTTTTCTCACTAAATTATCATTCTGTTAGACAACCTAGAGAGAACATTATGCTATTACCCATTAATTCCTCAATCTTGGCATTGATTTATTTTTAAATAATTTCTTCAGATATTGGAGGCAGCAATATTTCTTCATTATATAAGATATCTACTTTTACACAGTTAGGTATTTAAATTCTTCTTTTAAACTGTTGCCTTACTTATACTAAACATTCAAAATTTAAAAAGTACTAAAAGACTTCCCTGTACCTATCCTAAGTTGCAGATACTTTGTGGTCATGAGGGGGAAAATGTATGAAATTGCAAATTAAAAATAAACTGGACCTGTTGATGAATTAATACACATGTATAGTTTAAATCAGTTTCTTAATCTGGTAGATGATACTTCTTTCAAGAGCCAAAGATCTACAAAAATGCCAAGACCAAGCATGACAGTTCCTCTACTGAGTTATTTGTCAGGGATATCAAACAGAGTCATTAAACATTGCACACTATTGGTATTTCACTTGGTTGTTCTTCAAAGGTAGAAGATAACCCTCTACTACTCCGGGCACAACATACTTCATACACAGGGCCTAGAGACCTCTGAGCTGGAACTGAACTGAGGGTGAAATCATAGATCTTGAAGAATAACCTTCAACAGATACTTCATTAAAGCAACATAGTCCCTATCCACACTCTAAATATGTTTAGGTCCTTATACCTAAACATAAGTGTAGTCCTTACCCTTTATCAAAGAAGTGCACCTCTTTGTAATAGTTGGAGATCTACTACAGAAAACCAGAACCAATCACAATAGAGAGTTGTGTAGATAAGTCCTAAATCCTCAAAACTACTGCTATACCTAAGGCATATGAATTATTGTGGAAGAGAAAACAAAAAGATTAGAAGGGCCAGAGGATGAAAGAGTTTGCTGTGAGACTGTGTCTCCCTTAATAATACCAGAGGCTTTCCCTGTACACTAAAACCAACACGGCAAGAAACGTAAATTGAATAATGACAACACAAGACATGCCAAAGTGTGTGAGAAAAAGCTCGAAAGGCCTAAATTCGATATAAAGAATTACAGACAGCAAATGAATGCTGAGAGTGGAAGAAATAATGTTCTGCAGGAATTAACCTACCAAATAACATTCAGATACCAGATACCAACCTTCCAAACATGCACAGAAGTAACATTAAACAGATTGAGCAGGTTTCATTTGTGTATTTAGGATTTTGTAAATATATACAAAAATATATACATGTTAGCTTACAAAATAGCTCCACAATACCCTGGAGTGGAGTATAAAGAAAGTTTATTTATATGGGGATAGACTCACTGAAAGATTAGTGATCCACACTCTTCTGAGAGTGCTGGGAACTGGAACTGAATCCAGCAGCCAAAAGGCCCTTGCGTGGATTTCAACTAAATTTATAGTACATGAAACCACATCCAAAGTGGGCCAGTATCTTTAAAGCTATTAGGTGAAGGAGTTCCCTCAGCACCTTCCCCTTTTTCTAAATGAAAGAGTTCTAAGCTTAATACAAAACTATATACAATAAAAACAAATACCAAGTATTGTCCAGGGAGAGAAGAGATAAAACCTACATAAAAATTAGAATTAAAGCTAGCATAAACAATATCAAACAAGAAACATAAGCTAAATGTTTCAATAATTACCTTATCCTAAGTAGTCTATGTCTAATATTAGAAATGGTTTGTCTACTCCTGCTCCTGCACTAAGGCTACCCACTCAAAGGGGTGAGTGTCTGCCTCCTTAACGTATTTCACAATATAGAAACAGAAGAGGCATTGCAATATTCCTTTAATGAAGCTACAGTTACCCTGATACCAAAACCACACAAAGACTCAACCAAGAAAGAGAATTACAGGCCAGTCTCACTCATGAACATCGACGCAAAAATTCTCAATAAAATACTAGCAAACCAAATCCAAGAACACATTAGAAAAATTATCCATTATGATCAAGTAGGCTTCATCCCAGAGATACAGGGCTGGTTTTCAACATATGAAATCTATCAATGTAATTCATCATATAAATAAACTGAAAGAAAAAACCATATGATCATTTCATTAGGTGCTGAAAAAGCATTTTACAAAATTTAACTTCCCATTATGATAAAGGCCTTGGAGAGATTATGGTTACAGGGGTCATACCTAAATATAATAAAAGCTATTTACAGCTAGCCGACAGCTAACATCAAATTAAATGGAGAGAAACTCAAAGCCATCCCACTAAAATCAGGAAAATGACAAGGCTGTCCACTCTCTCTATACCTCTTCAATATACTGCTTGAAGTTCTAGCAATAGCAATAAGACAACATAAGGGGATCAAGGGGATTCAAATTGGAAAGAAAAAAGTTAAACTTTCGTTATTTGCAGATGATATGATAGTGTACATGAGCGACCCCAAAAACTCCACCAAAGAACTCCTACAGCTGATGAAACCTTTAGTAACGTGGCAGGATACAAGATCAACTCCAAAATTCATTGCCCTCCTATACACAAAGGATAAGGAAGCAGAAAGGGAAACAGAGAAGCATCACCTTTCACAATAGCCACAAATAGCATAAAATATCTTGGAGTAACTCTAACCAAGGATGTAAAAGATCTATGTGACATGAACTTTAAGTCTTTGAAGAAAGAAATTGAAGAGGATACCAGAAAATGGAAGGATCTCCCTTGCTCTTGGATTGGGAGGATCAGCATAGTAAAAATTGCAATTCTACCAAAGGCAATTTATAGATTCAATGCAATCCCCATCAAGATCCCATCAAAACTCTTCACAAATCTAGAGAGGACTATAATCAACTTTATATGGAAAAACAAAAAACCCAGGATAGCCAAAACAATCTTATACAATAAAGAAACTTCTGGAGGCATTACCATACCTGACTTCAAACTCTATTACCGAGATACAGTATGGAAAACAGCTTGGTATTGGCATAAAAACAGAGAAGTCGACCAATAGAATCGAATAGAAGACCAGGATTTTAACCCTCAATCCTATGAACACCTGATTTTTGATAAAGGAGCTAAAAGTATACAATGGAAGAAAGAAAGCATCTTCAACAAATGGTGCTGGCATAACTGGATGTCAACCTTTAGAAGAATGAAAATAGACCCATATCTATCACCATGCACAAAACTCAAGTCCAAATGGATCAAAGACCTCAATATCAGGCTGAACACACTGAACCTGATAGAAGAGAAAGTGAGAAGTACTCTACAACATATGGGCACAGGAGATCACTTCCTACATATAACCCCAGCAGCACAGACATTAAGGGCATCCTTGAATAAATGGGATCTCCTGAAACTGAGAAGCTTCTTTAAAGCAAAGGACAATGTCACTGAGACAAAAAGGCAACCTACTAACTGGGAGAAGATCTTCACCAACCCCACAAAAGACAAAGGTCTGATCTCCAAAATATATAAAGAACTCAAGAAACTAGACCGTAAAATGCTAATTAATTCAATTAAAAAATGGGACACTGAACTGAACAGAGAATTATCAACAGAAGAAGTTCAAATGGCCAAAAGACACTTAAGGTCATGCTTGACCTCCTTAGCGATCAGGGAAATGCAAATCAAGACAACTTTAAGATACCATCTTACACCTGTCAGAATGGCTAAAATCAAAAACACCAATGATAGCCTTTGCTGGAGAGGATGTGGAGTAAGGGGTATACTCATCCATTGCTGGTGGGAATGCAAACTTTTGCAACCACTCTGTAAAGCAGTGTGGAGGTTTCTCAGGAAATTCGGGATCAACCTACCCCAGGACCCAGCAATACCACTCATGGGAATATACCCAAGAGATGTCCAATCATACTACAAAAGTATTTGCTCAACTATATTCATAGCAGCATTATTTGTAATAGCCAGAACCTGGAAACAACCTAGATGTCCCTCAATGGAAGAATGAATGAAGAAAGTGTGGAATATATACATATTAGAGTATTTTGTGTTAGGAGCGGCTGGGCTTGGCTGTGTCCCACCACCCGGCTAGCTTATGCCCAGAATAATTACACAGAAACTGTATTCTTTTAAACACCGCTTGGCCCATTTCTATCTAGCCTCTTCTAGGCTAATTCTCGCACCTGGACTAGCCCATTTCTTATCATCTGTGAGCACCGGTCTTACTGGGAAGATTCTAGCCTATGTCCATCCTGGGTCGGAGCTTCCTTGTGTGTGTCTGCCTGGGAGCAGGGCATGGTGTCTCTCTGAGGCATCTGCTCCTGAGAGGAGAGCTGTGGAGTCTCTGAGCTCACTTCCTCTTCCTCCCAGCATTCTGATCTGTTTACTCCTCCCACCTATCTTCTAACCAATGAGGACCAAGCAGTTTCTTTTTATTTAACCAATGACCTTCCTCCATCAAGAGTACTACACAGTGGTAAAAAACAATGACATCTTGAATTTTGCATTCAAATGGATGGAAATAGAAAATTCTATCCAGAGTGAGGTAACCCAGACCCCAAAAGATGAACATGGGATGTACTCACTCATAATTGGTTTGTAGCCATAAATAAAGGTCATTGAGCTTATAATTTGTGATCCTAGAGAAGCTAAATAAGAAGGTGAACCCAAAGAAAAACATATAGACATCCTCCTGGATATTGGAAGAAGACAAGATTGCCGGACAAAAATTGGGAACTTGGGGGTGTGGTGGGATAAGAATAGGAGGAAATGGGGAGAGAAAAGTGAGAAGGAGAGGATGGGGGGAGCTTGGGGTAATGGGATGGTTGGGATAAAGGAAGGGTGGATATGGGAGCACGAAGTATTTATCCTAATTAAGGGAGCCATCTTGGGTTTGGCAAGAGACTTGACTGTAGAGGGTCTCCCAGGTGTCCAGGGTGATGTCCCCAGTTAGTTCCTTGGGCAGCTGAAGAGAGGGAACCTGAAATGGCTCTGTCCTATAGCCATACTGATGAATATCTTACATATCACCATAGAACCTTCATCTGGCGATGGTTGGAGATAGAGACAGAGACCGACTTTGGAGTACCAGACTGAGCTCCTAAGGTCCAAATGAGAAGCAGAAGGAGGGAGAACATGAGCAAGGATGTCAGGACGGCGAGTTTGCACCCACCCACTAAGGCAGTGGGGCTGATTTATTGGGAGCTCACCAAGGCCAGCTAGACTGGGAATGAAAAAGCATTGGATAAAATCAGACTATTTGAACATGGCGGACAAAGAGGGCTGAGAAGCCAAAGACAATGGTATTGGGTTTTGATCCTACTGCATGAACTGGCTTTGTGGGAGCCTATCCTGTTTGGATGCTCACCTTCCTAGACCTGGATGGAGGGGGAAGCACCTTGGACTTCCCACAGGGCAGGGAATCAGGACTGCTCTTCAAACTGGAGAGGAAGGGTAAAGGAGTGGGGAGAGGGGGAAAGGAGTAGGGGTTGGGGGAAACGAGTGGGGGAGGGGGAGGGAAATGGGAGGCAGGGAGGAGGTGGAAAGTTTTTCAATAAAAAAATATTGTGTCTAAGTCATGAGCTGAAAGTAACTATATTTATCTAGTCTTCAACCCCATGAAAGACCTGAGAAGGAAATAATATTACTTGAGCAAACAGGAAGTACAATAAAGCAACTTCCAAAGGTATAAGAAATGACAGAGACAACTGGTTACCTGGGCAATCATATAAAATCCCATTTGCAACATTGGGGCAACCAACTTTGGCTAAGCCCTAGAGTACCTAACAGACCATTTTCAGAGGAAGGAAAATTTGAAAAGCCATCTTACCCTGTCTTGGCAAGGTTTGGTAGTTATTTTGCTTGTATACTGCCTGTACAGTCTGGACACCATGCATTTTGTCAGTGGTCAAGGCAGGGGCAGTTCTTTGCCTGAAGGTCAGTTTTGCCAAGAAGAAAACAAGTGGAGTATATTTGGTGCCCAATATTCTCTTGTTGTAGTGATGAGTTGAGCTTGCCTGACTTTCATCCTGCCTGGCTCCCACAGGGCTAGCTTAGCTCCAGAAATAATAACACAGAAACTGTATTTATTTAAACACTGCCTGACCCATTAGCTCCAGCCTCTTACTGTTTACTTACTGTGTAATTAACTCTCACATCTTGATTAACCCATTTCTATTAATGTGTATCACCACTTGACTGTGGCTTACCTGCATTAGTCTAACCACCAGCCATCCTGGGTAGGAGAAGAATGGCATCTGCCTGACTCACCTTTCTTCCTCCCAGCAATCTGCTCCGTATACTCCACCCACCTAAGGGCTGGCCTACCAAAAGGCCAAGGCAGTTTCTTTATTAACCAATGAAAGTAACACATAGATAGATGACCCTGTTGGCAATGGCGTATTTGAGAGGTACACTAAAATAACCAGACCAGCTCAAAACAACAGATATAATTTAATAATTGAAAACAGGGAACTCATACTACCGGAAAAAGTCCAAAGTCCAAACAGGCCAGGCGATCACTGCCTGTACAGAGAGAGAGAGAGAGAGAGAGAGAGAGAGAGAGAGAGAGAGAGAGAGAGAGAGAGAGAGAGAGAGCCCATGCACCTCTCTACCTCAGGTGGAGTGTCTTCCGTGCTCAACATTCTCTGGGGAAGAGATGGGTGCTGCCTGAAGCAATTGTGTCTCACTTTGACAGAACTCTAAGTTATTTAAATGCCATTTTCTACAGCTCTTTGAGGTGGTTGAAGATAATATTTCTATGCAGAATATAATCTCTATGTAACTAATGGACCTGATTAGTCTAACTATAAGTATGACAAACATAGATGACTATTGATCCATAATTCTTAATACCTATATAACTTAAAGACTAAGAAAATAAATAACTGTGTAATAAATGAGAACAATGACCTACAAATGTAAACAATGTATAAGTATCTTGATCAGAGGTAGAAATGTACATTGCAATATAATAAATTTATATCAATATATAAAAATGTTTTAAGCAGATCTGGAAACATGCATGTGCACAATATTCAGGATAATTTAACTTTTTATCAATATACAAAAATCTGTACCAATGTAATTGTCTAAAAATAATATTTCACAAGTATTCACTTGATGACTCACTATTATTATTAGTGTGAGTAAGCTCATACCAATCTATTAAACCATCCAATTTTCCTCTTTCTTTTTCAAAAATATTCTCGAGCTTATAAAATTCCCTGCAACCCCCAACTGTATACCAATTATAATCAATCCCTAAATGATGTCCTTAGCCCTGAGGACAAACTTTATTGGGAAAAGGGACGTCATCTTCTAGAATAACTTTCAGTTCTCATGGGGGCAATGATCTTTCTATGGGATCCTGTGAAATGGTGGTTAAGGTCCAAGATTGATGTCTTGTATAATTGCAAGGAGTCTCTGAGCCTTTGGTGGGGGTCTGGCCAGAACATTGTAAAAATGTGCACCATTTCAGTTAACCAAGTTGGAACCATCTTGGGCAGCTGCTACCCAAAATAGGTCTTCTAGTAGCATTGTCAGCATTTGATGTCATATCCACCAGGTGGTCTAAGTTGATGAGGATGATTGACCAGGTCTCTCCCTTAAGAGGGCACCAGATCTCATTACAGATGGTTGTAACCCACCATGTGGTTAAACTCAGAACCTCTGGAAAAGTAGACAGTGCTCTTAAATGCTGAACCATCTCTCCATCCCATTCCATGTTTCCATCTCTGGAAATAGTACAAATCCTCTAAAAGTAAAAATTGAAAATAATGAATTACAAATAAATCTGCTCTTCAAGACTGGGCTAAGAAGCAAATACTAAATTTTGGTTTTGGTTTTTTTAAAAAAAATCAACTATATATTACCCTACTATTATAAAGAATATCTAGGTCATGAATAATAAATTGATTATTTAAATAAAGTTATTCTAAGATATTTTTGCTTACAAAGGTATAATCTTAGCAATGTAAAAATAATTCTTTGGCATTTCCCCTTCATAACAGAAAAGAAATACTTTCCCAAATAAGCATAGAGGGTTCTACCTACCTGCCAAAGGAAGATACAAACCAGTTTAAGAAAGAAAAAAAATTGATAGATCAAGGATGATTTTATAGAAGTCCAAAACTATTACCACTCATCCCCACATATTTCTAAACCCCTTAAGGCCATAATCTCTCTTCCTAAAAGAAATACTTAAGTTTCATCAAACCACTAGTTTTCCAAATTTGCCTTCATCTGAAGAAAATGATTATAGAAATATTAGTTAAATTTCTGTTCATATTTTATAATATTTCTGTCAACTTCATTTATTTATTTATTTACAAAAAAAGGGTTTTTCTGTGTCGCCTTGGTAGCTCTCTTGGAACTGTCTCTGTTTAGACCAGGCTGCTGGAGAAGAGGAGAAGATAGATTTTCTAGCAGAGATGAAAGGAAAAACACTTCTCCATTGATGCTTTGATGTAAGCAAATGGATATCCACTTAAAGAGCAAGGCCTTACCTCTAGAACTATGCAATAATAAGTTTATATTGTTTTAAACCATTGTGTTTAATATAATTTGTTACAGCAGCCATAGAAAATTAATGTACTCATGGATGATTGCCACATTTTCCTACTAAATGAATGGAAATTATATAGAAGCAAGAATGCTGCAGCCTTTACTATAATTAGTTGATTTTAATATATTAAGTTTTAATTACCATGAATGCTACCATTAAGTGTATTAGTAAATATACCATTGCTAATTTGTGGGTTATACTAGTCTAGGCTAACACAGACTGTTAGTATGAAATTCACATTGTTTTCATTCATAAAAAAATACTACCTCAAAGCATGCAAGAATAATTGTAAAAAAACTAGCAATTATATAAGCTTAAAAATTTGAAGAAACACTGTGTTTAGAGCATGCCTAGTGTGCTATAAATTTTTCTTTTAAAACAGATTGTATTTTATTATAAAAATAATTTTGGTCTGGAGAGATGGCTCAAAGTTGAAGAGCACTTACTACGCTTACAGTGGAACCAGAATTCATCTCCCAGCACCCACACAGGGTAACTCATAAGTACCAATCCTTCAGGCCAAGAATACCCAATGTCATCTTCTTACTTCTATGGGAGGGGGTGGAGGGAAGAGAGGAAAAGGGGAAATTATGCAATTATATGCAATTTTAAAAATAATTAAAAATATAAAAAAGATTTATAAAGGGAATCAAAGAGGGACTCAGAAAACAGTATTAACAGTATTTTTGTTTTGTTTTGTTTTTTGAGAGACAAGGTTTTGCTGTAGCTTTGGAGCCTGTCCTGGCATTAGCTCTTTTAGACCAGGCTGGCCTCAAACTCACAGTGATCCACTTGCCTCTGCCTCCTGAGTTCTGGGATTAAAGGCATGTGCCACCACCACCTGGCCTGTACTGATAGTATTATACTCATTCAGTAAATCATTTTTCTCAGTATACCCATCTTCCTTTCCCTCTTTGTTATTGATAATATTTTTATCAATTTGTATACACATACATTATTTTAATCATATTCACATTGTATATCACCTGCTAACTCTTCCAAACTCTACTCTCCATTCATCCACCACAATGTAATGTGTGTGTTTGTGCATGTATCTCAAAAACTCCAGTTTTTGCTGGTCATGTTCTTCTGGGGATGGGACTATCCATTGGTGCATGATTAGTGTACCATGGTCATACTCGAAGAAAACAGATTCTCCCTTGCCTAGAAGCCATCAGTTATCAATAGCTCATCAGTTACAGGTAGAACTCTTGAATCTGAGCCATTTGCATGCTAGATTGTTGACTGGTTTGATTTTGTGTAGCCACCCACAGCTCTTTTTGGTTCATAAGTACAGTTTTCCTGTCATGGCCAGGTGACATTGTTTCACTCTAGTATTTCCTGACTCTGTTTCTTATAATCTCTCTGCCCTTTTTTGCAATAGATCCTTAGCCTTTGGAAGAGTAACTGATATATGGCCATTTGTGACTGAATACTCCATAGACACTACTTACTCTTTGAGCTTTGACAAGTTGTGAGTTTCTGTGTTGCTAACTGCTATCCATTGTTTCTTAAGATTACATTGCCCACCTTCACACACTAGTAAAATTTAATAAGCAGTAGTGGCTACCTACAAATACACCTTCTATAGAATGAATATATTTGTCTGTCTAAAATTCGTGTTGTGGATTTTAAAGTCCATGATGATGGCCTTAAGATTTGGAACTTATTAGGAAACGGCAGTCTTCAGTGATTAAGAAAATTGATTTCTTTCTCATCAATGTAATTAATACCATGATTAGAGTACCTCTAGACATTTGGCTATCCCTTCCCCCTTACCATATGCCTACACCATGCTCAAATGCTGTTCAGAGTCCTTCCAAACTGCAAATTGAAAAAAGATCTTTTTTCTACACTCAATATGAAATTTTATTTTAATATTCTTTGTTATTCTGTTAACATAATGAAAAATAATTAAAATTTTCAAATTTTGGCATTTTTTATTCTAGTCATGGGCATATCAGGGACTTTTATGTTTTTCTAATTTTTGGAAAGAGGACTTAGGATACTCATTTGTTTAAAATAAAAAATGTGTTTGAATATGATAAAAATATTCTTTGAAAGTATAAACTATCAAGAAATAGCAAGATATCTCTTATCTAATTAATAAAGTGTTCACTTGGTTTAATTTAATGACTTTGTCACCATAGTTTAAAAATAAAACCACATATACAAAATAGCACATATTATTTAAAAAAACAATAAAACATTTTAAATAAATCAAAAAGTCTAAGAATTGTTAATAGTCCATTTTTATTAAGGCCAATGTTATAGTAGCAACAGAGGTAGTTTCTGGTAGTAGCAGCTTCCTGTGGACTTTCTATAGAGCAGAAGAGAGAAATGTTGTATGCACCCATTGTAAAATGCACGGACAGGGGCAAAAGAGCTAGCTTGTTCTCTTCAGTCCTATAATTATGGCAGTAATCCATAGTCTATCCTCAAAGACCTAACTTAGTAGTTGCTATAGTAAAAGTTAAATTGAGATGTAAGTTTTATAGAGAAACAAGCTTCAAATTGTAGCAGTCATTAGACTTTCAAATAGTTGTCCAATTTTCCTAGGATCTGAGAACAAGGAAAAAACATAATTGGGAAACACACAAATAACACTATTTACCTACTTACTAAGTCTAAGTCTATGTATTCTATAACAGTCCTGTTACGTGTTTATATTTTATACAACTTTGCTAATGGTGGAAAGCACTGAAACAATACAATGCTGACTGTTACAAGGATGGAAAACTGAAATTTGATCTATTCATATAGTTCAATACTTGACATAAATGAAAGGAAACTGATATGTTCTTAACAAAATAAGCATTCACAAAAATGTACTCAAAGAAAGAAATGATTTGCAATGACAAACAATATCACATATCCAATGTAAACTATGTATAACACTATAAATATATAGGCATAGATATATTACTCCTTCTGTTAACATCTCTAGAGATCTATCAGTTATAATTCTCTGTCTCATTATGAATCTCAATCATCCCACAGATACATCTTCTATCTGGAGTAGTTTTAAATGGATTAGAAATAAATACTGTATTTATAAACATAAAAAATTTCAAATTTATTTTTTTAAGATCTTGATATTATGATGTTCTTTTTTAATTTATTATTTATTTATTAAAGATTTCTGTCTCTTCCCCACCACCACCTCCCATTTCCCTCCCCCTCCCCCAATCAAGTCCCCCTCCCTCGTCAGCCCAAAGAGCAATCAGGGTTCCCTGCCTTGTGGGAAGTCCAAGGACCACCCACCTCCATCCAGGTCTAGTAAGATGAGCATCTAAACTGCCTAGGCTCCCACAAAGCCAGTACGTGCAGTAGGATCAAAAACCCATTGCCATTGTTCTTGAGTTCTCGGTAGTCCTCATTGTCTGCTATGTTCAGCGAGTCCGGTTTTATCCCAGGCTTTTTCAGATCCAGGCCAGATATTATGATGTAATCAAATAATTTCCCCACTTCATTTCCTCTCACCTAACTTTCCCATGCACACCAGTCCACTCTCCTTGCTCCTTTTCTAAAGTTTTTAGAAAATTTTATGAATGAGAATTTATCTTAGTCCCACCTTTAAAGATTCTGGCTTGCTGTCAAAGGAGGACAGTGTCCTAAATGAAAAAAACTATTGTATGTAAAAATGAATTTTTAGCCTTTAATATCTGAATGTATTCTGTTCACTACAGTAGGCAGATATGATCATCTGAGTGAAAATCATAAGAGAACACAGACGGCCTTACCCAGAGGCTCCTATGCAAATCTTACCCTATTAATTATATCTACAATAAGAGAAGAGGCTCCTAGAGTGCAGTAATTATGGAAAAGCAGTGGTGGAGGAGAGCCCATGAGACAATCCACAGGACCTGACATGGGTAATAATACAGTAACTCAGTAAAGAAGAAGCTGACGTCCACACAAAGGAAGCCACTTGGTAAACATTTTCATTATTGGCAGTTACTTCCCTGGACTCCTAGTTGTATGGACCACAGAGAATTGCAGTTGCTCTTTTGGATACCTGAATGATTTTTTTTTCTTGTTTCAATAACTTTTGCTTTTGGATAAAAGCAATGAAGTAAGAAGCAATATCAATTATTTGTTTCTGTATTCTACTCCAAGCCAAGTAACATGGGAGCAAGCATGCTGAGCAGAGAGTTTAACTCATATTTGTCTTTCCATCCATCAGCTGTCAGATAAATTCAGGGGAGTCTCCTCAGCCCTGTATCTCCATTCCAGCTGTGCTTTCCGTGGTGTTGGCTTCATTTTGATTGATTTCAGAAAAGTCAGAGGGCAAAGTAACTCCTTCAGAGATGCAATTTTTCAGTGTTGAAAGCTTGTGAGAGGCTTATTAATAAAGGCTTGAATTAATTAAAAGAGTAGTTCAAGAGGGGTTACCACCTATCACCGTGACAGGACAGCACCATGCCAAATGATTGACCGTTATCGATTAAATGTTTCAGTTGGCCATTTCAATAGTCAATCATTGTTGAAGAGTCAGATTCTTCAAAATATTAAACAGAATGAAAATAAGGTTTTTTGCCTAGGGACTGAATTCTTAAAGTTTTGGTAAGCATTTGAAAGAATCTTTCTACATCCAGGTGAACTGTGAGCAATAAGTAAAAGTGTGGTGATTGATTATCCAACTGCTGAAAAAGCAATAGTCGCTGCCTGTGGCACTTGTAATCACTCTGAAAACATGTGTCTTGGGGCTTGTGGTGAGAGTAGATCTGCTGCAATGAGCAATTGCAAAACCATATGGATGTTTTCTTCTTAATAAGGACAGAAAGGGAACTATTTGTTGATCATTTGTTTCAGATCATAAGGAAAATAATGGCCATTTGTTTTCCTAGTTCTATAGCTGAAAATAGCAAAGAAGTCTATATTAGTTCCTTGTCTCATTGTTGTGACAAAGTACCAGACAAAAACAACTTAAGAAAGGGTTTATTTCAGCTCACAGTTTAAGAAGTTATGCAGGAGATCATGGGAAGGAAGCCTTGAAAATAGGACTGAATGAGGCAGCTCCCACATTGCCTTAACTTGCTTTCAGACTTAGTAAGCAGAAAGAAAAATGCTGCTGGTGTTCAGACTGTCTACCTCTTTTTAATTCGGTCTCAGATCCCCCACTCCAGGGAACTATGCTCTACACATACAGAGTGGAGTTTCCCTCTTTAGTTATATTTTTCTAGAAATATTTTTATAGGCCCACCTAACCCTGTGTTTTTATGAAGATTTTTAATTTTGGCAATTGACATTAACATGTACACAGTCCTAAGAGCAGTAACTGAGGAATCTCTAAAAGAGGCATATCAGAGCTGAGAGTAATGCTATGCAAGATTAAGGGGTGAAGGGGTGAGTATATACTTAATACTTGTAGGGCCAAAAGATGATCAATTTGATTCATTTACACTTTTATTAGGGAAACTATTAATTATTATATTCTCATTATTCTAAAAAAAGATGTAATCTTAGACTATTTTACCCATGGCCTCTCAGCAATTAATAGTATTACTATTATCTGAATCTTTTTAGAAGCTAAGTAGAAATTTTTTGTTATATTAATCACACACCAAAATCACCCAATTTGACAAAACAGTTTCCTCAGCTCTCTCTGATTGGTGTTGATTCATCACTCTAGGGCAGGACCTAAGAATTTATAAGCTACCAACATTCATATCAGCCCAGACACTGCTGTCCCAGGATGCACTGCTTTTATTTCCATTGTTGCCTGTGTCACTTCGTCCTCTCTTAAGATTATGCAACATTCTTATGCAAATTATCCAACAAACGGATAATTCTTAGAGAGCCACTCTATTGATTTCCAGGGGTAAGTTTCCTTCCAAAAACCCAAGTATATAATCATGAATACATAAAACTTTTTGATGAGTAAACTGGATGGAAAATGCACCAATTAATAGTTAGCTGTACATGACAAACCTGTGACTAAGTCAAGTAGATGGTGGATTCAATTATAAGTGAAATAAAGTGCCTTTTCTATTACTAAAGCTGGGGGTCCCTGCTTTCTATTCCTTGATGATAGACTGTAGTGTTTGCTTTTGTATTAGTAAGATGTTTCTGTTAATTGGAAGGACCCCATATTCCTTTATTAACTAATAGTTACCCTACTTAACAGTCAAGATCTCTTTAAATCCTCATGTGAACTTCCCTATATGAGAAGATGTGAAATACTAAAATAATTGGGTTATGACAAAGACATACTGAACTAAGTAGCTTCTCATCATCACAGCAAATGGTTTATTATTTCTGTCATATCAAGATGCTTTTATATTTATCATAGTCCTTTCTACATTATTGCTTTTTGACATTAGACATAAGCATTGCCTCAACTTCAGGCACCAGAAACATGGAACGAATGAACTTTAAATACTTGAGAAATGTAACAGCCCAGGAAGAGGCTACATCAGCTCACAAAGAATAGAAACTCCCATGAAATTTGAACCAGTTCAACTAAGAAAATCTCCACTGCCACTGATATTTAAAAGATTCCAAACGATGTCCTGTAGATGAAAACCAATGCCACTGAATTGCTTAGAAATGGACTCTTCTCAAATACAGTTTCCATCATTATTGGATCCTCCATTGTTAGAGCTTCACAGAAAGATCTTTCAGCTTGAATACTAAATACGTTCCTTCAAACACAGATGAAGACAACTTCTAAATGACCTGCAAAAACCATGCCTGTGAACCACCTTTCTGCATGCTTTAATTCAGATCTTAGCTTTTTTCTGTTTTTTTTTTATTGATAAAAGGAGGATAAAGAAAAGAAAAAAAACAAATTTCCACCTCCTCCCACCAGCCTCCCATTTCCCTCCCCCTCCTCACACTCTTCTCCCCCTCCTCCCACTCTTCTCCCCCTCCTCCCACCCCTCTCCCCTTCCCCCCACTCCTCTCCCCCTCTCTTTCCAGTCCAAAGAGCTGTCAGGGTTCCCTGCCCTGTGGTAAGTCCTAGGTCCTCACCCCTCCATCCATATCTAGGAAGGTGAACATCCAAACTGGCTAGGCTCCCACCAAGCCAGCACATTGCGTAGGATCAAAACCGCGTGCCAATGTCCTTGGCGTCTCATCAGCCCTCATTGTTCGCCATGTTCCGAGAGTCCAGTTTTATCCCATGCTTTTTCTGGTAACAGTCCAGCTGGCCTTGGTGAGCTCCCAGTAGATCATCTCCACTGTCTCAGTGGGTGGGTGCACTCCTCGTGGTCCCGACATCTTTGCTCATGTTCTCACTCTTTCTGCTCCTCATTGGGACCTTGGGAGCTCAGTCCAGTGCTCCAGTGTGGGTCTCTGTCTCTATCTCCATCCATCGCCAGATGCGAGTTCTAGGATGATATGCAATATATTCGTCAGTATTGCTCTAGGGTAGGGTCATTTCAGGTTCCCTATCCTCAGCTGCCCAGGGAACTAACTGGGGACCTCAGCTTGGGCACCTGGGAGCCCCTCTAGAGTCAAGTCTTCTGTTTTTATTAAGAATTTTTTAATACAATCTTTTCTCATTTCCTTATTTTACAAAGCTGTCAGATCTTAGCTTCTTAACAAGTGTGACTCACAGCCCTTTGGTTGATCATGTAACTGAAGGTGGGCATCCCAAAATTTTAGTTAGCAGGAAATATTTCTGAATGAGTAATGACTAAAAGTTTATTTCAGGTTAAATATATAATTAGGCAGATTTCTCTGAAAACGCTTGCCTGTGCTGTACCATGCCATTCTGTGGAGTCTATGGTTCTAACGCAGAACAAGTGCTCTTTGCACTGTGTGTGAACGTAGTCATGCCATCTTATGCCACCACAGGACCCGGATGACTCAGATCCTAGACTATAGTAGTGAAAGAGATAAGAAGAATAATCCTCTCCTTAATGAGAAAATTTACTTTTTCTACCCACAATTCCCAACCCACGGCAGAGTACTTACAAGCTGTCATAAAGTTCTATTGGTAACCTAGCTTTCTGTCTCTCTCTTACTATCTATCTGTCCCTCTCCCTTTCCTTCTCCTTCTTCCTCTCTCCCCCTCTCTCCCACATTCCAGGATGCTGACCAGAACCTAAGAACTTTTTCCTGATGCCTTGGGCTTCATTACTCTTTCTCTAAAGTTCCCATCTCCACCCATGTGCTGGGATCTACACCAGCATTACTCGAAAGACATGCCTTTTATACACTCATTTTTTCCATTATCCTCATGTAGGCAACTATTGAAATATGAAGCTTATCTGCCTTATGTTTTTTTTTCTTTAAAACTCCAAGAAAATTGTCCTAAAACTTCAAAAAATTCTTTGTTCTATATGCAAAAATAGGTCTTCTAGAAACATAGGTGTTTAATTTTTGCAAAAAGATTTTAATATTCTCCTGTCATCATTATATAGCATGTATCAAATCAGTGTTTTCTAGGATTCATATTTATATAAAAATTTTTGTATTTAGTTGGCAACTTGAGTTTTATTTTAAACTGAATTTCAAATTTTGAATTGTGATTAGGACAGAATTTTCAACAATTTCTAAATGGTCCTATAACACTTCTCTCATTTTTTACAATATTACATAAATACATGAAACAGGAGCCTCAGCACTGACAATTATAACATCAAAATGTTATTCAATTAAAAAGCATTTAAGATATCTTTTTATTCTATAGGATAAAATATTCAGTTGGGATTGAATTCTTCACATAAAAATATGTGCATCATAATATTAGTTTTAAAAATTCATTCATTATTAATACAGGATAAATTATATTTATAACAAAGTGTTATTTTAAAATGAACTTCTCTAATATTTGTTAGTAGCAATGCTAGATTTATATATTCAATTCATATACTTGCCTACCTGACATTACATAAACTTTAAGTGGTCCCAGGCAATATATTCCTGCTGGAACAACTGTCACGAGCTCACTAACCTGTTTTTGATTGTCCTTCAAACCTGCTACACAGGAGGGAATGTCATGTGTGCTACAGAAACCCTTGTCAAAAGTCATGTTTGTTCATATCATGGACCCAATGAAGGAATCTACTTTTGTTATTTTGCTACATAGTCAAGATATCTGATTTCAGATTAAATATTTGTGCTTTTACGATAAACCTACGATGGTCTCAGTCTTCTTCAGAGATGCTTTTTCCCTGGACTGGACAACAAGTAATAGGGAGATGAAAAAGTAAATAATTGGTCAAAGCATTATTAATAAGGAACTGAATGTTCTGTCCTAAGGAGACATTTTTCTTAACCCTACCTAACCAAGGCTCAGGCAACCTGTGGGAAAGGAAGCAGAAAGAATGGAAAGGCCTAAGATTGTAAAAAAGTGATGTGAACTGCTGTCTTTGTCCATGACATATCTAATAAGTCATTACTCACATAAACAGTCTCTACTTGCACAAGATCTACAAAGAAACTTCTACAGAGACTAGCTATGCCCTCCTTTTTATGCTATACATAACAAATGGGCCATTGTTCAGAAATTAATGCCATTCCATCAAAGCAAGATACCCTCTGTGTGAAGACAGACACTTAAAGGAAATCCCACATTAGCTCAGAATTGAGTATAGTAGAGGGTTATTTGCTTAGGTGTAGACTCATAGATTATTGTCTTTTGCTCAAATGGGGAACAGCAAAGGATCCCACAGCCAGAAGAAAGGCTGGACAGGTGCTTTACATCAACATTTATATTATCAGTGGCCACACCCAAGTGGGCAGGTAACTTAAAAGCAACTGTCGGTAGGAATTCCTACAGCATCTGTGGGAGAGAATTTTATTCCTGGTACTAAAATCTTGGAAGCCTTGAGCTAAGGTATAAGCACTGGAAGAAGTCCTGGGTAAATGTGTATGTTAGCACTGAGCAGAGTGTCAGACCCATGGAAATTGCCAGTCTTCCCGGGGTTGGGGTAGAGATGTGTACAAGCCTTCAGATCTGAAGTTGGACGTCATGCATTTGACATTAGGACATGAATACAAGCCTATGAGGATCAAAGCGTGGGAAGTCATGATTCAAATGAGTTTGGCCCCATAGGTTTTTTGTTTGAGTACTTGTTTCCCAGTTGGTACAACTACTTGGGAAAGAATTGAAGGTATGACCCTGTTGGTCAAAATGTGTCCCTGGGAGTGAACTTTGAGGCTTCAGAAGTCCACACTATTCCCAGTTATTTATCTCTCTGCTTCCGTTTATTGATCATTATGTAAGCTCTCAACTACTGTTTCATAGCCATTGAACCCTGCTACCATGTTCCCACAATACTGGTAATAGACTCAGTGTCTGAAACGATAAGCGTTAATAAACTCTTTCTCCTACACATTTTCTTAGTCACAATGTCTCTTCATAGCAACAGAAAAGCAACTAAGAAAAGATATCTCCATATCATGCTCAACATATAAGAAATACAGCATGAATATGAAATAGACAAATATGCATGCACTAACAACCAGAATAATAAGATTATTTTTTTCCTGTATTGAGATGGGACCATAAGAATGGTTCAAATATTTTGGGTTTGTTGAAAGAGTGAGTCTGAACAAAATACAATTCTATATATCAGGAATGTTTAAATAATAGTAATTATTTATCTGTAAGATATCTTCTGGCTTGGACCACTGTATCTCCCTGTAAAGGAAACAGCTAAGTTGTCAGTTGGATCTTCTCTATAACTTCCTTTATGACATCTGGAACATGAATTTATGGAATTGCCATAAAGCATGAGTACATGAAGGAATATTTGGCTAATGAATGGGATGAAACAACTGAGTAGAAATAAAAATCAATAAGTCTATCTAAACAGAAATTGTTGTCAAGTAGGGATGACCACATGAGTGAAGATCATGGGTCTTACAGGTCTGATCCCAATTTTCCCTTTTGCTAAATTCTTCAGCTCTATGAACAGCTATTCTGCCACCTATCACAGAGCCTGACGTTTCTATTAGAATTCATTGCTTTAACCTCATGGGCTTTTCTGACTTTAAGGGTTGTCTGTTAAATTACAGCTATCTCTGGGACATATAAAAAGTAAAGCTATTATCAGGTGAACCTCATGGGAGATTAGTTGATGGCTGCTTGTTGAGAAAGTGCTAGCATGGTAAGAAAAAGACGAAAAGAAGGGAGGTGACTTACATACATTGGTATTTTGAAAGGTCAAGGGTTTTTATATATGCTATTGCCTTTACTCTTAAGACAAACCAAAAAGAAACAAACAAACAAAACACCTTTGTGCTTGCAGCTGTTTTATGTCTATGTTTTTCAAAGAGAAATCAAGTGCATTCTGGTGAAATCACTTACCTGAGATAATTCAGCCAGGAAAAATAACTGCACTGGAATTTGAACCGTGATTTGTCAAGTCTTTTTTTTTTTCCGTTGGGCAGTTGCCACTGCCGAAGGCCAGGATGAAATTTCAGGTCCTGAAAGACAGGCATTTTTATTCAGTGCCAGAAATACGGTGTCATTTCCCAGCTCCTTTATCTGAAGTGTCAATGTGAGAAAAAAAATGAAGCTCTCAGGCCAAAAGGAATAAGAGATAGTTTATTCTGGAGTCAAATATGAATGACGGTGGCCCAGGAACACAAATTTCCTTCCTACATTCCATATTCCAATGTGCTAACAGTAGCATGAAGCTTTTTATAATAACAGAAACAAGAAAGTCACAAACCAAGAAACTAAATACACTGATAGCTCTTTCCCATAGGGGTTTGCGGCATGCAGAGAAACTTCTACTCTAGGCTCAGATCCTATAGGATGACATCTTAGCTTTTAGATTGCTGGAAGCAGGAAGAGAGGGGGTTGTCTGTACATCCAATAAAGATTTATTCAACAGTAACAGGTTATTACAGCCATGTAGGTGGCCAATGCATGGTTATTTAGAATATGAGACAGCACAAGATGATTTGGGTCTTGACCTGCTGTATTCCAACCTCCACGAGCATCGAAGTTTCAGTTGGTTAGGTGAACCTTCATCATGGAAACTCTAGTTAAGGGCAGCAACTAATCATTCATGTTCATTTATCGGGGCTGCCCTTGCAACATGCCGCAGACTAATGTGCCTTCAGTGCCCTCTCTCTAGCCTATTGGGAAGGAATCCTCACCACTTCTAGCTTTTTAAATTCTCTGGGATTTCTTTTTTTTTTTTATTGATAAAAGGAGAATAAAGAAAAGAAAGAAAAAAAAAACAAATTTCCACCTCCTCCCAGCCTCCCATTTCCCTCCCCCTCCTCCCATTCTTCTCCCCCTCCTCCCACCCCTCTCCCCTTTCCCCCACTTTTCTCCCCCTCCCTCTCCAGTCCAAAGAGCAGTCAGGGTTCCCTGCCCTGTGGTAAGTCCTAGGCCCTCCCCACTCCGTCCATATCTCTGGGATTTCTAAACTCGTGGCAGCACAAATGCAACCTCAACCTGTTACAAGTCTTTCTCTTTCCTACCAGTCAGCTCCCAAGTAATGACATGAAGACTTATTAATTATGAAAGCTTAGCCTGTGGTTAGACTTGTTCCTAACTAGCTCTTATAACACACTAACCCATTGGTAGTAATCTATGTTCTATATGTGCCATTACTTATCTGCCATGTTGCACCTTCTGTTTCCTCTCTGTGACTCCTTGGTGGCTCACTAGTACTTAAATTCTTCTTCCTCTTACTTTCTCTCCTGGGAAATTCCACCTATACCTCATGTAGCTATTGGCGATTCAGTTTATTATTTTATCAATCACAGCAATACATCTTCACATAATGTACAAATATCCCACAACATCAACCTCCCTCTTCCCAGGACCATCTGCCCTGTAACTACATCTCTCTGCATCTCCATATAATTTTCTCTTCCCCACATGTCTACTTTCTAACAAAAACTAGTTGTTTCAAAATATGACCTACCCTAATAAAATTGACTCCATCTTAACCAGATGACTCAAAGGCTGTATTTCCAAATCATGCACATTCACACTACCCTATATCACATAGGAGAATATGATTCAACCCACAATCTATTCATACAATTTAGTAACTATACACTTTTGTTAAGCAAACCTCTCAATGAAATGCAGAGAACAGAGGACATGAATAAGAACCAAAGGTTAGAGTGTATTTCTCAAAGGAAAGCTGTTTTATTGTTGTCCTGGAAGCAAGGGCCTCCTACATTTGCATTCTAAGCAAAGAGCTCCAGGCAGATTAATGTGCTCACCAAGTGCCAAGTTCGGTTGTGTTTACTGTATGAATAAAACTTTCAGCAAGACCTTTCTGGCCATATTTCCAAGTGAAGCAACTTAAGAGTCTGGCCTTTTGGAGATGGGAACCCTTAAAATGGGATTACCTCTGCCCTGCCTCCTCATTGCAGCTGGAAGTGATCTACCCTTTCCTATGTGAAACCCCCTCCAGAATGATGGACTCTCTATTGTACTTTCACTGCTCCCTTATTTACACTAACGATCACTGCTGTAGCAAAGCCACTTTCACTTCCATGTGCCAAATACATAAGAGAGCCTTCAGATGCCATAAGTTAGTGAGAGTATGCATGAATTACTTTGGGTTTGCATTTGCAGTATAAGAGAGTTCAAAGGCTCTGTCAATTCTAGATTTACTGTAGCAGGACTAAATCATTTATACTCAGTGTCTTTGTTGTATTCATTTGAGAAGAAAGGTGAGATAAGAGACATTTGCTTAGTGTTCCAACAAATAGGCAATTACTCAGAGCAGGCAATAAAGGAGATTTTAAGGCCCCTCTCTAGGATGAGAACATGGAAACTTAGCTGTCTCTTCTTTTGTACTGGCCTGATTTCTAAGCCCAATTCAGTTAAAAAACATATGTTTTCCATTTATATTGCTTAATTCTATCTCTAATAGCAAATTTATTTCTTTGACAGTTTCTTGAAATCTGAAGAGATGGAAAAATTTATGTCTTCGTTTTCATTGGACCTTAAAAAACGAGACACCCAGCAATTATATCAAACATTGATATAATGTGGTCAAATCGCTATTGTAATATTTTATTAAAGAACCCGTGGAATTTGGGGCATCAAATATTTTGCTCTGAGAAGAATGTATCTTTACATTCCACTTATTTATAATGAATTTCTATAATCTACATAGCAAACCATGGGAACAAATAGCAAAAAAGCCAAACTGTTATACTGTTATGCTTTGACATGACATGTCCCACACAGGCTCATGTCCTAGAAGTGTGGTCCCAGATGGTGATGCTGTCTTAGAAGTGATATAAATGTTAGGAGCTGGGGACTACTTGAAGGAAGTGGGTTCTTGAGGACGTGCCTGTGAAGGATATTGGGTCTTTGATTCATTCCTCTCTGCTTCCTCTACCACATACTCCTGTTAATATTACGCTTTGCCTCACCACATACTGTTCTAAAATCAGCAAACACTATGAACTGAAACATCTGAATATGTGATATTAGATTAACCTTTCATTCTTTTGTGTTTCATGTCTAGTATTTTGTGATGATGACAGAAAAAAACATTACCTACACCTTTTCTCAGAGACGTTTATAATACAGGATAAATATATTATCACCAGTTATTTGGGGTAGTGGAAAAGAAAAAGAAAAAACAAACAAACAAACAAACAAAAAGCCAAAGGAGTCTTTAATAATCAAAACCCAAAAATATGACTGAAATGTGAGATACAGACTCTGTCCTGCTAACCCTTAATCAAGAATCTCCTTTTGATCTTTTCTCATTTTTTCTTTTATTCTTAGAACTATAAAACATTGTAAAATGTGGTGAATATTAATGGATCTTGTTAGGTACCACTATTTTATCACTTTTTAAATACTAAGTAGGACTATATTTCTTCAGTGTCCCTGTACAACTACTCCAAGTAAAAATCTTGGTCAACACATAACAACCAAAAGATGATATAATTTACGTAAGGACCTTCTGGAAATTTCCCTTATATTTCCTTTGACTTTTCTTATGAGCAGGATTTGATTTCTGGGCAGGACGTTCATTGATTTGTCATGACAGAATATAATGATAAGGGACTGACTGAGGCTCTTTGACAGAACAGAAATTGACATGAGGAACAGATCGCACATGCAACATTATCATTTTGAATCAATCATATGTGCATTATTATAGCAGAACATTTCAGACACTTTCAAAGCTCCCTTCCCATCACAGGTCCTGGGGACATATAGGAAAAAATTATTTCATTCTGTTAGGTTCAATTTTCAAAGCTGTCTCCGGATTCCACACTCTCTATGATAAAATGTTTCAACAACTGAAGTCCTAAGTCCAGAAAACATATGCACTGTGTAGCTAACTTTGGAAACATTCACATGATACTGGTTTGCAGATACACTAAATATAAGCATTATGGAGTTATGGAGATTCCCACCACATTTTCAAAATAATGGGAGGAAAGCCTAAGTGATCAAACCCAAAAGTGCAGTAAATTTTATGACAAAAACTTCAAAGTGGAAATACTTATGGGAACTACTGGAACAGAGTAAGAGTCTAAAGAAACAGAACTACCAACTGCATGAACCACACACTCTGAAAGGCAGAAACATGAAAAAGACCTCTAAGGTTTCATTTATATACTCATGTGAGTATATAAACTTGTATTTGGAAGTTTCTGTCCCAGTCATTCAGTACCAAAGAAATGGAGAGGCTTATATTAATTATAAACTGTTTGTCCTATTAGCTCAGGATTATTATTAACTAGCTCTTACAACTTAACCCCTATCTCTTATCTATGTTTAGCTACATGGTATGGTACCTTTTCTCAGTAATGCATTCTCATCTTTTATCTTCTTTGTCTGGCTTGTGACTCTGTCTCTGCCTTTCCTCTTGCCAGAATTCACTTAGTCTGGTTGCCACACCTATACGTCCTGCCTGGCTACTGGCCAATCACCATTTTATTAAACCAATACAAGTGACAAATCTTTATAGTGTACAAAAGCATTATCCCACAACATAAGCTGAGATGCACTTGCAAGCAAGGGTTTTTAATCTGAATCAGTGAGACACAATTTTATAAAGCTACTGTACTAACCTTCATTAGGGGAACACCCCAGGTTCCATAACTGGAAATAGATAATGGAAGTGCCCTATTAACCATTGTAGTCATATGATAGAATATTTAAATAATCATATATATATTATACTGTCACATTTAGAAGGCTTCTATTTGCAAACTTATTGAATTTGTAGGTTCCAAGGGTGACATCATAGCTGAAACATCTCTCTTTTAAGGTTCCCAGGCCTTCAATAGCATGACCCAAATCAGATTACTAAATGAGTAATGATGACAAACTATAGATACAGCTGGTGAGCAATGGGACATGCGGGATGATTAATGACAGAATTTTTGCTATTGAAGAACAAAAAAGAAGTCATCATTAAGGGAATGTCAAATGACACAGAGAACAGACCAGTTATACATTTTCTGGCCTTTGACAATACCACTTAGAGAGTCACCTGCGAGGAATGAAGCAGTTTTTTTGGAAACAGATAAGTAAGAAATCTATGAAATAATTATGATGAGGTTCCCCATCTGAGACAGAGGCTTACATCTCAGTGTTGTCATTCATTAATACCAAATATAATAATCAGCTCGCCTATTGAAGTAATTATTAAGCTCCTATTATATATCTGAGCTTTTGAACAAAGCTTTGGTAGTATGTTTGTATATCAAACAGATAAATCTGCAAGAGACACTTCCCATATTCTCACAAAACTTACAAACATACAGAGGCGATGATATTAATATGTCACCAAGTGAACAGATAGTGGCAACCATTACCCAGAACCTCATAGGATGGGCATTGACCTCATAGGACCCTCTTCTGGAAAACATGAGCAATACACATTTCCTTGGATTGTTTGGCAATCTAAGAGTTAATTCACTGTGTATTGACAGTTGACTTAACAGATGGTAATATTGTTTCTGTTTTAATTATTCTAAAAATTACAACTAAATAATATGCATTAATTTTAGATCGGTTTTCCTGTGGTATTCTGGAGAATTATGAGTATTGTTTACAAGCATAGAATGATATTCACTATCACTGATTTCCACAGTGAATAACTAAATAAATGTTTCTTACTCTGTCCATAAGGCTGTGTTTTGAAAATTTTCCTGTAGAGTATGATCATTAAGTAAATTAATTTTTTATCCTACAACAAAACAGAATTTTGACTTTGTCATAGATCAGATGAAAAATCTAGAATGCAAGTTGTCAGAAATACATATATGAAACCCAACATCCAAGGCAATGGAGGAATTTTATGATAAGCTGCAAGTGTGTGACGAGTTTAAGACATGAACTGTGAAAGATGGACTGAAATTTAATGTAAGAAACGTAACTCTCATTTAGACTTTACCAGGTTTTCTTTGATGTGAATGAATAATGAAGCATAAGCACATCATGAGCTTTAATGACTCACATACAAAGAATCCATAGTTGCTTTTTTAAAAAAATAACATTTTTTTTTAAAAAATTAGATGGGGAAAAACACTTGTCTGCTTTCAGAGATTGCTTTTCAATTGGTAATTTTGAGTAGGAAATGTCACACATCACATTGGTATAGCAGACAGAATGGAGAAAGGCAGTCCAGATCTGTTTGAAGGGTCTTTTTTTTTTAAAGAAATATAATGAAGATTAGTGTTTTGGGTTTAAGGAGTAGGACTTAGAAGTAAGTACTTATACTTCTTAGCCTCTTGACCACTTTCCTAGGTATGTCATGAATTTAAGCATTGGCTTAGAGCCTAGATTTTGAAACTTAAGGCATAAGGGAAAACTGTCTTAAGTTTCGGGTCGAGCATGAGCTTTAGGGAAATACCCCAGGTTCCATAACTGGAAAAAATTGTAACTAATGCACACAAAAAATACAAAACTGTAGAAAAAGATCTTCACTTTCTACATCTGCATTCCCAAAGAGCAGTGTGTCTATGGAAAGGGATGTGGGCCATAAAGCAGAAAGGCATCTATCTGGACCAGATAGTCAGAAACTCACTGGCTTCTAAGGAACGAGGACTTTGGCATATAGGAAAAATTTGTAGAAAACTGTCTCAAGATGGATGTATGTTACCTGCTTCCATTTACCAGTTTCCTATCTTCCAGAATGGGTAATCTAGGACCATGGAGAGAAATCAAATTCAAGAACAAATACAAGAACGGTGATGGCTATAAATCTGGGGAAAGAGCCTTGTACTCGTTGCCTGGGCAGTGGAAACTAGATTGTTGTGTCATTCATGGGTATCCAAAGACATGGAGGAAAGGGGGGATGGTTTACCTTAGGTGTTAACAGTGAAGAAACACAAGGTGCAACAGTTTAACCAGAAAAAAAAACAGATTTTATTATCACCATGTACAGATTAGTTTAAGAAATTTCAACAATAAAATGTGTCTCCAAGATTTAAAAAAAAGCATAAATTTCATAGTAATTGCTGCAGTTAATACTGAGTTTTAATAATATATGCAAATTCCCATCTTGCTGATACTGTTATTTATGCTTACCTTTTAGTGAACACTGTGTTCTACATAGAAAAGTTTCAATAAACTACTACTAATTCCATCACCTGTTAAAGGAGATTAATGAAAGCTTCCTATCAGGAATGTCCATATTCTAATTCTTACCTATGAGTGTTGACTCATTTTTCAATGGAAAAGAATGTCTCTATAGATGTAGCTATGGATGGTGATATGCCATTATCCTAGCTTACTGGAATAGAGAACCATAAAAGACATGAAAAGTATCTTGCAGGAGATGCACAGGACAAAGGCACATAAAGAAGTGGAGGTCACAGATAGACAATCACACAAGGTGGCATGATTCATCCAGAAGCCTAAGTTAGGGGACACAATTTCTCCTCTAGACCCTGTAGTGAAAATGAAACTGTCTAAATATGCTGATTTGGGGTGTTTGGTCTTCAGAACTATGAGAGAATCCATTTCTGTTGTTTGAAACCACAAACTAGCTTAACACAGTACATCTGGAAACTAATACCAACATAAGGATCACATATTCACTTATAGGCAAATCTATTTCTAACCTGTAGGTCAGACTTATGCCAATTCTCCTCTTCATCTGTTGGTGATCACTGTAAGTCACTTAAAAATAGGAATAAAACAACAATGACGAAACAGTCATTATAGAAACAAGGGAACAGAACTGTTTTTTCACTTACTTTCAGCTTTATGTGTGACTAGGGAAAGTTTTATATGCACTTAAGATTTTAAAGAGAAAATAATATGTAAACTGTCAAGTGTAGCCTTTTTACGGTACCTATGTGTTGCAGTTCATAACCTGTAATATTTATGGCATTTATATAATATTTTTATTATTTAACATGACTATTTGTATCATACCTAATATAAATTTAAATATAGTCATCCCAACAGAAGTCCTATTTTGTTAATATTCTGCTTAAATGCATTAATATAATAAAAGTACAAATTTCATACTTCGTTGGTTTTCACCTGACTAATTCATCCATAATTGAAGGGAGGCCTGTGAACTGGAGATTCACAGGTAGAAATAGCAGAGACACAAACGAAACAGTCATAGGACAGATTTGGGAGGACTGTCGGTGACTACTGAAGCCTCAAGTTTATTTTTCATGACCCTTTTATACCTCTAGCCAAAGAGAAGGGCAAAAAGATGTTTTATCATGATACAAGGAGCAAACAAGAGTTCAAAACATTGAGGAGCAACTTAGGCCAAAGACCCTGTTGTTTGGACCTTGAAAAAGCAAAAATGGGCTCAAAATCTGACCTTCTATCATGATCGAGCAGAGCCACTGCTAATGGGACCTTTAGACATTTAGACTTAATGGGCATTGCTCCAAACAGGGAATGCTTGGGAGAATTTTTTTCTCCTAAAAGGAGTTTGTTTTCAACTGGTTACTGCTGAGCTTGTTTTAAGATTTCTCAAATTCATATGTAAGACTTGAAGAATGATAAAGAATAGTTCTTTACAGAAGGAAAGTTACAATTGGAAAGTTAACCAAATAGGAGAAAGTTAAAATTAATTTTCTTTCATATATATTTTATCTGTAAGTTGCATTTTCCTGACCAGGTGAGATTCGATAAAATGACCTGCATAAAGTCTTAGTAGTCATCAAGGAGAGAACTGAACTTTGAATGAAGTCCCACCTCATCTTCAGAGCCACATCCTTCCCAGACTGTTCTGATGCCACTCTAGTAACTTCTCACATTTCTTTTCAATAGACAAAGTACGATCTGGGATGATAGCAGTAGTGGGACAAATTGTGCCACCTAAATTAAAGAGACACCTTCACCTCTAGATGTCTGAGCAATCCTGTCCTTCACTCACCTTGGAGGAATAGCATAGCTCTCCAGCAAGCTGAAGTCATATACAGATACTTTCAAACCTCAGTTATTACACTTATCAGCTGAGCTGCTTGACATTGGGGGTGGGGGTTCTTGACTTTGTAATTTTTTTCCAATTTTCATTTTTCATTAGCAAAATAATTCACAAAGAAATAGAGAAATGAGAATTTGCACATATCAAGCACTTGACACATAGTAGGACGTTATAAACTAATATTTATATTGCTTTCTTGAACACATAGTAGGACATTATTAATTAATGCTTATGTTATCTTCACGAAGCTACAAAGTTCCAGAGTGTTGAAGGTGTTTTTGCTTTTTCCCACACAGATACTGATAACTAGAATTTAAAGAAGGTGTCTTACTGTTAAGGACTAATGTTTTTACCTGTCCATTAATTCATTGCTGTTTTGGCTTGTTTTGTTGTGTTGTGTAGTGTTTTGTTTTCCAACATTACTGATAATACAGACTTGCCTGGTGGATACAGACAAGAGTTCAAAGTAGATGGGGTATTAATTTCCTGAAAACTCTCTTTCAGTTATAACTTGCTGATCCTCTCAGCATGAAATTGATTAAGAAATCCACATCACTTAATTCTTTTCATAATCACCTAGTGGGAAACTTGCAAGAAGGAACCTTTTTTTAAAAAAAGGTAATGAGCCAAGTAAGGCGTGCGGAGGGGTAGATTGGGGTATTTGAGCGCAAGTTTCTACTTCCTTATGAAATGCACAGATAAGCATTATTTCCTGCTGAGTTTCACGGAGCTCTCAAAGTGTGATGGTGGTAAAGACAGTGGTTTTAGAGACCACATAGGTAACAAGGGTCAACAGATTTGGACAAAGGGACAAACAGAGATAAAAACAAGTCATAATGATTCTAAAAGAAAGCAATAATAATTTTTAAAAAGCAGAATGACTAAAAGAGGAGGCTCTTCAAGAACAAGAAGCATGCTAGAATAGTAATTCTAGGAATTATATTCACAGAAATAATAATTCACAGGAAAATAAAGAGAAAGCAGGATGCAGGTAAATGTTTGTGATAGAAACGTAATACTTTTGAGATTCTCTCCAAGGAGAAGAAAGAGAATGAATAATAGTTGAGACACAGAGGTCTTGTGTTGAATCTCTTCTTGTTACTAACAGTGAGAGTTTGAGCAAGTTACTTGACTTCTGTGAGCCTATGTCTCTCTCCTTATGTTTCTACGCTATCTCCTTACATGTTGGTGGTAAGGTTTGTAAGATAAAGGGATATTTCCCTTCTACCCTCTCAAGATTAGCTGGAATAAATGGATGAAGACTAAACAGAAGAAAAGAAAAAATATGCATATTTCTTAATTGGCAAAAGTGGAAAATCACAAGAGTGTGAGTGCCAACGTGTTTAATATTATTTGAAGGAGATAAGCCCATTTTCCTCTTTTCTATGGAGGACTTAGAAAATGGAGAATGTGGACAATTTGGGTAGCTTGTATATGATTATTCTGAAAAATGATGGACCTTCAACACAGTCTTTTTTGTTGTTGTTGTTGAAGGAGTCCAAGAGATATTACTCCCTATGGCAGCCTCCTCGAGCATTTCTGTCTTTGAAGTAGATCACAGACTCAGGGTAAAGACAGAAAGCAGTAGTTTCCCTCTTGAAGTTTGATCCTAAAGAAAAGCAAAAAATTCCAAATAAAAACCTTTCTTTATCTTACACTGAACTCTTTAGTATAACTCATAAATATTCCTCTCTGAGTGTGACTATGGTAAAGTACTGAGCCACTCTTCTATGTTCATTAATTTATGTCTTTGATTATTTATTATATTAAATTTTATTGGAATTTCTTGTCATTATGTCTGTCTATCCCAGAAGTTCATAGCCTATGGGTTGTAACACTTTGGGGATTAAATGACCCTTTTACATGGGTCACCTAAGATATCATAAAACACAGTTATTTATATTATAATTCATAACTTCAGCAAAATTACACTTATGAAGTAGCAATGAAAAATTATGGTTGGAAGTCATCACAACATGGGAAATTATATTAAGCTGTCACAGCATTAAGATTGTTGAGAATCACTGGTCTATTCAGACTGACAAGACTCACTGGAGGTCTTGGAACATTGTAAATTTATTATTTATTCTAGGGCCTTGTATTAGTTACTAGTCTTATTGTTGTGACACAACATCCAAAAGACAAGTCTAGAGAGGTGACTTAGTGCTTGAGATCATGTTTGCTCTTCCAGAAGGCCTGAGTTTGATTCCCAGTGCCCCATGCTAGATCTCAACTCTCAGTAATTCCAGTTCTAGAATATCTGATATCTTCTTCTGTCCTCTGCAGGTGCCAAGCATGCACTTAGTGCACAAAGTACAGACAGGCAAACACCTATATACACAAGCTGATTTTTTAATTAAAAGAAAATGCTTTACAAACGTCAATTTAGAAAGGATGGTTTTATTTTTGCTTATAGTTCCAATGGACAGTCAATCATTGCAAGGAATAATAAATTGGAAAGTTTTATTGTACCCATGGTCAGGAAGCAAATGGTAATGAATGTCATTGCTCAGCTATCTTCTTTCAACTCAATTTGTGACCCTAGCCCATAGAATGATGCCACATACTTCCTGAATATAACCTAGAAAACTCATTATAGATATGCCCAGGAATTTGTTAACCACAAGAAGTAAGTAAGTAATGCTCAGTCACTGATTGTAGAATTCCACTTTTTCCTGGAAGATAAAGTTAGATCATATCTTTCAATCAGGACACTTGACTTAATATAAAAGAATCAATACAGCGGCACCACCTACCAGCATGAATATTTTCTTGCATGGCCATAGGCAGGTGACTGTGAAGTGAGATATGTTCTTCCAGTTTGCACTGGGTAACTGAGAAGCTGCTTATTTATTAATTATTGAGAAAGTGAAATTTTACATTTCTTTCTCATAGGTAGATTTGATCATCATGCCTTGTTATTGGGTGTAGTAAAGAGGAATGGCGGGCTGTGTTCCTGCCTGGATCCCAGCTAGCTTAACCCCGAAAGAATCACAGAAACTGTATTCATTTAAACACTGCCTGGACCATTAGTTATATCCTCTTATTGGCTAACTCCCACATCTTGATTAACCCAATTCTATTAATCTGTATTTACCATGATGTCATGGCTTACCAGGAAGATTTTAACCTACGTCCATCTCGGGGCAGAGAGCCATGACATCTGCCTGACTCCCTTCTACCCAGCATCCTATTCTGTTTACTCAGCCTACCTAATTTTCTGCCCTATCAAAAAACCAAGGCAGTTTCTTTATTTAACCAATGAAGTCAACACAAAACAGAAGACACTCCTACATCATTTCCCCCTTTTTTGTTTAAACAAAAAGGAAGGCTTTAAATTTAACATAGTAAAATTGCATATAACAAAACAGTTATCAAGCAATAATTACAGTTACAATATTTATATCTATTTTATCTTTTATCATAACAATGGAAAACTATAACTACATTCCCTCCAAAAATGGACTATGGGTATTTTGTTTGTTTGTTTACTTGTTTTTTAAGAGGGGGAAGTAGTGCGGGAGAATTGTCTGTATTCTGTCAATCATGTTTTGAAGTATAGGTGGGTCAACCAGACAGAAAGTAGAGGTGGGGTGATGAGAACAGAATTATGGGAAGGAGAAAGCCCATTCCCCCAATTCCTGCCTAGACCACTGAAGAGCAAGATGTAACCTACCCAGCTGAGAAAGGTACCAAGCCATGTGGTTAACATAGATAAGAATAATGGGTTAATATAAGCTACAAGAGCTAATAAGAAGCCTGAGCTAATGGACCAATCAGTTTTATAACTTATGGAGAACTCTATGTGATTTTCTCTGGGACTAAATGGCTGGAGGACTGGGCATGGCAGAAACCCCAACAATCAGGCCCCTCATGTTACAATTGGGTAGCCTATTAAGTAAGAACTGATGTTAAAAATAGAAGAAAGAGAAAAAAAGTTTTTTGTAGGTCTTTGTGCTTCTACCTTGGTGGTATTGATTATTTTTCTCCCTAGTAGCATTCAAAGTATCTGTTAGCACCATGAATGCTCACCTGTAGGGATAAAGCTTCTAGGTTGGCAAATGCTTTATTTCTCCATATTCAATGATATTAGTATGCTGTATCTTCAGAAATAAAATCTTACCATCAGATTATGAAGGATAAGGAGTAACGTGTAATGTTTGTGGGGATATAAGACCCACTTGACTGGAGTTAGATGGAATCTCAAAGTAGTTTCAATTTGTATTTCCTGATAAACTTTTATAATAGTTACATGAATGTTACAAGGGAAACTATCCACAATTTAATTAGATTTAAGGCATATTCTATGAATGTCTGTACCTTACACTGCTAAAGTTGCCAAGAATAGGAGAAAGAGATAGATCAAAAGCCTAGAGGAAAACCTACTAATACTATTCTGCTAAAGGTACATAGCAATAAAATGGCTCCTAATGACTTTCTGCTGTATCATAGGTCAGTACATCACTTTATTAGAAAAGTCTCTTCTTGCAGTGAATGAAAATAAACACTATCTATAACTGGACAATGTACAAAGAGTGAAAAATTGGAACAACCCTAAACAGGATTTTTTTTTTAAATCAAACCTATTCCCTCAAGGTTTAGGGACCAAAGAGGAAGAAGAGTTGAAAAGATTGTTATAGCCAGGGGTGGGGAAGGACATAAAAAAACCCACAACATTGTTCAGACTATCAGAACTGCTACACATTAATCCACAGAAACTGTGGCAACATGTATAAGACATACACAATTCCAAAATAAGTAAAATCTCATCACCAAAAAGAAGTAGAAACAAAATCCCACACATAACCAAGTTGTGATTTGCAATTGATGCCTTGTAGGATAGGAAAACTCTTTTTTCTAAAGAGTATCAGACTTCTGAGTGGGACTGAATCAACTACCTAGGCCAGAGTGGGCTCGAGGAAGCAAGCTTCACAGGAGTGGGAGCCAGGAGTCAATCCATTCCTGGGACACTGGTGGAACCAGGACTGAGCCAGCAACTTGGCCCAGAGCAGACCGGAGACAGTGAACTGCATCAGAACAGGTATAAGGAGAGTAATCACTGAGCAAGTGAGACAGACAGAGACCACTGAGAGTCCAGACATGAATCTGGGACCTTCAAGGGAGTAGACCTAAGCCAGGATCCCTGTGGGTCTGGGCTTGAGTCTAGGACCTCCTAAGGACTAGGCCAAAGCCAGGACCTCTGCCAGTCTGGTCATGAATCTGGGACCTTTGAGGGAGTAGACAGAAACCAGAGATCTCTACAGGGCCAGGCATGAGACTGGGACCTCAGAGGGAGTAAGCCTGAGCCAAGTCCTCTGTGGTTCTGGCTGCATGTGAGTCTGGGAACTCCGGAGCAGTAGACCAGAACCAGAAACATTTGTAGGACCAACTCCAAGCCAAGGACCTCTGCAGGAGGGGACCCAGACCAGCATTTACAAAATCAGGTCAAACCCAGTAACCTATGCCAAACTAGTCCTGAAAAATCAAACTCCAAGAGAGCAGAGCAAAGCCCCAGGAGCACTGAGCTATATCAAAGAATACAGAGTAACCATCAGGGTAATGAGAACTGTGGCACTGACTATACCATGATGAACAACCATCTGAGCTTTGGATTCACTGGCACCTAGAAAATCACTCAACAGAATCTCAGACAGCCCCAACCACACCAATTAGAGGAGAAGATGAGTAGAAAAGGTAAGAACACATACAACGCCACAAAGAACAACACAAACACCAGTAAAACCTAAAGTCTCAACAACAGCAAGTCTTGAACAACCAAATATAAATGAAGCAGAAGAAATGACCTAAAAAATAACTTCAGGAGAAGTTTTAAAACTCTTAGAGAAGAAATGAGAAATTCTCTCAAAAAAAATGAAGGAAAAGACAAACAAAAAATTGGAAGACATCAGCAAATTCCTTAAAGAAATCTAAGAAAATACCATCAAATGTATGAAAGAAACTATTCAAGTCTTGAAAACTGAAATAGAGACAAAAAGGAAAACACAATCCAAGGGAATTATAGAAACAGAAATCATGTCAAAACAATCAAAAACCACAAACGCAAGCATAAATGGCAGAATACAAGAGATGAAAGAGAGAATCTCAAGTGCTGAAGATATAATAGAGGAAATAGACTCGTCAGTCAAATAAAACATTAAATCTAACTAAACCTTAACCCAAAATATCCAGGAAATATGGAACACCTATAAGGCCAAATCTAAGAATAATAAGTAAAGAAGAAGGAGAAGTTCAACTAAAAAGCATAGAAACTATATATAACAAAATCATAGAAGAAAACTTTCCCAACCTAAAGAAAGATATGCCTATGAAGATACAAGAAGCTTACAGAACACCAAATAGACTGGATCCAAAATAAGACCCCTCACCACATAATAATCAAAACACTAAACATACAAAATAAAGAAATAATATTAAGAGCTGCAAAGGTAAAAGGCCAAGTAACATATAAAGGTAGACCTATCAGTATTACACCTGACTTCTCATTGGAGACAATTAAAGCCAGAAGGTCATGGTCAAGTGTTATGCAGACATTAAGAGACCACAGATGCCAGCACAGACTACTATACCCAGTAAAATATTCAATCACCATAGAAGAACAAAACAATATATTCTATGACATCTAGATTTCACCAACACCAAGCCACAAACACAGCCCTAGACAAAATACTAGAATGAAAACTTGAACCTAAGGAAGATGGCTATACCAACAAAAACACAGACAATTGATGGTCTCATAGCAGCAAATATCAAATAAAAGAAAAACGCACAAATTAACATCATCAACAATGAAAGGTAAATAAAATCTAACACGAGATAGCAATCACTGGTCATTAATATACCTAAATGTAAATGGACTCTATTCACCTATAAAAAGGCACAGACTAACAGATTGGATATGAAAATAGAATCAATCCTTCTGCATACAAAAAACACATCTCAAACTCAAAGACAGACATCGTCTTAGAGTAAAGAGTTGGAAAAAATATAACAATCAAATGGATGTAGGAAACAAGTGGGTGTAGCTATTTTAATATCTAAAAAATTAGACTTCAAGTTAAAATCAATCAAAAGAGAAAAAGAAGGTCATTACATATTAGTCACAGGAAAAATCCATCAAGTGGAAATGTCAATACTGAACATCTATGCCCCAAATACAAGGACACACTAATATGTAAAAGAAACACTTCTAAACCCCACACACTAAAGGTAGGAGACTTCAACACTCCTCTCTCACCACTGGACAGGTCAGTCAGACAAAAAAAAATGAACAGAGAAATAAGGGAACTAACAGAGTTTATGAATCAAATGAACTTAATAAATATCTATAGTATATTCCATCTAAGCAGAAAAGAATATACCTTTCTCTCAGCACCCCATGGAACCTTCTCAAAAATTGACCACATACTTGGTAATAAAACAAACCCCCAAAAATACAAAAAAAAATGGAATAACCCAATGTACCTTATCAGATCACCATGGTATAAAACTAGAAGTCAACAGCAATACTAATTCCAGAAAATCCACAAACACATGAAATTAAATAATGCTTACCTGAGTCATCATTGTGTCTAGGAAGAAATAAAGAGAGAAATTAAAGATTTCCTAAAATTCCATGAAAATGACCACACAACATACCCAAATTTATGAGACACAATTAAGGCAGTGTTAAGATGAAAGTTCATAGCACTAAATGCCTAAAGAAGCTGGAAAAATTCCACACTACTGAATTAGCAGACTATTTGAAAACTTTAGAACAAAAAGAAACAAACTCACTTAAGACAACTAGACAGCAGGGGCAGGAAATAACCAAATTGAGAGTTGAAATCCACAAAATAGAAACAAAGAAAACAATACAAAGAATCAAAGAGACAAAGAGTTGGTTCTTGGAGAAAATAAACAAATTAGACAAATCTTCATCCAAACTAACAAAAAGGCAGAGAGAGACTATCCAATGTAACAAACTCAGAAATGAAAAGGCAGAGAGAGACTATCCAATGTAACAAACTCAGAAATGAAAAGGCAGAGAGCGACTATCCAATGTAACAAACTCAGAAATGAAAAGGGTGACATAATAAGAGACACGGAGGAAATATACAAAATCATCAGGTCATATTTCGAAAACCTATACTCACGAAACTGGAAAACTTAAAGGAAATGGACAGCTGTCTGAATAAATATCACTTACCAAAATTAAATCAAGACTAGATAAACAAATTAAACAGACCTATAACTTCTGAAGAACTAGAAACAGTCATTAAAATTCTCCCAACCAAAAAGAGCCCAGGACCAGATGATTTCAGCTCAGAATTCTACAACTTTCAAAGAAGAACTAATACCAATACTCCTCAAATTAATGCACACAATGGAATCAGAAGGAACATTGCCAATCTCTTTTTATGAGGCTAAAATTACCCTGATACCCAAATTACAGAGAGACATTACTATGAAAGAGAATTAGAGACCGATCTTACTCATGAACATTGATGCAAAAATTACTAAATAAAATACTGGAAAATCTAATCCAAGAACATATCTGAAACATCATCCACAATGATCAAGGCAGCTTCATCCCAGAGATGTAGGAATGGTTTATCATACAGAAATCTGTCAATGTAATCCACCATATAAACAAACTGAAAAATAATCACATGATCATCTCATTAGATGACAAAAAAGCTTTTGACAAAATACAGCATCCTTTCATGATAAAGGTCTTGGAGAGAGCAGAGATACAAGGAAATATATAAACACAATAAAGACAATGTACAGCAAGCCAACAGCCAACATCAAACTAAATGGAGAGAAACTCCCAGCAATTCCACTGAAATCAGGAGCAAGACCAGGTTGTCCACATTGGCTTGTGGCGTGTCAGAGCAGAATACTGAAGGGTGGGAAATTCAAGCAGAAATAGAGGAGGAAAGAAGGCAGGGTCAGGCAGACACCATGCAGCCACCCAAGAAGCAATATGTGAGGTAACAAAGAAAGATGTGAGTTTTATGGTAAAATGTAAAATAATGGAAGTGGGTTAATTTCAGGTGTAAGAATTACCTAATAAGAAGCCTGAGCTAATAGGACAAAGATTATCTAATAAATATTAAGCCTCGGAGTGGTTATTTCATAAGTGGCTTTGGGACCAGATGGGCAGAGAAAATCTGGTCCAGGGGAACCAGTGGGATGGAGAATATTTGTAGGTTCATGTCGCTTATTAAATGTTCTGATTTGACCCTCTTAGAGCGATGCCCTTCTTCTTCAGATCATAATTCTCTGGGGCCCCAAAAATGTACCTGCTAGAACATATTCTTTTCCAGATTTTTCTTCAAATACTTAGAACCTAAAATTTCCTGTTTCTTTAACCTGGACTTGGCTTACAAAACTGGATCTCTCTGATTTCTTTCACTGGTAATGCAGTGATATCTTATGAATACTCAAATGAAAGAAAAGTTAGTTTTTCAGATTTTGAAGCTCCTAATGAAAGTTGGCACATTAGCAAAACAGAAGAAAGAGTCATTCATTAAGGAGCAGGGACTAAGAATAATGAGATCATCTGGGAGGTGCATGTATACACTGAGGACTTGAGGAAGAGTGATTTGTCTTCACATAGCTTAAATTACCTTGGCAAGCCTCCTAGAAAGAAAGATAACACCACCAGAATTAACTTTATGACAAGTGAAAATCTAAATGCCCAAGACTTTCACTGGAAATTGCAATGGTCTAAATTGTGCTCACTGAAGAAATCTTTCTTCAGAAGATAAATAAAATGATAACTTTCCCTCCTGCCTTCTGGGTCTCCATAATGATCTTATTTGCAATCAGAAGACTTGGGGACCAATGCCATGGAATTTTTTTTTTCTTTCTTGCTTGGTTTTGGTGTCATTCTCAAAGACTTGTTCTTAAAGAGGACATCAAAAATCTGAAAACTTTTATTAATTACTGGTTATATGGAACAGAATTGCTAAATAGTTAGAGGTTATTTATCTTTGACAAGTTGATTTATCATGAGTTACATTGGCTAAGCATTTGCCCAGCATGCATTTGTTTCTGATTTTGAACCTTCTCATAGACAAAAAAGTCTGGGATTTTATATAGGTTATTAGTTATGGGTTATGTGAGAGAAGAGGGCATTATTTCTCTAAGAGATAGAGTTTTAGGCAGTTGTGGGCCACATGACATGGATACTAGGAACCTAACTCAGATTCTCTGCAAGAGCAATGCATCTTCTAACCGCTAGGCTGTCTTTCCAGCCCTGGGGTTTTTGAAAATTTCTCATGTCTTAAAAAAATATTTAATTGCTGTGACAAGATTGAAAGACAGTTATTCAATCATCTTTCTGATATTTGGTAAGTACATATCCTATGAGAAAGCACTAGTCTTTCCTGATAAGGTTTCTTATTTTTTAACTTTTATTTTTCTCTCATACAATACATTTCAATCACAGTTTCCCCTCCCTCCACTACTCCCACTCCTTCCCCCACCTCCCCTCTCACCTAGAACAACTGCTCCATGTCCCCTCCAAAAAAGAACAGACCTCCTAGGAATATCTATTGAACATGACCTAATAAGATACAGTAAAAGTAGATACAAATACTCATAAGAAGGCTGGACAAGACAAAGGAGTAGGGGGAAAAGTGTTTCAAACACAGGCAAAAGTTCCAGATTCCCCAATCTCTGGAAGTCCTACAGAACTCCAAGTTACACAATCATAAGGTGAGTGAAAAGGACCTGGTATAGACACAATAGGGTCCATATTTGTCATTCAGTCTCTGTGAGCACATCTGATCCTTGAAAAAAACTTGACAACAACAAACCAAATGATTTAATCTAAAAATTGGGTTATGTCATACTGAGTGAAATAACCCAGACCTAGGACAGACATGATTGGTGCCTAGCCCTATTTCCATCAGACGAGCATCATCCATGAACTGATAGGAGTTGAAGCAGATACCCACAGTCAAACACTAGGTGAAGCCAGAAAAAAAAAGAGGGGGAAGGATGGATTGTATGAAATTTCTTATTTTAAAGACAGGCATAAGCAGAACATAATGGTATGGTCCATGGCTTTTGTCCTACACACACAAAGCGAATTGAGGATTCAAGGCTGCTCTGAGCAGTATAGTGAGAATCCATCTATTGTGCACAGAAAACTAAAGCAGGAAAAACTGGAATATAGTCACATATCAGTATTTTCCTAGGTGCTTTTAGAGATACAAAAACTTTTGGCACAAGCATCTATAAGGCATAATAGCTTACTGGTCTCCTTATCTCTTGATTTGTCCCTGCCTTGTGCTTTTTATATAATATTCATGTGATAAATACTGGTTAGATTGAGTTCAGTTGTTGTAACAAAGAAGAAAAATGTAAAAATTTGTATTACCCTCATTGCTACATAGACCTGGAAAGTGATTAGGAATTGGGTTATGGTTAGGGTTAGGGTTAAAGTTAGGGTCAGGGTTATGGAGCAGTTATTGACCTGATTGTAATCTCATAAACTCTCATTTGTGGTCATTAACCCCAAACTGTGACAGCACTACTAACAGTTAAGGAAGTGTTTTCATAACATTCGTGTTCATAAAACTTTCCTGAAATATGTCATACTCCCTGTTCTTTCCTTCCATTTCAAATTTGAGCATTTCTGCTATCCTGACTGGGTTTGGTATTGCCTGGGACAGTATGTAAATAGAATTCTGTACTTCCTTAAAGGTTAATTCACTGTACATAGAGAAACGGAAGCAGGGCTATGTCTTGCACTTACCCTTTTAACTGGTTTATTCTTCTAAGACATTTGCATAAATGTGCTTCAACAATTGATTTTTATACTGTGTATTTTCTGAGATGGAAATTAGTTTTTCAATTTTCTGTCTCATTTTATTTTAGATGATCACGTTCTTGTGAATTAAAAGTGCATTACTGTTTGGATTCTGTGTAGTTTCATCTACTCAGTTTGAGGATGGAATCATTAACCTTTTACTACTGATGTATTTTGATGTACTGAGTAGATTTCCCCTTGGGGGAAGACAGTCGAAAGACAGTAATTGTCAGAGAGGAATGTTGCTCAAGGGGGATATATTTGATTAAGAAGCACACACTGTGGCATGCCTCTAGAATTTTTCTGTATGTGTTTGAAAAACATTCATTTTTCTGCATAAGACAGATGTTGTTATAATTTTTTTTAAAAAAAATAGGCAATTTAGCATCACATGATCTAAGAATAGAACAGATACCAAGTGGCCAGTCTCATCTACATAGCAAGTTCCAGGCTAGTAAGCAATGCAAAGTCAGATTTGTCTCTGAAGGGGGTGGGTACCAGGATACCAGCAGTGTGACTTAGTAGGTACAAGTTCTTGCAGTCAAACCTAGAGACCAGAGTTTTGTTAGAAAGTGAAAACTGACTTCTACAAATTCTCCTGTGACGACACATGTTCTATAGCATGACTGGTCACCACAACAAATGTAGTAAAATTTAAAAAAACAAGAAAGAATTGTAACCATGTGACAATCACTTGCCTGACTTATTTTCATGTATCTTCAACTATTTGATCAGATACTATAATGAACTTCCAAATAAGAATTGTCTCTATGTTCTTTCTAAATATTTATCACTGTACAACTAAGAGTCGATCTAGAGTGTTTTTTGTAACAGTCTATTTTAAATTTGTACTACATTTTCATAACTGACAAGGGCCTATTTCAGCACATTTCTACTTGAGTTACTGTGTTTGATTGTTCAGGAAAGTCAGTGAAAGGAAACAATCATTTCATAAAAAAATTTAAGGTATTTGTTATTTACATTTTATATTTCTGATGCTAATTGATTGTAAGAACTGAAAAACTTGGGTATTATTTGCTAAAGTAATATCAACTTTTCAGCAACCCATTTCCTGAAGAAAGATTCTATATTTTATAAATAATATAAGTTATAATAATGCCTACTTTCAGAATATGATTAAGAGGTTAGAAAAAATAGACAATTGCAGATTTTATAATGTGGTTATAAATCCTGAGATGTTAATACATAGCACAGTTTGGCTATGTTTCCAGGATCACTGAAGGCTTGTTCTATAGTGTTCAGCAGTATTTTAAGTTGGTGAAACCTGTAATGGGTGACATTAAGGTTTCAAGTCTACGATCACAGAAGCCACCCTTGACTACTAAGCCCAGGAAAAATTTTCAGCCACCATAAATTGAGAAAAACAAGATATTCCATGATAAAGTCAAATTTACAAAAATATCTGTCCACAAATCCAGCCTACAGAAGGCACTAAAAGGAAAACTTAAACCGAAGAGGTCAACTATATCCAGGAAAGTAAGGCAACAAATAATCCTGCACCAGCATAAGTCAAAGAACAAAAACATACACACACATACACGCACACAAGACCACCATCAACAACTACAACAAAATAACAAGAATTAGCAATCATTAGTCATTGTTATCTATCAATATTAGTGTTCTCATTTCCTAAATAAAAAGAGACAAACTGAAAACTTGGATGCAAAGACAAGATCCGTTCTTCTGCTGCATATAAGAAACATTATATATATAATATATCATCAAAGATAAACATTACCTCAGAATAAAGGCTTGGAAAAAGAGTTTCTGGTCAAAAGGACCTAACAAGCAAGCATATGTAGCTATAACAATATCCAACAAAATAGACTTTAAAGCAAAGTTATTCAAAAGAGATGGAGAAAAACTTTTCATACTCCTCAAAGGAAAAACCCATCAAGATGTTTCTATGCCACAAACAATAGGATACCCACATTTGTAAAAGAAACATTACTGAAGCTTAAGTCAAATATTGACTTTGAAAAACTATTAGGGGCAGATTTCAATGCCACATTCACATGAGTGGACAGGTCATGTAGACAAAAACTAAACAGAGAAAAAAATGGAGCCAACAGATGTTATAATCAAAATGGACCTAATAGAATATGTCACCCAAACACAAAAGAAGACACTTTTTCTTAGCACCTAATAGAACATTCTGAAAAATTATCCACATACTTGGTCTTAAAGTAAATCTCAAGAGATATAAGAAAATTGAAGTAACTCCCTGTAATTTATCAGACTGTTATGAATTAATACTGGATTTTAATAACAACAGAAACAACAGGAAGCCTAAAAATTCATGGAAACTGAACAACTCTCTACTGAATTACAACTGGGTAAAGTCAAAAATAAAGTAAGACATTAACACATTCCTAGAATTCAAGGAAAATGAATGAACAACATACCCAAATATATGAGACACAATGAAAGAGGTGCTTAGAGGAATTTTCTTAGGACTAAGTGATTTTTATAAAGAATTTGGAGGGATCTCATCCTAGTGACTTAGCAAACCTGAAAGCTCTATAACAGAAAAGAAATGAACATACCCAAGAGGAATAGATGACAAGAAATTATAAAACTGAGAAATAAAATCAATTAAGTAGAAATATTGAAAAAAAAACAGAGTCAAAGAAAGAGTTGTTTCTTTGATAAAAATAAACAAGATAGAAAAACCCTTATCTAAATTAATTAAAATATACAGCAAGAATATCCAAATAAACAAAATCAGAAATAAAAAGGGGGACATAGCAAATACTAAGTATAGTTAGAAAATAAATAGTTCAGGGCTGGAGAGATGGCTCAGTAGTTAAGAGTACTGCCTGCTCTTCCAAAGGTCCTGAGTTCAATTCCTAGCAACCACATGTTGCTTCACAACCACCTGACATGAGTTCTGGTGCCCTCTTCTGGCCTGCAGGCATACATGCAAGCAGACCACTGTATACTTAATAAATAAATATATATTTAAAAATACATTAAAAATTCAATAGATCATAGTTCAAAAACCTATATTCCACAAAATTAGAAAATCTGAAAAAAAAATGGACAAGTTACATGATAGATACCACTTACCAAATTTAGTCAAAGATGAGATAAACAATTTAAAATGACCCTTAAGGAAACAGAAGCAGTCATTAAAATTCTCCCAACTCCCCTCAAAATAAATGAAAGACCAGGGACAGATGGTTTTAGCTCAGAATTTTAGCAGACTTTCAAATAAGAGGTAAAACCAACATTCCTCAAATTTTTCCACAAAATGGAAACAGAGGAATATTACCAAATTCATTTTATGAGTGCCAAATTTATTCTATGAGGTCACAGTCACCCTGGTACCCAAACCACACAAAAATACAACAAACAAAGATAATTGCTAACCAATTTTTCTCATGAATATTGATGCAAAAATACTCAATGAAATACTTGAATGCATCAAAAACATGATCCACCATTATCTGTATGCTTCATCCCAGAGGTGCAAGGATGATTTAAGATAAAAAAAATTGTCAGTGTAATCCATAGTCTAATCAAACTGAAAGAAAAAAAAATAAGTGGTCCTCTCATTAGATACTGAAATCAACCTTTGATAAATTACAACACTTCTTTATGATAAAAGTTTTGGAGACATCTGTCATTCAAAGGACCCACATAAACAAAATAAAGACCATATAGAGCTAGCCTATAGTCAACATCAAATTATATGGAAAGAAACTCAAAGCAATTTCACTAAAATCAGGAACAAGGCAACCTGTCCATTCTATTCATATCTATTCCATATAGTACTTGAAGTGCTACTAGAGCAATAATACAACTAAAAGAAATCAAGGGGCTAAAAATATGAAAGGAAGAAGTCGAAATATCTCCATTTACAGGTACAATAATATGCATAAGCGACACCAAAAATTCTACCAGGGAACTTCTAAAACTAATAAATACCTATAGTGAATTGGATGGATATAAGATTAATCAAAAAAGAATATCAATAGCCTTCCTATATCTGAACAGTAAAGGGTTTGAGAAAGGAATAAGGGAATCAACACCCTTCATAATAGCCACAAATAATATAAAATGTTTTGAGATAATTCTAACCAAGCAAGTGAAAGACCTGTATGACAAGAACTTCAAGTCTTTGAAGAAAGAAATTGGAGAAGATATCAAAAGATGTAAAGATCTCATGTGCTCATGGATTGGTAGAAATTAACATAGTAAAAATGGCAATCTTACCAAAAAGAATCTACAGATTGAGCACCATTTCCATCAAAATTTAAAGACAATTCTTAAACTTCTTATGGAAAAACAAAACAAAAAAACCAAGATAGCTAAAACAATCTTGTCCAATAAAAGAACTTCTGGAGGTATTGCCAACTTTTATTTTAAGTTCTATTACAGAGCTTTAGTAATAAAAACCACATGTTATTGGCATAAAAGCAGACAAGTTCCTTAATGGAATCAAACTGAAGAGCCAGAACATTTGATTTTTGTTCAATAAACCCAAATCATATGATGGAAAAAAGAACGCATCTTCAACAAATTTTTCTGGTCTAACTGAATGTTCACTGTTACAAGCAGGGGCTGCTTGTTCATCAGGCTAGCTTAGCCTGAAATAACCATACAAAAACTTTATTTATTAAATCACTGCTTGGCCCATTAGCTCTAGTTTCTTATTGGCTAATTCTTATATTTTATTTTAACCCATTTCTATTAATCTGTGTATTGCCATGTGACAGTGGCTTACCTGGTAAAATTCCCAGCATCTGTCTTCAGAGGATCCATGACATCTCTCCATCTCTGCTTTCTTCTTCCCATAATTCAGTTTTGTCTTCTCTGCCTACCTATGTTCTGCCCTATCAAGGCCCAAAGCAGTTTTCTTATTAACCAATGAAAGCAATACAAAGACAGGAGAACCTCCTACACCATTTCCCCTTTTCTGTTTAAACAAAAAAGAAGGCTTTAACATAGTAAAATTTCATAAACAAAACAGTTATCAAATAAGAATTACAGTTACAATATTTATATCTACTTATTTTTATCATAACTAAGGAAAACTATATCTATCTATTCTTCAGCTACATCAAAGACTCCAGAAGGATATACTATTACCTAAGTAAACAGGAAGTGCATTATAAGCAACTTTCAAAATTCTAGAATTGACAGAGACATCTCGCTGCCTGACAGTTACCCAAAGTTTCTCTATAGCATTGGGTCATTCATCTTTAGCCTACAGTCCCATAGTATCCAGCAGGCTTTTCCATGAAACAGGAAATTTCAAAATGAGTTTAGTCACTTCCTTCTGTGTTCTGCATAATGACTCGCAGACTCTTTCATGAATCAGGAACCCCGAAGGACCATCTCACCTTTAGACAAGTGCAGAGGTCATTTTTCTGCGGGTACTGCATGTCCAGTTCAGCAGTTCAAGCAAGAGCACTTTCTTGACCAAATGGCTAGCAAACTCCAAAAGGAACCTCTTCGATGCTCATCTTCCTCTTGAAGTAAATTGGTGTTGCCAGGAGAAAATTTGTCTCATTGTCATGAAAAGTCCTAAACTTTTAAAGCATTTTTAATGCCATATTCTGAAGGTCTCTTAAAGACTTGAAGAATACCTAACTTAAATATATCTCTATACATCCATCTAGAAAATCTAACATGAATACAAGTTTGACTATTATAGATGACTATCTATTAAGCTATATTTTAATTATATATTACATTTTCAAATAAGCTACACAATCACAATACCCCAATCAAGAGCAGAAATATACAAATACAGTATAACAAAATTTACCTTAAATTTGTATCAATAAACCAAGATTCATACCAATGCAAATTATTCATATCTACATCAGTGCACATGTAAAGGAATGCAAATAGATCCATATTTATCACTCTTCACAAAATTCAAGTCCAAGTAGATCAAGGACTTTAAAACAAATTCAGATCCCCTGAATCTGACTGAAGAAATAGTGGGGAATACTTTTGAGTGTTTTAGCATGGGGAACTTTCTGAACAGAACACCAATAGTGCACGCACTAAGACCAACAATTACCAAATGGGACACCATAAAACTAAATGCTTCTGTAAAGCAAAGGACACTGTCAACCAAGCAAAATGGCAGTCTACACAGTGGAAAAATATCTTTAACATCCCCACATTTAACAGAGAGCTGATTTCCAAAATATGTAAAGAAATCAAGAAAAGAAACATGAAAAAAACCAAACAACTCAATTAAGAAATGAGGTATACATCTAAACAATAAATTCTCAAAAGAAAAATCTCAAATCACCGAGAAACCCTTCAAAGTGTTTATTATAGTTAGCCATCATGAAAATGCAGATCAAAAGTACTTTGAGATTCCATCGTATACCTGTGAGAATGACTAAGATCAAAAACACAAGTGACAGTTTATGCTGAAGAGGATGTGGAGCAAGAACACTCCTCTATTGCTGGTGGGAATGCAAACTTGTAGAACCTCTTTAGAAATCAATGCGGTCGTTTTTAAAATGCTAGGAATTGTTGTACCCCAAGATCCAATTATACAACTCAAAGGATGCTCCATCCTAGTACAAGTACACTTTCTCAGTAATGTTCATAGAATCTTTATTTGTAATAATCAGAACAACCTAGATGTCCCTCAACAAACAAAAAAATAGATGAAGAATATGTAGTATATTTACATGGTGGACTGTTATTCAGCTGTTAAAATCAATGATATGGAACTTGAAGGCAAATGGGTAGAACTATAAAAAAATCATCCTGATTGGGGTAACACAGACCCAGAATGTCAAACAAGGTATGTGCTCACTCATAAGTGGATATTAGCTGTAACAGATAATCGTGCTACAATTCACAGACTAAGAGAAGTGATGTAACAATAAGGGTTCAATGGGGAAAGCTTGGATCTCCTCGTAAAGGGGAAATAGAGCAGATTTTGTGGGTGGATTGGTGGTGGGTGGGGGAATGGGAACATGAAGGATAATGTGGGGGGAAATATTAAAAGAAAAGAATGGACAGAGGGGGTATTTTGGCTTGAGTTAGAAACCTGGTGCAAGGCAAACTCTCTGGAATCTACGAGGAAAATTCCATCTAAGACTCCAAGCAATAGGAGATATGTAGCCATAACTGGCCATCTCCTCTAACCAGGCATGACCTCCAGTGGAAGGAGTGGGACACCAATCCAGCCATGTAACCTTTGACCTACAGGTTGTTCTGCCTATGGGATGTGCTGGGGCAAGGGAGAGGACAGAGATGTGGGAGTGGTCAACCAATGGCTGACCCAACCTGAGACCCATGCTGTGTGAGTGAGCCCACCCCTAACACTGCCTGGAGCTCCAAGACCCAGAGTCTGAATGACCCGGAAACCTAAGATGCCTGGAGAAAAAGATGCTAATGTCATGATTTCTAATGATATTCTGCTATACTCATAGAATGGTGCCTAGCCCAATTGTCAGAAAAGCTTCATCCAGCTAGTGATGGAAGCAGATGCAGAGACCCGCAGGCAAACAATAGGCTGAGCTCAAGGAATCCTGCTGAAATGAAGGAGTAAGTATTGTATGAGTCGGTGGGGTCAAGGACTTCCCAAGAAAACCCACAGTATTGACTATGCTGAGCTCCAGGGAGCCTACATGGGACTGACCTATGTGTTCTGCATACATGTGACAGTTGTATAGCTTGGTCTTTTTATGGGATTCCTAAGGGTGAGAGCAAAAGCTTTTGGGACCCTATTGCTCATATTGGTTTGCCTTGCCCAATCTTAATGCAAGGGAAAGTGCTTAGTCTTCCTGCAATGTAATATGTCATATTTTGTTGATAATCATGGGACACCTGCCATTTTTTTTAATAGAAATGGATGAGGAAAGAATTGTGGAAGGCAGAGAGGAAGTGAGGGATGGCCTGGGAGGAGAAGAGGAAGAAGAAATTGGGGTCTGGCTGCAAAATAAATAAGTACTTTTGAAATTAAAAAAATAAGATCAGAAACATTTAATGTCTGTTTTTTGTCACAACCATATTATTTGCTTTTCTGATTCTAAATAGTAAATCTTATGATTAATTTCTTGTTGTTACCAGATTATCCTTTGAAATCATTTTTCTGGAAAAGTTTTCTATACCTGTTGTGGGAGGCTGCTTGTTTGTTCCCAGCCACTTAGACCTAAAATAATCACTAAGAAACTATATTATTTTGAATACTGTTTGGCCAATAGCTTAAGGGCATCGCTGGCTAGCTCTAATATTCTAAACTAACCCATCTTCATTAACCTGTGCATCACCAAGAGGTCAAGGCCTACAGGCAAAGTTTCAGTGAGCTCCAGTGGAGGTGTATGTCTCCCACTGCAGCTGCAGGGCTTCTCTATTACTCCTCCTACTCTCTCCTCCCCCATCTGCTTGGAACTTCCGCCTCACCCTTCTGTTAAGCCACTGGCCATAACAGCTTTATTCATTAACCAATAAAAGCAAAACATAGACAGAAGGCCTCCCACACCATACCCTTATCTGGCTTCCCATAGCATATGTCACCCATAAACTCTTTATGTTGCCCCATTGTTACTTTAACAGATTGAAGGTTTCATATCTCTTCAATTTTCTTTTATGTCCCTCTTTATCATGCCTGTCTAACACCTCATTTAGTAAATTGTCTATAGCTTGTCATCACCCAGATCATGATTTTTCTATGGGCATTTGTACTTATTGTGCAGAGGATTGATGCAAGTTACTCAATGACCTATATTTCCCATTTTTTACTGTCCACGTGACACTAGCTTACTACATTTTATTTTTCAATATGTGCTAATATATTCTTTATAATTAACACCATGAGAAGTCAATAAAGTGAGAAATGAATGCTGGATATAGATGTCAAGCAAGGTATTAAAAGACACAAATAGCAAGTCATCTTCATATAAATCCATGTGTTTTATATTTTATGTTTGAGTTTATATCAATGGGAATCACTTGTGCTATTTCTTGGTGCTGGGAGATCAGCAGACATATTTTGTGCTGTTTCCAGGCTTGGGTCTGATTCATTCCTTTTCACATTTCCTAAATTTTTCCTACTCGGATATCACACAAACAGCGTTGGCAATGCCATCTATGCCTAAGAAAAATGAAACTAAAACCTTGAAAGGCATTCAACTCATAACTGACGATGAGAAACTGATGGCCAGAAACTGTGCTTTTGAGTGCAGTCTGGAAGAAAGAAATAATTCTACAGTTATCACATTGTGGGATCTTTTTGTTATTGCATGCTTGCACATAAGACACAATTTTACCTTCTCTTTCTCTGTGTATAATTTGAGTAATTCCTGGGTATCAAACCTAGGACTTTGTGCAAGTCCACAATCTACCACAGAATGACAATCCAGTATCTTAACTCTATCAAAAGCAAACTACTACGCATCAAACTCTTTACTTCTCCCTTTTTCGTGTACTTTCCATGAACTTTCTTAGTGTGTGATTGGTAAGAAAGCTGAGAAGTTCATATCAAATATCTAAATATTTTATAGATTAAAATCATCTCTCCAAAACTTTTTGAGGAAAAGACCTGCCTGGCACTTTCAAGTCCTGAGCAACAGAGGACACAGATGGTTCCTCTTATACCTTGTTGTCTAGAGGGGTCACTGGGCACTTTCTCGGCCTCAGTGGTGGGTGGAAGACACAAATGGCTCCCAGATACACACCTTGTGATCTTGGGGAAGCCACCAGGACCCGCTTGGTACCAACAGCTTCAGGTAGCCCCTGACTATCATGCATGTTCTTTCTAAGCCCGGGCACGGGAGAAATGAAAAGGAACACCTTCATGCCATGCCTTGTTGCTTGTGGGCCCATATTTCATATAAAATAATTTACAAGCAGGCTCACTGGCCACTAGGCAGATGCAACCCTGCCAAACAAGTAAGACAGCCGCTGACAAAGGCCAGGATGTATTACCCCTTTCTCCTTTGTTAAAAATATAGATCGCCCCGGGGAGAGGTGTTTGCTGAAGCTGATGACTTAAGTTACAGGTGTTTCCCTAGCCCTGCGTACCCTGGAAAGAGGATATTAATGATCTTCCACCTTGGTTTACCTGGGGGATAAAAGGTGTTCTGTATAATAAATGTGGTACATCTTCAGAATGAGAGGAGCCTGAGATGCCCTTTCGTGATGACTGTGTGAACTGTGTCTGGTTATTTTCTCATGCCTTCGTACCGGTCCGGAGAGTGAACGATAGTTTCTATTTTGGGGCCTATGGTCCCTGATAGTTGCTGAGGTGGGTAGTCAACTAATTGCCACTGATGACTCAACTAGGAGCTGTTTAGGCATCAGGAGCCCATTATTTTGAGCAAGTACAGAGTCTGTAAATGGAAGAGAGAGAATCAGAATAGTTCATAGGCTGGGGAGAGAGCTGGATCTGTAGAGGTGAGGGCCGCAATGAACATTACAATGTGAATGGCCTGTTTCCCACCCAAGTCCAAGGTGATGTCCAGTCGTGGGCCATGCCAGGGGTCAAGTCTTGTTTCAAGGCTATGAAGCAGTAAAGGGGCCTGTTTCAAAGTTTGTGACTCCTGTCACCACTGAGGGCCATGCAGAGGCCTGCAATCTGGGCTTTTATCTAGGGACATGATGGTGTCCAGGGACGATGCTGCTCAAGGGCCATACTGATCTGGGTGGCCTGTACTGCAACTTGGGACCATGGTGACATCCAGACCTGGGCTGCTGCTGAGGATCATATCTGGGTCTGTGGTCCTGCCATAGTTGTGGTCTACTCTGCTGCTCAGTGGCCCATGTTGCTACCAAAGGCCACACAAACGCCCAGAGTCTAAGCCACAGCCTATGAACATGATGGTATCTTGAGGTTGTGCCATCCCAATTTAAGTGGTCAGAACTGTCACCTGGGACCACATTGTCATCCAGACCAAGAGCTGATGCTGAGGATCAGGTCTGGGTGTCTGTGTAGATGACTGTGGCTCTTGTTATCACCAAGAGCCATGCAGTCTGGGCTCTTTCAGCCACCTGAGACCACCTTGGTGTCTGAGGGCCTTGCTGCTGCCGGGACCATACTGATCTGGGTAACCTGTATGGATCCATGCAGATATCTGGGCCCATGCTGCTGCCTAGGGCTAAATCTGGATCTGTGGCCCTGCAGTGGCCAGGATCTGGGGTGATATCCATGGCTCCTATTAGCTAGGAGGTCTATGTGGATGCCCAGTTCTGGTCAACCACCTAGATCATGTTGGTCTCAGATGACCATTCTGACACCAGGTCCATACTGGCCTGGGTGACCTGTTTGGCCACCTGGGTCATGGTGATGTCGTTTCCTACGTTGCTGCTGAGGGCCATGTCTGGTTCGGCAGATACTGTGTGTGATGAGTCACTGGCCAGTTGAAGGGGCGTGGTCGATTGATAAATAACCAGACCAGCTCAATTCAAAAGATTTTAATAATTGAGGGAAAACTTACACGACCATAGATCCCGCAAAAGCCAGGAGCGCAGGAAACCAAAGAGAGAAAACAAGCGCACATCGATGTTTTTATAGGCTATTTGGGGCCCCCAGGGGGACACACCTTATACAGCACATGATTGGCTGAAGTCCCCCATCAGCCAGTGTTACCATGGGAGGTCTTAGGAACCACGTGTGGAAACACAAGGCCAGTACTGAGTCAATCCCACACACTTCACTGGCCCTAGGAGAGATGATCCTGCACTATCAAGTACTGTAGCAGGAGAGCGGGCCTAGACTCTCAGCTGAGAGCTGCCCCACTCACTAGGGAAAGATGGCCCCACCCCTTACCATGGGTCTGTCACTCACCATGGCAGCACATTGCAGTTGAACCTTTGTTGGAGACGCCAGTGGACCATCTCTGAGGACGTGAGGGCAGCAGAGCTAACCCTGCCTGGATCATCTGCCAAGTAGTGGCATGAGTGAGTGAGTGAGTGAGTGAGTGAGTGAGTGAGTGAGTGAGAGAAAGATGCCTCCCCTGCTCACCCATTGCCACCTGTGGTACACCAGAGAGCGAACTTTGTGGTCATGGAAGTGGGAGACCTAGCCCTGTCCCTTCACTAACGGCTGCACACAAGGGAGCAGACCCTGTATACTATCTGGGCAGCACACTAGAGCTGACCCTATTGTTGGGGATGCAGGTGAGGCTTCCCTAGTGGTACAAAGGCAGCAGAGCTGTCCCCTCCCCCTGTGCCATTTTCTGAATGTGATGGCATGGGTGAGGGAAAGATGGCTTCATCCCTTCTCCCCTTTCTACCTGTGACAGACAAGAGAGCTGGTTCTCAGATCATGAGAGTGAGGCGAATTACCCCTGCCCCTCACCAGCTGCAACAGATAGGAAAGATGTGCCCCACCCCAATAATACCCGCAGCAGTCAGTAGAGAAGACCATGCTCCTCACTTGGGCAAAACAGCAGACCGGGTCTTGGTGGTGAGGCTGTGAGTAGGCTGGATCTGGGGATCTGAGTAGGGGATCTGGATCATCCCAGCAGGAGGCAGCACTGGATGAGCTAGCTGAGGCACTACTGGAGAGCTCTCCCAGGCAGGGACATGAGGGAAAGTTGGCAGGCTGACCAACCCAGCTACCACCCAGACCCAGAACTAGGGCTATGAGTTAGCCCACCCCAACATCCACCATATGGATGAGTTTTTTGAGTCTGTGGAGAGGATGAACGTACCAATCCAAAACAGCAGGATCTCTACAACACAGGATAACAATGGGATATCCAAGAAGAGCCCAAGAGAGAGCCCATTATTAATAGTGTAGCAGAAGCCAAGGGCCTTGAACCAGACTCATAGCAATGAATATTTATAAGAATAGATTAACAGACTAAAGGGTAAAACTGTGTGACTCAATGGGCCACACAGCACCTTCCTCAGCAAGATTTTTTTTTCCTCCCTTTTTTTTTCTTTTCTTTTTTTATTCTTTTAAATTTTGTTTTCGTTTGGGGGAAAGGTTACATGGGCAGAGGGTAGAAATAAGGAGACAGAGAGATATGTGGGATTGAGATGCATGATTTGAAATCCACAGAGAATAAATAAAATTGAGGAAAAAAGAAATAAAAGTCCATTTTTTTCCCTAGAAAATTATGCCATTGAAAGTAACCTGAGGGGCTGGTTTGAATACAAGATCGTTACATGGAGCTCTTCGGTCTCTGTGCTACTACAAGGAAGCCATTTAACTTTTTACTCTTCCCTCTCTGCTATGCATCCAACACCTCCAGGAAATTTATGTTCATATGTGCTAACATATGTGTATGTAAATTCAAATTCCAGAAATGCCGTTATTTCTTGATTACCTGTTAAGCTTATGGTTTTACAAGTTTATTGTGCATTCTGTCTTTGGCATTCCGAATTCTTTGAAGAGCATCATGAAGAAATTCAAAGTAGGTGTAAGGGGTATTTTGGCAGATTATTAAGGGACATCACAGATTTTATTCATGTTTGGTAAGAAGAAACTAGGGTTCTGGAAAGAAACAACCACTTTGACTTTTTTTCCCCATAAACTGGAATTTGAGGGAAACAGGGCCAGCACAGAATCTTCCAGAGCATGCTGTCCTTTTCTGCAGGCTATGAGCAAACTGGTCATCCTTTTGTTTTGTAGACATTGGAGCAAGCATCCCCTCTCTCACTATAGGCCTCCTTACTCTAGGACAAAAGGATTTTTTAGAGTTAAAATCAATCACTGATATGACTTCAAGTATTTTCTTGGTAAAAATCTTGGTTTCTTTAAGATTTAAAAATAGTGCAGAGAACTTTTAATTTTGATTCCTTTGACTTTAGAAATTTTGCTCCTAGATATCACCACAAATGCCTGTGAAAATGTACAAAGTGCTACAGATTCTGTGTCAGAAAAGTAATTCTAACACAGACCAAAGTGAATAATCTTTCTTAAAAAAGAAAGCACACCACAAACTTTACTGGGATTCCAGCCGACAAAGAGAAAACCCACTCAGCTGGCAAACTCATTTGTTCACACAGATTGGATTATAAAAACAAACTAAGGTCTAAACATCAAGTAGATGGCTATTTCTAAAATAGAGCCCATATACTTGAAATGTTTTGTATTATACTCATGATTACTGGTTGTGATCTGATGGAGGAAGGTCATTGGTTAAGTAATAAAGAAACTGCTTGGCCTCATAGGTTAAAACATAGGTGGGAGGAGTAAACAGAACAGAATGCTGGGAGGAAGAGGAAGTGAGCTCAGACTTGACAGCTCTCCTCTCGGGAGCAGATGCCTCAGAGAGACACCATGCTCCCCTCTCCTGGGCAGACACGATAGCTCTGCTCTCTGAGGCAGACACATGAAGCTCAGACCCAGGATGGACATAGGCTAAAATCTTTCCCAGTAAGACTGATGCTACACAGATTATTAGAGATGGGTGGATCGAGATATGAGAATTAGCCTGTAAGGGCTAGAGTTAATGGGCCAAGCAGTGTTTAAAAGAATACAGTTTGTGTGTTGTTATTTCGGGGCATAAGCTAGCCAGGCGGCCGAGGTGCTGGGGACACAGCCCTGCCCCTCCTATTACTATAGTGATCCTGTTTAGCAAAGTTCTCTCTATCTTAATTTCTAAAATGCTTCTCTAATTTTGCAAAAAAATAATGTAATAGTCTTATAAAAATTTTTTGTGATTAAACCAAAACCCAGATCCTAAAACTGACCATAAACTTAATAACTCCCAGATAGAAAAGAGTCAGATGATTTTTTTAAGGAAAAAGCATTATTAGCTAGAATTTTGAAACAAATACAAAATAATAATTATTCTGAAGTATCAGGGCATTGCTAAAGTACCATTGCTGTTCTAGAAATTATATTATTAAAGACCTAATTATAATTCCACTAAGGTTGTGCCAGTTTTATGAAGCATATGTGATATGGGTAGGAATTAAGGTTTAATGTAACAGAATGCTTCCAAAATATGCTAGCTATGTGTTATGGGAGATCTGGAGGAACCTGAAAGGCATATTCTGTGACTACCAGGGATTTAACAGATGTGTTATTAAAAGAGCATGCCCATGAGAACAGGAAAGAAACTATGATGAAGAGATAAATTTATTGTGCTAGCACATTCTGTACAATTAACACCACAGGCAGTCAACAAAGTGAGAAACTGGTATTGAATACAGTTGCCAAAAAAAGTTTTTTAAAAACTTAGAAGATAGTTCATCTTCATAGAAATCTATGTGTTTTGTGTTTTAGCTTTAAAGACAAAAAATTAAAAATAGATGCCTAAAGATTGGTGATAATTTCTTTTTGTTTTTGTATCCCAATCTATTTCCCCTCTCTCTCATCTTCACAGTCCCACCTCCATCCCCTCTCCCTCACACTGCTTCTACTCTTTCTCCACTATTTCTCTTCAGATATAGTTGGGCATCCTATGAATATTAGCCTTCCTAGGTTAACAAGTTGAAGTGAGACTAAGCACCTCATCTTCTATTAAGGCCACACGAGGACATCTGAGAGGAGGAATGGGCACCAAAAGCATGGAACAGAGTCAGAGACTTCCCCTTTCTCCCTGTTAGAAGTTCCACATGAACACCAAGCCACATATTTGTAAAGTATATGCAGAAGGCATAGGTAAGTCCCAAGCAGGCTCCCTTGTTGTTGGATTGGTCTCTGTGAGGTCCCATGAACCCAGATTAGTTGGTTCTGTGGGTTTTCTTAGGGAGCCCTTAATCCCATTGGTTCCTAAAGTCATTCCTTCTGCAGGATTCCCTGAGTTCTGCCTAATGTTTGGCTCTCGATCTCTGCATCTCTTTCCATCATTTGCTGGGTAGAGTCTGACTGAAGAAAGTTGGGCTAGGCACCAATTACATGAGTATAGCAGATTATCATTAGGAATCATTTTATTGACTTTCTTTCTTTGACTGTTCATGTTTCAGTAGATCGTACACCCTGGTCCTGGGTGGTTGAGCTCCCTGTCAGGGTATAGGTCTCCAGCTGTGTCAGTCATTAGTTGGTGACTCCCATACTTTCAGCACCATCTTTGTCCCAGCACATCTTGTAGGTAGAACAAATTGTAGGTCAAAGCCTTTGTGGCTAGGCTGGTGTCCAAGTCCCTATCACTGGAAGTCTTGCCTCATCAAGACGATGGCCAGTTCAGACTCTGTACTCCCTATTGCTAGCTAGGTCACCCTCCCAGATTCCTAAGAGATTCCATTGCTCTAAGTTTCTATTCATTTAAGAGATGCCCCCAGAATCCAACTCTCTCCCAGGGCTCTCCCCACACCATCTCCCAATCTGATGCTCCTGTTACCATCCTTCTTCCCTCTTCCAGGTGGAAGAAGCAATCTCCACCATCCAATAGCAATGTTCTTTATATTTCCCCTTCACAGTGAGATTCAGGCTCCTACCCCCAACATGAACCTTCTTGTTATTTAGCTTCTCTGGGTCATAGCAGAGTGTTGCTTTACTTTATGACTAATATTTACTTCTAAGTGAGTACTTACCATGTTTGTCTTTGTGGGTCTAAATTACCTTACTCAAGGTGATTTTTTTTCTTGTTCCAGGCATTTGCTGGCATATATCCTGTTGTCATTATTTTAATGGATGAATAATAGTCCACTGTGTAAATGTACATTTTGTTTATCCATTCTTCCATGGAGAAACATATAGTTGCTTTCCAGTTTCTGGCTATTATGAATAAAATTGCTATGGACATAGTTGTGCAAGTATTCTTATTGTATGGTGAAGTGTCCTTTTTGTATATGCCCAAGAGTGGTATAGAGTTCCAATTTTCTGAAAGCCATTATATTGATTTCGAAAGTGGCTGTACAAGTTTCAATTCCTACCAGCAATGCAGTGAAAAAGTGTTCCCCTCGCTCGATATCCTTTCCAGCATAAGCTGTCACTTGTGTTTTGACCTTAGCCATTCTGAGAGTTATAAGGTGAAATCTCAGTGTCATTTTGGTTGTATTTCTTTTGTGGCTAAGAATGTTAAACATTTGTTTAAGTGGTTCTTGAACAACAGAGATTCTTCTGTTGAAATTACTATATTGAGTATTTTTGCATCAGTGTTCATGAGAGAAATTGGTTTGTAATTTCCTTTGTTGAATCTTTGGTTATCAGGGTGAACATGACCTCAAAATTTGAAATTATGAGTTTTCCTTCTGTTTCTATTTTGTGGAATAATTTGAGGAGTATTGTGTAATTGGAATAATTTGAAGATTATTGTATAATCAGACTTTGGGCTGTCAGCTCACAAATAATGAAATAGAGACTTATTATTAATTATGGAAGCTCAGCCTTAGCTTAGGTTTGTCCCATTAGCTATTACAATTGAAATTAACCTATATTTTTATTAATATATGTTCTACCATGTGATGCAACTCTCACCCTTTACCTCTAGTTTCCTCTCAGTCTGGCTGATGATTCTGGTGTTCTTCCCAGAATCCTCTCTGGTCCTGGTAGACACAGCTATGCCTCCTATCTAGTGATTGATGATCCACCACTTTATTCAGCAAATCACAGCAATATATCTTTACACAGTATACAAATATCCCACAACAATATTGATACTAGCTCTTCTTTGAAATTCTGTAGCATCATGTACCAAAACTATCTGGTCCTGGCCTTTTTTGGTTGGGAGATTATTGACTGCTTCTATTTTCTTGTGATTGTAATTCTCTTTAAATTGCTTATCTGATCTTGATTTAACTTTGATAAACTGTTTCTAATTGTCCCTTTCTTTTAGATTTTTTCCAATTTTGTAGAGTACACATTTTTAAAGTAAGGCCTAATGATTTTTCAAATTTTCTTGGTATATCGTGTTGTCCTCACATTTTCATTTCTGATTTTGTTAATATATATATATATATATATATTTCTATGACTTTTAACTTAGATAAGGTTCTGTCTATCTTGTTGAGTTTCTCAAAGAAACAACTCTTTGTTTCAGGGTTTCTCTTTATTGTTCTTTTTGTTCTGTTTGATTGATTTCAATCCTGACTTTGATCACTTCCTGTCTGCTGATCCTCTTGCATGTATTATGATCCCTTTTATTCTTGACCTTTCAAATGTGCTGTTAAGTCTCTAGTATGGGAATTCTCTAATTTCTTCATACAGGCGCATAGTGCAAAGAACTTTCCTCTTATCACAGATTTCATTGTGTCCCATAAGTTTGGATATGTTGTACATTCATTTTCATTTAATTCTAGCAAGTCTCTTATTGCTTTTATTTGTCCCCAGACCCACTGGCAATTTAGTAGAGAGTTTTTCAGTTTCCAATTTTCATGTATCTGCTGAGACTTTCTTTGTGACTGAGTATAAGGTAAATTTTGGAGAGGGTTCCATGAGATGCCGAGAAAGAGTTATATTGATTGCGTATGGGTGAAATGTTCTGTAGAGACCTCATAGGTCCATTTCAGTCATAGTATCTATTAGTTTCATTATTTCTCTGTTTAATTTTTGTTTGGATGACTTGTCCATTGGTGTGGGGTTTCAAAGTCCCACTATTAATGTGTTCATTTTGATGTATGATTTAAGTGTTAGTAGTATTTCTTTCACAAATGTGGGTGGTTCTTTTCTACCATTCATTTCTGCCCACAGTTCCATCCATATGTGGATATAAAGGCTGATCTTATCTATCAGCTCATACCTGCATTTCCAGCATTTGGAACAGTGATGCAGGAGTTTGCGGCCAGTCAGGCTTACATAACAAATAACCAGGTCATCATGGATTAGAGTATAAGACCTTGGCTCCAACAAAACAAAATAAGAAATAACATAAAGAGTTGATTTTGCAATGGTGTTCAATGGAGGCTGAGGAGGCTCTGGCAATAACAGTGGCTATCAAATTATAGTAAGAAATTCTGGTGTGCTGTGACAGTGCATGGAGTGCAGTGACTACATTGAACAACAAAGTTCTGTATATTTCATAAGTAAAAATTTAGAGTTCTAACACACACACACATACACACACACACACATACACACACACACATACACACACACACACACATACACACACACACACACGCATACACATAGACAACAGGGAAACTGGGACCCGATAGAGGCACATACCTTTATTCCCAATATTCAAAAGTCAGAGACAGGAGGATTACTACAAATTCAATGGCAATAAATCACTGGCAGAACTTATCTAGGGGTAAAAGAACCCTAGGTTTAATCCTTAGTACAAAACAAACAAAAGAGATCAACAAAACAAGAGTTCAAGATCAGTCTGAGTTGCATGGTAAGATTGGAAAAAGCAAACAAAAAATCCCAAAGGGCAGGAGAGATGGCACAACAGTTAAAGACTACTGGATTTGGTTCTCAGCATCCAACTGGGGAAGATCACAAAACTACTTGTTAAATGCAGCTCCAGGGAGCTATGACACCCTCTTATCAGGGCTATGGACATGGCACTCAAATGCATAAAGCCATGCAGACTCATAAACACATTATTTCTGAAAAGGAAAGCAAATTTATATGTTAAGATACAACATGGCCTTTAGGGGAACACCAGAACAAGATGAAGCCTTCCTGTTGTCTGATGCCACCACATAGAAAGGTGCATGTTGGCACCAGTCAGGAACTAATATGAATAGCAGAAGTTGGGGGGGGGGGGATAATCACATGTACCATGAAAAGCTAGAGAGTGATTTTTATTTTGCTGTTTTTATGGAGCTATACATTTTTCTCCATTCCCCTTCCTTCCTCCCCTTCCCTTGTCCCACACGCTCCCAATTTACTCAGGAAATCTTGTCTTTTTCTCCATACTGTGTAGATCCAGGTATTTTTTTAATTAATTAATTTATTTATTTTATTGAAAAAAATTTTGCCTCCTCCCCGCCTCCCATTTCCCTCTCCCTCCTCCCACTCCTCTCCGCTCCCCCCACTCCATTACCCCTCCCTCTCCAGTCTGAAGAGCAGTCTGGATTCCCTGACCTGTAGGAAGTCCAAGGTCCTCCCCTCTCCATCCAGTTCAAGGAAGGTGAGCATCCAAACAGACTAGGCTCCCACAAAGCCAGTTCATGCAGTACGATCAAACTCATTGGCATTGTCCTTGGCTTCTCAGCAACTCTCATTGTCCTCCATGTTCAGAAAGTTCGGTTTTATCCCATGCTTATTCAGTCCCAGTCCAGATGGCCTTGGTGAGTTCCCAAAGATGAGCCCCAATGTCACAGTGGGTGGGTACACCCTTCGCGGTCCTGACTTTCTTGCTCATGTTCTCCCTTCTTCTGCTCCTCATTTGGACCTTGGGAGCTCAGTCTGGTGCTCCAATGTGGGTCTCTGTCTCTATCTCCATCCATCGCCAGATGAAGGTTCTATGGTGATATGTAAGATATTCATCAGTATGGCTACAGGATAGGGTCATTTCAGGTTCCCTCTCCTCAGCTGCACAAGGTATTAGCTAAGGACATCTCCCTGGACACCTGCGAGCCCCTCTAGAGTCAAGTCTCTTTCCAACCCAAAGATGGCTCCCTTAATTAGGATATATAATTCCCTGTTCCCATATCCACCCTTCCTTTATCCCCACCATCCCATTCCCCCAAGCTCCGCCCATCCTCCCCTTCTCACTTTTCTCACTCCATTTCCCCTTACCCCCATCCCACCCCACCCCCAAGTTCCCAATTTTTGCCCAGAAATCTTGTCTACTTCCCATATCCAGGTGGATGACTATATGTTTTTCTATGGGTTCACCTTCTTATTTAGCTTCTCTAGGATCACGAATTATAGGCTCAATGTCCTTTATTTATGGCTAGAAACCAATTATGAGTGAGTACATCCCATGCTCATCTTTTTTGGGTCGGGATTACCTCACTCAAGATAGTGTTTTCTATTTCCATCCATTTGCATGCAAAATTCAAGATGTCATTGTTTCTTACCGCTGAGTAGTACTCTAATATATATATTCCACACTTTCTTCATCCATTTTTCCATTGAAGGTCATCTAGGTTGTTTCCAGGTTCTGGCTATTACAAATAACACTGCTATAAACATAGTTGAACAAATGCTTTTGTCATATGATAGGGAATCTCTTGGGTATATTCCCAAGAGTGGTATTACTGGGTCTTGGGGTAGGTTGATTCCGAATTTCCTGAGAAATCACCACACTGATTTCCAAAGTGGTTGCACAAGTTTGCATTCCCACCAGCAACGGATGAGTGTACCCCTTACTCCACAACCTCTTCAGCAAAGGCTATCATTGGTGTTTTTGATTTTAGCCATTCTGACAGGTGTAAGATGATATCTCAAAGTTGTTTTAATTTGTATTTCCCTGATGGCTAAAGAGGTTGAGCGTGACCTTAAGTGTCTTTTGGCCATTTGAACTTCTTCTGTTGAGAATTCTCTGTTCAGATCAGTGCTCCATTTTTTAATTGGGTTAATTAGCATTTTAAAGTTTAGTTTCTTGAGTTCTTTATATATATTCGAGATCAGACCTTTGTCTGTTGCAGGGTTGGTGAAGATCTTCTCCCAGTCAGTGGGTTGCCTTTTTGTCTCAGTGACATTGACCTTTGCTTACAGAAGCTTCTCAGTTTCAGGAGGTCCCATTTATTCAATGATGCCCTTAATGTCTGTGCTGCTGGGGTTATATGTAGGAAGTGATCTCCTGTGCCCATATGTTGTAGAGTACTTCTCACTTTCTCTTCTATCAGGTTCAGTGTGTTCAGCCTGATATTGAGGTCTTTGATGCATTTGGACTTGAGTTTTGTGCATGGTGATAGAAATGAATCTATTTTCATTCTTCTACAGGTTGACATCCAGTTATGCCAGCACCATTTGTTGAAGATGCTTTTTTTCTTCCATTGTAAACTTTTAGCTCCTTTATCAAAAATCAGGTGTTCATAGGATTGAGGGTTAAAATCCTGGTCTTCTATTCAATTCCATTGGTCGACTTCTCAGTTTTTATGCCAATACCAAGCTGTTTTCAATACTGTAGCTCTGTAATAGAGTCTGAAGTCAGGTATGGTAATGCATTCAGAAGTTCCTTTATTGTATAAGATCGTTTTGGCTTTCCTGAGTTTTTTTTTTCAGACAGGGTTTTATCTATAGCTTTGGAGCCTGTCCTGGAACTAGCTATTATAGACCCAGCTGGCCTCAAACTCATAGAGATCCGCCTGCCTCTGCCTCCCAAGTGCTGGGATTAAAGGCGTGTGCCACTACCACCTGAAAGGATCCAGGTATTTTTAATGGTTAAATAAAGTACATGCTCCTAGAATTGCCTAGCAAATAGTAATTTAAAAAAACAAATAAACAAAACCTTTTCTCTTGGCTGGCATTTCAAGTTCCCCTCCAGTCTCTACACATCTACAATCCCATACAAAATAAAATCTTTATCATTGATGTGGAGGACAAAGGCCTACCCTTGCATTGGGGGCGTAGATGTTCAGACTTGAGATGTTGTCCTGATCAATTTTTCCTTTAATAAGCATAAAATGTTCTTTTCTATCTCTTTTAATTAATTTTGTTTTGAAATCTATTAGATATTAGAATACCTACACCAGCTAACTTGTTATGTCTACCAATTGAAAAACCTTCCTCCAAACATTTTCTTACGGAATTAGGTAGTATGTAGCTTTGATATTGAGGTATGTTTCCTTCTTTTTTTAATCTGTATATTTTACATCCTGGCCACAGTTTCCCCTCCCTCCTTTCCTCCCAGTCCCTCCTGTCCATCCTGCTCTTTTTTTACTACCTCCCAATCTACTCCTCCACCATTTCTGTTTAGGAAAGGACAGATCTTCCATGAATATCAACAAAACATGGCATATGAAGTTGTAGTATGTCTAAGCATGTAGACCCACAGCCAAACATTACTCTGTGTTTTTTTTCTTGGCAAATTGAGTTATGGGGGATTCCCCTCTGTATGCTGTGAATACCATTGGTAAATAAAGAAACAGTCTTGGGCCAGCACAGGGAATAGATGTAGGCAGGGAAATCTAAGCTGAATGCTGGGAGAAAGAAGGAGGAGTCAGAGAAAAGCCATGTAGCCTTCCTGGAGAGAGAAGCCAGAACTTGACCTGATAATTCACTGCCACTTGGTGATGCAATGATTAATGGAAATGGGCTATTAAGATGTAAGAGTTAGCCAATAATGGGCCAAGCGGTGATGTAATTAATACAGTTTCTGTGTGGTTATTTCAGGTCCGAGCTTTCAAGTAGATGGGAACCAACAAGTGTCCTCTGTACAACTGAGTCCATTGATACTGAGAAATATCAATGACTAGCAAATGTTAATTCTTGTTATTATCTTTTTTTGGTGGTTGTGTGTGTGTGTGTGTGTGTGTGTGTGTGTGTGTGTGTGTCTTCTTTGGGTTTTGATGCTGTGAGATTATTTATTGCCTTGGTTTTTTGGTATAGTTAATTTCCTTGTGTTGAAGTTTTCCTTCTAGAACCTTCTGTAGGACTCGGTTTGTGGATAGGTATAAGATAAATTTGACTTTCTCTTGAAATGTTTTATTGTTCTGTAATGATTTTGAAAGTTTTTCTGGTTCCATTTAGTCTGCGATAGCATTTGTGGGCTCTTAGAGTCTGCAAGACATCTATTTATGCCCTTCTGGCTTTGAGAAATCATGTGTAATTCTTATTCGGCCTTTATATAGCCTTTATCCTTTGCAACTCTTAATATTCTTTCTTTGTTTTGTTATTTAGTGGTTTTATTATTATGTGATGTGGTACCTTATTTTTGTAATTCCATCTATTTGGTGTTCTGTAAGCTTCTTGTACCTTTATAGGCATGTTATTCTTTTTTTTGTTTGTTTGTTTGTTTTTTTTTTAATTTTTTTTATTGATAAAAGAAGAATAAAGAAAAAAAAACAAATTTCCACCTCCTCCCAGCCTCCCATTTCCCTCCCTCTCCTCCCACTCTTCTCCTCCTCCTCCCATTCTTCTCCCCCTCCTCCCACCCCTCTCCCCTTCCCCCCACTCCTCTCCCCCTCCCTCTCCAGTCCAAAGAGCAGTCAGGGTTCCCTGCCCTGTGGTACGTCCTAGGTCCTCCCCCCTCCCTCCATATCTAGGAAGGTGAACATCCAAACTGGCTAGGCTCCCACCAAGCCAGCAGATTGCGTAGGATCAAAACCCCGTGCCATTGTCCTTGGCGTCTCATCAGCCCTCATTGTTCGTCATGTTCAGAGAGTCCAGTTTTATCCCATGCTTTTTTGGTAACAGTCCAGCTGGCCTTGGTGAGCTCCCAGTAGATCAGCTCCACTGTCTCAGTGGGTGGGTGCACCCCTCGTGGTCCCGACTTCTTTGCTCATGTTCTCCCTCCTTCTGCTCCTCATTGGGACCTTGGGAGCTCTTTGAGATACCATCTTACACCTGTCAGAATGGCTAAAGTCAAAAACACCAAGGATAGCCTTTGCTGGAGAGGCTGTGGAGGAAGAAGTACCCTCATCCATTGCTGGTGGGAATGCAATCTTGTGCAACCACTGTGGAAGTCAGTGTTTCGGTTTCTCAGGAAATTCGGGATCAACCTACCCCTGGATCCAGCAATACCACTCTTGGGAATTTACCCAAGAGATGCTCTATCACATGTCAAAAGCATTTGTTCAACTATGTTCATAGCAGTATTATTTGTAATAGGCATGTTATTCTTTAGGTGGGGAAATTTTCTTGTATTATTTTTAAATTTGTTTTTGGGGTTATTGATCTGGAATTCTTCTCCTAATATTTCAATTATTCTTAGGTTTGGTCTTTTCATAGTATTTCAGATTTCCTTGATGTTTTGTTTTAGGAGTTTATGAGATTTAACATTTTCTTTGACCAAATGTATCTTTTTCTTCTATCATGTCTTTAATGTCTGACATTTTCTCTTCCATCACTTATGTTTTGTTGATGATACTTGTATCTGAAGTTCCTGCTTGCTTACCTAAATTTTCAATTTCTGAATGTCCTCAGTTTGTGTTTTCTTTATTGCTCCTTTTTGATTTACATGTCATAAACAGTTTTCTTCACCAGTTTGTATGATTTTTCTTGGCTTTTTTCAAATGTTTTAAGAATTTTTTTTTTATATCCACAAACTTTTTTGTTGTATTTTCTCAACTTCTTTCAGTGAATTTTTGATTCCCTCTTTAAGGACCACTATCATCTTCTTAAAGTTGTTTTTAAAATCAGTTTCTTGTGCTTTGGCTGTGTTTGAATATTCATGTCTTGCTGTCATAACATAGCTGAGCTCTGGTGGTACCACATTGGTCTGACTGTATTTTTACACTGACATTTAGGTGTCTGGGTTTGGGATGATTAGTTCTAGTCTCTAATTTTTGAGCTTATCTTTATTGAATGGGAATTTTGTTCCTTGTTTTTGTTTCTCCTTTGATTTTCTAGTCTTTTGGCTTGGGTTTCTGGAGGCTGGTATGACCTCTGGACTAGTAGAGAATTTCTGTCCAAGCTGGGAATTAGCCTTCTGGTAATTAGTTTGGGCTATGGTGAAATGCAGTTTCTGTTCTTATGATTGGTGTGGCCTGGACTTGTTATTTTGACTGGTGTGGCCTACATCTAAGCTGCTGAAGTCTGTCCAAACCAGGGTGGGTAGCTTGTGCCTGTTCTGATGAAGTGGCTTGTGCCTGAGTGGCAGAAATACACTGGGATTGAGGGCATGCTCCAGCAGTGGCACAGGTGATGAGCTGAGATGGCATGAGCTGTGGGAAGGGTCTTGGAATACAGAATCTAGAGAGTGTGACAGTTCCACCTTCAGGTGGATCACTCACCAGTTCTGACAAGTATGGCCTGCTTCTGAGTGGTGAAAGACCATTTGAGTTGAACAGAAGGGAAGAGCACTGGGGCCAGTGATGAGCTGTGATGGCTTGAACCTAAAGAAGAGACCTGAGGAGTCTCTTAATTCAAGGGAGGTATGCAGTTCCACTGTCAGGTGATTTACACACCAGTTCTGACATGTGTACCCTGCTCCTGAGTGGCAGAAGTCTGCTGGAGTAGGGGTCAGGGCCCAGCAAATGGACAGGCAAGGAACTGGGACATTGTGAGCCTGGGAAAGAATCCTGGAGGATGGTACAGAATCCAGGCAGAGATGCAGACTGCGAGCAGGGGAGTCATCCACCGGTTCTGGATCACATGACCATATTTTTATTCTGTCACATTTCAGATCAAAATAATTAGGTAAAACTTGAATATTGCATTAGAAATATCCCAAAATTTAGAGTTTTCAAAAGGTATGGTTTTATACTGTATTTAACATTTCCTTTAAACAGTAGCAATAGTTAATATTAAGCAGTATTATTTTGTTCTATCTACTGTTCATTAAGTCAAGCATATTTCTCATTCCGGCTGTTTAATGTAGCAAAGCTCCACTCTTATTGCCTGCTGTGCTTGAATTTTTGACATATTCATAGGTACTCTTGTTATGTACATTATAGATTAGATGTTATCTGGTTTTCAAATAAATAATGTAACTTGCTAAAGTTAACTAATGGACAAGCAGAATCATAGCTGTTAATTATTAGTGTTTTTGTTTTGTTTTTTTTTTTCGAGACAGGGTTTCTCTGTGGTTTTGAAGCCTGTCCTGGAACTAGCTCTTGTAGACCAGGCTGGTCTCGAACTCACAGAGATCCGCCTGCCTCTGCCTCCCGAGTGCTGGGATTAAAGGCGTGCACCACCACCGCCCGGCTAATTATTAGTGTTTTATACTTCTATAAAATCCTTCACTGGCTTTCAGATCCTTTAGATTGCCACATGAGTGGAGGCAATAGCCTAACTCTGTATTTAATCAACAAGTTAAAAGCATACCTGATATTGATGCTAAAGCAAAAAGAGCTTAATCACAATTAACCCCACTTTAATGGAAAGTTATGTGATTACTCTCTACTTTGTTCTTGATCTAATTACCTATGATCGGAAGCATACATTCTACCCCAGTTCTGATGGGTGTCAAAATGTATCATTATGTATTTTTATAAAGCACTGTCCATTTTATAGTTTTATATCTCATTAAAGAACACCAGAGCATATATGCAGGAGGGATACTCTCAAAGGAAACTTGTCTATATATGGGAACATGTTTGTGGCTCATTTGTGTCCAGTATTCAAATTATTTCTACCAAGATTTCCATTCTACATTCAAGTCCTGGACAAAAAGGAAGTGAAGTACTAGTGTGACAATTTGGTGAGACACCAAGGAGACAAAAAGACAAAACATGATATGACCAAAGCATCTTACTACACAAAGACTCATTAAAATATAATGATAATGGAGAGAGAACCTGTGAGACTGGCTTTATTGCGGTACATGTAAACTACATTGTGCTTTAGACTTTCCCCTGGTTGTGGTGGATTGCCTAGTTTCAAGGCTATGCTGATAGGAATGACTTTGTTTATGAAATCACTAGGTTTTATGGTATGTAGTACCTGTAAGATAGGTTGAGTTTAGGGTCAAAACAACTGGAAATTACCATATTACATTACACAGCTTTATAAAATGTTTACTTAAACTGTTCTAGTATAATAAAACCTCTGGAATCAGGAATTGAGATAAAGATAAACCCAAGGAAAGTGGAAAGTCAATTGGTTTACCCTCTCTCCACATTTTTCCCAAACTACGAGTCCCAGAAATTCCCCAGGAAATCTCTGTTTTCTTCTTATTTTTTTTAGAAATCCTCCAAAGTCTTCCAAGAACTCTATGGTTAGTCCCAACTAGCCAATCACTGACTCAGTCCTTTGATTTAAGATGACATTATTGGCACAGTGAATTGGCTATATGAACTATTCTCCTACAACATTTCCCTCATTTTGTCTAAATAAAAAGAAAAGGTTTTAACTTTAGCAATGTAAAATTATATACAATAAAAAGAATTATCAATTAAGAAATACATTCCCCATGTCCAATTCATTGCTATTTGGCAATTTCAGAGAAAATACTATATTATGCATGTTTTTTTGGTGAGTCCATAGTTTTGACTTAATGTACTTTCTATCATAACTAAGGAAAACTGTAACTATAACTATGTAATCTTCAATCAAAGACTCAAGAAGGATATAATAGTACCTGAAGAAAGAGGAATTGCTGAACAAATGACTTCCAAAACTAAGAAATGACAGAGATGTCTGGCTGCCTAGAGAGTTACACCAAGGTTCTTCTCCAATATTGGGGTGTCTATCTTCAGCCTACATGCCTAGAATATCTAACAGACTTTTCTGTGAAGCAGGAAATTTGAAGGTCAACCAAAGATCTTCAGTAATGTGGCATCCATCTTCAGCCTATATGTCCACAATATCTGGCAGACTTTTCCATGAAGCAGGAAATTTGAAACACCATTTTGCCTATTTTGGCAGTTTGTCAGTCACTTTCTTCCATATCCTGCAGAATGTCTGACAGTTTCTTCTGTGTGGCAGGAACCATGAAAGATTGTCTTACCTTCATTAGGCAAATTCAGCAGTCGCTTTTCTGTGGGTGTTTGCATGTCCAGTTTTAAGAGCATACCATTAAACAGTCCAGGCAAGAGCAGTTTCTTGTCAAAATGGCTAAAAAAAACTATAAAAAGTCTCTTCAATGTCCCATAATTCTTTTGAAGTTGATTGGTGCTGCCAGGAGACATGTCTCACTGCCAAGAAAAGTCTAAGTTCTTAAAACCTTTTAAATGCTATGTTCTGTAGGTCTTTGAAAGATTTGAAGACTATGTATCTATCTGAATTATATCTCTGTATATCTAGAAAATCTAACATAACTAGAAGTTTGACTATTATAAATGATTAACTATTAATCTGCAATTTTAATTATACATTACATTTTTAATGAGTTACCTAAACATAATACCTTAAACAAGAACAGAAATATGTATAACAAAATTGATCTTAAATTTGTATCAATAGACTAAGATCCATACCAGTGCAAAGTATTCATCTCTATATCTCTCTGATTTTTATTAGAAATTGGCTGTGACCATTAATCACTTATAATAAACTGTCTTTAAATCAAAACAAACATTTATAAACAATCATTTGAACATTTGAATTTAGTTTTCTACAAACCTCCTGCTGCTTTCTGGGCAAGGTATTTTTAGGCTTCATAGAGATCTTTCAGGTGGTCTTGTTCCATCAAATCACAGTAGCAATGAAGGAATCCACAGGTTCTCATATTCTGTGGAAATAAAACATCCCTCCCCATCTTAGCTCTTATATCTTAAATTAACCTTAACCCATTTCTATTAATATTCATCTCCACAAAGATGTGGACTACCAGGCAAGGTGCTAGCATCTGTCCCCTTTGTCAGCTACTAGACATCTCTCTGATTCCACCTATTCTCTTACTCTGTCTTTGTTCTGATTTCCTGCCTGGGTTTATTCTGCTCAGCCAATGGCCAAAACAGCTTCTTTATTAGCCAATGGTAAATAAACATATTCACAGCATACAGTGTTGCAAGGGTCTGGTTGTTGGTTCTCAGTCACTCAGCTTCAAAATCATCACACAGAAACTATATTAATTAAATCACTGCTCTTGGCCCATTAGCTCTACCTTCTCATTGGCTAACTCTTACATATTAATTTAACCCATCTCCATTAATCTGTGTATCACAACATGGCAATGGCTAACTGAGTAAAGTTTCAGCATGTCTGTCTCTTGTGGGGCTACATGGCTTCTCTCTTACTATGCCCTTCTTTCTCCCAGCATTCAGTTTAGTTTTCCCCACCTAACTCTATTCTTCTATTGCTCTGCTATAGGCCCAAAGCCAATATTTGTCAGTTATGTTAGGCCTTAGCCAAAGTTGGTTGACTCAACATTACAAACAAGACTTTGGGTGATTGCCCAGGTAGTCAATTGTCTCTGTCATTTGTTGCATGTTTTGGATATTTCTCATTTGTTAAGTAATATTAACTCCCTTCTCAGATCTTTGACGGAGTTGAAGATTATATAATTATAGTTACTCTCTAAATTATTTAGACTCCTTGAGATAGAATGTTTAGCAAAACTTTTGGTATATGTTTCTTGCTCAATATTGTTTTTTATATTTATTATTTGTTACTATTGTATATAGTTGTATTTGGTTTGGCTCTATCTTATTTAGACAAAAAGGGGAGATGTAGGAGAGACCCAGCCAATCACCTTGCTAGCAGGGGGTGGGGTCTCCCGAGGATATTTTTTACTTATAAAGATTGCGGGCATGCTCCCAACCATCCTTTCTGCTTTCCTGTTCTCTGCGGAAACCTGTGGTTCTGTAAGTCTATTTCCCCTTTAAAGCTGTATATATTATTACAATCTGTCTGCATTCATTTAGAATTCTTGCCTGCCACATGGGAGGCCCAGGTAAGTCTGGCAGACAAGGCAGGCCCACAGGCTATGGCATACATGGCCGAGCAGGGGTCGCTGCTCTGCGACTGTACCGTGGCCTGGGTGGAGTCATTGGATGGGTGCTCAGCTGGATGACTTGAGTGGGGGAAGGGAAAGCAAGCTGGGAGGGTATGCTTGGTGGAACCCAATCGTGCTTCCTGAGCTCAGGTAGCTGACTTGCTCACAAAGGCTGGAAAAGATAGAGCTTGTGCCCCGGGGCGCTCAGGGGCAGGAGCAAAAATGCCCGATGTTGGGGGCCAAGTGTATTGGCGTAAATGAATGCAGACAGATTGTAATAATATATACAGCTTTAATGGGGAAATAGACTTACACAGGTTCCCGCGGGGAACAGGAAAGCAGAAAGGACGGTTGGGAGCATGCCCACAATCTTTATAAGTAAAAAGTATCCTCGGGGGACCCCGCCCCCTGCTAGCAAGGTGATTGGCTGGGTCTCCCCTACATATATTCCTTTATTAACCAATGATATTCATATTATACAGAGGGGGAATCCCACATCACCTTCCCTTTTCTGTTTAAATGAAAAAGAAGGTTTTAACTTTAACATAGTGAAATTACATATAACAAAACAGGTATCAAGTGAAAGACCCCCAAGGTGGGCTGCCTTTCAGTCTGGGGAGACCCTCCCAAGGATCAGCGAGGCCACTCGTGCAGATGCAAACAGCAAGAGGTTTATTGAGTAAACACAGGTACTTGCGGGCAACAAATCTTTTGGAGGACTTGCGCGCCTTCAGGTTGGGGCAGTGGATTTTTTTATAGGGTGGGGAAGCAGAAGTGCGGGTACAGAAGCGAGACGCATAGTTACAGGGTTCTTATTGGGCAATTCAAATAAGGCTCGGGTTCAAACTGAGTACAGTTCTGTGGTTTCCAAGAAATCAGATATGCATGCTGACTCGGCCCATCTAGGGTACAACTCTTCTTCTGGACCCCAAGTTCCCTGCTGGCAGTCCAGATGGCAGACCATAGATATCTTGCCTGGCTCAACGCCCCTGCCCCTAAGTTGACCAACGCCCTTATCTCTAAATTGAACTCCCCTGTCCTAGCTTTCAGTTATATTGCTCAAAAATTTAAGCCTTGTAAAATAGCGTTATTGCTGCTGCTAACTTAATGCTGCTAGGTGGGAGTCTTTCATAAGTTGGGCACATGTGCTGACTATAGGCATCCTGTTTCCCTAAGCAAACGGAATGTTCTCATGAGAGCAGGCCAGCTGCGGGTTCTGGGAGGGGGTGTCCAGAGGGTCTTTCACAAGCAAGTATTACAGTTATAATATTTAATACAGAGGAAAATCTGACATCATATATGACATTAAATGAAACCTATTTCTAGAATCAGTTAGTACTCTATATAACCATTAATATCATGATAGAAGATTACTATATATGTATATGTTAATTTTATAAATTTTGAGATAATATTTATACTTTATAAAAAGCTTTAAAGAGTCAGAATAAAACTAAGCGATATGAGATGAGTGACAATAGAATAGTCCCTAATTTTGACTTTTCTTCTTTCACATACCAGGTGACTCCTCTGACATGAGACAAAGATTTTAAATTTTCCTTAAACAACTTTGCTTGGACTTCAAGGAGATTGTCATGCTCCAACTATAAAAGCAGCATTGTTTTTTTAATTAAATTGGGACTACAAAAAGGCAATTTGCCTTATTTGTTTGTAGAGAACAGAAGGAACAAACATTTGAGGAAATTTATGAGATTTTATTCTCTTGGAAATATGTTATACCATTAAGTCAATTTACTGTTCTACTTGGGGCATTTTCTCTGCATGATTCATCCTTCTTCAGATGTCTCATTTATCTAGTGGTCTTTAGATTCCTTAGTTGGAAGCTTTTATTCTCGTGGAAAGACTAAAACAAAACCTTACCAACTTTAAATTTGGAGAGTTTCTGGTTTTGGCAAATTGTATTACCATGCTGTTTGGTAAACTATTGCCTCTCCTAATCAAGAGATCTCTCTTGTTCAAAACCAATTTCTATCAATTTTGATGGTATCCAAAGCTTTTCTTCTCCTGTGGAAATAAAAGCAAAACCTCTTCCCCAACATAACACATACCCCAATTTTCATTTTTAGGTCTGTACATCCTTAAAGTATATAGGCTGATTTAGTAGAGTGTGTGTTTTTTTCTACTACCAAATGTCTCTTTAAAGCTGTTATTCCTTTTTCATTGGCATTTAAAAATTTTAAAGTTAATAAAGCATTGTGTAATTGATTTATGGGAGTCTTTATTACCTCTTTTGTTTATTAAGCATATCTTTTAATGTATAATTAGATTTTTATGTAACTGTTTGTCCTAGAGTGTATGGTATTCTTGAAATTGCTTTATGTTGTAATATGAAAAAATACTGTCTCATTTTACTAGAGAAAAATGCTGAATCATTGTCTGTCTTAATTTATAAAGGTTCTCATAATAGCTATAACTTTTAATAAATGTGTAGGTACAGAATCAGGAGTTGCCCATTGAAATACTAAATGTATATCTATGGTATGGTTTACATACTTTAAAAATTTTGTAAACTCTGCAAACTAAAATAAAATTTGCCAAATTTCACTTCTTTGAGTATCCTTTGGATTACTTCCCACAGTTAGTGGAATTTGGTTATACAAAGAATAAGTAAGACATTTTTTTATAATTTCCTTGGCTTGTTGCTAAGTGATAGAAAATTTTTTATTCAAACCCTTGCTATTAACATGGTGATTTTTTAGAAAATTCTGAGGCTTCTAGCACATTTACTACTAATAGCTGATTAATTTCTTCACTAACTTCTGCTAGAGGTATGGTAGACTTTCTTAAAATCTGATACATGTTATAACAAGAGTTGAATTCTATTTCTGATTATTTGAATAAATAACAGATTAATTTAGAATAATTTGAAATAAGTTCAGTAGTTTCAATATGTAAACAACTTTTTCTCCATATTGAGTGAGACTAACTATATTAAGATGGTCTGGCAAATCTAATAATACCATAAAAATAGCATATAATTCTGACTTTTGAACAAAATCTTAAGTGTTTTGAGCCACTTTATTTAAATTTACTGAATTATAACCTGCCTGTCCTGGTTTATTTGCATCAGTATAGAATGTAGGGGCTCCAGATATTGGTGTTCTTTCTATAATGTAAGGAAGAATCCATTTAGTTCCTTTTTAAACTGAATTATCTTGCTTTGGGAATATTTGTTGCTATCTCACCCAAGAAATTACTGCAAGCTCTTTTTCAATGTTTATTTTTCCCCCCATAATAAGAAAATTTAGCATAGTTAATGGTAGCACAATTTCTGCTCGGTCCATTTCTATTAATTGGCAAAGTCTTAATTTTCCTTTCAGAAACCTTTTCTATGTAGGTCTTTAAATTTTTATTCTGTTTGTGTGGCAAAGATATCCATTCTAAAATATTATCTTCTTTCTGCATAAGAATTTCTGTAGGAGAACGCATGGAAGGTAGTATGACCAGAATACAATCAAACTCTGAATCCAACCACTCCACATATCCATTCTGAAGTTTCTTTATTACCATAGTCAATTCTCTCCCAGCCTCAGCTGATAATATTTTTGGACTCTTTATGTCCTTGTCACCTTCTAAGTTTCTGAGTTATTAATCCTACTGTGAGTCAAAGCTAGTTAATATCTCCCAGCAATATTTGAGAATCATTAAGAGTTTGTTGTTGATCTCTCCTGATTTGTACTTTTTATGATTTAAAATTTTGTAAACCTGACTTATATCTTAGGTAATCAATAAAATCTCCTCTTTGTATTTTTTCAGGAGCAATTTTTAGTCCCCTTGAAGGCATTCATTGCTTTTTCAAACATTTTTTCTAAGGTATTTCCATCTGACTCAGCTAGTAAGATGGCATCTATACAATGGTAAGTTAGAGATTGAGGAAATTCTTTATGAATTATTTCCAAAGATGTTGTATAAAATATTGACATAAGGTTGGCTGTTTAACATCCCTTGTAGAAGAGTTGATACATTTTAACAAACTGGAAATTATTATAAGTAGGCACTGTGAAGGCAAGTTTTTCGTATCAAAGGTATCATAAAAATGCAGTCTTTTAAATCAACCACTAAAATATATAATCCTTTGGGTAATAGTGAAAGTACAGGAATTCTGTGCTATAAAGACTCCATTGGCCGAATCAATTTATTTATGGCTCTTAATCTGTTGCTATTCTCCATTATATTTTTTAAATAATAATTATAGGAGGATTTCAAGGACTGGTAGATTCTTCAATATGTTGAGCATTTAGCTGCTCCTGTACCAACTGTTCTGAGGCCTGCAATTTTTCTGATGTCAAAGGCCATTGCATTTTAAAGATAGAAACTTTGGTACTTTTGAAATATCACTAGCTGTTGTGCCATGCCTTTGTACAACCTAAAGATTTGATGACTATTTTTTGCAATTCCTTTTAATATTTTATTCAGAGGCATTCTTTATTTTACTGTCTGTTTCTGAGATTGGGGGAATGTTAATCTGTGTTTTCCTTTCCTGCAACAAATCATATCCCCATAAATTGATTGCTAAGTTGGCCACAAATGGGTTTAGTTTTACGACCTGTCCTTCTGACCCTATCCATCACACACATCTTGCACTTTGTTTTACCTGAGATAAAATTCCAATAAAAAATTCAAAATTTACCTTATAAAGAAGCCAATCTGGATATCAAGATTTTAGTGAAATTATTGTTATATCAATATCAAACCTTCAATTTTGATGCAATTTACATGGATTTTAGCTTTTTGTCTCTGATCATTAATAACAAAAAATTTTCTGATATCTCCTGAATTTATTTATATATATGCTCTGTCTTTGATCATATATAGAGTGCTGTGGTTTTTAGCAACAGGCAATACGTATTTTAATTCCTTTGGATATGTTTTGCCTTTGCTGACAGGGAATGACTGGATCAGATTTGATATGGTGGACTGTGGAAGGCCTTTCATGATGTTTCCTGATTGCAAAGTGTTCCCTTCCTGTCCCCTGTTCATCTACATTCTTTAGTCCAATGTTGGCCTTTGCCACACCTTCTTCATACTCCAGAAGGCTGGGGCCTTATGTTTGTATTATTTCCAGGAGAAAAAAAAAACAAAAACAAAACATTGCTTCTAGGAATTTCTTCTAAACAATCCCTTTTTAAATAACTTTGTTTATCACAATTAAAACAACTAATATTTTGATTTTTCTTAACATTTCTAGAAATCACTTCTATTTAAGCAGCATCATAAGCATAGATCCAATATCAGCTGTATTTTTGATACATCCATCTACAGGTGCTGATCTTGCCCTTAAAGGCCTTATTATACTTTACATTCTGAATTAGATCTCAAAAGCCAAAGTTTAAATGACTATTTTTCTAACTTCTGAATCTGTTTCAATTCTATTTACAAGTGAAGTCATATATTGTAAAACTTAGTGAAGGTTTTTTGGGGGCTTGTATAATTTTAGTAAATGACTTTGTCCTCTTTCCCGATTCTTCAACACTGTCCCAAGCATTAAAAGCTGCTATATGGTGTAGAACCAAGGTGTCATCATCAAATCTAGACTGTCTCTGTAAATCAGCATATTTACCCGCACCAAATAACAGATCTTGAGAACTCTCGATGTTTCTAGCCCTATTTCACTGTTGTATGGCCTTAGTTCCCTCTTTCCACCATCATACCAATTGTAAGTGAGTGCCAGCTTCTAATACTGCTTTATCTAAGTCTTTCTAGTTTTATGGAATAATTCTGTTCCAATTTGCCCATGAATCTGACATCTTCTTCATAGATGGTGAATACATACCTTATAAAAAGACTGTCTCATTAAATCTCTTCAATTCTAACACTTCTACAGGATCCTAGGCAACTTCTGCATGGCCTTGTGGTATGTATCATCTGGTGGCCATTCATGTATGGTAACTTGATAACATAAGTTTTTTTTGTAATAACCTTGGGCTTTTCCTCTTCAGTTTCATAATGCAATGGTACAGTAGGTTCTGCTCTAAATTCCTATGTTTGTATCAGGATATATTTCTTATTTTTATATCTTATCAGTAATAAGTTTTCATATATTTTATCAATAATAAGTCCTTCTAAGTCTTGTATCTTATCAGTCAAATTATCTTATTTGCCACATTTATCAAACCACTTTTTAAGAATAAAATATGAATTACCAAACTTAATAATTATGGTTGACATTGTGTCAATACCAGCAAGCTATTTATCCTGTCATTTACTTTTTTCATTTGTGAGTCAGTCATAGTAGCAGTAAACATGGTCCTAATTCCATGCATTGCAAAATTTTCTATTCTTAACATGTGAAATATTTTCCCCATTTTTCTTAAAATCTAATCTCCAGTTTAAAAATTTCCAAATGTCTGAACACATCTGTTAACACTGATAGTATAGGTAGAGATGTCCAGGAAGGCGATTGGTTGGTGAGGGTGTAGGTGGGTAGCCAGCTATAGCTTAGGTGCTGTTTGGGAGACAGAATGCATAGGGAGATAGACTGGCACACTAGTGTGGCAAATGGTGTGGTCAGACTGGGCTGCCACTCTGCTACAGGGCCCTGGCTGAGGGCATTTGCAGCTGCTTGTATGTAGTGTGTTCAATGAGATGTCCCAAGCCGTGGGTATTGAGAACTTGAATAGAGAACCAATGTGGTTTCTCAGGAGCCATGAAGAGAGGCGGTGAGCTGTATGAAGAGAAAATGTTTGGAAATTTTTAGGAGAAACCCACACAGTTGTGCTGCATAGGATAGGAAAACCCCACTTGTCATTAGGAGCAGAGAGTGGGACCTAGCATACTTGGAGCAGGGAAGCAGTTTTGAGCTTAAATCGACATGAAATGATTACCTAAATTTTTCCAGTATAATAAAAACTCCGGGAGTAAGGAATTGAGGTAAGTATCTGATAAATCCAAGAAAAGCAGAAAGTCTATTGGCTGACCGTCTCTCCATATTTTTCCCCAAACCTCCAACAGCAGAAATCCTCTTTGCTCTCTTCCTGTCCTTCTAGCAAACCTCCTAAGTCCCCAAGAACTCTACTGATAATTGTGGTCGACAATTGCTAACTCTTTCTTTTCATTCAAGGTCGTTTTACTGGCACAGTAGATTGGCTGTAAAAACAGATTTCCCAAAACTGTCCCAGAAGCAAAGGAAGTTTCAAAAAAGACAAGTAACAGAATACATGATTGGGTTACAAACAACTTACCATTAAGCCAAAAATAGAAATTGGGGAAGAAAGTATGATAAGCCTATTTATGACTATCAAATTTCTGTGCCATGCAGTGGTTAATGCTATAACACGGGATCACTCTCTTAATGGCCCTATCTTGAACCTTCTCATATAACTACTTTACTTCTTCAAAACCATGTGTTCTATAAAATAAAGTTCATGTTGAGTTGTCACAATGGTTGGCTTCTGAAATTATGCATAAGAGGAACTTAATGATCAATTTCATTTGGATTGATGGATGTATTAGAGAAGGCCAGAGCCAAGGAACTTGTCTAAAATCTGAATTCCAATGGCATTCACATCTTTTAAGATTTAAGGTAATTTTCAACTTTTAAAATGCAGATTTAATAGAGGAATCCATAAATGTTAAGGATGTGTATTAAAGATAGTTAATATCCTTTCATGTGAAGTTAGACTGTAGAAAATAGGTAAACTTAAATTTATAAATTGATGCAGCCATTGGCTTCAACTTTTTATTTAAATTATACCCCACTGCTAGAGATGATTATCATATATTGCCTAAAACCTTCATAATCTTGGACCACTTTCCCAGCCAAGGTCATCTACTAATCAAAATAAGATACATTAACCCTTTGCACCCAAGAGAAAACACTATATAAAGGACTTGAACACACAGAAACAACAACAAAAAATACTTAAGAAGGTGATTTATTAGCAGAGATTATTAAGGCATTGATTAATTCTACACTTTTCTTTATCTGCACTTCATGGTAAGATAGATAGATAGATAGATAGATAGATAGATAGATAGATAGATAGATAGATGATAGATAGATAGATAGATAGATAGATAGATAGATAGATAGATAGATAGATAGATAGATAATAAAACTTTTCTTTGTAGGTATTAAAGATTTGTGGAACAAGAGTCTTTGACTTTGAAGGGGAATTTAAAATCTGTGGGAAATCACAAAATGATTATTATTTTTTTACCTTTTGTGATGAAATTTCCAAACCTTAATCAATTCCTAGACATATTATATACTCCGCTTGGCTGTAAGTAAAATACTTTTTGGTAAGTAAAATCATGTTGTATAATTATTTTTCATATAAATGATATGAAAATTATATTTAGAAATCATTCAAATGTGTATTACTTAAAAGCACTTTAGAATCAATGTGAAGATATAAACTGTAACATTCAAGTTCTGATACTGTGTCTGCCTTCCATTACACACTCAAGCAAAGTGGATGGGCATGTAGGTATGTGGCTATATAGCTTAATATATAAAGAAACAAAAGACACATAAATTATGCAGTGATATATTTAAAATTGTTATCATAAATTCTTCTAGTTTATGTTGATAAAATTTGTGTGGGGTATGGATGACTTCCTATTTCTAAAGCAACTACATTACAGTTTAAATAGAGTCATTATATCATTAAAAAGTAAGACATTACATCATAAGTCTCAGCACTTCTCATACATTTTTGTTCCTCTTTTCACACTAGCACTAAAGGCTGTGTCAAACAGGAGACACAGCAGAAAAAGGGACAATGCAAGGGGCTGTAGAAGAAAAGGTAAAAGAATTTGAACTGCTGTGGCAGCTCACAAATTCAGCATTTGGGAATCTGAGAGGGGAGGATTTAAATTTATCTTGGGCTATATAGTGAGATCATCTCCCCAAAGGCAGAAAAGTAATTCAAAACTTTAAAAAAACACAAAACATTAAAAATTTCTTTTTTGAGATGTTTGGTCTCATAATGCTCTGTTTGGATATTATTTACTTCTCATTTGCTTATGTATTATGGTTTCCACTTTTATGTTTTTTGTTTATTTATGGGTTTTGTGTGTAGGCATTTATGTGTCTGTATAAGTGTGTATATTTGTATATTTCTTGTACTCTTTCTTCCTTCCTTCCTATCTTTTCCTTCCTTCCTTTCTTCTTTCCTTACTTTCTCTGTCTGTTTGTTTGTTTTATTCTGGTCTGTTCATTTTTTATTGGCTTACTTGATTTCTAAAAAGAAAGAGAAAAAAGAGGTGGATTTGAAAGTGTGAGGTGATGGAGAAGATCTAGGAATTAGTAAGGGAAGTGAAACTGGGATCAGAAAATATCATATAAGATTATTGTCAATAAAATATTATATCCCAAGTCATTTGCAAAACAAAGCTTACTAATGGGAGAAATGCATAAGGATAGTTACAAAATAAGCAAATTCTAAGAAAATGCTGAGCTGCAATAGTAATCCATACCAAACATATGGCATGTTCCATTATATTTTGTTGTGTATGATTACAAAGAATTACAGAACTTTTGTATCAAAATACACCTTTGTGGAAGCATTTCTTGTCCATCTGTGCCTACTTCCTCTCACCTCTCCTGTTACTAACAACCCTAGTACTGGCACACTTAGGAGCCTCTTTTTCTTTATTGAGGATTTATGATCATTTCTCTAAAGCAATCCAAACCGGAGGCATAGAAGCTCATTTTGCCGACTACACCAAATATATACATGCCACAAAATCAGTTTCCCAGTGAGTTAAAACCCCATAATTGCAATAGCAAGAGGGAAATCACTCAGGCACATTTGGTTAGCAACAGTAGCAAGACTTACAACCTTTATGGAGGCCTTTGGGTCCTAATTATTCAGCAACTGCTGCCAGAGCTAAAACATACCCAAATCTCCAACAGTTAATTTGCATTTCCTTTCCCCTTAAGCAAGCTGCCTTTCTGCTTTGTTACCTGACCTATTTTTGAGTACCACCCCCAAGTCAATAACAAAGCCTTTCTTGAGTTGTAACAAATAAATGACACCCTCCCCCTCTCCTGGTTCCCTTTCTCTCTCTCTCTCTCTCTCTCTCTCTCTCTCTCTCTCTCTCTCTCTTTTTTTTAAACTGATAATTTATTCTACATTGACTAATAATTCTGGGTATAAAAAAATCCTTACATCCCAGAATCCAGAGTACCTCTGAACATAAATAAGTACCAAAGGCTTTTAGAAAATAAAATTGCAAATTCATGTATGTGTATGGATGTATTCACCGATCTACATCTGACACCTCTATATCTACATTACTATTTCAATAGAAATGTATGAATTTATCTTTTGTATACATATAGATATAAAAATATGTAGAGAGACTCCATATCATAGCCCACAACTCCAGCAAAAGCCTACTGCTCTACCATGCTTTTATCCAGAACTGCAGGTAAGACCCTGGCCACAGACCAAAAGCACTCCTTAGAGTCTGCCCAGCTTCTCCCTCTGGCCTTATCTCCATACCTGGGCCCACTTCTGCAGTAGTCCCCTGATCTACCCGAGGCCATGCATGTGCCTGGAACCCCAGAGGCCATATTAGGATCAAGAATCCCACAGGTCATATTGATACCCAGAACCCCAGAAACCTGTTCCTCTACTAGAGGCCATAGCAGCTAAGAACTCCAGATCCTGACAGACAATTTCAGCACTCAAAATTCAAATTGAAATAACCTACTATATCTGGGGACTCATTGGTCACCCGAACCACAGGCCACTCAGGCTAGAAGACCAGAAAGGAAGCAGAAACCTGGAGAAAAGTATCGATTCAACGAAGATGAACTCAAACATTGGCACCTAAAACATCAAACATAGATGCCTGGAGGCCAGCATAAGAACACAATCAACAACAGTCAAAGCAAGATGTCACCACCAGAGCCCAGCTATCACACTACTGCAAGCCTGGATATTCCAATATAGATGAAGCACAGAAAAATGACCTTGAAACCAATTTGATGAAGATGATAGAGGGTCTTGAAGAAGAAATAATAAATTCCTTAAAGAAACAAAAGCAGACATACAGGTGAAAGGAATGAATAAAACAGTTCCATATTTTTTTTTAAAAAATGGATATTGAAGCAATAAAAGAAACCCACAAAATTAGGGACTCATGGGGATGGAAATATGGGGATAAGTGATAGGGAACTGCAGAGGCACGCATCACCAACAGAATATAAGAGATAGAATGGTGTGGCAGGTCCCTCTGTTTATCTGTTGCTGTTATTGGTTAATGAATAAAGAACTGCTTTGAACCTATGACAGGAAAAAACAGAAATGGTGGAGAAAGCTAGGCTGAATTCTGGGGAAAAGGAGGAGGAGTCAGAAAGTGCTATAGAGCAGCCACCAGAGATTGCCTAGCTGAAACTTTGCTGGTAGGCCATGACCTCATGGTGATATACAGATTAATAGAAATAGGTTAAATTAAGATATAAGAGTTAGCTAATAAGACGCTAGAGCTAATTGGCCAAGCAGAGTTTTAGTTAATATAGTTTCTGTGTGGTTATTTTGTTTATGGGTGGCTGGGAAAAAGAAGTAACTCTGTGCTTGTTCTTTAAAAAAAGGTTAATAATAGAGTGAATACTTGTGAGTTATTATTTATCAATAATTTACATTGGTATAGTTTTTGAATATTGATACAAGTTCAAATTATATTTGTTATTTTTGTTTACATTATTTGTACACCTATGCAAAGTTATTCTGTCAGATTGTATATATGCATCTTTCTATCTCTGTTTAAGACATTTTATATATTGATACAACTATTAAAATATATTTTCAGATTGCATTATATATTACTCCTACTACTGATCAAAAATACTTATAGATTGTTTACATTTTGAGGTCATTGTCCTCATTTGTTTCACATTTGTTTACAGATTATTTAATATTCTGACATGAAGTTTTAGTCTTTAAGTTATAGAGGTATTAAATATTATAGGTCAATAGTTGTTCTTGTTTGTTGTACATGAAAGACCTTCAGAGAGGACCTTTTTCTCCGATGAAGACCCTAGAACCAGGACACTCTGAGACCAGGCCACAGGATGCAATTAGCAAGAGGTTTATTGAGTAAACACAGATACCTGCGGGCAGCAAGTCTTTCGGAGGACTTGCGCGCCTGCAGACGGGGGGGGGGGGAGTCTTTTTAAAGGGAAGAGCAAAAAGCAAGTTTACAGAAGCAAAGGCGTGGTTATCGGTTGACCGGATGAGGCGGGGGCATGAATGGTTTCCTCTCTCAGCATGGATGTTTGGCAATAGTCATCCTGTTCCTATCTTATAGCTAACCTGCTTTGTTGATATCCTATCTTATTGACATCTTGCCTTGCAGTCTTCCTATCTCTATCTCCTGCTCTCTCAGGCACATGGGATGTTCTTACGGGAGCAGGCTGGCTGCTGATCCAGAGAGTTTTTTTTAAAACAAACAGGACGTTCCCCCGGGAGCATGCTAGCTGTGGGTTTTGAGGAGGGGGTCTGTAGGGTCTTTCAGTACATATAGTCAGATCATTTAGGTTCTTTAGATACATAGAGATTGTGTTCTGTCTAGATAGGTAATTTTCAACCACTTTCAACATCTGTAGAGCATGGTATTTAAATAACTGGGAGGGGGACTTAATTGGGGAGGGGGAGGGAAATGGGAGGCGGTGGTGGGGAAGAGACGGATATCTTTAATAAATAAATAAATTAAAAAAATCAAAAAAAAGAAGACTATTTGGGAAATTCAGTAATGAATAAAGGAAATACTACATGTTTTAAAATAAATAAATAAATAAATAACTTAGGGTTCTGCTGATATGAGACACAATTGCTCTTGACAGTACCTATCTATTCCAGAGAGAATGTTGATCATCAAAAACACCCCACTTGGAGTTTGTTTTCTTCTTGGCGCAATTGGCCTTTGGGCAAGAAATTGCCTATAACTCAATCACTGACAAAGTACATGATATCCAGAAATAGATAAGCTGGACACAAGGAAAAAGACTGTCAAATCTTGCCAAGACAGGGTAAGACGGTTCTGAAAAATTTCCTGCCTCCGAAAATGGTCTGTCAGTTATGCTAGGTTGGCTGCTTCAACATTGAAAATGAGACTTTGGGTGATTGCTCAGGTAGCTAATTGTCTCTGTCATATACTGCTTGCTTTGGAAGCTGCCTGATTGAACTTCCTGCCTGCTCACATAATATTATCTCCCTTTTCGGGCCTTTGATGGGGTTGAAGACTATATAGTTGTAGTTATTGTCCTCTTATGATCTAGCTAAGTCATTTACTATACAAGACTTAGACTCCTTAGGATAGGATGTTTATTAAAACATTTAGCATATGTTCCTTGCTTAATATTGTTTATGTTAGTTGTAATTCTAATTATACTTGATATCTATTCCTAGTGTATATAGTTTTGCATTAAGTTTGGAACCCTCTTATTTAAACAAAAGGGGGAAGTGTCATGGGAGTAAATTCTGCTTCTTCAGCCAATAAATAGACTTTGAGATACAAGCCCACTTGAGCATGGTCTCTTATACTGTAAGAGCAGCTGTACAACGTGCACCCACTCTCTTGCTTCCAGCTCCTGTTTCCAGGTGCTAGACTCTGTTACTGTTCTTGCAGAGGACTGTTATCTAGGACAGTGTAAGTTTTACCTTGGATAAATAATCCTTTTATTATTCATAATTCTGAACTGGTGTGGGATTATTTTGTGACTTCCATCATCAATGGAAGAGAGAATCTAAGGTAAGGAAGATACAATAGAAAGAAAATGATTCATCTCTCAAGATATTAATTTAAAATATTCCTAACAAAACCATCCAGGAAGTTTAGGACACCATGAAAAGACCGAATTTAAGAATAATAGAAAGAGAAGAATCCTAGTTCAAAAATAAAAAAAAAAATTAGCAAAATCAGAGAGAAAATTTTCATAACCTTGAGAAGGACATGCCTATAAATGTACAAGAAACTTCATCATATCAAAAATATTAGATCAGAAAAGAAATCGCCATACTACATAATAACCAAAACAATAAAGAAACAGAACCAATAAAGAATATTAAAAGCTGTGAGAATAAAAAGGTAAAATAACATAGTCACAGACCTATTAGAATTGCACCCAACTTCTTGACAGACATTCTAAAAGATAGAATGGCCTGGGCAGATGTATTGCAGACTCTAAGAAACCACAGATGCCAGCCAAGACTATTATACACAGGAAAATTTTCAGTCACTGTAAATGGAGAAAGAAACTATTCTGTGAAAAAGTCAAATTTAAAAAATATATCTATCCACAAATCCAGTCCTACAGAAGTTATTAGATGGAAAACTCTATCCCAAAGAGGCTAAATATACCCATAAAAATCTCACATCAGCAAAAAAAAAAAAATTATCTCTCTCCCTTTCTCTCTTTCTCTCTTTCTCTCAAACACACACACACACACACACACACACACACACACACACACACATACATACACACACAGACATGCACACACACACCACACACACCAATCCCAACAATAAAAGAACAGGAACAAGCAATATCAATGTACTCAATTCCCCAATAAAAAGACATAGGCTAAGGTTCATCCTTGTTCTGCATGCAAGAAACACACCTCAACATCAAAGACACAAAATACCTCAAAATAAAGTGGTGTAGGAGGCCCTTCTGTATTTCTGTTGCTTTCATTGGTTATTAAAGAAACTGCCTTGGCCTACTTGATAGGGGAGAACTCAGACAGGTGGAGTAGACAGAACAGAATTCTAGGAAGAAGGGCAGTGAGGCAGACTCCATAGTTCTCCTGCCCAAGATGGATGCTGGTTAGACTCATGCAAGTAATCCACAGTCAAGTGGTGATACAGATTATTAGAAATGGGTTGAATCAAGATGTGAGAGTTAGCCAATAAGAGGTTAGAATTTATGGGCAAAGCAGTAATTTAATTAATACAATTTCTGTGTGGTTATTTTGGGGTTTAAGCTAGCCAGGTGGCCAGGACTAAAAGCAGGCCCCATCTCCTTCAACAATAAAGAGCTAGAAAAAGATTTTCAAAATAAATGGACCCAAAGAAAAAAGCCAGTGTAGCCCTTATATTATCTCACAAAGTAAAATTCAAACCAAAAATAGATAGGGAAAGGTATTTCATGCTCATCAAAAGAAAAATTCACCACGAATATAACTTCTCAATTATGAACATCTATGCCCTCCCCACAAAAATGGCACCACATTTGTAAAAGAAACTTTACTAAAACTAAAATCATACAGAAAGCCCCACACATAAGAAGTGGGAGACTTCAATAACTAACTCTCATCGATTGACATGTCATCTATCCAAAAACTAAACAGAGAAATATTGACGCTAACAGATTTTATGACTCAATTATATCTAACAGATATCTACAGAACATTTCACCCAGACACAAAGGAATATACCTTTTTTTATTACCTCACAGAAATTTCTCCAAAAGTGAGCACATACATGGTCACAAAGAAGCAGATATAAGAAAATTGAAATAACCACTGTACCTAACAGAACATCACAGATTAAATTCTGATTTTAATAACAGAAAAAAAGCTTAAAATTATGTGGAAAAGGAAGAACTTTTTACTGAATAACTACCAAATCAAGCAAAAAAAAAAAAAAAAAGAAAGAAAGAAAATAAAAAAGAAATTAAAGACTTTCTAGAATTCAGTGAAAATATAGCCAAATTCATGAGGCACAAAGAAAACAGTGCTAAGAGGAAAGTTCATAGCACTAAGTGGCTACATAAAGAAGTTAGAGATATCTCATTCTAACAACCTACCAGCACACCTTAAAGTTCTAGAACAAAAGGAAGCAAACACATGCAAGAGAAGCAGATGACAGGAAACAATAAAACTGAAGGCTGAAATCAATAAAACAGGAACAAAGAAAACATTTCAAAGAATCAATGATGCAAAGAATAGGTTCTTTGAGAAAATTAACACAATAGAAAAACCCATATCCAGAGAGAGAATTAACAAAATCAGAATTAAAAAGGGTACATAACAACAGACATCAAGAAAATTCAAATAATAAGTAAGTAATACTTAAAATAACTGTACTCCACATAATTGGAAAGCTTTAAAGAAAAGAACAAATTTTTGGTTAATACCAATTACCAAAGTTATATCAAGATCTGATATGCAATTTAAATATAGCTATAATCTTTAATGAAATAGAAGCAGTCTTTACCTCACCCCCACAAAAAAAAGGTCCAGATGATTTTATCATAGAATTCTACCAGACTTTCAAAGAAAAGCTAATACCAATAGTCCTTAAATTATTTCACAAACTAGAAACAGAAGGAACATTGCCAAATTCATTTTATGAGGCCAGTTACCCTGATACCAAAACCGCATACTTTACAAAGAAAGAGTATTACAAACCAATTTCTTTTATGAGCATTGTTGTAAAACCACACAATAAAGTAGTCAGAAGCAAAATCCAAGAGCACATAAAAAATCACCTCTCATGATCAAGTAGAATGCATTCTAGAGATGTAGGAATGGTTAAACAAAAGTCTCTTAGTATACTCTGCCATATAAACAAACTGAAAGAAATAACAAGTCACACAATCATCTCACTAGATACCATAAAAGCCTTTTATAAAATCCAACATTCCTTCATGCTAAAATCCTTAGTGAGATCAGGAACACAAGAGTATGCCCTAAACATAATAAAAGCATTTTAGAGCAAGTCTATAGCCAACATCAAATTAAATTGACAGAAACTTCAAGTGTTGCCACTGAAATCTGATATAAGACAAGATGTCCACTTTCTCCATATCCATTCAAAATAGTAATTTAATTTCTAGCTAGAGCAATAAGACAGCTAAAGGAGATCAAGGGAATACAAATAGGAAAGGAAGAAGTCAAACTCTCACTATTTGCAGATGACATGATAATATACATCACCAACCCACAAAATTCTACCAAAAACTGCTTTAGATGATACACACCTTCAGCAAATTGGCCAAATACAAGATTAACTCAAAAATATCAGTAGCCTTCCTATACACAAACAATAATATATGTACTGAGAAAGAAATCAGGAAATCAACATCCTTTACAATAGCCACAAATAATATAAAATATCTTGTTGTAATGCTAACCAAGTGAGTAAAAAACCTGTATGACAAGAATTTCAAGTCTTGGAAGAAAGAAATTAAGGAAAATATCAAAAGATGGAAAGATCTCCCATGCTCAAGGATAGGTAGATTTAACATAGTAAAAATGATTATCTTGAGAAAAACAATCTACAAATTCCAAGCAATCCTCTCCAAAATTCCAAAGCAATTCTTTACAGAAAATGAGAGGAAAATACTCAACTTCTTATGAGAAAACCAAAAACCCAAAATAGCTAAACTAATCCTGTACAATAAAAGAACTTCCAAAGGTATCACCATCACTGATTTCAAGCTCTATTACAGAGATATAGTAATAAAAACCACATGGTATTTGCATGAAAATAAATTTCTCAATGAAATTGAATGGAAGACCAAGACAAAAATTCACTTTACTATGGGCACCTGAGTTTTTTTTTTTAATAAATAAATAAATAAAAGGCTGGAAAAAAGAAATCATCATCAACAAATGGTGCTGGTCTAACTGGATGTGGGCATGTAGAGGAATGCAAACAGATGCTCATCTTCTAACCTACCAAATGGGATCTCATGAGACTTAAAAGATTCTGTAAGGCAAAGAACACTATCAATAGGACAAAAACGCAGCCCACAGACTGGGAATAAAATTTCACCAATATCATATCTGACAAAAAGTTAATATTCAAAGCATATAAAAATTCAAGAAACTGGACATCAAAAAAGCAAGTAATCCCATTTAAAATGGTGTACAGATATAAACAGAGAATTTTCAACAACACAGTCTCTATTGACCAAGAAGCACTTAGAGAAATGTTCAACATTCTTAACCACAAGGGCTGAGATCAAAACCACAAATGACAGCTTGGTGTAGGAGATTCTGTTCTTGTGTCGCTTTCATTGGTTAATGAATAAAGAAACTGCTTTGGGCCTGATAGGGCAGAACTTAGATAGGTGGAGAAGACAGAACTGAATGCTGGGAGGAAAAAAAACAGAGTCAGAGAGAAGCCATGGATTCTCCACCTGGGACAGATGCCTGTTAGAATCTCCGGTAAACCACTGCCAAGTGGTGATACACAGATTAATAGAGATGGGTTAAACTAATATGTAAAGGTTAGCCAATAAGAAGTTAGAGCTATGCCGGGCGGTGGTGGCGCATGCCTTTAATCCCAGCACTAGGGAGGCAGAGGCAGGCGGATCTCTGTGAGTTTGAGGCCAGCCTGGTCTACAAGAGCTAGTTCCAGGACAGGAACCAAAAAGCTACAGAGAAACCCTGTCTCAAAAATAAAAAATAAAAATAAAAAAAAAAATAAAGAAGTTAGAGCTAATGGCCAAACAGTGTTTTAATTAATACAGTTTCTATGTGGTTATTTCAGGTGTAAGCTAGCTGGGCAGCTGGGACAAACAAGGGACCCTCTCGTCATGTAACAACAGCTCATACTGCAGAGGAAGGATGTGGAGCAAGGGGAACACTTCTCCATTGCTGGTTAAATAGGTGCTGTGTGTTCACTGTGGGCACGTGAAGATGGGAACAGGAGGGAACAGGCACACTATGGGAGAGGGTACTGAGAGAGATAACTGGAATCGTTGGTGGGGGCAAATATCTGGGACCAGATAAAAACCTAGTACAATGGAAACTCCAGGGAATCTACAAGAGTAACCATAGCTAAGATTCCTAGCAATGGTGGATACTGAGCCTGAACTGGTCATTTCCTATAGCCAGGCAAGGGAGGGATTCAAAACCTTTGACCTATAGTTTATCATGCCTAGAAGATGTGCTGAAGTTATAGGTGGTGCAGAAATTGTGTGAGCAGCCAATCAATGACTGGTCCAGCTTGAAACCCATTCCAGGAGAGGGAGTCCATCCTGGCACTGTCTGCATGGCTAGGACCGAAAGGCTAGGTAGCTTAGAGATCTAGGATAGAAAAGACAGGAGTCTATCATAATTATCAGAAAGGGATCATCCAACAACTGATGGAAACAGATGCAGAGACCCACAATGTCAGGTGGAGTTTACAACATCCTGCAGAAGAGGTAGATGAAGGATTGTAAGAGCCAGAGGGGTCGAGCATATCACAAGAATCCAACCAATCTGGTGTCATAGGGGAATCACAGTGACTGAGTGGACAACCAGTGAGACTGCATGGGTCTGACCAAGGCCCTCTCCATATATGTTATGGCTTTATATCTTGGTCTTCTTGTAAGATTCCTAACAGTGGAAGTAAGGGCTGTTTCTGACTCTTTTACCAGATTTTGGAACCTTATTCCTTTTACTGGGTTGCCTTGTTCAGCCTTATTATGAGGGGATGTGCCTAATCTTACTGCAACTTGATATGCCATGTTTGTTTGATATCCCAGGGGAGGTCTGCCCTTTCTAGAAGAGGAATGGAGGAGGGGTGGATAGGAAGGAGGGAGGGCAAAGTATGGTTGAGATGTAATATATGATCGAAAAACAAATTAAAAATTAACATATGTATATATATGTGTGTGTGTGTTTGCTTGTGTGTGTGTGTGAGAGAGAGAGAGGGGGGGGGAAAGAGAGAGAGAGAGAGAGAGAGAGAGAGAGAGAGAGAGAGAGAGAGAGAGAGAACCGAAGAGATAGATACAAAGAATAAGGTATTAATACGCATATTTACTGATCTGGCCAGATGTACATAATTTCTGAGACCTCATGGGAATTTTTGAAGAGTTTTAATTAGTATTATTTAACAAACCAAAAGGCCTTTGAAAATAAAGGTAAGAAATCCTGTAGAAGGATAAGTTGTAGTCATGTTCTAGCTGAGTAGTATCTCACTAGCAGGTTTGGATCAGCCAGTTTCTTAATGGGTCAGGTGTTTAGGATGTTCCAGGGAAGTCAGTACACCATAAAGAAATCAGCCAGGACCCAAGACAAATGACTCATCAGAAACAGTGAGATTGCATGATAGAAAAAGGAGCTTGCTGCCAAAAGATCTGAGTTCAATCTATAAAACCTATGTAATAAAAAAAAGAAGAGAACTGATTGCTCAAAGTTTTTCTGACCTGCACATGCTTACTTTTGGTACACCCCACTACCGTAAACACCTGCCTTGGTAATAAATGAAATAATCTGAAATGATTTACCAAGGTGATTATTTACAAATATTGATTGGAATATATTGATTTCAGTCATGGACATTCATTAGTAACTTAGTGTGGAAATATCAGAACTGGGAGGAATTCTTTTCTTGCTCAGGCAACCAAGATGAAGGTTTTAGTTGAGCAATGCTATATTCATCCTCATCTTCTCACTCCTACGGGGAGTGGCATTGTATCTGTAGTCTAGCTCATTGAAAAAATTATTGCCCAGATGTTTAATTAAGTTATGAAAACTCTTGTCTGTGCTTAAAAACACTGCTAACAACCATTGATGCTGAATAATGTGTAGCTGATATCTGCATAGAGATCTATAAGATGTTTAGGTATGAAAATACACATATATCCATGCAGGGTGATAAAGAGAGAGACAGAAAAAGAGAAATATTTTAAAAGAGTAATATGTCACTACTACCACATTTAAAGAAGGACTAAGGAATTGAAGCCCCAGGGAAAATAAGAACTTGGGTTCTTATGAGTTTAAGAAAATAATTTCAGGATGGTACAGTGAAACATTAAACTAGCACAAAGCTCTGCACTACTTTACAGTTCACAAAATCTCAAACTCAGCCCAGCCTACTGTATTCTCTGTAGACTCTAGTTAAAGAGATCGAATCAGGTTAACTCTACACAATCTGTTCGCTTGCTGTGATAAATGGCACGAGTTAAGTAAAAGTGAGATCTCTCACAATCCAGCTCATTATGAACGTTAAACTGGGGCATTGTGAGACACAGAAGAAACCCTTCTAATTTGCAGTGAGAATCTCTCTTCCTATGGTGAGTGTACACTGAATGTAAGAAGAGGGGAAATAAGGTTGGTCCTGCCTTGTCAGTGGCTTAATTATTTTCCCATCTATGCTTGTTTTTGAAGCTTATCAAAGCAAAATACCGTGAGCAGCCCAGCTGTCACTGTTATCATTGTGGCTTGAAGTGTTGTAGTCCTGATTCCCATTGTAATACAATTAATCTTTTGCTTTGCACTAATGGATGAACAAGCATATTTACTGCAGCATAAAATTCTAATTATTTTTTGAACAGATGCACACAGAGAGAGTAAATTAATGGCAAGTGACAATTGTGATAAATGTCTCCTATATCTTTAAATGTCAGGAATCCCAGGCTGTAAAGGGAGCCCAGGCTTGGATGTGAAAGCTGTATGGGTTGCTTTTACTGGGGTGAGGATACAGTCATCATCCTTAAGCAGCTCTTTCTCAGGATGGCTTATAGATTTGTAACACTCCACTCACACATTCTTTTGGCCAGGCTGTACTCCAAAGAGTGCTCCTCTCCATGAACTGTTCTTTAGCTACCTTTCCTCCAACAATTTTTTAAATTATGTATTTTATGAAAGTATTTTCACTAAAATTCTTAACAATGGCATTCATAATAGAAAATTTTGATCAATTTAATTAGATCAAAAGAAGCCAAATAGAGTGCAGATCATAACATATGATTCTATATAAGCTTAATTTATATAAGCTTAGATATAATCTCTTATTTATGTAAGCTTAATTAATGTTTAATTGATATATTCTGTCATAAACTAGCAAGAAGTTTTTTTTTTCTGAAAATATATTTTAATGCAATATAACTTCATTACAGTTCCTGATCCCCTACTCCTCATAGTTTCTGGTCACCTCCTTTTCCATCCAGATTTACACCTTTTGTTTCTTGTTAGAAAATGAACAGGTATCTAGGGAATAATAATAAAATAACAAGAATTAATTTAAAATCAGAATCTCTTATGCTCATGGATAAGTAGGATTAATATAGTAAAATTGGTCATCCTACCCAAAAAAATCTACAAATTCAATGGAACATCCAGCAGATTTTCAACATATTTCCTCTCAGATTATGAAAAGACAAACTTTTCTTCCTTTGTAAATACCAAAATCCTAGAATATCCAAAACAAACCTGAATGATAAAAGAACTGCTATCCCCCAACTTGCTCAGTCTAGATCAAGTGGGGAAGGGCTTTGGTCTTGCCTCTAGTTATGTGATAGACTTTGTTGACTCCCTATGGGAGGCCTCACACTCTCAGAGGAGTGGATGGGGAGTGGGAGAAGGTGGGCGGGAGTAGTGGGAAGATGGGACGGGGAGGGAACTAGGATTGGTATGTAAAATAAGATTGTTTTAAAAAATACAAAAAAGAACTACTATCTCCGATCACAACTTTTCCTATAGTACTATAATAATGAAAACATCATGTTATTAGCCCTAAAACAAACCTCTTGATCAGCGAGATAAAATTAAAGACCCAGAAATAAGTGAACACACCCACAATCAGCTGAGTTTTGCTTTAAATTAAAAAAAAAGCCAGAAATACCCTTTGTGCGGAAAAAACAATATCTACAACAAAAAGTGCTGGTTAATTCGATGGTTGCATTTACAATGTAAATATATCTGTATTTATCACCCTGCACAAAACTCAAGTACCAATGGATCAAGGACCTCAGAATAAGGTGAGGTACGTCGAACCTGATAGAAGGAAAAATGGAAATTAGTCTTGAACTCATTTACACAGGAAAAGACTTTCTGTACAAGACACTGATGACCCAACACAACAACTGATAAAGGGGACTTCATGAAACTGAGCAATGTTGGCACGGCAAAATACACCACCATTCAGACAAATCACCAGCATTCAGAATAAGAACAAACCTGTCACAAATTAACAGTGGCTCCTTTGGCATGTGCCTTTCAGCCACCTTCCTAAATGATCCTCATGCCCTCTCTGATCTCTTTCCTTCACATCTAGTGGTGCTCTTTACAAATTTATCTCATTTTATTTCATTTGAATTAGGCTGTTTTTGACCGCATATTGTCGCCTTCGCATGAGCTTCACATGCCTCTGCAATGCCCCATAAAATAGATGTAGGGCACACTTTCTTCTCTGCAACAAATGGGCAAGTCACAGAAGAACAGATGTGAAAGTCTGGGGAGGAGACATCTATAGATTTTCTCTGGTTCCAAAGCTTTTAATGGGAGAAAAGCATGCTAGTATATTATTTGTATGTTTGTGTTATTCTTTTTTGTCTTGTCTTGGCTGCGGAGTTAGATAGTAGAGACGTTACGCGAGACACACGGCGGTGCAGGGTTAGAAAGGAGACACAGACACGCAGCAGTCCCATGTGGGTGCACTTTAATGGGGGGGTAACAACAGGTGAGGGACGGGTGTGAAGAGACGAAAGGAGAGAGGGGAGAGAGCTCGTGGAGATCCCTGTTTTTAATGGGGAACACAAGGGCATCTGGAAGAAATGCCCTGCGCCTGTGCAGCTTCCAGTCCAGGGGTATACTGGGAGCTGTAGTCTCCAAAAGGAACAACATTTCACCCTTTTGGTTTTATTAAAAAAATTGGGGGGGTCTTAAAGGGTAAGGAATGGGGGCATAGCCCGGTCTCTCATGACTGCTTTCTGCTAGCTTTGGATGTCAAGGGATCCAGGGAGTGTCCGATTATTCTGACGATGTCCTTTGGGTTTCGAGGGATCCAGGGAGTGTCCGATTATTCTGACAATGTCCTGTTGGTTATGTCCTGTTTGCTGGCATTTTAAGGTGGCTGATTGAAGAAATCCCATCTGTCTGGCTCCTTGTGAGTAGCTGGGTCATAGTTAAGATGCTGGAAGACAAAAGTCGCATTAGTAGAGAGAAAAAAATGAAAGGGGAGAGGAGGTTTGGAAAATTAAAGGAGAGATTTGGGGTGGGGGAGTCTTAGGAGGTCTGGGGTTAAGAATGATAAAAAAATTAAATGATACTTATTCCGTTAATGATCCGCTTTTGTTTGATGTGTTTAGGTGAGTCGGGCTGGCATCCTGGAGCTTAAAGAAAGTGTCTTAAAATAAATAGATTTTAACCATATATTCCTTAACATTTCAGGGGTCACTGCTGCAGTCAGCGACTGACGTATTATGTCAAGGAACTTTGTTAAGGATCTGCTTACTGCCTAAGCCTTTGACTCCATATTTGATGATGATGTCTGTAACGACAGCTGGATGGTTATTTAGGAATTTAAAGAATGGAGGGTGTGTTAACAGGAGGATTAAGTGATGGATGGGAACACTGTTTTCCTTAGACTGGAGTAGAGGGGGCTGAACCTGGTGTCCTTTGGAACTTAAGAGAACAAGGTCCTGTCCGAGTTACCATGTATGAAGGGTTATCTTGAGCCGTGGAGATGAACGGTTTAAGATGTCACAGGTGAATCCAATGAGGAATTTCTTCAAGCTTGGCAGCTGTGGGAGTTAGAAGAATTACTCTGAAAGGACCCTGCCATTTAGGGGAAAGAGGTGAGAGACGTTGGCCTGGAGGTGAGAATAATACCTTATCTCCTATTTTAACTGGCGGTGGACATGTATTAGCACATGGTTGAGGTAATGAGTGATCTGTGAAGTCCCACAGTAGCGAACATAAGTGGAAAAGGAGGGGAGTGAGGAGATGATCAGGATGGGGAGAAGTTTCCGATGAGAAGCCGGGGGTTAAAACCGGCCGTCCATACATGAGTTCGAAGGGTAAAATCAAAAGGGGGCCCTTTGGGAGAGCCTGAAGCCTGAGAAGAGCAAGGGGCAGAAGTCTTATCCAGTCGAGGTGGAGTTCCTGTGACATCTTAACGAGAGTTTCCTTTAAAGATTGGTTAGTCCATTCTACCTAACCTGGAGACTGAGGGTGGTATGGTATGTGGAAGGTTTAGGGGATTCCAAGTGCCCTAGACAGATTTTAAGAAATCTGGGAAGTAAACTCTGGGCTATTATCTTTTGGCAGATCTGACAGGGGGCCGCTGTGGCTTTTAGGAACCTGATATCCTTAGGTGTGGGTGTTTTAATAACGGGAGAATGGTGATTAGTGATGGCGGGAGCCTAGAGGGGCTTTGGAAGATCGAGGGGGCAGAGTAGGGCTGAGAGGAGACAGAGAGGAGTCCGAAGATGCTTCCGGATGCCTGTGTGACCTGTGGTGGGGGGGAAACTTCCAACTGTTTGCGTGACCTGTTGGACGAATATTTATGAGGGACTTTGTCGGAGGGGCTAGGCGAAGTCCTTGCAGATATGGAAAGGGGCTTTCTTGGGGATCTAGGGGAGTGGGTAGGTGACCTAGAAGAATATTTATGCAGGACTCCTGGAGACCTAGAACTGGAACGTTTAGAGACATCATGGGGGAAAATGTAGGTGAGTCCTTTCTGTGCCTAGAAGAAACTTTTGAGGAAAGGGGGATAGGTGAGGTGTCGCTCGATTGGGCAGGGCAGGAAGGGGTGTTCCCTCAAGGCCTGGGGGGATGGAGGTTCGTCTGCTGGATCCATGGCGGGAGCAGAGGGTCCCTGGAGGGATGGCATTGCTAAGAACACATGGGCAGGTGAGCAGTGGGAAGAAGTGGAAGGGTCAATCTTTAGGGCCATGTAAAAGAATACCATAATTTACACAATTTCTTTCCATTTAGCCAAACGGTGACAGAAGTTAGCCAATTCCCATAAAATATCGGGGTCAAATGAACCCTGAGAAGGCCACCTGAGATTTTCCTGTAAATTGTATCTTGGCCAAGTTTTAGAGCAAAGATGGATTAATGTAGATAGTTTTACAGAGGGAATCAGGGCGTGAGGTTTCAGAGCTTCCAACAGCTGCCCGAGAGGGGAGGCTGGGGGAATCGTTTTAGAAGGCTTAGCACCCATGGCTAGAACCGTGAAACTATCCGCAGAAGGCACCGGGAGGTGCCACGAACACCTAATTACAGGCGTCTGAGCAATCAGGGGGCCATGTTATAGCCCAATCGACCTGAACCTAGCTACCACGGGAAACAGACCCCGCTAGGAGGGGGCGATTAAGCCTTTGGGGCTGCCTGTCGCAGCTGAGAGGCGCTCGCACCATAGCGAGCCCGTAAAGAGGACAGAAAAAAGATCAGAAAAAGAGGGGTAAGAACTGGAAGCACCAAAGTTCCAGGCGCAGATGGAAACAGGTTTAGCCGAGGGCAGAAGGCCAGGGGAAGGGGGGAGGAGTCAGCAACCATACCCAGGATGCACCAGAGAGAGGTCACTGTGCGTAATGGGACGGCAAGCCGATCCAGGTGAACTCATGAATTAGCCGCTGTTAGTTCCAGGTGGCTGCGTTGAACACATGGGGGCGGTCGCAGGTTGTCGGTCCTGACCTTGTCTGGGGGGAGGTTCCGAACTCCGGGAGGCGCCAAAAGCCCAGAGTCAAGGCCTTAGGTGAGGGCACCGGGACGAAAAGGTTACCGAAAGGTTACCGAGTCGACGACTGCACCAAAAATGTTATTCTTTTTTTGTCTTGTCTTGGCTGCGGGGTTAGAGAGTGGAGACGTTACAGGAGACACACGGTGGTATGGGGTTAGGAAGGAGACACAGACACATGGCGGTCCCACATGGGTGCACTTTAATGGGGGGGGGTAACAACAGGTGAGGGACGGGTGTGAAGAGACGAAAGGAGAGAGGGGGAGAGAGAGAGTTCGTGGCAACCCCTGTTTTTAACGGGGAACACAGGGGTATCTGGGAGAAATGCCCTGCACCTGTGCGGCTTCCAGTCCTGTGGGATGCTGGGAGCTGTAGTCTCCAAAAGGAACAACAGTTTGTATTAGAAATTTTCCTCATAAGCTAATATGCTGAATGCTTAGGATGTTGCTACTGTCTTAGGTGATGGGAACATTGGGAGTTGGGACTAACTAGGAGAAGTTGGTCATTGGGATGTACCTTTGAAAAATATATCTAGAACCTCATGTCTTCATCTTCTGCTTCTTATGAGGTGAATACCCTGTTCTACAGGTTCATGTTCTTATCAATTGTAGGCCCAGAATCAATTAAGCTTTAGAAATTGTTAACCAAAACAAATGATCCTTCCACTTAAGTTCTTATGAAAAGCTTGTTTCTCACAGATATAGAAAACTAACTATTATGGAGAGCCCAATTTATGAAAGAACACAGAGCTTCAGGTTGGGCTGGAGCCTACTAACATCTTGGCACAAAATATAAACCACTGAGAAATAGCCAATACTGCTTTTTATATGTCATTCTATGTGGAAAAATAAGCCACACAGAGTCAAGAAGATTACTGACTGCATGGAATACCCTAAAAAATACACCACATAGAGCACTGTCACGATATGAGCATCTTTTCACAAAGAAAGTCGGTCTATTACTTTTGAAGTTGTTATTGACTTTGCAGCCTTTATATTGAGGACTCGTTAGAGTAAAATAAACTATTTAATTCTGCTACCTTTTAATAACATTTCAAATTCATGTAGGGCTACTGAAAGGCAGTGAAAAAGAAACCCTCTTTGTTGAAAATTCCTGAAAGACATGTGTTTTCTACCTATAATCTCTCTTGTGTCAATTAAAAATAAACTGCAACCAATGCATATTCTATACATTTTATATTCTTATGCACTATACACTATATTAGTTAAAATGTAAAACATACAGTGAGAATTAGATTAAAAATATATTTTATATGACACAGTATTTATCCAAAATATCACTTAGTACAGATTGTTTATAGATGAGTGATGCACAAATAGGATTCTTATATATTTAATAACCTATGAAGTGATTCCACAATTTTATGGGCACAAAGGTTATAGTTAATTTCTTTCATTCTCCTGTTTTATTTTAAGGTAGAAGCTAAAGAAATAATTTTCTTTGATCACAAAAGATACCCATAATTGTTAGATTTGTACCTATTGATCAAGTCCATGTATGTACCATGTAGATTTACATAATTACATGCTCTGTTTACTTTAGAAGCTGTTGTAGTTAATTTTTATGTTATGACACAGGCAAACATCATCTAGAAAGTGGGACATTTAACTGAGAACATGCCTCATGAGATTTTCCATGGATAATAATTTTGCAGGATTTTGTTGTTGTTGTTGTTGTGGGATGAACTGGCCTTTTCAGTACAGTTCATCCCTGTACAGATGGCCCTGAGTTGTGTAAGAGAACAGGATAAACAAGCAATAATAGGCAAGACAGTAGGTATCATGACTCAGGACCAGTTCCTACGTGGAGCTTCTGCCCTGACTTTCATCTATAATGGCCTGTAATTGGATGAGTAAATTGAAATAAGCCCTTTCCTCCCCATGTCAGTTATGGTGTTTATCAGAGAAATACAAGCCTAAGAGAGAAGTCTTTATAAAGCATTCTCTTCTTTTTTTGCTATATTTTATTCTTTAAAAAAGAAAACAAATTATCATTTTTTTCACTTTACATAGTTATCCAAGTTCCTCCTCCTTTTCTTCTTCCCATTTCCTCCATTCCCTCTGTCAGCACTCCATCCCTCATCCACTCCTCAGAGAGGGTAAGGCACATTGCTTTGAGGAAAGTCTAAGGCCTTGGCTACTATACCTAGAGTGAGCAAGGTATCTATCCAAAGAAAATGGATTTTTGAAAAGCCAATATAAACAGTAGAGATAAATACTGGTGCCACTGCAAGTGGTCCTGCAGTCTGCCCCAGCCATACAACTGTCACCCACATTTAGAGGGTCTAGTTTTGTCCTGTGATGGTTCTTTCCCTGTTGGGTTGGAATTGTCAAGCTTCCATTAGTTCAGGTAAGCTGTTTCAGCAGGTGTCCCCATCACGATCTTGACCTCTTTCTCATATTCTCATTGCTCCTACTCATTAAGAATTTCTCTTAATCTTTAAGCCTTTCTTGACTACTAGTCTAACCTAAAGCCCTGTTTAGGGAAGAGGGACTGTGAAGTGAGCTCATATTTAGGTATGAATCTCAGGCCCATATTTAGGTATGGCACAAAAGCCATTAGCCAGGCCTGAGCTGATCACTTAGCTCTGCAGACAAACTGTCTCTGCCTTAACAAAAGCCAGGATGTGCTGCTCCTAGCTTTCTTTTGTTAGAATGTAGATTACCTGAGAAGAGATGTTGACTGAAGCTGATTTCTTAAGAGTTTAGATGTTTGGTGCTTCCTTCCTTTTGTAATTTGGAGGATGTCTTATAGAGATGCTGATTCAGGGCCTACCTGAATGCCAGATGCAGACATGACCTGAGCCCAGGCACCTGGTTGCCTAGGTAACAGCCTTTGTGTGTTTCCGCTCAATTGGTGTGGGTATATAAGATATTTGTAGAATAAAGGGTGATCTGGCTTTTTCCATAATGACCATGTAAGCTGTGTCAGTTTTATTCCTCGCAACTCCATTCCAACCGGGTTAGGGAATCTGTGTTGGACCCTCACAGGCTCTGACACTCAGCAGAATTTGAATATTTCCTCAGAATAACAATTGATTGTGTGTTCAGACTTTGGTAGTGTGGTTCTACTTGTTGCCTGTATTCCTCTGCTAGATGTCTCTTTAAAATAGATAACTTGCCTGATTCTGAAGTGAAACTTTGAGAACGGGGTTTAGTTCTGCATTTGAGTGTAAAAATCTGCAGTACCTTCATACAGGGTTTTCCACTACTGATTGAACACAACCAATTGCGTGAAGTGGTGTTTGACTATAAACAGGAAACTGTTGTTTTTACTTCTGTTGGATTAGAATACTTAGTTTCCAGCAGAAAATTCAGTAAGAAGATCTCATTGAACACAAACTGTCAAATCAGTCTGCTATAAATTCTTCCTTTTCAGAATAGAATTCTTTGCTATGGTAAGTATTGTGCTTTCCTGTCACTTTAAGGGACAAGCCACGCCCACTCCCATTACCTCTGACCTGCCCGCCACCATCTTGGGCCCCTTCCTTTTCTGCTTCCTTGACATGTGCATGCGTTTTCTCTCTCTCCTTTTATCTCTTTTCTCTCCTTTTATCTCTTCTCTCTTTCTTTCTCTGTCTCCCTCTTTCTCTCCCCCTCTTCCTTAATAAATACTTATGGCTATTTCCTGTGTTTATGTGTCTGTTACCTGCCACCACCACCCACGTGGCACATGCCCTCCCGCTGGTGGGAAGCTGTAGCCGCTTGTTGCATGGTGACTCCACCAGCCCACCCGGGGACCGACAAACGTCTCTTCGGAGCTAGCAGCTGCCTTTATGGCTACTTTTCTGTGTCCATGGGTCTGCTCACAGCTGCCACGCATTGGGAATTCTGCCTGTGGCTTCCCTCTGATGGGAACTTTGCCACCTCTTGGGTGCCGGACTCTGGTGCTGTGCCCGGCACCGCTGGTAACCCACCGGAGCCTCCCGCTGGTGGGAAGCTGTAGCCACTTGTTTTATGGCGGGCTCCACCAGCCAGCTTGGGGATTGTTTTTAAGAATAACAGTAAGAATGCATTATTATATCGAATTTATGTTGGTGATATACATATTTTGTATCTTTCAACTTAATTTGAAGAATTTAATGATGCTTCTTTTTAAGCGTGTAGATAAACTATGCCTTACTTAGCCAGATTTAGGACTCTGGTGAATGTACATCATGGTGAAAAAATTTAGTTGAATAAATATTTTATTTTCCAAACCAAGGAAGCAAGAGACAAAGGAAAGGCCCTGGTCGTGTATCATTTAAGGAGTTCCTTATGCTCAATAAATCAAAGAAATGCAGAAAGCCTTATCTATCAGAAGTCTTACCACCTGCCCACAGCTTAAGGACCAAACATCCAACATCTGAGTATTCATAAAACATTCACATCCAGTAAAAGACCTCTAAAATATTAAAAAATAAGATCTTACATGTTCTATATGGGACATATTATTTATCATAAAAGAGTAACAGCTAGGAAAAAACTCATATATTTTCCATTTGTTTAATGGCTTACCAAAATCCTAGACATTTTTTCTAGTTAATGTTCATTGCTAGATCAGATGTTATTACATTGTGTGCAGAAGCATGATTGAGTAGAAAGGCTCTTGAATGTATCAGGTTTCTGTTATTTGCTCATTTTATACATAGAAGCTGAGTTACATTATAGTTTTAAAGCACACTGTCCCTTTATGCAAAAAAAAATAATTTTCCAAGTGTCAAGTAGAATCCTTTAAAGAATAAGATTACATTAGGTTTGTTGATCACTGCAAGGATTTGCTAAGATAAAGTAGATAATTTTCCCCAAAATAAGGAAGACATAGAAAAAGACATCTCTGGGGACTAAAGGGAGATGTATTTCTTTTAAAATAAATATATTTAAATTATATGCCTGTTGGTGTTTTCCTTGCCTTTGTATCTGTATGAGGGTGTCAGAATACTTGGAACTAGAGTTACAGACAGTTGTGAATTGCCTTATGCATGCCGGGTATTGAACTTAGGTTTTCTGGTTAAGAGAACTTAACCATCTTTCCAGCATCAAAGATATATTTCAATAATTTGCACACATTTCTCTAACTGTACAGGTGACCATATTTTCCTTGTGCTCCAACTTTCTGATTCATATAGACTTGAGTGATGATGATTATCTTAATAGTAAAGTAGGGCTCTCATCTAGAGGTGATGGCAGCCCTGAGTCCTGCTAAACCCTGAAAGGGGTTTTATGATACTACATAGGCTTCAAGGTTCTGACTTAGTCTAATCAACAATATCAAATGATTTGCACACACTGAGTATGCTGTAAACTTATATGTCATTTATTGTTCTGTTTACAAAAAAGCACAGCTTTCTTAGGAGGGTCAATGTTCTATAGATAAAGCAAGTTAATTGCACATAGAATATTTTTAATAGTATCTAGAGTCTATTAATTCTTAGTAAATACTTGCAAGTGGAGGCAGTTATGAGTCACTGGAGATGATAACCAGTGGGTCATATTTCTGCATGATAGAAGCTTGTTATATAAAATTATACTCTTCATTATGTAGTATACATAGGTCCATAGTGAGTGATATGGTATCAGTCACAGCTAAATCTTCTATAAATCTGTGACTATAAACTCAAATTTTCAACTCGTTTATTGTTGTTTCCTGTGTGACATATTTTAAATTTTGGTATATAATATTATATATTATTGTTGAATGTGGGGGAATGATGTTGTCTTCATTTTATCATAAGGAACTCACACTTTCTCACTTCATGGAAACCCTTAGGATTGCTATTTTATAAAGATTATAGCAGTATCAAAACTTCTATATATCACTCATCCTATGAGTTTAAGATAAGCTTTTAAAATATAACTTCCAGAGCACATGTCAAATACAAAGGCCTCACCTCAATTCCACAGAATAGAATGGCTTTCTAGGGATTATGTCAGGGGCCAAAATCTGTCTCTATTTTTGTGACATGTGATTTCAGTGGGATTTTTCTGTCTTCTTTCTCCAAAATTTTGTCATTTACTATCTCTATTTGGAGCTGTATATAAAAAAGAAATATTTTACCTTACAGCAACTTTCATCTATTGTACTCTCAGATATATTTAGCAAAGCTACACAAAAAGAAAAGGTTAAAGTAACTTAAATACAAATTAACCAAGCCCATATTAATATAACAACATATGATTCTTAAAGTAACTCTCCTAAAAGATTCTTGCTGGTATAATTTTGTATCTCTATTTGGGAACCCTAAAATAAAGTACAACGAAAGTTGCAAAGCATTATTGAATTTTAAGATAATAATAAATGTAATCATTGATGAGACAAGGAAGTGAACCATTTATCCATATTGGCCTCCAACAAAATATTTCAGGGCCAGCTTACTGACACCCCATATGAAACAATATTCCCTCTGTTTCCTCATTTTCTTGTAAGCTATTATGAAGTGCAATAACCTTTACCACTGAATTTTAAACAAGAATCTACAGAAGTAACTCAGAAATAAATTCATCATTCATCTTCTTAAATGGTTCAGGTCAAAAGCTCATGTTACAAAAATTATATTCATATAATGAAAAGGGATACTTCATAAATGTTGATGATCAAAGAAATAAAGACATTTTGGAAAAGGCAAATTTAATAGACATTTTTTCATGGAAAATATGCAATATATAAATTCAATCATCTATATTTAAAACAAAAATTATTATAGTTTTATATTTTTAATTGATTAACAAAATTATATATATATATATATATATTGTTCAAAATTAAATCTAACTATTTGAAATGCATCACCTCATGCAGTTGGCAATTTGTGTTGAGACCATATAACATTCATTATCTTAGAATTATTTAAGAATACACTATATCATCACAGGATAAATAATTAGTTAATAGAAGGAATAAGTTAATGAGATTTATTCTACAGCCTGTCACTGTAGCTACTGATAGTATACAGTAAGTGAACAAATATGTTCATAAATCTACTGCAATGATTACTTTGGATTGTCAGCTTGACTGAATTAAAAGTCACCTTAGAGCTTTAACGAAGCATACATTTGAACCATCAAAATGACTCAGTTAGTAAAATCAATTGCCGCTAAGCATAAGGACTTGAGTTCAATATGAGGAAAATGATATTGGTAGAAGAACAGAATAGAATCTCAAAAGTTGTCTTATGATCTCCACATATGTGCCATGGCATGCATCCACCACAGCAAATATCAATAAACAAATCAATCAATTAAATAACTAATGAGCCAAACCCTTGGGCATATTAATGATGTTGTTTCTAGAGAGGTTGTATATAGTTGTTAAGAATGACTTCTGGAAGTCTGTGTGAAGCAGAAGCCAGCACCAATATATCACTGACTTACAAAATGCCTAACTTCACATAAATGCTCTTTACCAGAAGTCCAGAATAGAAGAAAATAAGTTTTCCTTATTTTATTAAAAAAAGAGAATCATTTCATTGATATTACAGAGATTAAACATGACTATGAAAGTATGTTGTAGGGTATTTCTTAGCTTAGTGTATATCCGAAAGACTCCTTGAGTGTAATATTATCACACATATATAGGCAGTAGCCGACAGCTCTCTAATTGGATGGAATGTAATTTCTCAGTAAGAAGAAAATCGTGACTGATACTGAAAACCTACCCAACTATCCAGTGTTAGTGAAGTCATGACAATTAAAGCAGAACCTAAACTACCCAGTTTACTAACCTAGCACAATCCCTAGCTATTATACTCTAAATATTTATTCTACACCCACAGATAAATATTGTAGCTCTCACTGTTTTTTTTGCATGTAATAGACAGGTATGATTACAGAAAATTACAACCAAATAAAATGTAGAGTTGTGAAACCAAGTCCCAACAGACATATCTACAATGCAATTTCTGCACTAAGACTCAGGGATTACTGTGGAATGGGAGATGGAAAGAAAAAAAAATGAAGTTTGATGTGAGACTGTATCTCTTAGCTATGTCAGAGAAGTTATACTTTATCAAGTCTCACCAATAATAATCATGTTGGATTAGCTAAACATGACTTAAGTAAGGATAACACCAATAGACAGACTAGTATGGATGAGGGAAAGCTCATCACTAGACAAAGAAGTACAGGTAACTAAGGAAAGTGAAGAGTGGAAGAAATAGTCTTCCCTGGGGAAAAGGCCACCAACTGATTATCTAATAGCAAATAGTCAGCCATGAAACATTTGCATACAAGTAACATTATATGGACTGTGCAGTTTATATTTATATGTTTAAGAATATAATTTAATATAATAATAACAAGTAAAAAGAGTCCATGAATTTAGAACAGTGCAAGGAGTAAGTAAAAAGGAGGGTTTGGAGAGAGGGAAAGGAAAGGGGTAAATTATGTAATCATATTGTAGTCTCAAAAACTAAAAAATGCAAAGAAAGTTTCCTGTAAAAGGAAAAGACGGAAATCATAAATGATATTTTAAATCAATTACTTGTGCATATTTTCATTAATAAAAATTGAGAGCTATGTTAAAAAGCATTGTTCTGATCAAAAGAAAACGAAAAAGAAAGGAAAGGAAAGGAAAGGAAAGGAAAGGAAAGGAAAGGAAAGGAAAGAAAAAAATGATGGAGAAGAGACAAAGTATGTTCTCTCAAGAGTCTGATTGCTAATATGCACAAGTCATGGAGCTGATCAGGACAGGAGAATGAATTATAGAAATAAATCTGGAAACAAAGAAGTGGGAATTGTCATTCAGGGAAGTAGAACCAGTGGGAAAATTCTCAAAAGAAGAGTTTTCATACTCAACCCAAAATTTATAGAAAACAGACTTTAGATTCCTAGAAAGAGAATTTTAAGATGTCATTTTACACATCTCACTGACTTAAAATTCTTGTGTCTTAATTGCTTTTCTATCATGACATAATAACCAAGGTAATCTATACAAGAAAGTATTTAATTTGGATAAGTAAAGAAAATGGGAGGGATGTGGATATGTGAACAGTGAATATGATCTAAGATTTTAAAGGAAATGTTCAAAAAACTAATAAAATCTCTACTTCACCTTCCCAGGGAGATCCATATGTTGCACTTTGGGTCTTCCTTATTGCATAACCTCTCTGAGTATGTGGATTATAGCATTGTTATCCTTAATTTTACAGTTAATATCTACGTATGAACGAGTATATACCATTAATATCCACTTATGAATGAATACATATGCTTGTTTTCCTGAGTCTGGCTTACTGTACTCAGGATGATTTTTTTGTAGTACTACACATTTGTCTTCAAATATCCTCTTGTCATTGTTTTTAATAGCTGAGTAATAAATCATTGAGTGAATGGAGTATTTCTTTATCTATTCTTCAGTTGAGGGACATCGTGTGGTTTCCATGTTCTGGATATTACAAATAAGGGTGTTATAAACATAGTTGAGCAAGTCTTCAGTGTTATAATTCAGTATCTGTTAGGTAAATGCCCAAGACTGCTATAGGTCAGCCTTGAGGTAGATTGACTCCCAATTTTCTGAGAAATCACCATACTGATTTCCAAAGTAGCTTTACAAGTTTGCACTTCCACCAGCAATGGGGGAGTGTTTTCCTTGTTCCACATCCTCTTCTGCATAATATTGTCTATGTGTTTTTGACCATAGCCATTCTAACAAGTGTAAGGTAGAAACCTGATACAAAGAAACTCCCACAAATTTACAAGGATGACCCAAGCTAAGAATTCTAGCAATAGTTGGTATGTAGTCACAACTGGCCATCTACTTAGATCTGATTGGTGACTACCACAGTTTTCCTCAGAGAACCTTTATCCTGTAACTGATTGAAAAAGAGGCAGAGATCAACAGCCAAACATTAATCCAAATTCAAGGAATCCTGCTGAAGAGAGGGAGGAAGGACTGTAGGAGCCAGGGGATCAAAGACATCACAAGAAAATCCACAGAAACAACTAACCTGGCTCATAGAAACTCATAGAGTCTGAACTGACTACCAGGGAGTGTGTGTGGAATCAACTTAAACCCTCTACCTGTATGAGAAAGTTGTATAACATTGTTTCTTTGTGGAATTCTGACAATGGGAGCAGGAACTGCCTCCAATGCTTTGGTTTATTTCTCATTCTGGATTTCCTTGTCCAGGCTTAATTAAAGGGAAAGGCTTTTGTCCTAGTGCAACTTGATACACAATGAGTTGTTGATACCCATGGGAGTTCTACACATTTCTGAACAGAAATAAAAGAGTAGTGGATGGAGTGGGGAGGGAATGGAAGAGGAAGAGAAACTACAGTTTTTCTGTAGTTGGGAAACTACAGTTGGGTATAAAATAAATAAATAAATGATAGATATTTTAAGAACTAATAAAATTACATAAATTAAAAAAGAAATGTAGGTACAAATACTAAAGTAATTAAATAGGAAATCCAGTGATCCATCAATATAGGCATGCTCAGCTGGTTTGACAATGGTGCAGAACCAGCTCAACAGCTGAAAGGTTAAATCTTTTTAACAATGCCACAGTAATTATCAGATTCTCTAATTCACAAGATAAATCACATGACACAGCTTTTATCCTATGTCAACTAGCTTAAAATTATGCCAAAGTGGAATATGGGCTTAAAAATAAGATCAAAAATCCAGGTAATATGTGTTGAGCCCAGTGCTAATCAGAATTGATCCTTAGAGGACCTATGTGAGGGGGAAAAATTAAATTAGAACTTCATTAAAATAAAACTTTGCATCCTGAAAATCGTCAATAAAAAGACAAAAGGAAAGTTACAAACCAAGAAAAAGTGTTAAAAAATTGATAAAACTTTAACACATAGAAAATATGAAGAACTATGAAAACTAAAAAGAAAAGTATTTAAACAATGCAAAAAAAAATGGATAAGAGCTGAGCACAACGTATCAATTCACCAGAGATCACAAAACACACAAAAAGATACACTGATGCTGGATCATTTTATTTTCTTTTAGAATACTGGGAGCAAAAGCTATCTATCTATCTGTCTATCTATCTATCTATCTATCTATCTGTCTGTCTGTCTGTCTGTCTATCTATCTATCTATCTATCATCTATCTATCATCTGTCTATCTACCTATCTATCCATATATCTAATTTTCTGTTTATCTACCACTTATGTATCTTTTACCTATTATCTCTTCACACACACACACACACACACACATTAACTTATTCATGTCAAAAGAATATTAAAATTACAGAAATTTAAAATGTTAAATATTTTAAAAGTTACCACAGTAAATACTAGGATAGATACAGAAAAAGTGGGCTGCCAGCTACAAAATGATTCAGTTACTTTGTAGAACAATTTGCCAGGTTTTTAAAGAATTAACCATATAGTAGTCGTATATTTAGCAATTACATTCCAGAGAGAATGACACATATACAGGTGTTCCTAACACCTTCATGCATAATGACCAGAAACTTGAAGCAACCCAGAAAGCTCCAAGTAGGTGATATTGGTGAAACTCACAGCACTACTCGTCAATAACGAAAGGAAAGTGATACTCACAGCAACTTGTGCAGACCTGCATGGCTCCACAGAATTCCTTTGAAAGAAAGGAACAATCCAAAAAGGAAAACACTCTGCACTTAAAATTCAATAAATTATTTGAAATGAAAAAAAAAAAAATTATTTGAAATGAAATTTAAAAAAAAAATTAAAAAGAAGAGTTTGAAAGACTTTGAGAGGCAGAAGGGGAGTCAAGAGACTGTAGCATCAGGAGGCACTATAAAGCACTCTTTTAATAGCATAAATGTTTTGTATCTTGACTCTTTCCTTGTCAATGCTCCAGAGTGAAATTAGGAGACAGGGGTATACCCTCAACTACAACCGAGCTATTGGCATCAAACACTTGAATTAGAAGCAATAACTGAGGGGTGAGTCAGTTTTGGTTGTAAAATATATTTACAGAATTTAGACAAGTGTTGTTTTAAAATATATTTGTAGAATTTAGACAAGTATTCAGAAAAGTATTTTTGGCACTTTCTTGGTAGTCTCCAAGTTGATTAATATTTTTAAATCGATTATTGGTAAAGCATGCTGTGATGAATTTAAAATCAATGTTTAGTTCTGTTTATTATGCTAAGTTACACAATGAGCATAACTCTTTACTATGAATAATGTTATATTAGTCTTGAACCATGAGATGTAGTATAAACCCATTATCTAGTTTTCTTTGAATGGTGACAGTTAAATTAATGGTGCATAAAAAGAATGTTCAAAATTATTTACACTAAGTTGTTGAAAACAACGATTGTGACTGATGACTTTTTAAAATGTGCTTTTAAATGCATTTTATAGCTTTAGAAGCCCAAATAAAAATGATGACATTGACTCCCACTTCATGGAGTGGGAAGCATCCATCCACCCTTAATGAGCTGAGCTGGCAGTCCCCGAATTATTCTTCCTGAGAAACAAAGTTCCCAGCTTCACAGCAAAACTGTCCAGTGAAGTATCTTTGGTCAAGTTGTGAAGATTCAGCCCTTAGAACTGTGCTGACAATTCGAATGCAGAATGGAATTTGGTGTGACCAGCCCATTGCTCTTTCAAATTTGCAGTGCTTGCAGGAATACAATGCGTTTTTGTAGGTAAAGTCAGCAATTGCTGCACAAAAGAGCAGTTTGGAACAAATAGGAGAATGACTGTTTTGAGACCATAACTGTATTTTAATGACACAACTTTCTGTTCTCTAAGCACTGGTCAAGGAGAAAACATGTTGACATTTACAAATTTCAGACTTACATGACAATGAGCATTGATATATATATATATATATATATATATATATATATATATATATATATATATATATATACCTATTATCCAAGAAAGAGAATTATAAAGATGATATTTATACAGGGACATGAATTCATATATATATAACATATAAATTTATAAGCCTTAATAGGTAAGGAAAATACTTTGCCCATATTTTAATGCTCAATAATGCTTCTAATGAATATAAAACACAGTCTGGGAAGATAATGTAGCATTATCATTTTAATGAAATGTTAAAGTCTGTATAAACAAATCAACTGAATTGTAATTTTCTGTGGGGGACAAATGTTACATATTACTATGAAGTGATTGTGGATGCTTCTCTTAATACATGTTACATCAAATTACAGTCTCTGGGCTGGAAACCACGATGTATCTGGAGGATATTACAAATGAAAATTCTCAGTTCCAGCTTCAGACCTACTGAATCCCAAATTCAATTATCCGCAAGGTCTTCAGGTGATTTGTTTATTAGGTTTTAGTTTGCCTTGCTTTTTTACCGTGCTGTAGTTGAACTCAGGGTCTCAGCCTGTTAGACAAGTATTTACTATTGAATACCATCACCACCCCTATGAATACATTGAATTTTAGAAACACCTAATTCACTTGTGTATTTCAGACACATGTACAGAGAACAGTGCCTCGGTTGAAGGTTTGTTATGAGTAATACAGAAAAATGTACGAGTTATTTCAATTAAAATCCAAAATTGAAGTTATAGTAAAAAACATCATAAAGGTTGTGATGATGTTTTTGTTCACTATTGTGGAAAGGATTTGCCTGATGTTGTATATGTTGGGGTGCCTTTGCTTTGAGGTTAAAAGTCTCCTGCATGCTGGTATCTTGATCTGCTTTCTCAAACAGGGGGTGATAAGTAAGAAACTGGAGAGCAGAGGGAGAGCAAAGAAAACTAGCATTTTCTTTTGTTTTTCTTGTCAGTCAATGCTTCATCTCCTCAAACTGTTGTTTTCAGAAACTGTTCTTCTCTGTTTTTGCTTCTCCCAACTTTACACAACTTCAACCATGGTTCTATATTTACACATTCTTTGGGATGTTGGATGATTATTTTGGCTATCTCTGGTTAGTTTAATGATTTCTTTTGCTCTTCAGCCTCTTTTCTTCCTTCCTTCCTTCTTCCCTCCTTTCCTTATTTCTGTCCTTTCTTTATCCTTTCCTTTTCTTTGCTTGCATGTGCTCATTTGTGCAGTTTCATCTACCACATTACATATTCACAGGAGTCCTGATCTATCCCACTCCACTTCAATCCTTTGAGACAGAGCCTCTCACTGAGCTTAGAGAAAGACAACAACCATCAAGTCCCCACTAAACTCCTGTATCCAGCACACAGCTCTAGGGACACATGCTGAGTATGATTTTTTTCTAAACTGGTTTGCTAGAGATTTGAATTCATATTGTTGCTTTGCAAACCAACCTTTCAAACTTTAAATGCACACAAAATACTATGCAGATTCCCAGAATTTGATCTAATATTATGGCTTAGAGGGCTTTGAAGCGTAACAGCCTGAGACCAGTCCCTGAATCCTACATGATGAACACAGAAAAACCACTCCTTGCAAATTGTCTTCTCACTCCCACACATGTACTCACATGACAAAACACAGATACACATGATATAAATATGTGCATGTAGGTATAAAGAAGTGAATAATCCTAAACATTGGGTCAGGAAAAATAGTATTGATTCTATTTTCTTAAGTAAATTTTATGTAATAAAAAAGTCAACAATTTGAGATAACTAATTATGGCACCCCATATGTGATATATCCTTAGAAGAATAACTTCAAGTATATCCAGATTTTGTACTCCTGGGGAATAGGATGACACATTCTCTGTGTCACATATTTTAATATAATCTACTCAGTTATCTATTAATAACAAAAATAAAATGAATAACAACTGAAATATATTATCCATTAAACTTGTTGCAGAAACCTAAACGGATTTTTATATTTAATACTCACTATAAACCTATAAAATTGACTCTACCATAATTCTAGATTAATGGGCATAGTGATTTAAGCTCACATATTATATCATTGAAAGTCACTTTAGAACCATGTGCAATTGTGATTCAGCTCAAGCTGTGTATAAAGTAGTAAGACTTGTGAGACTACTTTGTACATTCTTGTCTTTTCTAATGCCCATTCATTCATTCTGTTTTGGTTTATCTTGTTCTGTGACAGAATCTCACTATGTAGCCCAGGCTGGCCTTAAAATTACAATTTCCTTGTTCAACGTCAGAATCATATGTGGCACACAATTTTCTTTTCTTTGTAATTTTTTTCCTTTTTTTATTTATTTCTTTCCCTTCAAAAATTTACTCTTCCTCCCCTCCTCTCATTCCCCTCCTGCACCCGCACTCACCGTCCTCCCTCCCCCTTCCTCCTTAAGAGAGGGCAGGGGACCCTGCCCTGTGGGAAGTCCAAGCACCCCCCCCCCACACACACACACACACAGACATCCAGGCCTAGGAAGCTTTGCATCCAAATAGACTAGCGTCCCAAAAAGCCAGTACATGCAGTGAAAACAAGTCCCAGTGCCTTTATCAATGGCTTCTCAGTCAGCTCCCATGCTCAGCCACATTCAAAGAGTTCGGTTTCCTCTCATGCTTATTCAGTCCCGGTACAGCTGGATTTGGTGAGTTCCCTTTAGAACAGGCACACTGTCTCAGTGGGTGGACCAACCCTTCGCGGTCTAGACTTCCCTGCTCATCTTCTCCCTCCTTCTACTCTTCAACTGGACCTTGGGAGCTCAGTTCATTGCTCTGATGAGGGTCTCTATCTCTATCTCCATCCATATCTGCAAGAAGATTCTATGGTGATATTTGAGATAACCATCAGTGTGATAGTGGGGCAAGGCCAATTCAGGCACCTTCTGCTCTGCTGCCCAAGGACCTAGCTGGGGACATCCCTATGGACACCTGGGATCCCCTCTAGAACCAAGTCTCTTGCTAACCCTAAAATGGCTCCCTTAATGTAGATACCTCAATACATCTCTAACTGAATACCGAAGCAATATGGTGACGTTTCAGATATTACAGATATAAGTGTTTTCCACTAACAAAAATCTACTTACTAGGCAAAGACTTTTATTTGAAGAGAGAAATGCAAAATAGTAGACATTATTAAGTACATTTATACTGTGTAGGCAGTTTGAAGAGACAGAGATATATGAGCCATGCTTTGTGAGAACATCAGTCAATCTTTCCTTGGAAGGGAGTTGCATGAGTACATAAGACATTGGCTCGATTAGCTACCTTCAACTCTAAGAGATTGACTTTGTCCATCACTCCAAATAATGAGATACCTGAATTAGCATCTTTGGGGATTAAAATTCAAAAGATCTCAGTATTCGTAAATCAAGTTCTGTCTAGAAATACATTTATTTTGGTGTAATTATATAAGCAATAATAATAAAATTGTGTTTCATGCATCACTGCAGATATTTGTATATTCTCTTTTATACTTTAAAGTGTTGCTAGAGTAAATAATATCATTTTCTCTTTTATATAATATAATCTGAGGAAGTATGTATATGGAAGAATACCACTAAGACCTGGGTTCAAACTGCCAGCCCTGCCATAAAGTCGGGGTGTATCTGCATGCACCTGTATCCCCAGTATTAGAAGAGGTGTGTGTGTGTGTGTGTGTGTGTGTGTGTAAGCTATACCTACCAGAAATACTGCAATCCCACTAGAGTTCACTGGCTAGACAGCCTAGAATAAAAAAGAAAAGAGAAAGAAAGAGGAGAGACAGACAGAGAGAGAGAGAGAGAGAGAGAGAGAGAGAGAGAGAGAGAGAGAGAGAAAGGGTTAAGTTCAGGGAGACACTCTGTGTTAAGGTAACAAGGCAGGACTAATAGATCACACCAGATGGCCTGCTCTATCCTCTGCCTGAAACTACGGGCTCGTGCACTCCTGCATATGTACACAGGTGTGCACACACGTGAATATACCTCATACACAAATAAGTACACCATTACACAACTGATGGATAAATAGCAACCACTGTCATTCATCACTACCTATTTTCTCTAACAGCTCGGGGAAGGTATAAAGGCATTGTTCACACTAAGGAGCAATCATCCTGAACTTCCTGCACAGTGTCATTGGCAGCTCAATGTCAATGTTTAGAATCTGAGGAATGAGGGAAGTTTCTCTGAGGTAATTTCTTCATTTCCTTCCCCCTGCCTTTATAGTCTTTATACTTTCAGTGATTTGGCTTCTTTGTCTAATGAAACTAGAAGCTAGAAATAAGTATTGGTGTGGCTAAATGGTGTGTGTGTGTGTGTGTGTCCTAAAAAACATCAGAAATACTGTAATCCTATTCCTTCTCCAGACTGTGCTCTGTTTCTGTCTCTGCATATGCTTCTCTCGGATTAGCAGCTATGCTCTCCTGCCCTATGTGTTACATTGCCCTCTGCTCTTAAGAGACCTAGCCAAAGTGAAGGTTCACTTTTGCCCCTCTCATGACAAGCAGGTGAATGGTATGGTCTAAGTGCTATTTGAGGAGAAATAGAAAAGCCATTGCCAACCGAGATGTTATCTACATGTCTGCATTTCTCTGTTCTCTGTGTCTACTGCACTTTCACTACCATGTGGATTTTACTTTCTGCAGATGGAGCCAGAGAGATATGCAAATGTCATTTGTATCACCTCAAATTAGTAAACTCTTTTTCTGTCTGGACACTTCCTAGGTTGCCAACACTCCCTTCAAGTTAGAAGTGCTATTCTTGGCAGTTGCAAACGTAAAGAATTAGGGAGCAGACTTTTCTGATCTTCTAATTTGATCAAGCCTGGAGTCTCCAAAAGGAACAATACATGGCACATCAAGTTGAGGCAGGACCAGGCTCCTCCCTACTGCCTCGAGGCTGAACAGGACATCCCACCATAGGGAATAGGTTCCAAAAAGCCAGCTCACGTGCCAGTGACAGGTCCTGGTCCCACTGCTAGGGTCCCATGCAGGCTTCCTAGTTGGTCGGTCAGGAGACTCTGAGCTCCCATAAGCTCAAGTCAGCTGTTACTGTGCATTTTTCTGACATGATCTTGACACCTCTCCCTTGCTCATACATCTTGCCTCCCTCTCTTCAACCAGATTCCTGGCCCTCAGCCCAATGCTTGCCTGTGAGTCTCTGCATCTGGTTCCATCAGTTACTGGATGAAGGTTCTATGATGACAATTGGTGTAATCACCAATCTGATTGCAGAAGAAGGCCACTTTAGGTACCTTCTCCACTCTTTTTTTTTTTTTAAGACAATTATCACATGTACTCACTCATAGGTGGCTTTTTTAATATTTATTTATTACGTATACAATATTCTGTCTGTGTGTATGCCTGCTGGCCAGAAAAGGGCACTAGACCTCATTACAGATGGCTGTGAGCCACCATGTGGTTGCTGGGAATTGAACTCAGCACCTTTGGAAGAGCAGGCAATGCTCTGAACCTCTGAGCCATCTCTCCAGCCCATCACCTTCTCCACTCTTGCTAGGAAGTGCTGGCTCTTAGCCCACCTGGATGAGGATGAGCTGGGTCTGAGGAAAGGTAAGTACGCCGCTCACTCATTACCCAGTCTCACTGGATCCTGGAGACTTTCAGACACAGCAGGGAATCGAGTCAAGCAGGAACTCATTTATTCTTGCGCAGTAAACATCTTTTAAATTAAAAAACCGCAGGGCCATGGAAGGGATAGAAAAGGAGCAAACCAATCATTTTAAAAGTCACCCTATCACGCAAACAGGAACCCTACATACTCTATTGTCCACCAGCTGTTCACGTACTGACGTTATCTTTCCTGGTTCTGGTGTCAAATCCGGTCTTGGTGTAAACAACTCAGGGTCCACCTGTCTGACTTTCGTTCAGAACCATCGTAGCTGCCCATGTGCCCTACAAGGAGTCTTAGCTGGGGTCATCCTTTTGGACTTCTGGGAGTTTCCCTGGCACCGGGTTTCTCCCTAGCTCCTTAATGTCCCTTCTATCAAGATATCTCTTTCTTTGCTCTCCCTCTTCATTCCTTCCCTTAACTTGACTTTCCTAGTCCCTTATATTCCCATCCCACCATCCCTTTTACCGGGCTTAGTCTATATCCTTTATTTGGGCTCCGGATGTGTGAACTCAGGTCTTAAGCACCAAGCCATACACCTACTGAGCCATCTTCTTGCCATCATGTTCACGTGTGTATACTGTAACATCTTGCACACGCTTTATTACCGGTGTCCTTTGAACTCAATGTAGAGGAATTGATGCAAATTGCTATCTGTCCGGCTGCTTTTCTCAGTTGTCTTATATAAGCTATACATATCTTGTGTTCACTGTTCTTTCCCAAGTCTGTTGCCCGTTACAATCATTGTGAAGAGAGGCTAGCAGTCTTCAGAGAATGGGAAATGTCCAGTGGTAGACTGAAATGACATTTGATTACACTTGTCTATGATAATAAAAAGGGAAATAAGCTGTACCCAACAAAAGATGATTGTACCTGACAAGCCAAGCTTGTGGTTTATTAATAATTAAAAATATTTCTGTGTTCTGCTACTGATGGAATATTTAATCACTTGTTCAGTCAATACCAATGTACCATTTATTATTCATTAAAGATAAATGTAGTGTAATGGCACTGAATTGCAATGCGCTACATTGAGATTACAAAGGGCACAGAAAGTTGATTTATTATTTAGGAATTGATTAAACTTCTCTACTGATCTCAGTCACTAGCATAACCCATCAACTCTCCTCAGTGACACTGAGTTAGAGTAAAAGTTTTTTAAAAGAGAAAAGAAAAGAATTCTTGATGACAGTGTTTAAGGAGCTGTCTTCCAGAAGCTCAAGAAAGAAAGAGATGATTCTACTTCAAGGGCTAATATGAATTTCTTAGAGTGAGAGATTGTGGTACCTGGAGATGACTACAACATTCTCTAAGTGTTTATTCCTATTTCTGGTGTAAGCCAGTTCCGGGCTTTGGCTTTTAGCACATGCGATGCTGGGTCACTGTAGCCCAGCCACCCACACTGCATTATGAGTTTTGGGTTCCAATGAGTATTCTTTCTGCTCTCAGGAAGAGTTGGAGTTTTTAAGGGATTTATAAATGATTCATTTCTGTCCTTCTAGGTTTTTTGAATTTCATATTCAGATTAAGGCCAAATATCAGGGAAAGATGGGCTTTTATTCATTTCCTATTCTAAGATTTCCCTGCCCTCAATGCTACCAGAAGTGAAAAGTCTGAGCTAAGAAATCACCTCTCCCCTCTTTGTGAAACCTGAACACTTTTTCCATTGCTAGGTTTGGATGCTACCTGCATATTTTAAAGGATTTTATTACTTTCTATTCAAAAAATGTGAGAAAAAGTGGGGAGACAAAAATAAAAAATGTCTCCCTTAACCAAGTGTGGAGTGTAGAACTTCTCTGGTGGATTCCTGCCTTGCACACGGGCTTAGTTCATAATCATGGCCTTTAATTGCAGGTAGTTTCTAGTCTTTGAGAGTATAGAATGAAAGGGGCTTTTAATTTCACAGAACATAAAAAGTCAACATCTGCTACAATACAGACGCTTAGAGTTTGATGCACAAATGGGCATATGCTTGTGTCTGCAGGGAAAGATTTGTGGCTTTAGAAGGGAGTTAAAAATCACATGTAGATGCAGAAAGATGATATTTGATGGAGATCTTGTCCCCAAATGTCCCTTATGGTCATTTAGAAGAGTTTATGTATCTTTACACAATTTCAATTTTGAAACTCAACTCCCAAGGTGGTCGACTGAAGAGATGGAGCTAGTCACATGAACTCTTTTTCAAGAGAGAGACAGACAAGCTCCCTGAAGTAGACCCAGAATGAGCTTCTTTTCCTTCCGTCTTGTGGGAATGAAGCCCATCTTCGTATAACAAAACACGCTTACCACAAACTAAATCTGCTGAACCCTGCATCCTGGATTTCTTATTTCCATAGCAATAACAGATGTATTTCAGGAATAAATAAGACAAATTCTTACAGTAATATTCTAAAAATCAATAGGTTGGGATATAGTCATTGTACTTGTTTCCATGATGGACAGCCTAAGTTCAGTCTCTTCGAACCACATGGTAGGAGAGAATCAATACCCTCAAGTTGTTCTCTGGCTCTATACATGTAGCATGGTACAGAGAGAGAGGGGGGGGAATATTTAAGTAAAAACTAAATTACTGGATTTTTGTTATTTTTCTCATAGCAGAAAACCATCATAGACAGTAGCAATGCTGCATAAAATAAAATCTGCAAATGGGTAAGATTCTCAGTTTAGAAACAGTTATTTGATGATTTCTTACTATCAACTACAATGCCTAATCTGGACTCTATTATGTGTGGGGAGGGGTCTACATAGATTAATATAAATACAAATACAGAAATAAGGCAAAGAAAGGCAAAATTTCACTGAGATGGGGCAGCATCTGACCATTCGGCAGGACAGATATATAGACTCAAAAAAAGGGAGTTTTATTGGATTTTAATTTGGTAGATTTGAAAACTTGAATATATAATATTCATCGGCCCTCATGGTACTTATGGCTCTTGAGCTAACATGATCAAATGTTCAGATTTGTTCCATTTGTTATCATTTCATTATCTGAGAGCTCTAGGTGTGAATCCTGATATGTTGAGTCCATACAGAAAACCTTGCCATGTCATACTTTGATCAGCATCTGTTACCTCCTGTATTCGTCCATTCACAAGGGAGTTGTCACATTTCATTAGTGTCTAACTGTGAAGACTACCAGTGAAGACACATTGTTTGGGTGCTCCAGTTGGTTTTTCCAATTCATTTTTTAAAGGAATTAGAAAACTGCTCTTCATAATTTTTTGAATTTCAAACAGCCTTTTTCTTATTTTTAGGGTCTCTGTGTAAAATTAAGTTCACTTATGCCCATCTCAGAGTACAACTTCATTTTCTCTAGTGTGTGGGTGTTTGTGTTTGTGTGTGCATGTGTGTGTGCTTTCTGTGTATTCATGTATGTGTATTGTTGTGTATGCACACACGTGTTTGTGTGTGCATGTTTGCATGTCTATGTTTGTGTTCATGTATATGTGTACTGTGAGTTTTCATGTATGTGCATATTCATGTCCTTGTGCATTGTATGTGTGTGTTTATGGAGGGATTCATGTGTTTGTGTGTGAGTGTAATACAGAGCAGGAGTCAATCTTGTGTATTGTTTCTTGGCTATCATTCACTTATCTATTTGTTTTGCTTTTGAATATTTTGAGAATGAGTATATCACCAGCCTAGAACATAGCTATCTGTAATGACTGGCCAGCCAGCCCCAGGGATCCACTCAACCTGTTCCTGTCACCTCAACATAGAAATCATAGCCAGCATTTTTGTTTTTGTTTTTTTTTCTTCTTTTATGTGAACTCTGGGAATGAATTGCAGATCCTCACAACTGCTAGACAAGACCTTTACTGACTGAACCTCTCTTGTAAACTGAGACAGCTCATTCATTTCCTGGCTGTTCAGACCCAAATAATCACACAGAAACTATATTAATTACAACACTATTTGTCCAATAGCTTAAACATGTTTCTAGCTAGCTGTTATATCTTAAATTAATTCATTTCTATTAAAATTATATTGCCACTAGGCTGTAGTTTCTTATGTGGAGCAGGATCTTTAAAGGATTGTCTCACCTTCTTAAGTTCAGCAGTCATTTTTCTGTGGGTCCTACATGTCCAGTTCAAACAGCATACCATTAAACAATCCAGGCAAGAGCAGTTTCTTGCTCAAATCTCTAACAAACTATAAGGAGCCTCTTTGATGCTGATAATCATTTTGAAGTGGATTGGTGCTGCCAGAAGTAGACATGTATCACTGTTGGGAAAAGTCTAAGCTCTTAAAATCTTTTAAATGCTATGTTTTGTAGGCCTTTGAATGATTTGAAGAATATGTATTAATATGAAATATATCTCTATAATCTAGAAAACCTAACTATCATGACTACAAGTTTGAATATTATAAATAAATACCTATTAATCTGCATTTTTAAATTATACATTATATTTTAATAAGCTGTTTAAACATAATACTTTAAATAAGAACAGAAATATATATAACAAAATTGACCATAAATTTGTATCAATAGACCAAGATCCATACCAGTGCACACTATTCATCTCTATATCATATTTCACTTATCTTTTTGAGAAATTGACTGTGACCAATAATCACTTATAATCAACCCCCTTTAGATGAAAACAAACATTTATAAATAATCATTTTGGGAATTTGGAATTAGTTTTCTTCAAACTGCTTCCTGCTGCTTTTTGGGCAAAGTATTTTTAGGGTTCACAGAGGCCTTTCAGGGGTTCTTGTTCCATCAAACTACAATAGTATGGAAGGCATCCACAAGTTCTCATCTTCTGTGGAAACAAAAACAGAACCTCTTTTCCAAGGCAACATATCCTTATTCCCAAATTTTGAAGTCAAGATATTTTAAAATTTTATATGTTGGTTTAGTTTAGTAGCCCCCACAATCTTATGTATCTCTGCAGTCAAAAGTGCAAAGAAAATATAAAAATCTACATAATCCAGAATCTCTGTGCATATTCATCTTTATGTGGCTTATTTTTCTTTACTCCTCTAATCTATGACTGTCTATACTCTTTTATATTACATTTACTATGTCTTTAAAGACTTTGTACAATTTTAAACCTATTTCTTTTTATAACTGTCTATGCTTTTTTCTTCTTTCTCCCAAGCCAATGTACACTTATCTAATACTGTGACCCATTCAGAGGTCTTTTTTTATCTGAATCTGTCTTTATTGAATAGCTGTAATCATTTTCTCACCAGGATTGCTATTTTTTAAAATGCTAAGTGGGCATTGCTAGGACCAACTCTGTGTCTCTACCTGTTTCTTCTACCTAGTCAAACATAGTAGAGGCAGGCTCACCGACTCTGCAAGCACCTCAGCTCCAGTGATGCAGCAGGTCTATGTCACCATTAAGCAATTTGTAACACAACACTCACAAACCCCATTTAAGTGCTGGACCTGCTGAAAGGGCCAGAGGTTGTTCTGCTAGCATGAACTAGGAAGACAAATCTTAAAGAAGATATGCATTTTTTTTGACACTAACACTGAGTCAGGAAGACTTCTCTTAAAGGAATCGTGCCCTTGCTTTGTCACCAGCAAACAGAGTCTATCTGGAAAATAAAATGTGGCTAGCAAAAAGCTGTACTTAACTCTGTTCTTTTGTATCTAGAATTTCTTTCCAAGCTCTCTCAGTTTGTATGTGGATGTATTTGCCCCACATCAGCCTGCCATTTGTAAACTGAGACTGCCCAGCAGCCCAGACTCAAATAATCACATAGAAGCTATATTAATTACAACACTATTTGGCCAATAGCTTAGGCATATTTCTAGCTAGCTCTTATATCTTAAATTAACCCATTTCTATTAACCTGTATATTACCACTATGCTGTGACTTACCGGTGCTGGCATGTTACTCCTTTGGCAGCTACATAGTGTCTCTTTGACTCCATCTACTCTCTCTCTCTCTCTCTCTCTCTCTCTCTCTCTATATATATATATATATATATATATATATATATATATATATATATATATATATATATGCTTGGATTTTCTGTTTGTCTTTGGCTTAAACAGCTTTATTCATTAACCAATGGTATTAAAACATATTCACAGCATACAGAGGGGAATTGCCCTTCACTATACCATCACTGGTCTCTTATTATGATTCTTACAATTTTTTTTATCTAAAATTTTAAATCACACCCTCACTCATCCTTGAGTTTGGGTTCATATTTAGCCATCACATAATATGTATACTTCAATGACACAGCTGTCTTCTCGCATACAGGGTGCATCATTTAGCACAGTGAATTTCGTTTCTTTCTCTTCTGTGTTTTTTTTTTCAAATTATCTCATATAATACATTCTAACTGCAGCCTTCCATTCCTCCTTGCCTTTCAGCATACCCCCCTTCTTTTGTCCAATCTACTGCTTCTCCATTGCCCTTCAGAAAAAACAGGCCTTTTAGTTACATCAATTAAACTTAGCATAGAAACATGCAATAAGACTAGGTGTATAACTTCATATGAAGACTGTACGAGATAACCCAATATGAGGATAAAGTTTCCATGAGCAGGCAAAAGAGTCATAGACACCCCTACTCACATTATTAAGATTCTAAAAAAGCCCCAAGATAAGGACCCACAGCACATTCGCAGACACTTATAGCCTTTGTGGTTATCACGTCAGTCTCTGGGAGCCTCTATGAGCCTTGCTTAGATGGTTCTGTGGGTTGTGTTCTTTTGCTGTCCTCAACTACCCTGCATTCTATGATTTTCTTCCCTACCCTTTCTGCAGATTTCCCCGAGTTCTGCATAATATTTGCCTGTGGTTCTCCAGATCTGCTCCCATGAGCTTCTGCAGGAAGCATCACTAAAGATGATTGGGCTAGGTACCAAAATATTAGTATAGTACAATATTATTAAGAAGCATTTCATATTATTGATTGGTTTACTTATTTATTTATTTTATTTATAGCTATGTTGGGTTGTACCCTAGGAGTTTCTAAGTCATTCAGCTTCTGGATTCTGGCCATCAAGACAGTGTTGGACATGGTTTCCCTTTCCTGGTATGGGTCTCAGGTAAGAACAGCCATTAGTTTGCCCACTCCCAGAAATCCTGAGCCCCCATTGCTCTAATGCATCTTATAGGCAGGGAGGATTGTGGGTCATAGATTTTGTGACTGAGTTGGTGTGCCAGTTTCACCACTGGGTTCCAATCCTAGTTACAGAAGATGTCTGGTTCTGGCACCATACCTTCCCATACCAGGAGGCCTCACTAGGGTTAACCTCATAGAGTCCAGGGAATTTCCAGTTTGATATCATCCCCTAACCTATTTCAGTCATCTCTCCCAGTACATTCTCCATCTGTTTCTCCCTTTCACACCAGCCCTCTCCTGTTTCCCTCCTCATGCACCTCCCATTACCCACCCACATTTCTTTCACAAGGACCTTAAATGCTACTGGCATGACATATTGAAATCAGTAGAGGGAGAGAGATAATCAACATAGCAATACAAAATATGACAGTTAATTTTTTCATGAACTATGGAAATTATTAACCTTGGAACATAGCATAGGGTGGTATAACATTTGTGGAAGGACTGTCTCAGGCAGTAATTTTGAATTGAGACCTGAATAACCTGGAATAAACTAGCAATTCAAAGATTTCAGTCCATAAAGAAGAGACAGAAAAGTCCCTTCAACAGGAGCAAGCTTGCAAGCTCAAATCATAAATAAGAGCAGATGAGGTGGGTAATAAAGCTCCAGTGACAAGTCAAGGGTACCCAGTTTTTTTTGTCCAAGGCTCAAGACAAAGCACATCAAGAGGTTCAACAGTGGTACCCAGGTCAACTCTTCTAGAGTGGCATTCAATACCATTTAGAAAAGATGAGCAAGGGCTAGAATCTCTGTCACCCATGATGCAGCACAGATTTTGTTCTAAATAAGTTGGAAAAAACTGAGTTTATAACTCAAAGGAACCATATGATATATTTTATGTTTTAAATATATTTTGCATGCTTAATTATTGGGGGTGTGTGTGAAAGTGTAACAGGTACAGTAAGACAATTAATGGTGACTTATATGTGACCTGACCCACTGAAAAAGGTACCTAGCCATGTGGCTAACATATACTAGAATAATGGGCTAATATAAGTTATAAAAGTTAATAAAAAGCCTGAGCTAATGGGACAGTCGGTTTATAACTAATATAAACCTCTGTGTGATTTTCTTTTAGGCTAAATGGATGTGGGACCTGGTTGAAGGACATAAACCAGGTAGGACAGAAACCAGTCAACAAATGGCACCAACATGTGGACGACTGCATCCATATAAAGCCTGACAGAGCTTGGAAACTAGTTCTAGACATAAAATAATAGAGTTAAGCATGGCTTATTGATAGCAGCACTCTTTTGGATGGGCTCTGCTTGCTAGAGGCAAATGCTCTCATATAAAAGAGGCTTCCTGACTCAGCTTTAGCTATAAAACCTTGCAGTTCTTTTAAGAGGTCCTGCCACAAAACACTTAAATGGTGTTGATGAAAAGCTGACCACATGTTTTTTGGTTTTCAGCCATATCAGGAAAAAAGCCGTTCTGCTTTAAAATGCCAGCTTTCTGGGATGTACTGCCAGGACAAACTCTGACTCTTTGAGGCAGGTGGTCTGACTAGAGCATTTGAGTGTTGTTTATGAGCATACTGCTGCAGCTTGCTTTCTGGCAGGAACCTTGAAATGCCATAGAGTTATGGGAAAAAACACGGCTCTGCCTGTGCCCTCACCATGAGCCAGGACGCTCAGAAAGCTAAGGAATGGCTGGATCCACGTGTCAAAGCCAAGGCTTTAATCCTATTCATATTGTTTAGTAAATTAAAGACTCATGTGGTCAGAAAAAGAGAGACTGAAAGATTTCCTTATGATGAAACCCTTTAAATGGTTTACAATGTGTTAAAATATATGCAGGCTTGGGAGAGAAAAGAAAAAGGTTAAAGTCCTTAAAAGAAAAAAGAAAAAAAAGAGTAGTTGTGTGTGGTGGTACACTCGTTTAATCCCAACACTTGTGAGACAGAGGCAGGCAGATCTCTGTGAGTTCAACAACAACCTGGTCTACAGAGTGAGTTCCAGGACAAATATACACAGAGAAACCCTGTCTCAAAACGCCAAATAGTAAAAATAAAAGAAAGAGTTTAAAATAAAGCTATGTAAAGATAGAAAACACACAGAGAATGTGGATATAGTATGTTATTATACTCTCTTTGAATTGTTTGAATGCTGAGAGAGGAGCAACAGCTGCTAAAAATTATTTGTTTATAAATACTGCTGGATCAATCCAAGACAAATATTTTGAAAATGCCTTGACTTCAAAATTGAAGTCAAAAAATATCTTACATTGGAGAAGAGGATTTGCTTTTGTTTCCACAGGAAATGAGAGGCTGTACATTCTTTCTGGGTTAAGAAAATCACGTTGATCAAGGAATACCACCTGAGAAATCTCTGGTAGAAACAGATGGCCTAGATGTCAGAATTCTACATCCATAACAGATTCAAGATCCTGCCTGAGATGATCAAGCTTCACAGGATACTCCCGTCAGGACTTAATCATAATTCTAAATTTTCTTTAGGTCCCCATAAGATTATCAGCACCCCTAATCAGCAGGAAGTAGCCTGAAAAACTATGCTCACATTCCCCCTAAAAAAATGGACTATGAATATTTTCCTTTGTTTAAAAAAAGATAGGGAAGTGGTGTGGGAGAATGGTCTGTATTCTGTCAATTATATTTTAAATAAACTCTGATTGGCCAGTAGCAAGGCAGGAAATATAGTGGGACAACCATACAAGAAGTAGAGGTGGGTCAATGAGAACAGGAGAATTCTGGGAAGGCCAAAGCCCATTCTCTCTGCAGTCCTGCCCAGACAATAAAAAAGGAAGATGTGAACTGATCTGCTAAAAAAGGTACAGAGCCATGTGACTAACATATACTACAATAATGGGCTAGTATAAATTATAAAAGTGAATAAGAAGCCTGAGCAAATAGGCCAATCAGTTTATAACTAATGTAGAACTCTGTGTGATTTTCTTTGGGGCTAAACGGGTGAGGGACCTTGTGGGAAGACAGACACCAAGCAGGACAGAAACCTCAGTCAACACTTATGGGCAAAATCACCCATGTCTTGTTTTTGAAGTGAATTATGAAGCCTGGCATAGTGGTGTCTGCCTTCAATCCCAGAACTTGGGAATCACAGGCAGGCAGAACTCACTTGAATTTGAAGTTTACCTGGTCTACATAGTAAGTTCTAGGACAATGAAACTTTGTCTTGAAAACCCCTCCTCCTGAAAAACAGGAAAATAAAATTTGATAGAACATAGCCCCAGTCTTTTTTGTCCCATAATATATATAGCCCTTCTGCACTGCTGTGAAAAAGTCTAGTCACTCAACAGAGAATCTGCATCCTATAGAGCCTAAGATATCTGATCTTTCTTGGAAAATGTTTTGCTGAACACTGTTAGCAGTTACAGCAACCTGCCGAATCTCAATCATATGAGCTTTCTTATTTTGGACTCTAAGGTGAAGATTCAGTCATTATTTGGCTTATACCATTTTCCAGGAAACAGTGACCAATAGTAAGTTATGTGGTAATTCAAAAATCTTCTCAAACCTTTTGTCCATAGTGCAAGCATTTCATTGACTGATAGGCTATTAACTGTTGCAGGCTTGTTGACCAAAACCAACAATAAGTGAATCCAATAGACATAATATTCAACGTGGGTATGGACTGGACAAATCAGTCATTAACAGTAAAGTATGCTAATACTATCTTAGCAGGAAAGAGTTGGGGGGAGTAAATTATTTGTCTGCTATCAACATACACTCAGCATAAAATCAGTGTTGCATTGCCTTGCTTTGTGATGCTGTCATTGTACACTATAAACATGTATGTAATCTATTGCTTCAGTTATAGGATTGTTCAGTAGAGGGTGCTGGAAAGACTACAAAAATCACTGCCAAAGCAAAGAGTTTCCTTTGTGGAAAGGTTTTCACTTTGAGCACACAAAATAAAAGATCCCCTCTTAAGTATAGGTAGGTGTTAGATAAACAGGAGATAGAATTATGCTAAGAATATATTCACTGTTTATCTTAAATTCAAGTTAAACGAAGCCTGATTTCTTCTGGCTCCTGTATACTTGTTCCACTAGGCTGGATTGCAGGGTAGTGGTTGTAGTAGTAGGAGCCGCGGGCTGAGTCCCCGCACCCGGCCGCCTGAACGGCTAGCTTTACCCGAAATAATTACACGGAAACTGTATTCTTTTAAACACTGCCTGACCCATTAGTTTCAGTTTCTTATTGGCTAGCTTTTACATATTGATCTAACCCATTTCTATTAATCTGTGTAGCCCACAAGCTGGCTTACCAGGAATGATCTTAACCTGCGTCTGTCTGGAGTGGGAGAACCATGGCGACTCCTTGACTCAGCTTCTTTCTCCCAGCATTCCATTCTGTTTACTCCGCCTACCTAAGGGTTGGCCTATCAAATGGGTCTAGGCAGTTTCTTTATTAATAAGAAATCACTCCCACATCATTTCCCCTTTTTCTGTTTAAACAAAAAAGAAAGGCTTTAACTTTAACATAATAAAATTACATATAGCAAAACAGTTATTAAGCAAGAATCACAGTTACAATATTTATATCTATTTTATCTTTTATCATAACAATGGAAAACTATAACTACCTATCCATTCTTCAACTCCATCAAAGACTCCAGAAGGATATAATATTACCTAAATAAACAAGAAAATGACAGAGACATCTCGCTGCCTGTACAGTCACCCAAAGTTCCTCTGTACCATTGGGGCATCCATCTTCAGCCTTCAGGCCCATAGTATCCAGCAGACATTTCCATGAAGCAGGCAATTTCAAAGACAGTTCAGTCACTATCTGCTGTGTCCTGCAGAATGTCTCGCAGACTCTTTCATGAGTCATGAACCCCAAAAGACCGTCTCACCTTTAGGCAAGTTCAGCAGTCCTCTCTCTGCGGGTTCTCTGTGTCCATTTTATGCAACAGTCCAGGCAAGAGCAGTTTCTTGCCCAAATGGCTATCAAACTCCATAAGGATCCTCTTCAATGCCCATCTTCCTCTCGAAGTAGATTGGTGCCGCCAGGAGCAGACATGTCTCATTGTCATGAAAAGTCCTAAGTTATTAAAATATTTTAAATGCCATATTCTGTAGCCTTTGAGAGATATGAAGAATGCCTATCTGAAATATATCTCTATATATCTAGAAAAATCTAAGTAATATGACTACAAACTTGACTATTATTTATGATTATCCATCAACAACCTATATTTCCTAATTATACATTACATTTTAAAAATGAACTACACAATCACACCTTATTCAAGATCAAAAATACATATACATATAACAAAATTGACCTTAAAATCCATACCAATGCAAATTATTCATACCTATATCATATCCCCCTTTAAATGTAAAAGAACATTTATAAACAATTTTTGGTAATATGGGCGCAGTTTTTTCTCTCCAAACTGCTTCCTGCTGAATGGGGGCGTCATTAATTAGGTCTTTCATGGTATAACCTGTGTGCTAGTTTCATCTCAGTTGGCAGTTGAGCGAAGCAATTTTTTGAAGATGTCACAACAACCTTTCAGGAGGGCGTGGTCTATCATACCAAATTGTAATAGAAGAAATCCACACGGTCTGGTCCTCTGTGAAAACAAAAGAAGACCCTCTCCAAAACATCATATTCTTAGACCCAAATTTTGAAATCGTAATACCCTTATATCCATTCTGGTTTAGCTTGGCAGCCCATGTAATGAAATGTCTCTCTGTACTTAGCTCCTTTAGAGTCAAAAATTTTAAAGAAAGCACAATGTACATAATCCAGACTCTCTGTGAATTTCCCATTTTTACGTGGCTTATTTTTCTTTATTTCTTTTAATCTCTTAACTATCTGTACTCTGTCTCTTTAAAGACTTTACCTTTTTTTTTAAACCATTAACTTTATTCTCTATATTCTTTTTCTTCTCTCTCTCAAGCCTACGTACATTCATCCAACAGTATGGTCTTTTATGTCTGAATCTGTTTTATTGTGAATCTGTAACATTTTTTTTTTTACTATCCAGGAGCATTTCTTAAAATGTTAAGCAGTTCTTAAAAACTTAAGTTGCACCATGTACAGGTAATACGGTAATAAGGTACAGCCTGTTTCCTGCCCAGTCTAAACCTTAACTGCGCTGTTTTTATGGTAATTACGGTAGTTCCTACCTGAGACCAGCACAGTTCAGCATGGCGAGCTGAGCAGCTCCTGCCTCAGAGCCATTTGGTGCCCCTGAGCCACACACAGTTCCAGGCACACAGCAGTCCACATTGCCATCAACCAAGCCGTAGAGCTTTACTCCAAATGCTCCATTCAAAAGCTCTGTCTCCCACAGGAGCCAGACAGAGATCGCAATGGCGGCACAGCCCAGAAAGCCGGCATTTTAAAACAGCCAGTATTTTCCTGCTGCTGAGTCAGGACAATTTCTTTGCGGCGCGCAACCCACAAACAGCAAAAAGCTGTCATAAATTCTCTCTCTCTCTCTCTCCTTTTTAAGCCCTCTCAGGTTTTACGTGGAGTTCATTAGCACGTTGGGTGCCACTCTGTAGTAGTAGGAGCGGCGGGCTGAGTCCCCGCACCCGGCCGCCTGAACGGCTAGCTTTACCCGAAATAATTACACAGAAACTGTATTCTTTTAAACACTGCCTGACCCATTAGTTTCAGTTTCTTATTGGCTAGCTTTTACATATTGATCTAACCCATTTCTATTAATCTGTGTAGCCCACAAGCTGGCTGACCAGGAATGATCTTAACCTGCGTCTGTCTGGAGTGGGAGAACCATGGTGACTCCTTGACTCAGCTTCTTTCTCCCAGCATTCCATTCTGTTTACTCCGCCTACCTAAGGGTTGGCCTATCAAATGGGTCTAGGCAGTTTCTTTATTAATAAGAAATCACTCCCACATCAAGTGGTTACAACATCATGGAACAGGAGGGTTAATAATCATCATTTCAGAGGATCACATTTTAGCGCTAGCCTCATCCTACTCCAAGATTCTCTACTGGGTAGGATCAAACCAGGCACTCTGACAGATTTATAACCTGATGAAGCTTTGTATCACTATGGTGGAGTAGCCACTCTCTCCAAAGCAGGAGGGAGGAGCTCTTCTAAGTGCTCTACTTTACGCTAACATTAGATGTAGTGGCCTATGTACACATTTACAATCTATGTGCTCTCTAAACTCTTCTTTCTTATCCTCTTCCTAGGTAGTCATCTTTGTTATTTTATATTGAAAAATCCTGTCCAATTTGGTATTATGATCTCTCTATTTCAAGTAGACCTTGAGAAACAAAACTGGGACATTAATTTAACCTCCTGTATGATATAACTCAATTCCCATGATACCTAGTCTAAAATGTTTTCTATTATTGTAGGCATTTATGACTTATGTAAATGATTGAAAATCACACAGAGACATACTGAAGAACAGAGGCCAAATATTCCTCCTGTTTATAGCTATGTGTCTTTAAATCACCTTGTTTACCTACAGATATTTAATAAAAGATTTTAAAATAAACATTGAATAAGTAACCTATGCACTTGTAGTCAGCACCTGAGGAGCAATGACAGATTTCCTATCCCTGTCTGATAACTAGGATTGGTATAATATCCCAGAAGAATCATTTGTACATTTTAGAAGTAGGAAATTTAGGCAAAATTAAATATTTAGAGAAAAATTACTGTTCTGGGTTGAACTTTGTCAACATCAAAATTCACACATGGAACTCTAAGCCTTAGAATTTGGAGAGATAGCTCAGCAATTAAGAGCACTGACTGTTCTCCCAGAGAACTCAGGCTCAATTCCTAGCAACCACATGACAGGTAACAACTGTCTGTAACTACAGTCCCAGGGGAACCAACATCCTTACATGGAGAAAACAACAATGCACGATAAATAAATATTTAAAAAATATAATCTCATTTAAGGGTCATATTTAAGGATGTTACAGGACCCATACATAGATTCTAGACATGTATGAACACTGGGAAAAGATGATGTGTAGAGACCAAGAAACAAGTCAGCTCTCAATAAGCCACTGAAGAAGACCTGGAGCCATGTTTCCTTCTGTCTTTGAGAAATCTGAAGGACTTACGACCTCAATTTGGGACTGACTGTCAGTCTTCCCAACTGTAGCAAAATGTCTTTCTATTGGTTATGCCACCATTTAGTCTGTCAAACTGTTTCTAAAGCTGCAGAAGATGTCTCTGATTGCTATGAAGGATTCTGGTGTAGGGGAAACACTATGTGTTGTAAAAGGGGAGCGGCGGGCTACGTCCCTGGCACCTGGCCACTTGCATGGCTAGCTTTGCACCTGAAATAATTACATGGAAACTGTATTCTTTTAAACACTGCTTGGCCCATTAGTTCCAGCCTCTTATTGGCTAGCTCTTACATATTGATCTAACCCATTTCTAATATTTTGTGTAGCACCACGAGCTGGCTTACCAGGAATAATCTTAACCTGTGTCTGCCTGGAGTGGGAGAATCATGGCAGCTCCCTGACTCAGCATCTTTCTCCCAGCATTCTATTCTGTTTACTCCACCTACCTAATATTCTGTCCTATCAGAGGCCAAGCAGTTTCTTTATTACTTAACCAATGAAACAACAGATAGAAAGATGACCCTCCTCCATCAACTGTGGATATTCTCTTTATGTTTTGTTGATACTAGAGAGAGATGCTGACTTACTGGCTTTCCTGTCCTTTGTGAAAATAGCATCCATGAGTGTTGAACTTTTAGAGAATGTAAATGAATCACAGATGCTTTCTGTAGTCTGAGACAAGAGACAACGTTCTCAGCAATGTCAATCATATTTCTCTTCTCAGAACCTTTGCTGTGGTAAGGGAGTTTAACTAAGCCACTTTTAGCTTCGCATGGTTGTTGGCAAAAGGGCAGAATTTGAAGTTTCTCCAGCATTACTGAACATGCATCTCCAGTTTAGCCAACTCTTTAGATAATTATCATTTACATTAGCTACCAAACTAGAAAAAAAAGAAGGGGGGCTCTCCCCTCTGTATACCAGTCTCCTGCTTGGCAAGCCCTAAAGCAGTCCTCAGGACTACACAAAGCACTGCCAATGTTTAGGAGGTCACAGGCACATCTATTTGATTCACAGCTGGTTTGGAATCAATTACCCGAAACTGAAACGCCTCTCAAAACTCAATAATGTGATAATTGCTCTTAATTGTTTTACTGTGACTTTTTTCTACCTACATTGTTACTCGCATCTTAATAAAGGGGCCACAAATCCAGGAAGAGCTTTCTGCTTACCACTGACAGATGCCCAAAGACAGGAGATAGATATTCAGCTTCATGTTGTGGAAGTTTTGACACTCCAGACGAATAGATAAAGTCATTTAACATCCAAGCAAATGTGAGGCTGTAAAATTTCTCCATGACTAGCTTACGTGTTGCACAGGAATGAGGACCTGAACTCCAATTCCCAGCACCCACCTTCTGAGAGTGAGGTGTGCTATTGTGTAACCAGTGTTAGAGGTGGGGATAGGGTACTCCTGGGGCACATTGGCCAATTTAAAGGCCATCCTCAGAGAAAGACTCTGTCTCACAATAGAGTGGAGAGTAGAGTAATAGACAGTTCTTACCATTGATTTCTGGCATGCACACATATGCAGGGCCTATTCCACACAGACGTGATATGCATGTACACACACACAGAGAGAGACACACACACATACACAACTTGAAGAGCTTTAGGTTATATTAAATTAATTTTATCAATGTAAGATTTTTCTTCCATAAAGTCAACCACTATTAAAATTCTGTTCTCTGTGGACCCATTTAATTTGGCTTCATTTTACATTACCTGTTGCAATACAAAAAGAACCTTGAAGTATTTTTTATCAGTGAATTTGAATGCTTTTATTTATATTGGAAGTATTGTAAAAGTATCCCCTGACTTCTATCTGAGTAAATGTTCAAAAAAAATGGAAGCCACTATTTTTATGTATTGGAGTTGGAAAACTAAAGGGGTGGAACAGAGACATTCAGTGCTATAGGGAGGATGAAATCATAAAAGAAAGGTTAAAAGGGAGAAAGAAAATAAAGAATTGCAGGCAGTCTGATAATGTTTACCAAAGATATATATATATCTTTACACACACACAAATATATATATTTACACACACAAATATATGTGTGTGCGCATATGTACTATTCACATATGGGTGTGTGTATATGGATATGTACATGTGAGTAGCATTTGCTTGTGGAGGCAAGAGGGGGACACCAGATACCCAGGAACTGGAATTCCTGGCCACTGCGAACCACCTCATGTGTGTCCTGGGAACTGAATTCAAGTCCTTTGAAATAGTAGTAAGTGCTTTCAAATGTTGAGCCATCTCTCCAGCCCCAGTGTACACAGATTTTAACCCTAGAACCACATGTCTAAAATTAGAGTTGCACTTATGTAAGTTACTTATTACAGCATTATTTGTGAAGACAGACATTTGAAAACATCTTAAGATATCAGTAGGAATGCATTAAATGTAAAAGTCCTAGAGACTGCTTTTTGCATGCAAAAATGGGAAATCAGTTGGGCTTTACTTCATATTTGCAAAAATAAGTTGGGAACTGCATGACTCAAGCAAAAGCATGTAAACAAAGTACAAATGGGAATACTAATCTCTGCCTTATCCTCCATTGTGGTTTTGTGATTGAAATCTCAAAAATTAAATCTCAGGGCCCTGGGACTGTAGCCCAGTTAATAAATTGCTTGCCTAGCATTTATGATGTTCCTAATTCTATCATCAGTAACATACAACACTAAGCATGCTGGCAGACACATGAAATCTCAGAACTCCCACAATGGAGGCAGTAAGATTAGAAGTTAAAGATCGCCCTCAGCTAAGTAGGAAGACTGAGGCCAGCCTGCACTTTGAGTAATTCTCTGAGATCTCAGTCTTTGGCTATGACTTTTCAAGAGAGCTCTGCCCACCGTGTATAAGATACTAGGTTTGAGTCTTAGTGCTTCAAAAGATAAAACTTTAAAGCTGCTACCAAAGCTACTGTCAGTCCCACAAAACCAACTGCAGTAGTGTTTGTCAGTGGATTGGCACCTTGAGACCAACACGCTTGCTACTGTACAGTCTGCTAAAGAACACCTCAGAAATTCCTGTGGCATATTTGTAACTCTGGGATGGAGCAAGGTATTTGCTTTTTAATTCTCATTGTGCAGGTACACATTGTGGAATGTTCAGAGGTGACTTTACAGTTGTTCAGAATTGGAATGAACATAGCTGTCTTAATCTATTTTGCTTGTTTGGTTCCCCCTGTGTTCAATGTTTATACTACCAAACTGTGCTGGGCAAATTCTAGTGTAGTAAACTGCATGAATGATGAGGGATTCCCACTGTCCCAGAGAATCTAAACTTTGTTCTATTTCATGCCTCAGGGCTTCTTGGCCACTCCTCACTTTCCTTACTCCCCAGCAATTAGCATCTCAACATGCTTCCTTACAGGATGCCTAGCTGCAGGTGCTAGCTGCTCACAGGACACACCTGCTGGGGATCATCCATCATTAGCTTCTTTGAAGAATTTTCTCCACATACAATGCAGGTTATTAGTGAAGGCAGAAATAATAGATTGTTTTTTATGAAAAAAAATTTGTTGTAGTAATTTCCCAATATTAAGGAGAAATGTCAAAACACAGTGAAAATGTAATATTGTATCCTCTCGAGAGTTACTAGAGACAATCTTGGGATGATGCACATCTATCCCTTCCTCCCCACAACAATGGAGCCATAACATTATGCAGACATCCACCACTAGCTCCATACAAACAAATCATGCTGTTTAGTCTTTCTTAACCCTTGAGCATTTTGGTTCCTCTAACAAAAATACCTTCCCTCTCCAGATTCTTTCTGAATTCTGTTTATTCTTTGCAAGAGGGACTTCTGAATGAAGCCTGTGGGGAATGGTCGCCTGTGTTTCCCATGCAACAAATGTTTTCTTCGCTGTGTTAAGGCTGATTAAACATATTTCCGCTACCACGGCTGCAACTGAATTCATGCCCCTGTCTCAGTAAGCACAAAGCCAACATGAGCACAGCCAAGGAAATGAAAAGCTGGAGAGATATGTATACTATCCTTAGAAAATCAGGAGTATGTGGGTAATGATTGCAAAGCCACACCTACCACAAATGAAGGAATCGGGGATTTTCTTGGGGAATCCAGGCATATTCATTTATAAAAACACCTTTGCAATGCTCAGTTAAGGAGTACCTTGCTGCAAAAACTCCAATTGAAGGTCACAATTAAATAAGGAAGGATGGCAATCAAATTTGAGGGCATGCTTATCTCAAGGTCATGGAACACATGTTTGAAAGGTTAATGTGGAATACAGGGATGCCCTCTGGGCATGGGCAGCATGTTTCATAAAGTTTCAGCTGAAAATATAATAAAAGACATTTTGAAAATGCTCTAGTATGGGGGGTTGCCCTTAACTATGCCAGTCACACTTAGCAGCGAGCATAGTAATACCAATTTTGTGATTATTTGTTCATAAGCTAAAGAAGCACATTTTTCTTAAACAAGTATATGTGTGCTGATAAATGAGCTGTCATTTTTAGGTTTAGACATCCAATATTTTGATAACAATGACTGACATACTGTAAATGTAAAATCAGATTAAATATTTCAGAATTCAATTTTACGAAATTTACTTCTATGGGAGTGAAATATTTTATAAAATATGGGCACTGTTGCTATTGTTATACCAATGTACATTTATATATGTATATATTATATATAAATATATATTTATTTAGAGAGTGTACATAATATATATCATTGTCTGAATGCATATACATGCATTTTTCTCAAATAGCTTAGCGAATTGATAGTCTAAACACATATACCAAATGTATGGTTTCACAAACTCCCTCATTTTTTTCATTCTCTCTCAAAGAGAAAAAAAAGTTACTATTGGTTGAATTATGGGCTGGAAGTTTCTAGATTCTGGTCTCTTATTCAAGAATAAAATAAAACCCCAAACAGATTTGGAATACCAGCAATATAACTATTCAAATTAAACCAATAGTACAGATTAGAAAAATATATGCTGCCAAGATTGACAGCAGAGCAGATGAGAAAAAGTATTCAAGGTCATGGACTATTATTTGGGGTTCTGTTGGCAGAAGTTGCTCATTTGTTCCTGGTCACTTAAACCCAAAATAATCACTCAAAAACTATATTATTTGCAATACTGTTTGGCCAAGAGCTTGAGCATATTTCTGTCTTACTCTTATATCTTAAATTAACACATTTATATTATTTTATATTTTACCATGAGGCTCGTGGGCTACCAGAAAGGTTGCAGCTCCATGGCTTTTCTCCTTGATTCTGCCTACTCACTCTCTCTCTCTCTCTCTCTCTCTATATATATATATATATATATATATATATATATATATATATATATATGTAATCTTTAGCCTGGCTATATTCTCTTAAGCCATTGCCCAAAAGCAGCTACATTATTCAATAAAAGCAATACATATGCAGAAGAACTTCTCATACCATTTCACCATTTCCCCTTTTCTGTTTAAATAAAAAGAAAGGTTTTAACTTTAACATAGTAACAAATAATAAGACAGGTATAAAGCAAGAATTATAGTTACAATATTTATATCTACTTTATCTTTTATCATAACTAAGGAAAATTATAATTATAACTATCTATTCTTCAACTCCTTTAAAGACTCCAGAAGGATATAATATTGCTTAGGTAAACAGGAAATGCTTTATAAGCAACTTCCAAAACTCTAGAATTGATAGAGATGTCTTGCTGCCTGGACAGTCACTCAAAGTTCTTCTGTAACTTTGTGGGTACCCATCTTCAGCCTACTGGTCCATAATATCCAGCAGACTTTTCCATGAAACAGGACATTTAAAAGACAGTTTCACACTTATTGGCAGTTTGGCAGTCACTTTCTTCTGTGTTCTGTAGAAGGTCTGGCAAACTCTTTCATGAAGCAGGAACCCCAAAGAACCATCTCACCTTCTTTAGGCAACTTTAGCAGTAATTTTTCTGGGGGTCCTGCATGTCCAGTTTATACAGCATAACATCAAGCAGTCCAGGCAAGAGCAGGTTCTTGCCCAAATGGCTAGCAAACTCCATAAAGAGCCTTTTAGATGCCCATCTTCCTCTTGAAGTAGACTGGTGCTGCCAGGAGCAGATGTGCATCATTGTCATGATAATTCTTAAAACACTTTAAATGCCATATTCTGAAGGTCTCAAAGATTTGAAGTAAACCTATCTAACTGAAATAGATCTCTATATATCTAGAAAACCTAACTAACATGACTACAAGCTTGACTATTATAGGTGACTCTCTATTAACCTATATTTCTTAATTATACATTATATTTTTAAATGTGCTGCACAAACTCAATACCTTAATCAAGAGCAGAAATATACATATAATAAAATTGACCTTAAATTTGTATCAATAAACCAAGATCCATACTAATGGAAATTTCTATAGCATATCCCCCTTTAAATATAAACAAACATTATAAACAATCATTTAGGGAATTTGGGCATAGTTTTCTCCAAACTGTTTTCTGCTTTTTTGTTGAGTAGGGTAATTTTTGGGAGTGTTTATAATGACCTTTCGGGGTGATCTTGGTCCATCAAACTACATTAGTTTGGAAGTAGTCTATAGGTTCTCATCTTTTGTGGAAACAAAGTAAAACCTCTTTTCCAAAGCAATATAACCTTTTTTTTAAAGTCAAGATATCTTTAAAACATACACGTTGGTTTATCTTAGCAGCCCATAAATGAAATGTCTTTCTTTACTTAGCTTCATCACACTCAAATAATTTAAATAAAACACAATAATATACATAATCCAGAATCTTTGTTTATTTCATATTTATGTGACTTATTTTTCTTACTTTATTACTTTTTTGAAAAGTTTAATTTTTATTTTATTATCTTTGCTCCTATAATCTATGATTGTCTGTATTCTTTTATTATATTTACTGTTTCTTTACTCTTTTTCTTCTCTCTCCCAAGCCTATGTACATTTATCAAACACTGTGACCCATTTAGAAGTCTTTTGCATCTAAATCTGTCTCTATTGTGTATCTGAAATTCTTTTCTGTCCAGGAGCACTTCTTTAAATGTTAAACAGCTAAGTGCCATTGCTAAGGCTAAGGCTGCTTTGCCTTTTGTCTCTGTCCTGTCCGTCATGGTGATGCAGAGGTCTGTTTAGCATGAGCCATGCTCACAGCCCCATTATAGCTACTTTCCTCTACCTTACAGGGTTTAAAGAAAGAGGAATTGGGTTACTAAGAACGATGGATAATTTTTTTTATTATGACTGACAGTCTTGGATTAAGTAGGCCTTGGCTCATGTTCACATTCTTTCCCATAGCACATCATGGTTTAGTCATATGCATGCCCAATTATGCATAGGCAGAAAATGATAGGTGAGTCTCCCTAAAAGTTTATACTGAGCATACACCAAAACCAGTCTAAGGTAAATTTGGTTCATCGCCCATAGTTCCCAGGTTGTGTTTGAGGGTTTGTTTGAATACAAACATGGTTGAACAAGGCTCAGCAAAGAGGAATAACTTATTCTTATTGTTTAAATTGGGCATGCAGCTTGACATATGTGTGGGTCCTAGGTAGTACATTAAGAGGTTTGAAGGTATTTCTTTCAGAGAAGGCTATGAATATAGTCCAAACCAACGTTGGTACAATATTATGTATGCTTGTCGGCCTAGAAAATATTACCATGATCAAAAACATTGCAGAATATAGATTGGACAACAGTTATGTAAATATGGGGGGGCAATGGGCTGCAAAAAGTGACTGTACACAATAGTACATTCTTGCTGTTCTTTTAGAGGACCTGTGTTCGGTTTCCTATACCTACAGGAGACAGTTCACAACCATAACTTTAGCTCCCAACAATTTGATACTCTCTTCTGATCCACATAGGCAGGCTTCAGCATACAACTATATAGACATATACACATATATATAAATAAAAATAAATCTTAACCTGGGTGGTGGTGGCTCACACCTTTAATCCCAGCACTTGGAAGGCAGAGGCAGGTGGATCTCTGTGAGTTCGAGACCAGCCTGGTCTACAAGAGCTAGTTTCAGGACAGGCTCCAAAACCACAGAGAAACCCAGTCTCAAAAAACCAAATAAATAAATTAATAAATAAATCTTAAACGTGGATATTTTAGATTCAGGAAATCATCCAAACTGAATTGAAGTGATTCTCCAGAAGCATTCATCCTCGGGCATATGTGGGCAATGAGAACTGCCAACAAATACTCTCGGGCAAACAGAATCACCTACAAGTAACAGAGAGAAACCAGACCTGCCTGGAAAGGATTCAGCTATGCACAGGAAATGAGGGTCTTTTGGGCTGCTTGCATGTTATGCAGCGTGCTTCACTCCTCCAGCTTTCAGGAGCTGTCACCATGCAGGAATAATTTTTGGTGATTCAGCTCTCCTGGAGTTATTTCTCCTCCTGTAACTAACCCCCCATCCAGATGCCTGTACAGGAACTCCAACAAAATTCTCTGGTTCTCCCGGAAAAAAAAATCAAACAAACAATCAAAAAACACAGGATTATTATTTCTGCCTGCTCCAGCTGTCTTACGACTAGTGTCTAATTTGGAATTTATTCCCAGGTTAATTTAGTTAGTCTCATCTGACTCATCAGAGATTGTCATCAATGTGTTGGGATCAGAAAATAACATGTGAAATATAATTTATATGCTGAAGTTTCTTAGGTTTTGTGTTATCCCAGAACCATGAAAGGCAGAAAAGCAAGATAGCCAGAGGGAAACATCTGGAATTTGTGTATTCCCTTGTCATGCTATCTTCTAACAGTAGCCCAGCCTTCACACTCCTTTAGAAATATGAATAAACATTTAGTTCTTAACAAGGGTCAAGATGGATATTGTTTGCTTCTACCTTAAGATAATGTCCATGCTATCTGCTTGAACTGGAAATGTTTGAAAGGTGTAACATGACAAGGCACTTCAGGCTAGGACTGTTAGTGGAGCTTATCACTGTGCCTTAGTCTGTGATAGAAATCCAAGGATTTACAAGTACAGGCTTTCTGAGTTAGAGTATTAGCAGTGTGATTGGTGTGCTGATGTTCAGTGGGAGTGTGAAAGTGTAGACATGCAGACCCCTGATCTGTACATGATCCACTAAAGGAATTCTCATATCCTTTCTCAGGGGTTCAAGGCTACAGCAACAGTGTTGACAACCTGAATGATGTCTTTGATTCGAAAACAAAGCTGAGGTCAGAATAATCATTCAACCAAACACTGTTGGTGGATGGCAAAGTGGAATACTTTTCAATTATATACTCCTTGGTACAAGTGTGAAAGAATGCCATGATTTATGTTTCAGGTGTTTTGGCTTGTTTTGTTTGATTTTTCCTTATATTCTTAGGGAAGTAAAAACAACAGTAAGTATTCTTGCCAAGGAGTCAAGCAAGATATTTGACTCCAAGTCTGTAGAGACAATTTGTACTACCAAAATTCAGGCTGAATAATCGTCAAAGAAAATATATATCATTAGCAAAACTCTGTTGGCTATGAAAAGAAGGCGTATTTAAGAATTGGGTTTTGTACTCAGGCCAGAAGGCTTTGACAATAGCAATGCTGTATCAAGCAAACTTATAAAGAATTTTAAAAGCTCCTCAAAGTGACTTTAACAACACCCAGGCTGATTCATGCAGCACATTTTAATATCAAACCACAGATGTAAAAGAAAAATCTTAAGCAAACATCTAACAAGACGGTACTTACAAACAAGTCAGCATGCAAAATTGGGTAATAAAAACACTCCTTTGGCAAGAAATAGCCTTGTTATGCAGAATGCAGGAGTCAGGAAACCTGCAGGGTTCTGAAAGACAGGGATGTCATTGTCTCCTTGACTGCATGTGCCGAGTTTATAATACAGAGCTGTGATGTTTCTCTAGAAGTGTATTAGCTGAATATGTTTGCAAATTGGCATGCAGTGATTGCAAATTCAACAACTCCAGCTCAGCTTTGCTTTAGCAATTTGGGGTTAATAAGCTAAATGATGATCACTATACAAATCACTTTGAAATTTTATATACATAACATTTCTCGATATTTTAGAGAAAAAAAAGACTTTATTGCCTAGACTTGAATTTATTTTGAATATTTCATTGTTAAAATCTGGGCTCTGGATTGGTGAGTCAGCTCATTTGGGGGTATGCTTGGCTTTGTTTTCTTTGGGACAGAGTTTGTTCTAGCCCAAACTGCCTGTGCAGCCCTTTTGCTTCTGTCCCAGACTTCCCCTTGCTGACTTCAGGCATGCTTCTCCATGCTCAGCTTCATTTCTTCTGATTTAGTCGTCAGTTTGTGTTTCCTTATTACAACACTGCAGTGTAAATTCCAATGGGCTTTAATAACAAAAACCCCAAGTCAGATACAGGGGTAAATGCTGAAAGATCAAAGAAGTGAAGGAGCCAGTCACTAAGCTCTACTGAATCCTCAGACCAAAGGGAACAAGATCCTGTCTCCAAGAATTCTCCCCTGAATGCCTTGAGCTCCTCTTTCCTCCTGCCTTATATTCCTCTCTCTGCCCAGTTAGTTGTATTCCTTCCTGTTTCCACCTCCCTAGTTCTGGGGTAAAAAAATATGACTCCCAAGTACTGGGATGAAAGGTTGAGCCACCCACCTCCTGACTGGCTCTGATTCTCTTTTAGACTGGATCACTCTATTGTACCCCAGGGTGGCCTTGAACTCACAGAAATTTGTCTTGCCTCTGCCTCCCCAGTCCTGCGTGCTGCGAATAAAGGTGTGCACCGCCACTGCCTGGCCTCTACAGCTAACTCGTGGCTAGCTCCAAACTCTAATCGTCAGAAAAGCTTTATTTGTTAAACACAAACAAAATATCACCACAACACCTAGTGACAGATCCTGCGTCACCAAGTAGTTTCTCTTTAAAAGGTGTTTATTGATGTATGTGTGTGGGCATGAGAGATCAGAAGGTAACTTTGTGAGGTAGGTTGCTTTCCTCATCACAGATTCTGGGGATGGAATTCAGGCCATGGGGCTTGCTTGCATTGCAAGTCCTTCCACCCTTGGAGACACTTCATCAGCTCACATCAAACCTTTTCTCAGTTCAATATTTAGACAGACTGATACTACTTGCACTACTTCCTCCTCCAGTGCTTTTCATGGTGTATGGAAACAATCATTTTCACACTTGGGATTATAACTCACTTTTGAAACTGCCACCCACACATACTTAGTAAATACAGACACGTCACATAATAAAGGAGAACTGAAAAAAAAAAAGTAGGAATTTCTTTCTGGTTTCCTGGGCATTAAAATGTTTTCATTTTAAAAGGTGTATATCATCAACTTATGAGTGATGATTATGCTTTACATTTTGAAGGTCATCTGTCTATTTTGAACAAAATTCAATGATTCCAGAGATTAGCCGTTGGCTTTGCAGCTGCTGCTTTTGAACATGGGAGGCAGTGCCTGCATGCTGATAGTAAAATAACCATCCAGCCTCTCCTAATTGCTAGCATCACACCTACTGGTCTTCAATAAAATTTTCATTAAAGAAATGTGGTATTCAGCTGGCATCTTTTGAAATCATAATAATGGAACATGTGAACTATCATACTGATAATTTCCCCCTTCCTTTTGAACAGCCTAGTATCAAAACTTACTGTCTTGGGATTCTATCAGGCACCTTATGTCTACACAATCAGCACCCCTTCAAGGCAACAGAGCAGAATCCCTGTCTCTAGTTCTGGTTTCCCCATTACATGCAAGGAAAAATAATCTCCTTTAAAAGCCCACGCTATTATAGATATCTGTTTATAGCAATTAGGTATATTCCTTAATGGTAGCTTAAGATAGCCTGTGGTTACTTTTTATCATGTGAAGAACTCATATTAAGTCAATAATTATAGAATACTTACCATATGCCACACAATTTCACACTGAATCTTCACCTAAATTCATCACTGCTATTCGATAATCCATAGAAACAGAAATGAAACTCAGAAGAAAATATGACCTTGAGTGGGATGCTGGGTTTGTATTTTACCTTTGTTGCCATTGTTTGCTTATAAATAAACAGGGGGAAAGTAGTACTATTAAGGCTCCCAGAAGGGATAAATAGTTTCACACAGAGTCTGGAAGGTAATCGAGGCTGGATACCTTACAGGAACTAACACATTACTAAGTTTCTAATCACGTTTGTTTAAAAAATATGCTAAGAGCCATACCACATAATGTTATCCTTTAAGGACTTTTTTTTCTTAGATAACAAACAGCAAACACTGCTTTTATAAGAGATCTCTAATCTGTCCTATTCTTGAGGATCTAGTAATTCGTGGCCTCACTTTCCAAATGCAGCTTTTCTTAATCCTAATAGTAAGTGGAAATCTAGTTCTCAGAGGAAGTCCTCTAATTCTGGGTCATTTGCTCACTGACACCTCAGCTGTGCAGCACACTCCCCTACCACAGACTGACAAGAAGCAATACCATACTTTAAAATTCATCTTGATGTTTTCTATTTTCAAGATAGCCAGTGCTCAAGTTATTTCAATTACATTCTACAGCCATAAACTATTCTACATTTTTGAATTCCTATTGAGTATGTCATCAAACATCTTTTCTCATTCACAGTGCCCAATACTTCGGCTCCTTTAAAATGTGTATTCTACCATATCACATTTTATTTTATTGTTTTATTTTATTTTTATTCTTCTTGAGAATTTCATGCATGAAGTTCCATTACTTCCTCATCCCTTGCAACTCCTCCATATCCTTTTCCACTTTTTTCAAATTATTGATCTCTTCCCTATTACTGTTTGCTATACAGTCTGCTGAATCAATTTAGCCTTACTTCAATGTTCATGTGTTTAAGATTGAACTGGGATGGGATCTGTCTTTTCCAGGAATGAGCATCCTCCTCATATTAAATTCTTATACTTAATTCATTGGACATTTAGTGTGTGTTTAAGAAAGTTTATCTTATCAACCAGGCATACTGCCCTATAATATGGCTGTGCATTTTCTTCTAGATTATATTCTGAGTTAAGTACAAAAGTTTATATGAAACATCAATTCAGAGATGAGAAGAAAATGGATATGAGGATTTGCTGCTGCCTTTCTATTATGCTGGTAATGGTATCACAGATGAGAAATTATGAAGAAAAAAAATGTCCTCTACCCAACAACTCCCGCATTCCCCCAAGGGGCTGAGACTTTTCTAGAGGAAAAGGAGGCCAAGGACCAATCTACATTTCAATGTCAATCTAACCTTGCCAGCCCTCGGATACTTTGCTGGCTACTGGCTTCTTCTTTGTAATTGGAATGAGGTCTGGCTGTCACAGCACTGCAGGCAGGCTCCGTGGAGAATTGTGTTCAAATTGGAAAGGAGTTTCCTCTCATTAAAAGCAAAGGAAACCAAGTGTAAGTCTCACTGCTGTTAGGAGCAGCCATGTACATTGAAACTGTGGATCCCAGGGGCTGCTCTCCAGGTCTAGAGGGAGCTATCCACAGAACAGGAAAGAACATCTCTTTCCTATGCCTATTATTATCCAGGGGTTCAAAAAGATGCAATGAGGAAACAGAGGGTTTGTTGTTGTTGTATGTTTGGTTTTTTTTTTTTTTTTTTTTTGTAGAAAAGAAAAATATGTAAAAAAAAAAAAAAAAGGAAGATTTGGATTAAATAATGGGAAAATAATCCAGTTGTAATTTTTTCTTTTAAATAACTACATAAGCCTATATTTTAATATTTATGGTATTATTTATAAATTCAGGTATTAATTATGAACCTTTTATACATTTTTACTTTCAGTGAGCACTGAAATGTTAATGATCTGAAAACCCAAGTAAGCTGAGATAAAAAGGACAGTTGACTTGATCACACCTGTGCGCTTTTAGAATCCCCAGTACATCTGACAAAAGATCCACATATCAACCTTTGTTGGTATCTACTACTTGGAGACTACAGGGAGTTGACCTGCTGATGGAATTGTCTGTGCCCGAAGTAGCCTTTTCTGACTTAAAAAACAAACAAGCAAACAAACAAAAGCAGTCTATAAAGCTCTCTGTGCCATGCGAGCATGATCTCCAGTCCCTAGGAAAGATAGGTGTCCTTCATTGTTCGTGTTCAAGGACAGCCTGCTCTGCAAAGGTCTGTGTATCTGCTTCCCTGTACTTCCACATCACCTCCATCCATCTCTATTTAACAGCTGTAGCAAACAAAGAATGTGGTGCGCCATTTGGAGTCTTAAGAGTTAGAAGAAAACTTCTGGAACTCAAGTATCAGCACAATTCACTCTTCATCTTCCTCACTGGCAAATTTTCTTCCTTAGCAAAGTTAGTAGTGCTTATGTTACATCATAATCATAAATTTCATGGATTTGTTTCACTTTCTGTTTCTACTGGGCTAGGAATTTAACATAGAACTTCACAAATTTGATGCAAGAACTCCAGCACTGAGCCATACTTCTGCCCCCCAACTCTGAAAGTTTTAGTACATATAAAATATATCAAAAATTAATTACTTAAGGCTACCTTTATTTACTACTTTCATTTCCTGGATGGAGAAAGGGTACAAATATGTATTGAAGGGAATCCATGCTTCCCAAAAGCAGTCTGTGGCTGTAACACAGAGATTTTCAGGTGTCTCAATAGTTTATAGATTATTTTCTGAAGACTAAGAGGGCATATGCTCATAAGTACCCATCCTCATGTAATTGATAAGCACTCTGCACAGAGGCAAAAGATTCTCCTGTCTATTAAGATAACATTTCATCTCAAAAGTTTCCATGTCTTTATTTTTTCTCATTGTATTAATAGAATGCAAAAATGAAGCTCCCCTTGAGGTCTTATCAGATATGACAAAGACAAAAAACCTTTCAGGATTGAATCCTTCCACATTCCACACAATGCTGGCAGAACCCTGAATAAATCACTAAGGAAATGCACCCAAATATATCTGCTACTTATTAAATATTTACAAACTTCCAATATGTGTTTCAATGTGAGTGATCAATTTGTTGACTAAATGACAAAACAATTAAGACCATCTGATATTTCTTCTGTGAAAAGAAATTAGGTTTAGAATAAATTTATGGAAGATGTAAGAGAAAGAACAAACCTAGACTTTCTGCTAAAATTTCCAAGCTCACTCTGTGATAAAAATGTAAAATATGCCTAGGCTTGTCTTACATTTGTTGTGTTTACTATACTACAAGCATCCTGGGAGAAAGGGCATGGCTTCATTCCTTGCTGATCTTTAAAGTTGATGTTGGGTTTTATGCCCTAGTGTGAGCGTTTAGAGACTGGAGATAGAAAGACTGAGAGTCAACCGAAGGAGACCAGCTCATGAAACTAGAATATTTCAGTGACTACTAAAAATTCTGTTCAGACACTTAAATTTTCTGGATTATTAAGGTTAATAGAAATTGCACAGCTATAAACTAGGTTCTGCAAACATATAATATTTTAATAGAAACTTAGTAATAAGTATCTCAAGAATGTTTCTTAATAAGTTAGAATTGAGCCAGACTTTGAAGTAAATAGAAGGTAGTATGAATTAAACTATTTCTGTAGTAATTTCCAGAATGCTTGATGTGGGATTCCTCTCTGTATGCTATGAACATGTTTTATTACCATTGGTTAATAAAGAAGCTATTTTTGCTTATGGTAGGGCATAATATAGCTAGGCAGGAAAACTAAAATGAATGCAGAGAAAAATAAGGCTGGGTCAGGTAGGCACCATGTAGCTTCCCAAGAAGAAAGATACCAGAACCTTACCAGTAAGCCACAGCCTAGTAGCAATACACAGATTAGTAGCTATGATTAATTTAAGATGTAAGAGCTAGCTAGTAATACAACTAAGCCATTGGCCAGTGTTGAACTTAATATAGTTTCTGTGTGATTATTTGAGTCTGGGGGGCTGGGAAATAAAAGTACATTCTCTGTTTACATCTAGGAAATCACTGTGCTTTATGAACTCTCTAATATCCCTTTCATCTCAGAAATCTGAGACCCAGGAAGGAAGTCTGAAAGTGAAGAGAGTATATGAGCAACAATGTGCAGGCATCAAGTGCTTCAGTATTAGGCTCTGGCCTCCCTGAGAGTGGAGTTCCAGCTCATGGCCATGGTGTTAGACAGGATTTTACTTGGCTAATGAGGAGAGAGGGTGATGGTCCAGAGGAATGGAGGCAGAGACAGAAAGATGAGCTTGACACAGGGTTGTCAGAGAAGATACAATATATAGAGTAAGACAGGGCACTGACTTTAGAGAGTTCCAGGTTCTGGCCTACAGTCAATATCTCCTAGTCATTCATTGTGTTTCTAAGGCTGAAGTTGTTACAGAGTGAAGATAGGATACAGTGTCCTATAACATGGTTTTTTTCTATGGCAAGTGTAATGTGCATTGTATTGGTAAATGGTCTTGTGATGTTTGAGGTCTTGGGAAAAAAATCCTAGATATAGGGCTGCCCTTCTACTCCAATTCACCTTCAAGTATATTTTCTCAAACTAATGACTTCTAAGGCACAAAAGATCCCAAGAGTAAATTCCTAAAATCACAAATCAGAACAATTGCATCCCTGGATTATTCCAGATAAACAGATATGTGCAGATAACAGATAAACAGATATAATCTCATGGCAGGATGAGGGCAGGGGAGGCAAAGTCCACTGTTGAATTGTGGCAGATCAGTGCCATAATTTCTTTTATGCATTCATTCATTCATTCATTTATTCTTCTTTCAATCCTTATTGCAGTTTCTCCTCCCTCCACTCTTTGAAGTTCCCTTCGCATGTCCTGTCTCCCCACAGACCCACTCCTCTTCCATTTCCTTTCAGAAAAGAAAAGACCTCTGTGGCATATAAAGGGAACATGGTAAAACAAAGTATAATAAGAATAGGTACAAACCCTGATATCAAGACTGGACAATGAAATCCAGGAGTATGAGAAGGGACCCAAGAGCAAGAAAGAGAGTTGGAGACATACATTCCCTAGACTCCCATTGTTAGGAGTATTACAAGAAGACCAAGCTACAACTATAATATATATGCAGAGGCCTAAGTGTAGATCCAGCGAGGCTTCATAATTGTCATTGGAGTTTCTGTAAGCCCCTGTGAGACCTGGTGAGTTGAGTCTGTGGGTTGTGTTCTCATGCTATCCTCTGCCCTCAGACTTCTATAATACTCTCTCTGATCCTTTGATGGGGTTCCCTGAACTTTCCCTAATGTTTGGGTATGGGTTTCTGCATAGGTTCCCATCAGTTGCTGGAAAAAAATATCCCTCTGGTAATAATTGGGCTAGGCACTGATACATAGGTATGCAGGAATGTCATTAGGAATCATTTCATTGTTTCTGTTTGTTTGTTTATTTGCTTGCTTGTTTGCTTGTTTTGGTCAGTCAAATTAGGTTCTATTCTGGGATATCTGGCCACTGGTTCCTGGCTGTCCTGGTGTTGTCAATGGTGGACTCCCTTTAGAGATATGGGTCTCCAGTTAAACTAGTTACTGGTTGGCCATTCTCACAAGTTCTGCACAATCATTACCCCAGTGTATATTACAGGCAGGTCAGATTGGAGATCAAAAGTTTTATGGTTGGGTTTATGTCCTAGTCTCACTGCAAGAAGATTTACCTGATTGTAGAAGGTGACCAATTCAGGTTCTGCATATTCCATTAGTAGAAGTCTCACTTGGGTCATCCACTTAGATTCTAGGAAATTTCTATCAACTAGGTTCCCATATAACCCCTCCAAAATGTCCCCCAATTCCAGTCATTACTCACAGTATTCTTTCCCTCCACACTCTATTCCTGATCCCTCCTGTTCCCATCCCTACCCATCCCTAGTCCACACCCAAAACTTTCTTCTTTTTCTCCTTCTCAGAGAGATCAATGCACCCCTTTGACTTCTCCTCATTACTTAGCCATTATGGTTATATGAAATGTAGTATTATTTCCTTTATTTAACAGTAAGATCTACTTATAAGTGAACATGTACTATTTGTATTTCCAAATCTGGGTTACCTCACTCAGGATGTTTTTTTTTTCCCTAGTTCCATTCATTTGATGCCATTCTATTTAACAGCTGAATTATAATTTATTATGTAAATATATCACATTTTTTCTCAGTTCTTAGATTGAAGGACATCTAGGTTATAAGCAGAAACTGCTCTTTAGTTCCCAGCCACTATGACCCAAATAATTACACAGAAACTATGTTAATTACAACTAGGCTTGGCTGATGACTCGGGCATATTCTAGGTAGCTCTTACATCTTAAATAAACTCATTCCCAAATATTTTATATTTTACCACAGAACTTATGATTTACTAGCAAAGATCCAGTATCCTTCTCCAACTACATGTTCTCTTTTGATTCTGCCTTCTTTCTCCCAGCATTCAGTTTAGTTTCCCCCACCTAACTCTGTTCTGTCTTGCCACAGGCTGAAGAAGCTTCTTTTATAAACAATGGTAATAGAATTCAGATGGAAATCCCACATCACTAAGTTGTTTCCAGTTTCTAACTATTATGAATAAATCTGCTATAAACATAGTTGTGCTAGTAGCCTTGTGGTATAATGGAGCAACCTGTGGATATGTATCTAAAAGTGGTATAGGTGGGTCTTGAAGTCTATCAATTTACAATTTTCTGAATAACACTTATATTGATTTCCATAATGGCTCTATAAGTTTGCACACCCACCAGTCATGGAGGAGTGTTCTTCTTGCTCAACATCCTTGAGCTCAAGCATTAAGCTGTCAGTTGTGTTTTTGATCTTAGCTATTCTGACAGGTGTAAGAGGGGATTTCAAAGTAGTTTTATTTTTTATTTCCCTGATGGCTAAGAATGTTTAATGATTCAAGTGTTTCTTGGCCATTTAAGATTCCTTTGCTGAGAATTCTCTGTTGATATCTATATTTCATTTTTAAAAGGATTTTTTGATTTTCTATGTCTAGTTTTTTAAATTCATTTTATATATTAGAAATTAGTCCTCTATTATGTGAAGTTGGTGAAAAACTTTTGCAATTCTGTGGACTGCCATATTGTCCTATTGATAGTACCTTTTGACTTATAGGAGATTTTTCAATTTCATGAATTTCTATTTTTTTCATTTTTGAATAATTGATTTGTTGATTGATTGATTTGTGTTTTCATCCTATGCAAAGCTTCTACTCCCTCCTCTTCTCCCCCACCCATTCCTTCTCCACTCTTTCTCTTCGTATACATCTGGGCATCCTTATATATCAGTGGGTCAGGGTATATCAAGCTGCAAAGAGAAGGTCTCATTTATTAATTGTTGATCTCAATGTCTGAATTTATTGGTCTTCTATTGAGGAGATTGTCTCCAGTGACATCACATTCAAGGTATTCCCTACTTTCTATTGTATCAAGTTCAGTGAATCTGGTTTTATGTTAAGGTCTTTAATCACTTTAGACTTGAGTTTGATAGAAGGTGATAGACATGGGTCTATTTGCATTTTTCTTTTTTCTTTTTGACTTGTTTGACAAGAACTTTTTGATTTAATGATTTTTATTGAGCTCTACATTTTTCTCTGCTTCCCCCCCTGACTCTCCCCTTTCCCTTTTAGCCCTCCCTCAATGTCCCCATGCTCTCAATTTACTCAGGAGGACTTGTCTTTTTTACTTCCCATGTAGATTAGATCTATGTAAGTTGCTCTTAGTGTCCTCATTGATGTCTAAATTCTCTGGGATTGTGGTTTGTAGGCTGGTTTTCTTTGTTTAATGTTTAAAAACCACCTATGAGTGAGTACATTTGATACTTGCCTTTCTTGTCTAAATTACCACACTCAAAATAATGTTTTCTAGCTCTATCCATTTCCTGCAAAATTCAAGATGTCAATATTTTTTCTGCTGTGTAGTACTCCTGTGTAAATGTACCACATTTTCCTTATCCATTCTTCGATCAAGGGGAATTTAGGTTGTTATATTCCCCCTTTTCATTTTTGATTTTGTTAGTTTGGATATTCTCTCTCTGCCTTTTGGTTAGTATGAATAAAAGTTTGTATATTTTGTTGATTTTTCTGGAAGAACCAAGTCTTTGTCTCATTGATTCTCCGTATTGTTTTCTTGTTTCTATTTTGTTGTTTTCTGCTCTCAATTTGATTATTTCTTGCCATCTAGTTCTCTTAGGTGAGTTTGCTTCTTTTTGTTTGAAAGTTTTCAAATCTTCTGTTAATTCACTAGTGTGGAATTTTTCCAGCTTCTTTATTTAGGCATCTAGTGCTATGAATTTTCTTCTTAACACAGCTTTCATTATGTCCCATAAATTTGGTTATGCTATATGGTCATTTTTAGTGAATTTTAGGAAGTCTTCAATTTCTTCCTTTATTTTTTCCTTGACCCATTGATGATTCAGGTGAGCATTGTTTTATTTCCCTGTATTTGTGGGTTTTCTGGAATTAGTATTGCTGTTAACTTCTAGTTTTATTTATTTATTTATTTATTTTTTGGTTTTTTGAGACAGGGTTTCTCTGTGGTTTTGGAGCTTGTCCTGGAACTAACTCTTGTAGACGAGGCTGGTCTCGAACTCACAGAGATCCGCCTGCCTCTGCCTCCCAAGTGCTGGGATTAAAGGCATGCGCCACCACCGCCCGGCCCTAACTTCTAGTTTTAAACCATGGTGATCTGATCAGGTATGTTAGGTTGTTCTAATTTTTTTGTATTTGCTGAGGTTTGGTTTATTACCATGTATGTGGTTAATTTTTGAGAAGGTTCCATGAGGTGCTGAGAAGAAGATATATTCTTTTCTGTTTGAATGGAATATTCTATAGATATCTGTTAGTTCCCTTATTTTTCTGTTTATTTTTTTTGTCTGAATGACCTGCCCAATGATGAGAGGGGAGTCTTGAAGTCTCCCACTATTAGTGTGTGAGGTTTAATGTATGATTTAAGCTTTAGAAGTGTTTCTTTTACATGTGAAGGTTGTCTTGTATTTGGAGCATAGATGTTCAGTATTGAGATTTCCTCTTGATGGACTTTTTCATCTCTTTTGATTGATTTTAGCTTGAATCTGTTTTGTTAGATATTAGGATAGCTACAACTGCTTGTTTCTTAGGTCCATTTGATTGGTATATATTTTTTCTAACTCTTTACTCTGAGATTATGTCTGTCTTTGAGGTTGAGATGTGTTTCTTCTATGCAGAAGTATGGATTCTGTTTTCGTATCCAATCTGTTAGCCTGTGTCTTTTAATAGGTTAGTTGAATCCATTTACATTAAGGGATATTAATTACCAGTGATTGCTATCTCCTGTTAATTTAGTTTTCATTGTTGGTGATGTTAATTTGTGCACTTTCCACTTTGTTGGGATTTGCCACTATGAGACCATCAATTGTCTGTGTTTTTGTTGATGTAGCCAACTTCCTTGGGTTGGAGTTTTCCTTCTAGTCTTTTGTGTAGGGCTGGGTTTGTGGCTAGGTATTGGTGAAATCTAGCTTTGTCATGGAATATCTTGTTTTGTTCTTCTATGTTGATTGAAAGTTTTGCTGGGTATAGTAGTCTGGGTTGACATCCATGGTCTCTGAATGTCTGCATAATGCTTGACCACAACCTTCTGGCTTTCATTGTCTCCAATGAAAAATCAGGTGTAATTTTGATAGGTCTACCTTTATATGTTACTTGGCCTTTTTCCATTGCAGCTCTTAGTATTCTTTCTTTACTCTGTATGTTTAGTGTTTTATTATTATGTGGTGAGAGGACTTTGTTTTTGGATCCAGTTATTTGCAATTCTGTAAGCTTCTTGTATCTTCATAGGCATCTCTTTCTTTAGGTTGGAAAAGTTTTCTTCTATGATTTTGTTAAATATATTTTCTGTGCTCTTAAGTTGAACTTCTTCTCCTTCCTCTATACCTGTTATTCTATTGGCCTTTTAATTGTGTCATATTACCTGGATATTTTCTGTTAAGTTTTTGTTAGATATAATGTTTTATTTGACTGACGAGTCTATTTCCTCTTTTGTATCTTCAGCACTTGAGATTCTTTCTTCCATCACCTATATTCTGCTGTTCATGCTTGCGTTTGTGGTTCCTGGTCATTTTCTCATGATTTCTGTTTTTATAATTTCCTTGGCTTGTTTTTTCTTTATTTCTCTAATTCAGTTTTGAATTCTTAAATAGTTTCTTTCATATGTTTGATTTCTTTTTCTTGGTTTTCTTTAAGGGATTTTCTGATATCTTCCAATAATTTGTTTATCTTTTCCTCCATTTTTTTTTAAAATGGAATTTCTTATTTCTTCTTTAAGAGTTTCAAACATTCTCTTGAAATTACTTTTTAGGCCATTTTCTTCTGCTTCATCCATATTTGTTCATTCAGGTCTTGCTGTTGTAGGGTCTTTAGGTTTTACTGGTGGTGTGTTGCTCTTTGTGGTGTTGCATGTGTTTTAAACTGTTTTTGCTCATCTTTTCTTCTAATAAGTGTGGCTGGGGCTGTCTGAGACTCTGTTGATTAATCTTCTAGGTGGCAGTGGATCCAAAGCTCAGATGGTTGTTCATCATGGTACAGTCAGTGTCACAGTTGTAGTTACCCCGTTGGTTATTTGGTGTTCCTGAGATAGCTCAGTGCTTCTGTGTGCTTTGCTCTGCTCCCTTGGAGTTTCCTGTCTCAGGCCTACTTTGGCCTAGGTTACCAGCATTGACTTTTTCTGTAAATCCTGGTCTGGATCCTCTCCTACAGAAGTTCCTGGCTTGGAGTTGGTCCTGCAAAAGTTTCTGGCTCAGATCTACTTCCTCAGTGTCTAGGCTCAGTGTCTAGGCTCAGCTTCAGAGGACCTGGTTCAGGCTTACTCCCTCAGAAGTTCCAGACATATGCTCGGACCTGCAAAGGTTCCAGGTTCTTGCCGATTCCCTTTGATCTCCCAGACCAATGCCTGGACCTGAAGAGATCCTGGCTGAGGCCTACTCTCATGCCTGGCCCCATAGAGATCTGTGATTACTGCATATTCCTGTAGAGGTCCCAGATTTACGTCCAGACTATCAGAGGTCCTGGCTCAGGCCTAGTTCTTGGGAGGTCCTGGACTCTATTTGGACCTTTTTAATTTGCAGACATCCAGTTAGACCAACTCCATTTGTTGAAGATGCAATATTTTGTATGTAGCCAGGCGATGGTGGCTCATGACTTTAATCCCAGCCCTCGGGAGGCAGAGACAGGCAGATCTCTGGGAGTTCGAGGCCAGCCTGGTCTACAAGAGCTAGTTCCGGGACAAGCACCAAAGCTACAGAGAAACCATCTCAAAAAACCAAAAAAAAAAAATTGTATGTATAATTTTATGCCTTGTATAATTTTGGCTTTTTTCATCAAAAATCAAGTGTCTAGTTGTGTAGACACTAGTTCCGGGTCTCCAGTTCAATTCTATTAATATACCTGTCTGTTTTTATGTCGATACCATGCAGTTTTTATTGCTGTAGCTATGTAGTACAACTTGCAATCAGGGATGGTGATGTCTCCAGAGGTTTTTTTGTTTGTTTGTTTTTGTTTTTTTTTTTTAACATACAGGATTGTTTTAGCTATCCTGTTTTGTTTTCTTTTGTTTTTTCCACAAGAAGCTCAATATTTTCCTTTCAATATCTGAAAAGTATTGTATTGGAATTTTGATGGGAAGTGTATTGAATCTGGAGCTTGTTTTCATAAGATGACTACTTTCCCTATGTTAATTCTACCTATTTATGAGCATGGGAGATATTTCTATTTTCCAATTTCTTCTTCAATTTTTTTCTTCAAAGATTTGAAATTTTTTTCATACAGTTCTTTCATTTGCTTAATTAGAGTTACCCCCAAGATATTTCACTTTGTAGCTATTATAGAGGGTGTTGTTTCCTTGATTTTTTTCTCAGTTTGTAATTTGTATAATGGAGCAATACTGATTTTTTTTTTTTAGTATTCAGACAATTCACAAAAGTTTTTATTAGCTGTAGGATTCCCAAGTGAAATTTTTCTATTATTCATGTATGCTATAATATCATCTGCAAATAAAGAGTTTGACTTCTTATTTTTAAAATTCATATCTCCTTGATAGACTTCTTTTGTCCTATTGCTGTAGCTATAACTTCAGGTACTATATTAAATAGATATGAGGAGAGTTGCTTGCCCTCTCTTATTTCTGGTTTTAATGGAATTTCTTTGGGTTCCTATCCTTAATTAAGTGTTGGGTATAGGCTTATTGCCAATTCCCTTAATTATATTTAGATACATTTTATTGCTAATGTCTCCAAGTCATTTATGATGAATGGACATAGGATTGTTTCAAAGGCTTTTTCAATATCAAATGAGATGACCACATGTGTTTTTTTTTTTTCCTTCAGTTTGTTTCTATGCTGATTAATTGACTTGTTTGGTATGTTGAACCATCCTACATCTCTGCATCTCTAGGATCAAGCCTACTTGATCATCGTGATGATCTTTGGGATGTGTTTGTGGATTCAACTTAAGATTATTTCGTTATTTATTTTTGCATCTATATTCATAATGTAAATTGGCCTGCAATTCTTTCTTTTTTTGAATTTTTGTGTGATTTGTGGTCTTATAAAGTAAATTTGCCAATATTCTTTCTTTTTCTATTTTGGGGAATAATCAAGGTGTATTGTCTTTACATCTTCTTTGAAAGTTTGGTGAAATCTTATGCTAAAACCATCTGACCCTGGGCTATTTTGTTCTCATTGGGAGACTTTTATTAACTCCCTCTATTTCCTTGGGGGTTAAAAGTCTATTTAAATTATTTATCAAATCTTGATTTAACTTTGTTAAGTGGTATCTAACAAGAAACTTATCTGTTTCTTTTAGATTTTCCTTTTTCGCGGAGTACAGTTTTTTGTAGGATGACCTATGATTCTTTGGATTTCATTTGTGTCTGCCGTTATATCCATTTTTTAATTTCATTTTATTTCTTTCCTTTCTTGGTTTCAGCCCTCTTAAAGAGACTTTTTTTATTTTTTAATTTTATTTATTTATTTTTACATAGCAATCCCATTTTCCCCTCCTTCTTCTTCCCCCTGCCACCCACCACCTTATCTGCTCCTCAAAGAGTTTAAAGCCTCCTATGAAAAGCATTTGTATATATTCATATGAATGGTTAGTCATTTGTATGTGTTCATATAGATGACTAGTCATTTGTGTATATTCATTAGAATGATCGCTCATTTGCATGTAATCATATGGATGCTCACTTGCATGTAATCCTATGATTTATTAACCTGAATATTTTTTCTATGTCTTCTAGATAGTTTTGATAATGGTTTATCTTATAGATTTTTTCAAAGAACCAACTCTTTGCTTAATATATCTTTATTTTGTTCTGTTTCACTTTTATTGATTTCAGCACCCCAGTTTGATACTTCCTGCCAACTATTCCTCTTAGGCATGCTGGCTTCTTTTTGTTCTGAAGATTTCAGATATGTGGTTAAATTGCTTGTAAAAAAAATTCTCCAATTTTTTTATGAAGGCACTTAGTGCTATGAATTTTCCTCTTAGCACTGTCTTCTTTGTGTCCCACAAGTTTGGGTATTTTGTGCATTCATTTTTATTAAATTATAGGAAGTCTTTAATTTCTTTTTTCTGCCTTAACTCAGTAGTCATTCATTAGAGAGTTGTTCTGTTTCTATGGGTTTGTAGGCTTTCTGTTGTTGTTGAAATCCTCATCTAATCTGTGATTGTCTGATAGGATACAGGGGATTATTTTAATATTCTTATATCTGTTGAGACTTGCTTTGTGACTGAGAAAGTAGCGAATTTTATGGAAAATTCCATGAGGTACTGAGGAGAAGGTATACTCTTTTGTGTTTGGAAGAAATGTTCTGTAGATATTTGTTAGGTCCTTTTGTGTCATATGATCTGCTTGTTCCATTTTTTTCTCTTGTTAGTTTCTGTCTGGACAACCTGTCTATTAGAAAGAGGGTCAAAGTCACCCAATATCAATATGTTGGGTTTGATTTGCTTTTTAAACTTTACAAAACCCATCTTTTACAAACATGGGTATCTGTGTGTTTGTAGCATAGATGTTAAGAAATGAAATTTTATCTTGGTGGACTTTTCCTTTGGTGAGTATGAAGTTTCCTTTTCTCTCTCTTTTGATTAATTTTGATTTGAAGTTGATTTTGTTATTTATTGGAATGGCTATATATACTTGGTTCTTAGGTCCATTTTCTTGGAAAATGTTTCTATAACTCCTTACTCTGAGGTAATGTCTATCTTTGATGCTAAGGTGTGTTTACTGTATGAAACTGAAGAATGGATTTTTTTTTTTGCATTTGTTCTTTTAGTCAGTGTTTTTATTGGGGAATCAAATTTATTTATATTGAAAGACTTTAAGGACCAATGATTGTTAATCCTTATTTTTTGTGTTGTTGTTGTTGGTGGTTTGTGTGTATATGTGTGTGTTTCCCTTCTTTTGGTTTTTTGGCTGTGAGAATATTTATTTCCTATGTTTTAGTAAACCCGTGACATAGTTAACCTCCTTGGGTTGGTGATTTCTTTATAGTATGTTCTGTAGAGGTAAATTTGTAGACAGATATTGTTTGAATTTTTATTTTATCATAAAATATCACATTTTTTTCCATCTATGTTGATGGAAAGTTTTCCTGAGTATAGTAGTCTAGATTGTCATCTGTGGTCTCTTAAAGACTAAAGGATATCTATGCATGCCCTTCTGGGATGTTTACCTTTATGTAGTGATTTCTTCTTTCTTGTCTTCTCTTCAATGCCTGAGAATTTCTCTTCCATCTCTTATATTCTGTTGGTGATACTTGCATCTGGAGTTCCTATTTGTTTTCCCAGATTTTCTATTTCCAGGTTTTTGTCCTGTTGCATTTTCTTTATAGATTCTGTTTTCACTTTCATGTCTTGAACAATTTTATTCATTTTCTTCAACTCTTTACTTGTTTTTGTTTGTTTGTTTCATCAGTTGTTTGGGTTTTTAAGACAGGATTTCTCTGTGTAAAATCCCCGGTTGTCCTGGAACTCACTTTGTAGACTAGGCTCACAGAGATCTGAGATAGCTGGGAGGGAGTGTGCCACCATTCTGGTTGGTTGTTTATGTTTGATTTTTGAAATGAATTACCTAATTTCATCCAATCTTTTCTTGTATTTTATGTATTTTAAGGGATATTAACTTCCTTAGGGACACCTATCAGCTTCATAAAATTGGTTTTAAGGTCTTTTTCTTAAGCTTCAGCAGTGCTGAAATATCTTGGATTTGATGTAGTAGAATAGTTCAGCTGTGGTAGTGACATATTGCCCTCACCATATGATAATCAAAACACAAAACATGCAGATTAAAGAAAGAATACTAAGAGCTTCAAAGGAAAAAGGTCAAGTTACTTATAAAGGTAAACCTATCAGACTTACTCCTGACTTCTCTATGGAAACCATGAAAGCCAGAAGGTCCTAAATAGATGTACTGTAGAAACTAAGAGAACATGGATGCAAGCCCAGACTACTACACCCACCCAAGATTTCGTTCAGTATAAATGGAGAAAACAAAAGTTTCCAGGATAAAAACAAATTTAAACAATACGTAGCCACATATCCAGCCTTACTGAAAGTAATAGAAGGAAAATCACAACCCAAGGAGTCCAACAATGCCCACAATAACCCTGACATCTAATAACCCTTCACCAGCACAACTCGAAGAAGGGAATCACAAACTCTACTACCAAAAAGAAAAAAAGAAAAAAATGACCAGAGTTAACAACCACTGGTCATTAATATCACTTAATATCAATGGACTCAACTCACTTATAAAGAGGCACAGGTTAAGAGATTGGATACGAAAATAGGATCCAACATGCTGCTGTTTACAAGAAACACACCTCAACCACAAAGACAGACATCTACTCAGAGTAAAGGGCTGGGAAAAGGCTTATCAAGTGAATGGAACTAAGAAACAAGCAGGTGTGGCCATACTAATTTCTAACAAAGTCGACTTCAAACCAAAATCAATCAGAAGAGATGGAGAGGGTCATTTTTTACTCATAACAGGAACAATTCATCAGGATGAAGTCTCAATCCTGAATATCTATGCCTCTAATATAAAAGCCCCCATGTATGTAAAAGAAACATTACTAAAACTCAAGGCAGTCATCAAACCACACCCAATAGTAGTAGGAGATTTCAACACACCTCTCTCACCAATGGACAGGCCAATCAGACAGAAACCTAACAGAGAAATAAGAGAATTAAGGGAGGTAATGAATCAAATGGACTTAACAGACATCTATAGATCTATAGACCCAAATAGGAAAGAATATACCTTCTTCTCTGCAGCTCATGGAACCTTCTCGAAAATTGACCACATACTCAGTAACAAAGCAAACTTAAACAGTTACAAAAAAATATTAGTAACCACCTGTGTTTTATCAGACCACCACGGATTAAAGTTAGAATTCAACAACAATGCTACCCCCAGAAAGCCTACGAACTCATGGAAACTGGACAGTTAACTACTGAACCACACCTGGATCAAGGAAGAAGTAAAGAAAGAAATTAAAGTCTTTCTTGAATTCTATGAAAATAAAGAATCAACATACTCAAACCTATGGGACAAGATGAAAGCAGTGTTAAGAGGAAAGTTCATAGCACTAAGTATCCACTTAAAGAAAACAGAGAAAGCACACATTGGAGACTTAACAGCCCACCTGAAAGCTCTAGAAAAAAAAAGAAGCAGAATCACATAGGAGGTGGAGAAGACTGGAAATAATCAAACTGAGGGCTGAAATCAACAAAATAGAAACACAGAAAACAATCCAAAGAATCAATGAATCAAAAAGCTGGTTCCTGGAGAAAATCAACAAGATTGACAAACCCCTATCCAAACTAGTCAAACGGCAGAGAGAAAATTTGCAAATTAATAAGATCAGAAATGAAAAGGGGAACATAACCACAAACACAGAGGAAATTCAGAAAATCATTAGATCTTACTACAAAAGCCTGTATGCCACAAAATTGGAAAGTGTTAAAGAAATTGATACTATTTTAGATAAGTACCATATACCTTAGTTAGACCAGGACCAGGTGAAATATTTAAGTAGACCTGTTAGTCGTGAAGAATTAGAAGTTGTTATAAAAAATCTCCCTATCCAAAAAAGCCCAGGTCCAGATGGTTTCAATGCAGAATTCTACCAGAACTTCCAAGAAGACCTAATACCTATATTCCTTAATGTATTTCACAATATAGAAACAGAAAAGTCATTGCCAAATTCCTTTTATGAAGCTATAGTCACCCTGATAGCAAAACCACACAAAGACTCAACCAAGAAAGAGAATTACAGGCCAATCTCACTCATGAACATGGATGTGAAAATCCTCAATAAAATACTGGCAAACTGAATCCAAGAACACATTAGAAATATTATCCATTATGATCAAGTAGGCTTCATCCCAGGGATGCAGGGCTGGTTCAACATATGAAAATCTATCAATGTAATCCATCATATAAATAAACTTAAAGAAAAAAAACCATATGATCATTTCATTAGATGTTGGAAAAGCATTTGGCAAAATTCAACATCCCTTTCAGATAAAGGTCTTAGAGAGATTGGGGATACAAGGGTCATACCTAAATATAATAAAAGCTATTTACAGCAAGCCGACAGCTAACATCAAATTAAATGGAGAGAAACTCAAAGCCATATGATGGAGGAAGGTCATTTGTTAAATAAAAAGAAACTGGTTGGTCCTCATTGGTTAGAAGATAGGTGGGAGGAGTAAACAGAACAGAATGGTGGGAGGAAGAGGAAGTGAGCTCAGACTCCACAGCTCTCCTCTCAGAGGCAGATGCCTCAGAGAGACAACATGCTCCCCTCTCCTGGGCTGACGTGAGAGCTCTGCTCTCTGAGGCAGACGCACACACGCAATGAAGCAAGCAGCCAGGTTAGACATGCTGAATCGTTCCCGGTAAGACCGGTGCTCACAGATTATTAGAGATGGGTTGATCGGGATGTGAGAATTAGCCTGTAAGGGCTAGAGCTAAAGGGCCAAGCAGTTTTTTTTTTAATTTTTTTTTATTGATAAAAGAAGAATAAAGAAAAAAAAAACAAATTTCCACCTCCTCGCAGCCTCCCATTTCCCTCCCCCTCCTCCCACTCTTCTCCCCCTCCTCCCACTCTTCTCCCCCTCCTCCCACCCCTCTCCACTTCCCCCACACCTCTACCCCTCCCTCTCCAGTCCAAAGAGCAGTCAGGGTTCCCTGCCCTGTGGTAAGTCCTAGGTCCTCCCCCCTCTGTCCATATCTAGGAAGGTGAACATCCAAACTGGCTAGGCTCCCAACAAGCCAGCAGATTGCGTAGGATCAAAACTGCGTGCCATTGTCCTTGGTGTCTCATCAGCCCTCATTGTTCGTCATGTTCAGAGAGTCCAGTTTTATCCCATGCTTTTTTGGTAACAGTCCAGCTGGCCTTGGTGAGCTCCCAGTAGATCAGCTCCACTGTCTCAGTGGGTGGGTGCACCCCTCGTGGTCCCGACTTCTTTGCTCATGTTCTCCCTCCTGCTCCTCATTGGGACCTTGGGAGCTCAGTCCATTGCTAAAATGTGGGTCTCTGCCAAGCAGTTTTTAAATGAATACAGTTTGTGTTTTGTTATTTCAGAGCATAATCTAGCCATGCAGGCAGCTGGGGTGTTGGGGACGCAGCCCCGCCGCTCCATAATACTACAGCCATCCCACTAAAATCAGGAACACAACAAGGCTGTCCACTCTCTCCATACCTCTTCAATATAGTGCTTGAAGTTCTAGCAATAGCAATAAGACAACATAAGGGGATCCAAGGGATCTGAATTGGAAAGGAAGAAGTTAAATTTTCGTTATTTGCAGATGATATGATAGTGTACATAAGCGACCCCAAAAACTCCAGCAAAGAACTTCTACAGCTGATAAACACCTTTAGTAGCGTGGCAGGATAAAAGGTCAATTCCAAATAATCAGTTACCCTCCTATACACAAAGGATAAGGAAGCAGATAGGGAAATCAGAGAAACATCACCTTTCATGATAGCCACAAATAGCATAAAATATCTTGGGGTAACTCTAACCAGGGAAGTGAAGGATCTATTTGACAAGAATTTTAAGTCTTTGAAGAAAGAAGTTGAGGAGGATACCAGAAAATGTAAAGATCTCCCTTACTCTTGGATTGGAAGGATCAACATAGTAAAAATGGCAATTCTACCAAAAGCAATCTATAAATTCAATGCAATCCCCATCAAAATTCTTCACAGACCTGGAGAAGATGATAATAAACTTTATATGGAAAAACAAAAAATCCAGGATAGCCAAAACAATTTTTATTGAAATCTCAAATATTACAAGTATTACTTTGCATTAGATATGTATTTGTTCCTGATTTTTTTTCTTACAGAAGAAGTCATGGAGTACAGAGATATCAGTCTACACCTATATAAATACTCCACTCTTAATGCTTCAAGTGAGCAGTTGATAAATTAGAAGATTATTTTTGTAAGCTAAATTTTTGAAGAAACAAATTTCACAGAATTTTGATATAAAATAATTGGAAAAGATTTGATTTCCAGTAGGTTTTTAAGTTTCTTAATAACAAGAAGTATTTTTGAGGTAAGTATACAAAAGTAATAGATATCTTTAGTATACAAATTTTTTTTATTGAAAAAATTTCCGCCTCCTCCCTGCCTCCCATTTCCCTCCCCCTCCCCACACTCCTCTCCCCCTCTCCCCATTTCTTTCCCCCTCCCTCTCCAGTCCAAAGAGCAGTCAGGGTTCCCTGACATGTAGGAAGTCCAAGGTCCTTCCCCCTCCATCCAGGTCTAGGAATGTGAGCATCCAAACAGGCTAGACTTCCACAAAGCCAGTTCATGCAGTAGTATCAAAACCCAGTGCCATAGTGCCATTGTCCTTGGCTTCTCATCAGCCCCCATTGTCTGCCATGTTCAGAGAGTCCAGTTTTATCCTATGCTTTTTCAGTCCCAGTCCAGCTGGCCTTGGTGAGCTCCCAATAGATCAGCCCCACTGTCTCAGTGGGTGTGTTGTTGTTCTAGTAAAAGATTCAATATTCTACAATGAGAAACATTCCAATTGTTTCTGGAGATTTCAGTAAATAACAAGTATCACAAAGTTGCAGATTCTCATCTGCTGTGTTTCATTTATTTTGCTATTTGTTATTTATATTTATTTTATTATGTTGTTTTATAAAAATTTTCTGAAATTAAAATATAAACATTATTTCACTGTGCCTTTTGCCCCCTTTATTTCCTTCTGTAATGCCCCCTACTCCCACTCTCTCTTTCTATTTCAAATTTATGACTTAGTTTTTCTTTAATTTTTGGGAAAACTCAATATCTAAATATAGAAAATAGACCCAAACCCACCATCTTGTGGAAAAACCAAGTCTCCATACGTGGATTGTTGTTTTGTCCTTGTGTGTTTTACTGCTGTGTCCTAATCTCCCAGAATTAGAGAGCTGGCACTTATCGCCCACTCAGTAAACATGTGTTGACAATTGGAATTGCTGTAATCCCCTGGTTTCCCTTTCTTGTCTATTACCAATATTAATCTCAGGCAGGAAATAAAGGGAGATTATGTAAAAGGGAGAACGTAGACAGGTTTTCATCAAAGTGGCACTATTTTGACTCTGATTTCAGATCTATATTTGTAATAAAAGGCATGGGAACTACATTTGCTACAACGCAGAATGTACTGGAACTGGTATTTCTGAAGCTGTAATTAAATGTGGCACTTATCTTAATGAGCACATGCAGCTCTTCTCTCTGTCAGAGCCTCTCCAGGAAACTGAAATAGCCTCACTATTGCAAAGAGCACCCTGCAGAATCCCCTGCCTCCTGACTTAGTTGGTATAACAATGTGGCTTTTTAAAAAGTCTGTGTTTATCTTCATGATGCAGAAATTCAAAGTGGCAGGTGGCTCTTTTACATAGAAAATTATTTCAAACCAGGTTGGTGTTTGGAGAGGGATCAATGGTCATAAAGAGTTTAAGTCTTACTTGAAACTGAAGAAGGTGAACTGGATCTGAAGACTCCCTTCAGACCCCAAAACAGTTCCGCCCATAGGAACGTAACTCTGCCCCTGAAGCTTTTGCTTGGACCTAATGTAGATTAAGCATTTCCTCTAATTTGGTTTGGTGAAGTATTAACCATTGGCCTTGTGACTATGAGATTATTTAGAAGTCAACTGTTTAGAGTTAGCATCAAATGAAATGAGGTCATGCTGGGCTAGAATAGATACTAAATCTATGATTAGCATCCTTAAGAAGAGAGAAATTTGAAGAAAGATGGCACAGTGGAAAGGACTGAACTTATGACTAAAGTAGGAACTGGAAGGATGAAGCTGAAAGTCAAGTGATTCCAAGATTTCTGGAAACATCATGTGGTAGAAAAAAAGAGGAGGTTTATCACTGAAAAGCTTTGATTTTGGAATCAGCCCTCCAGACTGTCAGATAATATTTTGGTATGGGAGGTCCTTCTGTCTATGTATTGATTTTATTGATTAATGAATAAAGAAACTGCCTTGGACTGTTGATAGGGCAGAATTTAGCTGAGCAGGAAGGACTGGACTGAACGCTGGGAGAAAGAAGGGTGCAGTCAGGGAGACGCCATCGAGCTGCTGGAGACAGATGTGCTCAAACTTTGTTGGTAGGCCACGACTTCATGGTGATGCACAGATTAATAGAAATGGATTAAATTAATATGTAAGAGTTAGTCAATAAGAAGTGGGACCTAATGGGCCAATCAGTGATTTAATTAATACAATTTCTGTGTGATCATTTCAGTTCTGGGCGGCTGGGACAAATAAGCGGCACCTCCCTCCAACAATATTTTTTTTATTTTGATTCACCTCAGGGGTTAAGGATGGGTCTCAGTTGGTAGTTATTGCCCTGTAAACACTGCCTGAACTAGGATTCCCAAGAACCCATGTGAAAATGTCAGGCATAAAAATATACTCCAGTAATCCCAGCCTTAGGGGTGCAGAGAAGCAAACAGAAGTAGAACCTGAAGCTTATTACACTAACCACATAGCTAAGCAATGAATAAGCCTAAAATTCAGTGTGAGACTATCTCAAAATACAGGAAAGACATCCATATGTACACACACACACATACACATAGGACATAGAGGTAGAGGGAGGAAGAGAGAGAGAGAGAGAGAGAGAGAGAGAGAGAGAGAGAGAGAGAGAGAGAGAAGATGAATAATAGCTATTTTAAATTTACCTGAAATTTGGTAACTTGTTTGTAGAAGGAAGGTGTGAAGATGTTTTTGTTTGTTATATTTTGTTTTTCCCAGACATTTCTGTGTGTAGCTGCCCTGGCTGTTCTGGAACTCACTTTCTAGACTAGACTGGTCACAAACTCACAGAGATCCACCTGTCTCTGCCTTCCTAGAGCAGGGATTAAAGGCGTGCACCACCACTACCTGACTGGTGTGGAGATTTTATTTGATAACACAATTCAACAGACATGCATTGTATTTAGAAACTTTTTATCTCTGTTACTTCAATGTTACACACACACGCACGTGCATACACACACACACACACACACACACACACACACACACACACACAAGGAAAATGCACTCTGATTCCATAGCCAGTAATTTTCTTCAACTTTAAAAAAGTCTCTTTGGGAAGTCGACCAATGGAATCGTATAGAAGACCCGGATTTTATCCCACAAACCTATGAACACCTCATTTTCAATAAAGGAGCTAAAAGTATACAATGGAAGAAAGAAAGCATCTTCAACAAATGGTGCTGGCACAACTGGATGTCAACCTGTAGAAGAATGAAAATAGACCCATATCTATCACCATGCACAAGACTCAAGTCCAAATGGATTAAAGACCTCAATATCAGCCCGAAAACACTGAACCTGATAGAAGAGAAAGTGGGAAATACCCTACAACAGATGGGCACAGGTGAACGCTTCTTAGGTATAACCCCAGAAGCACAGACATTAAGGGCAACATTGAATAAATGGGACCTACTTAACCTGAGAAGCTTCTGTAAAGCAAAGGACACTGTCACCAAGACAAAAAGGCAACCTACTGACTGGGAGAAGATCTTCACCAACCCCGCAACAGACAAAGGTCTGATCTCCAAAATATATAGAGAACTCAAGAAACTAGACTTTAAAATGCTAATTAACCCAATTGAAAAATGGGGCACTGAACTGAACAGAGAATTCTCAACAGAAGTTCAAATGGCCAAAAGACACTTAAGGTCGTGCTCAATTTCCTTAGCAATCAGGGAAATGCAAATCAAAACAACTTTGAGATATCATCTTACACCTGTCAGAATGGCTAAAGTCAAAAAGACCAAGGATAGCCTTTGCTGGAGAGGTTGTGGAGGAAGGGGTACCCTCATCCATTGCTGGTGGGAATGCAATCTTGTGCAACCACTGTGGAAGTCAGTGTTTTGGTTTCTCAGGAAATTCGGGATCAACCTACCCCTAGATCCAGCAATACCGCTCTTGGGAATTTACCCAAGAGATGCTCTATCACATGAGAAAAGCATTTGTTCAACTATATTCATAGCAGTATTATTTGTAATAGCCAGAACCTGGAAACAACCTAGATGCCCTTCAATGGAAGAATGGATGAAGAAAGTGTGGAATATATACACACTAGAGTACTACGCTGCGGTAAAAAACAATGACTTCGTGAATTTTGCATGCAAATGGATGGAAATAGAAAACACTATCCTGAGTGAGGTATCCCAGACCCAAAAAGATGAACATGGGATGTACTCACTCATCATTGGTTTCTAGCCATAAATAGGGGCCACGGAGTCTACAATAGGTGAACCTAAGGAAGCTAAGTAAGAAGGTGAACCCAAGGAAAAACATATAGTTATCCTCTTGGCTAAGGGAAGTAGACAAAATTGCCGGGGAGAAAATTGGGATCTTGGGGGTGGGGTGGGATGGGGGTAAGGGAAGATGGGGAGAGAAAAGGTAGAAGGGAAGGAGGGGGGACTTGGGGAAACAGGAGGATCGGGATAAAGGAAGGTTGGATAGGGGGGCACGGAATCACAATTCTTAGGTAAGGGAGCCACTTTAGGGTGGGCAAGAGACTTGACCCTAGAGGGGCTCCCAGGTGCCCAAGCTGAGGTCCCCAGTTAGTTCCTTGGGCAGCTGAGGATAGGGAACCTGAAATGACCCTATCCTAGAGCAATACTGACGAATATCTTGCATATCATCCTAGAGCCTTCATCTGGTGATGGATGGAGATAGAGACAGGGACCCACACTGGAGCACTGGACTGAGCTCCCAAGGTCCCAATGAGGAGCAGAAGGAGGGAGAACATGAGCAAAGAAGTCGGGACCACGAGGGGTGCACCCACCCACTGAGACAGTGGAGCTGATCTACTGAGAGCTCACCAAGGCCAGCTGGACTGTTACCGAAAAACCGTGGGGTAAAACTGGACTCTCTGAACATGGCGAACAATGAGAGCTGATGAGACGCCAAGGACAATGGCATGGGGTTTTGATCCTACTTAATGTGCTGGCTTGGTGGGAGCCTAGCCGGTTTGGATGCTCACCTTCCTAGATATGGACGGAGGAGGGCGGACCTAGGACTTACCACAGGGCAGGGAACCCTGACTGCTCTTTGGACTGGAGAGGAAGGGGGAGAGGAGTGGGGGGAAGGGGAGAGGGGTGGAAGGAGGGGGAGAAGAGCGGGAGGAGGGGGAGAAGGGTGGGAGGAGGGGGAGGGAAATAGGAGGCTGGGAGGAGGTGGAAATTTGTTTTTTTTCTTTATTATTCTCCTTTTATCAATAAAAAGAAAAGAAAAGAAAAAAAAGTCTCTTTGGATAAAAGCAAATAACTTACTTCATCTAGGCAACTAACTATAAAAAAATACTATAACTGCTATAGTTTAAAGATCAAAAATTTCTCTCTTATGGTCTGCAAGATGGAAAGTTCAAGATGAAAACAGCAACAGACTGGTGCAAAATGAAGGACCCCTTCCTTGTTTCTTACTTCATAGACAACTATAGTCTCTTATGACACAGAGAAGGGCATTTCCTGAGGTATCTTTTAAAAATGGATATTCTAATTCCTACTCATGAAAACTTCACCTTACTGACATGTGAAGTCCTTTTGAATATGTGCTGTTTTTATTGGTTAGTGAATAAAGCTGTTTTTGTCTACGACAGGGCAGATTAGAATAAGGCAGGAATTCCAAGCAGATAGAGGAGAAAAAAAGGCAGAGTCAAGTAGAGGCCATGTAGCCACCAAAGAAGAAAGACTCCTGCCTGCCAGAACCTTACCAGTAATCCACAAGCCTCATGAGAAAACATAAGAGAATAGAAATGTGTTAATTTAAGATGTAAGAGCTAGCTAAAAATATGTTTAAGCTACTGGCCAAAGAGTATTACAATTAATATAGTTCCTATGTGATTATTTTCGGTCTGGGTGGCCAGGAAATGAATGAACAGCCTCCATCTACAAATTGGCATCTGAATGTGGGCTGACTACATCCACATAAAACTGAGAGAGTTTAAAAAGGAATTCTACACACACACACACACACACACACACACACCAGAGTTTAGCGCAGCTTCTTTGTAATCGCCTTTTCAATCAAATGGGCTCTTTTTCTGGAAGCAAGCAGGGGCACCACTGATCTTTTAAGAGAGGTCTTCACCAGAACCTAGAAATAACCTAAATGCCCCTCAACCGAAAAATAAATAAGGAACATGTGGTATATTTACACAATGGAGTACTATACAGCAGAAAAAATAAGAACATCTTGAATTTTGCAGAAAAATGGATGGAGCAGAAAACATTTTGAGTGAGTTAACCCAGACACAAAAAGACAATTATCACATGGACTCACTCATAAGTGGTTTTTAAACATAAAGCAAAGAAAACAAGCTCACAAATCACAATCCCAGAGAACTTAGACAACAATGAGGACCCTAAGGAAACATACATAGATCAAATGTACATGTGAAGTAGAAAAAGACAAGATCTCCTGAGTAAATTGGAAGCATGGGGTCCTTAGGGGAGGGTTGAAGGAGAGGGGAGAGGCAGGGAGAGGAGCAGAGAAAAATGTAGAGCTCAATACTAATCAATAAAAAAGAGAGGTCTTCTTGGCTCAGCATTGAGAGCAAAAGCTTAGCAGCTTCTTTAGAGAAAGGCTTCCTGGTTCATGATATGGGCACAAAGAGCTCTGACTCTTTCAGAAGGCTGAGCACTTAAATGGGGTCTGTGAGCAGTGTGTTATAAATTGCTTTATGATGGCATAAACCCACTGGGAACCTGGAGCTGGGGTGCTTTGCATGGCTCTCAGAAGCAGTGAACATGCCTGCATGGAGACAACAGTCAGGGCTATAGAGTTGGTCTTAGCCATGCCACTTAGCACTTTAAAAAAGGTGTTCCTGGTCAAAATATAATTACAGATATGTATGCAATCATGACAAATTCAGCTGGAAAAGACCTCTAAATGGGTCACAATGTTAGATAAATGTGTGTAGGCTTGAATAGAGACGAAAAAGAGTATAGACAGTTATAATATAAAGGAGTACAGACAGTCATAGATTAAAGATGTAAAGATAATAAAAAAATACTAAACTTGCAAAAAGGCAACAGAGTAAGAAAAATAAGCCGCATAAGGATGGAATACACGTAGAGACTTTGGATTATGTATATTATTGTGTTTTCATTGAATATTTTGATTGTGAATGGGCTACGTACAGAGAGACATTTCATTGTATAGGCTTTCAAAAACTAACAGAATATGAGAATATGGAATTTAAAATGTTTTTAAACCTTAGAACTTTTCATGACAATGAGACTCATCTGCTCGTGGCAGCACCAATCTACTTCAAGTGCTTGATGGTCAACCAAGAGGATCCTTATGGAGTTAGACATTTGGGCAAGAAACTGCTCTTTCCTGACTGCTTGATGGTATGCTGTATGAACTGGATATGCAGGACCCACAAAAATGACCACTAAATTTGCCTAAATATGAGACAAGTCCTTCAGGGTTCTTGCTTCATAAAAGAGTCTGCCAGATACTATGGGTCTGTAGGCTGAAGATGGAAGTACCATTGTTACAAAATGAACTTTGATTAACTATCCAGGCAAGATATCTCTGTCAATTCTAGAGTTTTGGAAGTTGCTTACAATGAACTTTTTGTTTACTTAGGTAATATATCTTTCTGGAGTCTTTGATGGTGTTAAACAATAGTTATAAGTATAGTTTCTCTCAGTTATACTAAAGATAAAGTAGATATAAATATTGTAACTGTAATTCTTGCTTGATACCTGTTATTTATATGTAATTTTACTATATTAAAGTCCTTTTTATTTGGATAGAAAAGGGGGAATAGTGTGTGAAGTCCTTTTGCATATGTATTGTTTTTGGTTAGTGAATAAACCTGTTTTGGCTTATTGCAGGGCAGAATAGAGTAAAGTGGTATTTTCAAGCAGATAAGGGGGAAAGAAGGTGGAGTTGGGGAGATGCCATGTAGCTGCAGAAGAAGAAAGACCCTTACCTGTAGCCTTGTAGTAAAATATAAAACAGTAGAAATGGGTTAATTTAAATGTAAGGGCTAGCTTAAAAAAAACTTAAGCTATTGGCCAAAAAGTATTGAAATTAATATAGTTTCTGTGCAATTATTTTAAGTGTGGCAGGTGGGAAACAAACAAACACACACCTTCTGTCTATACCCATGTGATTTTCACCTCCTAAATATCATAAAGGATTATGATATCAACATGAAATTTAGGACAACACTAATAGAACAAAACACCAAATGTAATTAGAACCAACACTATAATAATGTTTGTTTAAATGTAAAAGAAAATGCTGTAATCTAGGAAGAGAATAAATTGGGACATTTTTGCAGATGATACACTCCAGCATAATGTGTTTATATTTTTAACTTAGGACTGGCTATATGAAGACACGGGCAGATAAAGGAATGATACTGCATCAGTCTCAGCATCCAAGACTGTAGAGAAATGCTAGAAGGTGGAAGAAGCTGGGCATGCCCCTTCCAGCCTTGGAGAGCTCTGAAAATGCTGAGATTTCAATTTCAGATGTCTAACTTCAACATTCAGAGAATTACTTCCAGTTTCAACTACACATTTTGTGGCTTTTTGTCAAGACAATGAAGGAAACTAATATACACTCTAATCAAGGCAAACAGATAACATTTAGAAAGTTTATAATAAAAAGTTACCCTTATCTTGTTATATGATGTATTTATTCATTCATTCCATGTGACTATTTAAACTTAGCGACAAATGAATTTAAGTGTCATGAAATTTAAAATAGTTATTCCAATGGCATTGGTAATATTCAATAAGCAGATACAGCTCTGGAAATTCTATTAGATGGTGAAGAGATGGAGTGGTCTCATCAGAGATAGCTGAATTAGATAGCTATGCATTACCCTTACAGAAAACAACAGACTAGAGTGTGAAGAGAGGCCCCTTTCTTGTTTCTTATTTCATAGACAACTATGTTCTCTTATGGCAGAGATAAGAGAATTTCCTGATGATTTGGAGGGGAGATGGTACAAAGAATCCAGTTGGAGAAAAACAGATGTAATAGAACATGTTATACTGGCTAGAATAAGATCAATAATATAAACAGAAATCTTCAATATAGTACGTTCAGAATTAGGCAGATGCATATAAACAAAACTCAGTTTGGATATCAAATGACTCAATTATTATGCCTCATTTCATGTCAAAGATGTTTAAAGTGTATCTCAGTTATCCAGAAAATTAATATATATTGTAAGACACAAGACAAAGCTGAAACACTGATGCAATAGATGCTTCCTAAGCATATTCTCTAGTTACATTCCAATGGAAATAATAAAGGATTTTAAAACACTTAGCTGCTTTCAATTGACAAATATGTATGTAATATTACTTAAATCAAGAAACATTTTAAAACTAAATTTAAAGCATGTGAAAAACTGGGCAGTAAATCACAAATATTCAACAATGAAATCTGTAAATCTTAAAAAAATTAGACCATAATTTTTATGTAAGTTTACTGGTGATGACATGCTTTTATGGTTTAAAAAACAAATTTGACACCAATTGATAAGGGAAAACACACTAACAGTATAAGCCAAAGAAACAAAAAGTTTAAAATTAAGATTAAATAACTATAATTGATGTTTGATGGAATCATTATCCACAAAGGAATTATCCACCAAATATTACTGAAAGCAAAAATAAAATTTAAGGTAAAGATGAATATTTTAAGCAGGATATATGATGGAATCATAAGACAATAGAATACTATATGCAACTTGATGGAAGTGTACTTGAAAGTTATCACAGAATGATATAGATATAAATAATATGCATTGGTATGGATTTTGCTTTACTGATATAAATTTAAGGTCAATCTTGTTATATGTATATTTCTGTTCTTGTTTAAGGTATTGTGGCTGTGTAGTTTATTTAAAAATATAATGTATAATTAGGAAATAGAGGTTGTTAATTGATAATCATCAATAATAGTCAAGCTTATAGTCATGTTAGTTAGATTTTCTAGATATATAGAGAATTATTTCAGTTAGATAGGCATTGTTCCGATCTTTCAAAAACTACAGAATTTGGCATTTAAAATATTTTAATCACTTAGGGCTTTTCGTGGCAATGAGACATGTCTGCTCCTGGCAGCACCAGATACTTAAAGAGAAATATGGGCATTCAAGAGGCTCCTTATGTTGTTTAAGGGACTCTATTGCTTTCATAAAGCGCCAGACTGAAATCTCAAGGTCCAAATCAGGAGCAGAAGGAGAGAGAGCACGAGCAAGGAACTCAGGACCGCGAGGGGTGCACCCACACACTGAGACAATGGGGATGTTCTATCGGGAACCCATTAAGGCCACCTGGCCTGGGTCTGAAAAAGCATGGGATAAAACCGGACTTGCTGAACATAGCAGACAATGAGGACTACTGAGAACTCAAGAACAATGGCAATGGGTTTTTGATCCTACTGAACGTACTGGCTTTGGGGGAGCCTAGGCAGTTTGGATGCTCACCTTACTAGACCTGGATGGAGGTGAGTGGTCCTTGGACTTCCCACAGGTCATTGAACCCTGATTGCTCTTCGAGCTGATGAGGGAGGGGGGGTTGGTCAGGGGAGGGTGAGGGAAATGGGAGGCGGTGGAGGGGAGGAGGCAGAAATCTTTAATAAATAAATAAATTAAATAAAGAAAAGAAAAAAAGAGGCTCCTTATGGAGTTGGTTAGCCATCTGGGCAAGAAACTGCTCTTGCCTGGACTGTTGCATAAACTGAACATAAAGAACCCACAGTGAGAGTACTGCTGAACTTGCCTAAAGGTGAAATGATCCTTTAGGGTTCCCGTTTCATGAAAGAGTCTGTGAGACATTCTGCATGATACAAAAGAAAATGACTGAACTGTCTTTGAAATTTTCTTCTTTGGGGAAAAGTCTGCTGGATACTGTGGGCCTGTAGGCCGGAGATGTATGCCCCAATGGTACAGAAAAACTTTGGGTGACTTTCCAGGCAGCAAGATGTCTCTGTCATTTCTAGAGTTTTGGAAGTTGCTTACAATGCATTTTCTGTTTACTTAGGTAATATTATATTCTTCTGGAGTCTTTAATGGAGTTGAAGAATAGATAGTTATAGTTTTCCTTTGTTATGATCAAAGATAAAATAGATATAAATATTGTAACTGTATATTGCTTGATAACTGTTTTGTTATATGTAATTTTACTATATTAAAGTAAAGCCTTCCTTTTTGTTTAAACAGAAAAGGGGGAAATGGTGTAGGAGGTTCTTCTTTGTGTTGCTTTCATTGATTGAATAAAGAAACTGCCTTGGCCATTTGATAGGACAAAACTTAGATAGGCGGGGAAGACAGAACTGTATGCTGGGAAGAAGAACAATGTAGCAGATGCCATGGTTCTCCTGCCTGAAATGGATGCTGGTTAAACTCATGCTGGCAAGCCACAATCAAGTGGCAATACACATTAATAGAAATGGGTTAAACTAATATGTGAGAGTTAGCCAATAAGAGGCTAGAGATAGTGGGCCTGGCAGTGATTTAATTAATACAATTTCTGTGTGATTATTTCTGGGGTGAAGCTAGCTGGACAGTGAGATGCAACCCCCTCCTCCTACTACAACAGAATTTCTGTTTTCCTAGTAAAAGCATAAATTACCAACATTTACCTAAAAAAGATTTTGCTTTTTAAAATATCACTGGAAACAAATGGTTGCATTGAATTCTCTTTAAGTTTTAAGCTCTTATTAAAGATATTTTTAAACTCTCCTTGAGTACAGAAAATATTAGAAATTTCAATATTTTAAACATTCATTATAAAAACCTTACCAAATCTGATAATGATCAAAGATATAAAAGAGTAACTATAACTATTCTCTCTTGCAAATTTAAGTGCAAACTTATTCTTAAAAAAATTGAGAAATAGCATCCATAATGTAATAATATGAGTGTTTTAATATAATTCTATAGTAAAATGATTTATGATTAAAAGAATAAAGCTTTTTCTCACTTTCTTCACAGCCACTTTCCTTTCCTCACCTTATGACTTCTTGGATGCCTACTGGACAAGATATGATTTGTGAACAAGCATCACTAGAAACACTGACAAAATACTGAGTCTGGCTTCCCACTAGACCTGCAGAACACCCACTTTTTTCAAGATCCTTGTGGTTTTTAAATGCATTTTTCTTGTCACCGCTTTAAAAGCACTGATCCCAATAATGAAATCATGGCTAGCATCAATTAACTGAATACTTCAAAATAGAAATTAAAAAAAAATTGAATAACATAAGAAATAATAACTGTCTGAAGTGACTAACGTGCCATATATGCTAATCTGAACATTATACATCATGCACAAGCACTATAACCTATCATATTTCATAAATAAGCACTATTTATATAATAATTTAAAAATATTTTTAATATGAGAGGAGCTATGTTCAATTACTTGTTATCTTTGCATCTATATCCAATGCTTAATCATGTAAACTCATCCATTCTAATGCCTTTATATACTGAAATCTTTGCACACTTCTAATGCTGATGACTGACACATCTTCATTCTCAATTTTTCTAAAGTCCTTGTTCAACAGTCATCTAAATGTAACATCTACCAAATGTAACATTTGATGTTTCCCATTCTGATGAATTTTTCTCTTTCACCAATCTTGTCTTGGTTAAGTGACTTTGCTTTCATGGCTCAGATCTACAACATGAAGACACTCTCAGAATCCTGTGTTTCATATTTTGTCTCTAATCTGTCATCAAGTACTGTTGATTCTTTGTTCAAAGTTTATCTCAAATCAGATTATTTCTCATTTATTACAAACTTTCATGGGGATGGCTCAACCCTGACTGGATACCCTCTGTGGACTTTAGCTCACTGACACAATGTTGTGATTCATGTGATGGGTATCATAGATCAGACATGATATATGATAGAGAGGCTTGCTTCAGAAGGCATTTGAGTTTTGAAAGTTTGACACATAGTAGTTTTGTCGCAAAATGCTTCTCTCTCTTCACAGAGACAAGATCTTTAAACCTAGGTGCTGAATGAAGGGTCTGAGGCTTTGTCAAATGCTTTGATCACAACGCTGGCTGATGTGACAGGATGCTTGAATTTTGGTAGACATTAAAAAAAAAAGAGGCTATACAAGTTCAAGTGAGCTGTAGAGATTTGGAAAATACACAGACCAAAAGAGTCTTGCAGACTCACAAGATCTCAGGGAAGATAATGCTGAAGAAATTCTACAACCATAACATTTTCTGAACTGAAATAAACAGCTGACATAAGAACTTACATGGTATCATTTTGAATAAGAGATCCAGTAATTAACTAAACATTAACTTGATTAAATGTATACCTCATCTGCTCCATATGACTAAATAAGACATTTTTTTGCATTCTTGTATAGGCATTTATTAGCACAAATATGTATGTTCTCTCTAAATACTGTCATATCCACCAATCAATAGGTTCATGGCAAAAATTAATGTAGTCACACATAAGAGAGGAAACTATTTATTAATATTTTGGCAATTTTTTAATTAAGAAGAAAAACATAGCCTTTGATCTTGTAATAGATATGTCTGAGAGAATTTTGCTTTTAGTGACTGTATTTCAAGTATTCCAATACAAAAAGAATCTGAGAGTTTGTGGTTCCTGTAATGAGGAGGTGTCTGGCACAGATCAAATATGGCATCCATGAATTACAACTTACGTTAAAAAACAAAATGGGCCTTTTTTGTATCAGTTTCTGAATTGCTTTATGATTTCGTTTCTATATTTCTCTGATTCTTCAAACAAGCTATGGATCTATTATTCTTACAATGTTCCCCATACAATTCTGAAGGAATTACTTTGGACATAGGCAGTCTGCCCTGAATTCTGTCCATACTTATCATTATTTTTAGTTTCTATGACATGAACATGGGATTAATTAAGTCTGACTTTATGTGCCATGCTCACAGGTTTAATAATTATTTATAGCTTCAATTTGGACATAAATAACATAATGACTTAAATTTTTTTTCATTTAAATATTGGCTTCAGCAGATCTAATCAAAATTAAAGATGAAAGGAAAACATAAAAACAGATAGGAATGAAATTCAAAGACTTAGTAATGGATACCTTAAAATTTGTATATTTCAAGTCCTAGAGACATGGCTCATTGATTAAGAATACTTGCTGCTCTTGTAAAAGACATTGGTTCAATTAAAAAATCCACATGTGGATCACAATAAATTCCAATTTCAGGGACTCTGACTTCATCTTCTGATCTCAGCATGCACCAGTCATGTATGTGGTACTAAATGTAAGCAAAATGCACATCAGCATAAATAAAATAAATAAATGTAAAAAAAACTAGATTCCATTAAACTGAAAAAAAAGTCTACAAAAACCAGATGAATTTCCAAACCTATCAAAATTAACTCAAAGTGAGAAAAACACGGAACAGATCTACGGAAAGCAATAGGATTCAGACAGCTGAATTGGATAGCTATGCATTACCCTACAGAAAAAAAAAACAGACTAGAGTGTGAAGAGATGGGGAGAGAGAAGTGAGAAAGGGAGGATGGGGGGAACTTGGGGGAATGGGACAGTTGGGATGTAGGAGGAGTGGATATGGGAGCAGGGAAGTATATATTTAAATTAAGAGAGTCATTTGAGGGTCGGCAAGAGACTGGACTCTAGAGGGGTTCCCATGTGTCCAAGGAGATGTCCCCAGCTTGTTCCTTGAGCAGCTGAGGAGAGGGAGCCTGAACTGGCTTTATACTATAGCCACTCTGATGACTATCTTGCATATCACCATAGAACCTTCATCTGGTGATGGACGGAGATAGAGACAGAGACCCACTTTGGAGCACTGGACTGAGCTCCTAAGGTCCAAATGAGGAACAGAAGGAGGGAAAACATGAGCAAGGAAGTCAGGACCACGAGGGGTGCGCCCACCCACTGTGACCCACTGCAACGGAGGAGCGGATCTAATGGGAACTCACCAAGACCAGCTGAACTGGGACTGATGGAGCATGTGATCAAAGCAGACTCTCTGTACGTGGCTGACAACGAGTGCTGACTGAGAAGCCAAGGACAATGACACTGAGTTTTGATTCTATTCCATCTACTGGCTTTGTGGGAACCTAGTCTGTTTGGATCCTCGCCTTCCTAGACCTGGATGGAGGAGGGAGGTCCATGGACTTCCACAGGGCAGGGAACCCTGACTACTCTTTGGACTGAAGAGGGAGAGGGAGGAAGAATGGAGGGAGGGGGGGAAGTGGGAGGAGGGGAGGAGGTGAAAATTTGTAATAATAATAATAATAAAAAAAATAAACTATTTGGAGAATAAACATGGGTGATTTTTCAGGATGTGAACTCAGGATCTCATGAGGGATCCCTGAAAACTCCCTCTGGATTAAAAAAAAAAATTACAGTATCTGTTCTAACTGGTTTGTATGGCTCTGATACCTGCTTTCAGCAGTTGTTACAATGAGACTAATGTGTAACACTCTGAAGCAAAGTTCTAAACAAGGTTTAAAAGCTCCTAGAAGCTGGGTACATGTCTTTAGACCCACTATGGAGGTGAAGACAAGAGAATCAGGAGTTCAAGGACAGCCACAGCTACACAGTAAGATCCAGAATAGCCTGGAATACATGAGGCTTTGTCTTCATTTCCCCTCAAACTACACAGAAGACTCAGTTTTTCTTCCAATTGAAAATATATAAATTCCAGGTTGATTAAGAAATATTTAATATTTATCTTCTCTATATTATTCATTAATTTATTTGTACTATTTGTACTATTGACAGTTGTATGGCACAAAACTTTAATTCCAGCCCACAAAAAGCAGAGGCAGGAAGATTTCAGTGAGTTCAATTTCAATACCAGTCTGATATATGTTTACATAGTGAATTCTCAGCTAGCCACAGCTACATAGTGAAATCCTGTCTCAAACAAACAATAAAAAGAGAAACAAAAGCAAAACAACCAACTTGCAATATGTAGCTGATATGATTGAAGCTGCTCTTTACTAAAGATTATTACCATACCAAGATGCCTCAAAGCTGGTTAATGCAAGCTGTATCCAGAAAACTTCTGTCTTTTCTAATACAGTTTTCTTTGGAATCACTGTTCTGTCATCTTCTTATTTTACATTAAATCTAAAAACTTAATTATTTTCAAATCTCAAGTCATATAACCTATGTGCACTTCAATAAGATTCTTTGTTTTAATCTCCTAATGAACGTGTTGTGTTTCTAGTTAACTTTAAAATATAATGTAATAGTTTATGTTTGCAACAAAAGGGGGGTTGCATATGGAATAAAAGTAAAATATCTTAGTTTGACAGCCTTCCCCTAATAGGTTTTCCCCAAGTAATTTTATTCCACATTAAGTTTGCAAAGAGCATACCTACAGAAAAGGGCAAATTCTTGAATCTTCAACGTATTGAATGTTTTTTAAATTAATATTTATTTATTTATTTATTTATTTATTTATTTATTTATTTATTGAGATAGGGTTTCTCTATCTAACAGCCATACCTGTCCTGGAACTAGTTCTTCTAAACCAGAACTAAACCAGGCTGGCCTTTGACCCACAGAGATCTGCCTCCTAAGTGCTGGGATTAAAAGAATGTTCCACCACCACCCAGCTTAATTTTAATGTGTGTGTGTGTGTGTTTGTGTGTGTGTGTGTGTGTGTGTGTGTGTGTGTGTGTGTGTGTAATGCAAGTGGGTATCCATGTGGACCAGCTGAAGTGAAGCTACATATACTATATCTGTTAGCCTTGGATAAGAACAATCATCCTGTCCTAACTATCTATATTTCATTTACAAATTAATCATATGAAGACCAAGCATCTAGAAATACCACATCTTAAAACAAACTACAAAATCATGTAATATGGGGACACAGAGAAATATTTGGAATAATGGGAACAACTAAGTTGCTGTCTTGGCAATTATTTATATTTTTTTTCACATACAAAATACATTTACTTCCCCATGACACTTGGTAAGTTCTGTTTGATAGTGACATGAAGCTCATAGGCTAGAATCCTGTGCTCTGTGGCAGGTTGATATTGTCTTTCTGTTTGGGAGATGACTTATACAAATCTCACACAGAGTCAGAACAGTCACAATAAACAACCACATTTGAAACAGTGATATGTAGGTATTCATAAATATTTGTGTTTCTTATAAATTCTAAAAACTCAGTAGACAGACATTGCTGGAACTAAATATCTCTGGCATAATGAAGAGTTTCTTGATGTGAATGGATAGGCTTATTGCCGTGCTCCATTTACACACCCCTCCTTTGTATCTTTTATGATTCCATTTTTCCCGACAATTTGTCACTTCTCTAAATAAGTACCATATATGTTTATAGGAGACTGAGAATGAAGCTATCCCTTGTTTATAGAGGGAGTCTAAATACATGATCACTTGTATATGTTTAGTCTCTTAGTCAAAATGAAAGTTTTGTTGTTGGTGCTTAACCAAAAGAGTTATTTTGACAGTTGGGTGTGTGTTACTATCTAGTTGACTCTTCATGAAACTAGCACACACAGAGATCTGACTCCCAAAGCATACCTTTACTTTAGACTTACCTTGGGCATTTCAAGCACCCCCAAATTTTTAATGAAGAGAATCTACAAGCGACTGCTTCTTCTGGAGTTCTTAACTCATGATGTTACAGCTGTGAGGTACACAGGGCTTATGTCCCTACACTGCTTCCCAGTGGAGATGCTTTCTACTTAGTTGTCATTAGGTAACAAATATATTTTTAAAGTTTCATTTTCTGGAAAGAAAAAAGCTTATTTCTCAAATTGTAGTGAGGAACAGCAGGCTGCGTCCCACCACCCGACTAGCTTTACCCGAAATAATTACATAGAAACTGTATTCTTTTAAACACTGCCTGGCCCATTAGTTCCAGCTTCTTATTGGCTAGCTCTTACATACTGATCTAACCCATTTCTAATAATCTGTGTAACACCACAAGGTGGCTTACCAGGAAAGATCTTAACCTGCATCTGTCTGGAGTGGGAGAATCATGGCGACTGACTAACTGAGCTTCTTTCTCCCAGCATTCTATTCTGTTTACTCTGCTTATCTAATTTTCTGTCCTATTAAAGGGCCAAGGCAGTCTCTTTATTTAACCAATGTAATTAACACAAAACAGAAGACTCTCCCCATAATCATACCAACAAGTTCCAGGAACTTGAGGCTCTAGAATCTAGAGACTATTGATTACCTTCTTTGTGTCTATAAGCAACTGCTTGTTTTGTGAAAGCCCCTGTTCTTGGGGTATCTCACTGTGAGAGACAGAATTTGTTTGCATTTTTAACATCCTGTTGAAAATCCTCCTTTAAAAAGACCACAAGTCCCTCAGGTAAACCTACCATCAAGTAGTCACAGACAAGTCACCAACAGCATTGCCTCTGTACGATTTGTGTTTGTATTTATCCTGTTTTCTATAATACTTCCTGAATAGTTTTCTAAGTTCATTTTAAATTTCTTTACAGCCTCAAACCTAAACCCAAGTGCAGAGTCATACTTTTTTTTCTGTAGTTACATCATACTTTTGGATAATTATTTCTATATAAGTTAAACATGGATCCATGCACAATTGTACAATGAAGTACTACACAAATAAGTGACTTGATAGCAATGACTTAGACTCACTTATATGTCTAGGAGTCAACATGAAGCTAAGTATCTGCACAGGGTTTTACTTGGCTTTCTTTTTCTGAAGGTACCTTGGTTTCAGCTTTACTCAACCTAACTAGCAGTCTTCTCAGATGAGTAAATAGAAAGATCATATCTTATCCAGGACCCAGCTAGAAATGGTATTGAGTAAGAGAAGTACATGTTGTCCCTTGAGTCTAGTATCAAAACTGACATGCTTTCAATTTTGAAGACATGAAGTTAGCCAAAGAAAGTCTAAGGCCACTGTCACCATTATTAAAACTAGAAAACATACTTTTGTATTAACTAGAAGGTATTAAAAGTCACTTTAGAAACCAAGAATGGGAGAGAAACTTACCATTTTACCATATTTTATCCATTATATTTTACATCTATTAATAGATGTGCTTGATTTTGGAGTGGACCACTTTTTTTTCTTTATGCTCTAATTGTGCTTTTTTATATCCCATTTTAGAAATCCACCTATGCAAAGTTTGTAAAGATGATTATCTTAAGTATGATTTTTAATATTTAACATGTAACTCTTATATTTCAATGTATAATATGAGTAGGATTTAACTTATTTTATGCTGTGAGATGAAGATAGATATATTTTTATATGGACAATCAGCTGACATAGAATCATTAATCTACAAAATTTGCACAATAATATTCTCAGAAGAAAATAAAAAGAAGTGGGAGAATGCAGGTCTGACTTTGAGTTATATTTTCTCTTCCAAAATTTGAGTTATTTCTTAAGCCAACATCACATTTTGTTAACATGATGTCATATTATATAGCATGTAAGTCTGATACCTTTTATTCATCCATGCCGTCATCTTACTGCCTAGATCTTCTATGTAATGAAACAATCTTTTCATCAATACCCCAGAACCCCCCCAACACATTCACTTAATCACTGGTTTTTTATATATGTTAGCATTAAATCTATAAACTAATTAGAATAAAGTTGATATGTTTACAATATTATAACCTGAAACGTGGTTTATTCTATGGTGGCTTATTATTTTAGTATCTCTTGAAAATCATCACAGTTTTTAGTATAAAGTTACAATGTTCTTTTTGTTAATGTTATTTCTAAGTTTTGACAAATTTCAACTACCTATCATAACCAGCAATTTTTAAGTTTTTTCAGCTCATATATTACCAATCTGTAAGAGTTTGATACTTACCTTCTGCCTGTTATTGATGTTTCCTTCCTTTATTATCTCATACTTCTATCCTAACCACAGGCTTCCCTCCCTTCTTTTCTCCAGCCCTCTCCACCTCCCCTCTTCCCCAGATCAACTTCTCCTCCATTTCTTCAGAAAAGAGCAGTGATTCCAATGATATCAACCAAACAGGACATAACAAGATGCAATAAGACTAGGTATAAACCCTCATATCAAGGTTGGACAAAGCAACGCAGTAGGAGAAAAGAGTCCCATAAACAGGTTAAAGAGTCAGAGACAGCCTCACTCCCACTCTTAGAAGTCCAACAAAACTCCAGACTAAACAATTACAGCACATATGTAAAGTTCCTAGTGAAATGGATTATTAAAAATTGCTACGAATCTGTGGTGGCAGTAGACAGCAGAAGCGCTGCAGGTCACCATGCAGTAGCAGTGGGCCAAGAGGCAGCAGGCAGCAGGACCTGAGAGCAGCTAGTCCCAGGCAGGGACAGTGCAATTCTGTACATGTTTGGAGATCTTCAGTTTAGATGAAAGGCAGTTTTTCCCAGTGGTCAGCACTTGGCAGTTGCAGCAAATTATGGATGGACATTGTTGTGTGTCCATTTGTCTTCTGGCTTCTTTGGAGGAAATAGAGTGCTGCTGCTAGGAGCCAACCTGTCTCTTTTTGTTATAAAGTGTCTTTTAATAATTAAATATTTAAATACAATATTTCCCAGATCTCTGAGCAGTTGAGGGCTGTTTATCAGGTACAGCTATAATATAGAATCTGCCTGGAGAGCTAGGCCCAAGCTTGACTGTACTGGCTCTCAACAGGTAATATTTACACTCGTAAAAAGATAGAAGAAAAAAAAACTGTTTGCAATAGAACTGGCAATAAGGGAGAATATCTTAATATATTTTAAATAAGGGTTGAATTAAATATAAAGTATTTTTGTAAGAGACTTAAAAGTACATACTAGTTTAAAACAGGAGACTTATTGTTTTTGTAGTCTGAAATAAGATGCAATGAACAATTATAACATTAAGCATAGGTGCATTTAAGTTACATGAATGAACATACACACACAGAGTGAACAGGAATTGGGCAAAGTGGATGCTCTTGGTGGGCCCTACCAAAGGCATGCCACTGTGCAAAGCACATGCAACAGAGTCAACAAGAGGAATTCAGGGACAAAACTTAAGTAAACCAGAGGGACCAGGGAGGGTATACTTCAGTAAAAATGGCAGGACTTGGTCACCTGACCTGGCTCTCAGCCAAGATGGCGACGAAGTCACCTGACCCCAGCCAAAATGACCACAGTCACATGTTATATGGAAAAGCCACAATCTTTGAGCTGTAGAGATTTTAAGCTTAATAAAAGAGACCTAGAGGCATGATCTGCCCTGTGGCTGAGCCGCCATGCCACAAGCTGCAGAGGGGAGCAAAAGGCTGGAATTGAAAAAATAAAAGCTGCCCTGTGGATCCAACCAATCTTGTTGGCAGTAGTGGCTGGGGCAGTTTGAGAAAACCCTTTCCATTTGCCTGTGCACTGACAGTAGTTAGAAAGCTCCCATAAAAGTGGAGCTGGTGGGACACTGGCAAAGTGATGGTAAGAGCTAAAAAAGTAGGACATTAAGGCCTGGGGTTTGGGGGCCTCTAAAATGCTTCCATCTCAGGGGAGACAGACATGGATGGCTTGCTACCCACAGCTAAAATTGGGAAAACCCAAGAAATGGCAGCACCACAAGGCTCACAGTGAGACGGGGTGTGAATAAGCATGTGACCTTCGCAAGACCCATGGGAGGGCATCCCCCAGCATTGAGTGGGAATATAAGGCCTGGCTAGATCTGGTCAGGGTGACTTGGAACCCAGAAAGGCCAGAGACCGCTCTGAGCAGCCTTTCACGGCAAGGGAAATAAAAAAAAAAAGAAATGAAATGAAAAAAAAAGAGAAGGAAGAATCTGAGGAACCCTGAGCCCACAGTCAGAGGTGAATCTGCTCTGGGTCATTACAAACACAATTTTAGCTAAGGTAGCAATCCAGAGATGAATGTCAGTGAAGGGCACAACCAGGCATAACCATAGCCTTGAAGACCGTGGTTGGGGTCAGTTCCCCCATTTCTAGGAACACCAGAGGGTTGCCAGAACTCAATGGTCAATTCTTCAGGTTGTGACAAATGGTTAAGCTGACCAGAATGGGGAAACTCACCAATTGAAGCCTGGGGTGTGAGTAGAAATCACACTGTAGAGATCATGCTCCAGCATTTGGAACACGTTGTTGTTGTGGAAAAAAAATACCCGATATAGGATCCTGACCCCAGGAGAAGGACTCAGGGTAGGAGAGCCTACCCGAATCATGGTACCAATGAAATGGATTATTAAAAATTTCTGTGGATCCCTAGTGGCGGCAGGCAGCAGAAACGCTGCAGGTCTCCAAGCATTGGCAGTGGGCCATGTGGCAGCAGCAGTGGGCCCTGAGAGCAGCCAGTCCCAGGCAGGGACAGTGCACAAGAACAAACAACAGGTCTCTGAAGGCAGCAAGCCACGTGGCAGCAGTGGGTGGGAGACAGACGGATAGGTATAACATACAGAGTAAGGCCAGATATTTATTTAGTGGTTATGGAAGGGAAAAGAGAAAGGGAGAAGAGGAGAGAGAGAGAGAGAGAGAGAGAGAGAGAGAGAGAGAGAGAGAGAGGAGAAAAGGGAGAGATGGAAGCTGCCTCTCTGAGATGTGGACAGAAAAAAGAGAGAACTCAGGCTAAAAGCTGAAGATCAGCCTGTCTCAGCAGATGGGGGAGCAAGTGGGCATTGTTTGTCTCTTAAAGAGATAGAACAATCATTACACCTAGTCCAGACCCATGCAGGTTCTATGGTTGCCACCTCAATATCTGTGAGCCCCTATGAACCCTATTTAGTTGATTCTATGGGCTGTGTTCTCTTGGTGTTCTTGACTCCTTGACTCCTTTGGCTCCTACAATCCTTCCTCCCCTCTTCTGTAGGGTTCTCAGAGCTCAGTCTAAATCATAATTAAATGCTTTAGTCTTATTTATTTTAGAACATGTGTATGCTATTCTTTAACTATGTTTTCCCCATTTTTCATTGATGATATTATATGCTTGCTGTTAGCAATTAAATCTGTTTCCCATATTTTTCTCGTTTTTCTGTAAAACTATATTTTTTTTAAAACATGGAAATTGTCTCAAATTATCTGTATACTTCTAAGAGTATACTATTGATTATATCATATTGCTTAGATAATCAATAATGTTATCTTCAAATAATAATGACTTTATTTGTTCAACTCAAAGCCTTAAGAATTTAAATTTTCATTAAATGCTTAGCATTACCATACCAGCATTCTCTTGTCTAAATAATGAACACTGTATCATTTTTCTTACTATTCCAACTAATAACACATGTCCTCATATTTAAAAAATATTTATCATAATCATCACATAGTCTTAGTGAGTTTGACAAGCTTAATATTTCATTTGGAGAATTAGATTGATTTATCAATTTAATTGCTATTTCTATAGCCAAGGTGTGTGGTAGCCACAAGTTTGTGCTGTGCTGTACTGATGGGTATCTAACTGACCAAGGGCCAAAAGGTTGTGCTCTAAAATGTTGGTGTTTGCATGGGGGATGTATTTGTCTTATGATTTCCCTTATCTATGTATAGAGTGTTGGCAAAACACTAAATCTTGTTTATTTGTGTCAGACAACATGTCCTGGGAAGTTCTGAACAGTATTATTAAATTTTCAGTCTGACATGATTTCTTACTGAATTTACTTCCTTTGGTATCTTTCACTTGAAGTTGAATTTGTCTCATTGTCTTATGGAAATTTCATTTTCTTCAGGATCCATTCATGTTTCCATTTCCATCTCATGTATGATTCACTGAAGACATTTGCTTCCATTTAACATTGTCTTAGAAGCTGTTTCTTGTACAACACAGGTTGACAGTGTTAATATCCACTATTACTCTGGTTCTTCTGAGTCAGCCTGTTTTTATACTCTTTGTCTTAATACTCTGGCAAACTTTTGGAGTAGGAATTCTGTTATTGCATTTAATTATCATAGCTAAGCTTTAAGAGCTTATATAGTTAGTCATAGATTTTATACCATAAATTTTGATGTATCTTGATTTATAAACCATTACAAATAATTACAGTTACCGCTGTTTCATACTAGAACTGTAACTATTGCAATGTCTGTTATTGGTGTTCCTACTCTAGTTTTAGTTAAGGTTTTATGAGCTTTATTGAGTTATATTTCATATAAGAAGAATGATCACTTATAATTACATAATGAGACATATCTTGATTGGTGCCAGTGATAATATACTCATATGATTTTCCTGTTATTAGACTCCTATCAGTCCCCAAATTTCCCCTTGCTATTAATTTTCTTTTCCTTCCCCTCATTCCTTGCACCTACTAATCAATCAGCTTTTGACCATTCTGTGTAGCCATCTTCTTTTATAGCATATGAATGGAGTAAAAAAGTAAATAGTCTTATTGATTCCTGTTAATATAAAATATAAAAATGGAATTTTGCTCTATTTTCTTACACTACTCCTGGGTCTATGAAGTAGAAGCTTCTGTGGTATATTCTTTGTTTTTCATTTTTTTGTAGTCATATTATAATGTGCCTATGCAAAAAATAAAGACATTGACCAATAGAATCAAACTGAAGACCCAGATGTAAGTTCACATACCTATGGACACCTGATTCTTGACCAAAATAGCCAAAAAATGACTTTCTGAAGAGAACACCTATTGCACAAGAACTAATTAATAATACAGCCCTTATAAAATGGAAAAGATTCTGTTTGGCAAAGGACACCATAATTCAGGCAAAGTGGCAAGATACCTAATGATATTTAGCAAATGCACATCTGATACATGATAACTAACATATATATTATATAAACACACACACACACACACATATATATATGTATATATATACACACATATATATGTCACAAACTCTAAAGCAGGATATCCAAGAAAACAAATAATCCAAAAAAGTAATAAATGGGGTAAAGAACTAGACAGTTCTCAAAAGATTAAACAGAAGTTTCTTAGGAACAATTAAAAAAATATTCAATATCTTTAATCTTCAGGGAAATGTAAATCAAAACCACTTTGTTATTTCAACTTACACCAGTCATAATAACCCATATTAATAAAACAAATGATAGCTCATGCTATTAAGGATGTGGGGAAAGATGAACAATTATCAATTGTTGGTAGGAATGTAACATTGTATAGTCACGGTGAAAGGCAGTGTAATGGTTCCTTGGGAAGCTAGGATTATATCTAACTCAAGATTCAGCTAAACTCTTCTTGGGCATATATCCAAAAGTCCTTATACCCTACAACAAAGATACTTATTCATCTTTTTCATTAATGTTATACTCATAATAGACAGAAATAAGAAAGAACCTATATGTTCATCAACAAAAATTGATAATGAAAGTATGGTAAATTTAAATTCTAGAATAGTATTCAATTTACAAAAAAATGAAATCATGAAATTATCAGGGAAATGGAAGAGTTAGAAAAAAATTATTTTAAGAAAGGAAACCTAGACACTCCCCCAAAACAAGCATACTATGTATTCTTTTATATATGAATTATTAATTTTTAAGCCTTCAATAGACATGCTCAATCCATATAATCACAAAAGTTATTTATAAAGCAGTAGGGGGGTTCTTCCAAGAAAGGGGAAATATAATATAATATATATATATATATATATATATTATAGAATATATATTATATATATTCATATGGAAAGACTAGGGGCAGATTGGAACAGGAGAATTAAATGGAGAGAGCAGGGAAGAGGAGTATAAGGGAGGGAATAAAGGGATGGACAACTAACAATAAGGGCCATTTGGGTGATCATATGGAAACTTATTACTGCAAAAGTTTTTAAAAATATATTAACAAAATTTAAACTGGAAGCGCCAAATAATGAGGAGGACAATGCTCCAACTTGACCACTTTTGACACTGAGTGAAACTTCCAATGCCAGTAATGGATTATATCTAATTGAGCTGTTCACCAAAGGGGCCCAATGTCGATCCCAAACTACTCAGGCTATTACTAAGGGTATTAGTTGCTCTTCACAAACTAATGATAAGGCCTTATTGATGAATACAATACTTATATATCTCATTAAATACTGAAAAGTTGATCTGTTGCCTAAGCAGAGCCTTAAGCCATATTGACTAAAGTTTAGGGGACTAGATGTTACTCTGCATGTTGTCTGAGTAGAATGGTAACCATCAACTGAACTACTAACCATGTGATCTACAATGGTTATTTGCCTGCTTGATAGGCTGGTGTAATAATGGCACAGACATAGTGGAAACAACCACTGCCTACCTGATTGGATTAAAAGCCCACTTATGAGATGGAAGTCCTGCCTGACACTACTAGAGTAGCCAAGAACCTAGGATTATACAGGGCACTGACCTAGGAAAAAACAAATACTATTGTTCTGTTAAAAGAGCAGCAATAAATAACGACTAAAAACATTCTGCCAAACCCATAGATCAGTTTCTCACTCAGCCAATATCAAAGGTGACCCCATCTTAGACTCCTACCAATACTGGAGAAGGTGCCTGAAGTGACCTTGCCTGCAATCAGATTGGTAAGTACCCTGTCATCACAGAACCTTCATCCAGGACTTGATGGAAGCAGATGCATAGATTCACAGCCAAGCACCAACCAAGCTCTAAGAATTTAATCAAAGAGAAAAGTCAGGATCATATAAACAAATAGGATCAAGATCATGATGGGGAAATCCACAGATAGTGCTGAACCAAACTCATGGGAACTCAACAAACTCTGTACTGACATCTGGTGAGCTTCCATGGGACAGAACTAGGCCTTCTGCATGTGGGTGACAGTTGTATAGCTTGGTCTATTTGAGGGGATTTTGGCAGTGAGACTAGGATCCATCCATGATGCATGAATTGGCTTTCTAGGAACCCATTCTGTATGGTGGAATGCCTTGCTCAGTCTTGCTGCAGAGTGGAGAGGCTTGGTCTATCCCCAATTTAATATGCCAGGTTTTGTTGACTCCTCATGGACGGCCTTACCTTCTCTGAGGAGTGGATGGGGGATGGACTGGGATGAGATAGAGGGAGTGGAAAGAGAGAAGGGAGGGGGAACTGTGGTTGGTATGTAAAATAAGTTTAAAGAAATTTAAAAAAATATAATAAAATCTGACAAACAAAAAGAAAAAAAACTTTTTCTTGCAGTGTATGGGAAGTAATACAGGAACTTAACTAGACAAAGTTTAGAGAGTGAGTGAATTTAGAACACCCATTCCTCAATGGATGTCTTCACTAAATCCCTTCCCTCAGGGATACAGGGATACAGAAGAGGAGGTAGAGAGAATGGATGACACCAAGGAAGCAATGTCTTCTAGACAGATACATTCTAGCAGGAATGTATCACATATAAACTTACTGAGACTATGGCAGTATGCACAGGTCTTGCACACGTTCAAGACGTATGGGAGTCCTAGTGCAGAGAGAAGTAAATGAACACATTCGCCCATCCATAATGAAGAAACTATTTCCAACTGACAGCCACATGCAAGGGGAAAAGAAGAACCAATTTCCTTCAATCAAATCTCATTTGTTATTTAAGCCACATTTAAGAGTACACCACATGCCCAATATTATATGGCCAACAGAAAATGAACTCAGTGTTTTTTTTTGTTTGTTTGTTTGTTTTTTGTCTCATATTGCTTTGTAGCGTGTGTGCCTTTTCTGTAACATGAAGGCTGGCTTGTTGGGGTTAATGTCCCACCCAGTACCCCACAGCTGGCAAGCCCCAAAGAAAATCACACAGAGAGCTCCATAAGTTATAAAACTGACTGGCCCATTCGCTCAGGCTACTTATTAGCTCTTGTAGCTTATATTAACCCATTATTCTTATCTATGTTAGCCACGTGGCTGTGTACCTTTCAGCGGGGCAGGCCACATCTTGCTTCTCTGTGGGCTGGGCTGGAAAGGTAGGAATCAGCTTTTTCCTTCCCAGAATTCTCCTGTCACCTCTACTTCCTGTCTGGTTTTCCAGCCTATACTTCCTGTCTGGCCAATCAGAGTTTATTTAAAATATGATTGACAGAATACAGACAATTCTTCCGCACCACTTATTATATTTTCTGATTTTGTGTTTGTTTTCTAAAAAGAGAGAGAAAGAAGGCCTGAAGTTGAAGAGTGATATGTGGGAGGAGTTTGGGGAGGAGAAATTGTGATCAGAATACATTGTATAAATATTCAGTAAAGAAAATATGCCTATAGTCATTTTTGTTTGGTTTGTATTTCATTCTTTTACTTTTATTCATTTTGGGTTTTGCTGATTTCTTAATTTTAATATTAATGTATATCTTCAATTTTGAAAATTCTTGCCTATTATTACCCTTTCACGCAGTACTTGGAAACCATTTTTCTGTACTTCATCCTGGAACTTGGGTTTGTATGCATGTGAGTTTGTGCACATGGATGCTTAGATGGACTTTCTAGTTCTCTGGAACTATTTAATTTTGTGTTTGAGTTTGTTATAAAACATGAAGTTGTTATATTTTATTCTTCAAGGATATGTTATTCAATCTAACAAAGTTGTATAATTATGAATTAACACATACAAGAGTAGAGTATAGAATAGATTCACTCATCCCTACAAACAGGCATGGTGATTGATTGGCATGTTAATTAATACATGGATGGCATGAAATAATATCTATATTAAAGCCCGAATAAGACTGAATAACTTTTATTTAAGTTTTGTATTTCTAAGACTGTTGACCAAGTGCCATTTGTATTATGTGGCACCTAATATTTTTACAGATCAGAAATTCATCATTTTTCTTTTTCTAATTAATTTCTATTTAGCTTGAGCTCTCCTAGGGATATTAAATATGTCCTTTAGTGAACTAATACCTGCCCAAACTCTAACATTTCTATCAGCATTGGCCTTCTGGTTTCTTACTTCTTGATCCATGATCTCTTTCTTCTCAGAATCACTAAACATTCTCTGAATAATGGCAGTTCCATAAGTAAATTCATCACTATTAAATTCTTTCCTTTTTATTATTCAGTTGTTTTGCATTTTCCTGTGTGTATATATATATATATTGTCTTTAGAATGATAGTTGCTTTGATATTCAATATTTCTTTTTGTTAGAAGCTGAAGCATTTCTCTAATACCAGTTACTCATCTGTATATGCAAACAAAAATCTATAAATTTATTAAAAATGACACTGCCATATCATATGTAGTATCATCCCATGAGTATTTATTTCCTGGATGAGAACATGAGACAATGTACATCTTAAAATCAGAGATTGTCTTTAATATAATATTTCATGTTACCCATAAAATTTTACATTTGTGGAAATGTATTACACTATAGATTAATTGTAATCTCTAATATATTATATGAATACAAATGAAAGATAATATGTCATATGCAAATATTCACTCAAATATTTGGCTAAACTTGCTGAGAATTTAAGAGCATTCAACACTTATATTAGTTGCCTGAGATTTAGATTCCCTGAATGATAAATTCAACGAGGGATTTATTGATAATCAGTAGCTTTACTTTTTACTCTTAACCATATTTTGTTAGAAACCTATATCATTATGACAAACATTATGTTATACAACTATTATTTTTAAATGCACTTTATTGACTTCAAATGATTTTTTCGTACAGTAAAGTCTCATTCCAATAAGCATTTAGTAATTTGGAGAGCAAGAAAAAAAGACATTCTATATGCCTAAAGTACTAATAAACATGGTGCAGCTTCACAGAACTCTATTATAGTGTATCCTCGTGATATTGTAACTAGTTGGTAGCTGTTTCCCCCTGATCATGATTAGCACATAAGGAGGGTGGTTTTCTTCATTTTGAGGATTTCATCACCCAAATTGCATCAGTGGTTCATGTTGAAATTCTTATTTGAGAATATTGAAAGTCAGCCAGTCTTTTGACAGGCTTCTTTGGGCCATATATGTCACTTCTCTAATCAAAATATGAGCATCATTTTATCACATATACATTGTCCAGGCACTGATATTGACTAGAAAGATTTAAGAATGGAGTTGGCAGTGACCTTCACAGGAACAGGCACAAGGGAGTGACCTCTGAGGGAGCAGGCCTGAGCTAAAGAACTCTGAGGACTAGGCATGAGTCAGGGACCTCCACAGGAGCAGGTCCAAGCCACGGACATCTTGGGGAACAAGTTTGACACAGTGACCTTTACCAGAGCAGACTTCAGTTGGAGCAGGCCTAAGACAACAACATCTATAGGAGCAGGTATAAGGGAGTGACCACCAAGGGAGCAGGCCCACTTCAGAGACTTCTGCAGGACTGAGTGCAAGTCAGGGACCTCTGAAGAAGGAGGTTCCATCCAGGGACATCTGGGGAACAGGCCTGAGCCAGTGACCTCTACCAGAACAGGCTTGAGACAGAGATTTTAACTGGAGCAGGCCTGAACCAGCAACCTCTAACTGAACAGGCCTGATCCAATATCTTCCAAAGCAGGTCCAAGGCAACTACCTCAGTGGGAACAGCCCCTGTAGAAGTTAGCTCGATTTGGGAAATAACCAGGCTAGCTAAAAGATAAAGCAATTATATTTTTATTTATTAAAGGGGAAAAACTCATGAAACGGGAACAAGAAGTCCAAGCTCAGTTGTGCTACATGGGAATCAGAGAGAGAGGGAGAAAGAGAGAGAGCGCACCTGGGCCATGTGCCTATTTTTCTCTGGGTCACAGAAAGCCACACCATAATTGTCCCCCCTCTTGAAAACAATTGGTTGACAAAGCTTCTTCATTACCTCCCCCCTTTGTCTAAACAAGAGAGATCCAAACCCAATACAAAACTATATACAATAGTAACAGATATCAAATATAAAATTAAAAAATAACATAAAAAATATTAAGCAAGGAGCACATGATGAATGTTTTAATAAACATTTTATTTAAAAGAATGTAAGTCTTACATCAAAAATAGGCTTAGCTAAATCATAAGAGGAAGGTAACCATGACTATCTAATCTTCAACCCCACTGAAGGCCTAAAAAGGGAGATAATATTACTTGAGTAGGCAGGAAGTGCAATCAAGCAGCTTCCAAAGGAAGAAGTATATGAGAGAGACACTGGCTACCTGAACAATCAATCAAAGTCTCATTTGCAACGTTGAAGCAACCAACTTTGGCTAAAGCCTAGTGTAACTGACAGACCATTTTCAAAGACAGGGAATTTTTCAGAACCATCTTACCCTGTCTTGGCAAGGATTGGCAGTCCTTTTCCTTGTGTCCTGTTTATCCAGTCCAGATACTATGTGCTTTGTCAGTGGTTGAGGCATGGGCAGTTTCTTGCACAAAGGCCAATTGTGCCTAGAAGAAAACAAACTCTCAATGAAGTGTCTTTGGGGTTCATATTCTCTCAGGAATAGATTGATGCTTTCAAAAACAATCATGTCTCATGTCAACAGAACCATAAGTTATTTAAATGCCATGTTCTACAGATCCTTGAAGTGGTTGAAGATTACTTATCTAGGCAGAGTATAATCTCTATATATCTAAAGAACATAATTGATTTGACTATATGCATAACAATCATGAACAACTATTGACCTACAATATTTAATACTGGTATAACTTAAGGACAAAGATCATGTCAGAATATTAAATAATCTGTAAACCAATGTGCAGCAAATGAGGACAATGACCTCTAAATGTAAACAATGTATAAGTATCTTGATTAGAGGTAAAAATAATATATAATGCAATGTGAAAATATATCCTAAAAGTTGTATCAATATACGAAATATCTTAAACAGAGGTAGAAACATGAATGTATACAATCTGACAGAATAACTTTGAATAGGTGTACAAATATTGTAAACAGGAATAGCAAATATAATTTGAACTTGTATCAATATACAAAAATCTATACCAATGTAAATTATCTGTAAATAATAGCTCTCAAGTATTCACTGTATTACCCACTATGATTATTCCTTTTTTTAAAAAAAATCTCTTAACCTATATAGTTTCGACCCCAACCCTCTACCTAGTACAATAATAATCAACAATCCCTAAATGTTGCTCCCAAGGCTGAGGACAAACTTTTTTGGGAGAAGAGACGTTGTCCCTTAAAATTACTTTCCTCTGTCATGGGGGCAATGTTCTTTTAATGGGATCCTACAAAAGTAAAGGGATGGTTAAGTTTCAAAATTACTGTCTAGTATAGCAGCAAACAATTTGTGAGCAGTTCATAGGGTTTTCCCCAAAGATCTTATTTGGAGTTCTGGCCAAAATGTCATGAGAAGGTGCATTATTTTAACAGGTGGTACCAAAAAAAACCAGACTTATAGTAGCACAATCAGCATCACAATGTCATCTCAATCAGGTGGAGTTACTGCTATGGGGCTTCATCATCTTCCTGGAAACTTCAATGATTACTGCAGGAAAAGGAACTGTGGGGAACTCTATTGTTCATCATAGAAAACTTAAACATTATTCATATAGACATAAACTTAATAAAGAATATGATATAGATACAATAGGCATGGAAAAAGTAAAATTTTTCCTAAAGTCTTTCTTCTGTCCCATACCAGATGGTTCCTGCCATGAGACAGAGACTCTGAATGTTCCTTTTAACAACATGCTTGGATTTAGAGAAGTACAAAGCCATATATATATATCACCTGTTCTTATAAGTCATATTCCTTTTTCTCAATAATTCTTATTTCATAGTTAAGTCTGTCCAGTAAAGACAATGTCTCATCCTTGTACATAATTTTTATAACATGCATATTACCTTCCTGGAGAGACATTCTATCAGTCAATCATTATTCTTTTTTTTTTATTTTTTATTTATTTATTTATTTTAATTGAGAAAAGGAAGAAAAAAAAAACAAGTTTCCACCTCCTCCCAGCCTCCCATTTCCCTCTTCCTCCTCCCACCCTTCTCCCCCTCCTCCAACTCCTCTCCCCCTCCCTCTCCAGTCCAAAGAGCAGTCAGGGTTCCCTGCCCTGTGGTAAGTCCTATGTCCTCCCCCCTCCGTCCATATCTAGGAAGGTGATCATCCAAACTGGCTAGGCTCCCACAAAGCCAGCACATTGCGTAGGATCAAAACCCCATGCCATTGTCCTTGGCTTCTCATCAGCCCTCATTGTTCGCCATGTTCAGAGAGTCCGGTTTTATCCCATGCTTTTTCAGTCACAGTCCAGCTGGAATTGGTGAGCTCCCAGTAGATCAGCTCCACTGTCTCAGTGGGTGGGTGCACCCCTCGTGGTCCCGACTTCTTTGTTCATGTTCTCCCTCCTTCTGCTCCTCATTGGGACCTTGGGAGCTCAGTCCGGTGCTCCAGTGTGGGTTTCTGTCTCTATCTCCATCCATCACCAGATGAAGGTTCTATGATGATATGCAAGATATTCGTCAGTATTGCTCTAGGATAGGGTCATTTCAGGTTCCCTATCCTCAGCTGCCCAAGGAACTAACTGGGGACCTCAGCTTGGGCTCCTGGGAGCCTCTCTAGGTTCAAGTCTCTTGCCAACCCTAAGTCAATCATTATTCTTTGACAGAGTTTGATTAATACATTTAACAGTATGAATTCTCTCAGACAATGTCTTAGCACCTCTGTCATTGACTGGGTTTGTTTGTCAAATAGATTGTATCATTCTCCACAGTGCTGAATTTTCCTTTTAGTTAATCATTATCAGTCTGTTAAGACAGTATCATTTCTAAAAGTGCCTCAATTGACTGGGTTTTGCTTGTCAAATTGGTTATATCACTTCTTCAGAGTGTCAATTTTTTTTAGTTGTTAATTATCATTCTGTAAAGACTGTATCATTTCTAAAAGCAACTCATTCTTGGCCCTATTATCAAACCAGGTTTTTAAAGGAAAAAATATGAAAGACGAAGATAATCCCCAGAATCAAAAGAGGGATTAGAAGGGAAATCATATACACCTTGCATATCATTATACATGATATAAGTAAAAAGGCTATTGAACACCTGGATTGTTAAATGGTCCACCATCTTGCCCTTTTAAATTATAAATTTATAATCTATATTTTAAATTATAAATCTTACCTATTGTTGAGTTTAAGCTGCAGTAGATGCAATAATGGTTACCTGCCAGTAGGTGTTATGGAGCACTTGGAGCTGCTTGGTCGGTTTGAATCTGATTTTAGCATTAAATTCTGAAAGGCATGCTTGGATTAAAAACAGTTATTTAGTGCAAATCACAGACTGTGTACTCTGTGGAATTCCCTGACAGGTTCACAGCCAGCACAAAAAGAGCAAGAAAGCAGGGGAACCGGCATTCTCTTCTGGACCCAGAAGCCAGCCGTGCAGTGGTGAGTGGCCAACGCTTTCTGTCTGAGATGATTAATGAGAACATATGAAAGACTGCAGCTACTGGCCACTCAGGGCCACTGTGCAGGAATTCTACACCCAAATGAATAGCGTGGAGCCTGATGGTGACTGGCTAGACCCGCTGGAGACCTGAGTCCGACGATTAGGCACTAACTGTAGAAGTTAGCTCAATTTGGGAAATAACCAGGTTAGATAAAAGATAAAGCAATTATATTTTTTATTTATTATAAGGGAAAAACTCACAAAACAGGAATGAGAAATCCAAGCTCATCTGTGCTGTGTGGGAAGCACAGAGAGAGCATCTGGGACCTGTGCCTGTTTTTCTCTAGGTCCCAGAAAGCCACACCCTAACTTGGTCCCACCTCTTGAAGATAATTGTTTGACAATGCTTTCCCATCCAGCCCCAAGCAAACAACCTCCATAGGACCAGGCTCCAATGACCCCTAGTATTGCAGAGCAAATCCCTGAAGTGCTGAGCAACCATTAAAAACACAGAGTGACCTCTGGGTTGACTGGATCCATGGCCCTGATGCACCACAAGGAGAAACCATCTGAGTCTTGGATCCACTGGCACCTGGAAGACTGATCACAAGAGACACAGCCCCAACTACACCAATCAGAGGAAATAATTGGTAGACAAGATAAGAATACACTCAACACCACAAAGAGCAACAAAAACTAGTGGCCTTACAACAACAAGACTTGGACACCCAAATATAAATGAAATGGAAGATAATGACCTAAAATTAACTTTAGGAGAATGTTTGCGGCCCTTAACAAGGAAATTAAAAATTTTCTCAAAGAAACGAAGGGAAGGATGAACAAAAATTGGAAGAAATCAGCAAATCCCTTGAAGAAAACCAAGAAAAAAAATCAATCAAACCAATGAAAGAAAGAATTCAAGACTTGAAAACCAAAATAGAAACAATTAAAAAAACATCCAAGTGAATTATAAAAGCAGAAATTATGAGAAAATGATCAAGAACGACAAATGCAAGCATAAACAGCAGAATACAAGAGATGAAAGTGAGAATCTCAAGCACTGACAATACAGTAGAAGAAATAGACTCATCAGTCAAAGAAAACATTAAATGTAACAAAAGCTTAACATAAAAATATGGGACACCATGAAAAAAAAATTAAACTTAGGAATTGCAGGGATAGAAGAATGAGAAGTCCAACTCAAAAGCACAGAAAATATATTCAACAAAATCATAGAAGAAAACTTTCCCAACCTAAAGAAAGATATGCATGTGAAGATATAGGAAGTTTACAGAACACCAAATAGACTGGATCCAAAAATAAAGTCCCCTCACCACATAACAATCAAAACACTAAACATAAAGAAAAATGAAGAATATTAAGAGCTGCAAAGAAAAAAAGCCAAGTGACATACAAAGGCAGACCTATCAGAATTACATCTGAATTCTCATTAGAAATAATGAAAGCCAGAAGGTCCTAGTCAAGCGTTATGCAGACATTAAGAGACCATGGATGCCGGCCCAGACTATTATACCCAACCATACTTTCCATCATTATAGATGGGCAAAGTGACAGCTTAAAGAATGGGAAAAGATCCTCACCAACCCCACATTGGACAGAAGGCTGAGCTCCAAAATACACAAAGAACCCAAGAAATTAGTCAACAAAAGAACAAATAATCCAATAAAAAAAATGGGATAGAGATTCAAACAGAGAACTCTCAACAGATGAATCTAAAATTGCTGAGAGACACTTAAAGAAATGCTCAGTGTCCTTAGCCATCAAAAAAATGCAAATGAAAACAACTCTGAGATACCATCTTATACCTATTAGAATGGCCAAGATCAAAAACACTGATGACAACTTATGCTAGGGAGGATGCTGGTGAGATTGAAAGGTGGTACAACCTCTTTGGATTTCAGTACGGCAATTTATCGGCAAATTAGGAAACAACTTACCTCAAGACCCAAAAATAACACTTTTCAGTGTATACCCAAAAGATGCTCAATCATATCACAAGGACATGTGTTCAGTGTGTTCATAGCAGCATTGTTTGTCATAGCCAGAACCTAGAAACAACCTAAATGACCCCCAACCGAAGAATGGATAAGGAAAATGTGGTACATTTACAAAATGGAATACTACACAGCAGAAAAAAAATAATGACATTTTGAAATTTGCAGGCAAGTGGATACATCTAGACAACATCATATTGAGAAACCCAGACACAGATAGGCAAATATCATATGAACTCACTCATATGTGGTTTTTAGGCATAAAACAACAATAACAAAAACCAGCTTATAATTCACAATACCAGAGAACCTAGACAACAAAAAGGACCTAAGAGGCATAAATGGATCTAATGTACATGGGAAGTAGAAAAAGACAATATCTCCTGAGTAAATTGGGGCCATGGGACAGAGTAGAAAGAGAGGGGAAAAATAGGGAGTGGAGCAGATAAAAATATATAACTCAGTAGAGAGAATAAAAAAGAAAATATATACAGCATAACAACAACAAAAAAGAATGGAGTTGGTAAATTCTAGTGTTGTTTTCTTGATTTCAAATTTCCAAAACTTTTCAGCTGAATTTCCTTCATAACTCCTGGGAAATTCTCATGATTCCTTTCCAGAGCTTTCTTCATTTTACTTAAGTTAAATAATTAAAAGCATAACCAGATATACATGTTAACATATAATTAGACTTCTAGCCTTTCTTAACACAATTATTTTTCATTGCCTACTTTCCTTCTGTAATAAGTATCCAGAGTTACAGAGCCAAGTCCTAAGGCAGAAGTATTCTTGAAAGAGAGAAGAAATGAGCTTCGAGGAGAGGATTGTAACACAGAAAAACCACATGGGGGCAACAGATATTGCTATAAATTGAAAATATTGCCAAATCCTGTAAATTAACCGATTTCCCCCTTTAGTGTTTATTCTGAAATTGTTACCGTCTCCAGCATCACAATTTCCAACTTCACCATTTCCACCTCTTTTGTCTGAATGGACAAAAATGTTGTTAAGGCAGTCAGTGTCTCTTTATAACACTGTGATGTTAATATGTGAATTTTACTGTCCGATATCTCTACTCCACCGGTCACTAGTTATGTGACAACAATCAAACTATGTTTCTAAACTATGTGCCCTTCATCTTTGGAAAGGGGTTAGTGTTATGAGGATTCAAAAAAATGTTGTTTAGTAGGTTTGCCATAAAGTCTGAATTTGGAGTATTAACTCAAAAGTCACTTAAGACCAATTTATTTGTTTTTATCCTCCCCAACTGTAAAATAATTAAGCATTTAAAACAATATTTTATAATAATAATGGTCTATCCAAAATAACAAATTAAATCGATAATAAAAGGAGATCCCATGCTTTAGCCAGGTTCAGAATTCTACCATCATCCTTTAATATAAAATTCATGACAATTAATTAACTGTCTTTAGTGCACACAGAAGAGTAGTAAAAGTATACTACATAAATGAATATTTACCTATGAGATTGATGATATTATTCCCAAATGGAAAATAATATGAAAGCAATGAATCTTGATGAAACACATTGGTCTTTATATCTGTACTCTAAAATATTCTCTCAGGCAAAAGCATTATTGAGTTTTGCTGAGAAGATCTGGAAATCCCCACAAATGAAATCAGAGCCTTCCCGAATTACTGTATATTCTGGGAAATACAAGACAAGCCAGACAGCCCCACTTTGAATGAATGGTTTTTTTTTTTTTTAAAAAAAATGCTCAAAAACCACAAAGCAGAAAAAGGCTCTCTAAATATGAGAAGGGAAATGTGTCTGGTGCATAAAACCATGCATTCAATTTACTCTATGGAAGGAAATTTTGAAGATGCTAACCTTGTGATTTGAATTGACTTTATTCACTTCAAAGAAGCCATCCAAATAGTAGTAGTCCATTATAATAAAAATGGGGGGGATGCACAGGTAAGGTATAGGATGCACATAGTGAAAAGGAAACGGGTCGGTTCAGAATTTGGGCAGAATGCATAATCTTTTCCGGAAATGTTAGATGCTGAAAAAACATTAAAGTTGTTTGTCCATTATTTTCACTTCAAGGATGCAAAAACCTACATTCCATAGGAATTGATTTAATTTTGACATCTTTACAATTAAGGACAGAATCAAGTCTAGACTTTCAGATTCCTATACTACTGTTTCTCACATTTTGTTACTAATTCATTTTTCCAACAGCCATATATGCTAACTTTGAGTGTAAGCTTTGAAGCCATAGTGGTAAATCTTTGTGATTTTTTCACAAAGCTTAGTGAGTATTTGTTGTTTGAATCTCGTCTCAGATATGATATTCTGTGTGTCCAAAGGACAAATGCTTCCTCTCTTACAACAAACAAAAATAATTGTAGTAGAAAACACAAATATATTTGAAAACACCTACACAATATTTAGATCAGGATTTTGGTTAAAAACCAAGGAATTTAAAATTCCAAGTCAGTCAGCATAGTGGTAGATAGTGACAGCAGTTAATTTTCAATGTCACGTGTTTGCTAGCAGGCTTTTGCATCCAGTGACAGTGAGCTTTCTTAGAGGTGTATATGGGAACACTGTGGGAGACATCTGGAATGAGTTAGGCAACTTGGAAACTGTGGAAGCAGGCAGAGGGAATAAGAATGGCAACTAGTCTTTTCCAAGTCACACAAAACTTCAAGCGTCTATCTGAGTACTCTGCCTCCATGCCACTGAGATGCCCCTGTGCTGTCGCATCTTCAATATTCAAATTTAACCAATTTGTCTCTTGGTATTGATTTTTAGGTTATGCATTTGTTGTCCTTATTGCCTGGATATCTTGTTATCAGCTCAACATGTGGTTACATTCTTCTAATTATTCAAATTTCAATTAAAATGTTTCTCTCTGATCACCACTCTCTCCCTTCCACAACACACATGCTCAGGAGCATCCCCAATGCTACTTTCTAGATTACTTGTTGCCAGCTGATATCAGTTGATGTAGTTCTAAAGTTGCACATACTTTACCTGTTCACCCAGGGAAGCCTAATACATTATAAAGACAGAAACTTGTAGTTTCTGAACTAAAATGTGTCTTTTAGACCGTAGGCGGCTCCATGACATTTGTTAAAAGCATGAATAGATGAACACATTTGAAGTTCTGACATTTCTCATATCTTTCAAACATCTCTTAATATCTTATTGATAATTCAACAACTTCTCAGAACAGTAGCTGACTTACAGACTTATAGGATCTAATCAATATGTTCCCAAGGAAAACTTCCTCTCCATTAATTCTACATGTTTTGAAAGAAGTGGAGAAAACAATATGTTTTTAACAACCTCCTGCCATCTCCTTGAGTATGTAATTATCAAACCCCTGTCTCTTGCATTCTGTTAAACTTATTTGTTTTGTAATGTCTACTGATAATTGTACTAAGGGGGCTTTTAATTCAGATAATATGTATAAAGATTTGCAAAATTGCAAAGTGCAACTAGGATTGAATGCTGTTTTTACATCTTTAATTAGGTAATCCATATATATCCAAATATATATTTATTTTTTGAATGCAGTAGTTTTGTGTGTCTTGTGCAACAAATTACAAATCCACATGAATATATATACAAATCTACAGACATACACATACATATTCATCATTTGAAAGAAGCAGTTTTGTGTGTTTTTTCAACAAATTACAAGTCTATATAAATATATATACAAATCTACAAATATACACATGTATATTTTCATCATTTGAATGCAATAGTTTTGTGTGTCTTTTGCAGCAAATTACAAATCTAGGAGGCTTCAAATATCAAATATGTGTTCTATCAAAGTCAGGAGCTAGAAATACAAGATCAAATTGTGTGTTTGTACTACTCAGGAGGACTTACTAAGCGCAGAGGTGGCTCCTTCTTTCTTCCTGTGTCTGTGAGTGTGATCACTTGATTTACAACTGTGCACCTGCTTCCTAGGCATAGTCTGTCTTCTCCATGATGTGCAAATAAGTGTGTAGGTTTCTCATACCCTCATTCACTTTCTTTGTCATGTCTGTGTATGTGTGTGTTTGTGTGTGTGTGTGGGGGGGGGGAGAGATCAGAGGATAACTTTTAGAGGGTACTCTCTCGTTCCACCCTGGATTCCAGGACTCAAACTCAAGCCACCAGGCTGGCACAGCAAGCACTTTTACCTGATGAACCATCATCCCCGCAGTGAAGAAAATGTTAAGGGGGCATTCTGCATGGAGAATGTATTTTAATAAAACATCAGTGAAAACTGTTATTACTCTTCTAGTGTAATGTTTTTCTTTCTCAGTATAAGTCAAAATCTTATTCTATGGCTTTATTTACAAATTCTCTATTTAATGTAATGTTACTCTAATAACTCCAACTGAACAAGCAAGTTCCTGATATAGCTTTGTAGCATATATATATATATATATATATATATATATATATATATAATGTAGCTTTTGATGTGATTAAAGAAGACTCGATGGAGATGGGGAGGTAATACACCATGTAAAGTGCTTGCAGCATAAATATGAGGATGCGAGCTCGGATTCTCAGCAGTCATGTAACAGTCTGGGTGTGGTGGCATGTATCCATAATCCCAGTATTGAGGAGAAAGAGGCAGAGGCAGAAGGAATCCTGGAGCAAACTACTCAGTCAAACTGATAAACTCCGGGTTCAATAAGAGATTGTGTCTCAAAAACTCAAAGAATAAGGTAGAGGATTGATGAAATGTCTCATGCAGTAAAGGCACTTGTCAATAAGTTTCATCACCGGGACTCACATAGTTGAAGAAGAAAACCAGTTCTTTCAAGTTGTCCTCTGACTTCCTTGAGCTGTGTTTCCATATATTCAATAATTAAGTAAATAAGCATAAATATAAAAGTAAATAAAATGTTGAAAATGTTTTTAAAAAGTAAATAAGATGTAAAAGGGTCAGAGATAAAGATGAAGACACTTTAATTTCTGACCTCCACATGGATACATGTTCATACACAAGAGCTTATACACACATATGTATCACACCACACAAAGTAAAAAAAAAACAAAAAGGGGGGGAAAAAGATGTTGTCTTTCTTCTTTGGGAAAAAGGAAATTTCTTGCCTGATGAGGCTATGTTAATTTTGTAACTACTTCTAAAGAACCAATAGGCTTAGGCTAGTAAAAGTCAACAGTTATGACATAAGAAGGTTTGAGAAGAAAGAAAAAAAATGAAAATAGCATGGGACTGACATTGTCTATGTAATTATTTTTTTATACGTCCTTCTTAACTCTACCCGGTGTTTCGGCTGTGGTCTGAAGGGTTTATGCATGCTGCCACATGTGATCATGTAGAGCTGTGCTTGTGTCAGCACACAGAATCATGAGCCTTCTTTACACACTATAAGTTCACTAATCAAATCTTGGCACAGCCTAGATATACACTTTAGTTTTTCATAAATGAGTAGACATAAATCAGCTTTTATAAATGCCTTAGTTAGAGTCTAGAATGGGGGATGGTGTTGGCAAATACTAAGTCTGATAGAGCTGAATTTTGGACCTTCTTTTGGACTAGCCCATTTTATCTTCAACAGGTTGGCTGGTATTTGCAAGAATATAACACACATCTATGCATACACAATTACACAAAGTCCTTCACTTGACTTTCTTTGTTCCCCTTATAATTTCTTAATGGCCAAAAAAGGAAAATACTATATGGTGTACTTTGGATTTTGATCTTTTCTTGGCCTAGTGTTGATGGAATTTTCTCTTAAGATGCTGGCAGTGACTTCACTCACAGCTTCTGGTCAGTCGTGTGTTACAGAGTAGATAGGTGATGCTCCACATTGTGCTGGACTACCAAGTAATGGTAGCCTAAAGGTTATGTGTATTAACTGTACATTTTCACTAATATGTACAGCTTGCAGTTTATAACCTCATTTTAAGTCAGTATGTGTATGTGTGTGTGTGTGTGTGTGTGTGTGTGTGTGTGTGTGTGCATGTGTGTGCAAGAGATAGAGGGTATAACATATGAGCCATTTGTTACAGTATAACATCCTTGAAATTTGAAAACTACTGCTTTCTTGGGCTATGTAGATAGACCAGTCAAGAAGGTGTTGATCTTTCAAACATCAGGACCAATGTTTCCTCCCTAAGACCCATGTTAAGAAGACAGGTTTGGTGGCACACACTTGAAGTCTAACTGTACAGAGACAGATCCTAGACTACTATGAATTAGAGTCTCTGTCTCAAAGAGCAAGGAAAATGGCTCCTGAGGAATGACACCCAGGGTTGTGCTCTGCACACATGCGTTTTTGCACTCACACATACTTGCACACACACACACACAAATATATATATATATATATATATATATATATATATATATATATATATATATATGCACACAGATAGCTTTCTAGCCCTTGCCTTTGGGGCCCTATGTTCTTTATGCATCTCATTCATTTGACTTGAAAGCACTTGCACCAGTGTCTTGAAGAACTTTTTTTGCTGAATAAGCAGCCAGGTGAGACCCATAGGCTCCCACTACCAAGATAATTAGAGTGTCACTGCCTATGCTTGTTTATAATCTTGGCTTGTTACAACTCGTGGATGTGTTTTTCAGCAGCTATTTGACATCATCTGTCTCCCAGTGCACACTATATACACCTTGATTTGTGTCGTGACGCAGATTCTGCTTGGAAACTGACATCCGAATGAGTGCTGCATGAGACTGTTCAGCAGCAGCACCATGCTGCTTCTCCTAAAAGATGACTCAAATTCTCAGCTCGTGTAGGAGGAAACATGACAAGTTAATTTAAACACCTCTGCAGATGCATTAAGTTCTGAGCACCACATTCTCTGCAGAGCACTAGAGATCTATGCTGTCATGTTACCTGCTCTGTCACAGTTGCAGTCCTACAGAGAGGGGGATAGATGGTCCACCTTCGTAGCAATCACTACTAGCACAGTAGTGAAGATCTTGACTTCTGGAAGGAGCTCAATCCATTGGAAAGCAGACTCCACAACTGTTTGGCTTTGTGGAGTTTAGATGTGGGAGATTGACTTAAAGCCTCAACTTCCTCCTCTGTGAAACTGGAATGACCTACAACCATATCTCTGAGTCATTGTGAGAATCAACGGATATCATTCAAGGAAAGATCTTACAAAGCTCTGGAGAAGGCAGTGGCTCTAACTGGTTAGCACAAACAATGTGGCAAAGCACACAATAAGCTGTAAAATGAGCTAATCCAAAAAGCATCACTCAACATGAAATCCCCTAAGGAGACAGGCATAAGTATATGAGACTGAACAGTATGGAATCACAAGCAAGGAGTACAGATGCAAGTACAGTGGGCTTCAAGAGAAGGGGAAAACTCACTGAGAGTTGAGGAATACCAGAAATGTATCAAAGTAGAGAACCTGATTTACTTTGGATCTAGCGATCCAGCCATATATAAACAGAAACAAGTAGTCTTGAGGTTTCTAAGCAAAGACATTTTTGTAAACTCCTATTTTTTTTAAAAAAAAAACAATGATTTTATGTATATGACTACTTTGCCTGCATGTATGCTTGCAAGATAGAAGAAGGCATCAGATTCTATTAGAGATGATTGTGAGACATTATGTGGTTGCTAGGAATCGAAATCAGAACCTCTGGAAGAACAGCTAGCGTTCTTAACTGGTTAGTCATCTCTCCAACTCCTAAACTATGGGCAGTGCAGAGGCCTTTTTTCTCATGAAGCATCTTTCAACTTCTAAATGAACAAGTAGGATTAATGTGTATCCCTGGTCAGTGGGAATCTGGGGGAGGTATCATACATTCCCCACCAGGTCCTGAGCCAGATGATTGGTTTCTCATCTTACCTACCAACCACCCCTTTTCCAGGAGAGGTGGTTTCCATTCACTAGATGAGAAGACCGAACTCTGGTAGGTCAGGTACATCAGAGTGTCTTAGCTCTCAGAATGTTCTGTGACTGACTATAGATTTCACAATGCCATGGAATCTGCTAATAGATGCTGAGATTTTTTTGGGTGGGGGATAAATGGATGGTTTCCATGCACTAGTTCTGGGTACCACTTTCTTCTTCATAGCATGTTACATATAAACTACAGTAATAATTGCTGCTGTCTCTTTCTGTCTGTCTGTCTGTCTGTCTGTCTGTCTGTCTGTCTCTCTCTCTCACACACACACACACACACACACACACACACACACACAAACACACACACACACACCAAAACAAAACAAAACAAAACAAACAAACAAAAAGAAACGAGGTCTGTGAGGTTTCCCTTGGTGTGTGGCTATCCTCAGCACGGCCTAGGCTGAGGAAATGAGGTTCTAAGCTTACCTATGCTCTTGGTGCACTTGCATGTTCTAAGTATGAGTTAAAGGAGGGAACTAATTTACCTCAAGCTTTCTTACTGCTTCTTTCCCTGTTAGTTCCTCTCACTCAAAGACAAGGAAAGAGATGGCACAGAGGAAATATTTAGACAAAAATTAATAATTTCCCCTTTTTATTGTGTGTCCCTCAAGGTGTCTCAGTATCTCTTATTAAACATTAATCTACATTGTTGAGAATGGTACTTGGAGGTGTGGCTCTGAGGGGGTGAAGAGATAAAATGATATTGTCCTAGGTTGATGCCCAGTAAGATCATGGTTGCTTAGAAGACAAAGGGTGTATTAGTTACTTTTCTGTTGCTGCGAGGAAACACCATGAATTAAAACAGCAAAAGGAAGGAAGCATTCAGATGATAGTTCTGGAGTCCATAAAGCTATGCTGGCAACAGGAGGACAACAAGAAGCAGATTGATCACATGTTCAATCATAGGCACAAATCAGAGAGAGTCCTAGAAAGGGGACAAAGGTATAAACCAGCAAAGCCCACCCCAGTAAAGTGCTTCCTCCAGCCAAGAGATACCTTCCAAATATTCTATACATAATCTTTGCAGATAGCGCCATCAACTGGGCACCAAGTACGCGAACATAATAGTCTATAAGGGACTATATTTCTCATTCAAACCACCAAATAGAGAGACAAGAAATAACACACACACACACACACACACACACACACACACACCTCCAGCCTTGTTTTGCAATGCACTGGCAGACTTTGGGACTCAGCCAACAATAAGCATTTCTGCAGATGCTGCTCCACAGTGTTAGACTTGCAGATGCATGAAGCAAAATAAAGCTTCCTCTTTATAAGTCCCCAAGTCTGTGGTAGTGTGTTATTGGCAACAGAAGAAGGAACCAATACAAAAGCATTAGTAAAACCCCATGCAAAACGAGCATTCTCGACATGACCATTCCATATTCTGATTGTGCCATGAAACACCATATGTATTTATATCACACTAATGGTAATGTTGAAAGGAAAAACCACTTAAGTCAGTTCTCACATTATTGCAAATGACGAGAAAAGATCATTTTCCTTCTCTCCTGTGGCTAGGAAGATAATCTTTGTATTTCTTTTCGGTCGTCAGACAGATCCCACTTGTGGCGACTCCCCTTCAGGAGGTACAGGGAGTGGCAAGCACCGGGTATGAGCTTTTCTTTCCTGAACAAGGTTGCTTTTTAGTGGAAACATATGTATAATCTTATTTGATTTACTCCTGCAAATTAATTTTCTCTTTTTGTGTTCATGAGTGTGCTTAATTCATCTGGGTAGGATGGGCTCTGTAATGGAGATCCAGTCATTTTTGATACTTCTCATTTTCTCAGAATGAGCTGTTTTACTAGGGCCTTCTTACTGCGAAGCTTAGAATCTTATTCTGTTCCATGACCTTCAGACATATCTAGACATAATAACAAGCCTTCCCATGTATATAACAGCTTTCCTAGAATCCCGTCCTGGGCGTAGTTCCAGGACTCCTGCTAACCTGGATGAGTGACAAGGAGGATGCGGAGTGGACAAGAATAGCTTCAGTGGTGGCAGCTGAGTAGAAATTGCAGAAGGCAAGTGGCTGACTCTGTATATACAGAACAATCTGACTCTAAAAGAAAAGCGCATTTTCATGTGGTCTTATGGACTGCATATTATTTCTCACAGTGTGCTGTTTCAAGCATTAGAAAGTTCAGAATACTCATTTTCTTTTGCTTGTAGTGCTGAGGTTTGAACCTAAGACTTGGAGAAAACTAGAAAAAATTCTACCACTGAACTCCAGTGCTGTTTCAAGATAAGGATTTTATGCCTACATCCTAGAGCTTCTACAACACTGCTTTGTCTGCTGTGTTGATTCTGTAAGATGTTATAACAACTTTGGCCATGAAGTCATATTTGGGTCTCAAGTTATGGAAATATCACTTTTATTATCATAAGCTTCCAATGCACAGAGGGCTGTCGCCTAACTTAGGAAGATCAGATCCTTTAAGTCCACTTACTGAGGTGGCCTTGTGGAAAATTTACAACACAGACACGGACAGGATATTCTAATAATTGCTAAGGAAAAGCAACTGTGAAGGAAAGAATATCAAAGATATTCTGAAGGTGAACACAAGTATAGTGTGTGGGAAAGGTGAAAAAGAAATTCATTGACACGTTTTCAAAAAAACAAAAACAAAAACCCTTCCTGATATTGAGTTGAATGCAATCTGTGTGTTAAAATTTGTATGTTGATGTAGATGGATTGATATAAAGGAAAAGAAACTCCCACTATGATGGCCTTCAGTTTAGTCTTGGGAAGAGAAAGCCCTTTCCTTCACTCAGGTCCTTAGCCTGTCAGAACTACACGAGATATGTCTACAGCCATACCATGCTAAACACTCTCAGTCTCAGCAGAAGTAGAGTAGTCATCTTTCAGCAATGTGTCTTCTACTGTGCCGTTCTAATGAATCTACTTTCAAATGTATCACACTAGCACGCCCATCCCCTAATTACATATGCATATTCATAATCTTCTTGTACAGACACCTGGGGCCTCCCCTCTTACTTTTAGACAAAGGATTTCCATAACTTAAAAATACAACTCATCTGTCTTTGTATTCAAAATGGGATGAAATGAGGACTCATTAACCCCCAAACTGAGATTAGTCACAGTTCTTAGAACTATCCCATCTCACTTTTTGCTCTTTCTTTCTTTCTTTCTTTCTTTCTTTCTTTCTTTCTTTCTTTTTTTGTTGATTTTGAGACAGAATTTCTCTTTGTAGCCCTGACTATAGAACAGGCTGGTCTCAAACTCACAGAAATCTGGCTGCCTCTGCCTTTCTCCTGACTGATAAGATTAAAGGCATGCCCCACCAATGCCTGGCTTAGTACTGCTCTTTTAAAACATTGTAAATATGTAATATCCAGCACAACCGCACTATATGAGGATGCAGGGCTAGTTCTGAGATCTTACAATAACAAGTAGAATACATCATTCTCATTCTTTGTCTCCCAATTCCACAAACTTCTTGCGTTCTCCTTCCCTAAAACCTTTGCAAATTGACTTCTGGAAACAATAGTCCATCATAAGGAAAATTCTACGTGTCTTCACTCTGTCCTTTGGGTATGCCCTATCTTATGTTTCTGCAGGAAACCTCTCCTGCAATCTGCTGATGAGTGTCATTTTATTTGCCACAATTTTTAAAACACCAGTTCCAGAAACCAGACGGCCATTTTCCTGTTTCCCACACCCTTACTTAAAAGCCCTGACATGCAATCTCCTTTCCTCCTATTATGTCAACGATCTACCACGCATCACTACTCTTCATGCTTACCAATCATCCAGTTCTTTTTCTTGATATATAAACAACATTAGCTCCTTCCGTGTTACTTTCTCTAAACTGTTGCTTAACTTTTGATGATTTCAAATTAAATAAAAATATTTCTCAAATTCTTCCTGGCCTTGAGTTCTTCTGATCTAATAACCTGGGTTTGAGCAATATCTTTAAATGACCACCTAGATCAACTCCACCCTCTGTTTAAGTTCAAAGGCAAGTGAGTTACGAGGTGGTAACTTTGTAACTATTTTATTAATTTAATATTGCTTAGAAAGAAATTATCCTCAGAGCCGCTGGGACTCTCATTCTTTGAGTCTGCTGACTTAGAGCTGTATTTTAATAAGTTTGTGGAATTCTCCTCCTTCCTTACTCAGGACAGTAGTCGGTTACAACCCTTTCCTCACATTCAAATGCAGCCCTCTTCTAGCTGTCTCAATATGAACCTTCTTTCACAAAACATGGACTGTATACATTCTAATCTCATTTACCTAGGATCTATAATTTATAGCGAAACAAAGCTCAATGACACAAGTAGGTCACATGTTAGATTAAAAACTGAAAGCAACAAAATGTAAGTCCAAAGGGTGCCAATCACATTGCATTGTGTTTGTATACTCTCTTTCTGCTCTGTTACAACATTCTGAATGACCATGGTTTGGCTTTATTGGCATGATTGATACAAATGTAGCAAAAGTTTCATTCACATCTGCCATTTCATTCATATCTGCCAGCATATGGGCATTGTTAGCTACACTTCTTACCGAATCTTAGGTTTTTTTTTTTTTATCTACATCTGTACATTGAGTTCCATTGAGTTCCATATCTCTTCTAGAATACCCTGAAAGTATCATTAAATACGGTCCTTTTCTCCATGTGTGTATTTTTTTTACCTCTGTGTTGGCATCATACCAATAAATAATCAAGTAAACTATAATTTTTCCCTTATCAATAAAATATGATAATCTTATTCCATTTTTCCTTTCCCATTGTAAGTTTAAAACAGTGTGTATTCTATTTGCATTGAGTTTCTCTCTTCTTTTTCTCCTTTAAACATAATGCTGCAAGTTTCTACTGCCTTAATTAAAGTGGTCTTACCATGCCAAAAGCAGTGTGCCAGTCTTGATTTTCATGTTTGACTACTGGTAAATCTTTTGGTTGCTGTTTATTTTTTGACATTGTATTTTAATTTTGCCTTTTCTCTCCTTTTTTTCCTCCCTCCAAACCCTCCCACATACCCTACCATATTTTCCTTCATACTCATGTCCTCTTCTATATTTATCAGTTGTTATTGTATGCATATATGTATCCAAACCCAATTAATGCATCAATAAAACACTTCCACATTTAAGGCTCAGAAACATTTCAGAAGAAGGGACAGAAAGAACAAGAGAATCAAGGACTTTGCTGTGAGATTGTGTCTCCTAGCTACATCAGAAACTACATCCTCCCAGCCTCCCATTTTCCTCCCCCTCCCCCCACTCCTCTTCCCCTCCCTCTTCAGTCTGAAGAGCAGTCAGGGTTCCCTGCCCTGTGGATAGTCCAAAGTCCTCCCCCCTCCATCCTGGTCTAGGAAGATGATTGGGATCTTGGGGGTGGGGTGGGAAGGGAGTAAGGGGAGATGGGGAGAGAAAAGTGAAAAGGGGAGGATGGGGGGAACTTGGGGAAACGGTATGATTGGGATAAAGAAAGGTTGGATAGGGGAGCAGGGAAGCACATATTTTAATTAAGGGAGCCATCTTAGGGTTGGCAAGAGACTTGGACCTAGAGGGGCTCCCAGGTGCCCAGGGCGATGTCCCCAGTTAGTTCCTGGGGCAGCTGAGGATAGGGAACCTGAAATGACCTTATCCTATAGCCACACTGATGAATATCTTGCATATCACCATAGAACCTTCATCTGGCGATGGATGGAGATAGAGACAGAGACCCACACTGGAGCACCGGACTGAGCTTCCAATGTCCCAATGAGGAGCAGAAGGAGGGAGAACATGAGCAAAGAAGTCAGGACCACAAGGGGTGCACCCACCCACTGAGACAGTGGGGCTAATCTATTGGGAGCTCACCAAGGTCAGCTGGACTGTGACTGAAAAAGCATGGGATAAAACCAGACTCTCTGAATATGGCAGAAAATGAGGGCTGCTGAGAAGCCAAGGACAATGGCACTGGGTTTTGATCCTACTTCATGTGCTGGCTTTGTGGGAGCCTAGCCAGTTTGGATGTTCATCTTCTTAATATGTCTTCTTTGACACCCTTTTTTCACTAGGCTTTCAGAATGCTGTGGTCTTGGCTTTCTTACTATCTTTGTTCCTATACACACCACTTTTTTGATTTGTTACAACTTTATGTCCAATGACCAATCTTTAGCCCTGTTATTTTCTCCAGCTGTATACATTGTACCTGGTTGCCATGCTATGTGCCACTCTCCAAAACAGGCCATATTTCCAGTCCACTGGCAAATAGAGACAAGAACCTACTTGGTAACAACAATGAAGTGAATAGTGGACTTTAAAAAGTAGCATGACCTTCTTTCCTATTTTTGTTCAAATTTCTGTCCATGTCAGAATCATTCCACCACAAGAGAAACTCTAGACTATCTTAGACTCTGCTAAGACAAATTGTGCATCCCATGCCTGTCTCAACTAAAATTGTTAGAAAGATTCAATCCTTATAATATCTGAGTATAAAAATCTTGAATTTTGTTTCTCCTTTTTCCTCTCTTAATAGCTTTGTCTAATTTAAGCAGAGATTCTCTTTGCCCTGCATTTATTATCTATCCAGAACGCTATTACTTTTCTAATCCTGTGTGGTCATTCTCAAGGTCTCCTGTTTTTGCTTTGTTCTATATTCTAATCACTTTGTTTTTGCTTATAAGACAGGTTCATTTTATGTAGCCCCAGAGCTCATTGGGTAGATCAGATGAACCTCAAATTCACAGTGATCTGCCTGCTTCTGCCTCCTCAGTGCTGGGATTGAAGGCGTGAGCCATTGCTTTAAAGCATCTATGCTACAATCTTGACACAGTAGCTGGAGCGAGCTAGTACAAGCCCATGAAGTTACTATTGATGTTGTCATTTTGCTCCCAAACTTTCTCTGATTCTCATCTCATAGACACCAAAGCTCAGATAGTTCATTTAGGCAGTGTTGTCTCTCAGAGAAATTTAGCTATTGCTCTCTTCTATACAAACCTGCCTTTTGTTTTTGTTTTGGTATAGAGAATACTGTCTTCTGCTTGTCATAAGCCCATACGTGTTACCTTTCTTAGAAGCATTCTTCTTTAAATTTAACATGTATCAAAATTCTTGTTTCTTCAGATGCTTCCTTAAATACCACCTTGATATAAGGGTTATCTTTAACTCTCAACACCACCCAGCTCCAATGCCCTTCTGCACGCTCCCATACTCCGTTCCCTTCCTCTGCCCTTCTCACCTTCACATAGCTCTTAGTTTCCAAATGCTCTACATTTCTCCTATTAACATTTCATGAATGTGGACAATGTATTCTTTGTCTGCTTTCTATATTATGCTGTGCCCACCATAACAAGTTTCTTCAGCATGTATCTCAAATTTCTGCAATGATGTTTATTAATACGTGAGCAGTGTTGGAAGGATGTGTATAGACCATAGTTGCTATGAATGTCTGGAGAAAGTGGCTTTTACCAGATGTGGTCTAAACCAGAGATCTCTGGAGAGGAACCAAAATCTTTGGTGTATGAAAGAAGTGGACTTGGAACTACCTACTGCTGTTCTTAATAGCAAAAATTTGCATAAGTTACTGAATTGTAACTAGCATACAGTACACATTCCTCATCTTTATTCTGAAAATGAACAAAATTAAACCTTAGAAAACTTCCAGATACATAATATCTGCCCTATAAATCCCAGCAATTATGAAGAGCTATGTAAATAATAGCTACCTTCATTTTACATCTTCTTTCTTTTTTAAAAAAAAAACTTGATAAGCTCAGATGTTTACTAATAATTTAGTCAGATATAAATAAGATTATTCCACATATAAGAAAGATAGATTTTTTATAATATTATCTGATTTGAGTTCACCAATTTAAATTTCTAAAGGATTAAAACACAAAAGAAATGAAATTTCTACTTATAAATCAAGCACATATTATTCTACCTTCTTTCTGACGATCTTTCTTTCATCCAACTAATATAACAAGGCTAACACGTTTTTAAAATTTATTTTACTATTTTTCTTACTATCATAGGCTATTAATTTAGTGTCTGGTTTGAATGACATTGTCATGTATGTGATACCTAAGTTTTGCCATGCCATTCACTTTTACAAAAATAATCTCATAAATATTATATTTCTCTTGTATGGGAATGAGGGCATACAGATCATTTGGTTTTTTGTTTGTTTGGTTGGTTTTTGTCATCCAGCAACTGATGGAAGCAGATGGTGAAACTCACAGCCAAACATCTCTTTGCTTTAAAGAGAAGTGAATGGCGGTCGTGTTCCTTTGTATCACTAGACAGCGTTTCTAATGCACCTTGGACTGGAAAGCACTTCTGATCACATTGTGTCAACACTGTGCCTGAATTTAATGGTTAATCACATTGTTTGCACAGGAAAAAAAAAGCAATCGTCTCTGTGTAATATTCGTGTCTCCTTAGAAACAATTTCTTCTTGATTTTCAAGATCTGATTTATATCAGAGAAAGATGTGATTGGCCTTCCTTTCTCTGACAGCTTAAGCACAGCCTTTTAAACAAAAAAAAAAAAAACACCCTTCCCCAAGATGTGAGTTTTACCTCATTTACATAGATTGTCATACTGCAAAGAACACAAAGCGAAGTTGGTAAATAATATTTTTCATTTTTTAGAATTGAGGTGACCTGGACAAGACGGAAGGAAAGGACAGTGTTTCATCATGGTTAGACAAAAACACTAATGGAAAACGGGGTAAACTGAGAAAACCTTGGTAGAGTTTCAAATAACATCAATAATAGAACAAGGTTTATCCTAGATGTGTGCTCTCCCTCTCTGTGTGTCCCACCCTCCTCTCTGTCTTCGTTCCATCTCATGCCCCTCTCTGTGTCCACCTCCTCTCTGTCTTCCTTCCATCTCATCCTCCTCTCTGTGTCCAGCCCCCTCTCTGTCTTCGTTCCATCTCATCCACATCTCTGTGTCCACCTCCTCTCTGTCTTCCTTCCATCTCATGCCCCTCTCTGTGTCCACCTCCTCTCTGTCTTCGTTCCATCTCATCCACATCTCTGTGTCCACCCCCTCTCTGTCTTCCTTCCATCTCATCCTCCTCTCTGTGTCCACCCCCTCTCTGTCTTCCTTCCATCTCATCCTCCTCTCTGTGTCCACCTCCTCTCTGTCTTCCTTCCATCTCATCCTCCTCTCTGTGTCCACCCCCTCTCTGTCTTCCTTCCATCTCTTCCTCCTCTCTGTGTCCACCTCCTCTCTGTCTTCCTTCCATTTCATCCACATCTCTCTGTGTCCACCCCCTCTCTGTCTTCCTTCCATCTCATCCTCCTCTCTGTGTCCACCTCCTCTCTGTCTTCCTTCCATCTCATCCTCCTCTCTGTGTCCACCCCCTCTCTGTCTTCCTTCCATTTCATCCACATCTCTCTGTGTCCACCCCCTCTCTGTCTTCCTTCCATCTCATCCTCCTCTCTGTGTCCACCTCCTCTCTGTTTTCCTTCCATCTCATCCTCCTCTCTGTGTCCATCCCCTCTCTGTCTTCCTTCCATCTCATCCTCCTCTCTGTGTCCACCCCCTCTCTGTCTTCCTTCCATCTCTTCCTCCTCTCTGTGTCCACCCCCTCTCTGTCTTCCTTCCATCTCTTCCTCCTCTCTGTGTCCACCTCCTCTCTGTCTTCTTTCCATCTCATCCTCCTCTCTGTGTCCACCCCCTCTCTGTCTTCCTTCCATCTCATCCTCCTCTCTGTGTCCACCCCCTCTGTCTTCCTTCCATCTCATCCTCCTCTCTGTGTCCACCTCCTCTCTGTCTTCCTTCCATCTCATCCTCCTCTCTGTGTCCACCCCCTCTCTGTCTTCCTTCCATCTCATCCACATCTCTCTGTGTCCACCTCCTCTCTGTCTTCCTTCCATTTCATCCACATCTCTCTGTGTCCACCCCCTCTCTGTCTTCCTTCCATCTCATCCTCCTCTCTGTGTCCACCCCCTCTCTGTCTTCCTTCCATCTCTTCCTCCTCTCTGTGTCCACCTCCTCTCTGTCTTCCTTCCATTTCATCCACATCTCTCTGTGTCCACCCCCTCTCTGTCTTCCTTCCATCTCATCCTCCTCTCTGTGTCCACCTCCTCTCTGTCTTCCTTCCATCTCATCCACATCTCTCTGTGTCCACCTCCTCTCTGTCTTCCTTCCATTTCATCCACATCTCTCTGTGTCCACCCCCTCTCTGTCTTCCTTCCATCTCATCCACATCTCTCTGTGTCCACCTCCTCTCTGTCTTCCTTCCATCTCATCCTCCTCTCTGTGTCCACCTCCTCTCTGTCTTCCTTTCATCTCTTCCTCCTCTCGTTTCTTGTGTTGGGGGCAGACAAAAATAGAATAAACAATATTAGGAAGATTTTTAAACATAAAATCAGAAAACTCTTCCTTAACCTTTGATATCACTGGTATGTGAAAAAGAACTGTAAGAGAAACTGGAATTTTAGAAGGACTCACTTAGGTGTACACTCCTGAGTTTAGGAAAGACGATTTACTGAAAATCTTTGTTCACAAAGAACAACAGGGGAAAAAAGCAGTATGTCTTTCATGGAATCTGTTCACATTCAGGTGTTCTACTCTTCTGCCCTCAGGAATCAAGCATCAACAGGACAGGTCATCATCAGTCACTAAGATGCAATATTGTTGCTACTGCCACCATCAGTGAGTCAGGCATTCTCCCTATGTGCATGTGATATTCCCATTATAAAACCAGTCCTTTCTTTCCCAGCTTTAAATGCAATTTTTACATGATTGCATGTCAAATCCCCATGTCAAGTGGAATTCACATCCATTCCTACCTGTGTCAGATACTAACCTAAAAGGTGAATTGACGTGCTTGGGAGTTCTTATAGTCTGAGTACTCTGCCATTCCTCAAAGTTGTAACATGAATCAAACTGTACTCAGTGTCAAGGGAGTAGTAGTACAACTCACAGGAAGAAAGGTATTCCCAGAAATGAAGCACTTGGGAAATCAAAGCTCCTTTTTAATTCAGTACTTCTGTGAGAATGTTACAAATGTAGTATGAATTGCAAAATGTCCCTGCTGGGGAAGACAAAAGAAGAAGAATGTTCCTTGCTATTGTTTAAGTTTATTTCAAGTGTTTCTTATTCTTTCCTGGCTGAAAAGGAGAAATTTCAAACTTTTACTATTTCAAATCTTTGAATTAAATTTCCATTTTATTTAACTCAAATTAAGGGATTATATGGAGCAGTGCCTAAGTAGAGGGAATGGTTATCTGCAAGTCTGCTGCTTCTGTCCTATGATCCTTTACAAAAGGAGCCATATAAATGCTTCCTTATATAAAAGCACCTTTTGCTAAGTATATTTCAAAGGAGACTATGACTCCTTAAGTAAAAACAAACAAAACAGAGAGTAGTTAGTGAAAGCTAGTATGGTTTTCATTACCATAAAGGAAAGGGGCTCAGTCGCTTTTCTTTTCTGTGATAAAACACCATGACCAAAGCACAGCTTAGGAAAGGAAGTGATTGGGATTTATTGCTCTGGAGGGTTAAGGAGATATAGCTACAGGAACAGCTGAGAACTCATATCTGAAACCATAAACAGAGAGTTTGCTGGACATAGCACATAGCTTTTGAAACCTGAACCCTACTCCTAGAGACACACTTAACAATGCCACACCTCCGAAGCCTCAAAACAGTGTCAACAGCTGGAGACCAAGCATTCCAATACCCAGGACATATGTAGGAAAATTCATTCAAATTACCCCAGAAAGGAAATTGACACAGAAAAGTAGTGAGCAGGCTACATAAGCTATGCCAATCATTTGTGATTCTGTCACTATTCTAAATCTAAAACTAAAATGGTAGAATTTCCTTCTCAAAAACCTTTGCCATTCTAAAGTCAAAAACACCAAGGATAGCCTTTGCTGGAGAGGCTGTGGAGGAAGGGGTACCCTCATCCATTGCTGGTGGGAATGCAATCTTGTGCAACCACTGTGATAGTCAGTGTTTCGGTTTCTCAGGAAATTCGGGATCAACCTACCCCTGGACCCAGCAATACCACTCTTGGGAATATACCCAAGAAATGCCCTATCATATGACAAAAGCATTTGTTCATCTATGTTCATAGCAGTATTATTTGTAATAGCCAGAACCTGGAAACAACCTAGATGCCCTTCAATGGAAGAATGGATGAAGAAAGTATGAAATATATACACACTAGAGTACTACGCTGCGGTAAAAAACAATGACTTCTCGAATTTTGCATGCAAATGGATGGAATAAAAAACACTATCCTGAGTGAGGTATCCCAGACCCAAAATGATGAACATGGATGTACTCACTCATAATTGGTTTCTAGCCATAAATAGGGGTCACGGAGTCTACAATAGGCGAATCTAAAGAAGCTAAGTAAGAAGGTTAACCCAAGGAAAAACATACAGTTATCCTCTTGGTTAAGGGAAGTAGATAAAATTGCCGGGGAGAAAATTGGGATCTTGGGGGTGGGGTGGGATGGGGGTAAGGGAAGATGGGGAGAGAAAAGGTAGAAGGGAAGGAGGGGGGGACTTGGGGAAACAGGAGGATTGGGATAAAGGAAGGTTGGATAGGGGAGCACGGAACCACAATTCTTAGTTAAGGGAGCCACTTTAGGGTGGGCAAGAGACTTGACCCTAGAGGGGCTCCCAGGTGCCCAAGCTGAGGTCCTCAGTTAGTTCCTTGGGCAGCTGAGGATAGGGAACCTGAAATGACCCTATCTCTAGGAGAGCAATACTGACGAATATCTTGCATATCATCATAGAACCTTTATCTGGTGATGGATGGAGATAGAGACAGAGTCCCACACTGGAGCACTGGACTGAGCTCCCAAGGTCCCAATGAGGAGCAGAAGGAGGGAGAACATGAGCAAAGAAGTCGGGACCACGAAGGGTGCACCCACCCACTGAGATGGTGGAGCTGATCTACTGGGAGCTCACCAAGGCCAGCTGGACTGTTAACGAAAAAGCATGGGATAAAACTGGACTCTCTGAACATGGCGAACAATGAGGGCTGATGAGACACCAAGGACGGGGTTTTGATCCTACTTAATGTGCTGGCTTGTTGGGAGCCTAGCCAGTTTGGATGTTCAACTTCCTAGATATGGACGGAGGGGGGAGGACCTAGGACTTACCACAGGGCAGGGAACCCTGACTGCTCTTTGGACTGGAGAGGGAGGGGGAGAGGAGTGGGGGGAGGGGGAGAAGGGTGGGAGGAGGGGGAGAAGAGTGGGAGGAGGGGGAGAAGAGTGGGAGGAGGGGGAGGGAAATGGGAGGCTGGGAGGAGGTGGAAATTTGTTTTTTTTTATTCTTCTTTTATCAATAAAAAAAAAAAGAAAAAAACCTTTGCCATTTAAAACAAATTCATAGGACTAGAAGTTCAGTCCAAACTTTTTCTCAAATATCTGCTAATATTGCACTTCTTTTACACCTCATATCTAGGCACAGTGGGGCATTTACTGTCTATACCTCAGCATGTGTGTCCCTTCCCCTGCTGTCTACGTGGCCTTCAAAAGCTACAGGTGTGTTTAGATACATAAACATTCTGTCATGATTTTAATTTTTCACTCAGTTCCTAAGGAAAGAAACCAAGGAATATGGGCAGTGCTTTATATTTCTTTTCATATTCTACAAGTACCTTAACTAATTTGTCAGTGATGTGGAATTAGAGGGGCAACACATGATAGCTATGCTTTCATCCTCTTTGTTTCTGAAGAAATCCCTGGTATTTTGAAGGATCAAGGAAAGAATGTTTCACCTTGAGATCCTTGCTCCTATGGAAGTTAGCATAAATTACAATGACATAGCTAAAACTTTTCCGACATTTTATAAGTTAAATTCTTCCTTTAGAAACGCAGCGTCAGTTTTCATCTAAAGACAACAGTTATCACAGGAAGACAAAAGAGAGAGTTCTGTTCTGGTGAGGTTTTTTTATCAACTTGACAAGAAGTTAAGAGTCATCTGGCAAGAAGCAATCTCAATTGAGAAAATGCTTCCACCAGAGGGGCCTGTAAGTGAGTCTGCAGGACATTTCTCAATTAATAATCAGTGTGGGAGAGTACAGACCATGTGGGTAGTGCTATACCTGGGTAGGTAGGTGGTCCTACGTTATACAAAAAAATTCAGGCTGAACAAGGCATGCAGAACAAGCCTGTAAGGAGTGGTCCTCTGTGAACTCTACTTTTGTTCCTGCCTCTACGTTCCTGTCCAGCCTTCTCTTAATAAAAGACTATGATCAGAATATATAAACCAAAATAATCATTCCTTGCTCAGGTTGCTTTGGTCATGATGTTTTATCACAGCAACAGAATACTTTCTAGGTCTAATGTCCAGCAGTGATCTGCTTTTGGTACTGAGGTTTCTGGCCAGATTTGTGCCCCTTATTAGTTTATTGTTTTCTTAAATTTTGTTATTGACATTTTGTAAGCATCATATAGCATATTATTTCATAATTTAAAAGATGTTGAAAATTTCTAGAGTATCATTCTTGGAAAAGAATCTGAAAAAGCTTATTCTTGACTTATAAGATAAAATTCTTTGCCCTTTTAGCTTGAGGTTTAATTTTGGGAAATTAGTGATATAAACTGACACCAAAGTCCTTCTCTATCACTGATTTAGATAACTGTATAATCACATTTATCTGTTTCTTTGGTGAAGGATAGATACTTCTCTCAGATACAAGGCTCCATAAAATTCCAACACTTTGCTCAAGTCACTTAACTGGTTTCTACAAGATGGCCACATATCAAGGGTGCTTGCTCTAGCCTTAGTAAGGAGTCAGGTAGAAAGTGATGCCTGCAGAGGCTCAAGACTTCCTGCTGTCCAACCAGATGCCAGTGTGAATGAGGAAGCTTTTATATCAGCTTTTCAGTTGTTACAAATTGCAACCACATGAAAAGTTCTTCCTCCAACAAAGCCTTTCCAGCTGAGCTCAGTGAAGTGTTCTGAAATAAGAAAAATAGTAAGTTTTATGATTATCAGTTTAAAGCTGAAAACAAGCTATGGAGAATGTGAGACTATAATGGCTTAGTAATGGCAACTGTTCAAATGATGGGCAAAATAAAGTAAAAATTACTTATTAAGATGGAAAAGGAGTTAATATGAGTTAAATGATGAAAACAAAATAGAATTTTAAGTTTCATAAAACAATGCTTTATAATTAACACTGGATATTTAGCAAGTTGACAAAGATCTTTAGCAAGTTGACAATCTTTTTTTTTTCCTGTTCTAAATTTGGTTCTTAGATTTAAAATTATAGGTTAACTCTCTTTGTCTATTTTTCTTTATTTGTAATATGGATAATGCTACCTACTTTGAGGAATGATCATGAATACTGATTATCGAAGGAGACCTGGAAACAGCATATGCTACATATATGTTTAATATTGTTGATAGTATTTTTATTAACATTCTTAGAATCTCTGAACCCTTGCTAAGTGATTCAATCATTTATTAACTCCCAAAGCTAGAATCATTCAGTTTCTCTTTTGTGTGCTATAAAACAGGACAGAAGTACTTCCTTTACTCAGACCAACAGACTATAGTACTCCTGAGAATAGGAGAACTGGTCTGCATATGGATAGGAGCATTCATCAATGGTTTTAGCCTGATGTTGGGAATGCCATTGATTTTGTCCGGGTCAGAAGTAAAGAATGCCAAAGGAACTTCTGGTTTCTTTCTTCTTTCCTACATATGCATGTCTCTCCTGCCATGAAGGTGTAGCCAAAGCTGCAGTCCAAACACCAATTCTTTCTGGTGAACATGTTTAGAACTAGATATCTGGATTTCTATGGTAAAAAAGTGCTAGATGTATTTCCCAATTTCAGGCCAGCTCTTAAAACATTTTAGGGTATCAACTCTTGAAGGGGAATGTTAGGTAGTGAAAAGTTTCTGCACCCCAATAAGCCCCTCTGCTGATTCAATTATCCAAATCAGAACAAATCAAACAGAATTAGAAAAAGCCCAGGTTTAATGGATACCATTGCTCTTGGGTGGTTTTCCAGCCCCACAGAAAGGAGTCTGGGAAGGAAGACCAGAAAAACATGTGTTTGTACTCTGGGGGGCAGTTTAAATACCCTGTAGGTGTAGTCTTGAGTAGCCATGATGAGGGATCATTGGTGAACTTTTCTCAAGGGTGGAGTCAACTCCCTGGGGAGGGGACTTAGGATGGAGCTTCCATGCAAACATTTCAGACTCTTTGGATTTGTGGATGTCAGGGGCTAGGGTGAAGCCTTAACCCAAACAGGTAGCAAGATTAGTAGGCTTTGAGGCTATTAAATATGGGCCCCTCCCTTGTGGTCAGCTTTGGTTCTCACTTCGCATTTCCCTGGTAAAACTACAAACGTAATCTCTGCCCCCAAGGATTTAAATTACCTTGCATAAGGAGTTAAAAAGTTTTGTTGAATTGCTAAATAAATTAAAAAATAGAATCTTTGACTCCGAATATAGGTATGACATTCTGGTCTGCTGTAAAGACTAAATGTACTAAACTCTTGTCTCCTCTTTTGTTTGGGTGGGCCTATCAATAGATTTGCCAGGAGTCCGCCTTCACAGGAAAGCTGACTCTCCTGAAGATGTGCAGAGGAGAGGGGAAGAATAGTGATCCCTTGATGAGATACTGTACTTACACTTTCCAGAAGGCTTGCCCTTGGTGCAGTATTTCACAGATCACCATAGCTATGTTTGCCTATGTTTTAAGTTCGAAGCTCAAAAGGTTGAATTTTTCCTGCAGTTTACTTCCATGCATTCTTTCAAAACCTTGGCCATGGTTTCCCCCATCTAAGCATGCTCTCCTTGACACTCTGGGATTGTTTATACGTTCTCTGACATCCTCCCCTGCACAGCTGTGCACCCACCTCCATCACTGAGCATACCAACTTTCCTGGACCGTACTTCAAGAGGCCTGGCTTTTTTGCTATTTCTTCTTCCCACCCTCTTCCCAGTCCCCAAGATTTATAGCATTCTTGCCTTTTTTGTTTTTCTCTCAAACTCAATAAAATTGTCTTTGAGCTTCCTTTAGTCTGTTTCTAAATTCTTATGTTAATGTAACAAGCAACTCTGAAAGGGAGTTTCAGTTTCCCTGGTAACTCTGTCATTCTGGAATCAACCTGTGTAAACAGAGAGGCAAGGTGAAGCCTTACTTTCTCTAATTACTCAGTAAAAATCTTTTCTCATTTTAACTCCATCCTAAGTGGGAAGCCAAGAATTCCCCCTAAAAAAACTGGTGCAGCCATCACAGTTTCCTGAACACTAAATGACTTCCCTTTTTTTCCTAAACCTGCCTTCTCATTCAGATAAATTAAAATGTCTGTGGACAGCTTTTACCTTCTTTGATAAGTCACTATGAAAGACCCCCGGTGTAGAGAGACTTTCACTCAAGTCTGGGGACAACACGACCCCCCACGAACTCACGAGAGACCATCCTTGCTACAATCACACGAGGTTTATTGACAGGACAGGAACCAGTGCACTGGAGCCGAAACTCATTTCCCATGCAGGGGTAGGAGTTTGACCCCAAGTAGGTGGAAGAAGGGGTTTTTAAGAGAAGAAACCATAATTCAATAACCCAAATGTGGTAGGGAGGGGGTCATTGGAAAATTCCGAAAATACCAGTGATAATCACAAGGGAGTAACTCCCCATTTCTCAAGATTATTCTCAAGATTATAATCTAACTTTATGGTCAGCTAGTTCCTGGAACAGAGTCACTGAACAGGCTAACCTAGATTTTTGGCTCTACTCTTCTTGTTCCTTCACCCTCAAACACAGTGAGCTATAGTCATCTTTTCTGGGCTCTACAGTCTTCATCTGCTTCTTCATAAATGTTTCTTGTGGGGACCAGCCATGATTAGTTAAGTATGGACTGGTGACTCAAAGGAAATTCTTTATTTCCAACCATTATCACCTGCCAGAGTAGAACTCAGCCCTTGATAAATTTAATAAAAGGCCTGAGTCTCAATAGTTTACCCTGAAGCAATACATGGTAGCAGGAAAGAACCACAAGCTGAGATAACCCGACCCCTACCCAAGAGCAGACCATTCAAAAGAAATGCCTGGCATTCCAAGCGCTGTAGATAAAAACACCTGCCAGCTCACATTCACCAGGACACCCTAGACAAATGTCAGCCAATCAAGGATCCTGAACCTCAGAAACCCCTCACCCCCACCTTTACTACTATAAAAACCCAATTCTAATTGAGCTTGGTGCTCTCTGGTTATTCCAATACATTGGACATTCAGAGAAACCAAGTTTGAAAACTTGATTAAAATAAAGGTTCCTTGCTTTTACATACAGGACTCTTAGTTTCCTTGTTGGCTTTTGCGGGTCTTTGTGGATTTGGGCATAACATTTCTTTCTCTGAATGTTCTGCTTTCACAACTTGAAGTTTGTAAGAGCTTGGACCAAATCAGGAAAGACAGTCTCAGACTGTCAATGCTTTAGATAAGTCAACCACAGGCAATTTCATGAAGCCAGCATTGGAGTAAAGAAATAAAGAAAATGAGTAGCTAATTTGTACTATGAATCTTTTTCCAGTTGAAGTTTTAATTTTTTTTATTTAAAACATGGCATAATAGATAATCAAAATAACAATTTCCATTTACAAAAGTTAAGTCTTTGGTACAAATATTTATAATATAAGTATAAAATCATTCTATCAATTTTACCAATGAAATTTTCATTGGCAAAAATTTTAAAGTCACTTAAAAAGTAAATTTTAATTATCAGGATTTGTGAATTATTGAATGAATGGTCTCTTATGAGAATAAAAGACAGCAAAGTAATTTGTTTCTTAGTATAGCATGACACTGAGAAATTTTGAAATAAAAATGCAAGCTTTTTTAAAAGAAGAACTATAAAGGCAAAACAACTGTGCAAAGCCAGTACTAGTTTCTATTTGAATTAAAGAAGCACAGTCTACTTATGTGTAATGTTGCCAGCTATCTCCAGCAATGATACAGAACTACAAATCAATTCAAATTTCAGATGAGCATTCCTGCAGCATGTTGATAGATCATTGTGAAATTAGGTTTGCCTGCAGTTAAAAATCCTCTCTTTACCTGGTGATTTTAGTTCAGTACAACAAAACAAGAAAAACACAATCTATGCATCAGGTCACTTGTGAGGTTGGTTGTGAACTTGGTCTGACACAGCTTGGTGGCAGAGAACTTGTGATGTGTGCCACAGGTCCAAAATTTAATCCCCATTGTCATTGTTTACATATATAAGCAGCCTTTCTCGCCACTGTATCCTGTCCTGGTCTGTTTTTCTATCTTTCCTTGATTTATTTACTATATCACATGTTGTACATTTCATTTCTTTATCATGTTTCTTGCCTATTCTACTCAAAGGGGGATTAGACTTCCTTCCATGTGTTTTGATCTGGGCACTCCTGAATACTCAATATGCAGGAAGTGTGTAGCACATAAAAAAAAAATCATTCTGTTGCTATGTCAATGATAAAGCAATCAATCTTCATTTTGGCACATTTCTCTTCTTTGCTGTTGTGCGCAGTTCATGGGGACTCCAAAAGTCTGCCAGGGAGACAGACTCACCAAAATGCAAAAGCAAGGTTTATTGTGTGCACAATAACGTCAAAGCCACTGGCGCAGCAGTGGCAAGAGGATGTACCCCAGTCTTCTAGAGGGCATTATTTAAAGGCAAAAATCAGAAAAGCTACATTAGCAAGGTGTGGGATGATGGGTTTCTAAGGTTTAGGACCCCTGTGACTGACATTTGTCTAGGGGTGTCTTGGTGAAAAGCAATGGGTATGTGCCGGTAGGTGATGCTATCTACAATGGTTGCAATGTTAGGAATTTCCTTTGGATGGTCTGCTTCTGGGTGCTGCTGGGGTAGTCTCAGTTTGTGGTCGTTATCAGAACTAGGTATTGCCTCAGAGTAAACTACTGAGACTCAGGCCTCTACTGAGTTTGTCATGGCTGGGTCCTACACATGCCATAAAGCAGAGAACATGTGTCCTGGTTCACATAAATGTATTGATCATATGAGCACCAAACTATGAGATAATAGATAATAATATATAAGTAGGTCTTTGATAGCCTAGGTTTTAAGTGTGGGGGAAGGGGATAGATTTAAATCAGAAATAAAGAACTGAATTTACTGTGGGCAAAGTGGCTTTAGTTTTAGAAGTGGTCCATCAATCATATGCCTACTCAATTCTCAGTGGTGAAGCACTTCCTCAGAGGTATAATTAAAATACACAAAACATTTTTCATTTGAAAAAGCTGAATCTAAAATTGAATTAGGAGGTTCATAACTTTAAGGGGCTCTAATCTCACCTTTCTAATTCAGCACAGAACTGCTTAAACTCTGTGAAGGACTCTGAAACAAATTTCCCCTGGCCTTGGGCAAATTCTTAAACCTACATTTTATAGACTCCTTCTCCATAAAATGGGATAATGCTGCAATCTGCCTCCCAGGAGCAATTAGGGAGATTTACCCACAGGTTTGTCTAAAGTCGGATTTGAGAAGGGAAAGAACACTGCCACATAGACGACAGTCACTATTTTGTATCACCTAAAATCTTAAATCCCTTGGTTTTCTGTAGTTCATTTTATGAGTATCTCAACAATGGTCAGCCCCTATTTTCTTTTCTGAGATATTTACAATTAATTATACTTGAAGATTCACTTAAAAAGCAAACTTATTTTGATTATATTTAATCTATTTTATTTGTGGGTGTTTCTCAGTGTGTCTCTGTGTAGGTACACATACCACAGTGACTATAGACAACAAATGCACAGTGCCCATATGAAATGCCAAAGTGAGATCATTCCTTACAGCATGCAGTCTCCAGGTATGAAACTTAATCAGTCTTGGGGGCAAGTGTCTTTACCTACTGAGGCACCTTGTCTGGGGCCCCTCAAAATTTCATATTTGGAGGCCAACAATAATATGAGTAATCACTGTGTATATGGTTATTCATACTTAAAATGTGTCACGTCCAGTAATTTGTTGGGTTCTCAGATTGATTTATCATCTTCAAGCAGTTTTATAGATTTATCTGTCTCTTTTTTAAGATAGATAGTCTCTGAGGGACTATATTTAGTTATGTTTTCCCACTGACTCAGTTGTCTATTCTCTGCAAGTAGATCTGACCATTATAGCTTTTAATATTTAATCAGAAAGAATGTTTTATGTGAAAGGCTACCACAAAATATGTTGTCTATAACTGAGTGAAATGTAAGTAAAAGAACAGGAAGATTGAGAATGTGTTGTTGCCATGGAGAAACAAGTCCACATCTACATCCCTAAAATGAAACAATGCAAATAAAGTAGAGGTAAGTGTTCCCACCACAGGGCCAGTTGCCAAATCCTTCTCATGGTGTTTTTTTCTTTTCTCTCTTTAACACACACACACACACACACACACACACACACACACACACACATACACACACACACACAGGCAATTAGAAGGTAAAGCAATGCTAAGATTCTCCTGAATATAGTCACTCAAATAAAAGTGAGGGAAATGAACCCTCCACACCTCCTAATCTACTCATTAACTATTTCATCATCAGGAAATTATTGCATAGCCAAGACTCTATCATATGAAAGGTGATGCATATTCCCTTAGTTATTAATTTATATGTATCAGATAAACAAGCTCCGCAGACATAACATTGGTAGTGAACACTTATATATTGTTCACTTCATGTCTGTCAGACAGTCAAATAAGAATTTTCTGTCAGGAAATAGTTAAACCTTCAGAACAACCTGCAAGTGTAGAACATGTAACTGCTTTCATCTTACAAATGAGAAAACTGTAGCTCAGAGGATTTTAGCAACTTCTCCAAAATCGTGTGTTGACCCAGGTTTTCTGTCCCACCCAGTCCTGAAGCCGTCAAGTCCCCAAAAAAATCACACAGAGGTCTTCATTGGTTATAAACTGATTGGCCTGGTGTCTCAGGCTTTTTATTAACTCTTATAACTTATACTAGCCCATAATACTTGTCTGGGTTAACCACTTGGCTTGATACCTTTTTCCACTAGGCAGTCACATCTTGCCTTCTCTGCATCTGGGTCAGGACTCCACACTGAAACTTTCCTCTTCCCATAATTCTCATTGCCTCACCTCTGCTTCCTGCCTGGTTACCCCACCTGTACTTCCTGCCTGGCTGGGCCAATCAGCATTTATTAAACAAGTACAAGAAACAAATCTTTAAAGGGTAAAACCATTGTCCCACAGCAGTCTTACATCTCAGGGGAGGAGCAGCTGAGATTTGAACTCAGACAAGGCGTACTCCAAACTCCTGATGTCCTCCCGAGCTTCACCTGAAGCATTTCCAGAAACCTTAAGTTGGAGGCGTGATCTTAACTTACAGTGGCTATCTGAGGAAATTTTGAGTTTTGGCCGGGTGACTCCTGCATTTCTAAATGGAATTAACTGCAAGTGAAATTACCCTAGTATTTTATTGCATTTATTTATTTTTATAATGGAGCAGGAGAAGTAACCTTGCTCAACCACCAGTTTCAGTCAGAGAAACCCCTAAGCATCTTGTAAAAGCATAGAATGGGAGTGACATAAAAGACTTCAAAGTAAGATACATAAAGTTTAATTAAACTGGCCCAAAGTCACACACAAGAAAATGACAGAATTGGGGTGCAAAACCATGTATTTTTGTCTCTAAATCTATGTGACTTGCAATATATGATGTTGTTATCTTAAAAGTATAAGAAGCTGCTACATAGTTATGGATGTGTATGGATATACATTTATATAATAGAAGTTAAAATATAGGTAAAATGGAAAAGAACATAGTGACATACTTTCATAAGTCTAGTGTGGGCAGTCTTTCTGTCCATTTCCCTGAATTATAACATCACTGCATCCCAGTAGCTTTCCTCTCTGACTCCCTTTTCTTTTACCATTTAGTCTTGCACAATGTAGGTCAACGAAGCATAAAGGCTTGGGTCTACCATGCAGATCTTTATTTCACAGGATAAACTGCAAAAAGATGTCTCTGAAAGAGTCAAAACCTGCCATCTAATTAAAAACTGGGACACCTGAAAAGAGGCAATGGGAAAGGTGGAAAAGCTTCCTTTCGGGGAGGTCATATTTGGTCATTACTTGCTTACCAGAAAACACCCTTATACCTATAGACTATATTTTCTTCTTGAGAATTAAAGAAAAAAAAGATGACGTGAATTTGAAGAAGACTGAAGATGAGTATACGAGAGGGTTTGGAGGGAGGGAAAAAAGAGGAAATATTGTGATTATATTACCATTACAAACATTTTTAAATGGAAAGAAAGCTACCTTTGAAGTTATTAAAAACTGAACTCCTAACCCTCATCATATTACATTTCAAAGGATAGGTTAGCCACGCAAGTGAGCTAACTTGTGAGTTGTAAATTGACAGAATGAACCTTGTGTGTCTGGTTACTTTGGAAGAGAATAGAAGCCCTGAGTCTCAATGCACATCAGTCCAGTTCCTCCAGGACAGTTTCGTTTATCATATCATACTGTCCTCAGTTTGCACCTATTCTTGCCCATAAGAGTTGATAGACATCTGCTTAAATCATGTCTCACTTTGGGAGTGGTTTACATTCTTGTACAAAACCCATTTTAGAAAAGGGATTTCACAAGCCGGGAAGAATGCCTAGTGGACAAAAGACCTAGTTATATAAACCTGAAGAATTCTATCCCTGAAGCTCATGCCAAAGGCCAGATAGTCTGCTAACAAGAGCATTTACTGCCAAGAGACAGGAGGATCTCCTGGGAGCTTGAAGTACTGAAGAGGGGCATCAGAAACTAGAGAGACTGTCCCACTATGGTGTGTCTGGTGGGGTTAAAATTATTCTCTGATTCTCATGTGTGTGCCATGGTGAACATGTGCCTGTATGCTATGCGCATGAAAATGCACAATTAGTCAACAAGGACTTTATCTCCTTTCTAATAAGTATTATAAAGAGTAGCAAGTAAAATATTTTATTGCCTTTATAGTGTATTTTTCCAATCTGATTAGGTTGCCTATTTTTCCTTTAAATATCTATATAGCTTTATTTTTTTCTTCCACTAAAGTATAATCATGACAGTGTAGTGATGCATTTAGTTCATTAGCATCAGAAACTTGCCTTTGATGTTTCGGTTTTCTTGGAATATGCTATTCTGAGAGGGTAAAAAGGCTTCCCAAATAAAAATTAGATTTGGTAATAAAATATAGAATTACAGTGTCTACACCTGAGTCTTCAGAATTTTTTTTTTGTTGGCTTGGAGTATTTGGTGGCAAAGTTTTTCATCCCATGTGTCTACTCTATTCTGTGGGTAACATCAAGTGAAGAATAACAGTGACAATAATTCTATCATGGTATCCCAACTGAGTAGAAGTTTCAAGATCAAACAATGATGTCTGTCAGGATTAGGGAACTGGACGTTGGTCACACCCTGTCCAGAGACTTTCCATATTCTACCCGATACATTTTGACCTAGTGATATTCTGCAAATGGACACCAGAAGAATACCTTGGTTAATACTCTATTGTGATATTATTGAGTTATGGCCAACTCAGTATTATTGCTTGAGAATTCTTCCTAACATCCATGCTGCCTAGACCTGCTCCAGCCCAAAGAGATTTCCACTTGTTCAGTTCTGTTCAGAGGTACATTTGCTATACAATAACTCTTCTTATATGTGAAGCTGGTTATTAAAGACTAGGCCTGGACATTGCCCAGGAAGGGTTCCAAATTGGGACAGTTACAATTGAGATGGTCATTGTGTTATATATCCAGGCTGAGAGGTTCATCTGTTTTCAGAAAAATACAGACATTTCTGTTCTATTGCAGTAGGAAGGAGAGGCACTTTCTGAATAGAAAATAGGAGCAAAATAGCTGTACCCTACACAATGCAGACTCATAATGGAAAACAAATTTGACCCATTTTGTAACAACAATGAAAAAAAAAAAGTTCACCCCTTTTGGTGGTTTGTGGTTCCATTAACTGTCTTTGGACTGACAGGAATTAACTACACCATATTGTCCAATTATGCTGTACTCTCTTTCATCAAGGCCTGAATAGAGTGCAGAGAATTTATAAAAGTTGGTGCCAGGTTGTACAGATGGAAAAGAGATGAAAAAGAACATGAAAAGAATTGCACAATGATAATTGGTGTGTTATTTTAATCTGGTGAAATAACATAAGTAGAAGGAATAGGCAAGGATTTGGTTTTCATTCAACTGAATCATCTTTAAACCATGTGCAAAAGGGATTGAGATCTTATAGAAAATGGCCATTGAATCTGTTCTTCATGTTATTTAAACATTTGGAACCCCTGGGAAGATGTATACTGGAGCCCAGCTTGAGATTCAAAGTATTTGACATTGACTGAGGTTTATACCTCCAGCAAATAGCTTCAGTGTGATTTCCAAGAATGAATTATATAGGTTTTAAGTACCATTTGCAGTATTGGAGTCCCTAACAGGCTGTAGACATTTATAGTTTGGCTTAAAAAATTATGTTTATCATTCACAAGGTAAAAATGAAGTTCAAAAAGCGAATAGTTGAACATCGTAAGCAATTAGATTAACTCAGGGTATCGGAGAAAGCATGGATTAGTAGGGGGAAAATGTAAACTTCACTCAAATACCAGAATTAGAAGAAAACTTAAGGAAAAAGACAAAGATTAGATGTTTCAGAGTCAAATAAAAGGAGAGATGTATTTCTTTGCAGTGAGTTTAGCAAGCAGACCAAGTCAGTATGGACATAGAAAACTGGTATTGGAAGTCGGGGTGAAGAAATCAAGATCCAGGTGGTGCAAGAATAGTAACAAGGTAAAATTTTAATTATAATTAGATAATAGGAGAAGTATATGAAGGAAGAAATCTATCAGCCAAGAGAAAGAAGGAAATGAAGTGGGTGAATGAAATGTGACAGTCTCCACTGACATTCATAAAAAGAGATGTAGGATTTTCCGGAAGAGAGAGAGATGTTTGTATGCAGCTAGTTATAGCTACAATATATTGAAAATTCTTCAGCATCCCAGTATTTATAGTCAAGAAATATCAAGAACCAGGTATCACAACTGACAGCCTGACTTTAAGCTCATTTCTATTTTACCTCTTGTCTTATTCTCTATATGTGTAATATGTTCCACCTTGGGAAGGGAACAGTGTTAAATCCTATATTAATCTGGCATACTGGATACATTCATCTAATTTTGTGTCCTCTCCAGTAATCTTCCAAAGCAAAAACATGATTACCTATATTTTAATTCTTGAAATTAATTTTTAAATTATCTCATTTGATTTTTTTTTCAGGGAAATGCATGTAGAAGTGCCATTTAGCAGAACACTCAGACCCTTCGTTTGTTGCATATTACAGCAATTAATATAGAGTCTTATAAGTTGCAGGTACTTTTAGATATTAAGACTCATTTTAATGCATAACTAACCTAGCCCTTTCTGTCTTAAATTTGTGTACCACAGCTCTTCTAGTAGGTATTGGTTATTCTTGTGATTCTTGTCTGGAACGTGCACTGAGAAAATGATGTGTGCAGCCCATCTTTTTTTCTTGTATTTTATGTTTTCACCTCCTCTCTGTGTTTACTATTCCAGTGTTCAAGATGGGGAGAGAAAATGCAATTACTTAATGGCAGCTTGACTGTATGTTTTATTCAGTCCTAATTGATCTTGTCTTCTCTAACCTCAGCTTGCTTGTTGAGATGTGTTCATTCCACATGAATATTTACCAGCTGTCTCATCTTGGCTCCATGTGGTTGGTACTTAGTTACTAGTTATTTCATACAGTTTTTCATGACAGGGGATATTCAATCACACTGTCTACCCCAAGTTATCATTTGCATTAATTGAATAAAATTAAGCTTGGGTTGAAGGCTGAATGAGCAACTAGTTGAAGCAAGTAATCATAGAGCATTCTAGGGCATATGTAAGAGACAGAGAGATGCACTAGAAGTAGTGGGGGGAGATATTGAGTAGAGCATCTGGTTTTTGTTTTGGTGGAATGGAAGGATGGGCTTTATGGGAGATACCAGCAAGGAGAGCAGATTAGTTGGTTCCTATTCAACCTCTCTGAACTAGCAGATTTTCACCCAAACTTTTGAATCTTATTTATAAATAGAACAATACAGATTTAATTAAAGTTGCCTTTAGTGTCAGTGACAGAGCTGGTGCCTGTGGGAACAGAACTGTGGCCTGAGTGGTGGGACCACTTCCAGGTAACTATGGAGTTGCAATTTGTGACTCAAACAGCAGTGGATGAAGGTACAGACATGTGGTGAAGATAAAACAACAGCTAACACTCCGAAGTGTGGCATGACCACATGGACAGAGATGTTGGCCCAGTCAGCTCTGCTGCAGCTGCTGCCTGGGTCTCTTTGTGCAAACACTCACAGTAGCAGGCTGTTGCTTGCTGGGACTCCAAAAAGCAAGTTTGCACTTGTCAATTGTGGGAGGGGCTTGAGTTTACTGTCCACATTGCAAACAAACTGAGAAGTCAACAGATTGGGTGAAATACCTAGGAAGTCATTTAGGAGATAGTCTAATAATATTAAAAAGAAAGATCTTTTCCACATTAAGAATGGGGAACATAATGCAGGGTTCTAGGACCCTGTATACTGCTATTATGGGTGGTTTGAAAATGGAAATTTAAATGAGGAGATAAATGACTTTGCTGGTATTGACATTAATGTTGACTGCAATTACTATAAGTTTGGTAACTAATATTTTACTTTAAAAAGTGGTTATATATTATGGAAAACATGATAAGACACAGCTTTAGTAAGACTTACTTGTGATAAGATAGAAGTCTTGGAAACACTCAAAAATTGAGAATAAGAAAAATTTGATTTGTAAGATACAAGTCTTCAAAAGACTTACTAATGAAAATTATTTTAAAAAATTGACAAGCCTTAGAAGGACTTATTATTGATAAGATACAAACTTCAGAAATACTTCCAATAAAAATAAGAAAAATACTCAGACACATACAGAGTAATTTAAAGCAGAACCTACTGCACCATTGTTTTATGAAACTGAAGAGGAGCTGCCTAACGTTATTAGAAGACCAAGTTTAATTCATCCAGCTACTGCATAAGAACAACAACCAGAAGATAGGAAGCCCCAAGGCTATGCAGAAGTTAATTGGAATCCTGTAGAAATGATAGATTTGAGAAATATAAGGAAGCGGTCCTTTCATAAGGTGTGAATTCACCATTTGTGAAGCGGATGTTAAATTCATGGGTAATAGGAGCAGAATTTTTTCCACAAGACTGGAAAGAGTTGGCAACAGCAATATTGGAAACTTGACATCAGTTACAATGGAAAATATATGGTGGGAAAAGGAAGCAAGGTTCATAGAACAACAAAGTAGCACTAGAAGTATGGAAATTTCCCAAGATCAGCTTTTTGGTGAGGGCCAGTATGCTGATTTGTAAAGACAGTCGGTCTTTGAAGGTATCACACATGAGTACCCTATTGTTCCAAGCTTTGAATGCTTGGATCAGGAGAGATCAATTATGAACTCTTAATGATTTTCAGAAATTGTTGGGAGATATAAATGGCTATGGCCCACAACTTGATTAACAACTCAAGAACTAAGTAATTTATTTTAAACCTTATGAAATGATAAGGACTTAAATAGTCTAGGAAAACTATTAGCTAAGACTGAGGGAGAATTGGCTCTAGTAGAAAAGAAATTACAGGATGTATATGCTGATTGCTTAGATCCAGAGCTAGATTGTATCTTAGTTATTTTATCTTCTACTCATTCTCCCATATGAATTCTTATGCAGAGAGAAGATGATATCTTAGAATGGATATTTTTAGCACACAAAGACATTCCTTAGCTGTCAGTCCAGTGAATGTGAGCTATGAGTCCAGGTTAGTTCTGATACATATAGGCAGTTTTCCCAAACATCTTGTCATAGTTCCCCAATCACCCCGTAAGGTGGAGCAGGGAGGATAGTGTAGGCAAGGTAAGGCTCAGCTTTCAGAAACTCTAGGTAGCTTCTATGTCAAATGGTCAGAAGTTAGGTTGATTCTTTTATTCTCTTTCTTACCTCATTATGTCATTTACTTCTGATCCTTGGAAAAAAATAACTGAAAGAATAACTTACAAAAATATAGACTTCTTTTGTGCTCCTGATTTCAGTGTTCACTCTATGCTTGATTAATTCTTTTGGTTTTGTGACTGTGGACAGTCAGCACATTATGGTGAGATAGTGTGCCAGAGAAAATCGCTTAGTTCATGAAAACCATAAGGAAAAGAAAGAAATAAGAAAACACTGGTATCACAGTTACCTTATCAAGGGTACACTTCGCCACAGTGGTTTAATTTTTCACTAGTCTTTATCTACTAAGACTTCTACTACTGTCCCTAAACACCACAAGCTTGATACAAGGCCTTCCATAAAGAGGGCTTTGCGGGGATATTAGAGACCTAAGCTACAGAATCCATAACTTCCTCATCTGCTGTTGCATCTTTATTATAACTCTGTGTGAGTAGGTCTACAATTGTATAGCTTGATGGACACTACATCAAGAATGAAACAGCAGCCTTTCCTTCCCATAACCACATTTCATTCATTAATCTAAAAGGTTCTCCTTTCTTCAGTTTTAATAAAGGGAGATGAGCTGTGGCCCAGTTGCACTGAACTTCCACTTTTAAGGCTACTATTTCTCACTTCTAGTCCCCATTTTCAGCTACACTTTGTACAGGATAATAAATCAATATGATATGTTTGGTACTTGAGGCCAACCCGGCATCTCATTCAAATAAAGAACCAAACCTTTCTCAGAAACACCTCCTTACATGATTTACTTCTCCACAAAGCAGCAGCACAATGACAGTGCACAGCAACTGCTCATCCTACCTCATGAAATAGCCACAGGCTTTCTCCACATGGATTTATTGGGGCACTGAATATGAACAGATCTGATTGATGGACTTTATATGTCCTTGTGTGGAATGGCTCATCGTCTCGTGATGATGAGAAGGTAGTGGCCCCAGAGTGGCTTCTGCTCTTCCTGAAATGGCTTCAGAATGAAAGACAGAGAAAGCAAACATATATCCATACCTAGGCATCAAATTTCCAGGAAAGAGAAAATGACTGTTTGAATATTAAACTCTTGTGAATTTGAAATTATTAGCTAAGGTCTCTTAGTAATTTGTGTAAATATGACATATAATCAAAAATGGCAGTGATGGTGCAAGCCTTTATTCCCAGCCCTCTGGAGGCAGAGGTAGGCAGATCTCTCTGAGTTTAACACCAGTCTGTTCTATAAGAGCTAGTTCCATGATAAGCTCCAAAGCTACAGAGAAATTCTGTCTCAAAAAAGCAAAAAACAAAACAAAACAAAAAAACCAAACAAACAGACCAAAAAATTCTTAGTTTGTGTCCTATAGGATATGAGACCCACTGCATGGCTTTTACTTACATTTTGTCTTTTTAAATTTCTTAAACATTTTATACGTTCCTTTATATGTTTATTTTTAAAAATGAAATCTAATTAAATTGTCTAAGCCAAATGTAGTTGGCCCATGTGTTTAGTTCTCACACTCAGGAGGCAGAGTCAGTTTGTTCTCTATAATTTCCATTCCAGTCTATTATACATAATGACTCGCAGGACATCCAGTAATACAAAATGAGACACTGTCTCAAGAAAACAAAAACTAAATAATTAACTAAATAAGTAAATAAATTTTCTATGTGTATGGTATAGAAATTTAAGTGGGAATTTGGTAGAAAGCAAACAGCCAACTCTATTTAAAAGTACAATAACTGTTTTATACCTTATTATGGAATCCACACCTGCCAACATATGCATCATACAGCACTGAATTTGATTGCTCATAGAATGATTCTGATTTTGTAGCTATCAAATTTGGAAAACTGTTCAATTCTCTGAGTCAGATTTGATTTGATTGTCAAATTATTTGTATAGTAGTATCTATAATTATGGTGATGCTATGAGAGTTGAATGATTTATTTATTAGAAAAGGAAAAATCACCTACTCTGTAGATGATCAATTATTATCTCCCCACCATCAATTATACATAAAGTTTCAACTCCAACTGTAGTGTTTTAAATAAGAATCGTCCCTATAAACTCATATATTTGAATGCTTTGTTCATAATTGGTGGGACTGTTTGAGAAGGATTTTAAAATCCTACGTCATTCCCAGTTCTCTCTCTCTCTCTGTGTCCCTCCCTCCCTCTCTCCCTCCCTCCCTCCCTCCCTCCCTCCCTCCCTCCCTCCCTCCCTCCCTCCCTCCCTCTCTCTCTCTCTCTCTCTCTCTCTCTCTCTCTCTCTCTCTCTCTCTCCATCCTTGTGGATCAGATATCAAATGTAAGGTTAAGGTTGCATGCCTGACACATGTTGTTCATGAATTCATCCTTTAAAACTGTAAGCAAGCCCTCAATTTTACATTTTACTCTGGTCATAATGTCTCTGAACAATAATTAAAAGCTGCCTAAGACGGCAACTAAACTCCTGAAAACCACTGTCAGCTAGACAGCTTCATCAGCAAACTAAAGACTAAGCAGGCAAGTTGGACTTAAGGCGAAAATATTGGTAGATGATAAATGCATTAACTTCTGGTGTCCTTTTCCAGCACATCTCCTCAATCTTTTAATAACTGTCTTGTTATTTTTTTGAGGCATCAACTTTGAGTCACAGAGGCAACCTATTTTCATAAAGAATAAAGTTTAGCCTGGCATACTTCATAAATAAAGATAATTTGAATTAAAGTACCCTAGAAAAATTGTATGGAATTTAGTCCTACATCCAGGCCTTTGATCAGTGTGATCAACCAAGACATCTTTCAGTAAAGCCGAAGTCAACAGCATGACCTCCATGTATGAGTATTTACTCTTGACTGCCCGGTAAGCAACCAAGTGGACTAAAATACACTGAAAGTTTTTTCTTACAGAATCATCCAACAATGTTTTAATATATTCATGAGATAATTAGTATCAGATCACAGAATTGGAATTTCTTCCACTTTACTTTATAAAGAGTTCTGTTATAAAAAGTATTTCTTTAGGCAGGAGGCAGAAAGCCAGCAATAAATACAGGGTGGTGTCTCAAAATTTTCCAGTGATTGAGAGAAACATGACATCAAAACGCTTTTGCTGTCCCAGTTTTCAATTGGGCCACATAGTTCACTTTGGTGCTTCTTCAATTAATGTCAATGAGAAAGCAATTTTACGCCATTTCTGTCAGCAGGTGTCTTCAAGATAAGCTGGATGTCTGTGAAGACTTTATTTAGGGCTTTATCACACTAAGTTTTCCTCCTCCAAGTCATGTGTTCCTATTGAAGGGAATATTTGGAGTTGAAGACTGAAGGATCAAGCATGGACGTCAGAGGCATCTAAGTATCTTTACAGAGGAGCTGTAGAGGAATGTGGGTCCTGACTCCTGGGTCATCCCCTTTAGCTATCCACTGAGTGAGCATACTTACTAACACACAGCTGTGTGAGAGAAAAACAGGGCGTCAAGGTATGGAGGCAAATCTGACAACTTGTGTTCAGAACGAAAGAAAAGTACAAGAGGGGAAGACAGAAATAAGTATGTTATTCTTTAGGTAGTGGGATAGCAACATGTTAGTTCCTACATGTTTCAAATGCTTTTCTGATGATGATTCAAAGTTAGAAACAAGTATTTATGAATTATTGTGCACTAACAGATTAATAATTTCCATAGCCATATTCAACTTTACTGCATGTAAAAATCTTATTTTTTTCTTTTTGACCATATTAATGTACACCATGACTCAATAAATTTATGTTACTCTTCTCTAATCAAACATGATAAATTGTGAGAAAATGCAACTACAAATTAAAACAAAATACAATAATAAAAAAAGCCTCGGTGTAATTAAGAGTATGGATGTTAACACACACATTCTTAAATCACCTTAAATCTAAGCCTCTGTCTCTGTCTCTCCCTCTTTACTGCTCTCTGTGTGTGCATGCACATATCTGTATGTATGTAGGTAGGTGTGTATGCATGCGTACATTTATGAATGCATGGTATATTATATATACTAGATTCTTGAGATTCTGGAATCTATACTGAAAGTATTCCTTGTATTAAACATACCAATATTTTTTCTAAACTCCTTTAGCCATAGAAAGCTGCTGATTATTAGCTGTGCCCTAGAGGAGATAAGAAGGAATAAAGCAATATCTGCCCTTCAGTAGCTTATCATATAATTGGTGAGCTGTAGCTAATCCATGCAAAGCAAATAGTAGGTAATTAAATGGTAGAGAAGTAAACTGAAATACCAGACTTTCTTAGACCTTGGAGTCAGAATGTAGGAATTAGATTAAAAGGAGCTATTGAATTTACACTATGTCAGGCTTTATTTAGGGCACTGGGAAATAATGGTGAGCAAGGCAGTTTCTGCCTTCAAGGAGCTAACAATCCAGAAGGGAGAGAAGAATATTCAGAAAAACTTTTCATTCAGGAGCAATGGCGCTATACAGAAAGACTGCGGAGACAAGAGAAACCTCAGTTTATAGAAAAGCTAAAGGAAGCAGAGGCATGTGACCTTGTAGGTGGGAACGTGAGCTAAAAGAATAGGAAGAACTCAGGCAGAAAGAGGAAAATGACAGGTCAGGTGAAAAGACCCTGGAACAAGAAGTCTAAGGTATGGGCAAACTTCTTATAATGCCGGCTGACTGGAAGGCAGTGCCTGTTCATAGGAAAGAGTTCACGGGACAAAGTGATCAGGAGATGCAATGTGTAGAGCCTTGAGTGTTAGATTAAATAATCATGACTGTTCATTGAATGATTTCTGGAGGCAGAGGCTCAAGATTAGATATGCATTGACAGAAAGTATTTGGACTGATGAATGGGAGACAAAGAAGCAACACTGACTTTTTAAAAAGTAAAATAGAACCACACTTTGAAAGCCAAACAGGATGACATCAGGATGCCCCATGCCATGGTCCTAGTGAGCAGAACTAATGGGTGATGAAGTAAGACAAGACTCAATGGGTCTGAGAATTTAGGGCAAACATATATACTAACCCCAGTTTTGCTACAACCTTGAAACTGTATTTTGTATAGGTCATTTAACCACTTAAAATAATAATTTCTAAAGGTTTTTTGTTTGCTCCGAATTTGGATAATTATCTTTTAACATGGTCCTTGAGAAGGATGAGCAGTGGTTCTCAGTATGGCATGGCAATTGTTTAGGGCAGAAATATTAAGTTACATTTTAGATTGTTTGTTACGATGGGTAGAATGCCAGAAAACATGACATACAAATATGCTAGATTCATTTGCTTATGAAAAAACTCTAAAGGATTGCTTTGCAGGCATTCATGGCCAGGAAGAATGGGCTCCTCTTCACTCTCTCTCCTTTTTCCAAGCTCCCAAGCAGAGGTTTCCCTAAACATTCAATAGAAGCTCCTTGCAACTTCACACTTACACAGCTGAAGTCAGATCTTCTTTACTCTGCTGGATTCCTCTAAAAACATGTGTTATAGTTGTTGGGTAATTTGTAGCTCGTTGTAGATATTAACATTGCTTGTCTCTTGTAGCTAACTAATGTGCTTATTTTAGGGAGCTCATTCATTTGATGGTAAAGATTATGTGCTGAGAGATATTGAGTGCCAATTTCGTGGAGAGATATTGCTTATGCTAATTCACATGCCTGGGCATTTAATTTGGTGCATTTACAGTTCAGCAAAATGACTTGGCTTTTCTTTTGTGGTGCAAGGAGAAATAGATTTCTACTGAGTTTGGACTATTATTAAAGGTTATAGGAACTAGAAGCTAATAATCATAATAATCACTACCATTCATCAACTTCTTGCTGGTTGCCAGGAATTATTCTAGGTTCTCTCATATAATTATTGTGTGTTCATTTTCCCCCAGTACACTTTCAGGGACTCTGGAGGACAGGTACAGTACCCATTTTAGAGATGATGAGCTCAGGCATATGCAGCAACATTTCAGTCTATGTGATCAGTTTTTAAATTTAGAAGGGTCGCCCCTCTCTTGTATTTCACTCCCTCTCTTTATACTTTCTTTTATTCTTTATTTCTTTCTTGCTTCATCTTTAGGAATATACTGATTGCTTTATCCATCACTTAGCAAGTTGTTACCTTGTGCTTGCTGTAGAGCTATTCCCTCAGACTGAAACATTCTCTCATGGTTACAGTGCTCATGAGGCTCTTGGATGTGACTTAAGCCATAAACAACTTCCAGGAAGGAAGGAAGGAAGAGGCTCCTCTCTGATATAGCTTTCTGCAAGCTGTGCAATGAACTTCACTGATGCCGTTTGGTGGACCTGTCACCTCTCCTGTTGTGGACTGGTTGATGCTACTCAGGTTTCTGTAAGAAAACCCAACAAATACACATAAATAAAATGGCTTATCTGCACTGTCTAAGCCTTCTTTATCTATAATGAACAAAGAGTCCCTGTTCATTCCCTTCAGGAATCATTACAAGCAGTGTCCAACACAAAGGCTGTTTGGTCCTCTATCTACACCTGGGACTCTGATATATTGCCCAATAGTGACTTAGTGTGCTTAATACATCAAATACAGTCATAGAGTTTAATTTGGTAAGTTTTTATATGCACTTTTTTTTGAGACAGAATTTTTCTGTAGCCTTGAAGACTTTCTAGGAACTCATTCTATAGCCCAGGCTGGCCTCAAACTCACAGAGACCTGCCTGTCTCTGCCTCCCAAGCACTGGCATTAATGGTGCTCACTACCATTGTTTGGCAACTTAATTTTTAATGTGCACTGGTGTGAAGATATCAGATCCCTTGGAACTGGTGTTACAGACAGCTGTGAGTGCTATGTGGAGGGTAGGAATTGAACCCGGGTCATCTGGAAGAACAGCCAGTGCTCTTAGCTGCGGTGTCATCTCTACAGCCCCCTATAAACTACTTTTGCTATTAATTTTCAATGTGTTTTAGCCAGTTTAGAAGGTATCTGCTTATAGTCCCTTGATGGCAGATGAATGGTTCTCACCACTAGATCCTACACAGGGATCTTCAAGCAGAGACCTCTTTTCCTAAGTGCTAAGAATGAGTCATTTGTGACAAGGGGTCCAGGCAAACTGGCAGTAACTGGGAGTCATTGTGGTTCAACAATGCACATAAGAGCAGGATATATTGTGGTGTTATTTAGCAAAGAGGCTGCACCACAGAAGCCCAGACCTATATTGGGGCCTGGAACGGAAAGCACTTTCCAGAAAATCTGCACCTTGTTCCTCAGAGTGAACTCCTTTGTTACTATAGGTGATTCTGTGATTTTATTTGCTTTCAAATATAATTTTTATAAAGGATTCATGCCAGGCAGAAAGGCCCTAAAAATGTTAAGTCATTTTACCTAGCAGCACCGAACTGATCCTCCATTACAATGTAGAAAAAAGGCCCACGTGGGCATATGCATGGATTTTGAAATTTAGTGGCTTAAACTGAAGCTGGAATTTACACCCACCTTAACATCTTCTGTAAATTAACTTCTTGCAGCTCAGTTTCATCTTCAGTAAAATGGGCCTAGCAAGAGTCGCACCTGAATAGCATTTTAAGATTTATTTTTATTATTTTAAATTATTCATGGCTGGGGTGGTATGCACATATGAATGCAGAAACCCATAGAGGCTGGAGGTGTTGGATCAACTCGAGCTGTAGTTACAGGTGGTTGTGAGATACCAGATGACAGTATGGGAGTAGAACTCCTGTCCTCTGAGCTCATTCCCTCTTGATGGCTTGGACACCTCTCCAGTGTCTTACCTATACAGACTTATAAAAAGATTACTTATAAACAACAGATATATGTGAATAAATAATGATGCTTTTTGTGTTTATCACATTTTTTGGTTTAGAGAAAAGAAAGTCTAGAGAACTGGCTGAGAGGTATGAAAACCTATTTGCCCCCTTAGTCAATGTTCCTCCTTCACACTGGGCTGTGAACTCTTAAAATTAGGATGACAGCTGGAGATGAAGCTCAGAGGTAGAGTGCTTGCTCAGAATCGGTGGAGTTTTGAATTTGATTCCCTGTATTTAAAGTAGGCAAATCAATGGATACTAAAAGGGTAGAACACACACACACACACACACACACACACACACACACACACACACACACATTCTCATATCTTTGTCTGAAATGTGATTACTTTGTATTTCAATCCAAAGAAACATTTTTTTATGCAAATATCCTCTTATATACAGCATCTTCTGCCCTCTTCTGGCTTTGGTAAGAAATTCAAGTGGCTGTGTGAATGCAGTGTAGATTGCTTTGTTTTTATTTTATTTAGTGGGCACTAAAGTTCATTATGTTTCACCTTCTAAGTGGGACAGATACAACTCTATTACATACATGTATGAAGAAAAAAACTTTCGGAAACCTTTGAGATTTTTATTTTGATCCCTTTCTTGGGAGTTCCAATCCTAAATATCGTAATTACTAAATATATAATCGAAACAGGAAACAGGACTAGACATTATTTCAAAGAGTGTTATTTGAGGTTATTAACATGTCCAAGATGACTACCCAGGTGCTTAAAATAGAACCTACATGTAAGAAGCTTTGATTGTAGTAAAAGCCCAGGGCTAGATATGCCATTTGTATTAGCCATTATATTGGGTTTTAACTAATGTCTACCAACCTTTAAAGAACAAATACAATCGTTTGTTTTTGAAGAGGTAACAGGGTTTGAATGAAGAAGTGGGCGTAATTTTCCAAGCAGGGCGACTGCCATTGCTGCCAAATGCGTGCACTTTTTTCTGATTTTCAGATATAGAGCAGCTTGATCGCCAGTTCCCCACTCTTTTGACAGAGCAACATTTGAAGCTCTCTGCACAGTCCCTCACTCAGCCAGAGATGTCAGAGACGGCAAAGATCTCCTATTAGAACACAGTAGCAAAACAGAAGTTTGTTTGGACAAATTCAAAGCAATCAGAAGATGACTTGCTGCCATCAGCAGAGGCCCAGCTGCTAAGAAGAGGCCTCATGTTCTTGTGTTTAGGGTAGTTGGAAAGGACAAGCCAAATGCAATGAAAGCAACATTGCTGGGGAAGGCTGGCTGGCATGAAGAAAATAAAAAGAACAAATAATAATAAAAGCAACAAAACATTTTGGATGTCAGTTGTGACTTTGCCTATAAGTGAAGACTGTACTTTCATTTTTTTTTGCTTCCCAGACCTGAATAATCACACAGAAACTATATTAATTACAACACTGTTTGACAAATGGCTTAGGCATATTCCTAGCTAGCTCTTAGACACAAAATCGACCCATTTCTATTAACCTGTGTATTGCCATGAGGCTATAGCTTACCTGTAAGTTTCTGATGTCTTTCTCCTTTGGTAGCTTCAAGGCATCTGCCTGACTCTGCCTTCTTTCTCCCTTCATTCAGTTTAGTTTCACCCCTTACCTATACTCTGTCCTGCCATAGGTAAAAGCAGCTTCTTTATTAACCAATGGTAATAAAACATATTCAAAGCATACAGGGGGAATCCCAAATCATTTGTCATTTATCTCTCAGTACATGTAATGCAAGTCCATCCAAAGCTTCAGATTTACAATCCAGCCTATTATTTCCCCCCCAAACAGTCATGGCTTATTAGTGTCTATGATATATATCATTCTAATATTCCCCTGTTCATAAAAAAAAAACCAATCATCAAGTGATTTTATGACAAGAAACCTTACTTAGTCAGTGAAACTAATTATTATTCCCAAGAATTAGCTCAACCAAATTGCCAGTGCATCTTGAACAAAAAGAACCATGGAGACTTCTCCCTTCTCAAACACTAAAACATTCTGTATACTGGAACAATGCATAAATATACTCTACATCAATCAATTTTGTAAATTTGTGCTCAGGTAAAGCAAGATTAATTTTAAAAAGATACATTCAGAATAATGGATTAAGGTATAAATATGAGCATAAAATTGGCTCCTAAAAAATATGTTCTAAATCCAGGAGGAGGAAGCAATTGTGAATCATGTACGTTATACAATGGCATAAAGATCCAGAGGAAAATATTAAATCTTTCATTAACATTTTACGAAGTAGATTCCAGAGAGGTTTTGTTTTGTTTTTTTTAAAAAAAAAAACATTTATTTATTATGTATACAGTATTCTTTCTGTGTTTATGTCTGCAGGCCAGAGGAGGGCATTACAGATGGTTGTGAGCCACCTTGTGGTTGCTGGGAACTGAACTCAGGACCTTTGGAAGAGCAGGCAATGCTCTTAACCTCTGAGCCATCTCTCCAGCCCCTCCAGAGGGGTTTTGAAGTTAGAATTTAAGAAGCAAATGATGAAATTAAAGGCATGTTGGTATGTGTATATGATATTGAATTTTATCGACCCCTGAATAAAATTTTTAATGAAGGTCTATTGTTGAAAAAATGTAACTAGGTCACCTAGAATTTTCTGCTAAAAACACAAAACTATGTTTACAAAATTTATACAGTAAATTTAATAATGAATATTAATCAGTTCACACAGTCTCCAGGACATTCCAATAATTACAGTCTGAAAACAGGCAGCCACAAGAAGTACCAAATTTCTATTATGTCTTAGTATAGATGCAATTCCCCGTTGTAATCACAAGCATATAGGATGGTCATTAGTTTCTGAAGGCAAGTCTTTCCAAGGGTGCCATGAACACCATGCATTGAGGTTTCTAAAAACTTTGTGCCTCTGTCTAAGCAGCCCTGTAAAATTAGATTCAATAATCTACCTTCTCCTCTGTGTCCTTAATGGACTGAATGGCTGAGGGACTGGGTGGAACACAAATTTCTGTCCACAGTACTGAGAAATACATTCCACATGAAATCTCGTTACTGGTGTCATTCATGTCTCAACTAAGGACCGAGGCATCTGGTGTTTATTACTGATGAAGCCTGGATCAAGCAAACTCATTTTATTGCTTTCAAAGATCACGAGAGATCAAATCTGCTTCTGAGTTCATATCATGGCACCAGGGTGGCCACAGTCACAGTTAAGAGGTTTGAAGGTGGATAAGTATCAATGGATATAAAATATTTTCCCTACATGCCCATGATAGAATCAAACACTTCCTGCCACATTGGAGCATCAATTATTCAAAGCATAGTAGACATTCATAAACATAAGTAAAAGAGACTTTGAGGAATCAAACCTCAAGCTGTAGTATATTATTTTTCAAAGAGGACAGTAAACGTCAGTTACTTTTATTCATTATCCCTTTGCTTTTTTTAAAGTTCTCCATGATACTCATACGTTAATTTTCACAATATGTCAAAGGAAGAATCTGAGCTTGATATCCTCAATTGTATACTGGAGCCAGTATCTGCAATATCTGATTTGGAATGAAATGTACTGCAGAATTTTAAACTTAGATCTAGAGAAATAGTCAGTCATTAAAGTAATGGCCTTACATGCATGAATGCCTAAATTTGATTCTCAATTCCCATAAGAAGAAAGCTAGATGTACTGAAATATTCTTTTAATATAGCATTGGGAGATAGATAAATATGTATCCCAGCTAAACTAGCCTATTTGGTGAGTTCTAGGTCAGAGAAAAATCATGTCTCAAATCATAACAAATAGTGATCCAAGGAACAAGTCACAAAGTCAACTCCAATTTCCTAGTATGCACACGCACCTGCAAACTCACATTCACAGAAATACACACACGCATACACAAAAAAATAAAATGTAAACTCTCCTTTTCTATAGGAAAACTGAGAAAAGGACAAGAAAAAGACACTTTTACATGTAGACAGTTGAAAAACCAGGCAAGAAATCAGTATTTACTCTTCTTTCAGGTTTGTGAAATTTTGTGCTTCTGGCACATGTACAGAGAACAAAGACATTTTGTGTTATGCACTTTAGTTAACACATTGTTCACCCTTTTCCTAAGAGAATTTCAGATTTCCAGAGTTTTTCATGAGCATCCCTGTTAGGCAGAGGGAGGAACACTGCATCAGTGAACTACCCTCTTTGTCTTATATCTAGAAGAGTTGTTTCCATCTTTTTTCTCTGCACAGCTGTGGAGTGAGATGCACAAGGCTAATGTTACTTCCTAAAAGTTGTGTGAAATATTTTTCCAGAAAGATTCACATCAGGGGATTGCACACCATGATGCTTATTTTGCAAAAAGAAAAAAAAAATGAAGGACAAATTTATATAAAAGCTTATAGAAAGATCATATACTTTGTATTAAAAATAACAAAATGGCCATATTCTATATCCAGAAACCATTTCATAAAGGCCACAGTTTGTTGAATGAAAGAGATAGGAGCCAAATATTGCCACTCTCTTTGACATTGAAAAAAGACACTTCTCACTGTTTCCAAGAAATGACAGGCCAGTATTTAAGTTATAATCAGTGCTTCAGGAAGTGTCCATCCAATGATGGCATATGTGACGTTTGTCTATACATATGTCAACTTTAACATTAATTATGGGCTCTTATTCGATCCTTGCTACTGGCCAGACATTATATCAGGTATTTTATGTCTCTTATTTCTGTCATGAATGCATCTTAGGAAATTGACATAAGTTTCCAGTGTATTTTTTCCGTGAAGAATGTTCCCTCCTGTGGAGACACCAACTCCATGTATGACCTCAAGTCACTCCTGCAGTGGCCCCAAGCCTGTCTTTTGCTCCCTGATAATTGGACTATAGTTGAAAATTCCCTGAAAGAGAACAAAAAAGTTTTTGTAAAGTTGGAGAAGACCACTTGTTAATTCCTGGCTACCCTGAACCGAATAATCACACAGAAATCTATATCAATTTCAATACTGTTTGGCCAATAGTTTAAGCATATTTTAAGATAACTCTTATATCCTAAACTAATCCATCACCATTAATCTGTGTATCGCCATGCAGCTGTGGCTTATCGGGTAAAGTTCCATTCCCAGTGTCTGTCTCCAGCAGGGCTACGTGGTGCCTCATTGACTCTGCGTTCTTTCTCTCAGCATTCAGTTTAGTTTACCTGCCTAACTCTATTCTAACACAGGACAAAGAAGCTTCTTTATTCATTAACTAATAAAATCAACACATATAAAGAACTTTCCACATCACTGTATCATGCACAAGGTTGTCAATGAACTTAAGACTCAGGGAGTGATAACAGTTCTCTAGGTAAAGCTAAAAGTGCAACTCAGAACTGGTGACTCTCGGGAAGACAATGAATAGTGAATTAGGTTCAGAGAAAGGGAAGAATTCAAGGGTAAATTCTTTACATTTACTTCCAGGATCTGTTATTTTTTAAACCTGGTTTCAGCAAACTGCAAGACCATCCTTTCTTTGTCTAAAGTATCTAGAGTGGATGACAAAGAATAAGACTAAAAGCACCCATTATTGTCTTTTTCCATTAAAACATGCTCTCCCTTATCCTTCCACTAAATTCCAACTTTGATATTATCATTCCTATCTTACAGATGAGAAATATTTTTCTGAAAACCATTTATGTAGAATGGGAGCTGATGTTTAATCTGGTTTTGAAAAAGCCTCAACTCTTGCCATCTTCCTTGTCTGCATGCTATCACATCTAGATTCATTCATGATTTGTACATGGGTTTATGGAGTTTGTAGTTATGTTCTGGATGCCATGTTTTTGTGGTTTCCCTAGGGCTGTCATGTTACTGTGTTGACATGATGCTGCATCCACATGTGTGCATTTAAACTGCCCAAGGGAGACTTATCTCAGGATGAGGAAATACTTTCTGAGACTCATTATTCATACATCATATTCTCAGTGAGGATAAAATTAAGGCAAAAATCAGTTTTTTGAAGACAGGATATGTGAGTATCTTTCAAAATATGAAAATTTATGAATAACTAGCATTTAGTAAGTTACCATACACCTTGTAAACTGATCAGATTCCATCTGGTATGATTTTGTCCCTTGTCTTCAGACAGAATGTGGATTGCTAATGAACACCTGCTTACCTTTTTTTGAAACTGTTTTGTTTAATGAATGTTTTTGTTTCATAAGCTATGCTGTCAGGTGTATTTTGTACTACATTTAAACATCTTTTCATAAATAATCCTGAATAAGATACTATAGTTTTATGGCTCCATAGTGTCTCAAAATTCCTACCATACCAACAAAGTCACATAATTTTCTCAAGGTCACAGAGTCTCTTGCTGCACAGATGAAAGTTATCAGCTAGAAACCGCTGCCAACAGAAATCATTTTAAAGGATTTGGGTTATTTTTTATTTCTCCATATAAAAATACATGTCAATTAGATTTGTGGCAGAATGTACTCTGCCTTCTACTCTGGAACTCTGCTTTATAATTTGAATTAGAGTCTCAAAATCTCTAAAGAATGACACAAGTGTTGTGTCACACAGCATCTTGATTTGTGGATTCCTTGCTTGCTATCTCTTGTAACATAAAACATGGATAAACACAATAAATAGAATAACATGTCTCAAAGGATAAATATGAATATATGAATTTTGTTCAATCACTTTAGTTTCATTGTAGGTGATTTATAAAAACAAAGGAACTTCTGTGATTGTTAAAACCAGGTTTAAAAAAATAACAGATCCTGGGAGTACACATCAAAGCTCTCTTCTTGGTCTGATCCACTTTATCTGATCCTGCTTCACAATCTTTTTCCTTTCCTGAGACTCTAGCCTATCTTCAACCACCACTAGAGAACTAGTCTTACTCTTTAATTCTTAACTTCACTTGCAATATCAGGCACAAGAGAGAGATTTACTATCCTTGTTTCAGGAAATTGATTATTCTGGGGATGAAAATTATTTAAGCTGTGTATGTCTGAGAGTGTTTCGGGGTATTGCCTCAAAAATAATAATTACAACCAGCATGCAGAGAATGTTGAGCAAGCAATACTCTTAATACTCAGCATTACTGAGTCATGGTCCTCAGTGACATCTAGGACGCTGCTGTCCCATGCTACAGAGGAGGAACAGACATTGCCATTTGATGGGGAGAGCACACAGCCCATCTCCTTCCAGAATCATCTTCTCTCATATAAGATTTAATGAAACAAAGAGAAAGTGAAGGGATTCTAACACCCAGCCCGAGCATGGCAAACGTGGCTCTGACAGGTGTCACCTTTCTCCCAGATGCCCTCTCCCTTCCTAAGAACCATTAGACTACCTTTCTAAAGCAACCACCAAAGTCTATTCCCTTACTTGGCCACTTCCTCCTCCTGAGGCGGACAATTAAGGTTCAGTTATCAAAGTATTGAAGTTTAGCAATCAAAAGCCTTATATGTCTATCCTAATAAACATTCTCAATCAAAAGGAAATGCCTCATCCAACACAGGATTTCCACTTTTACCTTTGTAAACCTTTGTATACCGTTTGTCTGTGGGCCACATCTGTCTCCTCTCTATGCTGAGGCAGTCCTTTGTTCAGTTCCAGGACAAACACCACTTTACCTTTGCTTTATCCCCTTCCACGTCTCTCTTGTCCTCTGTCTCCCGCCTTTGTCTTTTATTCCCTGACCTGTGTCCCTCTGGGGTAAATAAATCTCTTTGGTTCTGAGAACTTGATCTTCGGGATCCTGACCCAATACCTATCTCTTAGATTAAGACTGGAAGTTCTGTGGGAATTTATTTCTTCCCAAGTCAAACACTTCTGAAAGAATAATGAGTAAATGCACCGATTGTGCAGACTTTACCTGACTTCATCAGGCTTTGCTAAGGTTAAGGGGGAAGGGGAGTCTTACTTTACCTGAACCTGAAGAACAGAATTGATTAGCTCGTATAGCTGAGAAACATGATAGGGTGTACACCAGGCACAGTTGCGTGGTCCAGAAGAACCCTGTCAATGTCACACAAGTATATATCCCTTCGTCTCCAAACTCCTCTCAATTTGAACCTAGAGAACATTCTTTCTGATTCCCTGACTTGGGTAAAAAGAAGATAGCCATCAGCATCTGGCATTTTATTTTATTTATTTAGTTAGTTAGTTATTTTAGTAGACAAGGGCTTCATTTCTCAAAAATTTTCTCAAAAGCTACAGATTGAATTTGAATGCCATTCCATAACTTATGATTGTAAGATACATAAGCTTCTATATCTAGACAGACAGACAGATGTTTAATCATGCAGCCATGTAGCCATGTTGCAACGTTGCAACTGTGGTCTGTGGGACTGAGTTAGGGCGAAGCTCAATAGACATGAGAACACTCTCCCAGCATAAAAGAGATGCATTTAGAGAAAGCAGCAACAGTAAATATCCCCACACGCACTATTCGAAGGTCAGTGAAGTGATGGACCCAAATGGACAGGTGAATCAGCATCAATGAAACTGTTTCTACATAAAGCAGCATTGTCTAGGTTATGCTTATTGTTAAATACTATTTTTCCTTCATCACAACCAACCACAGGACCATATTCACTTCTGTTAGTGAGAAATCAGACTGTCTTAAAATAGCTGGATTGGGAAATCATTTTGCTATTCAGAAAATATTGTTGCTGTGATAATTGTGGCAATAGAAGCCTATTGGAAATGAGTCAAGAAGTAGAAAAAGGACAGTAACAGCCATTTCTGCAGTTACATAAAAAGAGAGTATGAGTAACTATGAGCTCTTGTATTCTAATATCTTCTAAACACATTTTCTTTCTCCCTCTCCCCTCTCCCTCCTTCTTTCCCTCTTTCTAGCCGCCCCATCTCAATCTCTCGCTCAGAAAAAAACATAATTTACTTGAAAATGATAAAAAAATCATCTACTGAACAGAAATAAAAATACATCATGAATTTTCACATAAATAGTATGTGTCAGATTATATTGACTCACATATGAAAGAAAAATTGTGATATTGCTTATCCTTCTTTAAAACCCTTTTAGCCTTCTGTGTGATCCATGCTGGTCAGCGGCACAGACCCTTTGTGCTCTGATACACACAAGCAGAAGCATCTCTGCCAGCTTTGCCAACAGCTTGGCTGTGTTCAGTCTGATGTCCTAATTTTATTTTCCTCACTCCTCTCTCTTGCTGTTTTTCTTCCTCCTTTTCTTTAATGTTTGAAGAAATACAATGGAATTGTCTTCTCAGCATGTGGATATCCGCATGTGTTAAAATTACGTTTTCTATTTTAAACTCTCTTTTTAATTTAAGAGGTCTTGTCCGAACAAGCAATCTCTGTCGCCCACTCTTCCCCACCTCCCACCCCACAGATAGTGGACTATGCAAGCTTGATCTTGCAAAGGCAAGCTGCCAACTTGCAGGGGGATAGAAACAGATAACAATTAAGTACACAAACAAAAACAGGGAAACAAATAAGATACTTGAAGGTCTGCCTAATTCAACTGGCTCTAAAACCACTCAAATTTGTTAGGAGAATAATAGTACATAATAATAATAGCAAGGTCATAGGGGGAGAGGAGAATTTTCCTATCTAGGTATTATTACACCAAGCATTAACCCCTTCCACACCAGTTTCCTAGAAAATATCAAGACTAAACATCTCAGCTATTATTATCAATACACTTATTCTATATTGCAAAACCAGGTACATAGCACATATTTATTGAGAACTTTTGAAGATAGTTCATTAAGTGAATACATGTGTATCACAACTAAGCCCTAAGTATTTAAGGTGTTATTTAAGCAGCATATTATGTTGTGTGTACAACACTTGCTGTATTTCTTTTTCTTTTACTTTTTTTTTTTTTTTTTTGGTTTTTCGAGAGAGGGTTTCTCTGTAGCTTTGGAGCCTGTCCTGGAACTCCCTTTGTAGACCAGGCTGGCCTCAAACTCACAGAGATCCGCCTGCCTCTGCCTCCCGAGTGCTGGGATTAAAGGCGTGCGCCACCAACGCCCGGCTGCTGTATTTCTTTTGAACAAAGGTTTTACCAAGCTTCTATGTGATAAAGGCTTGATTTCCAAAGTGACATTTTGAAGAGGTTGTAAAACCATTAGGAAGTGGGCCCTGTTGGGAGGTCTTTAGGTCACTGTTGGATATTCTGTAACTCTTTCTCTTCTTGCTGTTCTTTCTCCCTCTCCCCCATCTTCTACTTCCTCCTCCACCCTTCCTCCCGCACAGTAACAGCTGCTCAAAAGTCCAACTTAATAAATATATAGGATTGTTATTGTGGTTACTAATAGGGATATGAGTAAGGAGATACTTAACGAAGAACAAGGATAACTCCAAAGCAAATTCATCACCAAAAAAGCCCATTCCAATACTGGTAATGACTCACTAGAACTGAATTCCGAGAACTCTGAAGAGTTCCCAAGCCTCTGTACTGCCCAAGAACACTGTCCCTGCAACTGCTTGGTGAGTCTGCATGCCTCTGTATTGGCCAAGAACACCTTCTCTGCAACTACGTGGTGAGTCTGCCCCCTTCCATTTGTTTACCTTTTTGTACTGTTGGGGAGAGGCCCTGGAGAAACTTCCAAGTTTCTTCTTCTTCCCAAACATAGTGACCTTTTATTGACCTTCTGAGCTGTCTACTGAGCTGAAACTCACTCATGGAAATAATGTTTCATTCAGAAGAAACTGGCACAGCATACTGTCAGCCACATTAGTGTATTTGCTGGTTGTTAAGACTGTACAAAAGGTCTGTCCCTTGCCTCAGTTCTGAGAGGATTGCTTTTTCCTTTGTTTTTGTTTTTTTCCTTCCAGCGAGGTCTTACTCATGTAGTTTGATTGACTCTGAGTTTATTATTTGGCAAGGGTGGCCTCCAAGTTGTATCATTCTGTCTTCACTTTCATAATTTTGGATTCAAGCCCCTTGCTTTCATACCAGGCTCCAAGGGCACTCTAAAAGGCTCCCATAACTCTAAAGAGTCACTTGACTCTTCAGCGTCTTCCTCTGGCCTGTCTTGTCTCCTCCAGTCTTCGTGAAACTTGATTGATGAATATTCTTGGTACACATTTATGTCTCACTCCATTTTGGAAAATCTCAGTTTAAATAAGGCATGCTCAAAAGCCACAGAATAAAAGGATGACGTGGAGATTTACCAGAGACAATAGGGATTGTTCTATAGAGAAGGATAAATGACAAGGAGAGAAGAGTCCTTGCTCTTTTATGCTAAGGTGTGGAGCAATAGTCTTTTACACCCAAATGCCAAACTTAGAACTCTAACTGTTACACAATGGCCAGTTTATGTCAGAGGGATGTGCCTGTGGCATAAGGTGAACCTGCCTCAAATGCTGTTGGTTCACCAAAAGCAGGACCAGTGGTTTTTATTGGTCTTTTTCTTTTTTTTCATGTTATGCACTGTATAATAAGGGAATGTGTGGTTGTCAGTGCCTGAATGCCACTGTCAGTAATAGAAACGCCTTCTGGGGAAATAAGATTGGCGCCATGACTAGAATATAGAAGCAAACTTGAAATAGTTTCATTTCTATCTTGGAATTATTTTAAAAAGACAGACAAAAAAGAAAGGAAGGAAGGAGGAAAAGCCTCAGTAAAAGCACGTTTGAAGACAGCTACTACATTGAAGGGCTTGAGTGACGTGACAAACGTAGGTTTCTGTCACCTCCTGCACATAAACGTGCAACTCTTTGGTTGACATGTAAGCAGTGTCACCATAATCTTGTCATACTGTTTTCTACAGTGCCTCTTCATGAGCCTTTATACGTGTTGCTACTGTAAAATTAGCTATTGATTAAACAAAAATAAAAGCAAATGTACAAAAGGAAAAAAAAATTGATGTGCTGCCAACATAGTATATGCCCAGCACAGTCATTTTCTCCTACCAGTAACTGCAGACTAATAAAACAAAACAAACAAAAAGGAGTAACTTACTGAAAACATGCAAAAGAGTGGGAAGAATTGTGAAAAGGAACCAGCTTCTTCTTGTATTCTTTGTGTATTTAGGATCCATAGTTTATCTGGAACAATAGTGGAGTAAAAAATATTAAAATTCAGTTTTTTGTTGTTGTTGTGTTTATTTTATTATTTTGTTTTTTGTTTGCTTATTTTTCTCGTTGTTGTCGCACTTTTTATTTTACTTTATCTTGTTTGTTTGTTTTCTGCTTGCTTGTTTTTCTCTACATCCTAACAAAAAGAATCTTTCAGACCTGAAGGATGAGGGCAAATATCAGAGAGAAGACATCTATGGAGTGACATCCTACTGTAAACTTGCAGACATCTTGAGCTCACTGTGAACCATCATGTGCAAGACCAATTAGTTCAGAGAAAGGTTTGAAAGCAAAGCCCGTTCTGGACAGATCACTTGCAGGTGACTGATAGGATGCAAAGCTTTAATCACACTCTATTGATCATTTGCCAAAACAGAGACCAGATGTTCTGCAGAGAACGTTAAAATGATTTTGCATGTGTTCAACACAATTGAAGGTTTTATAAGTATAACACAATGAAGTTTGGTCTTCTGTACAATGTACCAGAAAGACTTATCATGTTCTTTCATGCAATGACTAGTATCAGATGCTGCCTATAAGCTGACAGAGATGTTGGACTGGCAAATTAGAAAAAAACAACTGTATCCAGAAATCACAACTGTACTTTGTGACGTAACTGTAAACACCACAGAAACAGATGGGAGATTTCAGGAAAAAAAAAGAGAGAGAGAGAAACCATAAAAATAACAAGAAGAAAATTATGGGGTTAAAAACATTCCATCTGTGTAATGTGCCTGTGACACACACTGTTTTATATACATGAAAGTTCTATTTGCTGCACAAACTAATGGCTGCAGGAGACTTAACATCTCTGAAATTTAGTGGAAGTCATATTTATAGACTGAAATACCTGTGAGACTGGGCCACTTCAAGAAAAAGGAAAGAGTGAAAATTGTACAGAAGTATCACATCAAAACAGAGTAAAACCGAAGATTAAACAAAACCCCTAAACAACAACAACGGAAAGAACTTAAAAGCAGTTGGAGAAAACGAAGATGTTCTGTAGAGGATTAAAAAAGTTGTGTTCTATTTTTCACCAGAACAATCTAGGTCACAAGGCAGCAGAACAATAGATTTAAGGAAAAACCCTGTCAACGGTGACTTCTACGTACGTTGAAAATCACCTTCGGGACAGAAGATGAAATAGAAATGTTCACAGATGAGGGAGAACTAACATTTTTGTCACCAGTCGATCTACTCCAAAGGAAATGTTAGTCAAAGTTCTGTAGCCGGCAGAAAATGAGTCTGACCGTAAACTTAGTAGCTGAGCAATGAAGAAACAGTAAGGAAAAATATTAGATATTACAGTTAGATCAGAAGTCATTTATTTTATAAATATAAATGGATATTTAGTGATATATGTGTGTGTGTGTGCGTGCGTGAGTGCGTGTGTGTGTGTGTGTGTGCGTGAGTGCATGTGTGTGTCATCAGCAGAAGGCAGAGGACAACTTCCAGTATTTGGTTTTCATCTTGCACCAGCTCCTAAGCTCTGGAGCACAGGATAACGAGATAAGCACTTTCACCATACTTAGCCCCATTGCTGCTGCCCAAGCAATATTGAAAGCACATCATCACATGAGAGATTGTGAGTGTTTGTGCATGTATGTGGCCATGCTTAGGAGAAAGAGCAAAAGGAACTAAATCACCATGATATGTATATTTTATTTGATATATTCAAATGCTATCTTTTCATAAAATTTTAGAGGATAGTTAGAAACATTGTTGCACCTGCAACAACCACAAAAATTTCCCAATGCAATGAAACATAAGCAAATAGAATAAAGTTGAATAAAAAGTACAAACAAAAATTGTGAAAAATGTAGTATCTATAATAAAATAAATACAAAATACACCCAAACCTCAAAAAAAAATTAGGGACAGTTGAAAACATTTGCAGTCTAGGGAATTAGCTCAGAGTTAAAGCAGTTGTCTCTCACATTCAAAGTCCTGGAGTAGAACTTATGTATCACCTATAAATGTTAAGCAGGCCTGGACGAGACGAACCCATTTCTCAAGGAACAGAAATGAGGACTTTCCCACACTCTGCTCAGCACCAAGCTAGAAGTCTTCCTTGTTAGGATGAAATAAATAGAAATCAAAGACATGATTGTACCTGTGGATATGAAAATACCAAATGTTTTCAACATTCTTTTTGAAGTAGTAAGTTGTCAGGAAGACAGAAAGTAGTGTACCAAAATTACTTATATTTTGTATACCAGCAGAAAATTACTAGATAGCAATATTTAAAAGGAGTATTATTTGTCAGTTTCAAATAACATAACATCATCTAAAAGACAAAATAGGTGTAAATAAGTAATAAAGCAAAGTATCCATGATAAAAATCTACTATGCAACATGTAAATACATTTTAAATTTAAACAGGTGAAAAGACCAATGGCCAGATTTTCTTGTTCATTGTCTTTATACTCTTCTTTGAAATCTCAACATCATCCCACACCATTTCTTCTGATTGTCTTTATCTTTGGAGCCTTTGCCCTTGTTCACAGGTGTCTCTGAAAACCACTTGCTCTCCTAACTAGATCTTGTTCCTCTGACTACTTTGAACTGTGTATATTTTTCTGTTCTACTTCTTCACTGAAGATGTTGAGTTTGTTTGTTTGTTTGTTTGTTTGTTTTTTAGCATGGTTCTCTCCAAGGAGACAGTGTTTATTGAGTGATGACAACTGGCCACTCCAATCATACAATTAGGTCACAAAGAAACAAAAGGTACCCCTTTAAAAATATATTCCATAAGGAGATACCAATAATAAGATAATATTAAAAATGGAAGGGCTTATGCATCAAGATAGAGCTAAAGAAGGGTATGGAGGATACACCAAAATAAGAAAAAATTAAAAATGAATTTTTTGAAAGTTTACCGTATAAACTTCAAAGCAAACATTTACCCAAATGGTAAAAGTTTAATTACTTTATTTTTACTTATTTTTAAGATTTATTTATTTATTATGAACAATGTTCTGCCTGCATGTGTCCCTGCAGGCCAGATGAGGGCACCAGATCTCATCACAGGTGGTTGTGAGTCACCATTTGGTTGCTGAGAATTGAACTCAGGACCCCTGGAAGAGCAACCAGTACTTTTAATTGAGCCATCTCGCTGCCCCATAATTTGATGATCCTTTTATTATTTTTTTATTAATCCAGATGTTTTAGTAATCTTTTTTCTCATTTTAGGATATCATTTTAATATAATACATATCTGTATACCCCTTAGTCATAAACAACAACACAGGTCACAGTAAAAATATATTTCAAGTATCAAAAATTAACTCATGCATTAAAAATTATTATATGACTATATCATATCAATATCAATACTGGAAGTGAAATGTATATCAACTTGAAGTTATGCTTCATAAATACTTTTTCAATATTCTGTGTTACTTAAATATTACCTAGTTACCTAGTGAATGCTCTTTTAATCAGTTCAATTTAGTAACAGTCAAGTTTAAAATTAGATTATGTCTTGGAAATTTTCTTTAAACTTATATAATAGGAAATATAATTATCATATAAATAAAGTTTGTTAGAATAATGACTCAATATGGTTAAGTAAAAATAAATTATTTTATATTAAGGATAATAGCACTAGCTTATTTCATTAGTAAGCCTATAAGTTTTCAAAGAAAGCACAGAGTAGTTAAAAATGTGTATTTTTTCACTAGTAATGACTGTATTTCAGGGGAAGCAAAGTTCTTCATAATAAGCCAAAATTTTCCACCTGGTTTTGTTTTCTCAATTTTTACCTAAAGTATTAGAAAGAAAATACTTAAAATATGTCTCTTAGTTCCAGTGAGAATACTTCTTTCCTAGTTGAAATGAAAGTTACTTTTCGCTAAATTCAGGAAGTGTGTAGATGTTTGCTTATCTCTGTTTCTGTCACATTACTGCTCCTTTTATGTGAAGTTTTTTTTAAAATCTAATTAGAGCTACCCATAGGTCAAAATATATTGCATATTCAGAAATAATGTATGAGGTTCATATTTTTTATTTTATTTTTTAAAAAAGAAAGCAAACTCTTTTTTTTATTTTGCATATTAATCCAGTTCTCCCTCCCTCCCTTCCTTTTATTCTCTCCCCCCTTCCCTCTCTCCATCCACTCCTCAGAAAGGGTAAGGCACATTGCTTTTGGGGAAGTTGATTCTGTAGTTCCCATTCATTTACCCAGATTTTCCATATCCAGAATTCCCTCAGTTTGTGTTTTCTTTATTGCCTCTTGCCTCTATTTCAGTCAAGTTTTGAACCATTTGAACTGTTTACTTTACCTATTTGATTGCTTTTTCTTGCTTTTCTTGGGTTTCTTTGAGGGATTTATTGATTTTTTTCCCAATTTTTTTTTGTTTGCCTTTTCCTCAATTTCTTTAATGGAATTTTATTTCCTTTTTAAAGGTCTCCATCATCCTCATAAAGTTACATTTAAAATCATTTTCTTCTGCCTCTTCTGGGTTAGGATGATCAAGTCTTCTTTCTTTTTTTTAATTATTATTTATTTATTAAAGATTTCTGCCTCCTCCCCGCCACCACCTCCCATGTCCCTCCCCCTCCCCCAATCAAGTCCCCCTCCCTCATCAGCCTGAAGAGCAATCAGGGTTCCCTGACCTGTGGGAAGTCCAAGGACCACCCACCTCCATCCAGGTCTAGTAAGGTGAGCATCCAAACTGCCTAGTCTCACCCAAAGCCAGTGCGTGCAGTAGGATCAAAAACCCATTGCCATTGTTCTTGAGTTCTCAGTAGTCCTCATTGTCCACTAAGTTTAGCAAGTCCGGTTTTATCCTATGCTTTTTCAGATCCAGGCCAGCTGGCCTTGGTGAGTTCCTGTATGACCACTGGGTTCTGGTATTATCATGTTGCTTTTTAGTTGAATGAATTCTTTCTCCAATTGGTGTCAGCAGTGTCTTTGCCTTTTGGTTCAATCCTTGCAGTGGCTGTCTGTGTCTTTGGAAACTATTCTTGGTCTGCTCTGTACTGTCACTGTCTGTGTCTCAGGGAGACACTGAGGTCTCTCTTGGCCCTCTCTCTTGGTCCACTCTGAGCAGTCACAGCCTGTGCTTCAGAGTTTCTCTCTTGGTCCACTCTGTGTAGTCACAGCCGGTGCTTCAGAGTTTTTCTCTTGGTCCTTTCTGTGTTTTAGTTACAGCCTGTGCTTCAGGGTGCCTCTGAGGTCATGGGGGAATAGGAGGGTTCAGGAGCAAAGTGAGACTTGTGGCTTACAGGATCTGATTGATGGGTGGGGGTGTTGAAATAGCTGACCTCTTAGTCATCTCTGTATAGCTGCAGCCTGTGTTTCAGAGTTCCTCTGAGGATGTGGGTGGGGGAAAGAGGATTTGGGAGCTGGGTAGGACTTGTAGTTTTCAGGGTCTAGTAGATGGGGTGGAGGTGTTGGAGCAGCCTACCTGTAGGAAGCTTGCCTGCTGAAGGGTTAGAGAAGCTGGTTGTGGAGGGGCCCGGGTTTCTGTCCCCTATGGAGGGCCTAGAGACTGAGGTGTCCTACTGGGTGTGTGGTCACTCACCTTTTGGTTCTTTCTGTATACTTGCAGCCTGTGATTCAAAGTTCCTATGAGATTTCTGGGGGATAGGTAGGTTTGTAGGGTTCAGTCGATGGAGTGGGGGTGTTGGAGCAGCCTAACTCTTTGTCCTCTCTGTTGTTGCAGCCTGTTTCAGAGTTTCTCTAATGTGGCAGGAGATAGGAGTGTATGGGAGCTGAGTAGGACTTTTACCTTACAGGGTCTGCTTGATGCAGTGGGAGTGTTGGAGAAGCCTACCTGCAGGAAGCTTGTCTGCTGTCTAGCTAGAGAAGCCAAGGCAGGTGGGGGAGGGCCAAGAGTTTTGCCCCAGTATGGAGGGTCTAGAAAGAGAGTTGTCCCTCAGGTTGGGTAGTTACTCGCTGCTTGGTCCTCTCTGTGTGTTTACAGCCTGTATTTCAAAGTTCCTCTGTGGTTATGGGGGATAGGAGGGTTTGGGGCAGTGTCTATATTTTTATACATATAAATATAACTTGGTTATAGTTTCAGGTATGGTATATCTCATAATATAAACATCCACTAAATGAAAGTTTATATAGATCCATATGAAAACCACGATTCTTAATGAATTCTTATTAAGTTTGAGCTCCAAATATATAAAGAGAAAATACTAGTGAACCATGTAGTCATGCTTACTCTCCAACCTCAACTTGACAGTAAATAGAGTGAATCTCTTAGGAGACAAACTTTGGACAAGTTTGTGAAGGCTCTTCCTGAAAATTTTAAGTTGGAAGGAAATCTCCCTTTCTGAATGTGGGCAACACCGATCCTGGAGATTCTTCCCTACAGGGCCTAGAATATATAAAAGAAGACAAAGGGGAAAAAAGCCAGTAGCAGCTTTCATTTCTCTCTCCCTCCTGAGAGTGAGCACACTGTGAGCCCCTCCCTCATTCTCCCACTGCCACAGATAAAGCAATTCTTTCCACAACTTTCCTTCCATGATGAACTTATTTTTTTTATTTATTTATTTTTTTATTATTTGGTTTTTCGAGAGAGGGTTTCTCTGTGGCTTTGGAGCCTGTCCTGGAACTAGCTCTGTAGACCAGGCTGGTCTCGAACTCACAGAGATCCGCCTGCCTCTGCCTCCCGAGTGCTGGGATTAAAGGCGTGCGCCACCACCGCCCGGCCTCCATGATGAACTTAAACCATTGGTCAAAGCAAAACTTTCTTTCCTTATATTGCTTATGTTATAAATTGTTTCACTAAATTTTTTTTAAAAAAGGAACAGTGTAGGAAATAGGTACATAGAATCCTGGTCTTGTGGTAAAACAGACCAGGTGTCTCTTAGTCCTGGGGAACTGGCTTGCAAGAGAAGTATAGAAGAGATTAGTGCTACAGGGTATGGAAACTTTAGAATGTTGTAGGCAGAAAACATCTATAAAAATGCAGAGAGTGAAGGCCCAGCTCATGCAACGTAGGAGGATTAACATGGACTGTATTGGGGACTGAATTAAAGTCTGTTCAAGTTATTTTCCATCACATCACCTTACTGTCTACTCATGTCCTGAAAATCTGAGTTGAAAAGAAATGTACCAAGTAGTTTGTCAGAGAGAATTTTAAGACGGGTCACCATACAGGTTGTGGTGTGGTTATTTCTCATTGTTCTTGTATTCAGCATGATAGACTGCAAATGGAAGAGAAATAGGCAGCTAGGTGAAGAATGAAATCTGAGTGAGTTTAGAGTTGAAGAGAAGGAAGGTGATAAAGCAGCTGTAATTCCAAAAGAGATTAACTTCATTAAAAAGAAAACTAAAGCTTTGTATTTAGACCATGGGAAAGCTTCCTTGTAGGCGTGATCCCTTTCATGGATGTCTGTTTACTGTGAAAATGCAAAGTCTGAAAGAAGATAGCCGGAATATAGAGAAAGGTTCTCAAGTGAATCCCTAGGGAACAAAATGGCTTAGAGAATGTTTTCCTGACTCCAATGACCAAACTTCACAGAAGCTACTACCACTATGGGGAATGTGGGGAACAGGACATCTTTAGCTTGCACGTAATCTCAATATCCTCATGCACATGGCATGACTTTTCAGGCATTCAAAACTGCAATTGAAGTGGAGCTATGGAAGAGTTCACAAATGTTGCAGGAAGCTCCAGAGGTCAGACTGTGTGCTCCAGGATGAAATTCCATGCAAGGTGACCTGAGGAGGACATTGCATGAAATTGTGAAGGTGCAGCCTAAATGGTGTGACAGAGCTCAGGCTGTTGGAGATGGCAGGGCCGTGGCATTGTCCACAAGTGGAAGCTGCAGGCGTAAGGTAGAGCTGGGCTAAGAGAATAGCTGTGTGTGGTAAAGGAGGCATAACTTAGGGGTTGGTGCTCCTAAACCTTGTTGGAATCCATGATGTCACCAAGAGTCTTAGATGCTGAACAAAGAGCTGAGGTGTGTTCTGTCTACATTATGGGGTTTCATTCCCAATTTAGCCCAGTTTTTTTTGTTGTTGTTATTGTTGTTATGCTTGTATGCCTTCCTTTTGTATTAGCTTCGTGCCATTGTATATTGGAAATAACTTGTTTTCTGATTTTGTATGGGATCATCTATAAAAGATTGTCTTGGCTCTCAGAAGAGACTTTTAGGCTTTTGAATAGCATTATCAGTGTTAAAGACTATGGGATCTATTATAGATGTATTAAAAGTATTTTTTATCATCACACAAACATGAGACTTTAAAGGCCCAAGTACGTTGTTCTAGATTAGAGTTATTATACTTATAAATCAAGATGATAATATGTTGACTTGTAATGAGCAATCCTATCAATCTGACTGGCTTGAGAATCAAGTATTAAGTAAATATAGTTTAATTTCCTACATCCTAGAATGAGCACAGTGGATGACAAAGTGGAAAATAACTTGGCCAAATTTACAGTGGCCCTTGGCACTAAGATGTGGAAAGGGAAGGCAAAAGTTTAAAGTCTTACAAAGGAAAACATCACTCACATTCTATGGTGTCAGTCAAAACTGATATAATATGCACTAAATTCAGTTTCCACTAAATAAAGATCTTTTCTGCTTATCTCACATGGTTTTCTAATAGAATAGAACTTAGTTAATATCTGATGGAAGAATAAAACAACAATAAATTTAGAGATATAAGGAATGAAAAAAATCAAAATGAAGTTCCCCTCTTTTATGCTCCCAAATATGTATATTAAACCTGATTTTTAGGATATAAGAGTCAATCACACAGAACATTTTTATTTCCATATTTAATGTACTCCAAGAAAAACAATTTAATCATGTAAGAATATTCATTAACTCTACCTGAAGGTAATAAGTATAAATTATTTTGTTTTGCCATTGATCAAAACTTAGAAGCACTAACTAATTTGGAAATTCCATCATCTATCTTCTGTCAATAATTAGTTGATATAATTGTCTCTTTCTTGATTTAGGGAATGGTACCATTCACTCAGAGTGCATCATTATATACAGCTTCTGGGGGTATAGTTAATAACAAACACATCTTGATTTTTTAAAAAAGACCATAAATGTGAACTATCTTTTTTTTTATTAAGTAGGAGAAAATAATAATTAATTCCAATTGATATGATCTACATAGAGTCAAAGTATGCTCAGAGAAAATGGACTATTTGTGGTAATTTCTTACATACAAAATCTAATGACTTAGAGTTTGGGATACAGTTTTAGGCTTTATAGTAAACCCATAGCGTACTGGAAGGTACATGGACAGAGAAAATAAATCTGATATAATATCATGATGTTGTTACAAGCTATCCTGACATAAACAGGGTCTTATGAACAGCAACCAGAGACAATAAGAAGCTAAAATTCTAAAAACTAAAGCAGGAGAAAAGCCAAACTATTACAATAAAATCTGGCATTTACTATCTGCAATCATCATATTAATTAGAAAAAAGTATTTGACTGTTTGAATAATTATATTTAGAAATTCTTGAAACTGTAGGTAGCAAACTTGTTTCTAATCCTGGTACTTATCTTGGCTATGCACTGTTAGCTGGTTGGTATTTTCTTTGATTTCTTGTTAAATGAGAGGCATTTGCCTTTTTTAAAAAAATAGCCTCTTTCAATGTGAAAATAGGCCTCTTCCAGTTATAGCTCCCATCCATTATGCTGAGCAAAAATACTTAGGAAACATGTTTATGTCTTTAGTGAGCATGCACTCATTGTTCTCTAAGCAATATAGTGTGACGATGATTTGCATAAACATTTGAATTGCACTGGGTAGGATGAGCAGTTTGAGATAATCCCATGGTTTAAAATAAATTTAAGGAAGGCTTTACCACTGTAGTGAGTGTTTACAGGTGTTCCCTCCCCTTCTCCTCATTCTCTATATAAGATAGTATGACAATTATTGATATAGCACTTCCTCAGTGGTATTTGGATTGTAAGTAGGCTGTAGATGATTTTATGATTTAAAGTGGAGAAAAAGACGTGTATCCATCATATGCAATGCTGTGCTATTTATATCAGTAACATGAGCTTCTGCAGATTTTGGTATCCACAGGGCATCCTGGAATGAATCCTCCATGGATACCAAGGGAAGATTATAATTTTTATTTTATTCTTTCTCACAACATTAATAGCAATATTTAAATGTTACATAGGAGTATTTTTAATAATATTTATAAAGATTTTAATAACATCACTGTATCTGATTCCTATTGCAAGACTGGTATAGAAGTAGTTTATTTTAAGCATTTAGCTTCTAATAAGAAAATGAAAGAGAAATTTCCTTAATATTTCATGATACTAGGTGTTACTGGCAACTTTTAGTTCAAAAATCATATTAATACAATGACCTAGTTGGCTTTTTCTTATACTTTAAAAAGCTAGAAGATTAATAAAATTGTAAGGTATTATTGTACTATAAAATGTAAGTTTCATTATAATACTTGTGACAAAGAGAATCTTGATTACCTACATCTGTGGCTACAGGAAGTAGGTTTTTGCTCAGATTTTCTAAAAAAAAATTAAAACAAAATTTTATGAAAACCACTTATATTCTAACTTGTGACATGTTAACTAATTCCTTCTAGTCTGAAATGTCAAGTAGAAACAGTGATGTGTCGAACACACCTAGGCTTCTGTGTTGGAGAAAATTTGAATTAATATACTTCCATATTAGGAGTTTATTACAATTCAATTAGAAAATCTATTTTTGCACCAATTAGAACAAATGGGAAGGTGAAATCCATAGCATCAAAGGTTAACATTGGAAGAAAAGAGTTTTACAATTACTTTCAGGGTTTCTGAGGTCTGGGACTTAGATGGAACTTTCAGAATAAGATGAAAAGAGCTACCCAATTGTCTGGATACGAGAGAGACAGTAAATGGTATTCCTACATTATTGGCACCATTCTACACATATAACTCATTTTGAAGCTGAAAGGGGCAGAGGAATACACACAAAATAGTCATTCTTCTAAGTGACTTTAAAGGAGGGTGACTGAATTCGTTTAATGATGTAATTGAGACCATTCTTGTGATCATGACTATCTATGAGGACAGTGGACCTCTCCTATAGCTACAGTGTACAATGCATCTATGTATTGGGGGGGGGTCCACATGAGCGTGTTTATAACCCACCATCTTTAGGTAGAGGAACCTCATAGATTTACTGAATTCTACAATTAAGCCATTAGAAGCAGCATTCCTACTAGCCAACAAGACAAGTCAATTAAGATTACCTAGAAAAGAGGTAAAATTGTAATTTAAATTGCAATTAACATTTTAAGTAGTACAATCAAATACTTATAGCAACAAAGATAATAAACTTGTTTAGGTCTTCAACAGTCACAATATCAATTTATGGTAGCCTTAACACAGAGACAGTAGTAAGTTTAAGAAAATCTCCAAGAAAATTGGACAGTCTATTTAAAATTATTAATTCTTGTTGCCAAATCCCCTGTAGTACACTCCTTGCCTCTGGGCAAATATAGAGGAGTGACACTGCCTTGTGACCATTGTCTTCTCTTACCTAGTGACGGTGAGTTTGAAAGAAGAGGTTGCATGCTTTATTTGGCCCCTTTCTAATGGCGGGAAGACACTACTAACATAGTACCCAAATCCAAGTAATAGCCAAAAACAAAACAAACAAAATCAAATCAAACCTCTATCTCCCATCCCCTTAAAAACCTGATTTAAAGCAAAAACTCAAGGTCCTTAAGGACACAAGACAGACAGAGGGACAAAGAATTTATCAAGTGAGGAACCCTGATTGCTCTTCGAGCAGATGAGGGAGGGTGACTTGATCGGGGGGGGGGGGAGGGAAATGGGAGGCGGTTGCGGGGAGGAGGCAGAAATCCTTAATAAATAAATAAATTTTAAAAAAAGAGAAATCATTATCTTTCCAGACTATACACTTTCATAATTATTAAAAACGAAAGAGAGACATTACCTGCAAACTAAGCCCCTGTCATCAGCTAGGTTTCTGGGCTGAGTCCTTTTTTTTTTTTTTAATGTTCTACGAGAGAATGTGTAACATGAGGGCTGGACTACTTGTTGGCATTTCTGTCCCACCTGGTCCCACAGCTGTTTAGTTCCAGTTTAGTCCCAGAGAAATGCATAGAGAGGAAGGTACTATTGACCCCTATAGTTAGGGGCATTATGAGGACAACAGAAAAAAGGGTCTTTTATATTTGTTTTTATTTTGTTTTGTTTACTTAGCAATGCATAAGTATTCTCAGATCCTACGTATTTTGCTCTTCTGTGATTTTTTTTATAGAAGTGTCTCAGTTTATGACAGCATCTTTAAACACTTCAATGTTGCCCTCTTGTAGAGCTTGCTCTTGAAATCAGGCATCACATTTATATGTAGAAATTTCCCTTCAAAATCACTGGAACCTCTCCTTAAGGTAAGATGCTGCCTTTGAAATCCCAATCATTTTAATTGGAGTAATCTAGTAGACCAATTTAATGATTCAAAGCCAAATAAAGTAAAGGAAATTTGGGTTACTTTAATTAGTGCTAATGGCCTGATCTTTCACTCAGTGTATGATACTTTCAAGCAGACCTTGACCTCAGGGTAGATTTCTGTTTTCATGAAAGCTTAGTTTGCAGGTAATGTCTCTCTCTCTTTTTTTTTAATAATTTTGGAAGCATCTGATCTATGGAAAAAGGTATGGTCTCCATTGGTAGCTTGTTCAAACCCCCATGATTTTATAGGAATCATGAGAGAAGTCAGCTTCAAAGTAAGGTGAGACAAATCATCTCTTGTTTATAAATAAAACTTGAGTGGCAAGAAATAGTGAACACTTTTAATGACAATGTGTTACTTTCCATAATTTCGTTGTTACTTGAAAACTGTTATGAATTCATTTCTCCTAAAGGTTTTATGGACCAGAGGTCTTAAGGGATTTCAATGAACACAGCTCTTCTGCCAAGAAACAAGAATGCACAGTGACTGTTTTGTTTAGTTGGCTGGACTTTTTTTTTTCCTTTAAATCACATTGGAATAGAGTTTATCATGACTGATTGTAACATAAGGTCCCAATTCTTCATTAGTAATCTAGCATCATGTTAAAGTAATAACACTATTTGGGGGAGAATCTGTGTTATATATGCATGGCCAACAAAAACCAAATTAGTGACTTTTTAGATTTGATTCATCTGTATCACACTATATGTACAGAAATGTATATAAAGACTGCTAAGCTATTGTGAAGTCTTTCATGTTGATATTAGAGAACTGATCTTTCATCTTTGCTCCTCATTGTGCCCAGAAAGCACAATTTCTAGAGCTTTCCATAGCCAATCATCGTGATTTAATTATTACTCCACATGTTTCAAGGGAGGTGCAATCACTTGATTTAAAATAATCCTCATTGAGACTATTAAAATCTTTTATTTGATCACACCTCTTAAACAATCTAAGATATCTAAGCTTATTTTTCAACTGGTTTACTGACACTATGATTTCATTAGCACAGAGATGGTTAATTTTTATTATTAATTTAGTTGGGTTTTGTCATCAGCTATTGTCAGATAACCTGCTTCACCTGCTTTGGCAGGGGAAAAGGGTATCAGGTCCCAAAGAGGATGTAAGGAGTTGGCGGCAATGGGTAGGAGATTAGACTGAGGGAATGGGGGTCAACAGGATCTGAGGGTGAATAAAAATGACTGACAGCAGCATTTAATTGAGAGAAAATCCCACCTTTATACTGTATAGTTACACATAGGATTAAATGGGAGACAAAGGATGTGTGAGCTGGGGTATAGCTTGAGATCAGAGAATGAGGAATCTAACATTCACTTTGACAATAGGCATTGATCCTATATTAATAGAACAGCCATAAGTTCTGCTTGCTAGATATAAGAATGACTGTTTATCAAGCATGTATTTTCCTTAAGTTCCCAAAAGAATGGAAACACTTGTCCAAATGCATGACCTTGGGAAAAGGATTTCTTCTGGGATGCAGAAACTATAAAATTTCCTAGTCTTGCAGTATGGGCTTATTCCTCTCATATGCTCTCAAAATGGAAGGTTGTGATATCTTACTCTTCCCCTATTATACTGTACCACTTCTGATTTCTCTGTTTTTATAACGGAACTCTTGCCTTATTGGCCTCAGGCTTGTGATCTGAATTGCAGGCATTTCGTTTTTGGGATCATGTGTGTCTAGTAAATCTCTATCTGAAGGCATAAATCACAAACAATCCCACACCAATTTGGAATTATGACCAATAGAGAAGCTATTTATTGAAAGGGGAAAAACTTACAGATCACCGTCCCAGACAACAGCCCTCTGCTCAATCAGGAAGGGAGCCTAGTTGCCTGAAGAGGACCCGGAAGCCAGAGAGATAGCAGAGGGAAGTGGCCGCTTTTTTAAAGGGAGAGAGACCACGCCCCAGTGGGCTGGTATCTCAGTGGCTATTGGCTGAAGGAGTGGAAGGAGCTCCCGCAACATCTACCCTTCCTGTTCATGATGTAATTAGGAGGATACAATGAAATTCCTGGTTTCATAGAGGCAGGTTTTTTTTTCCCAAAGAAAATTTTTGTTTAGAGAGGCTACAGTTGTACACATTTTTATCTTTTACCAAAGCCCACATAAAATTTCCCAAAGGGAAAGGCATATTAGAATTATTAGAAATGGAAGTAAAAAGCGCTGGAGAAGTGTGGTCTGCAATGTTGAAAGCTGGAACTGCTGAGCAGCCATAGTCACCATGCAGCCCATGTCATGTACTTCTAGGGATATCTATGAAAATGTTATTAGAGATTGAACTGAAGAGGTGAGAAACACTTCAAATGGCAAAAGAATTCCAGGCTGAACGAAAAGCATAGAGTTGAGTAGCAACATGAATTTCTCTCTCTTGTCTTACTGGAGACACCATGCGACCAGCTAGCTCATGTTCCTGCTGTTATGACTTTCTCACTATGATGGAATAAACCTTTGAATTATAAGCCCAAATAAACCTTTTGCTTTTAAGTTTCATTTGTCAGGGATATTATCACAGTAAAGAAGAATATTCTATACTATAGTGACCCTTCTCCCCCTCCCCTCCTGTAGTGGAATTTAATTTGCATTTTAATAAATAAAACCTGCCTGAAGATCAGAAAAGTAAAATAGCCACACTGGTCAGGCTTACAGACCAGACAGCGAAGACACACACCTTTAATCCTGGTAACCACATGAATTTGCCATAGAAACTGGGCAGTAATGGTGCACTCCCTCAATCCCAGACCTAGAGAGGTTTATAAAACTGGAGGAGACAACCCTCAGTCTCAGTATCATTCTGAGGTTTCCTGGAGGCAGGATCACCATTTTGACCTAAGGTCGAAGTAAGAGCCAGTGTGGCTGGTTGGCTGCTTTGCTTTCCTGATCTTCAGGTTGAATCCCAATATTTGTCTCTGAGTTTTTATTAATTATGCTTCTATCTATCTATCATCTATCATCTGACTATCTATCTATCTATCTATCTATCTATCTATCTATCTATCAATTTATCTATCACCTCTATCTCTCCTTCCCACACACAGACAGATGGACAGATATACTGTTTGAATGGGTAATTTAAGGCTTCCATATTTAGCCAAATCAGAATAATAAGACATAGATTTACTCTTATTCTCTAAATAAAAGAAGCAACCAATTGTTTGAATGAAAAGATTCATTGGACTTTAGACAATTCATTGGTTACCATTAGACAATCATGACTGGTTTGCATGGAAGCATAAGATCGGCTTTATGACACCCCTACTTATCACTTGGGAGTTTCTTAGTCATACAGTTGGAAAAATAAACTCTGATGAAGGCCATGAGTCTCTTTGTGTTTACACAATAAAGTTGTTTTTTATGAGATTAACCATTCAAATTTGACATTACAGATTATGAAAGAGAGAAGAGTGTAATTTGAGAATTCTTGGAAAGTTACCACATGGTCCCAGTTAGTTTTTACTAAAGGCTGATTGATGAGGAGGAAGAACTTACTAGAGACAGAATTATAGAAAAGATAAAGGTGGATAATCCAGTAGTTGGCAGAAGGACAGGATGTTTTATGCTTCTCCAACCAGAATTGGGAAAATATTAAAATAAATGGGATATACAGTAGAACATGCACAGAGACATGGCTTCCTTGGTGGGGTAAAAGAATCTTAGACCATGGGTTCCTTTTCTCTTCCTAACAATCTCAAACTTGAAAACTTCAAACTGCTTCTAAGTAAGTAGATTCCCATGCATAATAGGAATCATTTTTAAGGACCAGAATTCAATAAGAATGATCAAAATTTCTTGTCAAGCAATAAGCATTGCCAGGAATTCATGAAAACAGTAATTTATGACCCATTGTGAGTGGGAGTCATAAATCAACTGAAGTCAGTCTAGAAATAATACAGATGAAAGACTAAATAGACAAGAATAGCAACGATATATATTATGAATTCCATGCTTCTAAGAAAAAAAGATAAAAACAAAACATATTATGAGAAAATAAAGCTTAACTGAAAAGATCCAAAATATATTGCCACAGATGCAATATAGAAGCATAGGACTATAATATCTGAGATTTTAAAGAAAATAGGCAGAGCTGAAAGAACATTTGGCTATAGAAGAAAGAGGTAGCATATTTGAAGATTTATACAATGAATATTTTATAAAATGAAACAAAAGAAAAATTATTAGAAAAAAGTGCAACCAGGAAGTGGTGGTGCACGCCTTGCCTTTAATCTTAGCACTTGGGAGGCAGAAGCAGGTGGGTCTCTATAAGTTCAAGGCCACCCTGATCTACAAGAGCTAGTTCAAGGACAGGCTCCAAGGCTGCAGAGAAACCCTGTCTTGAAAACACAAAAACAAACAAACAAAAAACTAAAAACAAAAAAAGAAAAAAAAGTACAGATTTTCAGTGGGAGGAGCAGATACCCAATATACATAGAAATTAGAGTCACCAAAGAAGACCAAATGAAGAAAAACATAAAATATTAATGCTTTAAGAAGTTTCAGATTTTGATGAAAACCATAAATTCATAGATTAATAATATCTATAAGACGTAGACAATATAAGTATGCAAAAAGAAGAAAAACCAAGTATACACTGAGCAAATTACATAAAATAATTTTGAAGCAGAAGATAAATCAAGGAAAATAAAAGTTAAACAGCTAAGGTAGATAAACTTGTACCATTTAGCAAACATGTATAATCTTATCACTTAGGAGGCTCATGATTTCCTATACTACTTGGCAAGTTCAGATCAGCTTGAGCTACATAATGAGCCCCTGCTTCAAAGAAAAGAAAATAAATTAAAAATTAAAATGAAATCGGTAATGTGAAACCAAACACAGAGACCTTTTAAAGGAGATCAATAAAACTGATTCATCTCCAGTTAGACTTAAAAAGAGAATGCAAGTGTTCAATGTCAGGAAGAGCATCATACAGAAATTAAAAGAGTAGAGTGATTATGAATTGCTGAACAAAAATATGAAGTATTAATTTTACATTACTACAGTTTGTTGAGGATGTACACTGACCACTGTGAGGTTACTCAGAAGTTCATATTCAAAGAAGTAAATATGAAACAAGGTGTTCTATATTTCTTAACAGAGTTTTGTGTATCAAATTTTCATCCAAAATTCATCTAGTACTTGCAGTTTTAGGGAAATACATTTCTCTAGGAAACAAATAAATTATAAAAACTAGTCTTTAAAATCATTATTATAAAAATCCATATTGTGCATAAAATAATAAAAATGTAATAAATATTACATGGTGAGAATTTTTTGATTAATGAGCAGAATTTATTATAAAAGTCCAGGTCCAAAGCTCACGGAGAAATAGATACAAGTAGTTCACTATTTATGCTACAATTTCCCAAGCTTGGCTTTATGTTATAAATAACTGAGCTAAATAATACAAGACATATGATGGTGTCGAATTCTCAGCAACTTGCTAAAACACTTTAAATAAAAGATCCACGTTACACTGAAGCTGTGAATAATGAGAGCTCCAGAAGATGAACTAATCGGGGAGTGAATGTTTAGTAAACCAGCAGTATTCTGCTCTACCCAGCAGGTTAGGTGGTAACTCAGACTAGAAAAGCAATACAGAGTGTTTGGCGTGCAAGGAAACTATTGTAAAACCAATTATGGAGGACAAATATCAAGCCCTATTTGCATTCTTCTGTCCTTACTGCATATCACATGACACAGGGAGCAACCAGAAGCAAGGTAGCGTGCTATGGGTAAACTGAGTTTAAAAGAAAATCTGAAGTTAGAATTTTCACATGGCGATTCTAAGAATATTACATTAACTGGGATCGAGTCCTTTTACAGTCAGTATTGGTACCCAAAATAGTACATGTTAAAGTGACTCATATATCTATTGTCCACTCAAGACTGGTTCATTTTCCTGCAGTAATTTAAAATTTTAGCATAACAAGAATCTACGTATGCAATGTGTGCAGGGTATGTAGGTTTGTCCTTAATTCAAACGTGCTGCTCAAAAAGATTATTTGTACATCTATTGAAATTGAGGCATCCTAATAATGACATCTAAAAGAGAAGGGTGCTCTAGTGTATAAAGTGAAGAAGGACCATCTTCTTTGGAATTCTCTGCTTCTGTCGTTACATATATTTCAGCTTATGGCTAGGGAATCATTATGAAACTAAGAAGGACATAGAAGATAATCTTTAAAATCAACTTGGTTGGCAAAGGAATTTTTGCTTAGCTGTACTATACAAGTTATCCACTCTATCACAACATACCCACTGAAGAAACCTGGGTCTATCAGCAAACATTCGAATTATATGGCCTGCAGTTTTAATCTCGTATGTGTGCTTTTGAAACTCTGTAGCATGCCAGATGCAACTGCTATACTCTGCGGCCACCATATTGTTTTTGTTCCTCCTTGCCAAGTGACTTATAAGGTAGATAATAATTCCTCAATGATCAATAGACAAGAAGTTTTGCATTTAGGCATTTAAATTAATATCTCATTTTTGGTTACAATCTGTAATATTTTGTCTTGGAATTGACCACTTATGATCATTTATGAACTGAACTAATTTCTCATGCAATCATATACAGAATGAGCAGCCTAAACAGAAAAACTAAATTTGTTTTAGTTTTGGAGAAGAATTAAGTTCGCAGTAAAGGTGTTACTAGATAATCTAGCTTTGGTAAGGGTCCTCATCCTTTTTTGTAGATGGTCCCCTACTTACTACTTACTACATCGTCATATAGAAAACAGATGTCATCTCCTTTGAGTTTCTTCCTTACAACTTCACTCATGAGGGTGAAGTCATGACACTTGAAGGAAAACAAAATAATACATTACCTCATTCATCATAAAGTTCTCGCATGAATACTCTATAATAAAAGAAAATGCAGGCAGTGAAAATCATGTCAACTTATCTAGAATAACGCACGAGACCCTTCAGAAACAAAGATCCAATAGACAGCATCTGTATTTTTATGAACAGATGCGTTAAATAAAAGCGATCAGACAAAGTCTGGATTAATGGTAATAAACTGGGAAACACTGGTCAGCTCTTGTTTGTCCAGATTTTTCTTCTTGTGTCTGTAGCTCCGAGAAAAAAAAAACTGCATTTTTGGGGAACTGGAGAGATGACTCAGTGGTTAAGAGAATATACCTGAGTTCATTTCTGATTACCTATAACAGGCAGAACAGCATTGCTTGTAACTCCAGCTCCAGGCAAACTGACATCCCTTTGTCCTCCTCATATATATCCATATACATAAATAAATAATCATACAAATATTTAAAAACAAAAGAATAACACTTGTATATTCCTTCCAGGGTGCTAGCAGGGCAAACCTTTGAGTGAAGCCAGTTACATATTAGCCCCTGTTTACTGGGAGAAAGGGACCCGGGAAAAAGAGTGACTTGTCTGTTACTACAGTGTGTTTAAACATCAATGTATCATTCTGCTAAGTAGATCTTCCTAGATCCAATCTCTCCAGCTTCACATGTCATCTCACTGGGAAGTAGGGTATCCACTTTAGTGGATGGCAGAACTTCAGTTCATTGTTTTGTTAAGGACCAACCAGTATTTTGAGGCTTGGTGACACTACCGACTTCAAAGCAAGTCTCTGATTAGGAAGCAGTACATGACCATTAAATTGTCTTTCTAAATACATATTCCACTTGAGTCCAGATGTCAGACAATCAAGACAGTGAAATTTTTCCCCACATTAGTCTTGAAACACACAGATGGATGCAAGCATGCATATAAATGCACATGCAAGGACTACCAAATGTTTGAAACTATAGCCTTACAAAAATGAGATCGGAACAGCTATATATAGGAATAAATTTAAAAACACACTTTTAACCCCGAAAGGCTTGACTGGTTGATGTCACCTGATGCTCTATGTAGGCAGAACTACTATAATAAGAATCAGTATCTACTTTGTTCATCAACATACATGTCACATATGTCTTAGGCTGTGTCAGTAAATACATGAAGCATACAGTAAATATTGATTTATTCCAGTCTTTATATAATTTTATTTAGATATAAACATCCTCCCAAAAAGTGACATCAAAATGGTCTCTCTTTTATCAACAAATAAAATGATACAGAGGCACACAGTTCCCTGGAGATGATCTTAAAGGAAGGTAACTGGAACATGTGAACCTAAATCTGTGTCAGTTCTCAAACCCAAGCTTTCAACTCCATGTTCTATTGACATACAGACAAACTTGTGCTGTGAAGCAGTGGGTTTTCATTAATTAGTCGCATTTGGCTAAATGAAAGCTACAGGGATATGAAGATTTTTGAAAAAGCTGTCATATGTAGAGGAAGTGATGTTGTAACTTAGTGACAGGATTCAGCTTAACATACACAAGTCCTAGGTTTGATTCTCAGAACAAAATTAACCTTGAAAACAAAAAATAATAACTCAAATAGAAAGGTTTTTGTATGTTTTTGATTATGTATTTATCACTATTGTACAGCTCAGTAATAGGAGACTGTAATGATATAGCAGACAGTAATAATTCTATAAAGCTGAGGTTTATTACCATGATCAAGATCAAACAGTATTATTGTGTTAAAATTGAAATATCACACACTTTACTTATTAATCTTTAATCACCTAATTTGTTTCATTCCAGTATCAGTTTTGTGTCTTTATCTGGTCTTTGTTGTATTTGCAAGGCACTACTGAATTCTGTTTTGTAGAGTACAGAAGCCATCAGAGGCAAAAGTCCCCATCTTAGTGGGATAGAATTTTGTGCAATATTAATGATAGATAATGAATTATGTGGAATGGTGACTGGAGGGGAAAACTCAGAAAACTACACATGTGGGGCTGTTCTCTGGGTACCTTTTCCTTTTACATTTTATAGAATTTCAGTATTTCAAGTGGACATCATTTATTTTATTAAACCTGTGTTATTAAACACATTATTAATTCATGTTTGTTGTTCTGGGTGGCATTCTCTTGCCTCCCTCCTATTTTGTGACATCTGCTGGGCATACTCAGTATTACAAAGCTCCACAACTCTTCTCATCTTCTCCAATTGTGCAATTATTTTCCAGATATACTGTTTTAATTGAACTGAAGGAATTCAGTGAGTATCCTTGACTAAAGAAGCAGTATTGCAATGTGAGTCTCAACTTTAAAGAAGAAGACTAGGGTCCAGCAGCTGAGGGATTTAGCATATTAGACATCTATTTACTTACATGTTTTGGTACTAAAAGGGATACAGTGTCACTGTGCCACTCAAATATTCTCTACAACTTGAGAATAATAATAGTAATTAATAATGATAATAATAATACATTAACATAAATAACATCAATTAAATAATAATAAATAAAAGTTGAAATTCACATTTTAAATGACTGAAATTTGGTTTTCAGCATTCACTGGATCCAGGCTACAAAGAAGAAGGCATGAGCAAACTTTTTATATCCCCAGAAATCCATTTGTCCACTGTCCCATCAGTCAAATTCAGATACTTGTTGCCAACTCTAAGATTTATAGGCTAAGGCTGGTTTTTGAAATTGCTTTGTATTTCCATTTAACAGCTAGGGCAGCAGCATGTTAAAAATCTGCCTTGGCCTCCTTGGAGCCTATTTATAAAGCTAATTTGTCTCCCTGGACTTTTTGTGTTTTTTTTTTTTCTCCACCTCTTTCAAATACCAGCTCCAGGCTTCTAATCCCTTAACCCCCCTTCTTCGTCCCAAGCAAAATACTGTCAGAAACAATGGATGCAGGACAGTGACTATTCTGATGATATAGTCCTCCGCAGCAGAATGCAAGCCATCTCTCCTGCTGGCGGGAGATGGATTCGCTGCCCTCCCTGCAGACAAGCAGGCACACACACACAGAGCCCTGGGAAGTCCACGTTTACTGTACTGCGTACCGACTGCCTTGAAGAAACTGTAGCTAACCACCTTATTAGTATTCTTGCCTCCACTGTGTCTCACTTGCAGCATCAGAGCGCTGAGCAAAATGCAGTAGAGCAGGGACAGACACGGCTCTGGCAATCATCTCAATGCAGGCTGCCGAGTGGTGGGGGTGGGGGCATGCAGCGCATCAAGATTAATAACCTTGCCATAATCCGGGGCACCGTGCAAGCAGACACCTCTGCTGATTGACTCGCTCCTGGCTTGATACATCTGCCTCGGGGAGAGGAATCCGGGATCTAGTTCTCACCCCCCACCCCCCTGATTTTGGATGTTCTTTTGATTCTCCACAGACCTGGGAAGGTAACCGCAAGCCATAGCATCTGCAGCTCACAGCACCTCTTGGAGGTTCCTACTCACAGTTTTCATCACACAGGCTTCTGTGAGTGCTTATGTGTTTGTATGTGTTCCTGCGTGTGGGTGACTGCTTTCTCGTGAAAGAGACTGTGTAAGTGTCCGTCCTGTGTGTTTGGATTTGTGTGACAACCAAAGCAGGTATAACGCACAAGACGAGATCTCAACAGCGTGAAAATAATCTCCAGGCAGTGGGGCTCCCAATCTATAGTCCCCCACCTCTCACCGCCCCGTCTCTGCCCTACTCCCCGGCTCCTTTCGCCTTTGATGAGTTTTTGGGTTACTTTTTGGCGGAGTCTCTTGGACACGTTCTATGCCGTTGCTGGTGGATCAAATAAATGGAACCTTTGAAAGTTGATTATTTTTTTCTTATGTGACAAACACGCACAGAGAGAGAGAGAGAGGAGAGAGAGACAGAGAGAGAGAGAAGAGGAAAGGAAATTAGAGTGGTGTATGACCAGCTAGAGGATTTAAAATTTTCCTTGGTGAACTTTGAGGATCCACTTGAGAAGGTAAGTCACCAGACCACTCAGCTCTGGTACCTTGTTTTTTTACGATGTTTGTGTTTTCCGATTCCATATGCAGTTCATAAGCGCACACTTTGCGATTGTAATGCAGAGAGGAACCAGTGTGTGGCATTTGGGGTTATTCTCATGCCAAAGAGGTTATTTCCATTTCTATTGGAATGATCACCCCCCCCCCCCGCGCCGCCTTTGTCAGTTTATACACCTCTTCTTAATGTTTTCATGGTGAATTCTGGATGTAGGAAATCTGCAAATTTGTGAGAAAAATAAAAAGTGCTGCCTTTTTTGAAAGAAATCTCTAAAATTCAGGGGCAAATCATTGAGGTTAGCTGCTGGCAGAAGTACGGAGACAGAAGCAAAATTGAACATATTCAGAGACTGCATGGGATGGCAGTGGGGGTATAATCAGACTTTTATAATAACTGAAAAGTAGAGTCCTGAAGATCTTTTGTTTTTTTCCCCAAGAGCAGTTATATGTGCTCGGGAGCACAGCCACGACCAGGAGCAAAGGAGAACAAAGTGGGAACTGTTTGTGTGTCAGCCTCACTTTTGGTTTGACTCTTCCTGCTGCATCTCATGAACCCTTTTCAACACCGTGTCCCCTGCTTCAGACTACCGGTATCTGTTGTTGGGGGACATTTTCTCAACCAATGCAGTCCCGAGAGAAGGAAGTGTGGTTGAAAATTGCTCCTAATTATGTATTCTTGGCTATAAAAGAAAGCAGCATCGGAATTCATGTGACTTCAGTCACACGTCTTGCTGGGCTCAGGCTCCTCAATGATCCCTGGTGGTTACCTGTGCCTTAAATTTTTGCCCCTCTCTTTCCTTGAAACTCAAATGAAGGTAACATTTTACCTTTTTTTGATCTCAAGAAAGGAAAATACTATTTCACTGTAACTGTGTCTGCATCTCTGTGTTTGTGAATATATTTATGTCCGATTTGGCACCTCGCTTCTACCAAATAGGGAAAACAACTTGTAAATAGATTTCTAAAATGCCCGAAATCCCCAAGCGAAAGTGCTAGAATGATGGTCTTCCTCGGGAACTGTCTATGGTGGTGTATTTGAAGTGGAGTGGGGACTTTCTGTGGGCTGTGAGCCAACTCTAAAGACTGTTGTGATCATGTTCATGGCAGAGATGACAAGTATGCTAACTAGGCAAAGGAGGGCACACCTAAGCGATGCTTTCCAACTACTGATGACTATATTTAGCTAAAAGATGCTAATTACAGCATAAGAGATCTATTCAGAAATGACTGATGTAGTAAAAGACTCATAACTGCATCCAAGTTTGGAGATGTCAGACCTCATACTAAAAGAAACTGATATTTCTTCTTTTTTCCTATAAGGGAAATTACCAAATAAGCAAAGACACGAAATGTAAAGACAAGGTTATCTAATGATTGTTGTACAACGATGTTGGAGGAGTTTAACTGCAGCTGCTAAGATCTGTTCCCTGCCCCCAGCTGGCCCTGTGACTGACACTCCACACAGTTCTCTGATGGACACTCTGTGGGAAAACTCTGAGACACACGTCATGATATACCCTTCTTACTGACTATTATTAACTGGCATATTTTTTTCTCATAGATTCCAGCTATTGTTTCATTATTAGAAAAAGAACATTTTCTATTTTTTTTTTATTTAAGTGGCTGGAGCACAGTAGCAGTCATAATTAGAATTTTATTTTTTTTTTTCTAAAGGAGAGGATGAGGTAAGGATCATGAAACTTAAAGTCAGTAGTAGATACATAAATAGGAAACACAAAGTTTAAGAAAAGAAGGGCAGGGAAGTTCCAGATGCCAGCAGGGTGCAGCAGGCTATCAGGAGCCTCCCAGACTCTGTGAAGATACTGATTATTCCTTTCCTTCTCAACTGCTCATTCACCTGCAGCTTCTGATAACTAGTTCTCAGAAGAGCGGGCAGTGCTTTGGGTCATCTACTTGATACTACTCTTTGGAAAAAAAGAGAAGTCCTTTCTTAATGCCATTCTGGACGTCAGCAAACTAGTGCCTCTTTGCTTTGAGACTGTCTAACTTTGTCTGCCTCCTTCCCACTCACATTCTCAGGCAGTATGCATGTGGATTTAAACTGGGGGTGCGGGGAAATTAATTGTGTAGATTAATTCTCAACACCATTTGAAAGCAAGCGGATATTATTCTGTCTTTTATTTATTTGAGATTTAATAATTGCAAGGAGAGAATCTTCCAGAAGTTGCAATGTTTTCATTATCAGTTATTTTAGGTTCATAATAGCAGTGAAGTATCAGTCAACCCAGAATTCTCTGACTTCAGCTGGCACAATGTATAAGGCAATGCCATTGCATCTCAAGGGCTCCTGAGGCTGTTTGTGCAAATGCAACTTTGCCTCACTATGTTTAGCTCAGGTATAGCAACAGTAAACAGCTTTTGCTCAGACCTTACTCCAGGGTTCATGGCAGACTTTTTTGAACCTTGAGTTTTGGTAGAGAGTATTTTGAGGTTTAACAGGCTTGGCTTTCTTGCTTAGTGAATTCAAAGGCAAAAAGCAAGGAAAGGGGAGGGATGGGAACTTTCATTTCAGTAGGAATAGTATGTCAGTATACCCACTGAAGACAATGATGTTCCTTCAAATAAATAGATGCAAGGATATTTTTAAAGAATGAATTGATAAAGGACTGCTTTGAATTTATTGGGGGAGAATAAGGGAACTTCCATTTCCTCCTTTTTTTAATTCCAGTTTGTGGGAAGGCCTTTCTCTGGCTCTTTGCTCAACTCAGCCAACCAGACCCAACACTCTCCAGTGTGTTTCTATGCTTTTAATACCCAAGACACTTAACACATGAATAGTTCCTTCACTCTCAAACAGACAGAGTTGACAGCTGGAAAGTTAGCTTCTGAGATCCTTTAAAGGAAGCCAAGAAGATTATCCAGTTAGTTCAATATGAAAAAGAACTCTTGGCTCTCTGGCCCTGTCAGAACAAACAAACCAAGCATCCTGACCCTGAGGTTTTGATTGCTGAGTCATTACTACAACTTAGAGCTACATAAAATCTTAAGCTGATACAAACAATGATGGTGCAAACAGTGTCAGAGCTTCAACCTACTGAAGGAAATGCAAAGTCTTGAGTCTCCAGATGGAATAAATAATCTAAACAACGGATGTATTATATGCCCTAATTATTGTTCCTTACTACTAAAAACAAATTTTCCGGGATTTCCATTATTACAAAAGAAAAGATGATTAACTGTTCTGTGAACTGGATAGGGAGTTTAAGGTTGAAATAAGCTAAATAAACCCATTCAATTATCTGTATTAAATTTGGGACCACATAGCAATAACTAAGATAAAGCATAGTGGAGGCTTGGGTTATAACCAGGAGACAGTAAACTCTGGATTGAGATCAGAAGATATCCAACAGTATTGTTTACTGCTTAATAAGATCCTCAAATATAATTTGGAAACAAAGTATATTTGTCCGATACAATTTTAAATGAAATCTATTAAACAAGATGTGTTTTCTTTGTGATCAGATAGTACTATTTTTTGCTATAGTTTGCTTGTTTTTCCAACTGTTAACTTTACTCCTTTTGTAGTTGCTTGGTAGATTCTCTGTTTGTGCATGTTTATATGTATGTGTGTGTATATATATATATATATATATATATATATATATATATATATAATATATATATGTGTGTGTATTCATGTAGGTACATACATGTATAAATTTTTAAGTGACTGGTCAGGCTATAGGAGTCAAAACATTTGTAGATTCATGAAAAATAGAAAACATTGTAACTGTAAAATGATTATTGGTACTGGATTTCCAGAAATGACTATAATAGAAAAGAAGAAAAGAAGAAAGGAAAGGAGATAGGGAGGGAGAGAGGGAAAGGGAGGGAGAGATGGAGGAATAAATGGGAAGGAAGGAAAGAAGGAAGGAAGGAAGGGATGAAGGGGCGACGGAGGTAATGAGGGAGGAAGGAAGGAAAGAAGGAAGGAAACAAGGTGAAGAAAGACACTTGGAAATTCTAACTTTTTGGCAAGGTTACACAGGCTATTACAGAGTTTGTAAGATTCAAAAATTCTAGTTCATAATAAAACTGTACACAAGAATTTGAGTGGCCTTTGGAAACTGTAAAAATAGGGTAGCATATTTATCTACAATAACAGACAGGTCTTAATGAGGACAAGCATTATCAAATTAAATTGCATGTATGAGACAGACTAGGATTACAAAGCAGTGATAAAGACAATGTATGTTAACAATATTAGCTTTGCAGTTGAACAGACTTGGAATAGGTCATCTCTCAAAGCCTCAGTTTCCTATTCTATAAAACAGGAACAGTCAATCAAAGAGATTTCTCTGATGGGTTCATAATTCAGTTAGTAAAACCTTTCATATGAAATTAGAATTATGTTGGTAGCTCACAGTTTGTTTGTTTGTTTTTTATCAATCTTAATCTAGTTTAAGGAAGAGAAGGACCAACCTGATTCAGGATATTTTTATCCTTATGCAGAGGGCTAAAGCTGGAGAGATGAAGCTATGTTTCTGTAAGTTAGCTTGAAGGATTGATCAGACTTTCTCAGAGCAGCCTAAGCACTTTCCAGATGTTGTTGCACTTACGCTTACAATTGTCAAAATGATACTGAATGTAAGTAGAATCATGTGCATCCATCCATATGTCGCTACAGAAACAATTCAAATGTCAGCAAATGCTGTTAACATTGCTCTTTATCTACTGTCTCCTTTTGATCACAGACAATGAAAGATATCTATTTATTAGGTAGCTAGCTGAAAGGCACTGCCAGGTGGTCACTTCTGTGAGACGTGCAGGTCTCTCTTCATTTCCCTTTGCTGCAATTCCAGCATTTGAATGTGGCATGCTGCAATCGCAGGACTGCTCCTTAGAATTTTGACTTGATAGCTTAACAGAATTAAGAGTCCTCTTCTAGCATCTGACCCATATGGAGCTATGTCATTGTGTACGACCTTTATTTAGTTCAAGAACATATTGCTAAAGATGTAAAAAGCCTTGTTCCTATTAATGTAGCTAGCTGAGCTGTCAGCGAGGAGGCCAATTCTGCTTTGCTAACTCTGCACGGCTGGTACCACTTGACCCAGGTATTTCTGTTCTGCCTAGTCAGCCTTTCCCTGTACATGAACAGAGCTGGGCTCTGCCCTTCAGAATGTGGACTCTTACTATCCAGTAATGAATGGACTCTGCTTTATGATTTGCTTGGAACAAAGACCGAATTTAAACTCCCAGCACTTAAAATTCCATTTTACATAATTCATGTCTAGAGCAGCAAAAGAGGGAAAATAGATGTCAGTGATTCACAGTAACACACACATACTCACACTGCTGCCCTGAGTGCCACAACCTGGGGATGGAGCTAAAGAAATTTTCTCCAGCATATACTGCAGATTATATTGACAATGTACTTCAAACTAATGTAGTAAGTTATAATTATCACAAAAAGTAATAGTTGTATTCTGTGTTCTGGAAAGTTATGCAATGTATGTACTCTCTTAAAATATTAGTGAATTTGGGAGCAAGGGCAATGAATGAGCAGTTCAGAGCTCTTGTTGATCTTGGAGAGGAACAGGGTTTGATTTCCAGCACCTACATGAAGGTTCACAATCATTTGTAAACCCAGTTCCAAAGGATCTGATGCCTCTTTTGATCACCTCTGGCAGTAGGCATGCAGATGGTACACATACATATTCAAAACACTCATAAAGTAAAGAGAAAAAAATCTGTACAAACTTTTTTCAGTACACAAAGCAAAAGGGGGTTAAACTTTTACCCCAAATATTAGATTTTAGGTTACTACCCATCCACTGAGATGGTGGGGCTGATCTATTGGGATCTCACCAAGGCCAGCTGTACTAGGACTGAAAAACAATGGAATAAAACTGGACTCTCTGAATATGGCGGACAATTAGGGCTGCTGAGAAGCCAAGGACAATGGCACTGGGTTTTGATCCTACTGCATGTTCTGGCTTTGTGGAAGCCTAGCCTGTTTGGATGCTCACCTTCTTAGACCTGGATGGAGGGAGGAGGACCTTGGACTTCCCACAGGGTAGGGAACCCTGACTGCTCTTTGGACTGGAGAGGGAGGGGGAGGGGAGTGGAGTGTGGGGAGTGGGGGAAGGGGGAGGGAAAAAGGAGGCGGGGAGGAGGCAGAAATTTAAAAAAAAGAAAAGAAAAGAAAATGGAAAAAGAATTGTAAAAAAAACCTCAAATCTATTCTTTTACGTTATGGTGTCCATATATATATATATATATATATATATATATATATATATATATATATCATTGTTGTTTCTAAGAGATCTGAGAATATTTCCCCTTTGAATCAGTTAATGTCTTCTGTACAGTACATCATTAGTAGTTTATATTTTATGGTAATTAGATGAGTCTAGAGCTTGAGGCAGGCATCTTTTTCTTTCATGATTTTACAAGTCTTATTGGAATGGTTGGCATCAGGTGGGGGTATTATACTTCAATTAAAAGTTTGGAGGCATTGATAGAATGAACATCATGGGAAGTATCAGTCTGTGTACCCACTTTTTAGTGATGGAACTTTGGGTAGGTTAACTTTCTATCTGTACTTCAGTACCTTGACTTCCAGAATTGTAAAATGACTAGGAAAATCCAATCTTATAAACCACCAAGAACAGAGATTGGGATAGGATTTTCTCTCATTAAAAAGGATTTCATTGTGATACTAAGGAACATCGTTTGCTTTTAATCATCACTAATAGTAATTATGATTGTATCTTAGAATTTTAGTTTATAGGATTATTTTTGTATGTTGAAGGTATTAAAACAGTTATATGACATGAACGAACAATATTAAGTGTTTTTGTCTGTCTGACACACATATACAAAAGGTCTGAAGAAATTGTAATTCTAGAATGGAACTCCCAGATTTGTTATAAAAAGGAGGAAAAGAAACCACATTTTGGTAGCTCCTACATTTGTGTATATGTGTGCACCCTTGTGTGTACGGAGAGTGCATGTGGAGGGTATAGAACAGCCTTGGGTTTCATTCCTTAGGTACAGTTCACCCTTTCTTGAGGCTGTGCCTTTCAATGGCCTGGAACTCACCAAGTGGACTAGACTGGCTGGCCAGCAAGTCTCAGCTTCACTTCTTTTTGCCTTCCCAGTAGTGGCATCACAACGTCCACCAATATGACCAGTGATTTTTAGATGGGTTTTGGAAAGTGAGTTCAGAACCTCATGCCTTGCAAAGCAAGCACTTTATCCTAGTGACTGAGCAATCTTCTCATCTGCAAAGTTTTCTAGTTAAAGAGAAGAGATAATAATCTGCCTTCGACTTGCTTGTGTCAAAGAAAAGCATGAAAATTTAATTTTAAATCTCTCATTCTTGTACAAAATTTATCTAGAGTTTAGATGCAATGAAAATATTCAATTGTATTTTTATACCATTTTAGATATACCTTTATATTTATGCAAGTATGTATGTAAGAAACAACATAGCCTGCTAATGCTTGATGGAAAAATACTCAGTTACTCAGTGATGACTGGAACCTGTGTTCCAGTACTTTCTTAGTACACAAGACTTTTTATCTACATATGTGTATTTTATGTGTCAAGTCATAGAATCAAGGATGGAGTAGATAAATTTTCAGGGCACACTTGTCAAAAATTGCCTAAAATAAAACCTGTGACCTCACCTATTGCGAATCTATTAGAGAATCAATATAGATGATATGTTTAAGTAAAGCAGATTTTCTACACATACCAAGATAATGTTTGAATAAAAGAGTAAAAATGTGAAGGACAAACAATTTGCATAGTTATCCTAATAAAGTAACATATTTTGCTGCAAACCTAGTAGCAAGCAAATAGATTTTTTGATTTTTGCTTGGTGTAGATATTATTTCATGTCCATAAGCAATCTGGACTACAGATTTACAGGAGGGCAGAATTCAGCACTTCCTTATTTAAAGAGAAACCATGTTTACATGGTCTGCTTAGGATCTTTTTTCTTTCAAGAAATCTGGCCTATTGGGAAGTGTTGAGCATCTTACTAGTAAATTCCCTTTGACTTCAGTGTCATAGAATATATGAGACTAGGTTTGAAATGTCAGCAGGTCCACCTTGGTACAAGACCTTTCCTGAAATAAGATCTAACTAAAGATCTCTTCATGTTTTCTTCTGATTGATGCTACACCTCCCTCATTCTCTTTCATTTTTTTTGTCCTCTTGTTCCTCCTTGCCTCCCTCTTCTGTATGTCTTTGCAGCTCCAAGATTGACATTCATTTCTATCATCTTTGTCAGCATACCTCCATTCAACCCTCTACTCCCACAAGAATCTTCAAAGAGCAGCTCTGTTCCACGTATCTAGTATATTCTGTTTCCTCTGAGATTCATCAGATGGACAAACATATATTTAAAAATAATCAGTAATCAAACCTAATTCCTACGTCTAAATTTCACAACGAAGCCATAAATATTAGTTGAGATCATTTGACATCACTAAATCAAAATTTTTACTGAACAATTAATGTTCGGTATGAAAATATTCTATTCTTCAATTTTTGTAACCATTTCTTTTGCCATGTCTACTCTGTATTTGTTTGCTGAACACATTATGTGGTTTACTGCATGTGTAATCTTATTATTATGAGGAACAAAAGTGTAAGCAATATGAGTAATCACTAAAATATTGCCATTACATTGATAAAGGAGAAGTTAACATGATAGCCAAAATAGTTCAGAGTTTTGCAGAAGCAAAACAGAGGCATTCTTGGTTGGAAATGTAATACAGAAAGATAGCTAGGTCTGATACTAAATGAACAGTTCAATAGCGAGCAAAAATGAAAAAAGGGTTTGAGCCCTTCCAGAGTGTTTTGAAGAAAAAAAAAGAGCCCTCAAGATATTCTCAGTGAAGTTGCTACAGATGCACCACAGTCATGCAAAGAGGTACATCTTTATTCTGGAGATGCTGACAGGGAAACCAAGTTTATTCAACTTGTGATTTTTCTAAAGAAATAGATCATTACAAGCTGTGTAGATGTCTGTGTCATTGAATATGGCTACACAACCCAGTGCTCCACCTCCTCCAATTTGAGCCTTTATTCTTCTTAAGCAAAGTTTGGCCCTATTCTCTATTCCCCCCTTTATTTTCTTTTAGATTTGCCAATACCCTCTAGTTAAATTTTTTTTCCTGAACTGTTGAATTTTTTCTCCATAAAACACTTTTTCAAAACTTCCCTTACCTTATTTATTATTGTAAAATGAGAAGTTGGAAATCAAGACATAACAAACACCACTCTCCTTTCTTTAACTTTTGACCGGAATACCAACCAAAACCTGGAGAGCTGGTTGAAAGCTAACTTTTGACCTTTCAGTCTTAGCATGACACTTTGGCTTGAGGTTTGAGAGATGTAAGAGGTACTTTCTCTGCTTCAAGAAAATGTTCTCTTTCTTTCAAGCTACAGCCAGGACAATTGAGCAATGAAGGACTTCTAAATGTGCTAGCTTTCTTCAAAAGGTGTCCTGATATTTGAATTAGGGTCTCGATTCAAGGTAAACTACCAGAAAAACAGAAGAAAAGTGAAGCTCTTTGAAATCATGGAATTCTAATTCAAAACCCTGTTCAAAACCATAACACCTACTTGAAGAAGTGAGAGAGGGTTTTTTTTTTTTGTTTGTTTGTTTGTTTGTTTTTTTCCTGCCAACTTCTTAATCAGCTATTATCTTAGGTCACTGCTGTCAGTATTTGTCGACATGTTGGTTCTGTGTTTCAGAAACAAGAATAGGAAGAGTTCATTTCTTCCTGTGTCTGTGCCCAGGACCGGTCCATTCCCCTTTTTAGTCACTCTCAGTAATGGTTGCTAAATTGGGAATCCAGAATCAGAAGACACATTTCTCTACCTCAGTCATCCCTCCCCACCCCCGTATTTCTTAGCAAGAACCCTTCCCATCTGTCATACTTACTAGGAGGATCATCTTTCCTCTTGGCTTTCCTATACTTTCAGCTTTCTCCCAGCTTCAACTTTCCAAGGTGAGTCCCAAGTTGACTTTCTCATATGGAGGTATCATTAACCCTTTCCTAGTCTGCATCTGTTGTAGTCTCTGTCCTGTGCGCTCCTTGTTTTAAGCAGTTTAGAACTTCACAGTGGTAGCATCCATTTGGTTGCTTACAGCACACCAGGCTAGCTCCTCAAATTCTTGAGTGGGATTGTGACTGATTTGGCTTTAAGACTGCCAAGTTTCCCCAGTCTGCAGACCCACATCGAGCATTTGACAACTGCCTCCAATTTGCTGTTGGTAGATATAAACATCCTTCAGAAGGAGTAATGTTTTATCTGCCAAATCGGAATCAAAACAACTGGCATGCATTCTGTGTTTTTCATTTGTCTGCAACTTCATATTCATTTCCTAAATTTATTCTTTCTGGAAAATTATGAAGTCCATATTTTTAAAAATGAAAGCTAAATAGGTAGAAAGGTAGAGCAATATGGCTGTTAAAAATATTGGAGCATCCACTTGGATAAACAAATACCTGTAGTTGGAAATATCTCTAAGATGTTCTTTTCTAGGTCATTTAACACCTTCTTTCTTAAGGAAATATGTGTATATGTGTGTGTTTGTGTGTGTGTGTGTGCGTATGCTTAGATATGTCTTTAAAAGCTGTATATACTTTAAATTTCTAAAGTTCTATGCAAATGGAAATTTTGTTATGATTTATTCTAAAATTATTTATGGATTATACTACTTATATTTGTGCAGCCCAGTAAAACAAACAGCTGATTAAGGGGTAATCATTTCCTAGTTTTAAAGCACAAATATTATGGATGATTATGAAATAGAGCTTCAGAACCAGATGTGTGCAGCAGCCTTGTTTGTGTGTCTGGTGAGATACAGTAGAACCTGGATAAATTACACTAATGAGTTGGAGACCCATTACAAATCACCACATTTTCCCAATTATTGGAGAAGCAACACTGAGAAAAAAGAAGATTAAGCAACCTAGTTGATATAAAAGGAAGAAAAACTTTCAAATAAATCTAAAAGACATGAGGTATGTACACACACACACACATACACACACACGCACACACACGCATACCTGAATGCACATATACCCACATGCAGTGAGCCAAATTTTATTTTATTTTTGATTTTCTGAGACAGGGTTTATTTATATCTTTGAAGTCTGTCCTTGTACTAGCTCTTGTTGACCAGGGTGGCCTTGAACTCACAGAAGATTAAAGACCTGCGCTATCACCACCCAGGGAGTAAAATTTTATTATATGTTCTGAGGATTGTTGTACCCTCGTAAACACATTAATAGGTACTGTCACTTGGGATTCTATCAGATTTGATGCTCTCAGCAATTGTTCTGTACACATTCTTAGGAAGTAATATCCTTACTTCCCATGTTCACACATGCACACATCACCACACACACACACACACACACACACACACACACACACACACACACAGAGGCACGTATATCTCAAGTTCCTTGAGGTTCTATTTTTTAAAAATCAAAGGGCATATGCATTTCAGATAATTTTTATGGAGTATTTTCACTCTTTGAATACCCATTTGAAGCAAGATTTGAGAAGATGTAGGCCTTACCTTAAATGTGCTTGTAGTCTATCAGACATAGGGTCAAAATTATGCCTTCAAATTATGCCTAGATCATCTACATAATTTAAAGATAGTTTACACTTTTTACTTTCTTTTCTTCTTTTCTCATTGTTATCAGGCTTTGTTTGGAAGGTCAGCGCAACACCATTTTTCCCTGTGCTGCATCATTTCAAGTTGTATTTATATTTTACTTTGAACCACACAGCTCATTTCCTCACTAGAAAGCAGATGATCCTTCCATAACTCTGGTCTTCTTGGCAGGATAGCACTTTTGAACTGTGTTCTATCTCAGTCCTTTCTTGGGTTTATTTGAAAATCCTTTTGTATATCTGCTTATCGCCTTGTATTATGCTCTTTCCAGCTTCACATGGAAGATCCAAATGAACAGTTGTCATGTCTCTTCAGTATTTATTCAGTCCTTGCTGTGTAATGGATTTACCATGTATGTCCTTTGAATTGCTCAATAAGTTATGTTGATCTGAAGATCAAACAAGAAACCGAGTCTTAGCATCATGTAAACATCAAGTACAACACATGTTAAATCTTATTTGCAGAAGTCTGTCCATGTTTTTCTTCTATATCTCATAAGTCTGTGAAGATTGCCCAAGACAAAGTCCATACACCATGACATTCATTCCCAGATCCAACATAATCTCTATCACCCTCGCATACAAAAGTCAATGGATTTTCATCCTTAAAAATGTCCTGAATGAATGAAGACAGCCGTAGATACATGAACAGTGGAAAATGCAACATTCCTTATAGGAATGAAAAGAAAGATGGTATAGCCTTCAGAGGGGCATGAAGGAGAACTGTTAAAAGGCTTGCATACAGAAGGTATGAACTGGGATATTTTATTTGGCCTTTCCCACCCCAGTGAATCTCCACAGTTTTGCACCATAGACAAGTGTGTTTGATAGCTACATGTCTGTGAGAAACTAGATAGAAAACATTGCAAGACAGCATTGCAAACAATAAATGACAACATAATTTTACTGGAACTAAATCATACATCTATTAATTCGAGCCTTATCTTTTACACAAGTTTGTCCTCTTAACATTATTGCATTGGAAGAGGTGAGTCAATTCAGGGTGATGGAGTAAGGCAGGGTAGAGTTTGTTATCAGATACTATCAAATCTAAGCTTTAATGATGTCCATTGTCAGAGACTAAGCTGCGATTTGTGTCAGCTGTGAACTGTATTTAGAAACAGTATTTTCCCCTCAGTGGAAAGAACGAAAAGGATTGAATATTTGGAGGTCAGAAGGAAGAGATTAACTGGAAAAATGTTCAGATGCACTGTTATTTTTTTTATCTGTTCACACATCATCAGATTCAGGCATTTATCAGATTCATAGGGTTGTCAAATAGAAAGTCATTATAGGAAAGGTATTTGTGATTAGATCTTCCCCTTCTTAAATGCTGGACATTGAAACCCTATTTCAAAGATCTAATTCTTGGAAGTCTTAAACTATGAGCAGAGATTTCTACTCCACTTCTGGGAAACACTGGTAGAGGTCATTTGAGCTGGGCTGTGATGTGCATGGAAAAATGATTTGAAGAAGTGGAATGTTATAGCCTGCGTCCCACTGACTCGGCTTCAGAAGTAGAAGCTGGTGTTATAAAATAGGCTCTTCATGACAATTATGGCTACATAGAAGATTTCTGTACATCAGGCAGTGAAAGTGGGTGACTCATTTCTGTAAAAGATTTTTTTGATTTTTTTTTTCCACCAAATTCTGAGATGTTATTGCTACTATGGGACTTAGACGAGTTGAATTTCTTTACCCAAGTTGTTTTTCCATGGATGGGTGTATGTATTTATGAAGAAGTTCTGGCAATTTAAAATTGAAATTATATGCATAGGAACTAAAGTGATAAGAATAAACTCATCAACAGAAGGGGGATGCTTAAAAACAGGACTAAACTTGGGGTACGTTTTAATCTTTTAGCTATCTTTTGGAGGTAGAACCTTGGTCTGGCATGAATTATGATGGAATGGAAAATGAAATTTGTGGGTCCTCACCTCCTCAACAAACTTTCTTCCCTGGTTCTTTTTGGCTTAGCAGTAAATTCCAGTTTTTTTTCTGAATGCTATCAAAGCAATAGAAAAAGTAGAGAGGTTATATTAATTACAATAAAATGTAATATGGAATGTGGTCCTGTCACATCTTTAAAATAGTGACTTCTGTGAAATGATGTATGTATATCTTACACAACTGCCACAGAAAATCATCTAATATACTTTAAAAAACCAAACACTACCATATGTCCAAGGCTTAAGCTATTGTTAGGTCTCATAGATATGTAAAATACTCCATACTATTCTTTTCTTTTACAAAGATATGTAAAGAATGATATTTGAAGAATCTGAGAAGTCTTTTATTAACCTCCATGCTTAATTTGATAAAATTCAGTTTTTTCCATATTTATTCAAGTATGGAACACTGTTTTTATGAAACATCTATTAACAATTAGTAAATTAACAGTGCCCCTTGAAAGCCCTGTGGGAACAGTGACTTATATAACAATTGTACTGTGGATGGGAACCTGCTTACTAGGTAATCCTCGTGTGATTCATATGTGAATATATAAAGATGAAATGTTGCTTTATGCCCCTGAGGAACCTAATCATCTTCAGTAAGGTGCATAAAGCATGCTCTTCGATGTGTTAGAGTTAACCGTTATTCAATCATGAATTCATATTGGGAACCCAACCACTTCTGCTGTTACAGGTCAACTCACTCTCCTTAATAATGGAATATATGACCATTTGTCCATGCTAACAGCACTGACATTTCCATAAAATTCGACTGCAGAAACATATTGATATTTTCCAATATGCATGTTGTCTTATATGTGCAATAAGCAGTGTGCAATAATATCCTCTTAGATCAAAGCATTTCTTAACCATATAGCCTTTCCATCACATTCAGCGACTGTGGTTGTGTTAAGGGGCAGCATCTATAACTGGGTCTAAGTGAACATCTAGGAACATAAACCTTGGGAATTTTTAATAACCAGAATCTTTCCGAGATTGGCAGTTTTCCTGGAGGACCAGGTAGTCTCTGTGTTGTTGAGGTTGGCTAAGAGAATTCACTGGTTTCTAAAATGCAGGAGAACCATGAAATGCATTCAGATACTGCTTCTTTCCCTAACACCTCAGCCTCAAAACAAAACAAACCAAAACAAAGAGCAGGCAAGAATAGAAAGAGTATTCTTAGCTGAGCCAGCATGATATGAATGCTGCATTACCAGCTGCTCACTGAGCCGCAGCTGAGCAGATCTGCAGTCTTCAAGCTGCCCCACATCCTCCCTTTAATACTGACTGAAGAAATTCTCTTCTCAAGCAGGAAGTCTAACTTCCTCAGGTTGAATGATCTTTCCAACCTCCACAGGAAGGGAACTATCAGGACACAAATGCACAAATGGTAGGAATGCCTTTAAGCCCATCTTAATAATAATGAATTCTCTTTTATTTGTTTGTTTGATTTTTGAGACAGGGTTTCTCTCTATAACTGCCCTGGCTGACCTGGAACTCACTTTGTAGATCAGGCTGGTCTCGAACTCACAAAGTTCCACCTCTCTCTGCCTTCTGAGTACTGAAATTAAAGCATTTGCCACCACTGTGTAGCATGAATATTTGTTTTTGTACAACTCATGATCCTGGAGTCCTTCCCAGTGTAATACAAAAACAGGGGATTAAGCAGCATTGTGGATATTAGTTTGTAGTTGAATGGTGAGTTGAGGGGAAAAAGGCAATGGGACCAAAGGCCTTGACAAGATATCATTCTCAAGGTCAGAGGCTGCCCTGCGTATATGTAGAATAGAAAGAAGTCAAGAAGATTTCTGAAATCTCATTGATCTCTTCGCAAATAAAATCTTCAGGGGAGTGTGTTAAACAGATTCCCATACCTCTGTGTATTTCCACCAATTGTGAGAGTTCTACAGTCTTCAGGTAAAACGACATCAACAACAGGGGCTATGGATAAGATACTCTATAACAATGTTTAACGAGTCTCAGTGTACTCACAGAGAAGTCTAGGAACCAGACAAGAGGCTCGAAAATTCATTTCACATTTGTAGAGTGAGTCCGAGGACAGCTGCAGGCCCATGGGTTGTTGTTTGGTAGCCATGGTGGACCTGTGTCCATGCATGTAGCGAGCTCCTTTATACTCCATCCATTAACCTGTTATTGAGTAACAAGAGCAACAGATGGAATTGATATGCTTTTAGCTGGGAATCTAAACATAGAATTATGTGTTGTGGGAGCTGCGGGTTGCATTCCGCCACCCAGCTCCTGCCACGGCCTAGGTTTACCCGAAATAACAACACATTCTTTTAAACACTGTTTGGCCCATTAGTTCCAGCCTCTTATTGGCTAGCTCTTATATATTGATCTAACCCATTTCTAATATTCTGTGTAGCACCACTTGGTGCGCTTACTGGGAAAGATTGAGCATGTCTGACCTGATGGCTAGCTGCATCGCGTCTGCCCTGGAAAGAGCTGCATGGCATCTGAGCTCACTTCCTCTTCCTCCCAGCATTCTGTTGTTTACTCCACCTATCTAAATTTTAACCTATTAGGGCCAAGGCAGTTTCTTTATTTAACCAATGACCTTCCTCCATCAATTATGGGTTAGTAAGAAAGACTTTCAAAAAAATTGACAACTATGGAAGCCAGATTTAAAATTCATGTTACTTTTCTTCTTTCAGAATGACTGATTTTAATTTAAACCTACCGTGAAAACTGCAGAAAAATCAAGAATGGCAGGATTTGACTGAAATTATTGAGGGAAAAAGAAAAGTTACACATTTTCCCCCTTCTTTTCATCACTGGAGATGTTATAGCATTATTTGTGACATCAGGATATATATTGGGGTATGGAGAGTAGAAGACACAATGTGGCCATTTGTAAAATCTCCCCACTCTTCATATACCATCCTCTGAAACAAGCGATAGATTCCTCTTCTTTCTCATGGACTACCCAGGTATCAGGACTTAGTACCCGGGATACTGAAGTACTTTGCAGGAGAACGTGCAGTCCATAGGCTTTTTATTATCTTCTTCTCCATCACAGAGACTAACATGATCTCAGTGTTGAATTTGCTTTCATTATTTTGGATTTAGATTGTAATGAAGCAAATGGTTTTAATCTTAAACCTCATCTAGAATATTGGCCATGAGTACAGCATCTTAGAGGGGATTAGAGATGGGAGAATCTGCTTGTGTGCTTGTGTTTGGGTAGAGACAGGATGAGCATGTGTGTCTTTAGTGTGTATTTTACCCTTTTTCATGTTCACCTTTATTTCCTTGTCCAATTCTTAAACTGTTCTTAAAATTATAGAATAGCTCCTAAATCATGTGTAACTTTGATGTACAATACTGTTTCATTAATTAAAAATCAGGTCATGTCTGATGCTGATACAGTTCTATGATAGCGGTCCTTCCTGCTACTTTATCATTCTTTTTCTTTCCTAAGAAAAATATTGGGGACTTCTATGTTGATCAGAGTGGCATATAACTCCTGGGATCGACCATTTTCCTCTCTGAACCTGATCCTCCAGTGTAACTGGGACTATATGTACTGCCATAACCTATTCGAAAAATGCTGCTTCAAATCATCCCGCTTCAGTTCACCTTTAACTTTTTGTAACCAGATTCATATCAAAGTGTTAATGAATGTACTGATTGATTTTTGTCAACTTGACACAAATTATGCATTTCTTGGAAGAGGGAATCTTAACTGAGAAAATGTTTCCTTAAGCCTGGCTTGTAGTCAAGTTCACAAGCCATTTTCTTGATTAATGGTTGATGAGGGAGAGCCTAATGATCTTATAATCCTTGCCGGCCTTGTCAGACCTAGGTGGTGGTCCTGAGTTGTATAAGAAAGCAAACTGAACAAGTCATGAGGAGCAAGTTAGTGAGCAACATTCCTCCACTGCCTCGGTTTCAGTTCCTCACTCCAGTTTCCTCTCTTGAGTTCCTGCTCTGAGTTCCTCAGCTAATGCAACTGTATCCTGAGATCAGTTCTTTTATTCCCCCAGTTGCTTTTTGTCAAGGTCATTTATCACAGCAATAGAAACCCTAAAAGACCTAGTAATTCAAGATATTATGTTACTTTTTGAAAAAGGAAACTGGTATTTTGCTGTACAATAAAAACGATATACTAACATTTCTATGCTTAATATTGCCACTTATGAAATGAGAAAATTTTCTGCGGGGAGTGCTGGTGGTTGATAGTGGTCAGTCCTTCAGATAGCCTCCTTTTAGGTAGATCAAAAACACTGAAAACATACCTAAATAGAACTTCTTAGCACATTTTTTTTAAATGATTACTGCACTTTTTTTTTTTCCATCCCAGAGCATCCTATCACTTCAGCACAATGGACCGTTTCAATCCACCCTTTCTCACTGGGTTTCACTTTGAGGAAACAGAGTCAGTCAGTGGTCAGTGGTGTCCCTGTAGAAAGGGACCTTTGCTCTGGTTTATTTTTATTTTTTTTAATGATGTACTCCTGAAGCTGACCACTAGATGTCTCTATGATTACATGCTGGGCCAAATCAGACACATGGTCTAGCACAGCAGTGAAACTCAGCACAAGGCCCAAACTCCAAAAACCTATTATCACTCCAGTCATCTGCTCTACAGTAAACTAAGGTGGTGTCTCTAGATACACTGCTTGACTGTGTCTATGTGATAGTGTAACTTAATATAAACAGTCAAGTCCATCTGTCCCCCAGAGAACCTGTGAGTGTGAAAATTCAGTTTCAACTGGTCATTGGCAAGTGAATATGTATGTGTGTGTGTATAATATTCAGAATACCACAGTAATATACAGGCATAAAGATTATGAGGTGATGTTTAGCTTTCAAAATGAAATGCAATAACTATGGGTGGAATTGTTCCAAGCTCTCTGGCTACAGCTGTCTTTCCTATTATACCTTGGTTTGTGGAGCTATAATCCTTCAGACTCCCTTCCCTCTTTTTCATTCTTCTTTCAGTCATTTATTCTATTATTTCTTTCTAAATTAACTTTATCTCAGGAAACAACAAGATTTTATATTGGAACGTGTTTGTTTGTTTTTTAAACCTACTGTTTAAAAAGAAGCATACAGCACAAGTTATCAGTAAATGCTTTTGCTGGATTTTACTTGATGAGGAGGACACTCTGTACAGAGAAATGTGAAATTAGTGGTTAATAGAAATTATTATTAACATATAGCTACATTAATATGGTTACATGTTTAGAATGGTATATGAATGACCATCTTTAGATTTTGGAAATAATCATGTTTTCTTTTCCAATTATTAAACAATTCTAAAGTGTCTAAGAAAACATGTTCAGATTAGCTGAGTAAAACAGAAGAATATGTTTTTAAACTGTGACAGACAGCATCAACCAGTTTCTGTGCTTGGCTTATATGAATTCCACATACTGTTGTAGCCATGTAAAAACAAGTTGAGAGGAAATATTAAACAAATGCTCCAAAAGATATACACTCACAAGGAAATTTCAATTCGTAGACAATTAGGGGCATCCTCAAGTTATCTGGAAACACGTAGAGATGGATGAAGTCCCAATTCTATTATTATGATATTCTTTCTACTTACTACTTATGAAGATATCTTTTTTTTCTTACAAAGAGTATCATGACAAAATTGAACCATATTTCCATCCATCTCAAATGGTTGTAGACTCACATGGGACAAGAGGATAAAACACTGTAGCGGCATAAACGAATGCAGACAGATTGTAACAATATATATATAGCTTTAATGTCGAAATAAACTTACAGAACCACCGTTCCAGCGGAGACCAGGAAAGCAGAAGCCACAGGTGGGAGCACGCTCACCAAATTTATAGGCAGACATTAGCCCGAGGCGAACACGCCCCCCAAGGGGCAGGACTTTTCCCTACATCTCCCCTTTTTGTCTAAATAAGACAGAACCAAACCAAATACAACTATATACAATAACAACAAATAATAAATATAACAAACAATATTGAGAACAAAATCTTTGCTAAACATTCTATCTCAAGGAGTCCAAATAATGTAGAAAGTAACTACAATTATATAATCTTCAACTCCGTCAAAGATCTGAGAAGGGAATAAACACTACTCAACAAACGAGATATATCCAAAATGTGCAACAATTGACAGAGACAACTGACTACCTGGGCAATCACACAAAGTCTCGTTTGCAATGTTGAGTCAACCAATTTTGGCTAAGGCCTAACATAACTGACATACCATTATTAAAGGCAAGGAACTTTTCAAAACTATCTTACCTTGTCTTGGCAGGATATGACAGTCCTGTTTTATCCATTGATGCACGCTCTGTATCTCTGTCAGTGGTTGAGGTATGGGCATTTCTTTGCCCAAAGGCCAGTTCTGCCAAAAAGAAAGGCTCCAGGTGGAGTGTCTTTGGTGCTCAACATTCTCTCGGGAATAGAGCAGTGTTGCCAGGAGCAATTGTGTCTCACTATCACGAAACTCTGAGTTAGATTAAAGGCCATTTTCTACAGCTCTTTGAAGAAGTTGAAGATTATCTATCTATACTGATTATAATCTCTATATATCTAGAGAACCTGATTAGTCTAATTATAAATGACAAACTTTGATGACTATTTATCTATATAATTCTCAATATCTATCTAACTTAAAGACTAAGACAATAAACAACTGTGTAACAAATGAGGATAATGACCTCCAAATATAAACACTGTACAAATATACATTGCAATATGGTAAATATATATCAATATGCAAACATTATATAAGTATCTTAATCAGAGGTAGAAATGTACACTGCAATATGGTAAATATATACAATATATATATATATATCAATACAATATATGTCAATACATAAAAATGTTTTAAACAGAGATAGAAATATGTATGCATACAATAGTCAATATAATTTAACTTTGTATCAATATACAAGAATCGATACCAATATATTTGTCTAAAAGCAGTAACTCACAATTATAAATCTATTATCCCATCATTCCCTCTTTTTTTTTTTTCAAAATGATCCTTGAGCTTATAAAATTCCTCCCCCAACCTCCCAACCCCTAAATGATGTCCCTAAACCCATAGGTAAATTTTACTGGGAGAGGGGACGTCGTTTTTTTTTTTTTCTTACAAAGATTATCATGACAAAATTGAACCCTATTTCCATCCATCTCAAGTGGTTGTAGACACACATGGGACAAGAGGATAAAACACCAGCTGTTTTGTGTTTTTAGCCATCACTCCCAGGGCCTTTGGTCAGTAGATCAGTGGATCAAGCTGGTCTCCTTTGAATTCCTGAGGTACAAGTAATTTCCTGAGGGCAAAAAAGAAAGTTGTTAGGAATTGGCACACAGTTGTCTGAGTTACTTTTCAGCCATGGGAAAGTGATCCAAGTGTCTACAAAAATTTACTCACTAGTTTTATTTCTGAGTATCAAAGAAGAAACAGAGAAGCGTGGCATTTTCAATTCCAAATGGTTTAAAAGTGGCTAATAATAACTAACAATTACTGATCTTACTAGGAGTTGTAAATTATAAGGCATTGTATCTTTAAAACAATAGCTTGCATTTATTAAGTGCCTTTTCTATATCAGCTGCTATTCTTTGACCTTTGCAATAAATAAATCATGTACTCTTCACAGCAAACCTTATTACTGTTGCTGGGATCCAAGGAACATAAAGGTTAAAAAACTTGTTAGCACCTACAAAATCAGACTTGAACCCAGACAGTTTAGCTCTGCACTCCCTGAACTGTTAGCTTCCCAGGAAAGTTCTGAATGGTTCTGGGGATGCTTTAATTGGTGTGACTGATTCCCTCTCATCTCTTATTCCCTAAACATCCTCATTGGCCAGTGTAGCCAGAGTAACACTAGCATCACTTCAAGCCTTTATTCGCTTTCCAAGGAAACTCTCAGCGGCCATTTGATTTCTTAGGTCCATTGCATTTTGACCACTAGGTAGATCAGGAGCAGTTTTTCTTATTGTATTTTATTATCATTTATGTTTAACCATTACACATATTACAAGACTTCATAAAAACACTTTCAGATCTCATGCCTCCTTCTTCTCCTCCTGTGTCTATGGCCTCTTTTCTATTAGTTTCATTCATTGCCTAGAAAACTTCTTCATACTTTTCGGTGATATAAACAAACATAATTTTATGTCTCTCTATAAAATTTAGAATCTAAAAATAAGACAAAATACATGAGGCACATATTTTTAAGTCTGTTTTATTCACTTAATATTATGATTTCCAGTTGCATCCACTTTTACTTACAATGATGTAATTATATATATCTTGTGTGTGTATGTATATATGTATGTATTTTCTCTCCATACCCCTGTTGAGAGTCTTCTTAAAATGTCCTGCTTACTCACTACTATACTTATACTCTTCTGTTTCTCAATAACCATGGAGGTGCCTGTTCTTGGGTAACAAGATCAACCACATAAATCACTGTTCCTACAAAGCAGAGGCTCATTGCTCATCCAGGTTTCCAGACTTGACTTCTAGCTGTAACAATGCCAGAAATTTCCATTAAACTTCATCAGGCAGTTTACCATTTACATATTTTTTTTTCCTTTTGGACCTTAGTGGTCAAAATTACACAATTCCATGAAAGATGTTCATGACTAAATAAAGTAATGGTAATGCTAAATAGCAATGGTTTTCCTTTAAGGAGGCATGTTTGTATGTGCTTGTTCACTTTCTTCCCTGAGGAACTCTGTTTCATACATTCTAACTTTATGGTATGTACCTTGGGGATAAATTAAGTCCTTAGGCTTCAGCAACTATGTGATAATTTATGTGCTGAATATTAGGACCATTTGTATACAATAGACAACTCAATAGTTATGAAAGGAGAAAAGGAAAAGGCGGGGGGAGAAAAAAGAATACCATTTCACTGCCTCTGGTATGCTTTTTATCTTGGTGAAGGAATGTTATTGTCCACCAACATGATAAAACATTTGAAAATTTGTAAAATGGCATTCAAACCTTCCTATGAGTTTTCATATAACTCCAAGATAATCTCTGTTCCAATAGCAGCAGCAGCAGCAGCAGCAGCAGCAGCAGCAGCAGCAGCAGCAGAAGCAGCAGCAGCAGCAGCACCTACACCACCATTTTGCCCATAATCCTCATAACCATCCTCACTACCATCATCATTACCACCAATACCAATATTACCACTATCACTACCACCACAGTAAACACCAAAAAACAAAGATTTCTGATCTTCAGGTGACAGTTGTTTGTTATAAAGAAAAGTGCTGCAAGTGTACTAGTAAACACCTGGAATTTACCATCAAAAGAGAGATCTCATTTTTAATTTTCTTTGCCCATGAGTCTGTTATTGTCCATATTTACTCAAAAATAGTAAACCATACACTTACCTATATGGTTATGGAAGAGCTAGAATTAACCATATTCTTTTCTCACTGAATATATCTAAATTATTAGTTGATTCTTCGAGCTGACCTTAAAAATACAAGTTAGAAAAATACTTAAAACCAATGTTATTGTCTACCAACCTGAAATAGCACACCTGAAATAGCTTCTACAGGACCCGAAATATCAGAAAAAGTCCTGGAAATCTCCTACAATACCTCTGTAACCAAGTCTGGGTTGCTCTTCTTTTCTTTCCTAGAACTTCTATTTCTTTCTGTATCCCATGTCATTTGGGTACCTGCTTATCTCAAAGCAAACCAGATATATTATTGCCCAGTGAATTCACACTAAACCCTCCTTTCAGTTTTTAGATGAAATATCTCTTATTTGGATAAGATAACTCAACTTTCTTATCATGGGTAGATAATCTACTATGTGAATTCTTTAAAAAGCACATCACTGAGTTATTTTGTAACTGTTCATTTATTAACATTGTTATTGTTTATGAATGATAGAGTCTAATTCCCATAAAAATGGGAACATCATCTCATATTCATTATTGTGTTTCCATGTCCTAAAGGTATGTGAGGCATAAAGCAAATACTAAAAATGAATAAATAAAGAAAATTAATAAAGCAACAATAAAAGCTACCCAGACAGAAGATGTGATTCCCAATTTGAAATTATTATAAAAGACCAATGCATGTACACTGGAAAATCTCCAAAGTCACCTACTATTATTAGTTCTTTCTCTTTCTGTGTCTGTTCTATCTCTACAGCTATAGGGCAATGTGAATGTCTTCTTGAAAGAGTAAGCTGTCTAGTTTACATTAAAAAAATAATTGCAATAGAATTAAGGTTCTTGCTTTGTCGGATGGTTTTGTTGTTTGGTTGTCTGCTTGTTTTGTTATGGCTCAAACTGAAGACCTCACAAATGTTTGGGGACTGAGTTCTAGTTCTAACTCTATGATCCAAACCCAGACTTAAAGAAAACTCAGAGTTTCCTTTTCTGCCCAGAGTAGCAATGCTTATTGAAGATTGGGCTGTAGTTTCATGTTTTGTGACCATGTGGAGAGGGGCCAGAAAAGACGTCATCACGGCTAGACATTCCTAAATGTTTTCCAGCATATCCTCATCCTCATTCTGTGAATAACTCCTGACTACATGGTGTGAGACAAGTAATTGTCAGGTGAATCTTGACTAAGAGAACCTTTGGAAGTTATTATTTTAAGCCACTAAATCTCAATGCAGTTCTCTTCTCAGCAAGAGATGATTGAAATATGGAAGTGCTATAAAAACATGGGTAAAAAGAAGTGAGGATAATAGACACAGAGTCTGCTTGTTTCTAGAGAATGAAGCACATACATGGTTATGCACTGCTGACAGCGTATATCAGATATAAGACGACTTTGAGGCTCTTTTGCCTAGTGATGCTTCAACTTAGGTCTAAACAGGCAGAAGACGTTCCAGGTGAGACAGTGTCAACTCTGAGAAATAAGTAGAGGTAGTAGTTGCAGATCCAGTTTGATCTAGAATCCTAACTCATGACAACAGTCCATGAAGATCAGAAACTACTCAGAATGACAGAAGCTGAGGAGTAGGAAGAAGAGAGCAAATCAGCATTGTGAAGTGGCAAACATTTGGAGAAAAGCCAATAGGACGTTAGGACTATATTCCACCTAGTGCTGTCTTCAGGGCAAAGCCCCATGACTGTCATGTCAATAATGCTACTCAAGTATCAAAAAATGTCTTAGACAACATTTTAGGATAAACTATTGACCATTTTTTTTAATTATCTGAATGGAAACAGAAGATGAGTGGATGTGAAGGGAGGGAAGAGGATGGAAGGTAGGGGAGGGGGGCAAAAGGAGGAGGGGAAACTCTTTGTTATGTAAAATAAATGAAAATGTCAATTAAATAAGAAATAAAATAACTGTGAAAAAATCTGACAGAAAGAAATGCAGCAGAAATGTGTTTATTTTGGCTTAAAGTTCAGGAGGATATAACTTTTTTGGGTGAGGAATTCATGGTGGCAGGATGGGCATCTTCTATCATCAACGTATCCACAGTTAGGAAGTTAGGACTGAATAGTAAGTGGGTCTGTGCTATACAATCTTCTTTTTAAATTGATTTTTATTGAGCTGTACATTTTTATCTGCTATTCTCCCTACCTCCCCTCCCTTCAACCCTCTTCCAAGGTTCCAATGCTCCCAATTTACTGAGAAGTTCTTGTCTTTTTCTACTACCCATGTAGATTACATCCATATATGTATCCCTTAGGGTCCCCATTGTTGTCTAAATTTTCTGGGATTGTGGTTTGTAGGCCGTTTTCTTTCTTTCTTTCTTTCTTTCTTTCTTTCTTTCTTTCTTTCTTTCTTTCTTTCTTTCTTTCTTTCTTTTTTGCTTTATGCTTAAAAACCACTTATGAGTGAGTACATGTGATAATTGCCTTTTTGGGTCTGGGTTACCTCACTCAAAATGATGTTTTCTAGCTCCATCCATTTGCCTGCAAAATTCAAGATGTCATTTTTTTCTGCTGTGTAGTATTCCACTGTGTAAATGTACCATGTTATCCTTATCCATTCTTCTGTGGAGGAGCATTTAGGTTGTTCTTTCCAGGTTCTGGCTATGATAAACAAGGCTGCTATGAACATAGTTGAACACATGTCTTTGTGGAATGGATTGAACATCCTTTGGATATATACCCAAAAGTGGTATTACTGGATCTTGAGACAGGTTCTTTCTTAATTTTCTGAGAAATTGACACACTGACATCCAAAGAGGCTGCTCCAGCTTGCATTCCCACCAGCAATGTGCTATACAATCTTAAGGCCTGACCTAACACCTGTCCTCATGATCTACTTCTGCCAGTGAGATGCCACTACTTCCAAAAGATCCTACAACCTTTCTAAACAATGCTGTTTGGTTGGGAACAGATATTAAATCATGTGAACCTGTGAAGGATATTTCACATCAAACCACCAGAAATAGTATTTCAATTCAAAAGTTAAAAAAGTTTCATATTCTTAAGGCGTTAAAAAGTGGGGCAATAAGAAAACACTGTGCTCTCTATTCAGAAAAGACTTTTTCTTTACATTCTCCCTATTTCTTGTATCTTAATCCTGTTCTTTCTAAAGGACCTTTTTGCATGAACACATCACCTCTCTTTATATTTCAATCTCCCTTCCTAAGACAGGAAGATTAGCCTTTTGTCATCATGCTACACTGTAAATTAAATAATTAGCAATTTGTTAAACACTTTATAAATGCTAAGTATTGTTATTATTTCAAGGATAATTTACTTCTTCTGATTCACTTGTAATTATTTCATCAAAGTATCATTCAGTAACAATTGTTTGATGCATCTAATATCTATGGGCCTTTCTTGTGAGATTTTCATTACAAAATTGTTAGAAGGATTTTCCAACTGAACACTTTTGCATTCAAATGTTTACAACCATGCAAATATCAAACCATATCTTACTTAGCTTCAAGCCCATTTGGAACAAGCAAAACTCAGAACAGGGATTCAAGTCTACATCTGTCTTTTCAAAAACATAAAATAAAAGGACCAAAGGCAGGCCAGAGTTCTAATGAGAAACCTGGTCAAATATTATCAGTCTCCCTTGAACCTTCATATCTAGGTGAGAATTTTTCCTTTCTCAATTTTGGTCACCCAAGTGTTCTAGAAAGAACACAACTGCAGATCATATTGGAAGACTCATAGGATGCACTTTGCTCCTTTATGAAAGTAATCCAGATGATTCTGAGTGATGATTTTTAAAGCACTCTCTACTTGGAGCAGAGTGGCTGAGTAGTGAGTGCTTTCACAACCTGATATACCCAATGACAGACAAGGTGGCTTGATTTTTTTTTATACTTCATCCTTGAATTCTAAAAATAGTGTTTAATTTTGCTTATGGGTTAAATTATGCAATTTCTCCCATCCAGACTTTAACTACTGGTTTAAACATGTCAATTTTATTTATTCTGTTAAATTTAGACATTCTCCAGGACTATCTGAACACATTGTAGAGAAACATGACCCCAGGTGTGATCTGTTTGAAAGGATATTTTAAAGTAGCTTGTCACCTTTCTTCAGGGCTATGGGCAATTGAAGACAAAACTCATTATATGAACACCTGTTTAATCCTTAACTATGTAAATGAAACACCATGAAAAGCCAAATTGGTGTCCTCTTTCCATCTCCATTAGCTTTTGTTTTGTCTCTAAACTCCTTCTTGGTGCATGGCTGTTTTTCCAAACAAGGCAAAGATTGTGAGTCATTATGAGCCCTTGTCATTATTCTCAAGCACAGTCTTTCAATACTAGTGATTTTTATTTTAATTGCATTTTAAAAGTCATTATTTTTTCTTCCCTATATTTTATCAAGTACTCTGGTTTGCTGGGCAAAAATCTCAACCAAGTTTACTTAGGTAATAATGGAAACTTCATTCTTCAAACAAATGCAAATTATGGTGATAATGAGCTCTTGCTACTATCATTATAAGGCACAAGGCAGTGACTTAATATAAAATATTCCCGTTATACTTCTAGATACATTCTTCCTTTCCTAGGGCTTTTTCTTGCTAAGTTGTATCTTCCTTTTCATTGTTGGGTAAGTGTAAACTTCACCTGAAGCTTACAAAGTTATTTGCTTCCAAACATCTATTTTCTCTTGACTTAACTGACCTTTCTGTCTTTATTTCTTCCGCTCCCATCTGTCCAGCATCTTGTGTCCAGAGTAAGGTTTCTCAGATGTCATTTTTATAATTAAAGCCATCATATGACCGACCCCCGTGATCCACAAAGAACAACTTTTAAATTGTGCTTTATGAATACAGCCCAGCAACTTCCATTGACTTACCACTTTAATGCAAGGTTATGATTTTGTTTGAAGTAAAAAGTTAAGAGTACAAAAAAGTTTCAAAACACTGAATAATATTCAAGTTCTATGACATGAAATACAAGTGCTCCTAGCACATGGTCTCTTTCCCCTACTGTGAGTTGCTGGTTGTCCCCAGTCTTGTTTTCTATACAATCCTGTGCTTTCCTGTGGATATTTAAACTGTCCCATTTACATACTTTTCTTGCTGCTCCTCCCCCAACCTTACAGAATAGAATAGTTTTAATTTGTTTCAGCTTTAAAAATCCATTGTAACTATTACGACTCGGTATCTCACCGAGTAGTTTTTCTCCCCTGAACTACAGGGGAATAAGTTTTCCGCACTACCCTACTCTCACTAGGGTTTAACAGCACTGCACAATTCACTACTCTCTACATGAGAAATCCAGTCACAAAAGACGGTCATTATTTTTATATTTGCACATCTTTCATTTAGTGTAATGTATAATATCAAAGAACTGCTATTGAAAATTCTGAGTATGCCTCCATTGACACTATAAGATAGCAATCTATCTTATGGATATGTTATAGAGATCGATGTTCTTAATCATCTTTGCCAATAGGAATTCATTTCAGCTACAATACCTACCAAATGGGTCACCACTGGTGAAATAATTTATTATATTTAAAAACTTCTTTTATTTGTAAAAGTGGGAAATTTCTTCCTGAAAATTATGTTTAAATATTCATTATTGCCAGAGAATTATTTTTAAATTGAAATTTTTGTATATGATAATTGAGTTGTAATTAGCAGAAAAAAATTTAAAAATTCTTAAAAATGGGAAAATATGTTGTGTAAGCAGATGTTCAGGAATGGGTAGATCTACTGCTGACCCAGTAGGTCAGTTAGTCAACAACACCATCAAAGATTATATTCTCTTCCCTTTTTAATCATTACATTTTCCGGATTCTCAGAATCAACCTAAAACATATGTCCTCAGGATTGTTACTACATTACAGGGCTTTTCCTCCACCAACCTCTGTAAACTGGGAATAATTATTAAAGATAGGTGGGTAGATCATGATTACTATGCCAGGCTAGCAGGTAGTAGGACTCTTTAGAAGACATTTACCATGGTACTTTGGCATAAGGCCAGTGTCCAGTCAATGCACAAGCATCAGTGTACAGGCACCATAGCAAGTAACCAAGACCTCTTCCACCAACTCTGTATTGTCTTCTCTCATCCAACTCCAGGGAAGAAAATATTCTGCTTTTCCATAAAGGCAGTTTCTTTTCCATTGGCCCTTCATCTTAAGCCACTGTCAGTATCATTATGTATTCTTCACTATCCTTGTGAGGGCACAGGGTTTGTAAGCCTTGTTTCATGACCAGTATGCAGCAGAAGATATGATGGGCAAGTGGGTCGGTTATCAGCCTCACTATGCTCCTGTCCTACAGCTCCAAACTCCCTCCTGCTTAATTAAAACTGCAGGAGGACAGCATCACCGCAAGGCAGTTCAGCTTCCGGGATCGACAATGATGCTGATTCCACATTCATAATTAATTCTCCCCAGTGTTAAGAATGGAGCTTCGGCTGATTAAGGATTCTTGGCGGATTATTGCAGATGTCTGATTTGCTAAAACAACAGCAGCCATGCGATGTCTTTTTGATCTACATAAACTTGGGATGCAGAAGACGAGAAGAGGCATTTTACTTTCCCCTCCAGAAATCTCACTTGACATTTAGTAAGGGACATTTGTTCGAATGTCATTTTGATAAAACTGTTTGCAGGATTCACTCAGCATTTACTACTGAGCTATAACAATTGTTAAGAGTCATAATTACTCCAGGCAGGTTTAAGGAAAAAATATTATCAGAAAACATGGGCAAAATACCCCCGAGCAAATAACCAGGTTTCTTCTGTCTTTTTGTTGAATAGTGGTACTATGCAAATATCTTGGCAGCAAAGCAGCCAAAAGCTGAGAAGTCAGGTAAGTGTTATCCATGTCTGTCAAAGGGATGAGTAGATAGGGCTGCACAACTAGCTCTGTATATAGAAAACAAAACTGGGGAATAACTGTGCGTGTCATATCATAATAACCACTAATTTTATAACAACTAATAATGATGCACATTTGGACTATGTTTACTATGAATCTATAATGTTATATAAACTTTGCATATATGTACTTATCACACAATTTCAATTATAACACTCAGGTAATATTACTATACTTACTTAGACATCAGGACACTGAGGAGTAGTTGTGTACAGAACATCACCAAATGCTATATGAGGGCTTGGCCTCCAAAATATTTATTTCATAACTTCACTCATAGCTATTACACGTCATTATCTTCTTATGTAACCTATGCATACATACTCTATGTGTGAAAGTGTGTGGAACAGACTATTTCCTCATCTACGGAAATGTAACAATAGAATAAAATTTAATTATTAACCTGTATTATTGTATATTTATAGGACATTCACTATTATGGATATATCACTATCTTGGTCTAAACACAGCATGACCTCACTCTTAGACAGGCATACCTAGGAACTTCTTAAGATGCTTTTGGACTTTGAACTGTAAAAAGATGCCCACTGTCTGCTATGCTTAAAATAAACAGAATCAAGAAATTGTACAGGAGCCTGCATTTGAAAAGGTGAATTTTGAATAAAACAGGAAACACTAACCAAACTAAGATACATTTTTCATTTTGTTTAGAGGAAACCAAATATATTATGATAAAGTTTCTTTTTTAAAAATCTTCACTCATTCATTTACGCAAATGTGGTTTTGAAGTCAGTTTTCAGTGGAGGCTTTTATAGACTATTTTGTGGACTAGTATTTGGAGAAAAGCAAAAATAACAGTCTTCTTTTAAAAGCTCACATTATAGTAAAAAAAAAAGTCATGAAATCACACAACTTGCAATACAGTGGTGCTTGAAGATCTATTATTTCCTTGCAAGGCTTCTTTTGAACTGCCTCCGGGTCTTGTTGTGCGCCTCTTTGTGGTTAGTGTCTGGGAGATGGCTGTGTTGCCCCCAACTCACTCTGGAAAAAAGCCATAGACATTTTAAAGAGGACTCCTGTGGAGTGGTTGGAAGGTTTCAAGAAAAGTTTCCTCATTATTATTTCAAGGTTCTATTATCCCAAAATGCCTCCTCAAAGCTATTAAAGGCTCCTCTTCAGACATTCTGAACTGCTCTGCACACAAAATGAGCTGCTGCTGGAAAGGAACAGCAGTTACCCTGTGGCACTGACTGCTGCCCCTCACATCATTCTGGGCTTTGGATTATTTTTGTTGAGTCAAGCAAGGGTGCAAGTGAGGGTATCTAAAGTTGGAGGGGGCCTCTTACATGAGTGTGAAAAAACTTGGGATGTAAACTTTTGTAGTTCTAGCATTTGGAATTACTATGAGATTGAAGCCAGCCTGGCCTATGGAGTGAGACCTCATCTTAAAAAAAAAGAATAATTTATATATATATATATATATATATATATATATATATATATAGAGAGAGAGAGAGAGAGAGAGAGAGAGAGAGAGACAGAGAGAGAGACAGAGAGGGGGAAAGAGAGGGAGAGGGGGAAGGTGAAGGGGAGATTCAAGAAAGGCAGTTAAGGTTAAGTAATGGTTTAGAGGCAATAGAAGGTTTCAGATGTGTGATAATTTGAATACATATGGGCCCCATAGATTTATGTATTTGAATGCTTAACCTAGTGAGAGTGGCCCTATTTCGAGGTATAGCCTTGTTGAAGGAGGTGTGACCTGGTTGGAGAGTGTGTCACTTTGGGGGAAGGCTTTGAAGTATCATATACGCTAGCTATACTCAGTGTGAATCTCAATTCACTTTATGCTGCCTGCCGATCAAGATGTAGAACTCTCAGCTAATTTTCCAGCTGTATGCCTGCCTGCATACAGCATTGCTTTTTACCACGATGATAATGGACAAAACCTCTGAAATTGTAAGCCAGCCCCAATTAAATGTTCTTTTTTATAATTGTTTCCATGGTCACGATATCTTTTTATTTTTTATTTATTTTTATTATTAAAAATTTCCCCCTCCTCCCTGCCTCCCTCCCCCCCCCCACTTCCCACCCCCACTCACCTCCCCCTCCCTCTCCAGTTCAAAGAGCAGTCAGGGTTCCCTGCCCTGTGGGAAGTCCAAGGTCCTCCCCCCTCCATCCAGGTCTAGGAAGGTGAACATCTAGACTGGCTAGACTCCCACAAAGCCAGTACATGCAGTAGGATCAAAACCCAGTGCCATGTCCTTGGCTTCTCAGCAGCCCTCATTGTCCGCCATGTTCAGAGAGTCCGGTTTGATCCCATGCTTTTTCAGACCCAGTCCAGCTGGCCTTGGTGAGCTCCTGTTAGATCAGCCCCACCGTCTCAGTGGGTGGGTGCACCCCTCTTGGTCCTGACTTCCTTGCTTATGTTCTCCCTTCTTCTGCTCCTCATTTGGAACTTGGGAGCTCAGTCCAGTGCTCCAATGTGGGTCTCTGTTTTCACAGCAATAGAAATGCTAACTAAGAGAAGATGAGAATGAAGATAGTGGGATTGGGTATTCAGAAGACTTGGGCTTGTAGTCTGTCTTCAAACCTAGCCATGAGCCACTGGATCACCCTGTTATCCCTTCCCTGTTATTTTAATGTATATGTGCTAAGTAAGAAAAAACTTTTGTAGATTCCTTGAAAGCCAAAGACAGTAGCATGTGTAATGCACTTGCATAGTAGTTAGAAGTCAGTGTGATGGTCACACAATGCCCTTGCTTAATAGCTAAAGTTGATAACAAGAATACTTTGAAGATCTTGGAAATGTTTACATCTCAGGTTCTGTGGCTCATGACATTTCTGGGTTTTGTCATATGCATATTCTAAGATATTCCTTAGTATTCTACAGTGAGTGTATTACCATGGTGTCTTATTTCTTAGCCCTTTCTCTTATGTCCTTTCATTCCCAGCTAATTTTTCCAGTTGAAATAGTCTCTTGTATTTTTTAGTTTAAATTTTTAAAAACGTAAATATTCTGATCATGGTCTGGGGAGATGGTATACCTGTTTACAGTGTGTCCCCAAGTTCATTTCCCAGTGCATTTGTCAGATGGCTCAAACTGTCTGTAACTATAGGGAAACCTATGCCCTATTCTGGCCTCTCCTGGCACTACATTCATATGTGACATAGCCACATACACACACACACACACACACACACACACACACACACAAATACACACATACACAAACACAATTAAAAATAAATAAAATGAATCATAAAATCTCCCATTCAATGTAGGGCATGGGCTCCTTCTTGTGACTTGGGTGTCAAGTTAAACTGGTCACTGGTTAGCCACTCTCGTAAGTGCTGAGCCACCACTGCCCCAACACTTCTTTCTGGTAGGAAAGGTGTGGGTTGAAGGTTCTGTAAGGAGCTCATGCTCTACATTGCCTGTGGGCCTGGATCCAGAAACTGGATGGCTCAGAGACCTAGGTCAAAACCAAACACAACCGACCAAAAGAAATAAGTCAATTAAATGATTCCTAATAATATTCTACTACACGCATAGATTGGTGGCTAGCTCAGTTATCATCAGAGAGGCTTCCTCGAGCAGCTGATGGGAACAGATACAGAGATCCACACCCAAACATTAGGCAGAACTTGGGGAACACTATGGAAGAGCAGGAGGAAAGATCATAGGAGCCAGAGGAGTAAAGAATGCCAGGAGAACATGGTCCACAGAAACAACTAAGCAGGGTTTATATAAAGACTATGGTAGTATCTACAAAGCCAATATGGGTCTGTACTGGGTCCTCCACATACATGCTGTTGTTGTTTAACTTGCGGTATTTGTGTGACTCCTAACAGTAAGAAAGGGGATTGTCTCTGATTCTTTTCCTGCTCTCTGGACCCTTTTCCTCCTATTGGATTGCCTCGTCCAACCTTAATAAAAGGGCTTGTGCCTAGTCTTATTGAAAAAATAATCTCCCAATAGACTCTGAATATACTTATTTATGACTGATACTACTGACCCTGTTATTGGTTCAAGTTGTTTCTATCAGCTTTTTAATTAGGTTCCACATCTTTCAAAAATGGAGTATCTGAGCTATAACTTGTTTGTACAGCTATAGCCAAAAGAGGAAAAGGGGGATTTTTATTCTAAATTATGTTTCTTCAGTACAGTTTTTACAGTTACCTTAAAGTTAGACTGATTCATATTATTTCTTCTGTACTAAGTGTAAAACAACACTGCCCATATTAAATACGCATTATGTTTTTGCTAAAGATTTAGGAAATAAAAGAATATAAACAATAAATTCTCTACTTTCACTTATAAAGATGTTTAGAATTTATGCAATGTTTTACTTGAAAACTATTGAAATAATTAATTTTACACTCTGTATTATGTCTTTTTATGACATATAATTTAATTTTTCAAGTGAACCTATAAGGTAGAATTTATTGTTTCCATTTAAAACATGAGTATTAGAAAATAATTTAGTTAAAGTCACATAAATATTAGGCCAAGGAAGCCTGTTCTGTTTTCTCCACATCCCTAAAGACAACTATATTCTAACTCAGAGTTCAAGTTGCATTTAAATCACAGTTCTAATCACTTATTAAGCATTGGTGGTCCTATGGATATGTATTCTATCATGTATCACATTATTTTTCTATGTCTACAGTATAGAAGAGTTCAGTGTGTATCTTCAATTTAACATTCAAGAAAATGCACAGAACTCAGTAACCCCCGTGTGTGTGCATGTATGCAAGTATGTACCTCATATTTATGTTTTCAAATGCTGTTTCTTGGTATTACACCTGATAGAATGGAAAATTTCAGTTAAATTCCTCAAATACTTAATGTCTATTGACTAAGACCACATAGATCAAATTTTAGATATATGCTTCAAAATATAGCATTTCTTAGAAAAACTATTCTTTAAGAAAGCAGCTTTAGTTTATGTTCAACATCTTTAGGCATCAGGAAAATAAAAGTCAAAACAATTCTGAGACACCATCTTACACAATCAGAAAGGCAAAGACCAAAAACACCCATGATAGCATATGCTAAAGAGGATGTAGAGTAAGGGGAACACTCCTCCATTGCTAGTGGCAATGTAAACTTGTACAACCACTTTGGAAATCAGTGTCGTGGTTTCTCATAAAATTGGGCTGGGGGGAGACTTAATTGGGGGGGGGGAATGGGAGGCGGTGATGGGGAAGAGACAGAAATCTTTAATAAATAAATAAATTAAAAAAAAATTGGGAATCAACCCATCTCAGGACCCAGCAACACCACTCTTGGGTATATGCACAAAGGATGTTCAATTATACTACAAGGATATTTGTTTAACTATGTTCATAGCAGCATTATTTGTAATAGCCAGAATCTGGAAACAACCAAGATCCCCCTCAGCAAAAAAAAAAAAAAAATATGGATAAAGAAAGTATAGGAAATTTACACATTAGAGAACTACTCAGCGGTAAAATACAATGGTATCTTGAAATTTTCATGCAAATGGAAGGAATACTAAAATACACCCTTAGTGAGGTAACCCAGACCCAGAAAGATGAACATGCTATGTACTCACTCATAAGTGGATACTAGCTGTAAAGCAAAGGATATTGAGTGTGTAGTTCATGATCCCAGAGAAGCTAAGTAACAAGGTGAACCCTAAGAAAAACATATATAGATCCATATGGAAAGGGGAAACAGACAAGATCACCTTGCAAAATGTGGAGTATGAGCGTTAGGAGAGAAGGGATGGCAGAAGGGGAAAAGGAGGGGAGAAGGGGAGGAGAGAGGAGAACTTGAGGAAACTGTATAGTCGAGATGGAGGAGGGACAGAGATAAAGAGCAAGGAAAGAAATATTTTGCTTGAGGGAGCCGTTATGGTGCTAGCAAGAAACCTGAAACTAAAAAAATTCTCAGGAATCCACAAGGATACCCCAGTTAGGACCATAAACAATAGTGGAGAGGGCGCAGGAACTGGCCTTGCCCTGTAGTCAGATTGATGAATATCTTAAATATTACCATAAAGTCTCCATCCAGCAACTGAGGGAAACAGAGGCAGAGACCTGTATCAGAGCACTGGACTGAGCTCTCAAAGTTCAGTTGACAATTGGGAGGAATAAAAATACGAGCAAAGAGGTCAAGACCATGATGGGTACACCCACTGAAACAGTTTACTTGAGCTAATGGAGCTCAGCAACTCCATCCCGACAGGAAGAAAGAAGCTTTACATTTATAGGTGATTGATGGATGTACGCATTTGTATGATCATGTGTATGGCAAGGGTGTGTGTGTGTGTGTGTGTGTGTGCAGGCCACAGGTCACCAAGTTCACTAAGTGATTATTGCTGTTTAACTCTCTCTCTCTCTCTCTCTCTCTCTCTCTCTCTCTCTCTCTCTCTCTCTCTCTTTCTCTCTCTCTCTCTCTCTCTCTGCACTAGAATTGGAGATACATGCATGCAGGCTTTTTTATGTGGGCACCTAGGACCTGATCTCATGTCCCCATGCTTGTATTGAAAGCATTGTAGCAACTGAGTCAGTTCCTGAGCTCAAAATTAGATTTTGTTTTTTTAAGATTAAGTTGTGAGGTAAATGCAGATAAGACTAAGTAGAAATGAACATTTGAAATAGGCAGGTAATGTTTTGATAGAGTGTGGGACTGGGTACACTAAGTGTATACAGTACTTGTTAAAAATGGATATATGAGATACAATGAGTAAAGTCAGTAAAGGAAAGATAGGCATTATGGAATATCAACACATAATATTAACACATACAGTATTCAGAAAGTGGGCATTTGGGGCCCTTATTTTATGCATATAGAACATTTATATTGAAGACTGACTTGCCTAATATTATTTGTTAGTACAATTAGATAATTTGGGACTAAGGGAACTGAATGTTGGTAAAAACCCAGACAACATTTTCCATTTGATAGAAGCTGAAACCTTTCAGAGTTGGTTTATTAATTTCAAATTCTTGTCCTAAGAGACTGTGCTCATTTGCTGATTTGTAGATTTGCGTGATTGTCAGTCACAATTGAGGAAATAAGCTAAGAGCTAGGCCCCACTCTCACATAGTCGGCTTTAGTAAGAAAATTGCTCCTTCAGGATCCTTACATCTCCACAGGTATAGAACATATGTCACATACATTTAGGCACTTATCAGCTTTAATGTCTAGGCTTGTACAAGAGAAAGTCTTTTCTCTTTAGCAAAGGAGTGATTTTTTTCTCAGGATGCACCACTGAACTGTTCACTCTGAAGTTCTTAGGGCCAACACTTATATTTCCCTTTTCAAACTAGTACTGAAACATTTCCTAGAAACCCAGAGCATAACTCAGTGTTTCTGCCTTATATAGTATAATATGGGCATTGGGAATTGTGACAGTATTCCCTGTGATCATCAGAGTTGTAAAAACACTCAGTAGTATTGATAGTATTCTGTCACAGTCTCCCCAGGAATTGTGCTATTTTACTTGCACGTGGTCTGATATATTAATGAGTTGACTTTTACATTTACTCAGCTATAAGATCTATTTCTATTTTAATTCGGTATTAGTATTCTCTAAGGAAATGAAAAATGCCTTCCATCTGGAGTTACGAGTCCTTTATTTTTTCTGGGAAAAGCTGTGTGCTCCTGGGAGCCGCTTAAGCTTGGCTCATTACTCAAATACTGTGCTGCAGGAGATAGAAAACATCAGGGCTAAAACACCATAAATATCACAAGTGATGTGTGAGCTGTTTTTAAAGACAAATAATGTTAAATATCACTACAATGTTGTAATGTAGTTAGGTAGACAAGAATAGGAATTAATACTCACATTTTTTTCAAAACAAGAACAAATGAGACATAATTTTTAGATAGTCACTGCAATTCTTTAAATCAGGTACTGAGGCTTCAAGACAGGGGCATGTCTTGCCACTATCACAACAAATTTGAAAATAAGGGTAGTCTTTGCACAGTTGGCACTTCATGCAAGTAGCAAAATTAATCTTGTTTTGTTTGATTTCAATGTGCTTGATTTGTGTTATAGCAAAAAGAATAGCAGTTTTATGACTGACAAAGTTTAAGATTGAAAGTCATAAAGTTTGGGGTTTTATATACATACTTGGTTGACCCATATTTCATTCGACAATTAAGAATTCTACCTGCCTGAAAGTGATGTGCCAGACTTTGTTGACTCCCCATGGAAATGAGGAGTAGATAGGGAGTGGAGTCAGTAGAAGTTGAGGACAGCAGTAGGAGGGGAGAAAGAGGAAACTTTGATTGGTATGTTAAAGGAGAAAATATTGCTTTAAAATATAATAATAATAATAATAATAAAGCATTCTACAAAAGGTCAGGATAAGTATGATGTGTTAGATGCCTTTGTTTACTAGACTATACTGTCAGAGAGGAACTGAAGCAGCACTCTTCTAGATAAAAAAGATGATCGGGGTTAGTAGGGCAGGCAGAATTATTTGCCCTATTCCTCTTGTTTATTTTATTTCTTTTCCAAGACTTCATAGAACTAATGAAATAATATATGAACCATAAGATAATACAATCAAAGGATTACCTAAGGCTCTTCAAAGAGTATGACCTCTCATGACCAAAGAAAAAACACAAACTAACAAAATTACTTAAGATTCTTCGAGGGGTTTGGCCTATTGCCTATTGTATATTTCCCAGGATCTATAGGATATTTTTATGTCCATGCATATACAGGCAACTCTGGTTAGACTCAGTGGGCCATATATTAATATTAAAAAATAAAAGGATATGAAGTTGGTAACGTGTGTCTAGGAGAAGTTGGAGGTAAGGACTGAGGTATATATGCTTAAAATACATGACACACATGTATACTATTCTTTACTAAAAATTAAATTAAACTTAAGTAATAAGACTGGGAATATAATGTGTCCTCCTGTTTGATCCTCATTCTAGAGAACAAGACTTAGATGAGTAGAATTAGAGACCCAAGATCATGCAAGGAATGTTGATTGGAGAAAAAAGAGACCTGGTTGGAGCAGGAACTTCTCTGGCAATAGTTACTGCAGGTGGGACAGTTCAGATAAATGCCTGTCGTCATTCTTGCCTCTCAAGCACTAAGGGAACTTGAGGGGATTTTCTTTAGCCCTTCTTCCTCTTCTGACCCTAAAAGTTTAACGTAATGTCATATATGTGTTTATTGAAACATACATTGTGTTTTTTAAATACTCATAAAGTCCCAGGATAATAATGCCTACAAGGGCATTTAGAAATTATTGTGAAGGCTTTCTTGACATAGAACTATTATAAGATCGCATAAAAATCCAACATCTGAAACAAATTAAATTGTTGCTGATCTCCTTAGCTAGGAGGGATACTCAACGCTTTTACTCATCCACTCCAGGGAAGCCCTGTACCCCCAGAATATACTTAGACACCATGGTTTTAATCCAAACAGCTGAGTTCACACTTAAGAGGCTCAGACCATAAATAGTTTGAATCATTTTCCCAAGCTTCACAGTGAATTAGTGGTTAAACTTCAATAAGAATGTAAATCCCCCTTCTTCTAAACCAGAACACTTTACAGTTCAACATATTCTTTGCACAATCATTCCGGGACTCGTCTTTGGAAATCAGTTTGCTATAGAAAGACAAACCATTGCTCATTTAGTTATTCATGGAACTAATCATCTTTGCTTTAGCTGATATAATCTACCTATAACTGTCAAGCACTTAAATAATGTATTTGCCTGCATAAGGTTTAGAAAAGGGATGGCAGGAGAAACGAATCAGCATGCAGAAGTTGGCTTTTGATTTAAGTTCTTTAAATGCTTCAATTCTTCAGTTCTTTCTGCAATAGGTCTCGTTGATTATTTGTGGGCAACCTGTTTTTCTGTGAACACCCTCTGCATTGAAATCAAGGATTGCAAAGCCTCCCCAGCTGATGCACTGTACATGGGAAGAAGAAAGTGTCAAAATTGACTAATTTTTCAAGTTTTAATTGGTATAATTACTTCATGCTTGTAAGCACTTTAGAGAGGATAGGTGCTATATTAGTGCTGCTTTGTTATTATTTAGGTCCCTCAGTGGCGTTTCCTAGTTCCTTCAATTGCCTTTCTTGAAGTGACCTAATAACCAGGTTGCCAGTGAAGATTCCCCCCGCCCTCTTTCTCCCTCTCTCTTATTTTCTTTCTTTCTTTATCTTTTTCTTTTTTAGATTACCATTATTTAATCAGAAGATAATCTGGGTGATTAATAACATATGGCACATTTTTTTCTTTGGTCAATTCTATGTTCCCAGAATCTTTCCAGAATTGAGGAAGAATTAAAGTTGTACTCTATCCTTTTTTAAATGTTGAGACTTAGCTCTGACAGAGGCCATCACCTGCCAGTATAAGTTCTGCTGTGGACAACCTTAAAGACCAGGGCTTCTGCATGAACTTGCAGGGAGGAACGTAATCACATAAAAGACTAGAAAAAAAGGAAATAGTCTACTCCTCCCTTTCAGCTCTGTTCTTCACATGAGTAGTCAGGAGAAGGAGGCTTAGGAGGATATCTGCACTGGGTTACAGATTTGCAATGATGCAATCCTAAGGAACTGTATTCTTTCTTGTGATGGTGCATGTTTTTCTTCTTATATAAAATGGAGCTTTATATCCCTTCCTTGTCATATGTCTACTTTTATATAAAAAGTTTGATTTTCATGAAGATATTCTTAGATCATGTTCTTGGTGAACAGTATCTTGTCTGAGAGTTTCCAGGTTTTTAGTATTTTATTCAAAGCCTTGAAATGAAGGTTCAGATTAGTAAAGAAGAGAGTTATCTAGATCAAAAATCTATTGAACACTATCAATGAGCTAACTATCAATGGACACTATCAATGAGAGGGGGAATGAGAGGGATGGAGATGAAGGAAAAGGAATAAGGAGTGGAAGGGATGGGAGAGGATGCAAAAGAAAGATCTCAAGGAGCCCTTATTATGGCCTGGAGTTTCTCCTTGTGGACTTCTAGAAAAGTCGGAGTTTAGTTGATAAGAGGCATAGTAGAGGCTGTTCTCTGTCTTGATTGACAAGTTTGGATTATACAGCCCCTATCTCCTTGCACAGCTCCTTCCTCATATTGTTTCTGATTGTAAACATTTGCTTCTCCATCCATGTATACACAGAAAATAATAAACGGGATGCTTTAAAATAAAAGTTTACCTAAAGAAAGCAGTGTATTTTACTACAAATACAACCCAAACCAGTTCAGACCAGACCATTTCACTTCCCTTCATTTTAGCAGATGTCCTAAGACATTTTGAATAGAAATGGATTTTATCAAGGAATTACTAAAAGGAGCAACTTACTTCCACTGTTTAAAGCAGGTACCTATGCAGCATGATGTAGTTAGGATCCCAAGTCAACAACAGGTTGCTAGATTCATTTGAAGAGAAGGAGTGTGTTTGCATGGTATGTGCAGATTAGGTAGGTTGACAAAAATGTACCAGAAAAAGATATACATATAGCCCAAACTAAATAGGTTGCCATATTGCTTAACTATTCTCTATGCATACTTGCCTCATTTTTTCCCTTCTTTTATTAAACATTGATTCTTTTCTCATACAATATAATCTGAATCCGTTTTCTTCTCCCTTACTCCTCAAAGTTCCTCCTCACCTCCCCTCCCATCTGAATTTACCCCCTTTATGTCTCTTATTAGAAAAGAACAGGGTCCTACTAGATAGCAATGAAATATAACAAAATAAAATATGATAAAATAAAATGAAAGCCATCATATTGAAGTTGAATAAGGTGAAACAACATGACTTTAAAGAGCCCTAAGAGAGGACACAAGAATCAGAGATTCACTCATTTACTTGTTAGGAGTCCCATAAAAGAATTAAACTGAAAGCTATAGTATATACACAGAGGACCTGGTGCAGACCTGCATGTGTCCTGTGACTGCTGTTTCAGTCTCTGTGAGTTCATATGAGCTTTGCTCAGCTGTTTTTAGAGAGGCTGTTCTGGTATCATTTGGGACCTCTGTTTTCCCAATTTCCTCTTTCTCTTCTTCTGTGGAGAAAGATATACTCTGTGTAAAGGATTTGTTGATGTTTTTTTTTTCTTTCTGAGACTTTAACGATCATTTGTATAGTTAAGGTTTTGAAGCAAACTCTGTTAAATACAGCTCTATTACAAGTTCATGCTCTACATGTCTCACTGACATCTTAAAACTCCACCCAGAGGCATGTGTTTTAATATGACCACACACTACACACTGGCGACCTACACACACTCTACAGTGCCTCTGTGCCTCTGTCAGCACTGGCCAGTTTTATGGCGAAAGCTAATTCTCCTATGCTAATTTTACAGGCCTCCCCCACTTTTTGCCTGGTCTCACTATGTGCCTATTTACTTAGTTACAGCTCTTTTGCTGGGAAGAGACACTATGATCAAGGCAACAAATAATAGAAAGGATTTAATTGAAGGCTTGCCAGGCTCTGGAACATTAGAAGAGAGCTCATATCTGATCTGCACTTTGGAGAGAGAGAGAGAGAGAAAGAGAGAGAGAGAGGGAGAGAGAGAGAGAGAGAGACAGAGAGAGAGAGAGAGAGAGAGGGAGAGAGAGAGAGAGGCTTCAAACTTGTGAAACTGTAAAACCCCACTTCCAGTGACACATCTCCTCCCACAAGGCAACATATCCTAAGTCTTTCTAAGTAGTTCTACCTACTAGGAAACAATCAAACATGTGAGCCTAGGAGGCCATTCTCATTGAACCACACCACCCTCCCCTCTTGCCTCACTGGTTTCAATGAATTGAAGAAAAATAGAATCGAAATTTAAAATAGATTCTGAGACAGTGGATTTGTTTTTTTTTTATTTTTTGTTTGTTTATTAATGAAACCTTGTTGAAGGCATCTGTTCTTTCTTTATGTCTGTCTTTTCTCGTGGAAGCAGTTGTAATTATGAGTCGAGGCTCTGAACCAGACAACCCTCATTTCTTATAACATATTCCATTTCTTCCCCCATTGAACTGCATAAAACTGGTCCAAAATGTTAACTGACTTGAAGATGAAAAAATTAAAATCAGGAGAGAAACAAGAGAGGAACTCATAGGATAAAATTAGCAAAGGAATGACGCTGGGTGAGAAGAACGAAGATGCAGCCGGAGGTCTGAGTGGCCTCACCATCCATCAGTAATCTGAGCACCTTCCAATTTCACACTTCTCTTTGTGTTTCTGTTACACTTTGTGCCACCATAGAGGTGTAATTGTTCTTCTCTTATGCTTGTTTTTTTTTTTTAAACCAAATACTGAATACTCAGACTCTTTCCAGTCAATTTCCTGGTTCTGGGTGTTCACACAGCTTCTTGTTGTTTTATGACACAGATAAATGGATCATATTCTCCTTTTAAATATTACAATACTGTGAAAAGGGCATTTAACAGACAAAGGAGAGTGAGGACATGTGAGATGCTTTTATTCAACTTATTACTTTATTTTTATAATGGCAGTAATATTCATAAAATTGTGTACTAATACATAGGATTTCACTTAAGATGGTTCATAAAAATGCAGTTTTCAAATAGAATCTTGTTTTCATATGGGTATAACACATGCCTTTTATTTCCAAGTTTATTTGGTTATTTTAAGTTGATCTCCATTAACAGTATCTCCCACGTATTTTTAATTAAGTGAATGTTTTCCCGCAGTTAGAACAGTATAGATACAGGTAGATAATGTATTCTAATTCCTCTCAGTCTTACCTTCCATTGTCTTCTTTCTGTCTGCATTATCCTTCTTCATCCATACAAACTCTATTGCTACATTAATTTCATCTTGTGTTTTTCCATGGAGTTAACCAAACTATATAGGGAAGCCATGTAGGTTTCTTTGCCAATGGGTACACAATTGAAGACAAAGACTTCCCTTCTCAGAATCTTTCAGTAGCATTAGTTCATTGGGAATTTTAGGGCCAGGGATTGAATGTTAACAGGTCCAGTCTTGTGTAGGCTCAACGAGCAGCCATAGTTCCTCTGGGATGAAAATTTCAAGAGCTATGCCATGCCATAAAGACAATTCTCAGACTTTCCTTCTATCATCCAGCTTTTACATATTTTTCTTCCTCATCTGTGATGTTTTCTGAGCCTTAAGAGGGGTGGTATAAATATTTGAATTAGGTATGAGCCACCATATTTTTTCTTAGTACCATGGACAACCATGACTTTCTGAATCGCCACCTTTAAATGAAAATACCACTTTCTATTATTATAATTTTTAGTAGTTCAGGGAACCATCCATCTGTTTTATTAAATAAAGGGTCCATCAAGTCTTCATAATTAAAAATGTATTTACAGGACTTACATGTTGTGGAAACTCCTTCAGCCAATAGTTTTTAAGATACCAACCCACTTTGGGTTTGGTTTCATGTACTATAAATGCAGACAAAAAGCATGTGTGGCCCCCTTTTCTGCTGGATTTGATTTCAGTTCCCAGTGCATGCAGAGGACTGTGGATTGCTACTCTTATTGTGAGTTCTATCCCCAAATAAGTAAACCTTTGTTTCTCCATTCTGGGTTATTGTGGAACTCTTTGATACTACTACAATTACACAGGGAACTCACCTTTCTGAAGAGCCTTGATTGTTTGGTACAGCCGATAGAGAATTTGTAAAGCTTCTTCTTTGAGGACATGATACTTACTAGCAGATTGAGATGGCCCTTAGGGAGGTTTGACGTTACAGTATTGTCAATAGCTATTGACTTAGTTTATTTTTAAAAATAAATGTTCAGTTAATTGGTTATTGTCTGGGTCTTTTACTTTTCTAAGGTTGAAACTGATGAGTTAGGGATCTGGAGAGTTGGATCAGTAGTTAAGAGGATAGGATTGTTCACTCTTGTAGCTGTTCAAGGCTTAATTTTCTACCGACAAGTGGTGAGTAACAAGCACCTGTAATTTCAGTCCCACTAGTTCCGGTATTCTCTTCTGTCATACTCAGGCACTGTATTCACACGGTGTATAGATATACATGCTGACAAAAAAATTCATAGGTATAAAATAAAATATGCTAAAAAGAAAATTACAGTTTCATAATTATATGAAAGTTTTAAACATATATCATCTACTTTTATTATATAGGGAAAAACTTGATCACTACTAAAACCATTATTTCTTAGAATTGGAAACAAATGATAAAATCTATCTATCTATAGATGGAAGTTTATGTTCCATCTGGTATCATAACCATTCAGTCCCAAATAAACACACAGAAATATATTAATTATAAACAGTTTGGCCTTTTATTCATGCTTATTACTAACTAGCTCTTACAGCTTAAATTAACCATAATTCTTGTCTGTGTTTAGCCACATGGCTTGGTATCTTTTCTCAGTAAGGCATTCTTATCATGCTTCCTCTACATCTGACTTGTGACTGCATCTCTGCCTTTCCTCTTCCCAGAATTTTCCTTGTTTGGTCACCCCACCAATGTAGGATTCCCCTCTGTGTGCTGTAAATATGTTTTATTACCATTGGCTAGTAAAGAATCTGCTTTGGGTCTATGGAAGCACAGAATAAGGCAAGACAGGAATTCCAAGTAGAGATAGAGGAGAAAAGAAGGCAGAGTCGGAAAGATGCCATGTATCCACCAGAGAAGAAAGATGCAAGCCACCAGTTGTAACCTTGCTGGTAAACCACAAGCCTCATGGTAAAATATAGAATAGTGGAAATGGGTTAATTTAAGATTTAAGGGTTAGTTAATAAGAAGCCTAAGCTAATGGGCCAAGCAATGTTGTAATTAAAACACTTTCTGTTTGATATTTTGGTCTGGACAGCCAGGAATGAACCATCAGTCTCTGCCTACATCCCACCTATACTTCCGGACTAGCTACCAACCAACCAGTGTTTTATTAAACCAATAGGAGTGAAAAATCTTTACAGTGTTTAAGAGCATTATCTATCTGTCTATCTATCTATCTATCTATCTATCTATCTATCTATCTATCTATCTATCTATCTACCTACCTATCATCCATCTCTCTATCATATATATATATGCTGTAATCATTTACCTATAATGAAAACATGGTACTAATATGTTACGATATTTTCAAGATGGCACATTCATCCACCCTGTTCCACACACAAACCCCTCTCCACACATGCACAGTCAGAGGCTGACCACAATAAATCAGCATTGTCACTGTGTACAAACCCAGATAGAGTATATAAGGAGTAAAAAGGGACTTACAGGGTGCATAACTCAGAGAGTGTGATGGGGGCTGGAGATAAAATAGAGCCCTTGTGAAAACATTTTAATCTTCAAATTACAAAGTATCATATTAGGAAAAGACACACTCTTGAATATATCTTCTGATTGCATTGTTAAGGCTGTTTTCTTAAACAGTGCACTTGCTTCTAGTTCAATAATTAGGGTGATAAAAGATTAAAAGGCAATGAATCATATTTTGAAGTCACATAAAAGGGAGCATCATAGCTTGTCACAATGTTCATATAATTTCCTTTCTTGATTTCACAGTGGGTCACCATAACAAGTGTCACAATAACTTCCCATTGACATGTATCTTACAAATGATGAGGAAGTGTATTTATTATATCAAATATCAAAAAGTATAGCAATTCTGAATTGTTTTCTCTCTTTCACATGATTGTTAAGAATAATAATTTTCTTTGGATCCTCAACTTTGACTTTCTCTTTACACCCCTATTAAAGCCCAGCAGTTCAAAGTTATTAGACAGACTCTCTGCCATATAGCTTTTGAATTGTGGAGAATGAATAAATGTATTATCTCTAAGGCTCTGATTTGTCCATTGAAAAATGGTTATTTCAATTTGTAATGTCTTGTAATGTCATCCTCATGATTAAATAATAAAATGCCATGAAAATTCAATGAAAGAATGCATGTATGTAATATCCTTGGCCTTTTGTTAAGCAGGCACAGAACATGTATTTTTTTTATTTATCATTCTGCCTGTTTTTATCTTTCCTTAAAGCTCTTTTAATAATTGAACTATTTGCTTGGTCAGATTTGTTGCATGCAGCTATCTGACAATTTAATTGGTAACTAAGATGTTTTGTAGATATTAGAGAAAAATTAGTGACGCAGATTTCATTAATTAGAAAGACAGTGTGCATTTCCCAGTGCTGAGAGATTGCCCCTCATGTGCACTTAAGTGTGAGCAAGTATATAGAACAGAGCAAGCAGAAGTCTCTAGTCCAAAGAGAGAAGCAGAGTGTCACCCTGACACAGCTCAAGCCCGCAGTTTTCACTTTGTGGCCCTGGAAATGAAGTGACACATTCACCTGATTGTCGGTGGAGCACTTGCCTGCTGCAATACTGTATTACAATTATTATTTTAAAATCTCCCATGATTGCAGTTTTACCTGGGGAAACAGAAGAGATATTTCAATGTAGAGGCTTCTCTGGTTGCATCTTTGCTCTTTTGCTTTTCTATTATATAGTAATAGAAAATAGTTTCTATTATATAAACTGAGTTATTTAATCTTTGTGAGACCCAGTTTCTTCATCTAACAAAATATCTCTAGCTTAGAATTGTTATTATAGCCAAATGTAATTTGCCTATAACACATTGGCATGTTTATATTGAAATTATCCAAACATCATTGTTTTGATTTCTGATATGATCAATTGTCTGTATCCTTCTAATGAGAAGGCTAGGGACCATGACAGATAGGGAACTTTCCTCATGTTTTCCTGGCAGAGTGCTCTGATCTCTTTTTATAATAGAAACTGCAGACAGGCTGGGTAAACTCATCCAACCAACTGTATAAAAAAATCTCTTGAAAAAATTTATCCATGGTCCAAGCAGAGTACTGGGATGGCCTATAGAAAACAGATACATGGGTTGATGAAGTCTAATAAAACAGGCATGGTACTGCACTGTTAAGTGATTAATACCCAACACATTTATATGCTTTTAACTCACTTAAAATTTGCTTCCCTGCTCATAAGCAGTTCTAGCCATGATTATAATCCACACTACATGGTACAATAGAAAAGCTTTGGATTCAAGACTTAAACAGAACAGGGTACCAATTCTAATTATGCTTGATATTAATTTTCTGATCCTATGAGAATTTATCTACATTTCTGAATTTCTATCTCCATCCATCACCAGATGAAGGTTCTATGATGATATGCAAGATATTCGTCAGTATTGCTCTAGGATAGGGTCATTTCAGGTTCCCTATCCTCAGCTGCCCAAGGAACTAACTGGGGACCTCAGCTTGGGCACCTGGGAGCCCCTCTAGGGTCAAGTCTCCTGCCCACCCTAAAGTGGGTCCCTTAACTAAGAATTGTGGTTCCGTGCTCCCCTATCCAACCTTCCTTTATCCCGATCCTCCTGCTTCCCCAAGTCCCCCCTCTTTCCCTTCTACCTTTTCTCTCCCCATCTCCCCTAACCCCCATCCCACCCCACCCCCAAGATCCCACTTTTCTCCCCGGCAATTTTGTCTACTTCCCTTAGCCAAGAGGATAACTATATGTTTTTCCTTGGGTTCACCTTCTTACTTAGCTTCTTTAGGTTCACCTATTGTAGACTCCGTGACCCCTATTTATGGCTAGAAACCAATTATGAGTGAGTACATCCCATGTTCATCTTTTTGGGTCTGGGATACCTCACTCAGGATAGTGTTTTCTATTTCCATCCATTTGCATGCAAAATTCTAGAAGTCATTGTTTTTTACCGCAGCGTAGTACTCTAGTGTGTATATATTCCATACTTTCTTCTTCCATTCTTCTATTGAAGGGCATCTGTAAAGATTGTTTGTTTTGTTGTAGTATCTTGGTTAGATGAAACGTTAGTTGAAAAAAATGAATTGATAAGCATAGGGATTAACATCATGTCTGTCTTTCAGAGAGGCAGAGTATGTACTAGCTTTTCACTGACAAATTCCTGTCATAGATGGTCAGTGATTTTCTTTTTCTTGAATCAAGAAGTGTGGTCAGGCCACTGAACCTGAATTTAAACAATGCTAAGAAGGTTCAGCTACTGTTACATATTACTGCTGGGCTAGACTTTGATGATATCATCTTTGTCTGTTTAAATCTGAATCATGACCCTTACCAAGAAAACAAAATATTTGAAACAGGATATTATTTAAACAGCATATGGATAGTCTTGGTTCTAGTTCAGCTGTAGCTTCACACAGGGTTCTCTTGTAAGAGAAATATATGCCTTGTATTTTCTCAGTATGGTGGATTTTTAATTTAAAAAGGATGACTTTGAAAAGCATATCTGGATTTATCTCTATGTCTGCTTTTGAAATCAGAGTGACTCTTTAGGTTGGGAGTGTTCTTTGATCTTCATTTTTACTGTTCATCTAACCAAGATACTACAACCTAGTAATTACAGACGTGAGAGTGAAAGAGTCTAAAATTTTTCAAATTTTCACTGTATTTGACAATGATAACACACACACACACACACACACACAATGTTACATAAACCTTTCATAATTGCTGACCAGCCTGCTTAATGAGTATTAGGAATCCAGGATATATAAAAGAATATTTACTATCTTGTAATTGTGGAGTTTTATTTCTTCCTTCAGTAGCAATACTTCTTTCTTCAACGTATTTTTTACATGCTAGCAAAACATCTGCATTTGAATTAACAATCGCTTAAAACCAAGTATGGATTAATAGAGATGATGTTCTCTGTTACTCAGGAATTTTAAGCTTTATGGTGAAGACCAAAGATGTTTCACCAAAACATACATAATGTCTGTATACAGTATCTGAACTGTTTTCTGTAGTTAAATACACACATGCATATATATGTTGGGGTAAGGGATGAGTGGGGTATTGTGGGAGTAAAATGGAAGACGCCTTGATCAGGTCCCAGAAAACACACATGACCTGAATGGTTGCATTCTTGCACTCGGAAAGGTTAGTAAGAGATAAGCACTATGTGAAGTGATGGGAAAGTCAAAGAATTCATCAGGCAGTGAATTCCTCAGGTACCGTATTTCTATCTACATTGATCCTTTACAACACTGTATTAGTAGCTGGCACACTGCATAAACTCAAGCAATGATTGAGGAAGAGATTTCAAAAAGTAAATGCTACATATACTTGTCAGAGTAAGCCAAGAAAAGAAAGAGGATAAAGAAACCTCATAGAAATGATTTGAGATTTAATTCTTGATCCTCTTTCCAGCAAAGACATTTTTGTGTTCTACCTGTACCATGTGCACATGACCTTTTTTTTGTTATCAATTACAGCATACCGCCAGCTCACCATAATATATGTTTTCTTTGTGTATATGTTGTGTCTATGTCTATATGTTTTCTTTGGTGTTTACATTGTTAAAGTATGTATAACTGATAAGGTGCCCTCACACAAGTGAACAATATTTCAGTATTGGATCACTTCCAATTCTTCTTACATCAGCTTGTTATAAAACTGCCAAAATGGACCTTCAATTTCCTGAGCTGGGGGAGTGGTGTTCTCTGAATAAATTCAGTCTATCACTAACAAAACCTTAATTGCTCTTTATGGGCAGGTGAGATGGCTTAGTGTGTAAGGGATATACCACATAATTCAAGCAACCGGAGTTTGATCCCCAACATATGAGATCAAAGGGGACTGTCTCCAGAAAATTAGTTTAAAACCCTGTATCTATTGCAAGCATACTTGTATTTCCTTTTATATCTCTCTCTTTCACCATAAAACACCTCACTCAGTAATTTCCAGCTTATTTTTTTCATTTTCACATGTGTGTGTATACATATGTGTTCGTATGTGTAGGTACACATGTAATACGTATGTGTTTGTTTATGTGGAGGCCTGAGGTTGGGTATCTTCATTAATAGCTCTCCACTTTCTTACTTGACATAGGATTTCTTATAGGACCTGAATTTCTTGGATTAAGTTGAACTGTTTCCATGTCCCCAGATTATATATGTTCATATTGCTGTAACTTGCTCTTCAATTGGGAGTCTGGCATCTGAATTCAGTACCTTATAAATGCCTGGAACACACATGTACTAAAAGGGTATCTCCCTTGCCCCATTTTCTCCATTCTCAGATACTTTCAAAGGTGGAAACAGAGTTGGTACTAAATGAATAAAAACTATAATACATTACTATGAAGCGTCATCATCTTTCTCATCCTGTACCCATTGCTACTTCAAAAGAATTGATTTCCTTTTGCCTTAAGTGATGGATTCTGCCTTTTGCTTGTTCCTTTCTCATACTATGATTTAAGAATCTATCAAAGTCAGGGCATATAATGAAGACATACAGCCTCCCTCCAGGGTAGACTTTCCATCAGTAGAAGATAAACCGCTACATTTCTAAGTGTCTTCTCTATTTTTATCAACTATTTGAATAATTTTGCTACTTTTGTTTATTCATGAATTTTGTTTAATTTTCCTTTTTGAGAAACCTTGCAGAGATGAAAAAGGTTGACTTAGCAAGCTAGAGAAATTTAATACTTATTATTTATATACATAGCCCCTTTAATTCATGTTCTTTGATTGTCTTCCATGCTATCCAGAGAAGAAGATTTCTAGATAAAGTTCAAAATTGAAATCAGCTGGAAATATTCATTTTTTATTTATGTATTTTTGACAATATGTTGATTTAGATGCTGTATTTTTGAAATGAACATTCATGGGTCTTATCAATACTTCCCAAAGCAATGATGATTTATTTTATATGTTATATTATTAAATTTGGAACCCTAAAATTTACTTTATTTTTATCTAATTAGTAATTTATTATTTAAAATCATCTGAAATAATCACAAAGAGTTCCAATCACATGATTGATTTTTATTTATTATCAATGTTTTTAGAAATTGCAAAAGAAATTTAGTTAGGATCATAATTATTGCTGGAGATATTAAATATCACAGGCTAAATTTGTGGCATATATTATGCCCATTCTAAACAATGGACATCTTTCCTTTTCTATTATCAAAATGGATGTATATTAGTGACATTAAGAATATGTTCTAAATATTTCAGACAATAACTCTCTTCCAGTTTTATATTTTATTTTTTATGTTATGGCTATTGATTAACGTACAATGTTGATTACATATCTTTTGCTCTTAATTGGTATTCTGAAACCCTGAGAATCTGTGACCAAATCACACTTGACAAACACATAATCTTTATCTTAAAGGCAGATTCCAGTCAGGGTGTAGACTGGGACAATAACTGTTATCAATACTATTCAAAGTCATTTCTTTGTCATTGTGATGGTGTGGTTCCTTATTTAGTTTCAAATCCACCCCAAGAAGTACATACACATGCCTTCTGCAGCAAAATGTCCTGCGGTCTTGTTATGCCCATCCTGTGGGTTATCAGTAATGTTTACAAGTTGCCTAGAACAATACTAGAGAGACTCAGGCCATCTTCACTGATACAATAATTAGTCACACCTGAAAGGTGCTTGGTTTAGGTGACAGCCTATTAGAAATAAGCCTGACCTTTATAGATCTCTACTCCATCTAGTGCAATTAATAGGCATGAGCTTCCCCCCCCCCCCTTGGGGAAATGTAGAAGTCTTATAATAAGATGTCCAAAGTTAAAGGGGTGCCACGACAGAGGAAGGTTGACATCAATCAACCAGGAGCCAAAGTGATGACAGGGTGGGTTCCTTTCAACTTTCAAGATGTCAGATATTGAAATTAATGATCATGCCCTGGTTGGTGTCACCAAAAGACATCTTCTGACACCTATGGCAATTTACCTCTCAACTGTGTGTCATTTATCATTCCGGGTCCTATCAGCACTTATGTATTTTGCTGCAGAATTATTGATGTGTGTGTGTGTGTGTGCATATACACATGTGCACCTGTAGAGAAATGTGTTCATGTGTGTATGTGTGGTTCTTGCTCTTGAGAAAGATAAAAACAAAATCTATAGGGGCATTAATGATTACCTTTTCTCATACAAATCTGATTTTTTTTCAAAGTAAAGTGATGATGATGAGAACAAAAGTACAACCAACAGTGAGTAGCAGTGATGCTCTGCTCAAATGAGTGGGAGCAAGAACACGACAAAATTTAGCCCTGGGAAAATGTGCTAATTTCCATTTCATAGAAACACAATAATATGGCCTTGGCAGAAACATGCTCAGGAAAGATCAATGTTTAGGTCAACATCCTAAACTGAGCAATTTGTTCTTAATCTGTTGTTTTCACTGCTTGGCACAATAGCTTGTACAGCTACCAAACATTAATCCTACTTTGTGGAAAAGCACTGTGACACTCTGATTGTCTTAACAAATCTCCTGAAATCCATAGGTCATCCTTTGTCTTGTGTTCTGAGCCTGTAGGTTTAGGGCGTTTATAGAACATACCATTTCTACACATACCTATATATACATCTGCATATGAACACTGGGACTGCTTTTTTTCTCTTTTTGTTACTTCCTTTACCTCTTTTGGTTCACTTTTGATACGGACTCAGACATTTACAATCCTGAGGTATAGACCAAAGTTAGCTTATGAAACAGGATAGTATATAAATGTGTTTAATTGATTACAGAATGGGTTGAAGGTGGACACTGAGATGGGTTAAACACTTCTCATTTATCCCGCAAGACTCAATTATCTAGCTTAAATAAAATTTCATATGTTCTTTATACCCCTTCAGATGCCATGCTAGGTCTATCCTCCCACAAATACTGATGTCACTCTTGGGCGATAGCTTCAAAATGTATTCATCAATGATGGATTGAACATGTATTAATCTTGTGATCTCAAGTAAGTTTCTTTTATGTTATTTCACCTAATCATTCATTCTTCATATTCATAAGTGGCATGATAATGCCACTATTGATAATACCACAGTACTGCTGTATAGCTATAATAAGTAATGACCAAGAACATAGCTGAGTATCAACTTCACAGAATCTGACCAGTGAATTCTACAGATTCTACACTCTGGGTTTCCTGTTGAGCAATATTTGTAATGATATTTTCCTTGTGTGTGGACTCATTGTTCTTGTCCTCCTCCTCTAGTATCTAAATCTTACCAGCTTCTCCAGCCAGAGATTCTTTATGTATAAGAATATAAATTGTCTCTTTTTATTTCTTTTTCTTTCTTTTCTTTTCTTTTTTTTTTTTTTGGATTTTCCGTAGCTTTTGGTTCCTGTCCTGGAACTAGCTCTTGTAGACCAGGCTGGCCTCGAACTCACAGAGATCCGCCTGCTTCTGCCTCCAGAGTGCTAGAATTAAAGGCGTGCGCCACCACCTTTCTTTTTATTTCTTAAATCACATTGACAGTTGTAAACTTTATACACAAAATTTATAAAACAATTAAAATAGAAGTTCATTAGTTGCATGTAGTAACCATATACATTTTCAAATGTTCTTAGAGAACATAACACAATACTGTCACTGAATTTGAGTATACCAAAAAGAATGCATTTAATCAACAGGCATAAATAACAAATTATTCATACAGTTGTTTAGGTGGATTCTGCTTAACAATTCATGAAAATATCCTTACTATGCAGTTGATTTTGATTTTTTTGTCTTTCTTCCCTAAGGACATCCCATTTGTTGGTGTGGAACTGATTGTCATTTGATGGATTATAATTGAGCATGGCTTAATATAGTGGGCAAAGTTTTTGTCTTTGTTTGAAGACAGCTAGTCAATTAAATGCATCATTCCTTGGATAAGTAATGAGATGCACTATCTCTTTTGAATGTTGTTAGCTCCTTTCCATTTTATTATATAGACCTTACTGTCCATTCCTCAGTCACATTGTGTTGTAATCTTTTTGTATCTTCATCTCTTTCTAGATACATTTTTTAGACAAAGCTCATTACTTTTTATTGATGTTAACAATGCAGTGCTTATTATGTAGCGAATGTTTACTCATGTGTATTGAATCATCGGATGAATCATGTATAAGTGAGATAGTTTAAAGCACAAGTGGAAGTATCTTAGGATGCTAGCAGCATGCATTGAGTTAGAAAAATCAATGGAATTAGAAAATGAGATAGATCAGAAAGTCACATTTTTCAAATAGTGTCAATAGTATTTTCTGTCATTGCTATAGGCCATAGTTTGGTTCCCAGAACGATGCTGGGTATCTCACAACCACCTGTAATTCCATTTCCAGAGCATCTAATGTCTTCTTTGGGTCTCCCCAGGAAGTTACTTCCATGTGAACATACATGAACAGAAGCACATACACACAAATGCCCATATAAATTACACACAAATACAAACATTCAAAGATTGTGTGTGTGTGAGTGTGTGTGTGAGTGTGTGTGTGAGTGTGTGTGTTATAATTCTGCTAATGTTTCTTTAGTCTGACAATCTTCTCAGTTAAACTGGTAACTCCATGAAACCATGGTTGCCAGGACCTTGCTTCAGTTCTCCTTGTAGACTTCCCATCAGGCAGGAGGTGACAGAAGAGAGTCACTAAATAAGTGGTAGAAAAATGCTCCTTATTGCTTGTCCAAGAATAGTTCTACAGAACTTCCTTAATAGTGATTATATTCTGTAGTAAACTCTGGTGAGAAGCCATGCATGGCTGCCTAACACTTTACATGTCACTAATATATTTATTAATTTGGAGCAGATTTTTAGTGGTGTTTGATAAGAGCCATATGCACGACCTGATACTTAAGCAACACAGCCTTATAGAACACTTCCCTTTTCACCACTGAAAATTGTCTTTCAAAACATCTCATTTCTTTCCATTAACACACAGTAGAATTTGATATGTTTCTTCTACAACCATTCATATGTTTGTTACATAATATTTGACTTATTACCTGAGTGTCTCTGAACATATTTCTTTTTCTGAAACTATTAACTTTCTTATTGAGTGATTTCTAAAACCGATATTGACATGACTGTTGTAACATAGCAGCAATTCCATTTTTCTGAGGCATTTATTTTTTGATACATATAGAGGTGTCCCATATTCCCATCATTTCACTGGAAGGATAGTTGTAGGTAGATAGCCCTTAAAAAAAAACAAAAACAAAAAAAAAACCTATGCTTTTGGCTTGGTAGAGCCATATGAATAGATTTTATAGTTACAGATTTATCAGGTGAGTAGACAAAAGCATCTGAGAGGAAAATATATACCTAGAGATGGCCAAGAATAGATAAAGGAAGGTATTTATTAAACATTACTGGTTAAACTCAGCACCTATTATAGTCACCCAGCCACATTTTACTTTTACTTAAACCAATGTCCAGTGAACCACTTTAAGTTGTCCACATTGCAACTAGCTTTCCTAAGCAGTGGACCCATAATATTGCCTAATCCCTAATCAGAGTGTTTTAAACATTCTTGCATTAACTCTTCTCAAAACAACAGGATTCTTCTTTGTTGATCTTCAGGATTTGACTCTTGTGTTGTTTGTATTTCTCAATGATCTGTTCATATTCTAGAATTTTCTAAATCTAATCTTTAGAAAACTCATTACTATAAATTCTTCCTTTTCCCTTTCAGCAACACAACACCATTAAACAGGAACATTGTAATTCTGTGCAGTTTGTATCAAATAACAAATCTTCAGTTGATGTAAAAAAAATTAGTCATCAAGAATCAGCCATCTGCTTCTCTAATCTCCTTCAAGTGCCATATCAAATTGGCAGATACCATTGCATTTTTAGGGAAAAAAATCTGTACTGTGAAAAACTGACATTAAAGGTTTATGTCCTCTTCTTGTGGCCCAATAAACAATATTAATGGTGAAGCATGCAAAGGATTAATAGCTCTTTCCTGCAAGAGACCCAGTTATAGCAATCCCGAGGAATTCTGCAGGCTAAAATATGAGCCTAACAGTACTTTCAACGCATAAATTATTTGTTTTTCTTTACTGTGAAGGAGAGCCTGTCACTCCAAAGGCAATTTTTCTCTTTGATCCTTTGTACTGTAATTTCATGCCCTGGTTGTGATGTGCCCGCCCACATAGCGTATGTTCTTCTTGCAACTCTTAGCTTTGAAATCTACTCCTCTGCATCAGCCATTCTTCCAAAATAAACATACTACTAAGAAAATTGGCATTTTCATTTTCATGTGTATGAGATATATTCAGGAAAGTTTTATGAAAAAGATAAAAACAAGGCAGTGTGTGAATTATAAAGTTTCTTGTTCTATCTTAGACTAAACTGTTTTTTTAAGGTTTATTCATTTCATGAGTATGCATTTGTGTAGGTACGCACTCCATGTGCATGCACGTGCCCACAGAGGTCAGAAGAGGCCATAATTTCTCTTGCAATGGCAGTTCAAGTAGTTGATAGTCACACAACTTTCGTACTGGTACTGGGAACCAAATTCAAGTCCTCTAGAAGAGCAGAAATTGCGCTCAACATCTGAATCATCTTTCTAGCCCCCGAGCTATAAAGTTTCAACAGTTAATGCCATCAAGTCATCAGTTGAGTTTTAAGAATATTAGCATTTATTAATTCAACTGTTTTGGTTTATGAATAAACGACTCAAATCAATGGCATAAGAATATGTAACTGGTGGTAGCTATTTGTTTTCTAAATTTTAGGTACTTTTCTTATTTCCTTCTCGATCATCCCAGTTTACCATTTGCAGACTTTGTTTTTCAGGAGTGTGGGCTAAAATTTTCCAACCTAGAAATTTTCCAACTGTTTTCTTTGCCAACAAGAATAAGTTTGACTGTAGTTAAGATTGGTGGCTAGCTGTTCTTTCGCAGACCCAGCAAGGCCCTCTGTACAACTGTCTTGAACATTACATTTAAAAATTAACCAATAGATTGGGAAGTCAGTGTTTGCTATAGTGCTCTATGCATTACTATTATTATTATTTTCACTGTAAAAATTATCGTGTGGTTATTATTATTATCAAGTTATCTAATATGCTTTAGTTTTCATATCTTCAAGTACTACTAATAACCATAGAGAATGGATGTAGCAATTGAACTAGAAACTATTTAACATATGGTGTATAATATAGGTTTAGTATGTAATAATTTGTCTTACCAAAATCATAGGTATTAATGTTTGGATTTTACTAATAGGTAAGCTACTTACTGACACAGAAATAACATTCTCATGATACTAGCTGTAAAACAACTGAGTACATTAATTATAGAAGACACAGAAATTATTCTCTTTTAGAAAGAGCATGTGTTCAAACCACAGAGAACATATAGAGAAGAGAGTACATTAGGAGATGTCCAGTTTAGCCTTTCACATTCACATTAACCTCTTCTCATATGTTCTGATGCATGACATTTTAAGAAGTTGAAGATGAAAATTGTGTTGATGATAAAGCTTGACTAGTTTGGGGCCTTGGGCCAACTGCTCTTACCTAAAATCATTTGGAAATGATTTTTCATTTTGGAAAAGAGGTGGAATTCACAGTTGTAATTTGGTATTTAGTTTATTCAGCTAGTAATCACAAGATTATGCATTACATAAAATAACCCCCCATAATGAAAAATTATTAAACCCCCAAAGGCAAAAATTCAAACTCATTAAATAAAGGGAGGAAAGGGAATGGTGATATTAGGTAGATGGAAAGATTAGAATGGTTGTTCTTAGAATCAGTCTCTAGATTATGTACATAAATGGTTGAAAAATGTTAAGAGGAAATGACCAAAGTGATAATATTAAAATATGTAAGGATAAATTTCAGTCATCCATAAAATTACATCTTTACCTCAGACACATCACTGCCTTTGTACAGTCAATTAAGGTAAAATCATTCCCAATGTTTTTTAAAGTATGCCTTGGTCTTTTAAGGTTTTTAAAAATACAAAATTAATACTATGAACAAAGACAAGTCTAAGAAAGTAGATTCATCTTGCTATTTATTTACATTTGTTCATTTTTGTGTATGTTTTCAAGGAGCTTAGAATGGTGGCTGGTTCTGAGCTCCAAGGTGAACAAGCATGGGACTTCTCTGGCCTTACTGTGTGACTTTTGATCCTAGACACTGGCTCATTCTTATTTTAAAAGCAGCATTTATAGATTCACATTTTAGTAAAATATTTCAATAGCTCAATATATATCAAATGCTTACAATTTCATATGCTATAAAATTTATTTTAGTTATTATTATTAGTGGTTAGTCTAACTACAGTAATATATTTGAAAAATATGTGCTGTCACATAATATTGCAAAGATCAGAAGCAAAACTAGCAACCCTAAGAGAACACAAAAAGGAATTTGACACACATGTGAGAGATGTAATTATCATCTAACATTAAAATTACATTCTCCATTTAGTTCAACATAGATGAATTCAGCAAGATGCAGTAATTTATTCTAATTTTAATCCAAGTCTATTTTTCTAATGTTTAAGATGGAAACTGGGCCATATCTTATTTCATAAGTGGTCGTGTAACTTTCTTCTTGAAATGTTTTAGTTCTTTACTTCTCTCCCCTTCAGTACTTTTCAAATAGCTACCCATTACCTGGTTTACCAACAGTACTTCTACAAGCTTACTTCAACTACAGACTAAGATTTAGATTAGTAAATTGGGAGCATGGGGACCATTGGAGAGGGTAGAAGAAGGGGGAGAAGAAGGAAAGCAAAGAAAAATGTATTGCTCAATAAAATCAATTAAAAAATTAAAAAGGAAGAAGCATCAATAATTACTTATCCACTTCCTGAAAACTTCAAAAAACTGTTTGACAGAATGGCATTTACGGATGTTAGTGCTGGAGGGTATAAGCAATGAAAGACTGCCTGGATTTGAGGGGGAAGGACAGGTTAGAACAGGGAAAAAATGAAGCATTTGGATTTCCTTGGAAGAAGAAATTGCATGACCAGAGAATCAAAATTTTAGTTGTGATTCACGTTTATATGTGGCATCAATTCTAAATAATGATTTCTTACAAATTTATTGTTTGAGATTATTGTACATATATGCAATGTATTTTGTGGGATTCATTTCCTCTAACTCTACATATTACAACTCCCCCTATAATTATTACCTTCTAATTCATGCGCTCTTATTTTAATCCTCTGACTCCTCTTAGTGTCCATATTATCTGTGTGGTTGCACAACCATCCACTGTAGCATGAGAACCCTACTAGGGATTTCATCCCAGGAGAAAACGTACTCTTCCTCTACCAGTAGCCATTAATTTCCAAAAGCTGTTTAGCTGGGAGTGGGGCCTCATTTACCAATCCTCAGCCACACTGGGATTTTGACTATCTTGACCTATAGGTCTTGTGCATGCAGGATAAGAAGTGACCCAGTATTAATTTTGTATAATTTAGAGTAGCAATAGTTTCTTATGTGTTATTATCTGATTACTAGCTAGGATCATTAAACCAGATCATATTAAATTGATGGTCCAATCATTATCCCTGTTTCCACAGCTGCTGTTTAATTGTTTTGCTGACATATTAATTCTTATGTAATTCAGGTATCTCTAGACCTTATTATTCATTGAGTATGAATGAGGTCACATTTCATTTTTATATCCACATTTTTAGGGCTCATTTTTCAAATGTACCAAGACAGTATTCAATTTAAACACCTCCATCAAGAGTTTTCTTTGAATCAAGTTCCAAAATAAGTGCACTATTCTTTCATTCTTTCCTGCTGGTACAGCAATATTTAGTTATTATTACATCTGATTTTGTTTTATTTTTACTCTGAAAATCTTCCTAGGACACCAGTATTCTATCTCAGTTTTATCAAGAGAATATAATTCTGACCAGGATTCTGTCTTCTGGACACTGAGAGAGCCAGTATCTCCCCAGTGCCTTGTCTTTACTAGAACCCAGCTACTTTCTCTTCTCTGCAGAAACTGAGATAAAACCTCCAAAGAGATCAGCATGGACAAAAGGATTTGCTAACTGACAACAGTGCTATTTTGATTTTCCTACCTTTCTTTCTCTTCTACTAGGACCTGAGCTTAAACGTCACAGTAGAAGTTTTCCATGCTCCTTTGTAAAACACTAGTGTAAGTTGTATATTACTATTTAGGTAGTGCCAGTCTATGAATAAAAAGAACAAAAGAATAGCAGTGATCTCACTGATATCAGCACTAAATAGAAACTCCAAAATTTCTTTCTGCTGAACTCACATCTGAAGATATTCTAAAAATTTTCTCCAGTAGAAGTATGATGTAAGAAGATTGAATGTATTCCCCACTCACCCAACATTATTATGCTCTCCATTTTATAGATAAGGAAAGGGAACCTTCTGTATGAGGAAGCAAAATGAGTCCAAAGTACATCTCCATAGCTACTTAATGGAGTCATGAAAATAGAGAGACACCCTTATTAGAGACTGTGGAAGAAAATGTACTCTTTGAATATAAATAACCTCTATCGTCATGAATAGAAAGTTAAATATGGGAACTCTGAATCCAGTTCGTCCTGATAACAGTGTCTATGGAAATAGATGTCCTATGATACCTTTTCATAACTTGATGAAAGGCACAGGAAAATGAAGGAGTTGTGATTGGTCTATATCCTTCAAAGTATTACCTTAAGAAGGTCATTGAGTTAATTACATCCCATAAATAAATAAGTGCCTGTATCCATTGCTGAGGTGAAAACATATGGTAAGGAAAGGGTGTTATGTAATTTAGTTGCATATGCTAGAAGCATCACTGCTATTGAAAACATGCCCACTGCAGAAACAAATGTGTGAGGTAATATTTTTCAGATTATAAATATGGCAGGTTACCCTCTGGTAGCATAAGTGTAAATGTGGCAGGGCTATTTACATAAATTTGGGTAAGTACTCAGTATTTTTCTTCGAGTTCATCGCCTCCAACTGCAAAGTGTAACAACCAATAAGGTTGTGAAATTTATACTGAAACTCTATTGGAACACTTTTATGTTTTTAAATTTAGCACTGCCAGTGGTTAAAGAATTGTGATTATAATTCCTCTACAAAAGTAAAGGTCTACTTTTGGAAAGAGTCTGGATGAGGAAGAGAGAAACATTGCTGCCTCCCTGCAATCCTAATACTTCCTTCCTTCTGTACTGGGACACATGGATTATTCTGTCGTGTCACACAGCTTAGGAACCCTTGTGTAGGAATACGTTTTCAAAGACATTCTACTGGCCATGTGTGTATCCCAAAACAAAATTCTTACTTCTCATATTGTTTCCCATAAACTTCATTAATTATACTTATTTGGAAGTAAAGGAGTTTGACTAACAGAAAACTATTCACGAAAACTACTTGGAGGGTTGTGGTTCCTGTATATAAGTTGCTAAGGATCAGTTTGATTGCTTGTATGAACCAAGAAACCATTGCTTTTCATGACAGCAATCATGTACTATCTTCACTGTTGAAAATAATGTCAGTGTTTCTCTTTTTGTTAGAACAGTATCACAATAGCACAGGTGCATTGTCATATTGATCTATGCCTGAGGATATCTGTGATAGAAACTGTGAATACTTCACCATGACTGCCACAAATTATCACAAACCAGGTTGTGCAAAACAACAGAAATTTATTCTTTTCAATTTGGAGCTTAGGTCTTTGAAATTAAAGGATCAGCAGGATTCTGTGCTCCCTGAGCACCCCAACGACAAGTACATCCTGCCTTTTCTGGTATATCATTTCAGCATTATCATTACATGGACACATCTCTGTTTTATTTTGTCATCCTGTTTTAAAAGCAGCTGTTGGATTTCATTCCCCTCCCAATTCTTTATGGCTTTTTCTTTACTAATTATTCTTGCAAAAAATCTAATTCCATATGAAGTCTGATTCTGTAGTTATAGGCTTCAGGTCCTATGTATAGGAGGGAGATAAGCAGGCCATTCCAGGACAGGTCCTAAACACATTATGGACTTCAGAGGCTTACATGTGTCAGTTTACTATTTTTCCGGTGGCAATGCCAATTCTGGAAATTACTGACATTCCAAACGACATGAAGACCAGAAGAAGACTGGCTGGATCAAGAGAGTTCAGACTGAACGCTAGATCGGGGGCATGTGATGCTGATTGGTATCTGAGATTCAAAATGGGCAAACACCTTAGCAAGAAAATTTATTACATGGAGTATGCAGCATATGAGAAATAGACATGAGGAAAAAATTCACTGAAATAACTGTCTAAGAATAACAGTGACATAAATGAAATTATCAGGAAGTCTACAATAAACACATTTTACTCACATTTGCTTATTGCATTTCATCTCTCACATGGTTTGCTGACACTATATTTATATGGTTTTTTTTTAGTTACTTAACACCCACTGCTTCATATTGAAGCTTTTATCACACCTCATGCTTGGTGATGTTCAGCAAGTTCCTTATAACTAAAAATTATAACTAAAGTGCTTAAATAACTATAGCATTAGAAGAGACAAAGAGTTTTCAGATCATTATTTATTTCCATGATACTCAAGTTGGTATTCTTTTTTGCTTCCATCACATCAGTAAATGCTGGGGCATCATCCTAGAAGAAACTCTAAGGTGATGCCAAGCAGATGTCTGCCAGATCATGCAGGGGAAACAGGTCATCATCAAATGATGAGGATTTAGGGTTTTGCCTCTCCTCTGACATTTGTACCCGGGAAAGATTTCCACAGCTCTGAACCAGACAATCAAAAGTTGAAACATAGGTCTTTCTCTTAAAAAGTTTATTGGAACTGACCTATTGGGAGCTCACCAAGTCCAGCTGGACTGGGACTGAATAAGCATGGTATGAAACCGGACTCTGAACATGGCGGACAATGAGGCTGATGAGAAGCCAAGGACAATGGCACTAGGTTTCGTTCCTAATGCATGAACTGGCTTTGTGGGAGCCTAGCCTGTTTGGATGCTCACCTTCCTGGACCTGGATAGAAATGGGAGGACCTTGGACTTGCCGCAGGGCAGGGAATCTGGACTGCTCTTCAGTCTCGAGAGGGAGGAGGAATGGAGTGGGGGGAGGGGGAGAGGAGTGGGGAAAGGAGGAGGGGAGTGGGGGGACGGGCGATATGTGGGAGGAGGGGGAGGGAAATGGGAAATGGTGAGGAGGCGGAATTTTTTTTCAACAACTAAAAAAAAAATAAACGAAAACAAAAACAAAAAAGTTTATTCCTTTTAGTCCTCTGTTTATTGCTTTGCTATTTGAAAAAGACTATTAGCTTTTCATATGTAAGTTATAAGGTCAAGTCATTTCAAAGCAATAGGATATTTCCTCTGTTTCCCACAAATCCTTTGTAAACAAGATAACTTCCAGAATGTTCTTACCCAATTTCATTCAACTATTATTTTTTTCTCAATTACAAGTTCTAGATAGATAGACTCAAAACTGAACAAAAAAAAAGAGAAGATAAAATGTTCTCATTATCTTGGTTCATAGTTTGTTCTATGTATTCATGGCACAATTCCTTGTTCAGAGAAGTTTCTCTCATTAACATAATATAGTATATTATAGTGTCTTAAGCATGTTAATTTAAGGGTACGGTCCAAGTGAATAAAATATTCATGCCTAATGTTAGGACAATGAAATATATTCATAATGTTGTTCAGTGCTAATTGTGGAAGTGTGAAGAGCCTGACCTCCAATTAGCAGTCCTGAATATGTATTTGTCAAGCTGCATGTTCTTTTAGAGTCTAGCAGATGGCCCAGATGTTACTTTGTTGGAAGCAATTACAGACAAGGGAGAAGGACCTCTTTTCTAGACTTTTCTTAATTCACATTCTAACCCCCAAACTTCCTTCCTAGATTACACTGGTCAGTGTCAAACTTTCAAAGTTAGAATTTTTTATCTTTGATGCATTTTCATCATCTAGGCGTCTTGTTAGATGGACCCTCGTTCTCCACGCAAGTATTATCTTGATCGGTAGTCTGTTGAAGGTGTAAGTCGCAAACCACTCTGTTGTAATAGGAGCTGCGGGGCTGCGTCCCCAGCACCCTGGCCGCCCACACGGCTAGCTTTACCCGAAATAATTACACGGAAACTGTATTCTTTTAAACACTGCTTGGCCCATTAGCTCTAGCCCTTACTGGCTAATTCTGATATGCCGATCAACCCTTTTCTAATTAACTGTGTAACACTGGTCTTACCAGGAAAGATTCAGCATGTCTGACCTGGCGGCTTGCTTCATCGCATGCATCTGCTTCAGAGAGCAAAGCTATGCATCTGCCCGGGAGAGGGGAACATGGCCTCTGAGCTCACTTCCTCTTCCTCCCAGCATTCTGTTCTGTTTACTCCTCCCACCTATGTTTTAACCTACGAGGGCCAAGCAGTTTCTTTATTATAATTAACCAATGACCTTCCTCCATCAGTCTGTGGTCTTTTTCTTTCACCCAGAGTAGCTCATGGCTTACCTGTTATCACTACTTTATTAGCTTGTGTGTTATCTGCTCAACAGTCTTCTTTCATAGTCAGCCCTGGTACAAATGATGCTTGGGATCAGTGTCTGGGCATGTGGATGAAAACTGAGACTCCACTCTTGAACTTTGACAATTTTTTTTTAACTGGTGACTTAGGATTCTAAGAATATCCACATGACAGCATCCCAGAGAATTTAAATAAAAGTCAGTGTGTTTTTAAAGCACTGATTTCTACACTGGATATTTAACATAATTTTTTACTGAGTCTTTATAGATATAGAGTAAACCAGTTTTCTCATAAATTAGTTTATAAATTATATTTATTGAATCTCATCATTATACAACAATGAGAGAATCCAGTGTCTCAACTGTTAATCTCCAAACCTGAGTCTTCAATAATTTACTTATTAAATTGATCCTTCACTATAAAACATGATATAGCTATTATTATTTAAAGAAACTAGAGGCTATTTTTTTTTAATTAAGAGACTGAATAACTTTCGACTTTTACTTGTGTCTATTTTGTATGTGTGTGTCTCTCTCTGTGTGTGTGTCTGTGCACATGCTTGCATCCACATGAATGTAGTTTATGCTTTAACTGAACCCATTGTTTTGATATCTTTGTTTAATATGCTGTTGATTGTTTCTTGTTTTGTTGTCCACTAGTGGGTTACTGCCATGGCTTGCAATTCCTCTGTCTTTCCTGTCCATCCTCATCATCAAGACACAGCTCAAGTATAATAACATCTGTTGGCTCTTTCTTAGCAGAATTAATGTATTTGGTCACTTTTATCCAGTGTAATCTACATCATGATTTTTTGTTTTGTACAGTGTCTGTTTTATCTTCTCATCTCCATCTGTGCCCAGGAAGCACTTTGAGAAACTTGAAAACAATTACTTTAAGTGGGTTTAACATATGTTATGTAATTATTTACGTGTTACAGTTACTTGGCCCCATTGGACAGTTTATAAAGGATCTATCCCCATAGTCATTAAAATATCTTTATAGGGAATCATTATATTAACACAACACTATCACAACAGTCTTCCAAGGCTATAAAATCTCCTAGTTTACAGCCTATTCTCTAACTATTACTCACTTTTACATCAAAGAGTCTGGAAAAGTTTTGGAATATAGAAATGATATTCCCTAAGAATATATATATATATATATATATATATATATATATATATATATATATATTTCTCTATGTATTCAGAGCAAAACAATTTTAAAGCAGTGTATATAGGATGTCTTACACATTTCTGTGTAGATAAATCTTTCAATTCACTCTCTGCTCCCTTAACTTGATATCTTTTGATGCCTTTCAGAGAAAATTTGATGTATTTCTCCATTGGGTTACAGAACAATCAGCTTTTTAGAAAAGTATAAAGGCAAACAGGATTTTGGGGATGGAACAGATGTGTCAAATCTTGCACTGTGATTGGAAAAGTAATCTACTGAGATCATCCTGGCATGCCTCATCCCAGAAGAACAGTTGGTAACTTCACTACAATATATTTACTTATTTCGGGCATGAAAGAAGCTACAGCCAACTATGGCAATGTCTGAATATAATTGTTGGGATAAATTGATGTCTGGAAAACTTCCCAGCAAATTATAAAAGGTTTTCAGCCAGGGAACCATTCATGACACTTTGTCTACAGTGATTAGGGTAGTACAAAGATAGAGTCAACCATTTCTTAGGCAACATTTCTGATAAGTGTTTCTATTCAGTAAGTACAAAGTGGAAATAATTTCTATTTCTCGTTGAAACTACTCTATTTTAAAATAAATTTAATAGTTATATTTAATTATCAGTCTCTACCTTACATCAGAGGACCCGAGTTCAGTATCTTGCAATCACATGGTGGACCGCAATCATTTAGAGACTGATAATAGAGCAAAATAAATGGAAGAGTGGTAAAAGATGCAATTTAGAAATGGGATGGGCCCAAGTGACATCAATAGGAAGTGGAATAGAGATTGAATCATGCTAAAATGTGAATTTTTTTTCTCTTAAGGCTAATCAATTAAATGTTAGTTCTTCTTTACACTGGAGTGGGTAAGCAGTATAAAGAAAAAGGATAAAGTAAAAATGATGACGTTTCAACTGTGGAACACTAGATTTTTTCACACTATTAAATTTATTTCATTTAAAATAGGATCTTCTGGCATGCAGTTATACATGCAGGACACTCTTACATAAAATATAAATAAATAAATAAATAAAAATTTTTAAATGTTACAGAAAAAAGTATTATAATTATGTGTTTAAGATGAGAGTTGTAGCAATGACCATTACTAATTTTGATAATAGCACTATTATTACCAATGTAACCAAAAATAGATTATGTTACTCTTTAAGACTAATCATTTTCAAAACATGAAGTTAAAAATTAAATAAATTTGCCAGAAGTATTTATTTTAACCTCTCCATCTATTGATCTCTTGTAAGAGCAATTAAGGATGCCATTGTATTCTGGATTTGACTGCCATCTGTAGGGTTCATTTCTTTTTCTTTGTTACCTTAGGTCTAACTGAACTATTAACTAATTCAGCAATGTCAAAAACAAACATTCCTCTCTCTCTCTCTCTCTCTCTCTCTCTCTCTCTCTCTCTCTCTCTCTGTCTCTCTCTCTCTCTCTCACACACACACACACACACTTAAATCTTTATGAGATGATGTAACCCATTAGTTTCTTGGAAGTTAATAGTAATATTATAAATGTTTTAAAACTCAAGTATACTTCTTTTCTAAAAGAAATCACATGACATCTCTTAATCTTAATTTAATCCATCTCTCTTAATCTGTGTATCACCACATGGTTGTGGCTTACCGCTTAAAGTTCTGTCAGGCTTCTGTCTCTGGCAGGGCTACATGGCTTCTCCTTGACTCTGCCTTCTTCCTCCCAACATCCAGTTTAGTTTTCACCACTAAGTATACTTTACCCTATCAGGTAGAGCCAGTTTCTTCATTCATTAACCAATCATATTCACAGCATACAGAGGGGAATGCCACATCACCTCCCATTTTCTATTTAAATAAAAAGGAAGGTTTTAACTTTAACACAGTAAAATTGCATATAACAAGATAGGTATCAAGCAAGAATTATAGTCAATATTTATTTCTACTTTATTTTTCTTACAACTAAGAAAAACTATATTATTATTATTTATTCTTCAACTTCATCAAAGACTGCAGAAGGATATAATATTACCAAAGTAAACAAAAAGTACATTCCTAGCAACTTCCAAACTCCAGAATTAACAGAGACATCTCACAGCCTCACTTAAAGTTCTTTTTTAACATTGGGGCACCCATCTTCAGCCTACAGGCCCATAATATGCAGCAGACTTTTCCATAAAGCAGGAAATTTAAAGATCTGTTCTGCCTTGTAATGGCAAAATTCATCAGGTGCTTTCTTCTGTGTCCTGCAGAATGCCTGACAGACTCTTTCCTGTGGCAGGAACCCCAAAGGATCATCTCACCTATTGGCAAGTTCATCAATCATTTTTCTGTGGGTCCTGCATGGTCAGTTCATACAACATAACATCAAGTAGTCCAGGCAAGAGCAGTTTTTTTGACCAAATGGTTAGCAAACTCCATGATGAATCTTTTCAATCCCCATTTTCCTCTTGAAGTAAGTGGTGCTGCCAAGAGCAGATGTGTCTCATTGTCATGAAAAGTCCTAAATTCTTAAAACATTTTAAATGCCATATTCTATAGTCTTGGAAAGATATGAAGAATGCTTATCCATCTGAAATACATCTCTGTACATCTAGAAAATCTAAATAACATGACTGCAAGCTTGACTACTATAGATGATTATCTATTAAGCTATATTTCTTAATTATACATTACATTTTTAAAATGAGCTGCACAAACACAATACCTTAATCAAGAGCAGAAATATGACAAAATTGAACTATTTGTATCAATAGACCAAGATCCATACCAATGCAAATCTCTATAGCATGTCCCATTTTAAATGTAAAGAAACATTTAAAAACAATATTTTTGTTTTTAAATATAGGTGTAATAGGGAATATAGGTGTAATTCTCTCCAAACTATTTCTGCTGTTTTTTGGGCAAAGTATTTTTTAAGGATGTTTATGGAGAATTTTAGAGTGGTCTTGGTCCATCAAACCACATGAATCTGGAAGAAATCCATAGGTTCTCATTTTCTGTGAAAACAAAAGAAGAACCACTTTTCCAAAGAAACATATTCCTAGACTCAAATTTTGACATCAAAAATCCTTTAAAACATATATGTTGTTTTAGCTTAGCTCATACAATGAAATGTCTCTCTGTACTTACCTCTTTCACAGTCAACAAATTCAAAGAAAGCTCACTAAGATACATAATACAGACTCTCTGTTTATATTTGACCTTTATGTGGCTTATTTTTTTTTTACTCCTTTTAATCTATGACTGTCTGTACTCCTTCTCTTTAAACACTTTATGTTTTTATAAAAAATAACATTTACTTCTTTTTGTAACTGTCTGTATTCTTTTTCTTCTCTCTCCCAAGCCTACATACATTTATCCAATATTGTGACCCATTTAAAGGTCTTTTCCATCTGAATTTGTCTTTATTGTGAATCTGTTATTGTGTTCTGACTAGGACTGCTTCTTAAAATGATAAGTGCTTCTTAAAAAATTAAGCAGCAGCCTAGAGCAAATACAGCCCTGCCTCTTTGTTCTGCCCAGTCCAACGTAGTGGAAGTCTATTCACTGCCTGAGACTGCAGGGTGGGAGGTGCTGTCCTCACCACCTCAACTCTGGTAATCAGTTGGCCCATGCTGCCACCAAGTAACTTGCAGCATGCTAAGTATGCTATCCACAAACCCCATTTAAATGCTCAGCCTCCTGAAAGAGCAAGAGCTCATGCTGGCAGCCTGGTCCTGAAAGTTGCCATTTTGAAACTTTTTTTTTCTACAACCTACTACCAGCAAGCAAAGCCCATCTGAAAAAAAAATAATGTGTGGCTAATCTTTGTTCTTTAGTGTCTAGAATTCCTTTCCAAGCCTTCTCAGGTTTTATGTGGATTTACGTAGCACATGTTCCAGTGCCAATTTGTTGTAAGAAGGCTGGTTGTTCGTGCTGGCCTCCCATAACAGAAATAACCACAAAAAACTGTATTAATTAAATCACTGTGTGACCCATTAGCTCTAGCTTCTTATTGGATAATTCTTACATCTTAATTGAACTTGTTTGTAACACAGTTTAGATGGGCTGAATATTATCTACTTGATCAGTTTATTGAAAAACAAGAGTTGTCTGAATCGAGATGAAAACCTTTTTAATTTCTGCTCATAAATTATTTGAATTTATATAATATATAATGAAATTCACACATATTTAGTTATATTTCTGTCCAATTATATACTGACTCTTTGTAAACTTTAATAATCCCTTTTACCTTAAAATATATTTTGTTTGGTTTTATAACTGTATGAATTTTATCTTTATTAAAATAATAATATATATTATTTAATAATATGAATAGATAAATTATAGGAGCGTCTATAAAAGGTTATGGAGTTTTCAAAGAAACAACAGTGAAGGTGTCCATCAAAGCTAAGCATCACCTGAACATTTAGCATATGTATAGTAGACATTCTTTGTCTTGAGTTGGTCAAATTAAGATATTGATCAATGGTAAATTATTGGCATATTCTATCAATAATAGTTCTGGAAAGAGCATGGAAGATTTATTGATTTCTCCTTTTTCTCTCTTATATCAAATTGTCACCTTTCCAATTGTTCTAACATTAATATTATGAATATATGCTACTATTGTAATAGAGCATGGAATTAGGAGGCATTAATATAATCCTATGTCTTTTTTGACTTAGCTAAGTGAATGAAAAAATGGGATATGAATATACTTAAAGCACAGTTGGCACTACTAACACAATGTGAGTAGTAGCTGTTATGAGAAATAGAATATCTTTCAGTGAAATACTGAAGTAGGCTACATATGAGAAGAACCTTAAGTTGTCCAGAGAACATGTCCCATAAACCTTCAATATTTTTGTTTTCCAGGTGAAAAATTCCATTATTGAATATGTTGTTTATATATTTTATTTACAAATGTATATTGGAAAAACAAGAGCAAAAATGATTGAAAGTTGTGGTGGGTAGACTGAAAACAATGTCCTAGGAAGAGGGCAAATGACAGACACAGGGCTGACCCATTTTCATTCTCTAGAACCATATTTTAAACTTTATGTTTTAAAATATTTATTTGACAAATTTTTACTTTAAATATATTTTTTATTTGTTTTAAATGAATTTCTTTTAAACAACAAAAAGGAGATGTATTTTTTCTTCACTATGATACTTCTACATGTGTTATGGCATCAATATATATTTCTCCATTTTTAGGAAGTTTGGATTTATATGTACTATGAAACTTTCTATTTCCTGCATGCAAAGAGATTTTTTTCTCTTTTCTGTTGTTTCTTTTATCTGTTTTATTTTGAGTTCACTCGCAATAATTGTTCCAGACTCTGTACCTTTTATTGATTGCATTTACCATTCTAAAAGTGATTATCACAGCATTTATTCATTGTATATAGATCAAGTGTGAAGAAAATCAATATTTATATTATATAATATATCTAAATATGAAGGCTTACAATATATTTGTTCTACCCACTTTAACCCTAACATGTGTAATCATGGCCAAATATTTTCAGCTCTATTATTTTGAGTACACACCACCAATATTTCAGTATTATGTAGTCACAGATTTGTTGGTTTACATATACATATATACATATAGATATCTCTTGAATATTTAAATCAGAGGCTCAGATTAAGTAGATTGAGAAGATTTTAACCAAATTAAATTAAACTCCAGTGTCATACTTTTTGTCTTCATTGGCTTTTCCTTATATTTATAATTTTTGTTCTCTTTTCCTCATCTGCCAACTGATATTTACATTTCAAAATGTTTCTTATAGTTAACCTAGCTGATGTCAAAAAAAATCCTTTGAATTTTAAGACACCAGTTTAGGGGGCACTAAGGGATATAAATCTTCTGTGTTAATTTGTAGATTTCTTTTCCACAAATATTTTGTCTTTCTGATCTTACATAAGACTATATATATGACTTAAAAGTTTCTAACTTTATGCTATCTTCCCTATAGGTACCAAAAAGAGTAACACATGTTATACAACAAACACCATCTTTCTTTGCATCTAAACAGTAAATATACAAAAAAATACACCTCTCTCCAGTACTTGATTAGACAAACTGAAACTGTTTTCTTTCACTCTTTCACTAAGATGCAATATTTTCCTGTTGGTTACAATGCAAAATATGTTCTGTGTTGCAACAATGTTTTAGAAAGGCTAATAATTCCTTTACTCATAGGAATCGAATTTATTTCAAACATGTGTATTTTATTTTTTAATTATCTGCCTCAGATTTGTGCTTACTTAGTTTTGACCTTCTACCTGTTGCCCTTGTCATTTAGATTACTTTCTTTTTTTTATTGAGAAAAAGAAAAAAGTTTCCGCCTCCTCCCAGCCTCCCATTTCCCTCCCCCTCGTCCCACCCTTCTCTCCCTCCCCCTACTCCTCTCCCCCTTCCTCTCCAGTCCAAAGAGCAGTCAGGGTTCCCTGCTCTGTGGAAAGTCCAAGGACCTCCCCCCTCCATCCAGGTCTAGGAAGGTGAGCATCCAAACTGGCTAGGCTCCCACAAAGCCAGAACTTGAAGTAGTATCAAAACCCAGTGCCATTGTCCTTGGCTTCTCATCAGCCCTCATTGTTCGCCATGTTGAGAGATTCCGGTTATATCCCATGCTTTTTCAGTCACAGTCCAGCTGGCCTTGGTGAGCTCCCAGTAGATAAGCTCCACTGTCTAAGTGGGTGGGTGCACCCCTCGTGGTCCTGACTTCCTTGCTCATGTTCTCCCTCCTTCTGCTCCTTATTGGGACCATGGGAGCTCAATCCGGTGCTCCAGTGTGGGTCTCTGTCTCTATCTCCATCCATCGCCAGATGAAGGTTTTATGGCGATATGCAAGTTATTCGTCAGTATTGCTATAGGATAGGGTCATTTCAGGTTCCCTATCCTCAGCTGCCCAAGGAAATAACTGGGGACATCACCTTGGGCTCCTGGGAGCCTCTCTAGATTCAAGTCTCTTGCCAACTCTAAGGTGGCTCCCTTAACTAAGATTTATGCTTCCCTGCTCCCCTATCCAACCTTCCTTTATTCCAATCATCCTGTTTCCCCAAGTTCCCCCCATACTCCCGTTCTCACTTTTCTCTTCCCATCCCTTACCTCCAACCCACCCCACCCCCAAGATCCCAATTTTTTCCCCAGCAATTTTGTCTACTTCCCAAAGGCAGGAGGATAAGTATATGTTTTTCTTTGGGTTCACCTTCTTATTTAGCTTCTTTAGGATGACCAATTATAGACTCCGTGACCTTTATTTATGGCTAGAAACCAATTATGAGTGAGTACATCCCATGTTCATCTTTTTGGGTCTAGGTTACCTCACTCAGGATAGTGTTTTCTATTTCCATCCATTTGCATGCAAAATTTGAGAAGTCATTGTTTTTCCCGTAGCGTCGTATTCTAATGTGTATATATTCCACACTTTCTTCATCCATTCTTCCACTGAAGGACTTCTAGGTTGTTTCCAGTTTCTGGCTATTACAAATAATAATGCTATCAACAAAGTTGAACAAATGCTTTTGTCATATGATAGGGCATCTCTTGAGTATATTCCCAAGAGTGGTATTGCTGGGTCCAGGGGTAGGTTGATCCCGAATTTCCTCAGAAACCGCCACACTGATTTCCAAAGTGGTTGCACAAGTTTGCATTCCCACCAGCAATGGATGAGGGAACCCGTTCCTCCACAACCTCTCCAGCAAAGTCTATCATTGGTGTTTTTGATTTTAGCCATTCTGACAGGTGTAAGATGATATCTCAAAGTTGTTTTGATTTGCGTTTCCCTGATCACTAAGGAGGTTGAGCATGACCTTAACTGTTTTTTGGCCATTTGAACTTCTTCTTTTGAGAATTGTCTGTTCAGTTCAGTGCCCCATTTTTTAATTGGGTTAATTAGCATTTTAAAGTCTAGTTTCTTGAGTTTCTCTATATATTTTGGAGATCAGACCTTTGTCTGTTGCGGGGTTGGTGAAGATCTTCTCCCAGTCAGTAGGTTGCCTTTTTGTCTTAGTGACTGTGTCCTTTGCTTTACAGAAGCTTCTCGGCTTTAGTAGGTCCCATTTATTCAATGTTGCCCTTAATGTCTGTGCTGCTGGGGTTATACATAGGAAGTGATCTCATGTGCCGATATGTTGTAGGGTTCTTCCCACTTTCTCTTCTATCAGGTTCAGTGTGTTCGGACTGATATTGAGGTCTTCGATCCATTTGGACTTGAGTTTTGTGCATGGTGATAGATATGGGTCTATTTTCATTCTTCTACAGGTTGACATCCAGTTGTGCCAGCACCATTTGTTGAAGATGCTCTCTTTCTTCCATTGTATACTTTTAGCTCCTTTATCGAAAATGAGGTGTTCATAGGCTTGTGGGTTAGAACTTGGGTCTTCTATGTGATTCCATTGGTCGACTTCTCTGTTTTTATACCAATACCACACTGTTTTCTTTACTATAGCTCTGTAATAGAGTTTGAAGTCAGGCATGGTAATGCCTCCAGAAGATCCTTTATTGTACAAGATTGTTTTGGCTATCCTGGGTTTTTTGTTTTTCCATATAAAGTTGATTATTGTCCTCTCAAGATCTGTGAAGAATTTTAATGGGACCTTTGTGGGAATTGCATTGAATCTATAAATTGCCTTTGGTAGAATTGCCATTTTTACTATGTTGATCCTCCCAATCCAAGAGCAAGGGCGGTCCTTCGATTTTCTGGTATCCTCTTTAATTTCTTTCTTCAATGCCTTAAAGTTCTTGTCAAATAGATCTTTCACTTCCTTGGTTAGATTTACCCCAAGTTATTTTATGCTATTTGTGGCTATCGTGAAAGGTGAAGCTTCTCTGATTTCCCTCTCTGCTTCCATATCCTTTGTGTATAAGAGGGCGACAGATTTTTTGGAGTTGATCTTGTATCCTGCAACATTACTAAAGGTGTTTATCAGCTGTAAAAGTTCTTTGGTGGAGTTTTGGGGTCTCTTATGTACACTATCCTATCATTTGCAAATAACGAAAGTTTAACTTCTTCCTTGCCAATTTGGTTCCCTTGGATCCCCTTATGCTGTCTTACTGCTATTGGTAGAACTTCAGGCACTTTAATGAAGAGGTATGGAGAGAGTGGACAGCCTTGTTGTGTTCCTGATTTTAGTGGGATGGCTTTGAGTTTTTCTCTGTTTAATTTAATGTTAGCTGTCGGCTTGCTGTAAATAGCTTTTATATTATATTTAGGTATGACCCTTGTATCTCTAATCTCTCCAAGACTGTTATCATAAAGGAATGCTGAATTTTGTCAAATGTTTTTTCAGCATCTAATGAAATGATCATATGGTTTTTTTTTCTTTCAGTTTATTTATATGATGGATTACATTGATAGATTTGCATATGTTGTACCAGCCCTGCATCTCTGAGATTAAGCCTACTTGATCATAATGGATAATTTTTCTGATGTGTTCTTGGATTTGGTTGGCCAGTATTTTGTTGAGGTTATTTGCGTTGATGTTCATGAGAGAGATTGGCCTGTAATTCTCTTTCTTGGTTGAGTCTTTGTGTGGTTTTGGTATCAGAGTAACTGTAGCTTCATAAAAGGAATTTGGTAATGACTCTTCTGTTTCTATATTGTGAAATACATTAAGGAGTATAGGTATTAGGTCTTCTTGGAAGTTCTGGTAGAATTCCGCATTGAAACCATCTGGTCCTGAACTTTTTTAGGTAGGGAGGTTTTTGATAACATTTTCTAATTCTTTGAGACTAACAGTCTATTTAGATTGTTCATCTGCTCCTGGTTTAACTTTGGTGTATGGCATTTATCTAAAAAAGTGTCCATTTCTTTTACATTTTCCAGTTTTGTGGCATACAGGCTTTTGTAGTAAGATCTAATGATTCTCTGAATTTCCTCTGTGTCTGTGGTTAAGTTCCCCTTTACATTTCTGATCTTATTAATTTGCACATTCTCTCTCTGCCGTTTGATTAGTTTGGATAGGGGTTCATCAATTTTGTTGATTTTCTCTAGGAACCAGCTTTCTGTTTCATTGATTCTTTGGATTGTTCTTTGTGTTTCTATTTTGTTGATTTCTGCCCTCAGTTTGATTATTTCCAGTCTTCTACTCCTCCTAAGTGAGTCTGCATTTTTTTTCCTAGAGCTTTCAGGTGGGCTGTTAAGACTCCAATGTGTGCTTTCTCTGTTTTCTTTAAGTGGGCATTTAGTGCTATGAACTTTCCTCTTAGGACTGATTTCATAGTGTCCCATAAGTTTAAGTATGTTGTTTCTTTATTTTCATTGAATTCAAGGAAGACTTTAATTTCTTTCTTTATTTCTTTCTTAATCCAGGTATGGTTCAGTAGTTGACTGTTCAGTTTCCATGAGATTGTAGGCTTTCTGGGAGTAGCACTGTTGTTGAATTCTAACTTTAATCCATGGTGATCTGATAGGACACAGGTGGTTACTAATATTTTTTTGTAACTGTGTAAGTTTGCTTTGTTACCGAGTATGTGGTCAATTTTTGAGAAGGTTCCATGAGCTGCAGAGAAGAAGGTATATTCTTTCCTATTTGGGTGGAATATTCTATAGATGTCTGTTAAGTCCATTTGATTCATTACCTTTATTAATTCTCTAATTTCTCTGTTAGGTTTCTGTCTGATTGACCTTTCCATTGGTGAGAGAGGAATGTTGAAGTCTCCTACTATTAGTGTGTGCGGTTTGATGGCTGCCTTGAGTTTTAGTAATGTTTCTGTTATGTACATGGGTGCTTTTATATTAGGGGCATAGATATTCAGGATTGAGACTTCATCCTGATGAATTGTTCCTGTTATGAGTATAAAATGTCCCTCTCCATCTCTTCTGATTGATTTAAGTTTGAAGTCAACTTTGTTAGAAATTAGTATGGTCACACCTGCTTGTTTCTTAGGTCCATTTGCTTGATAAACCTTTTCCCAGCCCTTTACTCTGAGTATCTGCCTGTCTTTGTGGTTGAGGTGTGTTTCTTGTAAACAGCAGAATGTTGGACCCTTTTTTTCGTATCCAATCTCTTAGCCCATGCCTTTTTATAGGTGAGTTGAGTCCATTGACATTAAGTGATATTAATGACCAGTGGTTGTTAACTCTGGTCACTTTTTTAGTAGTAGAGATTGTGTGTTTCCCTTCTTTGAGTTGTGCTGGTGAAGGGTCTCTGGATGTCTGAGTTATTGTGGTCATTGTTGGACTCCTTGGTTAGTGATTTTCCTTCTATTACTTTCTGTAAGCCTGGATTTGTGGCTATGTATTGTTTAAATTTGTTTTTATCCTGGAAAATTTTGTTTTCTCCATTTATAGTGAACAAAAGCTTGGATGGGTATAGTAGTCTGGGCTTGCATCCATGGTCTCTTAGTTTTTGCAGTACATCTATCCAGGACCTTCTGGCTTCCATAGAGAAGTCAGGTGTAAGTCTGATAGGTTTACCTTTATAAGTAACTTGGCCTTTTTCCTTTGCAGCTCTTAATATTCTTTCTTTATTCTGTATGCTTTGTGTTTTGATTATTATATGGCGCGGAGATTTTTTTTTTTTTTGATCCAGCCTATTCGGTGTTCTGTATGCTTCTTGAACCTTCATAGGTACATCTTTCTTTAGGTTGGGAAAGTTTTCTTCTATAATTTTATTAAATATATTTTTCTGGACCGTTGAGCTGCACTTCTCCTTCTTCTACTCCTATTATTCTTAGGTTTGGTCTTTTTATTGTGTCCCATATTTCCTGAATGTTTTGTGATGAGAGTTTGTTGGACTTGCTGTTTTCTTTGATCAGTGCGTTTATTTTCTCTATGTTATCTTCAGAATCTGAGATCCTTTCTTCTATCTCTTGTATTCTGCTGGTTATGCTTGTTTCTGTAGTCTCTATTCGTTTACCTAGATTTCCCATGTCCAGCCAGCCCTCTGTTTGTGTTTTCTTTTTTGCCTCCATTTCAGTTTTCAAGTCTTGAACTGTTTTCATTATCTGTTTGATTGTTTTTCCTTGGTTTCCTAGGGTATCATTCACTGATTTATTCAATTCTTCAAACTTTCTGTTATACTTCTCATCCATTTCTATAAGGACATTTTTTATATGCTGTTTAAGGGCATCAATCACTTTCATAAAATCAATTTTTTTCTCCTTCTTCTTGATTAAGGTGTTCCTGTCCTCCTGTTGTGAGGTCGCTGGGTTCTGGTGGTTTCATTTTGTTTTTCAGATTGTTGGATGTATTCTTGCATTGGCGCCTGCCCATCTCTTCCTGCGAATACTTCCCTATGGATCCTCTTTTACAGGATCAGGTCTCCTTGCCTACTGATATACCTTCCCAATGATGGCACTCCCCAGTGGTGGCTCTCCTGGTACTCGAATGATGTCTCTCCTGCTGCTGAGATCAGATCTCCATGCTGGTTGGGTAGCTTGTAAACAAAGTGCCTACCTTGGTTGCTGCAGGCAGGCTATTGAAACAAAGGAGCTCCCGTTTGCTAGGTTGCCCTGGTGATTCGGCCCCAGCGCCCCAAAGAGGGAAGGCTTGGATTACTTTCTTAAATTTATCAATGTACAAATGTTATATTTTGAGCTGAGTATTATGCAGGTGTAGTGATGTGTGTGCACACATTTTCATGCATGCACACACATGTGCATGTATGTGTGTCTAAATGATGAAGTACACACCACTTCATGGCGACTGGGTTTACCATGCACTTCTCTGCTGGAGGGTATGAAACCCAGCTATTTTAGATAACAAGACTGAGGAGAGAGTGATATTTCATACTGAGAATAATTAGGACAGCACAGATCTTGTTTAATTATTCCAATTCATTGTTAATACTTCTGCACAGCATCTATTTTTCCCTTTTCAATATTTTTAAAAATTACTCCTGGTAGGAACTAAAACTAGAGACACTGAAATGGGAGCCACAGTAAGAAAATCAAAAGGACAGGGATCACACATCTTATCAAGCTTAGAAATAGGCACAAATGTTGTGAATCAAGGATTTATGAGAGTTTAAAGTTCATTTAAAAACATTCTGACCTCTTCAATAACAGGGCCATTTTGTCCAAGTTTACTCTATTGACTAGTTTTGTATCCACTCACCATCTTGGGTACTGATTTTTTTCTTAAAGAAGTGAAGATATTAAATCTAATTTAGTAATAATTTTCTGCTTATTATCAGCACTACCAAGTATTATTTTGCTGGCTTGCAAATTTATATCCATGGAATTTTTTTCTTCTTGTCACTCATTCTGTCATTGTACTCCCAGTAGACGTTAATAGAAGACTCTACAGGAAGGACTGGTAACCATGGTGATAGGAGAGTGCTTTCCGCAATAACTCCACTGTACAAAATAATTTATGCATAAATGTAAAATCACAGATGTTTTGAACCATATGCAAGCTATATTTAACCAGGGTACAAGTGACAAGTTACTTAGGAGTTACTAATCCAAAGGAGGTGAGCTTCAATAGAATAGTAACTCTTTCTTTTCTTTATGCCCTGCTTGAATCCTTCTAGGTACAGGGTCCTTAGTGATATAGGGAGTGGGGTGTGAATGCATATCTTTAATGTGAGTCACTGTGTGTCAGGAACTCATGTGTGTACAAGTGACATACAGAAGTAAATGTAGAGAAGTTAATATCCAGAAGAGAGAGTGAGGAAGAGGCACAAAGGCAACATAAAAAGAAACAAACAGCAAGCAGGAGTCTCTGTCTACGTTCTTATACGATATCCACTCCTAAAAGTTTGCTTACAATGGTAAGGATTTTAGATGTGCCACTAATTTTCACCTTAAAATGATAGCTCAGGCATTTATTTTAGTATTTAATCTATAAATTAAATAATATTTAAGCAATACGTTAGTGCCTTCAGCTAACAGGAATAGCTATAGGCCAGTAATGTGTATAGTACTGTGAAAGAACTTATCTTCATAGTAATCATTTGAAAGATTAAATTGCATTTAATATAATCTGGTTAGAAATGCAAGAAAATAAATAATTCATGTTTGAAATGTTTGTGTCTAAACTTTCCTTTTCTTAAACTAAAGGAATAAATCCTGAGCTACTCTGAGTCTTCACAATATACTGTGAACTTTTACCAGAGTTGGCCCCACAAATTGCATTTGTAGTTCTGAGACATGAATAACTTTCTAAATTCATCTTTCCACTTGTAAAAATAACTGCTGCTTTTAGAATTGGTTTTCTAAAAGAGAGACTCGCAGAAATCACAAAATTAATGCAATACTTTGTGCGATGGGGCTATTTTTAGTGCCACTGGACTTTTGGAATTCAGAGGCAAAGGAAAGAAATGGGAAATGGAAATGAAACAATTTGCATTGCAAAACTTCTCCTTTACCATGAAGTCTTCTGTCTATGGTCCCCTTGTCTTCTTCACTCCCATGTTCGTTATCTCTCAGCAAAATGTTGCTTCTGCCTCTCTTTGATTAAAGTCTTCCTGGACCTTTACCCTGACCCTACCTACTGCTTACTGATTTTTTTTTATTGCTTCCTCACTCTCATTTTAATATAAATTGGCTCATTGGTAATTAAGTACATTTCTGCAGATCCAAGAGAGTCTCCTGTTAGGCAATTGTGTGCTCCCTCTTGATGCACCCTTTCTGAAACACTAATGTGCAATTAAATGTTAACAAGGAGCCTCCATATTAACCCAGCTTAAATTTAATAGGAAGGTACTAGAGCACAGTTCAAGAGGGCAACTGCCTTACCAGATTTGCTGGACTATTGGTCGGGTGCTCTCAATTTTGAAGAAACAGAAGGGTTCTATTACAATAAAGTGACTAGGTGGCTCCAGAGATAATTACCTTCAACAATAACAGGTGCTGGGTTCTCAGTAAGTCACAACAGGAGGTCATATATATACAACGGCAAATAAATTTCAGTGATTTCTAGGTGGTCTTTAACTTACTATTTTCAAAAATGTGCATTTGAGCAGGATGTGGTGGTACCTGCAGCTAAAATCAGCTCTGAAGACACAGAGGTAGGTGGTCTCTGTGAGTTCAAGACCAGCCTCCTCTATATAATAATTTCCAGGGTAGTCAAGGCTATATGGTGAAACCTAGTTTCATGCACACACATCAAATAAGAACAACAAAGAAAAAAGTTTGAAAAGAGGAAAAAGAAAAAATCCATATATTTGAAATTCTACTGTAAGTGGAAAACTTTTTGCCTAATGTCCATTATTCCTGAGATTCAGTTAAGTTTTCTTGCATATTTCTGTGCCATGATTTAAAAAAGAAAAGTGATTGAACATTTTTGGCAACAATTGTAGCTTATTTACTTATCTTCTATTTTCAACTCCTTCATAAATATGTGTGCCTGTTAATGCTGTTCTTAGTATTGATTGTAGGAGCAAGAACATGATATCTTCATTACTGTCCACTGTGCATACTACATAACCAAAATGCAGGTACACATATGAAGCTGCCATTGGGATAGTATGGGATGATATCCTTCTTCCTTCCTCTTTTCAGTATAGGCGTGGATTTTTGCTTAGTGTCTGGGATGTGGCAATTATTGGTAACTCTCTTTTTAGAGAGTGAGAGGACAAAAGAAAATGTGCTTAACAGGAAATTAATTAGACATATACATCACCTTCTATGCATATTTTCTAAGATTGCTATCACATGTCATTTCAGTGAGCAAAGAATACCCTTGTTGCTCTGAATGGCTAAATAACCGTATGAGTTTGTCTCAGATCTATAATGCTTCAAGCAAATATACCACCAGGCTATTACTTTAGACTCAGAAAATTTAGAATGTTAGTTAAAAACACTTCATTTGTTTCTAATAGTTCCTCTTCCAAAACCTTTTCTATTGGCATGCAATTTCTTCTGTTTCCATTTATCTTCATTACCAGCAACAGGTAGTCAATCTGCCTCTCTATATGCCCATAGAAAAACATAAATCATAGATCATTGCAAAACATATTAAAATAGCATTAACGAGACCTGACTTTTATTAATGTTCTATTTATTTATTTATCTATCTATCCATGAAACATCTTTCCATACTTTATCACCTCTATGTATCTCAATATGGGTATATTTGTGTTTCCATATATGCATTTATTGTGTTTATATCACATATCAATCTCTTAGCTGTGTAATAGGTATATAGAAACCTATATGTAAACATACATTTCCTTTATATGTTAAACATTTTTAGATCAATAATAATACTTCACAAAAAAATCATTGAAGTGTAGGTACTATGTCTCTTTATGTATATGGTGTGTGTATGTTTGGGTGTAAACGTGGATGCCTTACCTTTACTAATACTCATCTTAAGAATACTCAATGTTTAATCATTATCAAAATTGTCTGGGTCTACTCTTATTGGGAATAAAATAGTGACTATTTGAAGCCCATGTGCTTCTGATCTAATTATTCAGGTAGTATCTATCTTTAGAATGTTGAGGTGTATGTCACCCACTTGCCTTGGCCTCTTAATACCATCTGTAGACATTTGGGCCATCTGTAGGGCTACACCTCATTTCAGTCTAACCATTGTCTTTTTCTACCAGCAAGTCCCAATGTGTGCAGAGAAGCAAAGCTTGTAAAGTGAGATAGTGACATTCTTGCTCAGTCTAGTCCCTTGTGGCCAACAAAGAGAAAGAATTGAAGAGTGCAATGGGTCTTTATATTCTGATCCCCTTGGGAAATCACTCCAGTTCTGGAGTTGAACATTTCTATTTACTTTCTCTGTACAGTAAATTCCTTCTGTGTAGAGAAAAATTTTTACAAATAAAACTAATGCTGTTTTTTTTTTTCTTACTACTAGCTCTCCATAGCCTCTAAGATAGCCTTGAATATGATAATAAAATAAAATTCCACATTGCAGGAAAAATTTCTTGATTAAAGAGGCCATTATGGGGCTAGCAAGAAACCTCATACTAAAAAAATACCTAGGAATCCACAAGGATGACCCTGGCTAAGACCATAAACATAAGTGAAGAGGGTGCCTGAACTGGCTTTGCCCAGTAGTCATATTAATGACTATCTTAAATGTCATCATAGAACCTACATCCAGCAATTGATGGAAGCAGATGTAGAGATCCACAGTGGAGCACTGCACTGAGTTACCAAAGTCCAGTCAAAGAGTGGGAGGACTAAGAATACGAGCAAAGAAATCAAGACTATGTTGGGAAAAAACATTGAAATAGTTTATGTCTACCAGCTCCAGCCTGATAGCAGAGGAACTAGCATACAGCCAAACTAGGCCCTTTGAATGTTGCTGACAGTTGTATGACTGGGGCAGACTGTGGGGTTAATGACAGTATTTATCTCTACTGTTTGTTTTGACTTTCTGGAACTCATTCTCTCTGGAGGGATAATTTTCTCAGCCTAGACATAGTGGGAAGGATGTTGGTCCTGCCTGAAAGCAATGTGCTAGACTTTGTTGACTCCCATAGTAATTCTTACCCTGTCTAAGGAATGGATGGGTGGTGGAATGGCAGTGGAATGGAGGAAGAGTTGGAGGGAGTGGGAACTAGATTTGGCATGTAAAATGAGAAAAGATAGTTTTTTAAAAGAAATAAATTTTAAATTAAAAAAAATTCCATGTTGCTCTCTAGCACTTTAGATTGACCTATAAAGCATCTGTAGGCTGTTACATACTTTTCTATCATCTAGCATCTCTTAAAAGTCTATGCAGACTCCGCAGAAACACACAGCCATATTCCCACTTTAGTTGAAAGTTTTCTTTCTTTACTTGAACAGAAAACATGATTTATGAAACTTGTGAAATAAATGTTGTTGCTTGTAAAGAATCAAATGTGGTGCAATTGTATAAGCATTTTCACTGTTTCTATTTGCATATTTCTATTCTTTGGAATGCCATGAAGGGAAAAGATAATGGGGATTCATATCATTGGGTTCATGTTATACATTATCACCTTAACGAGAGGTATTTTGGTAGTGCTATGATAGAATGTCGTAGAAACAACTAGGTCAAAATGCAAAGCCTACATTTAAATAATATAATCATCCAGCAATCATAACTTTTCCTGTTTCCTCAATCCCTATAGAAATTAGGAAGTAATGTAAACTTCTCTTTGACTCCTTAATTTTCTGCCTATCTCAGTGATATACAATGTGCAAATATATTTTAAAAAGTTGTATGTTTATGTAGTGTAAACAATAAATTGTGAACCTGGAAGTATTCATCAGTTTTGAAGAATGCAAACTGCTCTTGTAGAAGAGCTAAGCTCAGTTCCTCATAACCACCTGTAACTCCTGAACCAAGTGATCCTCTGCTCTCCTCTGGCCTCTACTAACACTGCACTTATATGTATAAACCCACACACATAATTAAAAATGAAAACAAAATCTTAAAAAAGGAATACTTACCTTTAAAAGTATGCTCAGAGATTTTAATATAACAACAAAGAAGAATATCTGTTTCTAAAATGCTGAAAATATTGGTAAAGCATTTAATTATGAATTTATTTGCAGTCTAGATCTGAGGAACAAAATCTTATGACAGTCTAGATAAAATTTAATCTTTTTCAGTGTCTATTATTTTCTTTTCCTTAGGATAATAATATGAGAAAAAGACATTAACAGAGTTTCAGAACTTCCCTTGAACAGAAGAATTTACATTATAATTAATACATAAAAATGAGATAGAATTATTTATAAAGACTTTTGAATAAGAATAAATAGTATTTCCAGCAACTAGCTATATTTGTTTAGTGGTTGAACTACATAATGATCATTAAGTTATAGCTAACATTTTAGGGAGTGAAACACTTGAGTAATCCAATACATTTGATAAACTATATTATTCATAAATGTATAATCTTACAATTTTGTCTTATTTGGTATTTCTTTAAAAAAATAAAATTATAGACCTTCACCAGTTTGTATTCAGAATATTTATTATGCTTTTTGATCCTTAAGTGTTTGTTTTTTGAATAGTTGTTGCGGGAGGTCCTTCCACTCCTCCAGCCAATAGCCGCTGAGAGACAACAGTTTCTGTGATAGTTTCCTCTTCTTGATCCTAGATGCTTGACTCTTTCTATTTTCTGGCATGTCTGTCCTTTCTAGTTTTTGCTATTTTCGTGTTTGAGTCTTTGCTGCCTAGGTCATTGACTGGATTAATACATTGTCTATGGTTCTCTATAAAATAGAAATAAAAATAAATGAACTGTGTGTGTGTTCATATGCTGTGTTTGTGTGTGTGTGCCTAACTCTATTGTTTTTTACTTCTGCCCTGTTCCCAAAGCATGTAATAGTTCAAATTTATACTATCGCTGGGTGTTCCTTTACACTAAGTATCAGAGATGGAGATAGGATCAGCAATGTGTAAGTATAGCTGTTAATCTTACACTTGAAAGTGTCACAGTACATAATTCAGGTAATTCAAAATGTCTCCTTGCCATTACCCATTACACACAAATATGTTTCTGTAGAGACTTGCTACATGAGGAAGACTGGTTCAAGATGCACAATGGATTGATATGTAGCATGGAGAATGTTATGGAATCTTGCAACTTAATTTTTTCATTTTTAATAACAACTGTATTAGGATTTAGTAATTGTAATTCAATAACAGCATCCACCATGCATTGTGAGAACTCAATCATATTACTCTTCATTTCATTCACTGTTATGTGCCTGCTTCTCTCTTTGTACACTTCAAGCAGAACATTTCTAACTTGCTTCAGACAAGGATGACATCCTCTTGTTAATTTCTTTCTCTATGGTTGGGAAAATTACTGGGTGGTGTTGAACTTTGTAAACATGTGCGAGAATCTCTTGGCTTGCCTGACAAGGTCTTTGAAAGGGCTTGAGCAAAGCATTGATGTTTTTAGTTTATTCCTCTGTAATAATGTTTCTGTTCCTAAAAGCAGCCATCAGAGTCAGAGACAGTCCCTGCTGTTCTTGTTAGAGTCCCACAAGAAGACTAAGGTACACAACTGTCACATACATGCAGAGTGCTTAGGTTAGTACTGGGAAGACACCCTGATGACCAATTCAGTCTCTGTAATCCTCTATAAACCCAGGTTAGTTGTTTCTGTGGATTTTCTTGTGTTTTCTTTGATCCCTCTGACTCCTATTTCCATTCCTTTTTCTTTTCAATATGATTTTTTCAAGCTTTGCCTAATGTTTGGTTGTGGGTCTCTGCATCTGTTTCCATCAACTGTTGGAGGAAGTCTCACTGATGACAGTTGGGGTAGGCACCAATCTATGACAATGGCATAATAACACTAGGAATAATTTCATTGATTTTTATTTTGTCAGTTATACTTGGTTCTATTCTATGTCTTTGGGGTCCTCTCCCTCAGGAGTGAACTCCCTCTCTGAGCATGGGTCTCCAGCTCGGTTAATCATTAGATGGTCACTCCAACAATTTCTGTTCCATTTTGACGCAAGCACATCTTGTAGGCAGGACAAATTGTAGGTCAGGACCTATTCTTCTACTGGTTTCCCTTATCCAGCCTTGATAGATGAGGAGGAGCCGAAACTCACTGCAAATTAATATTATTTGGCTGCTTGATATCCAAGGGAGGCCAGCCTTTATCTAAAGAGAAACAGGAGGAAGAGGGAATAGAGGAGGAAGAGAGAAGGTGAGGGGGTGAGGAATTGGAATGAGGAGAGGGGAAACTTTAGTTGGGATGTAAAAACAACAACAAAAAACAGGAAAAGCAATATTTATGTTCATTTATATCCTGTTAACTCAGAAAACTCCGTAAAGAGGAGTCATGTCCAGTAACCCAGCAACCATTCTGAGATAATACTACCTTCTGGCTCCAGTCTCTTCTCAAGCATGTTATGTGTTCTCTTTATTTGTGTTTCTCTTTGTTCCAGTTTATTTTTTTTTTTAAAAATGCCCTGCAACTGAGACAGAGGCTGTCTATCCACATTTTAAACAAAAACAACCCAAGCCATGTACTGAACTTAGGCTCTGCAACTTTGCCTTTCCCACATCTTATTTTCAAGAAATATAAAACCAAAGTTTTCCTGTGTTTAAACATTAAAATCTGGCTTCCTAATAGAAATGGTAACAGAATGACAAAAGTTGCGGTATTTTGTAAAGTTTTATTTTGTTCCTTAATCCATCTTTCTATGAGTCTAAAAGGGAGTTTCCAAAATAGCACAGCTCCTGAATCAGATGTAAGAAATTGCTTTGGACATTTTCTCAGCACTATTTCCCAGGAGTAACTGGAAGTGTGACTCGTCCTCTGCCCAGATGTCAGGCCTCCAGACGAGGCAGCACTGACAGGTAAGGCACATTTAATCTAGCGATGTGGTGGAGAACCTTTTGAGAAATAATAGACCCTTCCATGCAATGAAGTTTTATTTTCATCTTTAATTTCATTTACTTTTTAGTCAGCAAGGAAGAAAATTATCTTTCAAGAAGGGAAGTTGCAAGAGGACAAGGAAACACAAATATTCTAGTAGATCAGTAAAAGTTGCATTCTTTTTTCTAGCTAATGGAAGCTACAGAAAAAAAAAGAACATCATGCACATTGTTCAAGTAAAATTTACTCTTATTCATTACAATTTAAAAGATGTGGAGTTACTCAGGCAGTCTTACTTAAAAATAACACTGGATGAGGTTTGGAAAGGAGTTTAAATAATTGTGCTGTATATATTCTATCTGTCTTAAAGCATTCAATATAACTATGAAAATGATTTTTCTATTTAGTGGTCTGTATTCAGAAATAACTGTCCATGGCAACAGAAACCAAATTGATTGTTGAATAATACAAAATATGATTTCTGTATATTTCCATCTCTGTTGAGAGTTGAAGTCCTCACTAGCACTGGTTTTTAAGAACTGTCTAATTGGTCTCTTTCCATCTACTGCTTCTTGTGTTACAAATCTACGTTGCATATTATTTGCCAAATGGACAATCCAAAGAACATTTGGAATTATACCAGTTTTCTGCTTTGAGCTCTTCACTAAGCTTTCTTTACCTTCATGGCACTGTGCTGGGACTCATGCCATACTTTCCTTTCCAACCTGCCGTTCTCAGCAGCAGAAGAAGGCTTTGCACTTTATGCCTGTGTAATCAGTGTGGATTCTTCACCAGCCATCTTAGCTCCTGATCACACTCTCTTCTACGTCTCCTCCCGTTTCTACACCTCCTAAATGAACTCTGACCTTTCCAACATTCTCCCTCTGTGTACTTGTTTCTTTACAACTTGTTCTTTTATGCATTTGCTCTTCCTGGTGGGAGACCCTAAACTCTCTGTCCTTGGGGTTTATATTAAATTTATACTAAAATTAACATTTGTGTTTAAGAATTATTCTTTTAAAATAATGTAAATCTGTAGGGGGAAGAGAGTGTTATTCATTATTTTTTTGGTTTTGAAATTTTCACCTAGTATATAGTGAATGTTCAACTTAAATTTCTGTAATCAAAATGACATAAGATACTTTAAGAGTGGTGTTTTGTTTGTTTGGTTTTGAAGCATGGTCTGACTATGAAGCTCTGATTGTCCTAGAGCTCACTAGGTTGGCCAGGAACTCACAAAGACCCATATCTCTGCCTCCAGAGTTCAGGAATAAAGATGTTCATAACCATGCCTGGCTTGCTCTCAGGTTTTAAGTGATGAATTTTGAGCAATATTGTTTGAGGATAAAGAATGTTAGAAAATATGGAACAAAATTGCATGGTTAAAAATAGCTGATATTCTCTGCTGTCTCTTCTTGAAGGCTCAAAGTTTGCAAGCTTGCCTATGTATGGTTTCTTCCATATCTAGAATGCAGAAAAATGTTTCTAAAACTAGAAATGGCAACAAAAGACTTACCAAGGCTAAAATCACTGAGGTCTTAGGGCTGAAGAACAGTAAGAGCTCTCATCTCTAAGAGTACCTTTCTTTCCTTTCTCCTTTTGTGACCCACATAGCAATTTTAGATTGATCATTGCTGTCCTACCACAGAAAGGTTTTTTTTCTCAAATGTTTTGTGAGTGGAGGCATGCGTGATGATTAGTAGACCAAACAGGAACAAAGTTCATCTCAATATAAAGCAATTAACATTCTTCTCTAGATATTGTTTTCAGCATATTTGGAATCTTTGGCTCTTTGGATTAGAAAGAAAGGCATCACTTAAACTCAGTTTGCTGGATAAAAATTCAGCTATTCTGCACATGTACTTTTTGCCCCACGTTGAAGATTTGGTGGGAGACTATGCTCTATCTGAGCTAATGGGATTTTTCTCCATACAGGTTTTCTATTTTGCTTTCATGGTATTGAGTAAAATGGCATATAGGATAGCCAAGGGAGACGATATTTTAGAAAATACTAAAAGGCAAACAGATTGTACTGATTGTTCAGAAGAATGACAGTAAGACTAATGGGTGAATCTCATTCTGTTTGGTTAGCAATTTGTAGAAGTATAAGATTGTCAAGCTGATTCTAACTTTCAACTGTCTAAAACAAAGAAGAAGAATTTTGCTATGATCAGTGCTTAGATATGTGGTATGATTTAAGGTCTAGAATTTAAGTACCTTGAAAAATTTCTGCCTGAAATAGATGAAACACTAACTCAATATGAGATTTTGGCTTATCACATTGAAAGTAATTTCCCAAACACTTTGTAAAATGACTTGGTATATTTTGGCTGCACATTAAGACAAAAGAATTGCTTTGGAACAGAAATGTGGTTTGGGTAAGAATCAGAATATCCTACTGAGATTTCAATGGATAATTTTCTTCCTGGGCTGATAACCTTTCGAAAGAGGGATCATGAATCATTAAGGCAAATGTGATTCCAATAGTCTGGGTAACGAGGAATCCATATGGCTGGGAGGCCTTTGGATGCTCTTTGTAGCTAAGTTTGCCAAGAAGCAGAAGCCAGCTATGAGCCAGGTTCTGCGAATGGATCCTGTGATCAGATTTCCAGAGAGCCAGTGCCCAGTATCCCATCTCTCTCTCTCTCTCTCTCTCTCTCTCTCTCTCTCTCTCTCTCTCTCTCTCTCTCTCTCTCTCTCTCTGACATGTGTCAAACCAAACAAGAAAGGAAGTAGCCAGATAAATAGTTCTAAAACAACTGTATAAATGGAAGTTCTATGCATATAATGTTACATACAAATGTATACATGTCTGTGTTCACAATAGCTGTTTCTTTTTATTGAACATCTAACAAATCCAAAATACTCATTTAAGAGAAGAAAGAAGTGGAATAAATTTGTATTGATCTTGGGTGCTTCAAATTTATTATCTGCTCACTCTGTACAGCTGTCATTCCCAGAGTCCACATGACTTTCAGTGAGAGGCAAAAAATTTAAAACAAACAAACAAACAAAAAAAACAAAAAAACCCATACAACTTCTTCAGTACAATTATGTGCCGTGTCTTAGGATATGATTTAATGGTTCTTAAATGAAAGCTCTCTGATCATTACTTTAAAACATACATTAGAAATTACTTATTTTTCTCATATCACATTATAGTGTAAAGGCAGGTATCATGTTATGGAGAGGAGATATGTAAGGTTATGATTATATTGTTATTCTTCAAATAATCTTAATAATATACCAGTTTGGGTTACTATGGCTTTCCTAACACAACACAGTCACTTAAATTATTTCATCAAAAGGAAATCTTGTCATGTTTCTCAGGGCTAGAAGCTTGAAGTGAAGCCTCTCTATTTGTCCCCTAGACGGATGGCTGTTTATCTTCTGTGCCTGCAGAAGTTCTTCAGTCTGTGCCTGTCTAGTGCCTAATCTTTACTTATGCAGAATCTGTCATTCTGGATTAAGGATCACTGTAATGACCTCATTTTGACTTACTTTGTATGACCTTGTCACTAAGAGCATTTCATGTTTTCTGAAGTATTGTAAGGTAGGACTTTAATAAGTGTCCTTAGAGGCAGTGGTCATGATTTATGCTGTAAAATTTGCAGTGAAGCAACATTGTTTTTATAAAGAGGGCATCAGTTATTGTAATAAACATTGCTTGGAAAGTGAAAAATGTTAGTGCAGAAATTAGATTTCATTTAAAAGTTTAAATTTTCAGTTCCACCGTTATATTGAGAATACTTTATTACTCTAACTACCAGAAAACTAATGTCAATATGATGTCTTCATTCCTTTCTGTTAAATTGTTATCCATTTTTGTGAGAAAAAATATCTTTTTATATTATTCTTTACTTAAAATTAATATTAGTTAATACAAAAGCATAAAGCTCAGAGTATATGAATAAGAATAAACAACCCAGGGCCAGGAAGATGGCTCTATGTAGAAAAGGCTCATCAGTCAAGCTGATCATGTTCACTGATCTCTGGAACACAAGTGAGTGGGGAAGAAGAAAATGACTTCACACAGTTGTTCTCTGACCTCGCATGTGCACAGTGACACAGGTCTAAGCATGCATGAATGCAAACAGAGAGAGAGAGACATAGAGACACACAGATAAGCACACACGCATACAAAACAGCCATTTACATATACACAATACAAATAAATACCTTTAAAATGAAATTAAAAGAATAAATAATTTATTGCTGTATTGTAAATAAGGACTTAGGCAGTTTTACACACACACACATTCTCATATAATTTATCAAGCTGATGAACAGCAGATTATTTCTAGCAGTTATTTCAAAAATACTTAACAGGGAAATTCATGTAGCCCTGTTGAAAGATTATTTTGCGTCAAAGATTGCTATCCTGCATACTGTGTATACATGTTGTCTCATTCAATCATGTCCCTCCCCCAATACTACTTGTATTGTTCCCATTTTAAAATAAAAAAGTAAAGAAAAGGACCAGGCTCATGAATTATTTACCTATGTCATATGATAAGTAAGTTATATATTTTAAATTCAAATTTAGTTTTTTTAAGTGTCTTTTTTCTTTTTCTGATTTCTTAGACAGGAGGATAATTCTTTCCCAGGTCTTCCAGTGGATAGTAACGTCTTTTGTTTCCTGTTAACTCCAGAAAAAAAAAATGTTTCCAGCGAGCAACCATATTCTTTTCTCACTGATTGACTAGAGACTAAGTGCTCTGCACATGGGTAGCTCAAAGCTCAGTCCCCACTACTCTGAACAAGGTTACCCAAAGCACCTAAGAAATGTTGCTTCACATCTGTTCTACAAACATGTAAATCAACACTGTGCTACCTCCATTTCTTGGTGCTGTTAAAACATTCCCAGAAGAGGCAAATAAAGGGAAAAGGACTTGTGCTGGCAGCTGGCCACACTGCTTCCACAGTAAGGAAGCAGGAAACAGCAAATGAAAATGCCCAGCAGATGTTCTCAGTTGCATATGAACCAGGTCTCCAGCACATAGAATGTTGCTGCCTACTTTCAAGTTAGGTCTTCCTGCTTCAACTAAACTAATCTTGAAAAGCCTTCACAGGCATGCCCAGAAGGTAGCCTTGTTAGTGATTCCAGATTTTCTCAGACAGTCAGTACTAACCATGACAGTAGTTTAATAGAAATAGAACACAGATATTCAAAGACACACTTCAGGACAAGTCTATTTTACATGATAAATTTATCATTGAAAAATGTGAGTAGAAATTTTGAGTGAACCAAACATATTTCCAAAGTTCCAACATAATAAGCACATGCTCACCTTGTAAGTCATATTCAAAGTGAGAACTTAATCATGTAGTAAAATTTTGATTTGTTGTTTTTATTTCAACGTGCAATTTTCCCTCATGTCTAGATGGGTAAAGAAATCATGTTCATTTTGACTCAAACACATTATTCAAAATCATTTCTTGAAAACAAAATATAGCTTATTTTGAAGAATCTGAAAGGAAAACAAGCTGTATATTGTCTTGGAGCCCTTCTCCCTCTGGTGACAGATGTCATGAAGTTTTACTTCATCCCCTTCTCTTAGAACATTTGAGGATCAGTCACACCCTTCAGTGCACTCCGGGTCTTTAATGCTTGCGTTTGTGCTGCTCTTAAAAGAAACACATGGATCCAATTCTGTTTCTTTTCTTTTCTTTTTCATCAAGATTTTTAAGTTCATTGTTATCCTAGTGAATAGTCAGTAAAGATTTCCAAGTGTACATACATTATGAGCTGCATGATGAGATTTATGGACTTACCTGAGAAAATTTTTGGAAAGGAACAATATTTGAATAAGAAGGTGTGTAGAAATTCCTGTTATATAAAGAATTCATTAAGTTTAACTTATGTCATATGGCCAGGAGACTACAGTCTTGGATTCCAGTATAGAAAACTGACTCCACAGGTATCATCAGCAGAAGAAACAACTACTGAGTAGACGTAAGCACCAGAAATATGGAGATCCACAGGTCCTGGGCACTTAGTGACTAATGCCTATTAGATTGGAATTACTTCCACATTGAAAACTCTCAGAATACAAATTCTGATTTGAAAAATTACATCTACATTATGAGCACTACCCACTTAAGGCATTTGTGTATACCTTCAGACTCTAGTAGGAAGGAAAGCAATTCTATCTAGTTGGAGACCAAGCAGAGATGCCATGGTGGGATAGGATTCAGAGAACTAGAAGAATGCTCAGTTCTCTACATACAGTAGAATAAACACCGATTTTCCAGGATCCTGGACCAAGGCAGCAGAACCTGTGAATGACACTTTCTATGGCAAAGGGAATTTTGCAGATGTGAACTTGATGTGGAGGGTCTATTGCCAAAGGGAAGAAGGCATCTGACAGAGCAGATGGGAGCCCAAGGAAGCAGAGCAGACAGAGAAGATGGCACAGGCCTAGCTGTGAAGATGAACAAGGGGGCGAGGAGCCAAAGAATCTCAGGAATTCAGTTAAGGAAGCAAGGAAAAACGGGCAGGTTTCTCCTCCATAGCATTTCTTGAGACCAAGGCCCTGCTCTTGACTTGAAATTTACAGGACCATGTTTATTAAAGATGTTTCAAGATCTTAAGTTTGTGGGAACTTGTTGTAGGGGCTAGTACGTAAATTACAAAAACATATAAGAATATTGATTCTAACAAATTCAATACACTGACTAACCCTGAATATGGGTAGACAGGGACCTGTGCCGTGCATAATCAGAGAGAAAAAGAGAGGGGAGAAAGGTAGGAGAAGGGGGGGGAACCATAGAGGATTTAAGTGATTGTGTAACAAGGGCATAAGGACTTGTTATATTTAGTTTAGTTTTCAGTTGGTTCTCTGCTAATTCACTAATTTTCTTTTTATACAAATGTATATAGAGCTTCAGGGAATGCCACTGCTTCTATAGAAATAGAAGTACTTTTTTTGAACAAGAACATTTAAATTGTTTGACAGACCAATACTGTAAGACTTCTGAAATGCTAAAGTTGCAAGAACTGCATGGTCTCTTACTGATATAAGAAAGAGATCCTTATGTCTACTTATTGATCCTTTTACAGAAAAATAATCAGGTAATCACACTAGTTATACTTCTTCCAACAGTGTAATAGAGTTCAAGAGTCCCCTTACCAATAATTCATGCTATCCTCCTTACTGTTTGTATTCCTGATGATAGTCATTTTGACTCGGGCAGGGGGCTGTGAGAATTTTTAAGTAGTTTTAGTCTGTATTTTGCTGAGAGCTAAATATCTTAAATTCTTAATGTACTTATTAACCGTTCTTCTTTCTTTTTTTTTTTTTTGAGAACTTTTCTGTTCTTTTCCCTTACCCTCTTTTGAGATGGTTTGTTCAGATTTTTAGTGTTTCCTTGTTTGAGTTTTTTTTGTATATTTAAACCCTATTTCCTTGTCAGGTGTATAACTAGCAGAGATTTCTCCCACTCCGTGAGCTGCCGTAGTTTTTCTAGACATACAGAAGAAGCCTTTTGGTTTTATAAGATCCCATTTGTCAATTATTAGTCTCCTTTCTTCAGAAAATCCATCCTTGTGCCTGTGACTTGAAGTATACACACTATTTTTTCCTTTTGCAGTTTTAGGGCGATAGGTATTATGTTGAGATCTGCCCTAGTTAGCTTGACTGTCAACCTGACACAGCTTAGAGCCATCTGAGAGACAGGGAATTGCCTAGATGAGATTGACTTTTAGTCTTTTGGGAGGGTTCTCTTGATTATTAATTGTTGTAGAACACTCTATTCCACCCAGACAGCATCATTTCTTTGGCATGTGTTCCTGGCTGCAAAGAAAGTTGAACGTTGGTCTATTCTGCCATAGTTTCTGCTCTACATTCTCAGCTGTAAGTGCTTTTATCAGAAATGTGCTGTACCCTGAGTCCTGCCTTGACTTCCCTGAACGATGAATTGTGATCTGATTATGTAAGCCAAATACCCCAGCCTTCACTCCCCAAATGCTTATAGTCAAAGTGTCTTTGTCAAACCATTAGAAGAAAACTAAAATAAGACCACCTTATTTGTTCATAGTTGAATTTTGAAGACAGTGAGAAATAAGGATTCAGCCTTGCTTTTCTGCATGATTTAACCTTCTTGAAATGATGGACTTCTCTCCAATATACACACGTAGCATATTTGTCAAAGATCATGTACCCAAACTTGCATGGAATTATAATTTTATTTTACTTACTTATTCTTTTCCTTTTATTGGAAACATTTTTTTCTCACATCATACATTCTGATTACTATTTCTCTTCCCTCTATTCCTCACAGGTCCTCCCCACTTCCCCTACCATCCAGATTCACTTTCTCTTTTGTATCTAATTAGAAAATAGGCTTCTTAGGACTAAAATAAAATAAAGCATAATATGATAAAAAGCTAAAGCATCAGAATAGGATAACATAAACAAACAAAAGAAAAAGAGCCTAAGAGAAGGTACAAGAACCAGAAACTCAACAGTTTACACATCTAGGAATCGCATAAAATCCATAAACTGAAAAAAACAAAAACAAAATCCCTAAACTGGAAGCCACAGTATATATACAGAGTCCCTGGTGCAGACCTGGGCAGGTCCTATACATGGTGCTTCAGTATCTGTGAGTTTGTATGTGTTTTGATCATTTTGACTTAGAGGGCCATGATTCTTTGGGGTCCTCCATCCCCTCTGGCTCTTAAACTCTTCGACTCTGTCTCTTCTTCTGCAGGGTTCTCTGAGCCAAGAGGATTTGATGGAGACATGCTATGCAGGTTTGAGTGTTCAAAGGTCTCTCAGTCTCTGATATTGTCTGGCTGTGGGTCTCTGTATTGGTTCCCATCTGCTACAGGAAGAAGCTGATCTAAAGATGGCTAAGAAAGTACTGATTTATAAGTTTAACATAATGTCATTAGGAATAACTTTATTGCAATTTTTATAAAGTTGTTTTTTTTTTTTTTTAGAACAGTAGCATTGGTTTTAGCCTAGGTTCTTGGACTACCTAATCTCTGGTTCTTGGTCATTCAATCATTGTCAGTGTGGTGTATGGTTTCTGTAATGAAAAAGTTAAAAATTGCTCTGAATACCCGGCAGGCAGGGGACAGCGGGTCCTGAGAGCAGCCAGTCCTAGGCAGGGACGGTGCATGAAACTACGTGGCAGGTCTCTGAAGGTGGCTGTTCCCTGGTTGTGAGCCATGTGAGCGTGTGGTGAGAGATAGTCAGATAGGCACACCATGCAGAGTGAGGTTGGATATTTATTCAGGAGGTTATGGAAGGGAGGGGAGAAGGGAAGAAGAACAGACAGATGGGGGGGGGGGAGATGGGAGAAATCAAAGCTGCCTCTCAAGAGAAAGATGGAAAAGAGAGAGAACTCAGGTTGGCAGCTGGAGATCAGCTTGCCTCAGTGGATAGGGGAGGGAGTAGGCATGGCTTGTCTCTTAAAGAGACAGAACAACTATTACATTCCCATCTCTTTTTTTAATAATAAAAAAGGAGGGACGTTAGGCACCACAGGTTAAAGGATTGGGGTGGTGGATTCTTAAGACTTCTTCCTGCTTATTTGTGGGTGTCATCTTTGAGGGTAACCTGAGAAGGCTTGGTGCTGGTCACATTCTGGCAGAGTTGGTCTCTTTGTGTTTGTGGTATAGAAATGTCTGCTGTCTTTTACACCTGTTTAAGGTATTGGCAGAACAGAGGACAAAGTTAAATTAATGAAAAAAATTAAGACCAGGGAATTGAGGGGGTTGTATCTGACCTATTTAAGGTGGATCCTTCAATTGGGCTTCCTGGAACTCACAAGATTTCTTTGGGTTTGTGAAAACAGAAGTTTTTGACATATACATTGTATAAACAGTAGCATATTTATGTCAGAATGGCTGTGGCCGATATTTTTGCACAATGAAAAATATTTTTAAGACTATGGAAGGCACAATGAGAGAGAAGTTTGATAACTTGTATTTGTCCTCACACCTTTATAACATGCAGGTTTTATATTTGTATTTTACTAATTTTTTTTGGGGGGGTGAGGTTGTCCTTTTAAATTGACAAAACCTCTCAGCTTTCAAATTGCATCAGAGATATTTGAGAAGGACAAAATTTTATGTGAGTTACTGATTAAAAATGACAGAGAACTTACTTGGTTGGAACCCAGAGCTGCTCTTCAGGGTCATCCATGGTTGCTGAAGGTCGCATTTGCCTTTTGCTGCTTAGTGCAGGGCCTGCCAGAATTCAGAAGTTCCTGTGGGCTAAGAAATTTGCAGAGAGACTGAGCAGCTAGGCTGTTGATTCCAGTGACTCTGTCCATGACTGGATATCTTTAGTTTAGATGAAAGGCAGTTTTGCCCAGTGCTCAGCACTTGGCAATTGAAGTAAATTGCAGATGGATGTTGTTTTGTGCCCATTTGTCTGCTGTCTTCTTTGGAAGAAATAGAGTGCTGCTGCTAGGAGCCAACGTGTCTCCTGTTTGTTCTGAAAAGTTTTATAATAATTAAATATTTAAATGCCATATTCCCCAAATATCTGAATAGTTGAGGGCTGTTTCTCAGGTGTAATTACAGTATAGAGTCTGCCTGGAGGACTGGATCTGAGCTTGACTGTACTGGCTCTTAACAGATAAGATTTACACTAGTAAAAAGATAGAAAGAAAAAAAAAACTGCTTGCAATTGAAGGTTAACGGCAGAACTGACAATAGTATAGAACAGCTTAACATATTTTAAATGAGGGTTGGATTAAATATAAAGTTTTTTTGTAAGAGACTTAAAAGTACATACCAGTTTAAAACATGAGACTGTTTTTGTAATCTGAAATGAGATGCATTGAGCAATTTTAACATTAAGCATAGGTATATTTAAGTTACAAGCATGAACACACAAACAAAGAGTGAACAGGAATTGCGGAAAGTGGATGCTCTTGGTGGGCCCTACCAAAGGCATGCCACTGCACAAAACACACATGCAACAGAGTCAACAAGAGGAATTTAGTGAAAGAAAAAAAAAAAAAACCTAAGTAAACTGGGAGACAGGACAGTAAGGATGAGAGAACTTGGTCACCTGACCTGGCTCTCAGACAGTATGGTGGTGAAGTCACCTGACCCCAGTTAACATGGCAGCAGTCACATATTATATGGAAAAGCCACAATTTTTGAGCTGCATGGATTTTAAGCTTAATAAGAGAGACCTAGAGGCATGATCCACACTGTGGTTGAGCCACCATGCCACACCACAAGCCACAGAGGGGAGCAAAAGGCTGAAACTGAAAAAAGCCACCTTGTGGATCTGACCAATCTTGTTGGCAGCAGTAACCATGGCAAGGTCCATGTGTGCTGACAGGAGTTAGAAAGCTCCCATAAAAGTGAAGCTGGTGGGACACCAGCAAAGTGGGAGGAAGAGCTGAAGAAGTAGGGCATTAAGGCCTGGGGTTTTTTTTTTGGCCTCTAAAAGGCATCCAAATCAGGGGGAACGGACATGGATGGCTTGTTACTCACATCTGAAATTGTAAAAAACCTGCAAAACACCACAAGGCCTATAATCGGACATCTCCCCCTATAGGCGGGTTACAAATCGGTGTAAACACTGCCGGGACCCATGGTAGGGCGTCCCTTGACCCTGGGTAGGGTGCTATGGCCTGGATGGATCCCCTTGGGGTGACTCAGAAATCAGAGATGCCCGAGACTGCTCTGAGGAACCTTTTATGGTGAGAGAAAAGAAAACAAAAGAAATGAAAAAAAAAGAAAAAGAAAAAGAAGTATCTGAGGGACCTTGGGCCCCCAGTTGAATGCAGCACACAGACTGTGCAATGCTAACGTGGGCAGACTGACCCCACGTCCAAATGCAATTTTAGCTAAGAGAAACAACCATAGCAGAATGGGCGAAACTCACCAATCGAAGCCAGTGGTGTGAGTAGAAATCATGCTGTAGTAATCTTGCTCAGGAATATGGAACTTGTGGTTGTGGAGAAAAAAAAAATACCTGGTTCAGGATCCCGACCCTGGAAGTGGAGTTTGGGGCAGGAGAGCCTTTCTAGTCTTGAGGCACCAATGTAATGGATTATTAAAGATTGCTGCAGATCCCCTAGTACCTTGTGGAGTGGAAGTTGAATGAGACATTGGTTAGTTATTCCCAAGAGCTTTGTATCACTATTGCCCATTGTCCTAGCATATCTTGCAGGAAGTATACCTTTGCAGATCAAAGGGGTTGTAGTTGGCAACAGTCTGGAGTGTTTGGCCAGTCCGATGGGGGCTCTTTGGCTAACAACTCAATTAGATATAACACAATTCCAGTACTGGAAACTTCATTTGCTGACAAGAGATGTCCAGCTGGGGCTCTGTATCACCCATCATTTTTTATAGTTAAGTTAGATGGCCTTCATACTTATGAAATTTTGGGAGTTTCTAGGTATCCATATTCCTCCCCAAATGGCTTTTAGTTTTAGCTGTGTCTCTCTGTATTTCCACCCCTTGTTAAATTTAACCATATTTTCTAGCATTTTTGTACAAAGACTCCTGATTTGAGTAATATTAAGAAAATTTTTTACATTGTATACATGTGTATACATCTTAATATGCCATAAATATTATCAATTATTGTTTATTTGTCTAAATGAGTTTGCAGTGAAAGTTATTTTCCATATGTCTTTCTTTTTTCCCAGATTATAAATGCATTATATTCCCACAAGTAAATTGCACTGGCTATAAACCAGAACAAAGGAATTATATAGTCATCAGTTGGTATTAAAATAAAGTTATGTCCCTTCAATTGCATTCATGAATCACTATTTTTCTTAATAATTCTAAAATGTGTTTAATCAGTAACTTTAGTTATAGGCCCAAGAGCAGAAAGTAAGAGTCAGCCACAGAATTCATATTACATAAATAATATATTTATATTAAAATACATGTATGGGTTCTCTCTAGAAAATTATGTAGAAATAAATATAAACTGAATTATTTTATAGCAGTATTTTTGAGTTAAAGAATTGATAGCTGAGAAGCTATAGGTATTGTAAGTGGGAGAATACCTGCATAGGCTGTGCAGAAACCCTGGGCTTAATCAAATTAAGAGATATGAAGAAGAGAAGGGATAGAGAGTGAGGTGAGAAGGTGAAAAGATATGGAGTTGGGAGGCAGTGATAGAGAGGTGTCAAGAACATGAGAAGAGTGGGGGTTTATGTGGAGAGAGAAGGGAAGAATGGAAGAGGGGAGAGAGGGAAAATTAGAATATAAAATGGGGAGAGAGGACAGCAGGTAAGTGTGTCAAGGCAAAAGGAAAGAAGGAAGAGTAGAAAGGTATTGGAGAAAGAAAGAAGTCATATGTACATCTCTCTGGATAAGTAAAATATCTAGAAATAAATGATGTCTACGAAGCTAGGATTTTTTTAAAGTTAAAATGTATTTATAAAGTTGAATGAACAGTCACAGTTCATATTATTTGGCTGTTGTCCCTTAAATCAAGACAATAGAAGCCTATCCATGTTGCAAGACGATGGTAAGAGAAGCTGCTGTGAGTTTTGAGCAATGCAATGCCTATCAGTGATGGTGTGTAGAATGGACTGTACTTAGTATTTGATTCATTTTACTCTTGGAACAGTAATGAAAATAGAAATAGTGGGTAAGGTGAGGCTCTAAGGTCTCTTCCTCCTAAAATGTCCATTGAACCAAAGCGATCCTGTCTTGTGTTGAGTCACTATATTGAGGAGATGAATGTCGCCCACACCAGTCAGAACATGTGACAAAAGAAATAGTCATCTGCCTGATTCATTGTCAAAGTTGTAATTATTGACCAGAGTTTGGTTGTTGGTTTGTCTTACATCCCAACCACAGTTTTTCCTGCCTCCTCATCCCCCAGTCCCTTCCTCCACTGCTGTGGGTAACCTCTCCCTGAATCCACTCCTCCTCTGATTTATTCAGAAAGAGAAGGCCTCCCATTTACATCAATGAAATATGACATATCAAGTTGTAGTGAGACTAAGCACCTCACCTTGTTCTAAGGCTTGGTGAGGCAACTCGGTATGAGGAATAGGGTCCCAAAAGTCAGTGAAAGAGTCAGAGACAGCCCCCGCTCCCACTTTTAGGAATCCCACATGAAGACAAAGCTACACAACTATCACATATATGCAGAGGGCTTAGTTCAGTCTCATGCAGGCTCCCTGGCTGTCAGTTCGGTCTCTGTGATTCCCTATGAGCCCAGGTTAGTCAATTCTGTGAGTTTTCTTGTGATGTCCTTGACCCTTTTTTGCTGCTACAATACCTTCCTCTTCTCTTCTGCAGGATTCCCTGAATATAGCCTAGTGTTCACCTGTGTTGACAAGATTTTTATCACACTGTGCAGGAGATGTGCACAAGTCCTATGTTCTCCTCCTAAACTCTGTAACTTCCTTCATGCTTGGTAAATACATGACTCAGTTTCTTTTTTTTAAATAATTTTCCTTTTCCAATTAGATGTTCTATGCATATGCTGTGTCTCCTGGTAGAATACTCTTTATTCCAATTCACTTAATTAACTGCTTCTTTCCTTTCAGGCTCAGCATTAACAGTATTTCTTCAGGGACTTCATCCATACTCTTCCCACCTTACCGCTAAATCTACATTCACTTAAAGGCTTGAAACTTCTTTTCCATTCTGATTTCAGATTAACATTGGACATAGTCTTGATATTTTTTAAATATCTATCTTCTTTCAAAGATTCTGAGACACAAATCAGAGGTCAACTGCAATTTCATTTTCATTTTACCTATAGTACTTTGTAAAATCCTGAACTAATGATAGACCAAGCACAAATTTCGTGGAGAAACTAAACTCTAAACTAAACTAAATTGCAGAATTTCTGAATGTGGGGAGCTAAGGATAGGCCAGGTCAATGGGATTTACAATGTTTCAGGAGAGAGTAGAGAGTAGAGGTAAGATCCAATTATCTTATTGTTTAGTCACAGCATGCAGACCTGGAGGATTCTCCAGGAAATAAGCAGTCCTCAATCTGTTTGAGGACACACACTTTGAAATTAAGAAGTTACTATTCTGTCTTGCTGTATGTCATAAAATTGTACACATTGAGGATGCTACTCAATGCTATTCTAATACAACAAATATGCTCCAAAAAGATACTTCAGTTGGAAATTTACATGAACCTGTTACCAGTAGGCTTGGCACTCTTGCTTGGCTAAGATTTTGTCAACAATTTTGGTTTTTAAGTAATATTTTTTAAAAAATGACCTGCTTCATTCTTTGTCAGCAAACGTAACATGAGTTTCAATCAGTTTCTTCTGACCTTTAATAAATATTGGCTCCCTTTAAATGACTTGTTTCTTTTTTTTTCTTTTTTTTTTTTTGGTTTTTCGAGACAGGGTTTCTCTGTGGCTTTGGAGCCTGTCCTGGAACTAGCTCTGTAGACCAGGCTGGTCTCGAACTCACAGAGATCCTCCTGCCTCTGCCTCCCAAGTGCTGGGATTAAAGGCGTGCGCCACCATCGCCGGGCTTGTTTCTTTTTCTTTTGATGTTGCATCTAACAGAATGGAATTCTTTAATTTTAATGACACCTAACTTTTCAATTCTTGTTTTCAAGAATTAGGACCTTGGTACTTACTTCAGAATTTCAACAACAAATGAACAGTCATCTAGATTTTTTATATTTCCTTCTAAGACTTCAATAGTTTTGTTTTATCTATATGTATACTATTTATTTTTCTTTTTTGTTGATTTTATTGAACCATACATTTTTTTCTGCTCCCTTCCCTTACAACCCTCTCCCATGATCCCCATGCTTTCAATTTACTCAGGAGATCTTGTCCTTTTACTACTTTCCATGTACATTAAATCCATGTATGTTTCTTTTAGGGTTCTCATTGTTGTCTATGTTCTTTGGGATTTTGATTTGTAGGCTGATTTTCTTTGCTTTATGTTTAAAAACCACTTATCAGTGAGTAGATTTGATAATTGTATTTCTGGGTCTATGTTACCTCACTCAATATGATGTTTTCTAGATCCATCCATTTGCCTGCAAGTTTCAAGATGCCATTATTTTTTTCTACTGTGTAGTACTCCATTGTGGTAATTTACCACATTTTCCTTATCCATTCTGTGATAGAGGGGCATTTAGGTTGTTTCCAGGCTCTAGTTAGGATAAACCGTGCTGCTATATACATAGTCGAGCATATGTCCTTGTGGTATGATTAAGCATCTTTTGGATATATACCCAAAAGTGGTATTACTGGGTCCTGAAGGAGGTTGTTTCCTAATTTCCTGAGAAAATGCCATACAGATATACAAAGGGGCTGTAAAAGCTTGAACTTTCACCAGCAATGCAGAAGTGTTCCTTTACCCATAACATCTCCAACATAAGTTGTCATCAGTGTTTTGATCTTGGCTAATCTTAAAGGTGTAAGATAGAATCTCAGAGTTGTTTTGATTTGCATTTCTCTGATGGATAAGAATGTTGAACATTTCCTTAGATGTTTTTCAGCACTTTTAGAATCCCTTGTTGAGAGGTCTCTGTTTAGGTCTATGCTCCATTTTTTTTATTGAGTTATTTGTTCTTTTGATGACCAATTTCTTGAATTCTTTGTATATTTTGGAGATGAGACCTCTGTCTGATGTGGAGTAAACTGCTGTTTTGTCTGGTTGACCATATCTTAGCTTTCCAGAAGCTTCTCAATTTCAGGAGGTTCCATTTATTAAACATTTCTCTCAGTATCTGTGCTGCAGGGGTTATATTTAGGAAGTGGTCTCCTGTGCCAATGTGTTCAAGTGTGCTTTCCACTTTCTCTCCTACGAGGTTCAGTGTGGTTGGCTTTATGTTAAGGTCTTTGATCCTTATGCATGATGAAAGATATTGATCTATTTTCATTCATCTACATGTTGATATCCAGTTATGCCAGCACCATTGGTTAAATATGCTTTCTTCCATTTGATATTTTTGCTTCTTTGTCAAAAATCAGGTATTCATAAGTGTGTGGATTAATATCCAGGTCTTTGATTCAGTTCCTTTGATCCTCCTGTCCATTTTTATGTTAATACCAGACTGTTTCCAGTGCTCTAACTCTATAGGAAAGTTTGAAGTCAGGGATTGTGATGCCACTAGAAGTTCTTTTATTGTACAGGATTGCTTTTGCTATCCTGGGTTTTTTGCTTTTCCATATGAAGTTGAATATCATTCTTCTGAGCTCTGTGAAGAATTTTGCTGGGATTTTGATGGACATAGCATTAAATCTATAGATTCCTTTGCTAAGATTGCCATTTTTATTATGTTAATTATGCCTACCTTAGAGCACAGAAGATCTTTTAACTTTCAGGTGTCTTTTTCAATTTTTTTTTCTTCAAAGATTTAAAGTTCTTGTCATACAAGTCTTCCACTTGTGTAGTTAGAATACTCCAAGACATTTTATGCTATTTGTGACTATTATGAAGGATGATGTTTGTCTGATTTCTTTCTCAGCCCATTTATCATTTTTGTAAAGATGGGCTACTGATTTTTTTTTTAAATTAAACTTGTATCCTGCTACATTACTGATGTGTTTATGAGTTGTAGATGTCCCTTGGTAGAATTTTTGGAGTTGCTTATGTAAACTATCATATCATTAGCAAATTGTGAGAGTTTGATTTCTTCTTTTCCGATTTCTATTCCCTTGATCTCCTTTTGTTGCCTTCTTGCTTTAGCTGGGTCCTCAAGAACTATATTGAATAGAAATGGACAGAGTGGACAACCTTGTCGTATTCCATATTTCAGTGGGATTGCTGGGAATTGCTCTCCATTTAGTTTGATGTTGGCTTGCTGTATATTGCCTTTATTATGTTTAGGTATGTTCATTGTATCTCTGTTCTCTCCAAGACCTTTACGAAGGGATTTGTATTTTGTTGAAAGATTTTTCAGCATCTAATGAGATGACCATGTGGTTTTTATTTTTCAGTTTGTTTATATTGTAGATTATGTTGACAGATTTTCATATGTTGAACCATCCCTGAATCTCTGGGATGAAGCAAACTTGATCATGGTGGATAATAGTTCTGATGTGTTCTTGGATTCGATTTGCCAGTATTTTATTTAGTATTTTTGCATCAAAGTTCATGAGTGAGATTGGTATGTAATTCTCCTTCTTAGTAGTATCTTTATGTGGTTTGGGCACCCGGGTAATTATAGCCTCATAAAAAGAGTTTGGCAATATTCCTTCTGTTTCTATTGTGTGGAACAATTTGAGGAATATTGGTATTTGTTCTTTGAAAATGTTGTAGAATTCTGAACTGAAACCATCTGATCCTGGACTTCTTTTTGTTTAGGAGACTTTTGATGACTGTTTCTATTTATTTAGCAGTTATAGGTCTATTAAATTTGTTTATCTGGTCTTGATTTAATTTTTGTAAGTGATATTTATACAGAAAGTTGTCCATTTCTTTTATGTCTTCTAATTATGTAGAGTACAAGATTTTGAAATATGATCTGATGATTCTCTGGATTTTCACCATGACTGTTGTTATATACCTCTTTTTATTTCTGATTTTAATAATTTGGATATTTTCTCTCTGCCTTTTGGTTAGTTTGGATAAAAGTTTGTTTTCTTGATTTTCTCAAAGAACCGACTTTTTGTTTTATTGATTCTTTGTATTGTTTTCTTTGTTTTTATTTTGTTGATATCAGCTCTCAATCTGATTATTTCCTGCCATTTAGTTCACTTGGGTGAGTTTGCTTCTTTTTGTTCTAAAGTTTTCAATTTTAATGTTCTGTTAATTCCCTAGTGTGAAATTTTTATAACTTCTTTATGTAGGTATTAAATGTTATAAACTTTCCACTTAACACTGCTTTCATTATGTTCCATGAATTTGGGTATGTTGTGTGATCATTTTCATTGAATTTTAGGAAGTCTTTAATTCCTCCCTTTATTTCTATTTTGACTCATTAATGATTCAGGTGAGCATTGTTTATTTTCCATGTGTTTGTAGGCTTTCTGGGATTAGAGTTGCTGTTGAATTCTAGTTTTAAGCCATGATCTGATATGATTCATGGAGTTGTACCATTTTTTTTTTATCTATTGAGGTTTGTTTTGTTACTGAGTATGTGGTCAATTTTTGAGAAGGTTCCATTACTACTGAGAAAGAGGTACATTCTTTAATGTTTGGATGGAATATTCTACAGATGTCTGTTACGTCCATTTGAGTCATAACATCTGTTAGTTTGCTTATTTCTCTGTTCATTTTTTGTCTGACTGACATGTCTAGTGATGAAAGTGGAGTGTGGAAGTCTCCCGATATTAATGTATGAGGTTTAATGTATGATTTATGCTTTGGAAGTGTTTCTTTTACATATGAGTATGCCCTTTTGTTTGGGGCATAGATGTTCAGTATTGAGATTTCTTCTTGATGGATTTTTCCCGTGACTAATATGAAATATCTTTCATTGTATCTTTTGATTGATTTTAGTTTGAAGTTTATTCTGTTAGATATTAGGATAGCTACACCAGCTTGTTTCTTAGGTCCATTTGATTGGAATATTTTTTCACACTCTTTACTCTGAGACGATGCCTGTCTTGGAGGTTGAGATGTGTTTCTTGTATGCAGAAGAAGGATGCATTCTGTTTTTGTATCCAATCTGTTACCCTGTGTCTTTTTATAGGTGAGTTGAGACCATTTATATTAAGGGGTATTAATAAACAGTGATTGCTATCTCCTGTTAATTTTTGTTAGTGGTGATGTTAATTTGTGTGTTTTCCCCTTCCTTGGGATTTGCCACTGTGGGATAATCAAGTATCTGTGTTTATGTTGATGTAGCCAACTTCTTGGGTTGTAATTTTTCTTCTGGTACTTTGTATTGGGCTGGGTTTGTGACTAGGTATTGGCTAAATCTGGTTGTGGCATGGAATATCTTGTTTTGTCCGTCTATGGTGATTGAAGCATAGTAGCCTGGTCTGGCATCCATGGTCTCTTAATGTCTGCATATTGCTTGACCAGGATCTTCTGGCTTTCAATGTCTCCATGGAGAAGTCAGGTGTAATATTGATAGGTCTGCCTTTATATATTACTTGGCCTTTTTCCTTTGTAGCTTCTAATATTCTTTCTTTATTCTGTATGTTTAGTGTTTTGATTATTATGTGGTGAGGAGACTTTTTTTTGATCCATTCTATTTGGTGTTCTGTAAGCTTCTTATATCTTCATAAAGCTATCTTTTTATTTAGGTTGGGAAAGTTTTCCTCTATGATTTTGTTGACTATATTTTCTGTGCTTTTGAGTTTAATTTCTTTTCCTTCTTCTATATCTGTTATTTTTAGCTTTGGTCTATTTATGTTGACCCTTATTTCCTGGATATTTTTGGCTAAGCTTTTGTTTTATTTAATGCTTTATTTGACTGATGAATCTATTTCCTCTATATTATCTTCAGTGCTTGAGATTCTGTCTTCCATCTCTTGTATTCTGATGTTTATGCTTGCATTAATGGTACCTAGTCATTTTCTCATAATTTCTGTTTCTAAAATTTCATTGGCTTGTGTTTTCTTTATTGTCTCTATTTCAGTTTTCAAGTCTTGAATATTTTTTTCATATGTTTGATTGTTTTTTCTTAGTTTTTAAAAAGGGATTTGTTGATGTCTTTCATTTTTTTGTCTTTTTCTTCATTTCTTTGAGGGAATTTCTCATTTCCTCTTTAAGGGCCTCAAAATTTCTCTTAGCATTATTTTTAGGTCATTTTCTTTTGTTTCATCTATATTTGGTTGTTCAAGTCTTGTTGTTGTACAGTCACTAGATTTTACTGGTGTCGTGTTGTTCTTTGTGGTGTTGCTTGCATTTTTACCTTGTCTTATCATCTTTTCCTCTAATTGATATAGTTGTGGTTGTCTGTGACTCTGGTGATCAATCTTCCAGATGCTAATGGATCCAAGGCTCAGATGGTTGCTCCTCATGGTGCAGTCAGTGCCATGGTTCCAGTTACCCTGTTGGTCACTCGGTATACCTGGAGGTCCTCAGTGCTCTTGGGGTTTGCTCTGCTCCCATGGAGTTCACTATCTCAACACTGCTCTGGCCTAGGTTGCTGGTTCAGACCTGTTTCTGTAAATGTCCCTGGTCTGGTTCTGCTCCTGCGGAGGTTCCTGGCTTGGGGTTTGTCCCAAAAAGATCTCTGGCTCAGGCCTAACTCTCTCAGAGTTCCCAGAATCAGGTGTTCCCAGACCCGCATAGTTCCTGGCTCAGGCCTACTCACTCAGAGATCCCACACTCACCTACACACCCACAAAGGTCTCTGATTCCTGTCTCCACCCTTATAGATCCCAGACTCATGCCTGGACCTGCAGAGGTCTCTGACTTTGGCCCATTCCATCAGTGGTTGCTCCCCTGTACTTATTTCTGTGGAACTTACTGTCTCAGGTCTGCTCCAGTTAGGTCACTGGCTCAGTCCTGCCTCTGCAAATATCCTTGGTCTGGGTCCTTTCCTGTTCCCTTAGGGCTCAGGGCTCGCTGTCTCAGGACTGATCTGGCCTAGGTCTCTGGCTCAGTCCTGCTCTGAAGGAGCTTACCACCTCAGGTCTGTTCTGACCTAGGTCGCTGGCCTAGTCCTGCTTCTGCAAATGTCGCTGGTCTGGGTCTGTTCCTGCTTTCATGGATCTCACTGTCTCAGGACCTCCCAACACTTGGGAGACAGAGGCAGACAGACCTATGTGAGTTCGAATTATGGTGGCGCACACCTTTAATCCTAGCACTTGGGAGGTAGAGGATGATTTTTATAAGTGATCCATATACCAAAGCATATCTGGAAATGTATTCTTGATATACTAATTGAGAGATAAAACTGTCCTGCTTCATTGTTAAGACATATTACAAAGCTGAGTGGTGGTGGCGCACGCCTTTAATCCCAGCACTTGGGAGGCAGAGACAGGCGGATCTCTGTGAGTTCGAGACCAGCCTGGACTACAAGAGCTAGTTCCAGGACAGGCTCCAAAACCACAGAGAAACCCTGTCTCAAAAAACCAAAAAAAATAAAAAAAAATTAAAAAAAGACATATATAATCATTTACAAGTTTAATACATTTAGCTTATAATGACTGGATATTTGAGAACTCATCTTTTTTTTTAAAGCAACACATCTATATGTTTCCTAGACTTGTTTCACAAAATTCACCTCCTAGGATATGGTTTAGACTAATTGTTTTCTGTTCCTTTTTTAATTGCTTAGTCAGAAAGACAGAAATAATTGTAAGATTAAAATTAATAACCTGGATCAGGATAATGGCTTAGCAGATATTTGTCACCAAACCCGATGATCTGAATTTGATCCGTGGAACTCACAAAGTGGAAGAATAAACTTACATTCCTAAGTTATCCACTAACTGTCACATGAATGTCATGGAATGTACACATCTATACCATTTTTTTTTTCTTTTAGGCCAACAACTAGATCCCAAATCATGACATAAAAACATCTTACTAATTATGAATTCTTGGCCTTATATTAGCTCTTATTTTAACATGTTTCTCTTTATCTACATTTTGCCTCGGTCATTTTTAGCTTTCTTTCCTTCTGTTTGTCTTACTTTCACTACTTCTCATGTCTGTCTGTTTGACAACCACCTGACTTCTCATCTCAGGCCTCTCTCTCCCTCCCTCCAAGCCAAAGATTTTTCGTCCTACTTATTCTCTCTGCCCACTAGTCCTTATTGCCCTTCTTTTTCATAGCTATTGGCTTTCCAGCTTTTTATAAAACCATAAGGTTCCTTAGGAAGGCAAGGTGAAACAAATACAACATGTCTTAACATAATTAAATAAATGCAGCCCAAACAAATGCAACACATCTTTACATCATTAACAAAGGCTACAGAAGGAAATGTAGCACCTTCACATAAAGTAATCATCATAAACAATGTAACACGTCTTCACATAGTATAAATAGTATTCTATAACACACTTTTCCCTGACACACAGAATAAAAAATATATTTAAAAAGGATTCATTGTGTATAATGTTTATATTTTTGGAACTGAGCATTTAATTTCATCTAAAACTTTCTTAAATTTGAGTGCCCATTTAAATGCCAAAGTTCAAGTCTTAATGAAATTTTCAAATATGGTCAGCATTAAAGCCTTATCTATTTTCTTTATGATAAAGTTACTCTGACATTATCATGGTTTACTCCACTACTGTTGAACAGGACTCCGTGAGTGAAAACATTGCTTAAAATATTAGTAGTTCATTTTTATATATTCATTATCGCTCTCCTCAGGATCTTACTTCAGAAAGGAATATTTTACTCTCAGACCAATAATAATATAGAGGTATAGTACATGGAATTTAGACATTAAAATGTATTTTTCTACCAATAATTTAGTTTCAGACACTGCTGGATACATAATATTTGCTAATCTCCTGCAACTAAATACAACAATTGTCAATTTAAAGTTAACTCAATAACCTATTTTCAGCTTATTCAGTCACAAATTAAAAGCCCTTATTCATTTATGCTACTTTCTTAAGATTGCTACAACAAATAACAAAGATTTAATGACCTGGAACAAATGAAGTATATTTTCTTATGTGTCTGAAGTCAGACATCCACATAAAACCTCTTGGTAGGAGCTAACTCTTCTGAAAGCTTCACTGAAGGAAGCCATTTTCTCTCCAGCTGTTAAGTTTGCTTGTTTTGTATTTAAATAATTTTCCTCTCTGCCTCAGTGTTCAGATGGCTTTGTCTTTGTTTTCCTTCCCTTCTGTAAGTACTGTTAGACTTTTTGGATTTGGACTAACCAAACCAATCCAGAATCATGTCATTTTGTGGTCTCTTTTTACTGAAAACATATTTTTCACACAATATTTTTTTATTATTTATTTATTTATTAAAGATTTCTGTCTCTTCCCTGCCACCACCTCCCATATCCTTCCCCCTCCCCCAATCAACTCCCCCTCTATCTTCAGCCCAAAGAGCAGACCAGGTTCCCTGCACTGTGGGGAGTCCAAGGACCTCCCACCTCCTTCCAGGTCTAGGAAGGTGAACATCTAAAGAGCCTAGGCTCCCACAAAGCCAGTACGTGCAGTAGGATCAAAACCCAGTGCTACTGTTCTTGACTTCTCAGCAGCCCTCATTGTCCTCTATGTTCAGCGAGTCCGGTTTTATCCCATGCTTTTTCAGACCCAGTCCAGCTGGCCTTGCTGAGTTCCAGAAAGAACATCCCCATTGTCTCAATGTGTGGGTGCACCCCTCGCGGTCCTGAGTTCCTTGCTCGTGCTCTCTCTCATTCTGCTCCTGATTTGGACCTTGGGATTTCAGTCCGGTGCTCCAATGTGGGTCTCTGTCTCTGTCTCCTTTCATCACCTGATGAAGGTTAATATCCAGGAGGATGTCTATATGTTTTTCTTTGGGTTCACCTTCTTATTCAACTTCTCTAGGATAGCGAATTATAGGCTCAATGTCCTTGGTTTATGGCTAGAAACCAAATATGAGTGAGTACATCCCATGTTCCTCTTTTTGGGTCTGGCTTACCTCACTCAGGATAGTGTTTTCTATTTCCATCCATTTGCATGCAAAATTCAAGAAGTCATTGTTTTTTACTGCTGAGTAGTACTCTAATATGTATATATCCCATACTTTCTTCATCCATTCTTCCACTGAAGGGCATCTAGGTTGTTTCCAGGTTCTGGATATTACAAACAATGCTGCTATGAACATAACTGAGCATATACTTTTGTTGTATGATAGGGCTCTCTTGGGTATATTCCCAAGAGTGGTATTGCTGGGTCCAGGGGTAGGTTGATCCCGAATTTCTTGAGAAACTGCCACACTGCTTTCCAAAGTGGTTGCACAAGTTTGCATTCCTACCAGCAGTGGATGAGTGTACCCCTTTCTCCACAACCTCTCCAGCAAAGTCTATCATTGGTGTTTTTTTATTTTAGCCATTCTGACAGGTGTAAGATGGTATCTTAAAATTGTCTTGATTTGCATTTCCCTGATCGCTAAGGAAGTTGAGCATGACCTTAAGTGTCTTTTGGCCATTTCAAGTTCTTCTGTTGAGAGTTCTCTGCTCAGCTCAGTGCCCCATTTTATAATTGGGTTGATTAGCCTTTTACGGTCTAGTTTCTTGAGTTCTTTATATATTTTGGAGATCAGACCTTTGTCAGTTGCGGGGTTGGTGAAGATCTTCTCCCAGTCAGTGGGTTGCCTTTTTGTCTTCGTTTCCTCTCTCTCATCTTCTCTCCAGAACCAAATGATCTCACTTTTTACTTAATTGTATCTGTAAATCCCCTTTCAAATAAACTCTCATTAACGAAGACCAAACAATTCCAACTTGAGCATGTCCTTCTTTATTATGTCATTTTTAGAAACACAATTCAACCCAAGGTATTATTAATGAGCAACGACAATGGTGACTTCATCTTTATTATGTCACCTGGTAACTTAGATGAGAATTGTGTTTCAACTAATTCTTCATGGAATGTAAAAGCAAGAGATCATTGGCAATAATATAAAGTAACCACTGAAGAATGTCTTCACTCAGCAAAAAATTACAGTTCCAATATTTTCTGGGCCAGGCATGCATTCTTGCATTCATGAAGAATTGGTTTAAAAAATAAGTTAAGGAATTGGGATTTAGTTTGGATATAATTCAAATATCTTAGAAACAATGAACCTATCTTTTACACATAGGTTATTTAGGAAAGGTTTCTGGCCAGTGTTTACTCTCAAGTTTTACAGCACTGTGACTTGGGCAGTCTGGTGTAAAACATAACCCTTTATAAAGAAATCCCCAATGAAATATAAGTTCTCATCTCTTACTAATTCATGTGAGGTAAATTTTAAATATAGTAGCATTCTACAAGCTGAAATTCCTTGAAAGACCCAGAATCATAACCATGGACCTAAATGAAAGCATGAACTGCTATCTAGTAGCTCATTACAAAACACATTTTAAAGTTATAATCACATTAACTCACAATAAAATAAAAAACAGCATGTTCTACTGATTATGACTCATAATATAATTAATTGGACTCTTTTTTTTAACTTTTAGAGTCTTCCATCCTCTGAGAAAGTAAAATCTATTCTAATGTGTAGCAGATACCTTTGGTTTAAGCTCTAATTTTCTAACTGTTCATTCTACACTCAGCCCTAGATCATGAAGTTCACTTCTTTTCAGAAATGTCATCTTCGTAGTTTAAGATCTACAGGTTTCCCCACTGCCATTTTCTCCCTAGGCCTATGTGGAACACTTTTTAAAAAAATTTTATTTTATGTGCATTGGTGTTTTGCCATGGGTGTTAGATCCCCTGGAACTGGAGTTACAGACAGTTGTGAGCTGCCATGTGGGTGCTGGGAATTGAATCCGGGTTCTCTGGAAGAGCATTCAGTGCTCTTAACTGCTGAGCCATCTCTCCAGCCCAAGAGCACTTTTTTTTGTCAGTGAGCTTGCAGTTTCTTTGTCCTCAGTGATACTCACTGATGGCTTTGACCAAAGAAAATAAAACAAAACCAACAAAAGTGTATTATATTCAAAAAATAGTCTTCAGTAAAAACATAAGCATGATTATTTCATGACTTTTTAAAATATATTTGTCTTTATTAAAATCTTCTGGCTCAACTGGAAGCAGTCTTTCATTACTCCAATTCCACAATGAGCAGTACCTTATAAAATGCTTAGTAAATATTGGCTTTATAATACAATGTGGATAAGTGATAAATATAATTGTTCAACAACAGTGTAAAATATCTATTTGAATACCAAGAGAAGTAGAAAGGACAATTAAACATTAGCTGATGTTTTGGTAAATGCTGTCCTGAAAGTCATGCAAACTTCACCTAAGCACTGGTATTTACTGTGCACTCCAGAGAGTTTTCCTGATCAGGACACAGGACCAGACCAGGTCGATGTCTTCAAGACTTTGAAAACACTAACAGTTATAGCAAAGATATGAGTAAAAACAAAATCTATTGTTTTCATGGAAAGATTAAATTGACAACTATATTTGATTCTATTATTTACATTTTTGTTTTGAATTTTTAATATTAAGCAGGAGTTTAGTTATCGTTAATGGCTATATCTCTATATTTGTGAGCAGTATATCACGAAGATGTATCTTTGACATAAGGAAGTAAGAGTAGAGGAAGACCAGTGGGTGAGGAATTCTGGTCGATGGACAATAAGCCCTCAGTATTTGTCAGAGGTTGCTTCATGATCCTCCTCAGATGTCTAGATTTTAGCAGCTCAATTACTTAACATAAAATAACCTCATATTTTTAAATAAACAACACACATACTCTCATCTATTCTTTAAATCATCTATATCTTAGTTATGATCCATAATGCAACACAAATATGTTTAACTTGTGTTGCTCAACAGATAATGATAAGAATATGTACAATTTCATTATATATGCAATTTATTTTAAAATGCATTGATCCACAATATTTCACTATACAGAACTAAACCCTATGGATACTAAGTCACAATTGCATGCATGTATTTAACTACATGTGATTTGTAGACATATATACACACAAATACATATACATTTATAATTATATATGTATATATAAACTGCAGTTTTAATACAAAAATTAATTAATTTTCTTTAGTCTACATGTTATTTAATTGTTGTATAATAAAAATGGATAAAATTGAAAGTTACACGCCTAAGATGGCCCTGATTCCAGAACTCCAATTTACATTCCATATCCTTATACTGGATTACTTCAGAGGTATTCTGTGTGGTGGCCCTGCCTTCCTCTTTTGCTCTTCAATCTTCTGTTGTCAGTAAAATGACAGAAATATTGTTTAAGAAGTAAAGTAGGGGGCTTGAGAGATGGCTCAGAGGTTAAGATCACTGGCTGCTCTTCCAGAGGTCCTAAGTTCAATTCCCAGCAACCACATGGCGGTTTACAACCATCTGTACTGAGATCTGGCGCCCTCTTCTGGCGCGCAGGCATACATTGGGGCAGAATGTTGTATACATAATAAATAAATAAATCTAAAAAAAAAAGAAGTAAAGTAGACACAAAAATTTTACTCCTTAAACTAATCAGTGAATTTGGTGTTACTGTTTCCCTACTCTTGACTTTCCCATGGCTCATGAACTCACGCAGGATCAGGTCACTACCGATTTTTCTCACCTCATTCAGTTCTTGTCCTCTGCATTAGAAACAACAGGATTAGAATGACTGGATATTTTCTATTTCAAATGGAATAAAAATAGTAAAATCAGCTGCTAGATTCATTCTAGAGAACTTAGGTGCTTATAAACATATAGATATATGTGATGAATATTGAAACTAAAAAGAGTTAACAAAGAAATGAAGAGCAAACTTAACGTCACTGTGCTGCACATGGCCTTTTCCTTCAAATTTTAAAACAGAATTTTAAAAGGTGGTCACCTAAATATTTAGAGGAACATTGGGAATAGAAGGAGAATTCTGGGTCCTTCCATGCATATTCATTACAACTTTAATTTATTACCATGTTTACCACTAAAATTGCAGAGCAAATTATATTCTGTATCAGGCCCCAAAGGGGTTTTCATCTTCCTGGTTTGGCTGGGCACCAAAACAAAACACATTAAACAGAGGGATTGCACTGCAGACTATGAATACTTAACATGATGTAGAAGTTGGTGCCTCTTAAAATGAATACCACTCAGTCTTTCAGTGACCAATTAAGCTCGTTCTACTCATTTTGCACCTCTGTGCAAGGAGAGGTATTGCCCCAAAGAAACAGTGATGGTACAAATATGAAAAAGACTCTTCTCATTGTTAATCCCTGCATGAATGATTGTGCCTTCCTCTCTGGTGTCCACCAGAACAACAACAAAACAGAACTTGGCCTGGTTGTCCTTTCTGTTTTGGTTTAGAGAAATTAAGCAAGAAATGATGATTGTTTACATCAATCTTCTCTGATATTTAACAAAACAAATAAATAATTTTGCAGGCATTTTACCTAAGTACTAATTATGTAAGATTTCCTAGAAGAAAAATTATTACCCTGTAGTAAAAATAATGCAAAATCTAGAAATCCATCTTACTCTTAGACTTGCATAGGACAGATTACTTAGAAAAATGGTCCTAAATATACAACATTAAAGAATCCCACTCAAATTTGTGTAGAATAAGATCAAAACTTGGCTTAATGTGGTGTTGTACCAATGACATTTGAAGTATGGTCAGGCAACCAAATTTTTTAAAAAGTCGAGAGTGATGGATAAGTATGGGATAAAAGCTTTAAGCAGGGCCTTTGCTTCTGAGTTTTAGAATACTGAGTTTACAGATTAGTGCTAGACACTAATGCCAGTGATTATGCAAATACCTAAATGCAAAAGATTCTATTTTTGCTTTCATGATTATATAATTGATACACCATGAGAAGATTTAAAATGCTTGATATTAATTGCGCTGAAAAGTATACACATGAATTAACTAAAGCAAAAATGTCATGTGCATCTTCAAGGAAAGCCTGCTTATACCCTAACGTCTATGTATTGATGCCATCCACACAGCATTGTAGGATCCACTGGGAAAAATGAATAAAAGTCTTGAGTTACATCAGAGGTCATTTTTACTCCAAAGTTCAAAATTTCTAAATGTGAAAAGTTGTGCTGTGCTACCCCTCCTTTCATCCCTAATTTCTAGTGTCTGTACTGAACTAAGATACCCACTGATTATGTGTGTCCAGTGTTTAAGAAGGGCTTTAAATTTTGAAATTACTAATAGGTCACGTAGAAGCATGAATACAGGCCATATACGTAGTATTCTCACACACAGTCGATCTTGTTTAAAAATACTTTCTGTTGTGGGAGCTGCGGGGCTGCATTCCGCCACCCAGCTCCCGCCACCGGCTAGCTTTACCCAAAATAACAACACACAAACTGTATTCTTTTAAACACTGCTTGGCCCATTAACTCTAGCCCTTACAGGCTAATTCTCATATCCCGATCAACCCATCTCTAATAATCTGTGTAGCATCAGTCTTACCGGGAAAGATTCAGCATGTCTGACCTGGCAGCTTGCTCCATGGCGTCTGCCCAGGAGAGGGGAGCATGGCCTCTGAGCTCACTTCCTCTTCCTCCCAGCCTTCTGTTCTGTTCAATCCTCCCACCTATGTTTTAACCTATGAGGGCCAGCCAAGCAGTTTCTTTATTTTTTAACCAATGACCTTCCTCCATCAACTTTCTGATCGTGTGTCTCAAAAATAGCGGTTGCACACATTAAAATTTGAAATTCAAAGGTCTAATAATCTTTGTGAAGTACGAAATTTCTAAGCATACCAACTACTTCAATATTGTCTGTACTAGAATACACCCTGTGCATATCAGTAGAGTATAACAAAGATAATGTACTCATCAAAGGTTAATACCCTCTGATATTAGAGATGATCTAAAATGATTGGAGAAATGGAAAAGGTTACATAAACAAGTTACATTTTGTCAACTTGACTCACACTGGAGTTACCTGGGAAGAGAGAATCTCACCTGATAAGTCACCTTCTACATATTGGTCTATGTAGATGGCTGTGGGTTATTTTCTTCATTTCTAAATTATGTGCTATGTCCCACTACACAGTGGAAGGGACAATTCCTTGGCAGATAGCCCTGAAATGCTTGAGAAAGCAAGCTATAAGGAGCAAGTCAGTAAGCAGTGTTCCTCTGTGGTCTCTGCTTTGGTTTCTGCCTCCAAGTCCCTGCTTTGATTTTGCCTGTTGGCTTCCCATGATAATAGGCTATAATCTGTAAGCCATATAAATCCTTTTCTCCCGAAGTTTATTTTTGTTATGGAGGTTCATCACAGCAACAGAAAGCAAACCAGAACACTAATGCTTAAAATATGTTGTTCAAAACTGCCTCCTCTGTCAGTCATTGTCATACAATAGGCGGCTGGGTGGTAAGTAGTGAAAGCCAGTGTTTCCTGCCCTATTCTCATCCAGGCAGGCTTCTTTCAATTTTTAATCATTCATATTATGGATGTCATAAGATTATATGCTGTTTCAAAAAACATGTATCTTTTTATATCTTGTCTACATTTACTTTAAACTTCTTAGTTTGGACATACAATCAAGTATTATAAGAAATGCAAAGGCGAGTATTTTAAGTACCTAAGGCGTGACTTTTCACCATGAGGCACATGGACAGTGCTCCTCTAGAAGTTCCCAAAGAAATTATGGGGGCAGATGAGAGCAACAAATAACACTAACATTTATCCTGCATTCAAAAAATTATTTAATAAATAGCATTGATGTAGAGAGATAAAACAAAGGAGAGAGAGACAGAGTTAAACAGAGAGGGAAATTGATCTTTCCAGGTCCCTAATCAATTCTTACAATTCTTAATTATCAAGTCATCAGTAGGGTTTTTGTTGCTTAATTCTTTTTTCATTTTCATATGTGGAAAATTTACAGCACAAGTGGAAATAATGAATCACAATATCTACGTCAAGAATTCACGGATAATTACTAGGACTTTCATGGGAAAGATAATTTACCTGAAATGGTGATGTTCATAGCCGTAAAGTGAAATTATTAATTTCTGGGTTTTTTAAGTATTATAATTTGAACTTGTATTCTTTGTCTCTTGCTCAGAGAGTAGTGCAAGGTAATGTGCACTATATAGTGTGTTAGCACATCTGCACTGCTCTATATAGTGTGTTAGCCTGGGCACTGCTCTATATAGTGTGTTAGCCTGGGCACTGCTCTATATAGTGTGTTAGCACATCTGCACTGCTCTATATAGTGTTTTAGCCTTGGCACTGCTCTATATAGTGTGTTAGCCATGTGCACTGCTCTATATAGTGTGTTAGCCTAGGAACTGCTCTATATAGTGTGTTAGCCTTGGCACTGCTCTATATAGTGTGTTAGCCTGGGCACTGCTCTATATAGTGTGTTAGCCTTGGCACTGCTCTGTATAGTGTGTTAGCCTGGGCACTGCTCTATATAGTGTGTTAGCCTTGGCACTGCTCTGTATAGTGTGTTAGCCTTTCTGCACAGATTTTTTAAAACTCTGAGGATGTAACACTTAATCATGGAATTTGTAGGTAAATATCCAATAATGAAAATTCCCTATGTTGGGTCAAAGGGATACAACTAACAGCATGGCCCTATCCCCCAAGAAATTTACATTGTCCTGGGAAAAATATCTTTAAACCATTTAAATTATACTATTCAATCAAGAGTTCTAAATACATGTTGCTCTAACACTAATCTGTATAAGGATTTGGAACTAGAGCTCTGATGTCGGCAATGGATGGCTAAGTTTCATTGTTACGTGACACCTAATAAGACAGAGCCTCAGTTTAGGAATTTTCTAATTGTCTCCCTCAGACTGGCCTGTGCACATGTCTCTGGGGGCATTTTATTGACTTTACTTGGTAGATGAGGGACCAACCCAGTTTAGGTGGTGTCACTCCTGGGCAGTGGGCCAGAGCTGAGTAAGATAAGCGAGTGAGCAGGAACACAGCAGGGCACCTATATATACTGTTCTTCCAATGGTTTGGCTTTAGGCTTGTTCTTTGGTTTCCCTTAGTGATGGACTGTGTCCCAAAAGTCTAAGCTGAAATAAATCATTTCTTCCACAATTTGTCTTTGATTAATGTATATCACTGAAGAAAAAACAATCTATGACAATTTATTATGCCCATCATACTTTTTTTTAATGCCTGATTTGCAAAAGGATTACTAAAAGCAAATGAAAATAGCTAAGGTTTAGATTAAAAACTTTCCTTATTCTTATGATTAAAAAGTAAAAAAAAAAAAAACCAGAATCCTCAAAGCAGAAATTTAAATCATCATGGTCATCATTAACAACAACGTGAGCAACAATGAAGAAAAGAAAAAAGGGACTGTGGTTTGGATACTCTACTTGGGCAGTTATGTTCTTCTTTTGACCATTTTTTCCCTTTCAGAAAAAAACAACAACAAAAAAGTTGAACCCAAATTAATATTCCAATTCTCAAATGCAACACAACTTGGTCTATAAAATGTATCAATTATATTTAAATTGGCGTTACCTTACAAACACACCCTTTGCCGTTAGTAAATACTAGATTGATTTTTGTAAGGGCCTAGGTCCTTTCTCAGATGTATAGTTCATCAAAATTATTCAGTCTAACTTTCATCTTTTTTCCCAGTCTTTCTATGACTACTCTTTTCATTACTATATAGTTTGCAAATCAGCAGGTTACTGCATTATTACTTAATAATTAGGAAATGTCCTGCCTGGTTGGGCATGTGCTAACAATCCCTCTGCAATTCTGAGGCATGTAATTTGAACCAAAGATTATAGGACAGAGAAGCTGAGTACTCTGGCAGCATCTCCTCTGTGGCCATTAGTTCTGGTGCTTTCTGGTACAAGGGATATTATCACTTCAAACAATTATAAGAATGTGTTGTTTAAAAATTAAACAACCTGTATTCAAGATTTAATCTTGTATAGTGTAAGGATGCAGGGAAAGTTAACTTTAAAAGGAGTTTGACTCTTGAAAGTATTTCAGGATTTTTATCAGTAACCCTATCAAACAATAATGGATTAGACAGAAGTGGGCAGGAGAAAGAGTTCTTATTTAAGAAAAAAAGTTTGGTTTCTAGTATTTAAGTGATTCTTGTGTGTTGATGCAATAAATTGCAAGACAACCTTTGCATTTTTTTTGTCTCTGTGCTGTATAGTTGCATGATGCTTATTAAGACTTCTATGAGAGTGAAGTCTTTGATATATACTGATACTATCATAAGGGATTAAATAATGATCTATGCATTCCTGTAAATTCTCCCAATCTCATGACTTATTCAAATGAATGGCTACTTTATGACTAATCTGGGTAAAAATAAATGTCTTTGAAAATTCAAGTTAGCATCCTTAGTCTGCTTCTAGTATTTTATCTATGTAAAACTGAGCAAGATCAACAAGGAAGAGACCAGTAAATGAGTAAAGTGGTTTCCTTTGAGCCATATTCTTGATAATCCAATCAAAGAGATATTTTTTTTGCAATTTGAAATCATATGGTCCATTTAAAACGTTAGTGTATGGGGATTTTATCAGTCCCAGTTTAATAAGAATTTTTCATATGTCATTCACTTTTAGTTCATTTATTTGCATATTTTTATCATATTAAAAGAGCAGGTTTAAAGAAGACATTGCTATCTCAATAATACAGAAGAATAACTAAATTATTAGTGTGGTAACTATATCTAGCATTAGGTAGTGTAGTAATAGGAGCTGTGGGGCTGCATCCCCAGCTAGCTTATGCCCGAAACAACAACACACAAATTGTATTCTTTTAAACACTGCTTGGCCCTTTAGCTCTAGCCCTTACTGGCTAATTCTGATATCCCGATCAACCCATCTCTAATAATCTGTGAGCACCGGTCTTACCGGGAAGATTCTAGCCTACGTCCATCCTGGGTCGGAGCTTCATCGCGTGTGTCTGCCCAGGAGCCAGGAGCATGGCGTCTCTCTGAGGCATCTGCTTCTGAGAGGAGAGCTGTCAAGTCTGAGCTCACTTCCTCTTCCTCCCAGCATTTTGTTCTGTTTTCTCCACCCACCTGTGCTCTAACCTGTGAGGGCCAGCCAAGCAGTTTCTTTATTTTTTTAACCAATGACCTTCCTCCATCAAGGTAGCTTTTCGGAGAGTTGTGATTTAAATCCATGTCATGTTATGACACAAAATTTGTTGTGTTATTTTCCAGGTTTGTATTTTAAGTACTTAGTAAAATAATGAACCCAAAGATGATATTCATATACATATTCTTTGCATTCAGAATTTAATTTTAATTTGTATGAAACTTTCTTCTACACTTATTTTCTCCTTTATGTATTTTCTTTTTCAATTTTAGTTTATTTCCTCATTCACTGATTGCACTTTTATGAGTATGATAATGTATTATCTTGCATTATTTGAGGGTTTAGGCAAGGAAAAGTATATTCAAAAATTTTCAGGAGCCTGGCATGTCTTTCTATATTTTTCTCTAGCTAAGATGAAGATCACCTTGTTGGCTCTGTTTCTGAAGACCTGTACCAGAAAGTATAGGTGACATGAGGTTAAACACAGAACACTTTCCTACTAACATATATAATCTCCATATTTCTTTCCATCCTTTCAGTGTCTTGTTAGTTTACATTAAAATGTGTGAGTGAAAACTGAAGAAAAGCCGGGCGGTGGTGGCGCATGCCTTTAATCCCAGCACTCGGGAGGCAGAGGCAGGCAGATCTCTGTGAGTTTGAGGCCAGCCTGGTCTACAAGAGCTAGTTCCAGGACAGGCACCAAAAACTATGGAGAAACCCTGTCTCGAAAAATCAAAAAAAAAAAAAAAAAAGAAAAGAAAACTGAAGAAAAACAGAGGAATGCCCAAGCAAACCAAGCATCACATTTTCTCAGAAATAGAAAACTCTCTGAACTTAGTATGTAAATAGGATGGTCTAAATCTTTGCTTCTTACTTAGAGTTTGTCTCTTCTATTGGAAATCATATAATGTTTCAGACAGTGTAAGGTAATACAAATTAGAAGAAAGTTATCCATATGCTGTAGGGATTAAGTTTTTGGCTGGTTGAAACATAATTATATAATATTAAATAAGTTTGAAGAGAAATAAAGTTCTGTGGATGAACAATTGAGCTTAATTCCAAAGATGTTGATGAAACACCATTCCTTTTTGTGTTCATTCTCTTTCTAAACAAAAACAAGCAAGAATTATGCTGTAAGTTCAAAAGTACTGTAAGCCCAGAGGCTGAAAGTGAAGCTGTGAACCTTTATTGTCACAATTAGCTATTACCAAATATATGTAGGAATAAATAGGCAAAAATCCATAGAATTTCTGTTCTTATAAATAATATATTTTCAAGAAAGCATATTATAGGAAGGAATTATATTTACTAACATTAATTAATCAGGTAGGATAAAATAGATTTAAAAAAGATTAAGCGCAATAAGTATTTAGAAAACAAAGATGATAAAGTATTTAGGTATTTGCCATCTGACAAATCTGTACACTCTTAAGTAATCCATTAGAACTTGAAAGTTGTTTACAATTTTAGTAGGTTGAAATATATAATGGCTTTTTCTCTCCTACTTCTGTTTCTCCTACAATGGTGCTTACTCTGAGATTTTCAGTGTACACTTCTACCTCTACCAATGAAATGGAATTATAATTATATGCAGAATAATATGTGTAACATTGAGGTTCTGATTGATATTTATGGACTATGACAAATTGTTGATAATTGACACAATAAAAATAAGCAGAAATGATGAGTTTGTTATAGATGCATTTGGAAGTATTGTTTAGATCAGTGTGACTGGATTATAGACATTTTTAGATGATACTAAGTACTGAAACATAGCACTGAAGGTAAGTTTGATGTTTTATGAGAGTTGCCTCAATTAAAGACTGAAATGCTTAGAACTGAATGGGGTTGAGTATCACTGAATAAACCTTGTAAAGGAAAAAAACTCTCAATATTGTAGTTGTGAGCCTCAAGTAGCAGAGCATCTTAACATCCGCTAGATGCTAAAAAATGAAGGGTTTACTCAGTCAGTTGGATATTAATTTTATATGATTTGCTCACTATTTGAAAATGAGCATTAAAGGTGGAAGAGCGTGTCTGAAATAGCTCGAAATGTCAAAGAAGAATGACTAGAAGATTGATAAAATGTTAAATGGAATGGGGAATTTGGATAGTGAGTGATGGGTAGCTGAAAAATAGGATGTTATAAAGCCTCATGTCTGAAGAATGCAGAATCTTAAACTTTTCTGTGAAGTCAGCAATATGTAAATACACACACACATGCACACACACATGTATATATCTATATATCTATACCTATATATATATTTATATAAAATCTTAATAAAATGGGCAAAGGTTTTAGAGATGTGGTAAACATTTCTAGAGACATTCTTCTTCTTTGAACTACACCTCCTTATGTATAGAAGCTTCATACTGTTTCTTTGAGGTTCTATAGTTCTGCATATTAGTATGCTGCTTCATTTCTCATGGTATTTTCATTTGGTCTGTGGCATCCTATATCTGGAATTAGTTAGACTAGCAAAGACTTTACCATAAAACCCTACCAAGTGAGATTCAGATTTTGTTAATTTTGTAATAGAATATTTGTATAGGACATTGTTTATAATATCAGTATTAACCCTAAGCTACTATATTATTGATATTCATGGCACTTATTTAGTACATGGAAGTAAGTAAGAAACCCATATATACAAATTGTCAGAGAGATGTGTACATTGCTGGAGAATAAAATAAGGTTATCACAAAATAGGGGTAATTTTAGCAAAAGTGGATTAGGTGCTTTTGTGTTAGAGCTATCTTAAGCACTAATCAGAGAAAGCCAATCTCTGTGCCAACACACAAGTGTGCCAACAAACAGTGGCTGAGGGTGCTCCTTCCATGTGACAGGGAACTTTTTCAGCAGCTCCTGTTTGGCTGGATCTTACCCGTATTTGAATTCTCAGTTCAGGATGCTGTGCTCACTAGTAGTCTATAGATACAGGACCTGGGCGTTAAAGAAAAGAAAGCTCTCTGGAAGAAATGATTTTATAGTAGAGAAAGTGTTAAGGCAAAATTCCCTGGCTAAAAAAAAATCTAATAAATAAAGAAATTATTTAGAAAGGTTTCTAGCATGTTTGGAGCTGTGTGAACAATAGCAAACATCAGGTTATTCATGCATTTGTTTGTTACCGTTACCTCTATTTTCAATTTTTATCATTACATATTCAATATTTATACTGAGTTTCTTTGGGATTTCTTCATGTATATAAATTGTATTTTATTATATCCACTCCCTATTGAATTTTCATATCACCATTCCATTACTGCTGACCCAATATCACTTTCCTGTTCTCTTTACACTTTCATGTATGTTTTTGGTGGCTCAATGTGTTACTATACAGTTGCCTACAGGAATATGGATAAGAGGTTGTTTAAGGGAGTATGGGCACCTTCTAGCAATTACACTGCTAAAGAGCTCCAACCCAGGAAAGATGTGAAAGAATAAATAAAAAATGAGACCAAGTATTATTTTTTAATAAATGCTATAAATCACTAAGAATTAATACCCTCGTAGGACCTGTAAGGTCAGAGCACAGATGTTATTATTCACTGTTAGGGATCTCTAGAGCACTTGTGCTTATATAAATAATACTTACTCTTATTTCCCCATTCATCACTTGTATATTCATTCTTAAAATTCATTGAATGAGATCTAAACATGTAGGTCAATGGTCAACTCTGACTATCATGTGTGAAAGACTGGATTTATAGTCTAAAACAACTTATTTTTTGTAGACATTGCTTTACTGGTTGAATTTTTTAGACTTTTGAGTTAGTTACCCATCAAGGGAAACTATGAGAAGGGCATTAGTTGCTCACAAAATCAACAAGAGTTTGCAGTGGTAGGTTTAAAATAAATAATGACAATGATAATGGTGAAGGATTGAGAAGGAATAGATGAGGATCCTAGGATCTATCACAAGATAAGATCCTAGAATCTTAGGATAGACATATTTTGTTCAGAGAAAGAATTTGAAGGGATAAAATTCAATTATCTTCAGATTTGGGTTCATTTTCTCTTTTTGTTCCCTTCGGCTCCAGACTTCAAGACAGAATTATCTAATAATCCTAGATTGTATTCTGGGTAATCTTTTTAGCAGAGCTAGTACCTGAAGGAATCCAGCAGTCAGTAGGAAGGCGAGTGCATATTGAGCAGATGAATTCCCTAAATTCTTATTATAATCGGTTAAGCAAAACACTAAGCATGTAAGATGCACTCACATATAATATCTTCTTAAAGTTTGGGAGAATGAAATATACACACATAAACTTACCTAGCTCTCAAGACAAAATGGTTACCTGACATAAAAATCTATATTTAAGTGTAAATCTGAGTGTTTATATATGTGTGTAAAGAAGGCTATAGTTAAAGAAAGACTAAGTGCTGATGGCCTCATTATATTAGACTCAGTATTAAGGAAATAAATTTCGACCATTCCAGGCTTAGCAATCCTTTCTTTAAAAATTCTTTCTCTTTCTGCTCCTGATTTGGACCTTGAGATTTCTGCCCGGTGCTCCAATGTGGGTCTCTGTCTCTGTCTCCTTTCATCGCCTGATGAAGGTTAATATTCAGGAGGATGCCTATATGTTTTTCTTTGGGTTCTCCTTATTTAGCTTCTTGAGGGTCACTAATTATAGGCTCAATGTCCTATGTTTATGGCTAGAAACCAAATATGATTGCTCTTCGGGCTGAGGAAAGAGGGGGACTTGATTGGGGGAGGGGGAGGGAAATGGGAGGCGGTGGCGGGGAAGAGACAGAAATCTTTAATAAATAAATAAATTTAATAAAAAAATTCTTATAACTTTTCCCTTAATAACTGTATATTAGATTAATATGACATGCAAACTGTGTATTCAAGACTAAAACAAATCATACTTGCTACTCAAAATTGCAATTAAAATTTCTAACACAATATGTATTTGGGAAGATAAGTTTTTAGGGAAAGTTATAGAAATGAAATATAGCAAACAGACACTTTAAACTGTTGGCAGATTTAAGCTCAAGTGGACACAGATGTGTCACTGCTGTCTGTATGGCTGTGCTAATGATGTTCTTTTCCAAAGTCATGAACAGTTTCAATATATCCTAAGCAAACGAAGTTTAATTTTTTTCTCAGGTATTGAGATTCTTAGAAAATTCATTGTATAATCTGATGGTTTTATGAGAAATAAAAAATTTAATCAAGTCCTGTACGTCTCCACCTATTCTGTTCTTGATAGGACCTTGTATCAAAGGCACAATTCTTTTTTATGTGGAAATGTCCACATATTGCAGCATTTATATTAATGCTGATATAGGATACCAGTGATTCCAAACACAGTGACAGCACAGAAGCCACACATTACCCAAAACTGTCCTAATCAATGCAGGAATTCAGTGACCTTATGGATAGACTGGAGACAAGTACATTTGCTTTATTAATTATGCAGACTTGGAAAAGAATTTGCAAGGAGCAAGGAATCATTCTCATGTGGGACAGAACCAAGGCTTGTGGAGCCTAAATAAAGGAGATAGACTTGAAAACTAATTCAATACAAGGATTGTTTGGGCATAAGTTCAGAGGGAAAAGAAGTACTGGATCTTTGGGGGTTATAGCTACATTTTGCAATTAAGCCCTGACCCGCATTAGCTTTAATATGAGAGGCATTACACAGCAGCAAGAAGAGACAGTCAACATTCCTCTTAGCATGAAGTGTGATGTGCAGCTGTGTGCTTGGCAACTGAAAAGCTTTGCGTAGCTCAGGAGAATGACCTTTGCTGAAGACATAGATTTTATTCAGGATAACAGAATGCAAGAAGGGGAAAGGACAGAGATGTGAGACTTTTTACAAGACAACAAATACACTTTAGGGAATTAGTATATACTTTTCTATCATAAGCTACATGGGAGTCGTACATAAAACATTCACATAAGCATCCAGAAGGTAAATGTGTTCGTGACCTTTAAAAACTGAAGTAAGCCTTATCTAATTACATAATGAGAAAAGCACATGTGATTCCTCAGTCTTATTACATGGGCATCAGTTCAACCCACATTTGGGCTTGGAAGCAACTTCAGTTCACATCTTAGCTCTCACTTATGTTACTTGGGATGAATTGGATCACACTCGGGGAGCTCAGTTTTCCCAAACTAAAATTTAAAAAACCTCCAAATCACAAGATGCTTCAAATTAGCATGAAAAAATAAAAACCCATGAACCTAAGGCTCAACTTGACTGTGAGGAGTGTCCTGAGCACATGAATACCCAGGGTACCAGAATATAAGAGAGAGGCCTGGCTCTGTTATCCTGCAGAGCCTTGCAAAATGCCTCAAGTAAAAAAGCCTGCAGCTGTTTAAGCAATACCCACAATCAGTAAGACCACCATGAACAGTGCTAATATTGACTGTGGTTGGCAAAGCAATATTTAAAAGCTGAGTAAAACCATTTGGCAAGAAGAATGGTAAAAGTGAGCAAAAAACAGAGAAGAACCATGGTTGGAAAGTGAATTTGCTAGATGATGTGGGAGTGTCATATATCAATCTGTTGATTTCATTGTTTAAGCAATAAAGAAACTGCTAGGCCCATTTGATAGGCCCACCCTTAGGTGGGTGGAGTAAACAGAAGGGAAGGCTGGGAGGAAGAGGAAGTGAGATCAGACTCTGCAGCTCTCCTCTCCAGAGCAGACGCCCCAGAGAGACGCCATGCTACCCTCTCCAGGGAAGACGCACGCCATGCCCCAGCTCCGACCCAGGATGGACTTAGGCTAGAATCTTCCCGGTAAGCGCACCTAGGGGCGCTACACAGATGATTAGAAATGGGCCAGAGCAGTGTTTAAAAGAATACAGTGTCCGTGTAATTATTTGGGGAATAAGCTAGCCGAGCCAGGCGGCTGGGTGTTTGGGGACGCAGCCCTGCCGCCGCCCATATTACTACAAATGGCGCCCAACGTGGGGCTAACTAAACCCACTTAAAAAACCTGAGAAGGCTTAAAAATAAGGGAGAGAGAGTTTAACACAGATTTTTGCTGTTTGTTGGTGGCATGCTGTAGAGAGATTTCCTGATTCGGCAACAGCAGCAGAAAAAACGCTGTGTCATTTCAAAGCGTGGCTTCCCGGGGCTGTGCCGCCAGTGCAAAATCTGGCTTTATGTTTGTGTTCCCGCTTGGGATCGGAAGGAGAGTGCTCTGAGACCTTGACAATGACTCAGAGCTCCCCGCCTGCTCTTGGGCAGAAGGCAGAATCAGGCTTAGGCAGGCGGAAGAGCATGGCAGATTCCTGCCGCCATACAGAGACGTGTTTTCAGACTGCGCAGTGCTCTGCGTGTCAGATTTGGATATAACTTGGATGAAAAGAATTTCTGTGCTGCACGCTCAGTCTCAGAATTAAAGTGCTGAGTGCCGCTCCTACCTGGTAGCCCCAAGAGGCTTCCTGACTCAGCTTTAGCTGCAAAACCCTGCGGCTCATTAAGAGGTCCTGCCACAAAACACTTAAACAGTGTTGATGAAAAGCTGAACACATGCTTTTCGGTTTTCAGCCGTAGCAGGAAAAAAGCTGTGACATTTAAAAATGCCGGCTTTCTGGGCCATCCTGCCAGGGCAAACTCTGACTGTTTGAGGCAGGAGGGCCGGCTACCAAGAGAGGACTTGAGTGTTGTCTGTTGTAGCTCGCTGGCTGGCAGGGACCTTGAAACGTCAGGTGTGGCTATAAACATGGCTGCAGCCTGTATACCAGCCATGAGGCTGGAAAGCTAAGGAATGGGCTGGATCCAGCCGGCAAAGCCACGCCTTTAGTCCTACTGATATTGCTCGGTAATTTAAAGGCTCTTGTGGTCAGAAACAGAGAGAGATACAGTAAAGAGAGATTCAAAGACAGAGAAAATTTCTAAATGGTTTACTGTGTGTTAAAAATATATGCAAGCTAAAAGTTGAAGTTCTTAAACAAAAAAAGGAAGAGAGTTGTTGTGTGTACACACCTTTAATCCCAACACTTGGGAGGCAGAGGGAGATAGACTTCTGTGACTTCAAGGTGTGGTAGCACACGCCTTTAATCCCAGTGCCTAGAAGGCAGAGACGAACAGATCTCTGTGAGTTCAAGGTGTAGTAGCAAACACCTTTAATCCCAATGCCTGGGAGGCAGAGACAGGCGGATCTCTGAGAGTTCAAAGACAGCCTGGTCCACAGATATACGCTCAAAAAGCAAAAAGTTAACTTAGGAATGTCTCAGCTTAGATTCTTAAGCGCCTAATGATTTAAAGGCGCAAATCAAAAGTGCTCCTGGATAGTAAAAAATTGCAGATTCACAATAGGACAGATTCAGACCACTGAATGAGTCACACTGTTGGATGAATGTACGTAGGCTTGGGAGAGAGAAGAAAAAGAATATAGAGAATAAAGTTAATGGTTTAAAAAGAAAAAAGTAAAAGTAAAGTCTTTAAAGAGACAGAGTACAGATAGTTATAGATATAAGTAAAAATAAGCCGCGTAAAGATGGAAAATTCACAGAGAGTCTGGATTATGTACATTGTGTTTTCTTTAAAATTTTTGACTGTAAAGGAGCTAAGTACAGACAGACATTTCATTATATGGACTGCCAAATGGAACCAGAACGAATATGATAAGGGTATTATGATTTCAGAATTTGGATCTAAGGATATGATACTTTGGAAAAGAGATTCTGCTTTTGTTTTCACAGAGGATCAGACCTTGTGGATTGCATTTATCCCGATTTGGTATGATGGACCACGTCCTCCTGAAGGGTTGCTGTGAACATCTTCAGAAAATTGCTTTGCTCAACTGCCAACTGAGATGAAACTAGCACACAGGTTATACCAAGAAAGACCTAATTAACGACACCCCCATTCAGCAGGAAGCAGTTTGGAGAGAAAAACTGCGCCCATGTTCCCAAATATGGTTTATAAACGTTCTTTTACATTTAAAGGGGGATATGATATAGATATGAATAATTTGCATTAGTATAGATTTTGCTTTATTTATAGAGATTTAAGGTCAATTTTGTTATATGTATAAATGTTTCTGATGTAACTTTTACTTGATAACTGTTTTGTTATATGTAATTTTGCTATGTTAAGGTTAAAGCCTTCCTTTTTTTGTTTAAACAGAAAAAGGGGAAGTGATGTGGGAGTGTCATATATCAATCTGTTGATTTCATTGTTTAAGCAATAAAGAAACTGCTAGGCCCATTTGATAGGCCCACCCTTAGGTGGGTGGAGTAAACAGAAGGGAAGGCTGGGAGGAAGAGGAAGTGAGGTCAGACTCTGCAGCTCTCCTCTCCAGAGCAGACGCCCCAGAGAGACACCATGCTACCCTCTCCAGGGAAGACGCACGCCATGCCCCAGCTCCGACCCAGGATGGACTTAGGCTAGAATCTTCCCGGTAAGCGCACCTAGGGGCGCTACACAGATGATTAGAAATGGGCCAGAGCAGTGTTTAAAAGAATACAGTGTCCGTGTAATTATTTGGGGAATAAGCTAGCCGAGCCAGGCGGCTGGGTGTTTGGGGACGCAGCCCTGCCGCCGCCCATATTACTACAGCTAGAAAACTTGGGACAGAAATTTGGCTTTGTTTTGAGCATACCCTTAAACCATTAATTCATTATATGTAAGAGAGAGAGAGAGAGAGAGAGAGAGAGAGAGAGAGAGAAAGAGAGAGAGAGAGGGAGGAAGGGAGGAAGGGGGAGGAAAAATGCATGGGAGTTAGAAAAATTGAAATGCTTATTTTTCTATTTTTTATTTTTAAAAGTTATTTGACGTTCTCAGACATACTTAATAATATGTGTTCACCCTGTATCCTCTATCATGTCCCATCCATTTTCCACTGAGCCTTTTCCCTTTCATCCCAGCCATCTTCTTTGTAGTATTATTTTGTTTTTGTTATGTTTTTCTTTCCACATCTTTTTAAAATACTGAGACCCAGCTACACTCCATTAGAATGAGACTCATAGAACATCTGGGTGCTCTGGGTATGGAGCTCAGAGCGCAGCTATTTCCCAGCAGGTGCAGGGCTCTGAGCACAATCTCTATCACACCAAAAGTAAAATTTCCTCACCGGTATTGAAATGACCCTTCTATCTTTTCAAGGAATGGGACTGTATCCATGCCTGCCTGATGACGTCACCCTCCTCAGAGTCAGAAAGGAACTGAGGACATCAGTTAGCCAGCTACAAGCCACAGCACTGTGCAGAGCCTGGAGTATAATGGGCAGTGCTTGTTTTGCTTATGGTTGCACAGGAAGAAATGCACTGTGCATCTCTGAAGTATAGACAACCACCTGTCCTGCCAAAAAGCTGGGCCATGGGACTCAGAGAGAATGGAATGCAAAGGAAGAAACAAACAAACAACAATAAAACAGTTCAAGGAAATATACTCTTCCTTAGTGAAGAACTTGATTGGAACTTGATATTAATTTAGCAATTCAAAGTAATAAAAACAGATGTGCTATGCACAAGACTACTGACTATATTAGGAAGATTTATTTGTAGTTTTGGGCTTCTGCCAAATATAATTCATTGATGAAAATAATTCTTGAGATAAAAAAAAATGTGATACTGATATATTTAAAGGAAGGAGGTTTTTTTTTTCACCATTTGTTCTCCAAATTCTGGCTGTCCCTCTAGGAAGCTGTGGACTGCTCCTCTGAAACTCCACCTACAAGTTTGATTGATGGTGACATAGCAGTTTTCCTGTAATTGAAAAATCAAATGATATTAGCCCTAGCTTTTCTTAATTAAAATAATAATTGTGATACTCAGACCATGAAGAAGGCAGGCTGCCTTCTCCTAGAATATGAGATTACATAAAGAGAATGGGATTTAATGAGTTCTGCTGCACTTGACCTAATTAAATCCACAATCTCCTACATCTCAGCTTCCACCTGGCCTTTGTAGCTCATAAATACTTACCAGAATCTGCTCATTGACAGGGCCACTGTAGAAAATGGGTTTCTTGCCCTAGATGTGTATTATGATTGACAGTGTAATCTGCAAGGATGCTGTGCTGTCAGTAATGCCATGAGATATGCAAGAGCTCTGCATTGCTTAGCGGGCTTCTCTTAATGATGATGGATGCAGGGAGTTACAGGTATCTGAATGCAAATTTGTGAAGGATGGAGGAACTCTTTCTTAATCTTTAGAATAGAAATTCATCACGCTGAATTGCATTATGGAAGCATTAGTCTTGTCTTACGAATCTTGAGTTTTATGTGTATGTGTATGAGCATGTGTGGGTAGGTGGGTACTCATACGTTCAGTCGACATGTGTATGTGTTCTCACATGTTCAGTGACAACACAAAATTTGTACCTTTCTGTGTAACAAGGTGGAAAAAAGTGTTTAAAACACAATTATTTTCTCATGTATGCCACTTATCACTCTTTATTTTTAATCTTTTTTCTTATATTGAAAATAGCTTATTTTCTCATGCAATATATCCTGAATTCAGTTTCTCCTCCATCTACTCCTCATCTTTCTTCCTCTCCCCTCTCCTCCAGATCTACTCCCTTTCTGTCTCTCATTAGAAAAGGAACAGCTTCTAGGAGATAACCAAACATGACAAAGTAAAATATAATAGGATAAAACAGGAGCCATCACATTGAGACTGGGCAGGCAATCGGAAAGAAGGAAAAGAGCCCCAAGAGAAGGCACAAGAATCAGAGATGCTCTCTATGGGACACTCAGGAGTTCCTAAAATACTAAGTTTAAAAACTATAATATACACATCCTTTTGTTGTTTTTACATGCATGTTTGGGTTTTCTGTTTGTGTGTGTGTGAGGGGGGCTTCTTCTTTATCCCATACTGGCCTCACAGTGATTCTCCTATCTCAGTCTTCCAAATGTTGGATAACAATTTGAGTCTCTATGTCTGGTGGCTTATATTTAATTTTGATGAGCCACAAAGTATTACAAAAATCATACAACTCTTCTTGAAAATGTATGTAGCAGAAACTTAGCCCATAAGCACTTTTATTATATGAAACCCAGCTTATACATTCAAAACAGACTTATTTTTTTCTATTGACTAGAAATTTTTGAAAGTTTAGTGGAGATAATAACACAATTCTTTAAGGTAAACATATAACACATACCATCTATAAATACAAAAGATATTATTTAAGTAAAGCATAATTAATTTTCTTTTTCAGGAGACTAAGTTAATCGTGGGATAATGCCTGAGCCACAATCATTGTCACCAATAAGTAAAAATTAACTAATGAATTGATCTGATCATAATTATCTTAAACACAGAAATTAGAATTCCAAAACAAGTCCCAGTGCCATGTTTCCTGTAAAAGTCTGAGTCAACAAAATGGAATTTTCAGTGAATAGAATTGGCTGTTCAATCTATTCACAGGAGTACTAACACATACATTAAAAACAAAGCCCTCATAAACAGGAAACATTTTTTGCCCTTCTATTTTTGTCTCTCACCTTTACTCAAAGAAAGAGAGTGAAAACATTTTTCTCACAATAAAGTGATTATTTGGGTAATTTTTTTCAATAAGATACATGATGTTTTAAAATTTTATTACAAAACCTGGAATAATATTGTCTTTCCTTATGTATCATGTGAATTTCACTCAACATTAACTGTAAAAATTATCATTCTACACTACAAAAATGATCTCTGGAAAATCTTTTGTATTGTAAATGATTTGTGTGTTTTTTGCAGAATAAAAGGGAGTTTGTGTTAAATTCATGTTACAGGTATAAAATTTTAAATGTTACCACAGAACCTTTCTCAGAAGAAAAAGCATAAGGAGAAGATTCAAGGAGAGACAGATTGCCTTTATGGTTTACATAGTTTTATAGGTATTCTTCAAACTTGCTTCATTTTCCCCAAATCCCTAGTAAGAGTCTTGCCATTGTGGAGTTCTTATCCCACCGACACCAGGATTTATAGCAACTTCAGACCTTTCAGCAAAATACTAACTAATTGTTTTCTTCTGGGAAGCATTTTATAAATCCCCAACTTCTCAAGTTTGTATGATGTTATTGAAATTTTAGGATAGAATTCACTAGAATTCTTACAGAAATAATCTGAAACACTATTACCCCTGATGCTCAGTTATATAAAGATGATTTCCCTGTAGTTTGAACTTTCCTTTCTTTTAAAATAAATTTTTAAAATTAGCATGAGAAAAATTTTTCCTGGAATATTAGTTTATGCTTTAAACACACTTCTCAAGTCACTATAGAAAAGGTGTTCTTTCATGGACAGCAACTTAGGAAATGCATTTTTAAACCACTGATATTTAATAAGTACATTTATATCTTTAAAAATAAAACCTTGATGTTTTACAGGATTTCTACAATGTGACTGGTTCAAACATATACTAAAATTAAATAGCTACTATATGTAAAATACAATATAAAGCTAGAATATTTGTTTTGAAATGTACCTTTAAAATATAAATCTATCTCTCGATTTTCTTTCATTTTTTAGTCCTTGAGCATAGTAAAAATTCCTTATAGTTTTTTACTTTTTTTTGCATGATTTACCAAGTCCCAGCCAGAGTAATCCTCCAAATATAAGATATGCCACAGTCATAGCAGTGTGACAGGAAAGAGGACAGCTCATTCATTCCTTGCCATTTTCCTTAGGCAGTTTGCTGGCAGACTGCATAGTCAATAGATGGGGACCATTCAGCAAATCTCATTTTCTTTAACGTGGACTTCGTAATGTGTTTCTTATTTGAAGGAATAGCTTTGCATTCCCAGGGAAAGTTAGTTTTACTCCTCATTGGATGTCAACCTCAATGTAAAATGGCATGCACAGTTGGTAGCAGATAATAAGTACTAGCCTCATTGAGAGTTACTTTTGTAGCCTTTGTTTAAAAAAAAAGTCATATTGACTTATATTTGACCTAATTTTAACACTATCATTAGATTCATTGTGAAAACAACTGGGAAACAGCTCTCCATAAGTCATCAGAGATTATATGTATTTCAGCTGGCTCATTTAGGTGCTGTGGGTGTCATAAGCAAGGACATAACTCTCAAATGTAGGGAGAGAGACGTAAGCATAATGGTTAGTCTCCACTACCAGCTTGATGGGATCCGGAGTCGCCTTTGGAAATACATTTATGGATGTGAATATGAGAATGTTCCCTGAAAGTTTTTAACAAAATAGGGAATACTCTCTTGAAAGTGGGTGATGCTATCTTTCGGGCAGGAGTCCTGGATGGAATAATAAATTTAAAGTGAGTGGAATCTCAACTCTCTTCACATCATGACCGGCTGCCTCACATTTCCACAGCCACTACTCCCCTGCCATAGTGGACTGTTCTTTTAAACTATGAGTTGATATGAATGTTTCCTACTTAAGTTTCTTTTGTTGGGTGTTTTTATCATATGAGAAAGTTTGTCCAGATGACCAAAGGCAGTACAGTTAAATAAATCTAAGAAGAAGCTTTAAAGTAAGACAATGCATGGCACACTCTAGAATCTGTTAAGGGGTTATTTGTACTGTATACCCTGGTGTATACCCTGATTCTTCCTGATCATTCATGTTTTATTCATAACCTGTACTCAACTTTTCTTTCTTTTTGGTATTGTGGAAATACTATACTTTCCATGTTCATTTTAAAGCTAAGCAATGTTAGCCTAGGTAGTTTGGATGCTCACCTTACTAGACCTGCATGGAGGTGGGTTTTCCTTGGTCTTCCCACAGGGCAGGGAACCCTGATTGCTCTTTGGGATGACGAGGGAGGGGGACTTGATTGCGGGAGGGAGAGAGAATTGGGAGGCGGTGGCGGGGAAGAGACAGAAATCTTTAATAAATAAATAAATGGAAAAAATAAAGTTAAGCAATGTTATGCATTTGCAGTGAGTCCCCAGCAGCTTGCTATGGGGTTCCAGTGGCGGCAGGTCGACAAACCAAGGTGGCTGGTCACCTGGGCGTCCCCGGCGGCTAGCCATGTGGATAGTGAGTGAGCAAGGAGCAGACAGATAGGCACGCCATGCAGATGGGTTTGCTACAAGCTTCCAGGGATGGCTCACAAGACCACGCAGATGGTCTCCGTGTGACTGCGGCCAGAGGGAAAGAGAGAAGGATAAACATACCATGACGGATAAACATACCATACAAAATAATGTTAGACATTTATTAGATGGATTGTGAAGAGGAAGGAAAAAGGAGAGATGAAGGGGAAAGAGAGAGGTAAAGAGAGAAAGAGAAAGAGGGAGGGAGAGAGAGAAAGAGAGAGAGAGAGAGAGAGAGAGAGAGAGAGAGAGAGAGAGAGAGAGAGAGAGAGCCTCTCCTAGAGAGAGAAGGGACAGGAAGAAGGGAGATGGGGCTCTGGGTTTGCAAACAGGAAGGGAGGGGGCATGGCTTGTCTCTTAAAGGGACAAAATATTACATTCCCAGCTCTTTTTTTTTAATAATAAAAAGCGGGAGATTAGCACCACAGGTTGTAGGAATTGAGGCAGCAGATTGTCAAAACTGTTTCTGGCTTATCTGTGGGCGTTGTCTCTGCGGGGGGCGGGGTGTTGAGAAGGCTGGGTGCTGGTCATATCCTGGCTTAGCTGGTCTCTTTGCTTCTGTTGGGTGTTTGTGGCATTTGCTCCTGTCTGGTGTTTGTGGCATGGAAATGTCTGGTGTTTCTTTTACCTGTTTAAGGTATTGGCAGAACAAAGATAAATTAAGGGAAAAAAAAATTAGGACCAGGGAATTGAGGGGGATGTATCTGACCTGTTTAAAGTGGATCCTTTAATTCAGCTCTCTGGAACTCATGGGAATTTTTTGGGTTTGTGAAAACAGAAGTTTTAGACAAATACATTGTATAATAACTGTGACATATTTTTGTAAACTGAAAAGTATTTTTAAGACTATGAGAGAGAAATTTGATCTGAAATTTGTTTGGTGAGTTGTGCATGTGTTTTGCCTCCATGTGTATCAAGTATTACAAGTGCACAGTTCCTACTGAGGGCAGATGATGATGGCAGATTTCCTGAAACTGGAGTTACATATTGTAATTATGTGATCCCTCGTGTTAGTAATGAGAATCATGCCCAGGCACTCTGGAAGAGAAGTAAAGTGTTCTTAACTACTGTGTCTCTTCTCCAGTCCCTAGACATATAATCTTGAGCAAATCAGTTGTCTTGCTAGAGCTAACTTCATTTATCAAGCAAGGCAATGGTAATGATCATAGCCTGAGTTTCTGCCTTGCTTTCACTGTGGAATATACCAGAATGAAATGCAGAATGCCATGAGTGGCTAGCAGAGCAGAAGTCAGTAAAACTTCTCAGCTATGTTACTGCACAGTGCCCAAGGGAATGTGTAGGTTGCATATTGTTTCAGAGAATTAGATTACTGCAGTTCCTCTGATAGTGACTCACTTATTTTGCTGTTCCTAGAACAAGAAAGATGTATTTATAAAGATGTGTGTATAATGTATATATATATATATATATATATAGTGCACAACGCTTTTTATCATATTTCCTTTATTATGCATTTGATGTGTATATCGGCGTGGCTCCTATATAATTATCAAGTATCATTCTCTCTTGTTCTTCATATTAGTTTTTCTTCTTTTTATTTTTATATTTTATTTCTGACATTATAGTGTGGTTACAATAGTTCCCCTTCCCTTTCCTCCCTCAACCCCTCTCATATTCCACTACTAGCTTTCTTTCAAATTTGTGTTCTCTTTTTTCATTAATTGTTGTTACATGCATACACGAAGAACCTAGAACCTCCATTTTACTAACCGGCATAGTCCCTGACAACAATCTAAACATTTTTTCTTTTCTACCAAGAGATAAGTGTATTCTTTAACCCTCAACAAGAAAATTTCTTTTTGCAATAAACAGAAACCTTTACAGAAAACCACCACCAATCAGAATACAGAGTTATAGAGCCTGATCAAATGAATACATATACAAAGCAAATCCTTTAGTTTTTGAAACAAGGAAGTCACATTGGCCCTGGAACTATTTTTTTGTCTAGACTGTCTAGTCCCAAGAACTCAGGTATCTGCCTTTATAGACATTTACTCTGTGTCCTACTAAAAATCCAAACTTAAGTCCCTTGTGCTTTGTTTTTATTCAAAAAGCATTTGCTTGACTTTTAAATGCTGTGATATTTTTACATAACCTACTGAGACATCCCAATCTAAACCTAAACCTTGCAATTGTTATCTTGACCTCAGCTTGTGATATTTTTAGATAACCTACTGAGACATCCCACTCTAAACCTAAACCTTGCAATTGCTAGTTTGACCTCAGTCAGCTCCCTACTGTTACTATGGGATTGCAACATGGACTAAATGACTGAAAAGATTCTTCAGATGTGATTAAAGTTGTTAATAAGTAGACCTTAAGCTAAAGTCTGAGAGGTACCCAAGAATGTTAAAGACAGTGAGTCTAATCTGACTGCTATGGGGAGAGCTAAATAGAAAGGCCAGCAATACTGAGTTATTGTCTTGATTTTATACTAGAAAAGAGTCCATGAGACATCCTGTCCCCGGAAGCTGTGAGTGATCAGGCTTTAGGATGCAGCTTCTTAGACAATATATTTCAACACAAGGTAGGATCACATAGATGAACTTGAAGAGTCTGCAAAAAACTAGGCAATAGAAACAGAATTCTGAACGCCAGACACCCAAAATAAATTTAAAGCAAAATGCACAGCCAGGCTAGTGACATTCACCTAAAACACAGTGGTCAGGAGGCAAAGGCAGGCAGCTTCATGTTTGTTTAAGAACAGCCTGGTTTATATAGCAAGTTCCAGGTCAGCTAGACTTCAAAATGGGACCCTGTTTCAAAAAGTGGAACAACTCTTCCCAAGCAAATCAAAGGCATGTTTGTATAATGAGTTTGTGAGTTGTGGTGGTTCAGGCAGTGCATACCTGCCTGTGTGGAGCATAAGCCTTCAATGGAATTTGTGTGTGTGTGTTTGGGTTCTTTTTTGTTGTTGTTGTTGTTGTTTTTGTTTGTTTGTTTGTTTGTTTGTTTGTTTGTTTGGTTGGTTGGTTGGTTTTTCGAGACAGGGTTTCTCTGTAGCTTTGGAGCCTATCCTGGAACTAGCTCTTGTAGACCAGGCTGGCCTCGAACTCACAAAGATCCCCCTGCCTCTGCCTCCCGAGTGCTGGGATTAAAGGCATGAGCCACCACCTCCAGGCTGGAAGTTGGGCTTTGGACAGTGACTGTGAGCACTATGTCCAAATCCTGCTTGGATGATAGTGAATCAGATTTCAGAGCTATCTCATGTGATGGACCACAGTGTTTCACTGTCCATACAAAGTTTTCTGCTGAATAGAAGCTGATGGTTTAATTATGGAAAGTGACGAGTTTTAATACTTTCATTCTGTTCTTCTTCAGTTTGTAAGTATCAAATTAATGTGCCCTTGGAATACAGTATACTAGAGTATTTGATTTTAAAAATTGATGTTTTAGTTGCTGAGTTTAGTTTAATGAAAAGGAGAAGAATTTGACTTGAGACTAAAATAAAACTTTTAGTAATTTCTGAGTGGTCTTAAACACACTCTCACAATTTTGTTTTATGTATTTGTGTAAAGAAGCATTATCAGAATTGATGATTATAAAATCAAAATAACAACTAATTCTGAGAAACACTAAAGAAGCTCTATGGCCCATAATGTCGCTCATCCAGTCAAGCTTTAATTATTTAGGTGACAATAAATGAGCGTGTAAATTTGTTTTCATGTTTGGTAAATGGCAAAGTTATATCCATTGTTAAAAATTGTTTTAAAAAGTATTTTCCTGATAACATTAAGAAAAAATGTTTGATATGCTTACACTAAAAATTTTGTTTAATTATTTTATTTGTATGTATATTTTCCTAGCACATAAACATGTACATCACATGTTTGTACTGGGTACCCATGGAAGCCAGAAAAGGGCATCAGACCCTCTGGAAATGGTATTAAGTTTGTTCTAAACTGCCATGTGAATGGTGAGAATGGGATCTGGGTCACAAACTGGAATTCTAAGTGATGTTAACTGTCTATCTATCTCTCCAGACTCAGTGTATTTATTTTTAATAGTTATATGTTTTGGATCAGGTAACAGTGCATTGGGTGCTGATAAGATCTTTCCCTTTCTGTAGGTTGCTGTTTTGCCCTGCTGATAGTGTTCTTTGACTTTCAGAAATTTTCAGTTTCATAAGATCTCATCTATTGTTGATCTTAGTGCCTCTGCTTTTGGTGTTCTAATCAGGAAATTGTCTCTTGTGCCAATGCATTCAAGATTATTTTCACTTTCTCTTTATCAGGTTCAGTGTAACTGGATTTATGTTGAGGCATTTGTTACACTTGGAATCGAGTTTTGTGAGGGTGATAGACGTGGATCTATTTACACTCTTCTACATGCAAACATCCAGTTGAGCCAGCATCATTTGTTAATGAAGCTTTCTTTGTTCCATTGTATAATTTTCGTCACTTTGTCAAAAACCCAGGTGTTGATAGGTGTGTGGATTTACATCAGGGTCTTCCATTAGATTCTATTGATCATCCTGTCTTTCTATATGTCAATACCATGCTGTTTTTATTACTATAGATCTGTAGAAGTACTTAAAGTAAGAGATAGAGATAGTCCTGAAGGTTCTTTTATTATTCAGGATTGTTTTAGTTTTCCTGTTTTTTGTTTGTTTGTTTGTTTGAAGCTGAGTAGTGTTCTTTTAAGGTCTGTAAAAAATTGTGTTAGGAATTTAATGGAGATTGCATTAAATCTGTAGATTGCGTTTGGCGAAATGGCCATTTTTATTATGTTAATCCTACTCATGCATGAACATGGGAGATATTTTCATCTTCTGACATCTTCTTCAATTTCTTTCTTCAAAGACTTGAAGTTCTTGTCATACAGGTCTTTTCCTTGCTTGGTTCATGTTACACCAATATTTTCTATTAATTGTGGCTTGTGTTCAGTCACTTGACTGAAGGTGTTGATCAGCTGTAGGAGTTCCTTGGTAGAATATTTGGGGTTGTTTATGTATCCTCTCATATCATCTGTGAATAATGCTACTTTAACTTCTTTTCTTATTTGTATTCACATGATGGCTTTTAGTTTAATAATGGAAAGTGATGAGATTTAATGTTTTCATACTCTTCTTCAGTCTTTCAGTATCAAATGAATGTGTCTTTGGAGTTTGCTATACTAGAATATTTGATTTTAAAAATAATCCAACTAAAATAGGGTATGGATACATATTCAGAAAATTCTGAACAGAAGAATCTCAAATGGCTGAGAAGCAATTAAGGAGATGTTCAACATCCTTAGCCATCACAGAAACACAAATCAAAACAACTCTACACCTGTCAGAATGGCTAAGATCAAAAGCACAAGATGTATGTAGCTCATGCTGGAGAAGATGAGGAGCAAGGAGAACACTTCTCCAGTGGTGGTGGGAGTGCAAACATCTACAGCCCTTTGGAAACCGCTGTACAAAAGAATATTCTTGGGTGATAGGGATCAGGAGTGTAAATGGTTTAGAGACACTGTCACAGATGAGAGGTGGTAATAGTCATGGAAGGAAGCTATCACTCTTACAGCCACAAAGAACTGAGATTTACTAATAACCTGGGTATTTCTCAAAGTAGGCGGGTTCCCAGAACCTCACTGTAATCACAGACAGCTGACACCTGGAGTCTGAGATCTTGAACAGAGAACGGAGTTTAGCCAGTCTGCTCCTGTTAGTCATATGCAAATGTCTCATGAGAAACTATCCAAAAAACCAGAGTGATAAGTGAATATTGTTTCAAACCATTTCTTGACTTGTTATGAAAAAGAAAAAATATGAAAGAGAAAAGAAAAAGAACTGATGCAGTTACTAAAAGGAGATGTAAAGGTTGAGCTGATTTGGAAAGAGTCATTTTCTGTACTACAAATGTTAACTGGACCACTTATTTTGCCAAGTGTGTGTGAATGGCTGATGAAAGGGCCATGTAATGCACTGAAGACATCTAATTAGACCGAAGTGGAAATCACCATTCTATTGAAACACTTTTTCCCGAATCAAGAGTAATTCACCAACTGAAAAGACCTTGACCTTCTGACTGAAGGATGCTGAACTACTTGTCACAAGATTTTTTTCTTTGTAGAAATAAAATCCACATCTTTCAAATGTAGACTGCTATTCTTAAAATCTTAATTGCAGTCATTTGTGAATCTCAAATTTGAGGTAGTTTTCTTATGCAGTGTCCCCTATTGTACATAAAGCTGCTAGTTATAGTTTTATAGATGAAGAAAAAAATTTATTTTGAATCCTAATATAAATCAGATTCCATTTCTTTTCTTAATTGACCCCTACTTTCTTAATTTAGTAAAAGACTAAAAATGAAAAGAAAATGAAATATTTTAGAAAAAATTCCAAACATTTGAACTATATGTCCTTCAAGGTCAAAGTTCTAAATTATAATATAATTATATCAAATTTTATTTAACTTATGTTAAAATGAGCTAACCAAGAAAACTTGGTGCCTTCCTAAGGAAAAGATTTTCTTTTCTATTCAAAAGATTGTAAAGTCTAATTATATAAGTAATCTATCATATGGAAATAAACACTCAGAAGTATGAGTTTATTTGCCAAAAATTATGTCATGTAAGTTCTAAATATAGAATTTCAGTTTGTCAGCTCAGCCTTATTTTTCTCAGGCCATTTTATATCCTCATGGAGCAGGCTTCGTGACAATATTTGCTCATCATTTTGTTCTCTTCATGCAATGATACCTTTCTTTGTTCTTAAGCAAAGGACTGTGGAATTGTGTGCCCTATCACACAAGTTCTGGGCATGCTGCTATCCACTCAGCTTTAAGGCCATCAAGGATTTCAGGAAAGGAAAAGCAGAAGCCAATCATGCCTGCTGATTTACTCTAGATGTAAAAATGTGTACAAGAATAGCATACTAATTTGCCCTACAATTGGTATTTAGTCATGTTTAAACTGCAAAGCTGGAGGGATGTCATATATATACACGTACATATGTGCATATGCATATATATGACATATAATCATTTGGAAGTTAAAAGGTGAAATTTATTACACATTTGTTTTTCATGAAGTCACCAGAAATTTACTAATAAACACATATATGTACTGTATTTCTATCAATAGACAGTTTGTAAGAGCAACAGAGACCCATGAGCTTTACAGGATGACACAGAACCATAAAAAAGAAAATATAAATCTATTTTTCTGATTATATAGATAATTATATGCCAAAGTATCTTTTTATCTAAATATTTTCATGGAAAGAAATATCTAGAAACAAACTTGAAATCTGTTTTTTTAATATATCTTTTCTTTATTCATTGAGAATTTCATACATGCCTATAATATATTCTGGTCAAACATATCCTCTGGTGTCTTTTCTCCAACTCCTTCTAGAAACCACTGTACCACATCTCCCTTCCAACTTTATAATCTACCCCCCCCCCCAACCACTGTACTGAGTTGCTGTTTCTGGCATGTGCATGAGTTTAGGACTACTACTGAAGTAGGGACAACCTACCCTGGGACTTATACCTGAAGAAAATTACCATTTCTTCTTCTGTAGTCATCAGCTATCAATAGTTCCTCAGCTTCGGTGAGGCTTCAGGAACCTCTCTGCAGTTCATGGTGGAATTTTGTCTGACTTCATCTTAAGCACGTCTTGTGCATGTAGTGATAGCTGCTGTATCTGCATAAATGCACTGATATTATCATGTTTGGAAAATACTATTTCCCAGCAGCCTTGGCAATCTCTGGCTCCTCCTCCTCTTTCTCAACCTCTTCTGTGACAATCCCTGAGACTTTCGGAGAGTAGGTGTGGATTTGATGTCCCATTGAGATTTGAGTACTCCAGTCTCTAACTCTCTCTTCTTTAGCTAGCTGTTGGTCTTTAAATTAAGCACCATCTACTAGGAAAAGAAATTTTGCTGATTAAGATGGAAAGCTGCACTAGTTATCAGTAGAAAGAAAGGAACTTAGAGAATAAACTACTGTTTTGTCCATTGAACTTGAAAATTGAAAATGCATTTAAGTATTTATTTTTTTCCTTTTTCTTGCTGACTGAATGTACTATGATATTTTAAGTATCTTATCAAATGATTCCTATGTTAGTTGCATTTTACCAGTAAGTTCATTAAACAGTTTTCTTCTGGAAAAACGCCATGGAATAGAAAAAAATAGGGAAAAAACTCCCTATCCTTTTCAATAATGACATGAAACGTCATCGCATGCAAAACAAAACCTGACAAAAGCAAACAAAGAGAGAAACAGTCCATTTGCCTGACCATTCCAGGTAACAGTCCCCCACCGTGCGAAGTAAAGGTGTCAAGAACTTGAAGCAGCTGACCATCAAGAGAGAATCCAGTCGATGTAATTCATGCTGCCCAAATTAGAGTAGGTCATTCGACCTCAGCCCATGAAATTCCCTCCCCCTCTGCACTAGGGCCACCCTGATATTGACAATTCCTTATTAAGATCCTTTCTGCGGGGAGGTCAAGATTGTGTCAGATTCACAAGCTCACCGTCCCAATGAACAAAATGACATTTTAATTCCTTCCATCAAGATCATATGCATTTGAAAATTACCACCAAACTAGACAGACACCTTCAAACTTCAAAGGAACTTGACTTTCTTGGTGTTTTTGTGTCAGTCAGTCTTTCATTTTTAATTCTTTGCTGGGGTCCCCTGCATCTGACAATGAATGAATCCGTAGTCTTACTTGATGGAAGGAATAATATCTACACAGATGTGTTCATAACTCCTGATGCGAAGCACAGCTTAAGTGAGGATAATCTAAGAAAATGCTATGGTAATAGAAGAGAGAGTAAAACAAACTTTCTGTCATATTCAAGGATGGCATTATGCATTATTACACAAATCTCAATTTTTAATTTTTTGGTAAATTTTGAAATTGCCTAATTACTTCATTTTTTCCCTTTCTTTTTAAAATCATGCCCATGTATAACCAACTTCCTATTCTCTTCTAAATTCTTGTTCTCTTCTTTTTAAGTTATTTTCAGATACTCACACACATACACACAAAAAGAAAATACACACACACCTAAATACATAAATACAACATACTTTGCCTGTTTTGTGTTATTTGTATGCATATGTTTTCAAAGCTGATCATTTACTATTAGATAACTAATTGGTGTGCTCTTTCCTGGAGAAGACAATCATTTAAGATTAGGTATTAACCTTCTCTTGTTTTAAGACGAGAGAGAAGTAATGCAAAAAAGTTAAATAACTTATTGTGAGTTAAATATATATGAAGCTGCAAACTAGAATTGAATGCAGATTGACTTGATCTGGACTAATTTTTGATAGAACAATGCATTGATATAGAAATATCTTCTTTCCCTTGTGCTAAGCATTCAATCAAGAGGTCAAGGAACTGACTTCTAAGAGAAAAATGTATGTACAGAGGAAAAAAAAAACTGTTGGCTCCTTTAAGGATCCTGTTTCTAAAGTTAATGAGTTTCAGTGTCTGAGAGAAACGACTTCCCACAAGGTTGCACAAGAGAAGTCACTGATTCTGACTCTGCTTACCTAGGGCAGTCTCATGCCAGTGTTCTTGGAACAAGCCTTGTAGTTTCATTTCACACTGACAAGGACAGATTCTGAAATCTGATCTCAAGTGAATGAATGCAAAAAAAAAAAAATGGGTGGTGGTGAATTCTGATAGATAGTAGCTGCTGCCTTACCAAGCATTTAAAGTAACTGTCTGCCCTCTTTTCTATATAGAAATAGCTTTTTTGTGTTATAATAAATGGCAGAGATACAGCAGTGAAGATCCAGCAAAATGTAATTATAATAAGAAGGCAAAGGAGGAGGAAATGGTAGCACATAATATAAGCAGTTCTGCATTGAGAAAGCAAATAAGTATGTAAGATACATAATTCACAGTCCAATGGAATTGAAGTTCTAAGAAGTGAGAACCACAATGTTTAAAAGAAACTATTTTTATTCTTATTGATGATATATCAAAATATAGGTAATGGAATATATAAGCTGCATGAGTTATCTGAATATGTGGTTTTTTAATGTAACATTTTAATCATTCAGGATGACATTGGACAACAGTAGAATACTGTGGCTCATAACTAAAAATTTAAAATAAAGGAAGACTTGATGATAATGAAAGCAATAAGTCATTGCCAGCATTTCTTTATCCATTCTTTTCCCCATCCGGATGTTTATATGGTTTTCTTCATTGAATAAAAATACTTGGAACCACAGCCACACCCAATTATTGAAACAGAGTGTCATTACAACTTTTTGAGAGAGACTGGGATGTTTTTAATTACATATAAAATCCAGAGAGATCTGCTCTATCTAAACATTTCTAATGGTATTGGTTATGAAGTCCCTTTACCCTGAAGATGCTGAGTTTTAAGAGAGAGAGACCCTATAATCAAAACCTGGATATCTTTAAGGGACAAGAAGGACACAGTTTTTAAAAACTTATACTTTGTATTAAGTATATTGCATTGGATGGTATGTCCTAGTAATCTGGTTGACAAAGAAATTCTGACTCCACAGTATTTCAATTTATTGAGCTTTTATTCTATATGTAGACTCACTGTGTAGGATGTAAATAATTGACAAAGTATTCCAATGACTGCTTTTGGTTATCTCTGTTCGATGAATAACTTAGAACTTAGTAATTTAAGATAGTTAAGTATCCATTTTCTCTAAATGTCTTTGTTGATTACACTTATGAGCACCTTGGATGGCTGGTATGTCTTGCTAATTGTTATAATGGAATGAACAAAATAATTTACAATGAGAAGGCTTATTCTGGCTTAGGTCTTTGGATGTTCTAGTGCAAGGTCAAATGAACCAACTGCTTTGTGATTCTACTGCTTGTTCTAGATGGCAATAGCAGGAAAACTGCTCAGCTCGTGTCCAGGAAATAAAGGAAAAAGATGAGGTTCTAGGATCTTCTATTTCCCTTTGAGGAAACATCTCTAGCCATCTAAAACCTCACGTAAGCATCAAGCTAATAAAAAGTCCTTGTCTCTGCATGACATCATCTTAGTACATGACAGAAAACCTGTTTATAAAGACACAGCTGGTATTTATTGAGTATAAATAACTGCATGGTGATAGGCATTGATCTGAGCAGTATGTGGCTAAGGAAATTGCATCAGACAGGGGCACACAGGTGCTCCACATATTTTGTAAGATCGTAGAGTGTACACACAATTCCTCTGAGACTCGGGGCAGATTGCTCTAGAACCTGAACTATTACAATGCATTGTCATGTTGCGTAGCATTGGCAGTTATAAAACTGCTCTGTCTGCTGAGACCATAGAAATCAATTCAACCCCCTTTATCCTTATATTGTTTAATAAGAGATATGTTTAAAAGTATCAGAATATATGGAGTCTGTTTCTAAAGAGGGACAAATAATAGGGATTTGAAATTATTAGGAGAAGATTCAACGAGATGAAAGAATGTGTAACGTGAAAAAGTAGCAAGGCAAAGAGGATGGGTAAAGATAAGATTCCATGAAAGGCAGAAAAAAAATCTGATATTTTCTAGGACTTGCTTTATGATATGTTTATAACAACAAACTATAAAATACGCAGCACAAATTCTGTGTTGGTACAATGAGGGAGAGTCTTTGTCACCTAGTGTTAAGTTTACAGGTAATTTATAAAGCCTTCTACCTTGATAGATACTTGTCTCCTAGTTTTTAGACCTCAGACAATCCTGATGATATGGAATAATATTAACAAGCCCAAATGAGCTCTTTTGTTAACAGTCCCCAAACCAGGAAATGTAAGAGATGAGCTATACGTGATATTTATTACTTTTTATAAAAACCAGAAAGTTGATACAGTTTCTTAATACCATTCTTATCTTACATGATTCACATTTGCTCATTTAATTCACCATCATTTAATAAGTGATTTATTCTAGTTGGTAAAATAATGGGAAGAAATTATTCGCTGCTTCTACAAAGAATTTTACTTAGTTTAGACAGGTCATTTAACTCTTACATGTCAAAATATATTTCCTAGTAAAGTCACGACAAATGGCTGACTTTATGCCTGAGTTATTAATAATGCTTAAAATGGGTATGTGATATAAATTATGCACCTGATTTAAAAATGCAGTAAAGGAAGGTAAATTTATAAAGTTATTGTAGTATAACACTTACATTAACTTACAGAATATTATAGACAGTATTTAGCCTTTCTCATATTTTTCCAATCTACTCTCATTTTTTTTTAATAAAGTGAGAGAGAAGCCTGATGGGGACATACTTCTTTGAGGTTTCACAAGGAATATGGGTCAGAAAAAAAACAACAAAAACAAAATAAACAACAAATGCAAATCACAAAATAAGCCAGTGGCTCTAGGTTTTTCAGCATTATACACTGAATCCCAAGTGGATCATGTTTTGATGAGATTCCAGAATTACTATCCAGAAGAAATATAATCAAACATGGCAGTGGTGTGATAAAAGCTTTTAGGGAGCCGAGGAAGGAGGAATATGGCTGTTAGGCCTCATAATGAAATGCTGTATCTGATATCAACAAGAAAACAAGCAAAAATATCCCTGAATCATAGTGTCGTTTTTCTCTGGCTGTTCTGAGAAGTTTAACAGGTTGAACTAAAGAAAGCTGTAAAGTTCGCAGTGGTCCTACGTCGTTAGTTTCCAGGATCAGCAGTGGAGTGTTTCTCTGCTTGTTCGCTGGAGAAGATTGGATGTGAATGAGGTGCCCAGTCATAAGACTCTGGTAAAAATAATGTCCTGATACTTCGCTGTTTTTATTTTACCTCATTTTAAGTTTATATATAGCCTACCTACAGAGCCAGAAAATAAAAGAAAGGACTGGAAGTTTTACAAGGCAGGTGAACATTGCTTCAAAAGTGTCCAGAGGTGTTTTTCAAAATTTAGTTGCACACTAAAGCAGAAAGCATTTTATATCCATTTCAATACATAAAGGCACAAGCACAGTCTTGGTTGCTTTTCTGATTCTTTTTCCCACCTCCTACTCAATTCTTCCCCACCCACTTCACTCTGACTGGCTTATTTTTTTTCTACCTTTTTCATTTACTTTTTTTTTTTTTTTTTTGGTTTTTCGAGACAGGGTTTCTCTGTGGCTTTGGAGCCTGTCCTGGAACTAGCTCTGTAGACCAGGCTGGTCTCAAACTCACAGAGATGCGCCTGCCTCTGCCTCCCAAGTGCTGGGATTAAAGGCGTGCGCCACCATCGCCCGGCCTCATTTATTTTTTTTAAAAAAGAAAACAAACTATCTTTTCTCATTTTACATACCAATTCCAGTTCCCCCTCCCTCCTGTTTCCCCACTCCATCCTCATCTACTCCTAAGAGATGGTAAGGCACACTCACTGACTTCGGGGAATACTTTAGTAAGAGATTCCCATTCTAAACCTAAGCTAAAAAGATATTTAATGATAATAACTAATAGTCTTTGATTACTTAAGAGCCAACTGTTCACCTAGTACTTAGGGGACTGACTTATTTGATCTTGATATTAACTTTGTATGCTAATTCTTTCCTGGACAGTTGAAGAAACTAAGCCACAGAACTTGTTCACAACTTGAGAGTCTTCCTTCAGATTTTAGAAGAGACACATTGAGGAGTAAAAATTTGATACTAGGAAATTTCTTTCTATAATTCTAACCTCTAGCTTTATGTAAGTTCTCTCCAGAAAAAATAGTAACTAAGAGTCTAATACATCAGTTCTTTTTTATCTTCAGCCATTTAAAGGACCTGATAGTGACAATTTTTCTCAGAATATCCACTACTGGGTGTTAACACGTGGTAAGAGTCAAAAAATAATGTTTTAGGTAGGAAATAGAGCCTGGGCAGTGCTCATGGAAAACAATACATCATTTTCCTTATAAATTTTGGTTATTTGAACAAAAACAGTCCTCAAAGGCATAGATAAAGTGGAACTATTAGGATGTATGTCTATGTTGGAGTTGGTGTGGCTTAGCTGGAGGAGGTATGTCACCAAAGGCTTGGAAGTTTCAAAGTTCATACCTACAAAGTATGTCACAGACACTGCCTGCTGCCTGCAGATCCAGAGGTAGAAATAGCCCTCCAGTATTATGTCTGCCTGCATGCCATCACGCTTCTCATCAAACCAGTCCCAATTAAATATTTTTTTTTTTAAATTTGCTGTGGTCATGGTGTCTCTTCACAGCAACAGAACCTTAAGACAGAGGTGGTACCAGGGATTGGAGTATTTATATAATAGGTCTGACCATGGTTTTGTTTGAGGAATATGGACTTTGGGATTTTGGATTATAAAAACAACTAGACACTTAAAGTGGGACTTAATGGGCCATCCTAGTAGGAACACAGAAGACAGTGGTGCTGAGGGTAATTTGATCTGTGGGGCCCAGCTCAAGAGGTTTCAGAGGAAACGAATTTAGTATGTGGTCTAGATACGATTTTGTGATATTCTGGTGAAGAACGTGCCTACTTTCTTCCCATGTTAAAAAATCTGAGTGAGGCTAAACTGACAAGTTTGGAATAATTAGTTAACAAAGGAAATTTTACAACAACCTACTATTGACTTTGTTGTGTGGTTATTAGTGTTCACTCTTGTGAGGATCTATAATGAAAAGAAGGTAGCTGGGAAAATAAAAATACAAAATGTACAATTTGTGGAGAGAAGAGACACCAGGAATTGGAATAAAGCTAAAGCCTGTATTTAAGGAGATAAATAGACTAAATAAAACCCTGATGTTAAATGAAATAAAGCAAGCAGTGTCAACAGGCAAGACTCACCCAGCTAAGCTTCCTACTTGTGAAAAGGAATTAGAGAAAAGCTTACAGTAGGTGTGATGGTGCATGCCTTTAAGCCCAATACTCCAGAGGCAGAGGCAGGTCAATCTCTGAGTTTGAGGCCAATCTGCACTATAGATTGATTTTCAGTACAGCCAAGCTTAGAAAGTGAAAGACCAGTGAAAACAGAAAGCGCTGAAGATGTAATTGAAGGAGGGGACTATGTTCCTCCCCAGTAGGCTGCAAAACTTGTCAGTTTATGCCACTTGTTCATGGCTTTAGAGTCAAAGATAGAAGATAGGGGTTATGGAATCTGCCTCCACAAGTAATGGAAGCTGCAGAGGACAGGTGTGTGTCAGGGGTGTCCTTGCATAGAGGCCTAGAGAGGTTGTGTGAAGTTACAAAACTTGAATTGCCTTGTAGAATCCAAAATGTTGGAGATCCAGAGCCATGGAATATCTGCTAAGGAAATCTGATAAAAGGGTGGAAACAGCTGAAGAGAAAGAAGTGTATTATAGTCAACAAAGGTGAAAGGAGTTGGAGATTTAAAGAGTGCTTTGATATCAGACATTGACATGCAGACTTTGGAGTTTGCCCAGCTAGTTTTGGTTTTGTTGTGGTCCATTATTTTCTCACTATGCTCTACTTCTTACATCTAGGAATGGTAATGTATATCCTCTGCTATAATATGTTGGATATATGTGATCTGCTTTTTTTTATTTTGATTTAGTAGGGGATTATAGCTAAGAGATTGCATGTGTCTCAGGAGAGACTTGTGTTTTGGGATTTTAAACAAATATAAGACTTTTGTAGACTATGGAGATTTTTTGAAGTTAGAATAATACATTTTACACTATGATATGACTACAAACCTATAGTGTCAGCAAGTGGAAGGTGGTGATTTGAATAAAAATGCCCCCTATAATCCCATAGGGAGCAGCACTATTAAAAAGTGTGCCCTTGTTGGAGTAGGTGTGGCTTTGCCCCAGGAAGTGTGTCACTAGGGGGATGGGCTTTGAGGTCTTAGGAGCTCAAGTCTGACTAGTAAGTCACAGTCACTTCCTACAAATCTAGATGTAGAACTCTCAGCTAACTCTCCAGCATCATATCTGCCTGCATGCTACCATGCTTCCTGTCATGATAAAAATGGAGCAAACTTCGAACTGTAAGTCAAGCACAATTAAATGTTTACCTTTATAAAAGTTTTAGTGGTCATGGTGTCTCTTCACAACAATAGAACCCTAACTTCTTAGATACCCATCCATGACTTTGATTTAACTCAGATGCCTTACCAATAATAGAATTTCAGATTAATACTGTGGTCTCCTAAAATCCTACAGTCTTCCTATTTGAAAAATATTCAAAGGGAAATGTGTTAAAAAGAAGGGATGGAATAGAATGAAAAGATAGAGTAGACACTATGTCTTAAAGATAGTTAGGGAATCAATATATCTAAGCATGATTAAACAGAGAAGGAGAAACCAAGGTCACAGTGAGGTATAAAGCAATTTCAAAACTAGATTACTACAGAGTTTTCCTGGTCATATTTTCCTAAGATACACTCATGGGACAAGTGAAAAGTAGCTCAGAGTAAAATTGTGACTTTGAAATGAACAAGAAATCGTGTAAAAAAATTCTACTAAGGAGTTAACTGATCTTTATTTATAATTTCTGTATATTCCACGAAGTTGCCACAGAAACCCTGTCGTTTGTACCACACTTCAATTCAGATTTGACAGTAGGAGTGTGGGAGAGAGGGTGCAGTGTGCACATGAGTTTTAATTAATCTCACGGTTGGCAGATGTAAAATGGAAATATTCTATGTGCAACCCCTGTTTTTCTGATTCTCAGCCTACAAAGACCAATGCATATCCTTTTTGAAGTATCCAGGCACTGCCACCCAAATAAATATCAAAGAAAATGACTAAAGGGCACAGAGCATCTGCTCTTCCATCTTTCCAGCCACCTTGGGTGGTTGGTCCTGCAGTTTCCTGTGGAGAGTGGGTACTGCTCTGTAATGGGCAATGGTTGATCCCTCTTTACAGTTTGCCAGGATGCACATGCTGGTATTATTGCTGTGGCAGGCTATCTTCATCTCACACTGAACTTGGGCCATGTCCACTTTTGTGAGATCACCGTATCTACCAGGACTTGCTGTCAACTATGCCAAGGCATATTCCATTCTACTTGAGGCCCCAGAAACCACCCATAAAATTTGACTGGATCTTCTTCTTGGTTTTCAGAGTGTCTTCTGTGGTTGGTCTGGAAAATATACCCATGAAAGTCCAGAATTATCTTGTAAACACCAGCCTAAGCTGGTTATGTCTTTTTCCCCATCCTTTGAGACATGTTTTGTTTTATTGTATGTGAATTGACTTCTGATGGGCTGTCTTACCAGTTAAACATACACGTCAATATAAACTTAGCCTGGAACTTCTATCAAACAAGGATGTCATATACTATTGACTCTGTGCAACTTAAGAGCAAATATACATAGACTATTTGGGCTAGCTCCTCATTTTTTCTGTCATTTCTCATGGAGTTGCAAAAACACCAATCAGAAATCAAAACAAAAGAAAAACTATCAGTAGGTATTCATAAACCTTGTAAATATATATAATTTTCTCTGTAGCCAAAAAATATATACTCTCTCAGAGATAGGGTTTTGAAAAGGAAATTTTGACAATAAAAATATGTGCTGGAAGTCTTCAAGATGCTGTTGGTGGAAAAGGATGTGAGGATAACTTTCTTCATTACTCTTGAGCTTGTAACAGCAGTATTATATTTCCTAGGTCAATGCTTTGGGAAGCTTCTTACACACTTAAATATCTACGGGGAAAGAATGCTAAATATTCCTGTCACTAAGCTGTAGGTCCTAAGGGTCAGGCATTCTCAGCAAAATTTCAGAGTCTGCATGTAGTCAGATACAGGGATGTCTGTCACCAGTACCCCTGAGACCTTTGGAAGTTTCTTAAGTCTTCCTTAACACACTACAAATGAAGAATTCTTCATATGAACTTTAATTTCAATTTCTGATCCCTTTGAGAGTGCTGTGCCAGCTGAACTCCTAAAGTGCAGTGTTTAAATGCAAGGGATTTGAGAAATTTAGGCATTTTTACCCAGAAGTATTTCAGGTCGTGTCTCCTGTTGCTGCTGTTTAAGATGCACTGGGAAAAGATGGAGGTTTATGCAAGTGTGGTCTCTCTCCCAGACACTGAAACCTTGCACAAAGTCAGTTAGTAATGAGATTCTCCCCAGCAGCAAACTACACTGTCCATTCATATTTCTCTTCCACCTGCCCCCACAATGGTGACTGTTTGCTCAGCCCCCATGCAACAAGGCTGTGTTTGTAAGTAAGGCTCCATTCACTGGCTGTCTATTTAGAAGCTTTGACAGAGAACCCCGTGAAAAGCTCCTCCATTCAAATTTCTCTTTAATGACTTGCTCCATTCAGTAGAGATGGAGGGTGGGGGGAGGGTCCTTGGTTTGACTTCTTCCATGTAAGAAAAAAAGACAGTATTTCTATAAAGCCTCTGACAAGCCATGGCTATTAAACAACAGGTTATAGCAAAAATGGATTAGAAGGAGAAATTATTTCAGGTATGAAACCTTTTCCCCTTAACAGGCTATGTAAAACACCACTCTATTTCTCTTTGAAACACTTTCTCTCTAGGTCTTCACATTGCTTGCTCTCCTTAACAACTTCCTTCCTTCCTAGATATGTGTCTACTTACCCAGGATTACAGGATTTCTTAGCAGAAACCTTTAAGTCCTGAAATTCTCTTTCATTGTACAGAGTATAATCTTTAATTATTTTTTGTTTTATGATTTATTTACTTTTTCTTTTATTTATTTATTCATTTATTTTTCTGAGACAGGGTTTCTCTGCATCTTTGGAGTTTGTTCTGGAAACTAGGTCTTGTAGACCAGGCTGGCCTCAAGCTCTCAGAGATCCACCTGCCTTGGCCTCCTAATTGCTGAGATAAAAGATGTACACCTCCACTGTCCTATTATTTTCTAATTTATTCTGTGCATTAGTGGGGTGTCTCATTGTACACTTGTGAATTTCAGAGGACAACTTTGTGAAGTCCTTATTTTCCTTCTGATTTAATGTGGATTCAAGTCACTAAGTTCATAAGCCAAGTAAGTATCTTACTGCAAACTCATCCTTTTAAGGTAGACCTACTCTAGATTTAATAAGAAACGTGAAAAAAGCCCCATTGAGAGTCTGTGTACCTTCAAACAAGATATGTCACTAACTATTAATTTTAATAAAAGTTAGTTGTTAAAATTGGGAGTTCATAGCTTTGCTTAATAGACTTATTTCTGAATCCTTTCCACTTAGAATTTTATAGACTATGTAGTCTACTCTGCCAGTAATTCCTTGAATATCACATTGTGATGTTCCTTGAGTATTTTAATTCATTGTCTAACTCTCTCCTAATCGTTATTTAGAGCAAGTCCTCACTAAAGAATTTTCCCAAGAGAAAAAGAAAACAAATAGGCTAAAACTTGGTAAAGTTTCCCATACCACTACATTCTACTTGCTTCTAATATGCTAAATAATAACAAGGAGATGAAGCTATATCAGTTTTCTCCTTTCTTGAAATTAGCGGTAACTATAGAAAAGGTAAAAATGTTCCTATTCATTAAAGGCAAAAGGACTCTGTATATCTATATTAAAGGAAATTTACTTTTATCTAAGCAATCAACTATTTCCATTTTAATGAAATAGCTTTGAAGGAAAACCATGTGAATTTCTTTTCCGAGGCACAAAATTTAAAGAAGCTCTAAATTATTTCAGTCCTTCAGATGAATACTATTTTAATACAAAATTTTAGAAACTCCATGATAATACCAAAATTTTCATATCTAACAGGATGATTGTTCTTTTTGTTTTCCGTTGTCCAGGGCATTACTGCACCTTATGTCTTCTTGGTAATAATATTAAGAAGAAAGTTCTTTAAGCAATGATTTCCGAAAGTTGGTCCTAAGCTTTATCTAGGGAGGTGAATAAGGATTTGGAGAAACCAGGAGTGTTCAGATGGGACTAAGCAACGTGTACCATAGTAACATGCTTCATCATGAGTTGAAGACTGAGCTTCCAATTACAGAGTGAGAATGAGGTGTGCTCAACCTAGACACTTACGTTTAGAAATCAGAATTAAATACTGGAACAAATTTGAAGGATAATATGAAAATAAGTTCATTTTTCAAAATCCAATAGGAAGTTTGATCTGAAAACCAAATAGATACTTCTTTCATTGTTTTTATCTCTTTCTTATAACTAACCAGCAATTCATCAATTTGTCTCATTTCATGTTCATCAAATTATAATGCAAGTTTTCTCTATTTGATCCAAAAATGTATTTGTTTCATCTTTCCTTGGATCAAGTAAGAATAAAAGCATCAGGGAAACCATACCCTCACTGAGACGGCAACCTTATTATATAGCATTCAAGTTGTACTGCTGGAAGATTCTGTTAACCTCAGTTTCCTCTCATTGTTACTGGTGGTATCACCTTCCTCATTTCTGAGTGATGCATCTATTATCCAGGAAATATTAATAATTCCAATGTGTTTGTGTTGAATCTACTTTTCTTCTTATATAGTTTCTTGTTTCAGGTAATATTTTATTTCTATTATAATTTATTCTTTTTATTTTAAAATAAAATATTATATAATATATATATATTACAAAATATATAATGTTACATATTCTGCAAGCATTTAGCCAAGTGAGCCTTTCTTAGCCTCCCCTCCACATTCTCAAGCCTCAAGTTCTTGTTCAGACCCCACATCCAAAGCCTGGCCTTCCCACAACCTCCAGACTCCATTTAGGACCTTACTGCTTACCTACAACCTGTAGGCCCCTCTCTTACTATACGAACTGACTCTGCTCAGCCAGGCCATCACATCTTGAGCCTGCCTGATGTGAGCTCTACAAGGTCCTCCCCGCTCCATCCATGTCTAGGAAGGTGAGCATCCAAACAGACTAGGCTCCCACAAAGCCAGTACATGCAGTACGATCAAAACCCAGTGCCATTGTCCTTGGCTTTTCAGTCAGCACTCATTGTCCACCACGTTCAGAGAGTCCGGTTTGATCACATTCTCCATCAGTCCCAGTTCAGCTGGCCTTGGTGAGCTCCCATTAGATCACTGCCAACGTCTCAGTGCACCCCTCACAGTCCTGACTTCCTTGCTCGTGCAGAGAATTCTCAACTGGCTATGATTCTTAAATACAACCATTATACAAGAGAGATACTCTTCAACAAATGGCTTTGGGAAACAGGATTTTCCATTATTATGTAAACATACCATCTATCTATCTATCTATCTGTCTGTCTGTCTGTCTGTCTGTCTGTCTGTCTGTCTGTCTATCTACCTATCTATCTATAGTGTTTGTGTGTGTGTGTGCGTGTGTGTGTGTGTGTGTCTGTGCGTGTGCTCACGTGCATGCTTGTGTGTTTATTTCAATGTTTAACTCTGGGAAAGCAGGCATTCTTTCCTAATCACCAAATTCTGAGTTAAACCTTTACAACTGATACTCCTTACTTAAATTTTGTTTGAATTTGACTGTTCTTCTAAACATAGTTTTGAATTCTGTCTTGTATTATAGCATATGATCAGGTTAACTTTTTCTAATTTGTTATAGTAACAAGCCACTATGTTCTAATCTAATCACCGATAGTTCAACAAAATCAAATGTAAGGCTGGAGAGATGACTCAGAGGATAAGACCACGTGCTATGCAAGGATTCCGAGTGGGATTTTAATCACCAGTATGCATATAAAAATGTCAAGACTGGATGTGTCTTCCTGTAACTGTAATTTTTTGAAGGGGGCAGATACAAACAAGTTCTCGATAACTCTGTCCAGCCAATCTACCAGAAGTGGCCTGCTTCTAGTAGAGTGACAAAACTTGTCTCATGGAAGAGCCTTAAGAGGAAGATATATGACTTTCTCTGTCCTTTCAAGGCTTGCCTAGAGGTATGAAGACCCACACACTAAATGTATATACCACACATGCACACACACACTCACATTCACAGGTTTACACCCACATACACACATTTAAAATGGTAATAATTAACAGTCATGTAAAAACTGTAGAAAGGTGAATAGTGTAACTGAAAAATTAAAAACAAACACAGTTTGAAGACATCACTCATTGGTGGACTGGTTGAGGGTTACTGTTTATTGCTCTTGCTATGAAAATTTCCTCTAAGTTTGAAAACTACAAGCACATTTATTTCACAGGAGACTTAGCTATCTGAGTTTTTTTATACATTAGGAACTCCAGCGTCTTAACCTTTGTGTATTCTTTTGTCTGCTGAGCCACAAAACTGGTGGAACATAGGATTCTAAGACAACTGCCTCCCATGTTGGAGAAATGACCCTACTTTATCTTTCAGAAGTATCAGGTTCTGTTCTGTCTCAGAGTTTCCTTACGCCACATCCCTATCCTGGCTACTTGCACAAAGCATTCCTTCGGGGTAATGAATTCTCTTTCCAGAAAGCATTTTTGTTTTAAAGGAACTTGCAAAGCAATTTAAGTGCAACAGTCATTTGCTTCCCACCCCGCATGACTTTTCTCTATGCTTTTTAAGGTTTTCTAACTCAGATCAGTTTGACAACAAAGGGTTTAATGACTTACTGATACCAAGACTTAAAGCATTCTACTGAGTTTTTATGGAAATGGAAATTCCTTTCTTTGCTTTTATTTGTATTACATCAGTTTATATAATGGTTAATTAAAAGTCAATAGATTTGAGACCGTATAACCAGCCAGCCTGGAGTTGGCATGCACCATTTCAATGTGGAGCAGAGGCATGGATGGAATCCAGAAACAGCAACAGAACAAACTTCAGGCATGTTCACTCCCCCATTGGGACCAATGGCTCCACTCAATAGAGGTCACTGAAGAACAATTTTCCAGTGTGTTCTGGTTTTCTTCTACTCTCCAAAAGAGATTTTTGAACTAAAATTGTTTATATTTACTTTTTAGATCTGCCATGTTGATCCATAACAAAACACAAAGTCCTTTTTTTTTCTGTAATCAGTTTCTGACTCAGAAATTATATTCTGCTTGAGAGGTATGTTGTACCATTTATATGAATGTTAACGAGGAAAAAAAATCCATTGATAAGTTTCCATAAATTCACAGAAATTTCTAAGATATAGAATGTCAGATGGTCCCTGGGCTAAAAGCTTTTAAGAGGTTCTGGAAGCTCAGGGTCACTACTGATACTTTTTGGTGAATGGTGGTTTTGGGAGAGATGTAGAAAAATAAAAAAGAAAGAGGACTAAGTTGAGAAGATTAATGCAATTGGATTAAGCCAAAAGCAGTTCAGTAAGACACGGCTACATTTGAGTGTATTAAATAGGAGTTTTTCTGAAAGAGTTCAGTGACCAGAGACAGCATCTCTGAACTAAAAGAAAGGTTTTGCTATTGTCTAGTAAGACAAATCCAAGTTTTATAGAGAAAAAAAGAAGAGTTTAATTTTCCAAGCACCTAGTAAGAGAAATCAGCCCTAGCCCAAAAAAGAAAGTAATAAATGAATGTGAACATTAAATAAAATAAGTCATTATTTTAGGGACGATTCCAATGTTAAGCCTTGGGCAAGCAGAATCATTAAGTTTCATGTTGCATGTTTCTGATGAAGTACTCCAGTAAAAATAGCGCCTCACAAATGCTAACCTGCAATTACACAATTAAAATGGCAGTGTTAGAAATGGTTTTGATAATGACTGTTCAAGTTCTAAATGTTGAATTTAAACTCTCCGTGTCATGACTCCCTCAGTCATCTTTTCCACATGCCAACCAGTTTTTCTCTTAGCTCCATTATTTCATCAACATATTTTCTAGCCATCTTTTGAGTCAGACTATTCTAATGACCTTCTCCTGCCAATGGTGTCCTTGAAATACACCCCTTTACCAAAGCATTCCAGTCTATGCACTGTTTTTACCCATTGAATCAGAATATGGGTTGTTTTTCTTGAACCTATAAAACATGATCATTTCTTCTGTAGATGGCAGTCTATTAAATATGTGAACAATTACCACATCCACTTGAATAAATTCTTGTTGTCCCTACAAGAACAAAAAATGGAAATTTATTCTTTCTGGGAAATGTGAATCCTTTTACAAATAGCATTAACTTATTTAGAAAATTCAATATTTATTGCTTGAAATAGAGATTTATTTTTCATTCAGCTTGACTTTGCAACCTTTTTAATTTTTTATATTTTGAGGTCTCATTAGATCAAAATTATCTTCCGTGTTCTTCAGAATGGTCTCCCTCCTCATCTTGTTTATTCTATTGCTACATATATTTATGTGAAAATATAGAAGATTTTGTGTCTACATATTCCATATTTGTGTATATGTCATATATATATACACATATGCGTGAAACAACCAAAAGGGATGGTGACCTTTTTACTGAATGATATACAGTGATAATTAGATATCCAACATCATAGAAAATCTTTAAAAGGCCCTTTTAAAGCATTTGAGGCTACTCAAATAGTATAGTCAATGACCTTTCAATAGTTATTGTCTTAAAGCTCATGAACAAAATTTAGACAAAATTAAGCACAATGTAACTACAATAGAAAACACAGAATTGAATACTTCCTTGACACTGTAAGAGGTGTGATACCTTGTTTCTACCCTTTTCTTAATACTAGTGCACCCAGTAACTCATTTCACTGCTGTTTAGTGTTTCTGTGAGAGGAAGAATGAAAAATCAAAAGAAAAAGAGATTACTGGTGTGATTCTGCTTTGTGTCTTATTGTTTAGGTTATGTATTCAAACAGGAAGAAGAATATTTGAATTCATTTGTTGGGTGGACAACCTTGATATTGCTGTGTAATATCCATTTCTGTTCTTTTCTTATCATTATAACAATTTTGGTTAGATCACATGGGTTATTAGCAGTTTTCTGTTCCCAATTTTAAGGGTTATTTCCCAGCTGCATCTGTCTAGCATGGGTATGTGATCTATATCTGATCATTGTGATAAATAAGCAAGTCCTTTGAGAGCAATAACACTGGGAGAAAAGCAAAAGTCCTGCGGAGAAGCAGGCTCTTCCCCTCTTAACTTCTTCCTTATTTAGAGTCAGGAGGTGAGTGGAGCTCTAGTGCCATGCATTTCAAAACTGAAGAATGGTGAGAAGCACAGATAGAAACACGGCAGAGAAAACTGTTCCCCATGATCCTGAAGACAAGACTGAACCTTGTGCTGAGGTACCCCTGTTGTCAGACCTGTCCCTCGGAACAAAATGAACATAATCCTGTTGGGCAATCTCCATTAGTAGCAGCTGAATGCATTTGCAACTTAAGCAGAGACTTGTGTTTCTCAAAGAATAATTGCTCTGGTCCATTCCAGACCTAAATAATTAAAATATAAAAAATGATTCATCAATAAAGCAAATAACAATACTGAGTAAGATGCCAAAAGAAGAAACATATCCTCACACATTGTTATAGGGAGTGTAAGTTGTTTCAGCTACTAAGGGATCTACAGGGAGCTTCCTAAAACTATACCATCACATGATGCAGCACTCCTGCATATCAGAGAAACTCTTGCAGATCCATGCTTACTGCTGCACATTTCACATTTGGCCTACATGAGAGAATTGGGGAGTGTGAATAGTAGGAAGTGACGAATCTGAATTGAAGGGGAGCAGTGGCTTAGGTTTGAGGAAAGCTATTGGGAGGGGTTGGAAGAGGGGAAGAAGGATAAGTTTGCATAGTTTTATTTCAATGAAAATGGTATTTTTTAAAAAATGTTATAATTAACAGTTGTTTTGGTAAAATGAATACATTCCGATAAAAAGCTAATGATGAGCAAGGTATGTAAGCTTTGAAATTCTATTCATTCACCATCTATCTTTGAATCTCAGAATATCCGACAACAAATATACTTAACAATCTGTATACCAACTACTGCATTTTTAAGACTTCTATTTCTAATTGGCCTTTAAATGATTCACTTGTAAATTTTATTACATTGATGGCACCAAAATATACTTTTATTGCTGTCTGGCTTGAAACCTCTGGTTTCTGCTACACCACTAATAATGGGCTCTCACTGGGTTTTCTTGTGGATATATTGTCCTATGTCATGGAGAATCTGCTGTTTTGGATTTGTATGTTCATCCCCTTCATGTGCTCCAATAGTTCATAGATTCATTGATTTTGGAGTAGGCCAATGTATAGCCCTGATTCTAGGCCTGGGTGGTAGCTGAGTTGGTCAGCCTGCTGGATTTTCCTCAACCTCACTACCCAGATGAGCTCTCCAGCACAGCCTCAGCTAGCTCTCCCAAAGCAGCCTACAGCAGGGAGCAGGGCCACTTCTCCTGACTCTATCACATCCAGGTCTCCCTAATCATTCCTTTTTAGCATTTTTTTTTCTTTCATGCCTTGGAAACAGCAATACTCTTTAATATTTTCTGGAAAGCAGAGTTAGAAGGAATTGATCCAAAAACATTTTGTGAGGACAGCATCACCTCGGTAGCTAAGCCAGAAAAAGACATCAAAGAAAATGAAAACAGATTATGTGATGGGTATTGATGGACAAATCATAAATAAAATGTGTCCAAACTGATTTCAACCATACATCAAAAGGAATATTTATCCAAAGTGGGATATCTCCATGGATGATGAATGTAGTTTTTCATGAGCAAATGAGTCTGAAATATAACATTAAAAAAGAAAAAAGAAAAAGAAAAAGCAATGGGCCTTTCAGTTGGCGTGGGAGAGACATTATATAAAGTCACTGCCCTATGTTCACGAGTATTCTATTTTCATCATTTCCACCACTCTCTCCCTACCATTTCCTACCACACCCTTTTTCTCTCGCAAATTACTGACTTCTATAGTTATTGTTTTAAGCAACCATACATGCGTGTAAAAACATATACAATTGACTGAGTCCAGTTAATGTTATTCATTATGTATATGTGTTTTGGGCTGATTATCTGATTATAAAAAAGAAAGAAAACTGTTAACACAGGTTTCTGTCCTGCCCAGTGCCACAGCCGTTCAGTCCCAAAGAAACACACAGAGACCTACATTAATTATAAACTGGCTGGCTTGTTAGCTCAGGTTTCTTATTTACTCACCCTTACATCTCAGATTAATCCATAATTCATGTCTGTGTTAGCCACATGGCTTGATACCTTTTATCCATGAGGCACTCTCATCTTGCTTCCTCTGTGTCTGGGTGATGACTGCAAACTGAGCCATTCCTCTTCCCAGAATTCTCATATTTTGGTTGCTCTGTCTATACTTTCGGCCTGACTACTAGCCAGTCAGTTGTTTATTAAACCATACAAGTGACAAATCTTTACAGGGTATAAAACCATTGTCCCGGAGTAGAAAACATTAAGATTTTAGGAATAGGAAAATGTTCCCCAATTTTGTAAAATCCTTTTATGGAAACATAGAGCTAATGTCATGATCAATACTGGCAACTGAAAATACTTCCTCTAAGATGCACTGGAGAGAAAGGCTGATCATACCTGCAGCTCCTTTTCAGCATTTGTAACTTTATTAAACTATCATTGGCTCACTGAACATGTCTTTCTTTTATCTATTTCACTAAAATGACAAGCAGGAAAATAAATTTACAGAGTCTTGCTGTCTTAATAAATTAATTTTCTCTGAAAGTAAGCTTTTAGATGGAGAGTGTGTACATAAATTGAGGTAGACTTTCAGAAATGAGAACGATGAATAAAATGATAAGGGTTTTATTTTCCTTTATTCTTTGGCTAAGTTCCCCCAATAGGAAGTTCCTTTTGTTTTGATCATACTTTTCTTTGGAAAACCACAAAAATAAATAAATAAACAGACAAATAACAAACAGTATAACTTGGCATGAAAATTAGCATATGTATACATGACAAGTTAGATCATAGAAGAATTCACAAGGCCCTTTTGAAAGCAGGAAGAAATTCAGTTTTATCTTAGGGTTCTGGAAGGCTAGATGGTCACATGGAGCTCAATTTCAGTTCCTGTTGTTCTGCATAAAATATAGGGAATTTAGATCATCTATTCATTTTGAGCCTCTCTTAGCTTGCTTTCCATACCAAATTCTAAAACACATTGTTCCAGAATTCCTTAGTAACTTGGAATATTTGAATTAATAACTCATTTTACATTGGGAAATACCTACCTCCAGTCTAGGATAAAGTTGTTGAGGTATAGCTATTCCTGGATCACATACTTTTGAACATATGTCACATTTCTTGCAGCTCTTAGAGTATACCTTAGAGAAAACACCACTCAACCCTGGCAGATGACATCTAAATGCATGACTCAACCCAGTCAATCATAAGGGATTTTTTTTTGCCAGAATCACTTGACTTTAATAGAGAAAATATGTAGAACATTATGTAAGTAGGTGTAAAGAAAAGGGCAGTTTGGAAATGGTAACACGAGACTCAGTAGGATGACGCCAGATACCACATCACTATGCATAAAGCACAGACTTCAGTCATGGTGAAGGTCACTGGAGAGGGAAAGCTGTGCTCTGAGCCTTCATCAGTATTTGTGTTATTGTTTGCTGCCCTGGAAATAAAATCTCAAAAATTGGCCTGGATATTCCTTTCTGTCTATTTTTTGACAATAGAGACATTACAAAAGTAGACATTAAACAGTAAACATTTTTCTGAAAGAAACAAATGCACAAAATAAAACACCTACCAACTAACTCAGCTATAATTGCAACCGAGCCTGTTCTCATTTCACTCTCTTGAGTAGGTATTCTGCATCATTGAACAATAAGAATTACTTGTATTTCGGTTTTCGTCTAACATTATATAATCCATTGGGCTGGTTGGAAAATTGTCTTAGGCACTAAGGTACTGCAGCTAATCATATATGTTTTCCATTGCTATTGATTGAAACCGTATTTCTACCAGTAATAAACAACACAAAATATTTACAATATAAAGTTCAATATTTAAATACTTGGTTTAATTTTCCATTGTTTTATGTAGATGTACCATACCTTTTAAAAAAGAGAATTGAAAATAGATTCTTGTCTCATACAATATATCCTGACCTTTTTGCCCTCTCCACGCTCCTGCCCACCTCCCATCTCCCATCTTCTCAAGACACACTCCCTGTTTTTTCTTCAGAAAAGAGAAGGCCTCCAAAAGAAGACAGTCAAACATGACAAAGGAAGATACAATAAAACAAGGCAAAATCATTTCTTGCCTTTTGTTTAGATTTTATAATTAATGACAGCAACATATTATAGGCAATTCTACACTAAACACATATGACTCATGCCTACAGCCATGACTATATCATCGGCAATTAAGTGGCAAATTTAATGTGTTTGCTTTTATAATTACCAATATTTATGGAAAAATTCAGTTTTATAAGAGCAATTTTTATAGTCAGGTCTTAGTTTGCTTGGAATTGCTAAGAAATATATTCCTTTAAGTCATTACTACATTTATAATTAACAACATTTTTAAATTCATGGACTGTGTATTATGATTCAATTACCCTTATCTTTGTTAATCCCTTTTCTTGGCATAATCTTTTTACATAATCACTAATAGCCATGGATATTACTGCATTCCAAAAACAATTTATTGAAATGTAAATCTAATTTAAAAAATACAACTTTGCACACACTCCAGCCAAAAGAAAAAGAGTCATGTGATATATTCTTTACCCTTTGAAAATTTATGTACAATGCACTTTCTTATAAAGAAGATGTGTTACAGCATCATCTAGAGTTATAGTTTTAGGATTAATGTTTTATTTATATTAAGTTACTTACTTATATATTCCAAAACAACCTTTGCTTTTCTAAGAAAAGTCTATTTTGCAAAGAGATGTGTGTAACTGGAGGGGGGAGTCATCAAAACTGTCTAATCCAAAAACCACACCAGAGTGAGCAAGCCAGAAACCCAATTCTCAAGTTGTTCTATGTGTGAAGGCCTTTGCTCTCACATACTATTGCCTGGATCCTTGAAACAGAGTCCCTGATCTATTTCCTAAGTGATTTTTTTCCTTTGTCTTCAGAACTTAAACCCTGGGGAAAAGCCTGAAAAATGTTGGTGTGGGTGGTGCACTCTCCTTTTAGAAATAAATGGGCTTATTGTCGAGCCTACTTCTGGAGCTCAGAATTACACTATGCTGAGTATACAGCATGACCTGGATTTTAAACTTTAAATCGACTTTCACAATTTCTCGTACTGAAACAACTGTAAGAAAGATCTTTCTATTTTTTGAAAGTGTCAGGAATCAGCAGTGAAGACAGTAACATTCTTGCATATGTTTATGATTTTTACTTAAATAGCATTCGTAAATTTTACAAGATTACAAATTAATGAATGCTCACATTAAAAAGTCTGTGGATTTAAGTTTTAGATGGCTAAATGTGTAAGACCTCACTTTGCCCTATGAGAATTCTAAAGTTAATACTGTTTACCTCTTTCTAAAACTTCATCTTAAAGTAGTTTATAAGAAGCACAGTATACCGCTAACCTGGTTTTCATTTAATAGCATACCATAGAAGTTTATTTTTTCCCATTAAATTACAAACTTATAGAGCTAATTCTATTTAAATTGTTGCTATAAACAAAAGTGTTATAGTACTTGCCTACTATGTTCAAAGCCATGGGTTTCTTCTCCAGCACCACAAGCACAAAACAAAACAAAATAACAAAACAAAAAATATAGGTGAGAATAATAGAAATATATGATTTGGTTGTAATTTTTCTCTTTGTATTTTCATTGAGGTTCTATTTATTTATTTTCATTTATTCATTTGCTAATTTATTTATTTAGCTATTTATTTATTTTACTATTTGGCTGCAGTTTTCTTTTTCTCCTCTCCTTTCCCTCTTCACCCCCGCTCTAAGTCCAATCCTCTAATCCACTTCTCTTCTGTTTCTGTTCAAGAAGGAGAAGTTCTCTCTGGATATCAACAAAACATGGCATGCCAAGTTGCAGTAAGACTAAGCACCTCCCCATGAATTAACACCGGACAAGACAACCCTGTATGAGGAGTAGGGTTCCAAAAGCCAGTAAAGAGGGTCAGAGACATCACCTACTCACACTGTTAGGAGTCTCACAAGAAGACCAAGCTACACAACTGTAATATATATGTAGAGTGCCTGGGTCAGTCCTAATCGGGCTCCTTGGTTGTCCGTTCAGTTGTTGTCAGCCCCTATGAGGCCAGGTTAGTTGATTCTGTGGGTTTTCTTGTCATGTCCTTGACCCCTCTGGCTCCTACTACAATTCTTTTTACCCTCTCTTCTGCGGGATTCTCTATCAGTTGCTGGATGAAGCTTCTCTGATGACAATTGGGCTAAACACAAATCCAGCACACCCCATACTGAGGAGAGACTCTAGGTTGAAGGTTATGAGGTTGAGTTCAAGGTCCACTCTCTCTTCTTGAAGTTTTGCCTGAACACAGGAGATGGCCAGGTCAGGCAACATATCTGCTTGCTAGAAGGCATAGCTGCATCCTTTTTTGTAGATTCCTGAAAGATTTCCTTGCTTCAGATTATTACCTGATCTCAAAATTTTCCCTCATCCCAGCTTTCTAGCAGTCTCTTTCAGTAGTCTCCTCCTTTGTCCCTCCCCAACCTTTTTGCTCAAACGCCCATGCCCACCCTCCTAAAGTCCACTCATGAAATCTTTTCTATTTCCTCTTCCCAGGGAGATGGTTGCATACCCCCTTGATCCTCTTGAGCTCTCTGTATTACCTAGTCTCCCTGGGTATATGAGTCGCCGCACAGTCATCCTTTATTTTAAAGCTAATATCCACCTATGAGTGAGTACACACCATGTTTGTCTTTCTGGGTGTAAATTACTTCTCTCACGCAGGATGATTTATTTTTCTTGATCCATTTGCATTTCAAATTTCAACTCATTGTTGTCACATAAGTTCTAATAGGTGTTAATAGTAAAGTTTCCAGTCAGATATTGGGGAAAATGCTGAGAGAACAAGAGATGAAGAAGTAAAGCCATAGCCACCTTATCTACTCCGTTTTCCCAGCCGAAAAGAGAGTTCTTGTCTCCTCCCACCCATCACTTCCTCTCTCCACCTAGCCTTATCACTTCTTGTCTGTCTGTAAATACAAACCTTCAAACCTCTATGGTTAGCTAATGGCTAACTCTGCCTTCTGATCTTCAGGCAAATTTTATTTACACAAAGAAGATATCAGCACACATTGTTTTTAACAGCTGAGTAATACTTCATTGTATAAATGTATAGCCTTGAAGGGATTGGCACAGGAGACAACCTCCTGATTAGGACACCATTAGTATAGACACTAAGATCAACACTTAATAAATGGAACCTCAAGAAACTGAAAATTTTATATAAAACAAAGGATACCATCAATTGATTATACTTTTAGTCATGTATATATTAGGAAAATAACTATTGTTATATATTACTTTTTTCTTTGAAATATATTTACAAAATATCACAATAGTTAAATATTTCTTGATGACTTTGTATATGCTGTCCATTTGTTTTAAATATATCCCAGAGTTTATTTCTTACTTCTGTTGTTGAATATTCATGTTATTTTGCTCATTTCAATAATAATTGCCATAAAGTTTCATTCATTGTTTACTGATTATGATGATCTCTGAAAACCCTGTGTGGTTGCTGATTAAAAATATAAAATTTGTAAACATATGACCAATTTTATTCATAAGAATGTTTTAAAATGATTCTACTAGCAAATTTTTCACAAAAAAGTCTGTTTGTGAAGAGGTGAATTATTAAACTATGTTGAAGCCTGAAAGCACACTTAAAATGATAACCATGGGTAATAGTCATGTGTTCCTGTACTGTCTTGAAGTTACATAATTACTTGGTCAACAGTCGTCATTGTGGTTAACTTATTTCTGAAAACCTCTTGATCTGTCTCATATAACCATGTAATCTGCTATAATATCTGTTCAGATAGGTGTATAACATAAGATTATTGTGTCTTTCTTGCATCTTCCTTAGTCATTAGTTTATGTAACCCCAAGAAAGACTGAGGTGTCTTATACTAACAACCCCAAAATCTCCTGAAACACAGATTTTTGGCTTTTTTTTAAAATCCTGCTGTTTGTCATGGACTGCCTGTAACTCTGTTCTGCTTGATTCTCATTGACTGTTGGATCTGTGAACAGAAGCAGCCTTCATAGTAAAGATATGTTTTGGTGCCAAAGAAAAATGTGCCCTTCCACTTGACTCAAAGCACAGTTCTTCCTCTAAGTCCATAGTAAATGTAAGCCAGATAGTGATATTTCTGCCAGCAAGCTATGTGGTCAACGTGTTAGCAACAAAGCAGAAAGGACCAAGTGTTCCCCTGGGGACAGCAGAAAAGACTTGAAAGCACTATGTTGTGTGTGTGTGTGTGTGTGTGTGTGTGTGTGTGTGTGTGTGTACATGGAAAGAGCATGAAGGTGCCACACTACCCATACAGAGGTCCAAGAATGACATAAAAGACTCAGCTCTGTCCTTCTGCCATATGTGCTCTAGGAATTGAACTCAGGCTGTGATTCTTTGCCTCAAGGTCCTTTGTCTATCCTGTCAGCTTATTATTTCCTTTCTTTTTACCCATAGCAACTCAACACAAAATGATACTCTATCAGCGAGTGTATTTAATTGGTAGAGAACCAGATTATCATCTAAATTGGGTTTGGTTCCAACACTTCAAAAATGAACAACAATAAACTACAAAACTTTTTTTCTTGTTAGAATATGGGGACGACAGATGTAGTTGTTTAGATGTCTGTAGTAATATAGAGATGCTACATAACTCCCAAGGTACAGAAACATATGAAAGTTTGCTATATCATAAGAGGGAAAGCAGTAAGAGGCATGAAGTAGAAATGGGAGGCCATATGTCCCTATGTGTGATTTCTAAGTTACAGCTCGGTTTAATTATCCTGTGCTTCACTAAAAAAATATATCTTTCCAATTCCAGTCTCTGAAGTCAGTCATGTTTTATATTCCATCTCCTTTTTTAAAGTCTAGAATAAAATCTATTGACTCACATGCATATCCTAAATCTGGAAAATGCTAGAATTTAAATTCCATTCTTGAGGTTGTCCTATCTTTCTGTTTTATCTATATACTTTCTTTCATCTTGCACATGGACATGCCTTGAGAAAAACAAATTTATTAGATTTTAGTTCTAATTCAATAAATTGTGGTTGGTGTAAAAATTTAGGGTTTTTTGTTATTTTAAATCATTAAAATATTAGTTTTCTAGAAATGTCTACATTTCTTGTTATTTCAAATTACAGGATAATTTGTTACTGGATAGGCATGGCTCACATTCTGCCCGAACATCAAGAAATATTGAGTTCATTTCAATCTCCAGGCATTAAAGTTACAGGTCAAAAGTTCTTCGTTTAAGTGTGTTGTGTGCAGATCTTTGTGCATAAAAAGCCATTTGTAACTCAAGAATATAAACACTGAAAGAAAGGCATATCTACAGTAAAGTAGATTTGTTCAGGAATTAAATATAGTGAAGTAGAATGGAGGTAAACATTTTTAAATGTCTCAATTGTTCTATGATACAGACCACTGTAGATAATCAAACTCCAAGAAATTTTTGGTGTTAGGGTTTGTGGAATGTGTTTCATATGTTTTAAAGATCTCTGCCCTTGAAATATTAGTGAGGTTGGGAGACGCATTAGATTGCACACATTTTAAAAGTACATGCAAAGATCTTCAGTGTTCTACAGTAAGAAAAGGTGAACATTTTATAAATCCATGGTTAATATATTAGTAGAACATAGTTTTTAAATTTAGTCCACTCACTGATAAATTTATGAATGATTTCATAATCTATTACACATCGCTCTGTGCCTTTTCAAATTTGTTAATAGTGGATCCTGATAATACAAAAAATGGGACCACATTTTCTCTACATTTATATCTGAATGACTTCTTTTTGTTACACTAAAAATAAAATTGCAAGCCAGTGAGATAGTTCAGTAAGTGAAGGTGCTTGCTGTGTTAACCAAGAAATATGAATTTAATCCATGAATCACAAGAAAAGCATGACAGAACCACCTCTATAAAGCTGTCCTCTGACTTCTCGCACACTGCTCCATTTACATGCCCCTTCCCCACACAATAATAGCAACTTAAATAACTACTAAAAGCTACGAATTTCATTGCTATTCTTTTTTATTTAATTTATCTTATAATGGGTGTTGTTTATGTGGATGCACATTTCTGTGAATGTGTGTTTGCATATTCATGCATGTGCACGTAGAGAGTAGCTATCCAACCTGCATGTTTTTCCTCAAGTGATGTCAGTCTTTTGTTTAGAGACAGTATTCCTCAATAGTCTATAATTCACCAAGAATTCTGCTCTGTCCCAGGGATTCACCCACTTCCTCCTCCACAGCCCCAGGGTCACATGTGCATGTCATGGCACACAGCCTTTGTAGGTGGAATCTAGTAATGCAGCTCCAGTCCTCGTGATTGTGTGACAAACCCTTCACAGACAGCACTCTCTTCCCACCATTTTATTATTCAAAAGAAGAATTTCCTCACTTTCTTGTTGAAGTGTCTGAAGTATGATATATTGTGTCCTCTATGAAATTCTTTCTGAACCAATCTATAGACTATGTTTGGGAAGTGCATACTCCATGTCTACACTGCTCTGATTTAGCCTGTACTGTAGGAAAGTAAATGCTGGCTGTAGTAATGAGGCAAGCAGGCCTGCTTTTCGTCCTACCCAACTTAGGAACGGTTAGCTTAGCCCCGGAAATAATAACATGGAAATTGTATTCTTTTAAACACTGCTTGGCCCATTAGCTCTAGCCTCTTACTGGCTAACTCTCAGATCTTGACTAACCCATTTCTAATAATCTGTGTAGCATCACTAGGTGGTGGCTTACGGGGAAAGATTCAGCATGTCTGACCTGGCAGCTGGCTCCATGGCGTCTGCCTCACTTCCCTTCTTCTCAGCATCCTGTTCTGTCTACTCCACCCACCTATGTTCTGACCTACTAGGCCAAGCAGTTTTCTTTATTAATTAACCAATGAAACAACAGATAGATAGAAGACCCACCTACATCAGCTGGCAAATTTTTTAAACTCATACTCATGAAATCTGAGGACTTACTCACAATAGCTTTGCTTATGAGATTAAAATCATTGACTATTTGAGTGTAAAATTACTTGCTCACAGAAATTTATAGTTTTATTTTTCATGTCTATTATCTCACCATTTTTCTTACCCACTCCCTTGTTTTGACTGTCTACATTTCATCCTATTGTCCATAATTTCCTTCACCCTGAGTTGTGTGGTACTGTCAAGCAGAAACACTCACTAGATACCTCAAGCAGCAGACATTTTCTCCAAGTTCTAGAAGGTAAAGTTTCAAGGTCAGGATTCAATCAGCATTTGTTTCTGGAAATGGTGGTGTTTTTAACTTCTTGATCAAAAGAAGAACATTTTGGGTGTCAGATATGTCCACATATGACTTTCGCTGAATTTTTACAGTAACTATGGTTACAGAAACATCATTCATTTTAGATTAAGGTCCCACTCTATTACTTCATTTTAAACTTGCTTACTTCGCTAAAGATTTCACTGCCAAACCTGGTCACATAGGATCATGTGTGCCAGCCCATGGATATTGAGTACATACAATTTGTGTTTTAGAAACATTCTTCGTGTGTTAAAATATAAACTCCAGCCTCTGTGAGATGTGGGATTAATTACTCTTACTTATTTTGAAAGTGAGAAATAGATTAGCTCAAAGTCGATGACTTTAAAATTTCACTTATTTTGCTTGTGGAAATCATCTGTATAGTGATGAGTCAGAGTAGTGAATTTATCCCAGTTTTTAAAATTCAGACAGGACAGGGGGATAGTTTGTCATGGAAAGTGACTGCAGGGTAAAACAATATCTTTAGTAAGATGCCTGGAACTGCCCCCCCCCAAAAAAAACCCAGGTATGGTGGAAGTAGATCTGTAATTCCCTAGGAAGAGAAAGGAGGATATTCCAGAAGCTTGCTGGCCAACACATAGAAACAAGAGAAACCTTACTCTATGAGGAACAATAAGAAAGCAGATTATTGAAATTTGTCCTCTGACTCGCATGCACGTACCCTGACATATCTGCTCCTTTTCTCCATAAATCAAACACACCCACCAATAAAAAAATTGAGAAGAGAAATCAATGCAGTCTTCAAAATTTATGTCAAACTATCAGGCAAGTGTTAGGAAGAAATAAAGGAGCAAAGCCATGATTTCACCAGCTATCTTAAAAATGATTACAGTAAATACAAATGTCCATATTGTATATTTTATCCATTTGTCAGTGTTTCTTGTAGAAAATATTTTCCATATAGTTGGTTAAATCTGAAATTCTACTTAGATATTTATAAGCTAGATTATATTGTGTTGTGAAACGAAGATGCTCAAAGAGACATCTGTTTGTAGCGCTCACGCTGCTTTTCCTCTCCCACTTTTCTTTTGTCCTGGGTTCTGGTTGGACTTAAAGATTCTTTCCTTTCTAGAAACATGACACACTGAACAACAATGTGAGTTTCCTTATTTTTCTTTCAACATGATAAGCAGACAACAACCAACTTACATGATAAGATTTAATGACATTTTAGGCTTCACTACTCTTACCAAAGCTGATGATGATTATGTTAATAAAAATCTTAGGTATAGTTCTCTGACATGAGTTTAATTCTCATTTCATTGTTGTTCTTGTTCTTGTTTCAGAAATTTCATCACAATATCAGTTAAGAATATCCCCAGGCTCTCCTGGTGATGGTATTTGTATTTAATAAATTCACTGCCAAACCTTCATTTATCTTTGTGCTCACTTATTTTTTACTCCTAGAGATGGCAAAGGATCTGCTGCCAGTCTGTTATTTTCTCTGTTTTCAGTTTTAGGGTTCTGGACTGACTCCTAATTTCTATAATATGCATTATCATTGGTCTTTCACTCCCTTTCTTTCCTTCCCTTCCTAATAGCCATATGAAAGAAGAGTAAATAAAAATTAAGAAATCAAAAGGAAATTAACCCAAGGTTGCTAAAGTGACAGCCATTTGGACTTAAAATGGTAATGTTTCATATCTTTAATTGCATGAGCCTTCTTTGGGCTCAAACTGGAAGATACAGTGATGCCAGGGAGGCCTCCTGGCTGGTTCTTGCAGACATTTTGTGCATGTCTTGCTATGAGGTCACTTTATAGTTTTCACATTTCATTTGAAGTGCTAAAGTTGGACTTTTGAGTCTTGTAGCAAATATGATTAGGCGGGGTGTGGAGGTGCAGGTCTGATGTTTCAGTATTTGTGAGATAGAGGGGAGTGGTCCAGAAGTTCAAAGTTATTATTTGTGATATACTAAGTTTGAGGCCATCCTGGGCTCCATGATGTCTCAAATCAAAACTAATACAAAACAAAAACAAAACGCTGGTTATACTCTCCTACAAAATGGACAGTTGATCTTTCTTTGTTCAAAAAAATAATTGTTTTAAAATAAAAAACTCATTTTAAAAAGAGAAAGATTCAGGCAATAGAAGTAACATGTGACTCTAATCACATTTGGACAATTCAATTTGGTCTTGGGGTATGTACCATTTACTGTTAAGATGAGGTTGGCCATGAGATTATAGTGCAACAGAGGATCATTTGCATAGCTGGTTCATTTTGTTGTAACAACTTATGAATATGCATTAGAAAGTTTCAGTAAAATTGGGCAAACATACTGTATAAAAATCTGTGTAATACTCCATCATCTAGATTTGCCAGATAGAATCATTTTTGTGTAGTAAGGACACTCGTCTGGTTTTTTAAACACAAACATGTCATTCTGTGAATCTGAAGCATACTATTATTGATGTTCATAGAAGTGTGTTCTAAATAGGAATCTCTTAATTATGGTCCTCACTACACTGTTGTAGTGATGTGAGGTAGAGTCTTAGTACTTTTGTTATGGCTTTTACGTAGCATCTTCTTCAATGTTAGACATTTAAATAATCCACTAATGATCGCCTCACTATAGACTATAAATTCACACCTTAATTTAATTCTTATTCATGCACAAAGACAAATGTATGTAATCATTCAGAAAATAAAAAATGGGAAATGAGGATAGGTAGAAAAACCAATTATAGGGCCATTGCATGGGGTCCACCTGTTAGAAATTTAGTTGGATACTTAAGTTTCACTAAATAACCTCATTGCTTTCCCTGAGTTCCCTTGCATTCATTCAGTATTATCTTTATTAATATAATCCATCATTTGTGTTAAAAAAATATCACCTTACCAGATATATCAAGCCTAATTTTTGTTTGATCCAAACCACCTGTTTTCAGACTCACTATAACACATTTTACTTGTTCAATTATTGATTACTTTGCCTTTAAGTTCTATTTTTAAGTAGAGTAGACATAAAGGATGAAATGTGTGAGTTCTTTTTACAAAAAAAGAGAGTACTGAAGAAATCAATGGTATAATAAATTATGATTAAGAATTGGTTTTCAACTTACACATCATCAAATTTCTTTCCTAGCAAACGCAATCGCCCATAAAGAATTGAATTGGAAAAGCCCAGTTTTGTTGAGTGAATGAGTGTAACAATGAGTGTAGTCTTCATACAGAAAATGTTCTTATGTATGGAAAAGGCTGAAGAAAACTGCAGAAGCTCTCCTAGTGCATAGATCGGGTACAAAACTTTCAATTTGGTTAATGAAGAACATTATCAAGAAAGTTGTTCATAAGTAGCAATGTGTGCAACACGGTGACCACCAATGAGCTTATCTTCTCACAAGTCCCTGTGACAGAGAGCATAGAGTAAAACTGAAGGGCATGATTGTCAATCACGTACTTTGATAGGATACACATAATTATGACAGGGAAGCCTTAGGAACGCAGAATGTCCATGACTTTGATGCCTTCATTCCCCATAAGGCACCTACAAACAACCTTCACTGGAATGTTCCCATAGAAATTGCAAACTCTTCCTTTTACTATTTATGAAGATTTTTACCATTATACAGGTAATTTCTACACATATAGTAAACATGAAAAAATAGAAAAGAAGAATACTTCTTATTAAAGACAGCCATTGTTAATGTTTTTGCAAAATTTCTGCCAGCTTTTATGTGTGCTCTTATTATTAACAGTTGTAATTATCCAATATGTACAATTTTATCTGTGTTCTCACCTACATTTGAGCAATTTTTATGTTAGTACAACTACAATAATTACAGCTACCTTTCTCAGTGGTTAGTCTGTTCCCTGAGATTGTTATAATTGATGATACAAAATTTGAACAAACTGAATGGTGGGTGATACACCTAACTTTATTTTACAAGTGAGAAAATTAAAATACAGAGATGATAAATATTTTCTTACAGGTATATAATAGTAAATGCTGATAGAACACCTAAAACCAACCTATTTAAAGAATGTGTGCTTGTTTACTTTGGTGAGACTACAGTCATCCAATATTTTCCAGAAAGGACCTGATTTTAGGTATCTGAGGATGTATTTTTTTATGGGCTTTATGGGCTTCAGCATCAGTATTCCATTTCTTCGTGATAGCTCTTTGGTTAAGTTTATTCTAATCATCAGTATCATCAGTATTCCAATTCTTCATGGTAGTTCATTGGTTAACTTTATTCTAATCATCAATATTATCAGTATTCCATTTTTTCATGATAGTTCATTGGTTAATTTTAGGTGAATGAGACAAGTGTAGGAGTGAGCATTTGTGTTTCAATTTAACTTTATTCCTGTAAAACAAAATTTTTATTCAGTATACATCTTATATGTCATAAAACAGTATTCTTTTAATGCTGTCTAAATTACTTAGAAATAAAAAAAGTCATCGTGACTCAAATAGAATGAATTAAATTCTAGCGTTTTATTATTAGACCCATGAATGCATTATTCACAGATGAGAGCGTTTCCCATTGGTGTGTTATCACATTAAGTATACCAAGGTAAATGATACCATGGGCAGGATTTTGTAAAATGAATTTCTATTATTTAAAAAAAAAATTATTGTTATATTCTCAAACTTGGTCTAACCAGAGGATATGAATAACTGACTTATCCTTGATTTTTTTCTTAATAACAACTATATCCTAAAATATACCAAGTATTTTTCAGTTTCTGTTGATCAGATAACCAAATTCATAGATGTGAAATACTAGGAAACAAAAAAATGGGATTTTTTTTTTTAAAATAAAGAGGGTCAGGCATATTTAAGGTGAGTTAAGGTGGTCTGTCTAGTCTGGATTTTTTGTTTATTTTGTTTTATGATTTATAATGTTTAAGAAAATTTACTTAAGAAATTATCTAAAATGTTTCCTTGCTTGCTCAGAGTGTCTTGTCTGCCTATATGCAAAAATGACAAAAACTGCTGATGATATGATGGTTTACATAAGCAACCCAAAAAAATCTACAAAGGAAATTCTACAACTCATAAACACTTTCAGTACTGTAAGATTAGCTCAAGGAGCTGGAGGCGGAGAGGGAGAGGAAGGAGAGGCACTGTCCCCTCAGCGGCAGCTCCAGAGGGTGGGGGTAGCAGCAGGAGGGAGGGAGGAAGAGGTGGGTCTGGGAGGATGCGGACCCTTTCCCGGAAAAGGCGTGACTAATGGCCAGGGCGCTGGATTAGAAATCGTAGCCCAATGCTTAGTGCTTGGGAAGGCCGCATTAGGCTTTTCTTTTTTTCTTTCTTTCTTTTTTTTTCTTTTTTGTTTAACCTTCCTTTTGAGGGCATGGGGAACTTGAGGGCAGCGGTAGTTGGTAAATGACAGGAGTGTACCTTCCCTGGCCTCAAGAAGGAGCTGTCTGGGTAAGTCCTTCCCCGAGGACATCCCCCACACCATCTGGGTGACCTTCCCCATGCCCGCTCGCACCCTGCTCGGCTTTATGGTTGCAGTTGGGAAACAGTTTCCTGCCGGGGTTGTGTGTGTGTGGCCCTCTCTCCTCCCACCCGCTCCACCCTAGGGTGGGCATCGCCTGAAATGAATAGCAGTTAAAATGGTTCTTGGGTCTTCTCCATTGACTGCTCGACCAGAGGTTAGCCGTCCATCCTGTCTTTACACAACTTTTTCAATTTGCCGACGTAACCAAGAAACCTCGCTGTGTTTCAGCTTCCCCTCCAATGTCTGGGGTGTGGATATGGTGTTCACTGTCACTCCAGCCTCGGTGTACAACCTCAGGCCTCTGGTAATAAAGTATATTTCCTCGTTCAAAACCACTATTCACTTCAAAAAATAATCATACATTGCGTCCTTTAGAATGGATTAGTGAAAAGTTTGACATAGTCAAAGTAAACTAAAATGTGGGACCGAATCCTCATGTAACTAATGAGAAACACAGCCTCAGGCAGGACTATTATCCTATTAAAATGCTGGGATTTTTTTTTCCCTTTTACAGCCTCACCCTACCAAGATATTTAAATCCGGAACCTGATTATTATTGTAACTCCAGCACCTAGGCATATTCCTAGTAAATACAAATAGGTAAATTAAATATGGGTCTCAGACTTTAAATTCGTGTATGAGAGGATAACTGAAAGGAATTTAAAACAGCCTGAGTTGGTGAAGTTATGTGGTAAATCCCATATAGCTACAACCCTGCGCAATGGAAGTTTATACTGTTTGTCAGTCTTCCCTATATAAAAATACAGTTGACTAAATGTGGATTTGGAAATTTAACTATTTCCTGTCTCTTCTTTAAACTTTGACAGAGCAGAAAATCTGCCTTAATAAAATGTGGTTTTGCATAAAAAAAAGATTAGCTCAAAAAAATAGTAGTCCTCCTGTACACAGATGATAAAAGGACAGAGAAAGAAATGAAAGAAACACCACCCTTCCAAAATAGCCACAAATATCATAAAATATCTAGGATTAACTCTAACCAAACAAGTGGAAGACTTGTATGACAAGAATTTTAAATCTTTGAGGAAAGAAATTGAAGAAGACACCAGAAAGTAGAAAGATCTCCCATGGTCTTGGGCAGGTAGAAGTAACATAGTAAAAAATGCCAATCTTACCAAAAGCAATCTACAGATTCTATGTAATCATCAAAATCCCAGCAAAATTCTTCACAGACCTCAAAAGAATGGTACTCAACTTCATATGGAAAAGCAAAATACCCAAGATAGACAAAACAATCCAGTACAATAAAAAAAAACAAACAAACTTTTAGAGGCATCACAATCCCTGACTTCAACTACAGAGCTACAGTATTGAAAATAGCCTGGTATTGGCATAGGAACAGACAGGAGGACCAATGGAATCTAATCGAAGACCAGATATTAATCCACACACCTTTGAACACCTGATTTTTGACAAAGAGGCAAAAAATATCAAATGTTTTAAAAAAGCATATTTAACAAGTGGTGTTGGCATAACTGGATCTCAACATGCGGAAGAATGAAAATAGACCATATCTAACACCATGCACAAAACTCAAGTTCAAAGACCTCAACATAAAGCCAACCACACTGAACTTTATAGAAGAGAAAGTGAGAAGTACACTTGAACTCATTGGCAGAGGAGACCACTTCCTAAATATAACTACAGTAGCACAGACACTGAGAAAAACCATTAATAAATGAAACCTCCTGAAACTGAAAAGCTTCTGTAAAGCAAAGAATATGGTAAACAAGACAAAAATACAGCCTACAGAATGGGAAAAGATCTTTACTAACCCCACATCAGACAGAGGTCTGATCTCCAAAATCAACAAAGAACTCAAGAAGTTGGTCATCAAAAGAACAAATAATCCAATATAAAATTGGAGTACAAACCTACACAGAGGAATCTAAAATGGCCAAAAGACATTTAAGGAAATGCTCAACATTCTTAATCATCAGACAAATGTAAATCAAAACATCTCTGAGATTCAATCTTACACTTGTAAGAATGGCTAAGATCAAAAAAACACTGATGACAACTTATGCTGGAGGAGTTGTACAGCAAAGGAAACACTCCTGCATTGCTAATGGGAATGCAAGCTGGTACATCCCCTTTGGATATCAGTGTGACATTTCTCAGAGAATTAGGAAACAACCTTCCTCAAGAATCAGTAATAACCACTTTTGGGTATATAACCAAAGGATGCTTAATCGTGCCACAAGGACATGTGCTCAACTATGTTCATAGCAGCATTGTTTGTCATAGCCAGAACGTGGAAACAACCTAAATGCATGAGGAAAGTGTGGTACATTTACACAATGGAGTACTACACAGAAAAAAAAAATAACGGTATCTTGAATTTTTCAGGTAAATGAATGGAGCTAGAAAACATCATTGTGAATGAGGTAACCCAGACACAGAAAAACAATTATCACATGTACTCACTTCTTAGTGTTTTTAATCACAAAGCAAAGAAAAACAGCCCACAAATCACAACCTCAGAGAACCTAGACAACAATGAGGACACTAAGAGGGACATACGTATATCTAATCTACATGGGAAGTAGAAAAAGACAAAATCTCCTGAGAAAATTGGGAGCATGGGGACTTTGGCAGAGGGTTGAAGAGGAGAGGAGAGACAGAGAGGGAAGCAGAGAAAATGTAGAGCTCAATAAAAGACTATAAAAATGATGAAAACAATGAAGAATGAAAAAATTACAGTCAATTTCACAGTGTTTTCAGATTTGGGTAATGTCAAAGTTTTTCTCGTTTTTGGTTCTGCTTTGAGATATCCAAGAAGCCAGCTTTATGGGTAGATATTTACTTATTTGTATCTTACTGTTTTTAAAGATTAATTTTGTTTTTAATTATATACACACATGTGAATGGTATGTGCAAATATGTCACGTAGGAGGCCAGAGAGTGCCAGGTGCCCTGTCTCTGCAGTTAGAGGCTCTTGTAAATCACCTGGTGTTGGTGGTGGGACTTGAACCTGGTCAGTCACCTTCCTAGCCCTGAATGTCTCTCTTGAGACCCAATAAAATGAGGATGCAGTTGATCGCCTCCCACTTGGACAGTTGTGGGTCAAACTGTCTGTGTGTTTGGCTCCTCTGGAGGCTCAGGTTCCATGTTTGAAGTCTACAGCCCAATTCTTTTTGAAATTTTAAATATATATGGGCTCAAAATTTTGCCCTACATGAATTATTTTAGTCTCTTCAATATAGTTACTAAGTGTAAATGTATGTTAAGGTCAAGAGACCTGTGCAAACTAGATGAATAGCCATGAACTGAAATATACACAATGCCTTGGTAAACATTGTCTTTGCCTCCACTCAGGTTTCTGAGTAATAGAAACTACTGACCTGATTTATCCAGAGTCTGGCTCTTCCCTCTCAAATCTAGAGCTGCAGAAACAATAACAATGAAACAAGAGAATTACAATCAAAACTTAATTGAAGGAGTGTTTTAAACTCAGAAGGGATTTTTCTCCTACCTCTTCTGAGTTCTAGCTATATAGTAGTGGGATAATGTCAGTGAATGGATTGCCTTCTTTATCTAAGCATTGGTTTCCAGATGAGAACTTATTCTGGTTGAATCTCAAAATAACTGATTTTCCATGCTTCAAACCACATTTAAAATCTCTTTCCAGTGGACAGATTACCTATTTTACACAAATTCAAATAAAAAATACTAAGACTCTGCACTCTTGTTCTGTGGCCAGGTCAATCCATGACTTCCACATGCTTCCTTTTCTTATGTCCACAGATATTTTGAAGCCAGTACATCATTGTGTGAATTCTTCTATCTTTTTACCCACAGACTCATAGGCTTCTGAAAAGACAGCACCCACGTTTTCTGAGATGGAATAAACTAGCACATAAATCCTTTCTTTGTCTTGTAACTTATACTGAGTATATATTTTTCCATTTTAATAGTTGAACCCCATTGATTGACTATTATCCTTGTATGTTCAGCTCTGAGTTTGACAGCGACAACCTAAAGTTTGTTAGACTGACATGATGTGACTTTCCAATAATTGAATACAGCTCTTCATAGTTTTAGATGTTTTTCCTTTGGCTGTGATAAAATACTCTAGAAGAATCAGCTTAAGGAAAAGAGGGAATGTTGATTTAGTGTTCCAGAGACATAGACTCTGTGGGCTGGGGAAGCTAGGGCATCAATCAGAAAGATCACAGTTACAGGAGCAGGAGGCCAGCAGTCCATATTATATTCACACTTTAGAAGCAGAGAGTAAACAGAAAGTGAGGTCCTGCTGTGAATGCTTCATGTGAAGTTATGATCTCATTGACCCACTTCCTCCAGAGTCTTCAGTCCCAAAAGACCCTACAGCTCCCTGAACAGTACCACCAGCGGGGCATCATGGGATGAAGCATGTAGCCTAAAGGAAACATTATCTGGCTTGTATTTAGAGTGGATTAACTTGGAAACACTAGACATACACATTGGTAACCAGGTTGACTTTCTGAGCTGACTCTGATGTGCATGGATTTGAGGTCCACCAGTTTAAGCTATAGTCTGATTTCTGCTGTGAAACTGTTCTCTGACATAATCATACCATTCTTTTTTTTTATTAAGTAGCAAGCCAAGTGTATCATTTTAAAACTCATCTCCAGCCCTATTTGACGTTCTGCCCATTTCTAACGGAAGACTGAGCACCGTGAAGTCTATTTCCAGAGCTGCCATGAATATTTATACGTAGCCTGCATCTTTACAAATTAGAGAGCAGTAAGATGAATGAGAGTAGTGAATCAGAGAAGACACACAGTGTGATGCGGGCAGAAATTTACTATCTCATTTCTATTTAAAACCTGATGACTCAGAGAAGGAGGCAGTCCACATCCATTTCAGTAAATCCCTTAATGCTTTCCAGTATGGCATTTTGGATTTTAGCACTACTAGGGGTGACGATTTATTCTCAGGATGGATATTTTTCTGCATATGTGTCTGTCTATATGTAAATGTGTATGAGAAAATATGTATTTAAGTGAGCTTATTTCAGAATAAAATGGAAAGAAATAAATTTACTAGGCTAATTGTTCATTATTTCCTGCAAGTCTCATTTTCAGTGTGGTCTTGGTGATAGGGATGTACCTACGACCTCTAATAAATAATTCTTAAGTCTGACAAAAATGCTATTTATTTCTAAATTGATTTTTAATGTCTTCAGTTTGCATTTTCTACACTTAGTTAGCTTTCCAACAATAATGCATTAGATTTCCCTGACTTTCCATCTTTCCCATGTTCAAGATCAAAATAGATTTTTATAGGAGACAAGGGTCAAGATTTATTGTTGTAATATTATAGCTTGACATCTCTGTACTGCAAGGGCATGATGAGGACAACAAAATGCATAATTTTATCTTAGTCTTTGATTATCTGGCAAATGTGGAACAATTTAAAATCTGCATAGAATAGCACAATATAAGTAAAAAAATATCCATAATGTTCTTCAATGCCTTTATCAGAAACACAATGGTGAATGCAAAATGTCCAGAGTGGTTGAGCATAACCTTGATATAAAATCACAAATAATGATATTAATTTAGGAGTTTTGCTTAGGGACATAAACACAAATGGCAAACACAGAGTCACAAATTAGACTTATAGGTGAGTACATTATTGTTACACAGTAATTCTAGAAAAATCTGTATTTTTTATGATTGTTTCTGTTTGTCCATGTCTACCTGCGTGTTACCTCCATAGTCTAATAAGGGCTTATCTGATACATGTTTGGATCATGCAACTTTGCTTTACACATGTCATATAAATTGGAATTTCATAACAAGAATCTTTAACCTTCCTATTCCCTCAAGAATTATCATTCTATTTTGCATGTATTCATTCAGGAACTAAATAGTGTGTTTAGACTTGACATGAAACTCTGCAACAGGCATTGAATTAAGTTACCACTTGGTCTTTTGGAGCTGGCTGTCTGCTTATTAATAAATGAACTGAAAACACAATGTAAAACTGTCCCTGAAAGCCTCGATGAGTGCTATGATGATTTTGTGTCAGAAATTATATCAGAAGAAAACACAGAAATGAACTTGAATCTTAAGAGTTTCAGGGGCAAAAGTAACACTTCTGTAAGGCCAGTGTGTTCAAGTTTGAGTTGAAAAAAAAAATGCAAGGTTGTTTGGGTCAGAGTAGAAGAAAAGGGTGGGAAATAACATTATCTTGGACAATGATATTTTCACATTAAGGAACTCTTTTCCTACAGGGATATTTTAATCATTTTATGTTAGTAATTAAAGATATTTATTCCAGTTTTTGCTGTCCAAACAGCCATCTGGTCATTAAAGCACTGAGCCAAGTTGTCCTATGGCTGGAGGGAAAACGACACAGGTCCAGTTCTTTGGAAGCAGAAGCTAGAGTTAAAATTATGGTTCAAGGAATTTATTAAGGACACAGTCTCAGAGGAATGGAATAGATGTAGGCAAAATTAACAAGGAAAAAGAAACTAAGCAAAAGAATGAGCTCAACCAGTGTCTAGCTTTAGGCTTACCCATCGGAAGCTCTGGAACTTACCACAGTAGTGGAAGCACACAACTGCTCACCCACCTGTCCTGATTATCAGTGTCAGTTTGCATTTCCTGTTCCTGTTACCTTTTTGAAAAACTTTTTCCCAAGAGCAAATTAGCAGCAATAGTAGAACAGAAGAGAGTTGCAAAGACTTTCGATTTGTTTTACTCACTGCAGTCTCAGTAGAAGAGCAGCAGTCTCCACTCCAGAAATAATTGCTATTGTCCGATAGGAGCCTTTCATGGCATCAAAGAGAACCACAAAGCCTGTCTCTCACCACAAATAAGATGCATGAAATCTTTTTCTTTAATGAACACTGTCTGAATGAGCATGTACTGTCAACATGACCTAGCTTACCATCATCTGAAAAGAGAATAATATTGATTAACGATTGTTCTATGGGCATGGCTCTGAGGGATTGTCCTCACTGGAATTTGATATAGGAGAGCCCATCCTAGTGTGGGCGTGGTCCTGCCCTGTACAAGTGGGTCATGGCCCTTCTCTGGCCCAATGGTCATTGAAAGTAAAAGAAAGCCAGCTAATCATGAGCCTGAAAGTCAGCTAAAGGGGATTTAACCAGCAGCATTCCTCTGTGATTCCTGAGTCTATGTTCCTGCTTTGAATTATGATCTTCAATTATCTTCATGATGGATCTAGAGGTAGATACTGGAAGCAAGTAAATCCTTTCTTCCTCTAAGCTGCATTTAATCAGAGTGTTTAGCCACATCAACTGAAGGAAACTAGAGTATTCTCCTTCAGGATTTATAACATGCCAGGAAGAATTCAAAGGAATTAGTTGAAAGTCCATATTAACCTGAAAAAGATCAGCTAAAGGAGACACTAGTATTCAAATGTCTAGTTCTCTGTCAAATGTCTAGTTCTCTGTCAAATGTCTAGTTCTCTGAAAACAGATCACAGAATTGCGGTGGAAGAGAAGACATATGCATCAGTTTCTGGAACTGGACTGTCATTGGTGTTATCCCTGCAAATATTAGGGTTTACCCTGAGTCAGGTACGAGGAATCAGCTTTTGGTCTTTGCCTTAGGTCTGTTCTAATTAATAAAATGTTGATAAGCTAATGCTGCATTTAAGTCAAACTGATAACACTGATCACTGGTACTAGACAGTCATTGAACCATCTAGAAAATCATTTCCCTTGCTCTTTTATTTTTTTTCTCCAAAGCCTAACTGCATTTCATAGGTTGTGGCTATATTTGGGTGAGGATTATCCAAGGTAGTCTTCCATCTTAAAATATTTAATTATTTATTGTGTGTACATGTATATGTGCAAATGTACCATACGTGAATGAGCACATGTATCTGAGTACGGAGACATGTAGTTGATGTCGTGTCTTCTCGTTGTTTTTGAGATAGGCTCTCTGAAATTGGATTTTATTAGCTACAGTTTTATTCCTGCTGTCTTTGCCTTGCCAGCACTGGTGCTAAAGTTGTAAGCAGACTCATGTGACTTTTACATGGGTACAGGGGGTGCAAATCTCACCCCCATGCTTGTTCAGTCAGTACTTATCAACTGTGCCGTTTCCTTATCTTCAAATTTCTTAATATTATCTATACAATATATCTTTTTGTCACACAGTCTAGCATATTTACTCAAGATCTCTAGCTACTCAGATTTGGATATTGCTTGTGAATAGGAATGTTGTCTTCAGGCCTATTATTTAATGGAGATATGACTGCCTTTAGAAACATCCATGAATATAACTCGGAAATTATGGATTTTGATGTATGACAACCAGTAAGTATGGGTCAATCATCTATTTGTGAATTAAGCTACCATTTTGAGATTAAGTATGTAGTAGTCAAAGTACCATGAGAGAAAGCAAAAAAATTTGAATTGAATGCAATAACAAAAATGCATTTGAAACCAGGACCCATGCCAGCATCTTGTGGAGGAAACATGATTACATGCACTTGTCCTGACACTTAGCAGGGCATCCAAAATTGATGTTAGTAGAAAAGGAAGGTCTTTAGGGAATATTTGGAGATCCTAAGGTGCTGTGTCACCCACCTTTTCATCTGTGGACGTGAAAGGGTGTAGGTGTGGGAAGACTCATACTCTTCATGCTAATCATGCTAATATGTCATTGGAACTGTGTAATTGATAAAGCCTATCTTAGGCTTCACTGTGACCTCAGTTAAAACCAAATCTGTGCATCATCTGGACTGTGCAAAGGATAATTGTGTTTCTCCAGTCATTTAGATATAAAAGCTGCCTTGGCATCATTTATGTTTTTCAATTTTTTTCAACTTCTTGCTTTGAAAATAGTCTTTTATTCTATGCTTCAATACACCTTGCAGATAAATCTATGTATAAGTTTTCATAAAACTTCCCAATAAGGGAAAATCATCCTTAATAACTTAGTGTGAAGATATATGGTAGTTTCCCTATCAATATTTACTTATAGAGAAAATGGTGCCACACATAATTTTTGCTAATATTCTATACTGGTTTGTTTTCCCATCATACGGTGAAAATCTTCGTGAAAAAAATGATTACAGTATTATCCCTTCTGATTTTACAACAGTGATTTTATCAGGGTGCAATGGTAAATCTGACAGTGTAGTTTTCCATCTTTTATTAGAACAATCAGTATGGCATCAGCATCATTGGGCTGTCTTTACACAACTCATTATGTTTCACTTTGGGACAAATTTCTAATGGTAGAACTCTAGGATAAAACTCCATTTTAATTTATATGGTTGTGGTGTACTTTTTATACCAATAAGTTTCTGAGAAAGCAGGGTAATTAATTTTAAAACAATGCATTGAAATAGCCCCTGTCTCTTGCCACTTAATTCCCAAAGGTTAATAATGTTGGACAGTTAGCGATTTTTCACCACATTATAATTTGAGATTCCTGCTTGTTGAATTTAGAAGAGTAGAAAATATCTCCACATAGATAATCAGTACTTCCTGATGCTCAGTCATTGAAATTACAAATCTGGACTATCTTTCTTTTCCATACTTTTTATTCAGTCCTTCATCAAATCTTCCAAGTAGACTGAACAGAATGCTGGGAGAAAGAAGCAGAGTGAGGCAGTCACCATGATTCTTCAACCAGAGATGGATGTAGGCTAGAATCTTTCCCAGTAAACTACCACCTCGTTACACAGATTATTAGAAATGGGTTAATCAAAATATGAGTTAGCCAAGAAGAGGCTAGAGCTAACGGGCCAGGCAGTGTTTAAATGAATACAGTTTGTATGTTGTTATTTCGGGGCATAAGCTAGCCAGGCAGCTGGGAGCTGGGCGTCAGGAATGCAGCCTGCAGCTCTCACTACACTTTCTAGTCTGATGCTTCCATTGTACAGGTCTACATCACTAGACTACACAGGTAGCCTTGCTGGGCTTCATATGAGGCCCTTGATCCTCTACAGTTCTCTCAAACACAGAAATTTCATATGAGCTTTTAGTATGACAGCCATACATAAGTCTCCATCACTGAAAACCTCCCATTGGATTTTGAATATAAAGGTTTCCTATACCGCTCATGCTTTAAGCTTGGCTACTGCTACAATCTCCTTGCTCTGTTCACTCCACTTGTTCTTTTCTATTCTTCTGTTCCTCTGCTAATGTCTTGCATGCCAAGCACGTCACCATGTTAAAAGTTTATATAATTGGAATCTTGGCCTCTCTGCCCTCCGGTCCCACCTATTCCTCTATTGCCTATCTACTGACTATTCAGCTTTTTATTATTTTATTTTTGCTTATATATTAGCTTAAGAATGAAAAGTAACATATCTTTACATCATTAAACAAACACAGCTTAAATTTAACACATCTTTACAATACTAAACAAGTGCAACATAAACAAATGAAACACACCTTTTCATAGTTAAAGTAGCATTCTGCAACATAAGTAAATGTAAAATTTCTTTATAGTTAAAATAATATTTTACAGCAGGAAACACCATATTTTCTGTAAAGAATCTATTTGTGTTTATTATTCATGTGTCCACAGACATCTGGGTTGTTTCCATATTTTGACTACTATGAGTAGTGCTTTGGTGAGCATGGGAGCCCAGGTATTTCATCTGGGGGTTATATACTCAGAATTGGTATTGCTAGATCATGTGCTATTTATGTGTTTAATGCTTGAATTATATGTATGTAACGTATATGTACGTATGTAACAACAGTTGCACTGTTCTGTTTCTTTAACCACTGGTACAGAAGGGTTCCAGTTTCTCTACATCTGTGCTAGTATTTGCTATGCTTTTCTCTTTCTTAGCACCATCCACATTTAGGCTTCATAATTACAAACATATGATGTATTCAGGTCATGGAAACATGACTTCAACCTACAGGTAATTCATGAATGGTTATTTGTGAATATTTGTCTAATGTTTATTGTTGTATACATGTGAATATATGAATGTACATTTGTAGATATGTGTGTATATGTGCATGTGTGTGCCCTGTATATGGACATGTTTGTCTGTGTGTGCTTGTGTCTGTTTGCCTGACCCAAGAATCATACTAAATGAGGTCAAGATAAGTACTAATTATTAATTTTATTTGCTGTGGATTAAAGATACCCTTGGGAACTGAACACTTTTGGTTTCAACTTCTGGCTTTTTAATGACTTAGGAAGCAAATATCCCATAAGTCATCAATTGTAGTATAACGGCACAAAAACCAGGTAGGATGACAAAAGAATCAATTGTGATTTTTTTTTGCTTGAAATAACAAAATTTGGAAAACAACCCATTTTTGAATCATCTAATTTTAAAAAATATTGCTTAATCTATAAACATATTCCTTCTTGTACATCCTACAGCATTTTTATTAGATTTAAAAAAAAACAATCCAAATTTGCACTCCTTCCCCTCCTCCCATTTCCTCCACACACCCTACAGTATGTTTGTTTGTCTTTCTGTGTCTCTGTCACTCTGTATCTCTGTTTCTGTCTGTTTCTATGGGTGTGTGTAAGAGGGAGAAGGGGGAGAGACAGAGGAACAGTGAAAGAGAGAAGGAGAGGGAGAGAGAGAGATTAGATGGCATGGTTTAAAAAGGTTTTACAAATGTATTGCAACTCAATGTCCTAGGAGATGACAGCTTTCTAGCTACAGGTTGCAGAGTCCAATACCTTATTCAACTCTTGTAAAGGTCATATTATTTTCCATGTTCATTCAATTTTTTTGTATCTGAGGTACCTGAAAATTTTACTGCAAGTTTCAAGGAAATCAGAATGCTCAGAAAATGCTAACCATATCCCTGCATGAGTTTGCACAGCATCCAGAGAAGGTCTGCATCACTTCTTAGCCACCCACCGTGCTAATTAAATTTACCCATGTGAAAAGTGAACACCCACCACAGTTATTTTGAGCCAGTTTGTTGAAACACTGGTTGAATCTATCTGAATCCTTGCATTTTCCCATCTCAAATCCATAGGAACCCACAGAATTATCACAGGGGCAAAGGCAACCAATTTTCTTTTGGAAACACCACGGAGGATTTATAAAGAGAGAGAGTTTTAATCTCCAGCTGACTTTCTGTGCTAGTTTTGATGTTGCCCGCTAACATTTCTTTCCTTTATATTTTTCCTCTGTTAAATAACTTGTTCCCTGGAGTCAAGTAGATCTAGTCTGAGTTAAAGCCCCACATTTCTCTTTGTATGACTCTAGGGAGATCATTTGAACTGACTGCATCTGCTACAAGATAAATGATAGCGCCCATCAGGTTTAGAATACACATTAAATGTTATAATGCATAAAGAACATCTAACATTTAACATTTATCATTAAGACTTTTCTCTCCTTCTTCTGCTATATGGTAGGTGGGATTTTTCTTTTACTTAGTGAATTAAAGCCTTACCAAGGATCTCTTTGCTATAGAGAGTGAATGATGGTAAGTTCCAGCTATCATGGTGCTTTTGTCCTATTTGTAAAAGAACAAAAAATATACAAACATATATTAAATAAGGTAAGTTTAGATCATAATACCTTCTTAAAGGATGCAGCACAGATCTGGATGGAATGATTATGAGGAGTGTGCACCAGTCTAGAAAGTATGATCAAGGACAGCTTCGTAATAGATGGGAAATCTGAGCTAAATCTGAGTGAGAGCCGCCCATGAAAATCAAGAGTTAGGTGTGGGAGTTTTGGAAAATGGTAGTTGGAGAAGTGAAAGGAATATTGCTGTTTTCAGAACAGAAAGGAGGAAAAGGAGAAGACTGAGCAGGAAAGTTAAGGTGGAAAATGATGATTGTGACAGCTGTGGTAGCTGTTAACCACTTGGTGTGGTCTATAATGGAAAGCTCCTTTGGTGGTTTCTCTCTCTCTCTCTCTCTCTCTCTCTCTCTCTCTCTCTCTGTGTGTGTGTGTGTGTGTGTGTGTGTGTGACATTTTTATCTAATAGTTTAGGTAAAGAATTGGACAAAATGAGTGTAAAAGGACAAGAATTCAGAAGACTGATAAAATCTGTGGCTAGTATATAATGCAACTCTAGTTGAAAGAATAGTCTTGCCTAAAATTGCATGCCCTGGTTTTAATTCTGGGTATCTGTGAATACGATCTTATTTAGAAATATGGTAATTTTCATGGAATTCAGTTAGAGATCTCAGAATAAAATCATGCTTGTCTTGACATGGGCCTCAAATCTATTAGTTAAAGGAGAGGAAGACATAGTAGAGAGAGGTCAGGGTGGTGATTCTGTAAATAAAGGACACCAAAACTGCTAGAAATCACAAAAAAATCTAATAGAAAAGATACGTTTTTAGAAGGAAACATCTTGAAATGCATTGTATTTCTTGCCTAAGAATGATGATTTATATTACGCTTTTGAACTGTTTAAATGTCATAACAACACCTAAGAAATTTGCCTAGCAATGAGGAAGTCAGTTAGAAAAGGAAAGGCAGAATGCATCTCTGACAGCTATTGAGGTGGGAGAAGGACAGAAGTCAGTGCTACCTTTAAGACACACCAGAAAGTCAGTTAATTGGCAAGAATTTGATTTCGCACAGTTTCACTAAAAATGTCTTGTATGTGGTGGGAAGATTCCTTGAGGTACAGACCCTAAGAACAAAGGCTTCCTTTAGGGAGTCCACAATTACCACTAGCTCCATTAACAAGAGTTTAACACTGAGGCCATCTTGTTCATTTTTGCAATATATTTATTGTTCATGCTTCCTTAGAATTTTCTTACATTCTAATATTACCAGAAAGAGTTGGTAATGAAAATCCTAAAGTAGGACACCTTCTTTAATATAACAAATACTTTTCATTACCTGCAAAACTGCCTCAGACAAGAAATAATTAACAATGCAATATATGGAGAGTGTTGTTCTCTGATTAATGGGAAAGAAGGAAATTTTTGGATGGGGCAGTTGTTTGCCTTTGTCATTTGTCAAGAGGTGACAATATCAGCATATATTTAGTTTCTAAAATAAATGACGCCCTAGGTGATAGCTTCTGTATCTCCCACTTCTAATTCTTGCAATTCTTGGAGGACAGATATAATGATAAATGTGTTTTAAAGAAGATACTGTGGAGGTTCAGGGAAATCCAATCAACCACTTACCAAATGTTTAATATTATATAAATAAAGACCTTACTTATTAGGCCATGCTGTTAGTTATGCCTGAACTAAACCTTACTTTTGCCATAGAGTTATCACTACCGCCAAAATGATTTGGCTACAGACCTTTTGATGGATTCAGGGCTAATGTTTTATATTTGGATTGTAAAGCCAATACCTGGTCTTAGAGATTGATGCTAGACACTTTCAAGAGCCTATAGACACTTAGGTCTGTAATATGCAACAGGATGGCACAGTGGAGGGGGGAAGCACTGTTTTTCTTCTATATTGATTGATTTTTTTTTCTCAGTAGGACACACTTATATCTCCTTCCATTGGCCTAAGAGAAACAGAACTTGATAACTGAGTGTGTCATCTTCTTTCAGTTCTCTCCTATCAAGGCTCACTGCCTTCTTCCGGACTGTCCTGAGTTGACATACAGACCTGAGCAGTCATTAAATACTGATTAGGTTGCTGCTTTACTCTCCTTCAAGTTTTAATACAACTGCTTCCTTCTCTGTCTGTGTGCTTCTCCTGAACTCCCAGGCCCTGCCATTCCCCTCGGCCTTCTTGTGTCCATGGCTTGAATTCACATAATGTGTGTGTCTAGGCTATTTTGAAGAAAGATGAGATAAATGGTAGAAACAGGCACAGAACCTTGTGTAATGAATGCATTCACTTCTTAGGGGTAAATCTTTTTCTCCCAAGATATCTCAGATTCCAAATTCTATGAGTTGCCCTCCCATAGTAGTCTGTCCTACTAATCTAACTCCCAAGGATTTTCCTCTGGTATTAAAAAGAAGTAACATTCAGAGTATCTAGTTTGATCCCATGCTCGTTCAGTCCCAGTCCAGCTAGATTTGGTGAGCTCCCATTAGTTAAGGCACACTGCCTCAGTGGGTGGGCCAACCTCTTGTGGCCCTGACTTCCTTGTCATACCCAGCTTTCTCTTAGGATTAGAGGGGGAAAAGGGAGAGTGAGTGGGGGCTCAGGAGGGAAGTGGGAAGGGGGGAGGACGTGGAAATTTTGGTTGGTATTATTTATAAAGTAATACAAAATAAAAAACAAATAAAAGGAAGTAAAATTATGATTTACACATTGGTCATTGTTAACTTTATCCAGACCACACTAAATAGAAGAAAGAGAAAGAATTATCTTGTAAAACTCTAACTATAACAGCTATGAGTATTTTGTCTTTATTCTATGATTTTCATAGATACCAGCAACAACATCAAGACAAGAATTAAAAGAACATTATATTATTTTGATAAAATATAGATGAATATTATTCTTATCAGTACAAGTTACTGAATGATATACCCTTTTGTATATAACTTATTGATCATAATCCATATTATGAATTAGGCATGATTATCAAGATATAATGTGTTGACATATACGAATGTAATATTTGTAAACCAAAGTCTTTCATTACTAGTGACAATGAGGTTACGCATATAATATGAGACAAAGACCAAGTTTTTGAATGTACAGATATGTAGTGAATATTATATAAAGTAATGTGAAAAATTTTAAAGTAAATAGATATAACAGGGAAGCTACCTTCATTATATTGCAACAATATGATTGCCTATATATACCATAACATTGACAACACCAATAGAAATGCAAGCACAGAAGCAAAAATCATATGGGCCCCAGTCCTAAGCAAAGAACTACAGGCAGCTGATGATACCTGAGAGAGGGAATTTATCTTCCCTATTTTGAACCACCTAACATAAATCATTTATACATAAGGAAGCAGTAGATGGACTCTGTACATTGTATTTATATATTTAGGCATATATGTAACAATAATGACCAAAAGAGAGGGCATGGATTTGAGAAGTTATGGAAGATTTTGGAGGAAAAATATATGAAAAAAGTTGAAAGGAAGAAACGGAAGAAGAAAATTTTTGTAATTATATTTTAATTAAACACACCTTTGAAAAAGCAACAAATCTGAACTAATTTAAGACAAAAATAGATGATAGATAGATGATGAATGAATATCTTTATGATTGATAATGATTGAGAGATAACTAGATGGTAAGTGATGGAAGGACAGATGACAGATTTGAGGCTTAGAACCTGATCTTAAAATTTGTCTGGATCAGTAATCAAGCTTGATGTAGCTGAATCTTTGCTTATGACCTCTAACGATGTCACAATCAATCTCCCAGTCAGGACTGGGGTCTCACCTAACGTCTATGTGGGACATGAACTCCTTCTGGGAAGTAAGAAGGTAAATGCACATTATGAGGAAAAATGAAGATGAGACTTGAGAACACAGAGGGCCGTCAGCAAGTGTTGGGATCTTTACAATAATTCATCTCCAGTCTTGCTTTGAATGGAATCAAAACCCAAATCAAAGGCATTTGTTTTTACGCAGTTTAACAAGGTGCAGATGATTGGAATGGTGTTGAGGATGGAAATAAGCACAATCGCATGGTCCCAGAGAAAGGATAAGCTCTGAGGCTCTTTGCAAGAAGAGGGGTGTTGTATGAACACAGATTGCCCTGCATGTGATCACATATGCCTGAAACTGCAGCTACTTTGGAGGCAGACAGAGCTAAAGTACAAGACTATCCTGCATTAAAAAGCACCTCAGAATTTAACAAGAAGACTGCACCTGTCATTCAGTGATAGAAACTCATCTAGTATACATGGGGATGTGGAATTAGTCTGGAGTACTGTGAGCAAACAACCACAACCAACAAGAGCAAAAGCAGAACTAGAGGCATAGAAACAAAATCACAATCTTGGCAAGCATTGTCTGTGAAATTTTTATTTCTAATTATAATACTATGAACTTAAACTCTGAGTAATTATATTATTTGAAACTATTAATCATTTGCTAATTTCTCCAGTCATTGAGAGGGCATTGATACTGTTTCTCTTTTTAAAGAAAACAAGATCTAACTGATTAAGGAACTACCCAGGTCATACAAAAAAAAAAGGGGGGGGGGAGACATCAAGATTCTACAGTCTTTAAAACATATCTTCAGTTATGTCATGCAGCTCCCCCAGAAAGAGAAGATATTGACATAGTGACACTGTTTTTCAAAATCTGGAGGGGTTTTGTGAGAATTTAGGTGAATTTTGTGTTATAGTCACATGGACTATAGTTTGCAAAACAATTCTAGAGTTGTAATCATTTGTTAATCAGCAGGTGAAATGCTAGGTACTTTACTTTTGCTAAGTCCATTTGCAACAGGCCCAGATGCCATCATTAATGTTATTCCTCTTTATTTGCTTAGTATGAGGGTTATGAGGGTGTGTTTTCTCTGTGGACAAGTCATACTTACCTTCCTTGAAAGTAATTTACATTATTTTTACTATGCCAGCAAACCCTTCTAAACACTAGCTCTTTCTGTGAGTAGCAAAGCAGAGAAAAAAAATAAATAGAAAACTCTACACATGTGCTTACAGAAACTTTTAGTAGCAAATCCATTTCTGTTTCATTCGTATATCTGACAAGGGCATTTAAAAAGGTTATGAAGGGGCTGGAGAGATAGCTCTGTGGTTATCTTGCTTCTGAGTTCTATAGGTATTGCACATGGGTTTATGTAAACCACTCAGACTCATAAGAGGTTAAAAATAAATGTATCATTTTTAAAATACATACGTTCCAATCAATTTGGCCATTTTAGCACAAGGATCCTCTCACTGATGCTTCTCAGTATAAGAGTACTGTCTGTGAACTGTGAAAGCTACCATTTTAAGTGCTGAAGGCAATACAGACTGAAAGCCAAGAACAAATGGAATTTTACATCCAGCCCAGTATGTGCTGAGTGTATAGCCTTTGTGAACTGTTTCCTGGACTGTTTCATATATTGCTTCATGTGGCACTTGCACTGCTGAGCATAAAGGGTAAGCCACTTTTTCCCAAGTGGTAAAATTCTCCTTGAACCAACACGACAACATGTGCATACTTTTTATCAATCCTTTTTCATTTGGTGCTGCACTTGCCTAAACTGATTCATTATTAAGCACAGAGAAAACAAGAGAAGGGAGCCTTGTTCCTGCAAACCACTGATGGGAACACTGATTCTGGCACCAGAAAAAGCCAGCTATTTGCATTTTGCTTTGTGGGGCTTACATCAAGAGCTTCAGATTACATTAAGATGATTTTAAAATTAGGATAAACCTTTTCCTTATCCATTGCTGCCTTTAGGATTGAATTGCTAGAAAACCAGTAGAATATTTTAAAAAAAATCACCCAGTCACGTTTCATTGATATTTTAATTTTGTCTGTTTTCCTCTCATTTCAATTGCTCCTTTGTGTTTATTCTTCATGAATAAATACAATAATAGTAGTCCAAAATTATACATTTCTCATTCCTTGAATAAATTTTATTTCCCTCTAAGAGAATGAAGTACAGGGAAGAATCAAGACCATAAACTGTGCTGGGTTTAGATTGACCTATAACCATAAAACTATCAAATTGAAAGGGAGTCAAATATAAACTATTAGTTCTGGAAATACAGGCAACATTGATATTTGTTTATGTACCTCTAAAAAGTACTATGTCTTAGAAAAATTGTAATCTGTGAGACATCTAAAAGCTATACCATAGACTATCTGGTTTTGGTTAATTAAAATGAGTCACACTTGATAAAGATCATGATATATATATATCATAATATATATCTATATATATACATAAATATATATTTCATGTAGATAACTTAATTTGCCAGTACAGCTGATGTTGGTATTTCATGATAATATGGAGAAGATTAAAGAGAACCAGAAAGCCTTTCATCTCTGCATTGTAGTACTATTTATTCATGTAATCGCACAAGAAGATGAAGATTTATCATCTTCTTCTTTAGCTCTTCCCCAGTCAGTATGTGAAACAGACAAAAAGAAAAAAAAAATACTGTGAGGTGTTTTCACAGGACTTGCTTCTTATATACCACACTGTAAGAATTATGTTGAAAAACAAATGACTGTTGAAGAAGATAATTAATTTAAAAATAGATACGAATTAAACCTGAACCTGCTACCTCACTGCTTTGAGAAGCAGTATCGGATGCTATTTTCAGGAACCCAATTGACGTTAGTGCATTTGGAGATCTCTGAAGAAAAGTTGAGCTCTTTTTTGTAAGCCAGGAAGTCTCGGTTCAGAATGGAGTGTTTTTTAAAAGTAGAATGCCATGGATGATTTCATTATGTACATAAGAAAAACATAAAGTTGCTATTTCCGGCAGTTTGGGTTTGCTCTCGTTTCTTTTTCTGTGTCTCCTCTTAGTAATTCTCTATTTTTTAATGTTTAAATTAAACTGGACTCAATTTCTGGCTTTATGTTCCAGTCTGTGAATTTCCACAAGGAATGTGTTTGCTTCTGCTTTGAAGAAAAAAATCCTTGACTTGTTCCAGACTTCCTACTAGTGATCTTCTTTCTCCCCTAAAGTTGCTTTTCCACCCACCAAGAGGCTTCCATTTTATCCAGTGCAGTGTTGTGTAACAGAGGGATTTAATACTGCTTTTGTGCTTTGCTATCATGGATACATTTTTGAACTTTGGTTTCTCATCTATAATGTGTGTCTTTATTCCATACTTGTTTGTAAAACAAAGGTACCTCTTTCCCCTTACCTCAAATGAGAACTTATTTTCATTTATTGTCTCAGTGATAGCTGTCTATATTGAGGAGGAATCTCATGAGATATGAGTTACATTTCCCTGAGGGCTAGGAGTGTTGAACATTTTTATTTAATGTATGGTTTTGGCCAGTTATATCTACTCCTTTGAGAAGTATGTGTATATTTCATTTGTCAATTTTTTTGATAGGATTGTTTGTTTTCCTGGTATTTAAAACTTTTACATTCTTTACAGATTTTAGATATCCACCTGTCTGAATTATAATTCAAATGGCAAAGCATTGTATCCATTTTTACTTTTGTCTCTTCACTTTGCCATTATTTTACTTTGTTTACTCAAAACAATGCCATTGGTCAAATTTGCTTTTTGTTTCATAAACATCACAGGTCTTCTCGGGACATTTACATATTTTTTGTTTCCTACTGGGATGATTAAGTGTAAATGTAAAATTTCCATGAGCTAGAATTACCTGTGAAGAGAGTCTCAAGTAAAGTCTTTATAACAGTTAGGCCTGTGGGCTTGTCTGTGGGAAATTCTCTAAGCTGCTAATTGACCTTGCACACTAGAGGTGGCAGCACACTCCCTAGGCTGGGTCCAACAGTGTCAGAATGAACAATACTAACGGAGTAGCAAGCCAGCAAGAATTCCATGCCATTCGTTTCTACTGCCTCTTGCCTGCAGATGTAATGTGACCAGCCATTTGAGTTCCTGCCTTCGTATCCCCTCAAGGAAGTAACGTGACCTGAACTCAAATCAAATGGCCCTTTCTTTCGCTGATGCTTTTTTTTGTTTGTTTTATCATAGCAATAGAAAATGAAAATTGAATACCTCCAATATGTTGACTAATATGCTTGACCTAAATTAGGAAGTCCTTTTATGTGCCCTGACAAGAATTGACTATTATCTAAGTGCCGATCTTAAACTAAATTCCCCTTACTAATCTTCTGCTCTTACATCATTATTCCTTTCCAGGAACTAGCAGAGACTAATTTTATCAAGTTAGGTAATTGCAAGTCTGAAATTTAGAGACTTTTTTTCTCTTGAAAGCATATAACATCATCTTTTGTCCCTTATCTATCAAGGATATTTACTCAGTCTATGTAATTAGCATAAATCATGACCACAGGAAAAGAATCATTATACTCAAGCTTTTTATATTTGAATACTTCCACTCTCTTGTCTTCTTTTGCTTGGTCCATTTTTATATATAAGGTTTTATACAAATAGGTAAAACTGATGCTGCTCAACTAACACAATATGTTAAAAAAAATTCATTCCAACATATATAGATCCCCTTGGGATGGGGAAATAGACAAGTTCTCCTGAGATAATTAAGAGTATGTGGGTGGGGGGAGAAGGGAGGGTGGAAGCAGAAAAAGGGGAGAGAAGGGGCGGAGGAGAAGAACTTGAAGGTACAAGATGGTCTAGATGGGGAAAGGACGGAGACAGAAAGTAAGGAAAGAGACATCTTAATTTAGCATCACTAACATTCTATTACCAAAAAAACACCTCTACATGTTTATATTTTTGATATACTGATAATCTTGGTAGAAGTCAGCAAATTTTCTTTAGTTTACTAGAAGATAAAATATTATAGACTGTAGATTATTTAATTCTGCATACACTTTAATTTTTGCTTGTAATGCATAAGTAACTACAGAAATATTTAAATTAATGTTCACAACTCTGTCAATGCAAACCTTATTTTTAAATAATGGCAGTCTCGCAGATAGATTTGTCTTGTTGGTCATACTATACTTTGGTTAAAATCTCAAATATTGTATCAAGTCAGTTATCAGAAATTAAATACATTCACTACTATCATTATAAACCCATTATAGCCCATCTCTTTATTTTAGATTTTTAGAAATAGATCTTCAGGTTTACTTTTATACTTTGGAATTTGCATCTTTAAAATAAATTTTCTATCTGTATCCATGATTTTTTCTTAAAGGATAGGAGTTTATTTTACTTTTATAACTTCTCTCATTACATTGTTAACATGAACATTTTCATTCAACCCTTTAGTTTGTATTTTAATTACAGAAACAATATCATCATTGGAGTTTATATTATTTTGTATTTTAGTAGCTATACTGTGTTAATTAAGGGTGTCAGTCTAAAATGATATTTCTTTCTAAACAAACCAGAACATTCAAAAGACAGCTTTTCTTATCTTTTCTTTTGGAAGTATATGCCTGGTATATGAGAATTATAGAAATAGGCAATGACACCATAAGCTCTAGTTTTGTTGGTGAGATACATACTTAACCATATTTCCCATTCAATTCCTCAAAACCTATTTGCTGGAAAAAAATATATCTATTTATTCTCAAATATTGCATAGTTCAAGTAATAAAATCTGTGCTCATTCCATCTGGGAGACAATGGAATGAAATGTTGACAAATTTTCGCATTTGATATGTTTACTCGCTTTGTTTAAGATATATTGTTGGCATTCTTCCTTAAAATACATCTGATGTCTACAAGGACAGAGACCCCATACTCACTTTTTCTTCCTAACTACAGAGGCAAGAAGAAGGCATTGGATCCTCTGGAACTAGAAGTGATTCCTGGCAGTTGTGAACTAGTTAGAGTTGGTGCTGGAAATCAAACTTGTGTCTTCTGAAAGAGAAATACATACTCTTGGCTGCTGACCCATCTCTTCAGACCCCCTTTGCCATTTTTCTTATAGGTGATTATCTTTTGTAAATAAAACAATACATAGATACTTTCTGTTTTGTTTCTTTCTTATTCATTTGTTCCTTTTTTCCTGTTCCTACAGTGTTAGCAATGAATTTATTGTCTATATTTACTCATGCATTATTCAGTGGAAATCATATAATTGACTCTCTTACTGCTTGTCTTTCATCTTCATGAATATAATTGGGTGATAAGAAATCTATCACCTATCTTTACTTTTAATTTTTAATATTTTAAATGAAATATAGTTATAACACTTTCGTTCTTTCCTTTTCCTCTCTTTAGCTCCTCTGAAGAGACCTTCTGCCACATTCTTCCAAGCTACTTTCACTCTGAAATTGACAGCCTCCTTTTCTTTGTTTATTATTGTTCACACACATATACAATATATGTGTACATTATATTTATTATATATAATGCATATGTTGTATTTATGTAACAATAATATATCATGAATACATAGCACAACTTCAATTCCTCTATAGTGTTTCAAACAATGCAGTTCCTCTAAGCTTCCTTCACAGATTACATCTTCAGAGCCATTGGCTCTCCTTGCAAGTCCTTTTGTGAATTTTTGTATGTTCTCCTCACTTTCTGAGTTGTAGGCTCTAGAAAGAGGTGAGGGAATTCTGTATCACATACACTTGAATAAAATTAAAGGGATGTAGTGAATGTAGATGAGTGATGAGTACATGAAAGTCTTTTGTCCATATGAAATGTCTTTCCTCTCCCACTTAAGAAATGATGAAACTATCTTCCAGCGGCCTTGAAAAGGTTGCCCAAAGCTACATAAGTTTGGGATTGAAAACCTGATATTTGTACCTCAAATTATTAAATACCAAAGTTTAGTTTTTCCCCTGTATATAGAACTCACTACATTAAAAAATAAACAATAGTTCTTAGGAGATAGAAAAAGGTAAATGTGAGCTCCTGACATATAATTTTATAAGCCATAATTACATTTCCCTATTGTACAACCCTCACCCCAAAATCATGTTGTTTAATTAAGAGCACAACTAAGTTCAATAATGGATAAATAAGGGACTCAAGAATGCTCAATAACATTTAGAAACCAGGCTAAAACACTAGGTTGGTTAACTAGGTCTCTGAGAATATTCTGCTAATATTACAAAAGGCTAGGACTCACAAATCAGACATGGCCATGCCCAACATTGCATGATATAGATATAGAGAATGATTTACCTTAAAATGTTTGTTTTTATGTTTTTTAGTTGTTGAAAAAAAATTCTGCCTCCTCCTCATTTCCCATTTCCCTCCCCCTCCTCCCACATATTGCCCCCTCCCCCACACCCCTCCCCCTCTTCTCCTACCCCCCAATCCATTTCCCCTCCCTCTCGAGAATGGGAGCCCTGCAGGAAGTCCAAGGTCCTCCCACTTCTATCCAGGTCCAGGAGGGTGAGCATCCAAACAGGCTAGGCTCCCACAAAGCCAGTTCATATATTAGGATTGAAACCTAGTGCCGTTGTCCTTGGCTTCTCATCAGCCTTCATTGTCCACCATGTTCAGAAAGTTCGGTTTCAGCCCATGCTTATTCAGTCCCAGTCCTGCTGGCCTTGGTGAGCTCCCAATAGATTAGTTCCACTGTCACAGTGGGTGGGTGCACCCCTCATGGTCCTGACTGGAATGCAAACTTGTGCAACCACTTTGGAAATCAGTTGCAGCGATTTCTCAGAAAACTAGGGATCAACCTACCCCAAGATCCAGTAATACCACTCTTGGGAATATACCCAAGAGATGTCCTATCATATGACAAAAGCATTTGTTCAACTATGTTCATAGCAGCATTATTTGAAATAGCCAGAACCTGGAAACAACCTAGATGCCCTTCAATGGAAGAATGGATGAAGAAAGTGTGGAATATATACATATTAGAGTACTACTCAGCAGTAAATAACAATGACTTCGCAAATTTTGCATGCAAATGGATGGAAATAGAAAACACTATCCTGAGTGAGGTATCCCAGACCCAAAAAGAGGAACATGGGATGTACTCACTCATAATTGGTTTCTAGCCATAAATAAAGGACATTGAGCATATAATTTGTGATCCTAGAGAAGCTAAATAAGAAGGTGAACCCAAAGAAAAACATATAGTCATCCGCCTGGATATGGGAAGTAGACAAGATTGCCGGGCAAAAACTGGGAACTTGGGGGTAAGGTGGCATGGGGCTAAGGGGAATTGGAGTGAGAAACGTGAGAAGGGGAGAATGGGGGGAGCTTGGGGGAATGGGGTGGTTGGGATAAAGGAAGGGTGGACACGGGAGCAGAGAAATATATATCCTAATTAAGGGAGCCACCTTAGGGTTGGCAAGAGACTTGACTCTAGAGGGGCTCGCAGGTGTCCAAGGAAAAGTCCCCAGCTAGTACCTTGGGCAACTGAGGAGAGGGAACCTGAAATGACCCTATCCTATAGCTATACTGATGAATATCTTTCATATCATCTTACAACCTTCATCTGGCGATGGATTGAGGTAGAGATAGAGACCCAAATAGGAGCACCTGACTGAGCTCTTAAGATCCAAATGAGGAGCTGAAGGAGGGAAAACATGAGCAAGGAAGTCAGGACCAGGAGGGGTGCACCCACCCATTGTGACAGTGGAACTGATCTATTGGGAGCCACCAAAGCCAGCCGGGACTGGGACTGAATAAGCATGGGCTGAAACCGAACTTTCTGAACATGGTGGACAATGAAGGCTGATGAGAAGCCAAGGACAATGGCACTAGGTTTTGATCCTAATACATGAACTGGCTTTGTTGGAGCCTAGCCTATTTGGATGCTCACCCTCCTGGACCTGGATAGAAGTGGGAGGACCTTGGACTTCCAGCAGGGCAGGGAATCTGGACTGCTTTTCATTCTCCAGAGGGAGAGGGAATGGATTGGGGGGAGGGAGGGGGAGAGGGAGAGGGGAGTAGGGGAGGGGGCAATGTGTGGGAAGAGGGAGAGGGAAATGGGAAATGGGGAGGAGGTGGAATTTTTTTTCAACAACTAAAAAAAAAAGAAAATAAACAAAAAAAATAAAGAAAAAAATCCAAATGAGGAGCAGAAGGAGGGAGAACATGAGCAAGGATTTGCCTTAAAATGTAATGCAATTCTTTGAGTATAACCAGGGCTTTTCCCTGCCTTTGTTCCAAGCAGTCAAACCTAATATACATAGGTTAGAAATAAAAAAAAATCAATCCAACTGCCTGAAGGTCAAGTTTATAACGTTTTTGTTCTTTTTTCTTTTTTTCTTTTGTAAAAGGTTCATAGAGATAGGAACAAATTAATCAGGCTATGTACGTATTTCTACAATCTACAAGATATGTAAACTCTATTAGAACAATGTGATTGCCAGAACAGTAAACAACATCTTGATATCCACAGGGAACAATCAAATCTAAGCAACACATGTAAGTGACTATTCGTAGAGAAATGTAATGTAATTCATTGAGAAGTAATATAGCATTTACAAATATGAGAAGCAATGGTTGGAATTGTCCGTTATGTAGAAATGAAAAAAATGAATTTCTACCATAAAATTTGTAATCAATTTAGAATTATGAGCTTAAGAAATTAAAATATCAGAATTTAAATATTTCTTTTATATAAGCTTTTACTGTCTCCAACCCAATCAGCTTTTAGTGATGACTATTAAGCTTCGTTTATATTGGTGATATTAAGAGGACTTCTGTGGATACTTCTTGGAAAACATCACTTCTTCTAGAAGGTACTAGCTTTTAAATCTGGAGATACGTTGTTTTATTCATAAGTCCAAGAAAAGATGGAAGATATACTTAATCTGCATTATTTGTAGAAGAAAAATGGTATTTTTCATATAGCTAGGCCTGTCAAATACAGTTGTGTGAGCCAGAGAATTGCAGTTAGAATCATTACACTCAGATTTTAAGAAAAGTCCATCCTTAGTGTTGCTGTTTACTATTAAAACTTGGCCATTTTCCTTAGTCATAGAGATGGCTTTAGCTTCTTTTTACATTTTTTTTTTTAGTCAAAGAATAGTTTCTGTGCTCCTGTTTCATATACAACATAAACATATCTTTGGTCTTTGTAGTTACATATTTTATGAGATTAAATCATACCAATGACTGCAAGATGAAAAAAAGAAGATAAAATCTTCACTAAAGATATAAAAATATATCAGGGTTCTCACTTCTAATTGTCCTCATTTACTAGATAATATCAAATTTAAAACTTGTAATCTCACTTCAGGCCTAGTTTGATTACTAGTTGATCAATATCTAAAATGAGAAGAGTAGGCAATAGGATGTAGGTAGCCAAGTTATTAACCCCTTTGTGGATTCTTCATATCCCAATGTCCTTTTTTCTTATAGATAACCAAGAATTAATTATCAAAGTAATTTCTAATACAAATTATTTGCCTTAACATTGTTGGGAAGTTTATTGCTTGTTGAAGAACTTATTTACTGTCTAGTGCAGTGTTTAAGGTATCAGTATTCTGTAGATCTAGGACAAGGCTGTGATGGATGCTCTGCTGTCGCATTCCATCAACATGTGCTGAAGTCTGTGTCTAGTCCTTTATTTTTGAGTCGCTGATTAATTCACTCTTCACAACCTGATATAGAAGTTTTGTTTTCTGATTATGTGTTACAACTCCATATGGTTTTCCAATTTTTTCTAAATAATGAAAATATTTAGCCACACAAATGAACCATGAATAAATGTATTTAGCTTTAGAAGGGAAGGAGGGCAACTCATATTTTTCGTACTTCTTGTGAAATGGGTATGGCCGTCAAACTTTGTTAAGGGCATGAGTAACGATTCCTGCAAATAGTGAACGTGGAGATGATGTGAAGGTAAATGACAAAAATAAATACATCAGCATGTCATAGATGCAGCAGATGGAAGACATTTTTTGGAAACAGTTTTACAACAAGTACTCAAGATCTTCAACCTATCTTTCACACGCATTGCCCAATTTTTAAGTTCACTTGTTCTATGGTTTTCCCAGGTTGGTGTCTTACCAATAAGAAAAGGACTAACTGAAAAAGGAAAATCTGAGATAAGTGTCAGCTAAACTAAGAATTATTTTCTGTATACCACTTCACAGCTGGAAAAGAGGTCTAGTGTTCCTTGGTTACTAGTCTGATTTTAAATACAACTTGCATCTTTTTTTTTTACTACATTCAGAAATAGTTCTTATATTAAACTCGCCTAAATTAATCAAGATTTGTGTGCCTTAACTCTACAGTGGTGTATGTGTTAGATATAAGGCTGGTGGTGTTTCGTCTTCATTTCTTTCTCAGCATGGCTTCAGCTTTATAATATGTTGATCTTATCCATTTGCATGTGCATTCTAGTGTTTTTTTATTTACCTACTTATTATTAGTATGATGATGATGATGGTTTTGTCGAGACAGGGTTTTTCTGTAGCTTTGGAGCCTGTCCTAGAACTGGCTTTTGTAGACCAGGCTGGCTTTAGACTCACAGAGATTCACCAGCCTCTGCCTCCCAAGTGCTGGGATTAAAGGCGTGTGCCACCACTGCCCAGCTTCCTACTGTATTATTAGACCACATAGTATAATACCCAGTACTCAGGATTTTTTTTTAGTTTTTTTTCCTGTTTGACCTTGATTAGAATAGAGGGAGAGTATATGATACTATTTTATCTGTCATTATGCCAACATAAAACAGGCCTTCCACACCATAGTGCTAACAAATACTTATGTGTGTGATAGCTAACGAGTATTCTCCAAGTCTGATGCCCCTTTCTATCCCAACTGTGAGCTCTCTACCAGAATTTTAAGGAAAAATCTTAGGATGCTTACAACTCAATTGTCTTCAATTTTTGGTATAATGAAGAATAATTTTAACTAAAGACTCAATGATATATTTAATATGCAGTCTTCTATGGTAAAACTGTGAGTACCTTACAGAGTCTTGTTCTATTACATAACTAGAATTTCTGTTATCTAAGATTTTATTATCTACAGGATGAAACTGTATTAAATTTTCCGGGTGACCTAAACAGATACTCTCCATTTTCCATCGTGTGAAACAATATTTTTTTTAGCAAAGCTGTCTGTCCCATGTCACTAAGACACTTGTCTGTTGTGCATAAGGGAACAGCCTATTCTTTCCCTTTCCGTTTTACTTTAAAATTGTTATGTACAGTTTTTTTTCATATGTGTGTTTGCCTGTTTATGATGCGTGTCTATGTGAGTTTGGTGAACTTGTGGAAGTAGGATGTGACTTTTGGGAGTCTGTTTTCTCCTTGCTTCATAGGCCCCGAGGAATCAAAGAGCGGTCATCAAGCTTAAACAGCAAGTGCTTGGCCCATTTAGACATCTTGTTAGCCCTTTAGTAAATACACACATACACACTCAAAGACAGACTCACACATGAATACATGTACATATATATGTATGTATGCATGTATTTCTGCCTTTTTCCTTTTTGAAATCTTAGTTTCTGTGGCTGGACTAATTGTATGAGTACATGCTATGTATTTTGTTATCAGTATTACTTGATCTCGTCTAATCTCTAGATTTGCTGAACCTATTTTCCTGCCTTGGACTTCTGATTGAATGCAACTGCACAGATGAAGCATGGTGTAACATAGTGGGTCTGAATGCCACTGCTGATATTTGGAATGATTGACTAAATAGTGCAATTATCATTTAACCTACCTACACTTCTAGCATAAGGGAGCAGCTGATTGGGTTAAGGATCTGGACAATGTTCAGAAGAGTGTAAACAATTTCTTCTCCTAAGGTGGGAAACTACTGAGTGAGACTGCTCATCCTCCTGGATATATTGAATAACAGATAAGACTTTGGTTATGTTCTTGCCCATGGTGACTGAACCATGAAGCCATATTGGCAATTATGCTGCATTGCTGCAGAAGAGAATATATTGAATAAGAAAACAAACCTTCAGATTCAGCCTCTTGACATCTCTGCCTTAAAGCATATTTTATCATGTCACAACCTGAGACATTAACTCCTTTTCTTCCCTGCTCATTGTAAAGAGAAATCCAAAGAACCAGTGCCTTAGTTTTTCTGACAATAGGCCTATAGTGTGATATCTTTAATAATATTACTCTGCTTTACTTCTTTATACGAGAAACAGAATTGTACTGGCTACCTAAATTCTGTTGCTAATGCAGATTGACTTTTTGGAATAGTCTAATCTTGTGAACTAAGGCATTCCACATATCTCCGACACTTAATGGGCTGCATACTGGGACTTAGCAAAGCTATACAATCCTTGCTTTAATATGAGCACTAGCAAAGGAGAGGTAATTTTGGGGGAGATATGCAGGCAAGTATTCCCTTCTGCTTTCTTCTTAGTTTTCCTACAGCATAGGAAGGAGTGAATATATACCAGTTTGGGTAAAAGAATAGCTGTCATGCCCCTGATGTTCTCTCTTCCTAACCCACTTATGTCTAGAATACAAAATTTGCCTGACGTGTGACATGCTGCCTGGCATACAAATGTGAATACTGAAGAGGATCCACAAGGACTGAAAGATCAACAGATTATCCATTAAGCATCTAAGTTTCAATATGGCTTAATTTGACTAGGTTGTGATTTATTAGCTGGAATAAATAGGTCAGATCTGCTAATTTTCCTTGGGGGCCATTCTATTCAAAATCACCCCACAGCCAGGTTTTTAGTCCCATGTTACTGCTATGTACCTTTTTATGAGCTGACAGTATTCTAAAATTATTTTTCGGCACCATACAATTTGTATCATTTTAGCTGAAAAGGGCACAGGGCTTTCTGAAGGTCAATGGCAAATCACTAGAACAATGTAATTCAACAAACAAAGGAAAATCATCTATTTTGTTGTTTCCGTCTTGTGGCAGGTATCCAAATATCCTGTTCTTTGAAACATTCTGTGTATGTGGTGGCAGGGACGTATGTGCCAAGATTAGTTGATCTGCTGGGAGATCATGAAGTATTTTAACTTACATTTCCTATTGAGATTTAAATGGGTTAATTTTTTCTGGCCTTTAAATTCAGGAAAGTAAGCAATTTTCTGCATTTGTTAAACACAAAGAAGCTTTTTTCCAAGTGCTTTCACTTTCTGACACATTCCCAGACTTGAATGTCATGCCACCTTGTATTATTCCTTGGTGGTAATCCAAGGTGGCTTGAGATGCCATGACATCTATTTGTAAATCTGTTGATGATAACTCACTCACAACCAGAGCCTCCCTAGAGCAAAACTAGAAAGTTAAAATAGATGATAGATAAGTATATATAATCACTACTCACAGAGTGTGGAAATGCTCAGTGCGGCCTGTAGTCTGCTCCCAATGTCCTCACACTAGGTATTCAGCTATAATTCCTCAGAAGGTTATCATCTTAGAATAAAGAGAGTTGATTATACAAGTAACAACAGGGAAGTTTTATTATGTCCATGAGTGAGCATTTATAATCATAAATTACAAAGTGTAATATGTCTCATTTAATGGTTCTGACTCCTGTCAAGATCATGGAGGATACATTTAGATTTAGAGGAGTAGATATGAAATTTTTTGCTGAAATTAAATATAGAAATGATGGTCTCCTACACATGGTTGAAACTTTATTTATTTACAGATACTATTGATACCCAAATGAATTACATATTAAATGCTATCCCATTCACTATCTCAGGAGATTTGTACTTACATGTGTTTGGAAACTGATAACACTATCTCATATCTATTTCAGAAATATGAAGGCAAAGAGTAGGCCAGTTAACCTTAAAAAAATAAAGAGAAAAAGCATGTTCCACTTAATATTAAACTTAAAAGAGATGAATTATTTTAGACCATATATAATACCTTCACAGAATACACTTAGAGATCAAAGGGATAGAATAGTTAAGAAGAAATACCCTTCTGATATTGTAAGTCTTGAATTGCGATGGAACAGCAAGATGGGTTTGGATTTTTTTTTAATTTTTGTTATTTTTTTCAGTATATATTTCTGGCTTAATTGTGAATGTTTGGATAGATCGATAAATAGATAGCTAGATTCTGAGAATCTTATAGATTCTTATTTTAAAAGAACAATACATGCTTTTAAGATAGGGTAGACTATCTTCATGTTTTGGCACATGATAAAATTTATTAAAATGAAATACACTCATAAAGGGAATTGTTATCATGCAAGCCATAAAATGGGAAATATAACTTCAATATACAATAACAGAAATAAATAATAACTATTAGAAATCAATTTAAAAAACAGACAATCTTGAACAAAATGAGCAAGAAGTTAGTAAAGTTGAGCTGAGAAGACTGAACTGCATGAGATGGTCAGTCCCACAGAATGGAAGCCAAATAGTAAATGCTCTTGCGGGGTTAAATAATGACTACCCAGTGTCAATAGAGCTTAAATCACTGAAACTCTGAATCTTGATATAAAAGCATACAATAAAACACTTATGGTAGTTCAAATATGCAAGCAATTCATTATTAAGCAAAAAGAAAGGAATGTGGATTATCTTACAGTAACAATGAACTTTAACTTCAAGAAACATTTTGCACAAATCTTAAAATGTTAAGTACAGTGACACACACACACACAAACACAATGATTGTGATGCACCCTAACACTCCAAGTTTTGCAGACCTAACCCAGGGTTCTTTTTGCTTCACTGGGGAAGTTCTCTAATGGTTGTGGTTATAAAGGCAGTAATGAGAGGGACTAAGGCTATAATAGGTGTTTGGGAAGTCGGGCTGCAGTAATCTCTTTTTAGATGTTACTAGTCAAATTACACAAATGGATTCATTTTGTGACAATTCTCTGTGTTCATTTTGGGACAATTCTCTGACGGGTGTGTACATATTTTATATTCTTTTTTTCCATATTTTATATTCTTATGGGAGGTGGTGGTGGGGAAGAGACAGAAATCTTTAATAAATAAATAAATTAAAAAATAAAAGTAAATTAAATAAGGGAGAAGTAGTCATATGAGTGAATACCTTAACTTGTTTTAAACAAATAGCATATTATTGAGTTTATAAGATATAAAATCTTATATGCTGCACTTTATATTTTAATTATACTTATAGTGTTTTAAAAACTGAGATAGCCAAATATAATCACAAACCTGTACCAAAAAGATCACAATGGCCACCTTAGTTTCAAGAAAGGATATAATGTTTTTTGTTAAGAGTCATGATCTTTGTATATTTTGGAGATCAGACCTCTGTCTGATGTGGGGTTAGTGAAGATATTTTCTCATTTTGTAGGCTGTCGTTTTTGTCTAGTTGACCATGTTCTTTGCTTTACAGAAGCTTTTCAGTTTCAGGAGGTCCCATTTATTAATTGTTTCTATCAGTGTCTGTGCTGTTGGGGTTATATTTAGGAAGTGGTCTCCTGTACCAATGCATTCAAGTATACTTCCCACTTTCTCTTCTATAAGGTTCAGTGTGGCTGGCTTTATATTGAGGTCTTTGATCCATTTGGACTTGAATTTTGTATATGGTGATAAATGTGGATCTATTTTCATTCTTCTATATGTTGATATCCTGTTATGCCAGCACCACTTATTAAATATACTTTCTTTTTTCCATTTGATATATTTTGCTCCTTTTCAAAAATCATGTATTTGAAGGTGTATAGATTAATATCTTCTATTTTTTCCATTGGTCCTTTTGTCTGTTCTTATGCCAATACCAGGCTGTTTTCAGTACTGTAGCTCTGTAGTAGTGTTTGTAGTTAGAGATTGTGATGCCTCCAGATGTTCTTTTATTGTACAAGATTGTTTTGGCTCTCCTGGGTTTTTTCACATGAAGTTGAGTACTGTTCTTTCGAGGTCTGTGAGGAGTTTTGCAGGGATTTTGCTGGGCATTGTGTTGAATCTGTAAATTGCTTTTGGTAAGATTGCCATTTACTCAAGAAATTGGTCATCAAAAGAACAAATAATCCAATAAAAAATGGAGTACAGACCTAAACAGAGAACTCTCAACAGAGTAATCTAAAATGGTCAAAAGACAGTTAAGGAAATGTTCAACATCCTTAGTCATCAGAGAAATGCAAATCAAAATAACACTGAGATTCCATCTTACAACTGTAAGAATGGCCAAGATCAAAAACACTGATGACAACTTATGCTGAAGAGGTTGTGGGGAAAGTAGAAAACTTCTGCAATGCTGTTGGGAAAGGAAGATGGTATAACCCCTTTGGATGTCAGTGCGGCAATTTCTCAGAAAATTAGGAAACAACCTTCCTCAAGACCCAGTAATATCTATCACTTTTAGGTACATATCCAAAGGATGCTTAATTGTGTCACAAGGACATGTGTTCAACTATGTTCATAGCAGCATTGTTTGTCATGGCCAGAAACTGGAAACAACCTAAATGCCCCTCGACCGAAGACTGGATAAGTAAAATATGGTATATTTACACAATGGTGTACTACACAGCAGAAAAAAATACTGGCATCTTGAATTTTGCAGGAAAATCCATGGAGCTAGAAAACATTATTTTGAGTGAGTTAACCCAGACCCAGAAAGACAATTATCACATGTAATCACTCATAAGTGGTTTTTAAACATAAAGCCAAGAAAATCAGCCTACAAACCACAATCCCAGAGAACTTAGACAACAATGAAGACACTAAGAGAGATTTACATAGATCTAATCAACATGGGAAGTAGAAAAAGACAAGATCTCCTGAGTAAATAGGGAGCAATGGGGACCTTGAGGAAAGGTTAAAGGGAGAAGGGAAAAGGCAGGGAGGGGAGCAGAGAAAAATGTAGAGCTCAATAAAAATCAATAAAAACAATAAAAAATAAAAATAAAAAAGATTCATGATCTTGCTTCTCTTTTCTTACAGCATTTACTTTGAAAAACATGAAAATGAATTCTCTTGTTTTTTACCCTTGATGTTGTGTATATTTTCTCAAAATCTTGATAGTTTTCTAGTCCAGAAATTCAAGCTATTTCTTTAAAATGTAATCACCAGGAAGACAGTACTCTTTTCACCCAAAGTTTGCACTCATTGACAAACACATGTAAGTAATCAACATTCAGGTGCTCACAATTCCTGTCTCCCCTAGCATCCTCTAACATGCTGCCATTAACCTACTCAAATGCCTTGCCATGTTCCATATTTCATTTCTGTATTTTATTAAGTTGGAATCCAGATCCTCATTGCATCTTAAAATTTTATTCATTAGGAAAGGTTTTGAAGAATATCTCCAACTCTTATTTCATCCTACCTGATCTAGCTGATGTAAGTTTTCCTCAAGATTCTTATAAACGCTAAAAGAAAGATAACATTGTTTAGTTCATAGATTTCTTTTCAATGCTTTCCCGTACAAATGCATATCATATATATATATGATATACATATCATATATATATATATATATATATATATATATATTTACACATGCACGCACACTTGTGTGTATTTGTGTGTATGTGTATAGATATGGCATTCTTTTTTCCTAAGCATTTTTAATTGTCAGAGGATATCCCTATAAGTGAAATTCTTGCTGTATCTTTTACTTTTTCTGGAGACAACTATTACATAAGCAGCATAACACACAATTACAATGTTCAGGTGCTCGCCTCTCTCATCATATGGAAAAGACTCAAGAGCATATTCATTTTTGTGTTATTTTGGTAATATTAAGGCCATGAAAATTAAACTCAGCTGTAGTAAGGAGTCAGGGCATGGTAATTAATACTCAATTTTGTCAATCAATTTTGGTAGGTTGCTTCCAAATTAATTCAGGCTGTTCACAATCCTTAATTGTCTCTACAAAATGTGATTGTGCCATATATTATTGGAGATATTGTTCCCAAAAATACTTTTATTACTCTGTGAGTGCTAAATGGCTTGGAATAATACAAAAGGAGAAATAAGCGATAACTGAAGGGAAACAGAACACACATTTCAACAATAACGGCAGGCTTTGTACAAAGATATATTATTGCAATATACATACAAGGACAGATCATGGTAACTTGTGGAAGAAAAATTGCACAATATAAGTCTCACAGGCGGTAGACACAGACAGTGTGAGATCCAAACAGGATTTTGTCATTGGCAGTGAAATACAGAAGAGATTTTGTGTAGTGACATATTTTTGTTTGTGTTCTTACTTGTTTCTCCTCATAAAATAAAGCCTCCTCCTTAGTAGAACTGAATGGCTTCCCTGTGTCCTTTTCAGTGCCGATATGTAACATGCCAAGTCTCTGTGCAAAGGTAATAGCATGATTCTGTGAAATAGCAAATAATTTTGAGGGCTTATACAGTTTGTTTTCTGCAGCTATGGTTTCATTCTGGCTGACTAAGAAAAATAACAGTGAATGAAATTAGAAGAATTTAAACAATATTCTGTAAAAATACAACCAAATAATTCTTTATAATTGATTTTGGTTGACGATATATGAAATAATACAGCATATTTGAAAAAAATTGTTATAAAGACACTTGGCTCAAAAAATCAGATTTTGTTTAACAAACTTAATGCATTTAAACTTCTTCTGTCCCAAGAATAATGAGTACCGTGTGAGTGATGAATGATTGTGAAGTAGAAAGCATATTAACCTGAGTTTAGAATCATGTCAGGTTTAATTTAGGAGAGATATTAATTTGAAGGATGCATGCTAAATGTTACAGAGTTGAGATCAGAACACTTACCAAGACATGTCCAATCTGTTCAAACAGTATGGAATTTATTTGACAAAAAAGTAAACACAAGCAAAACTTGCTAACTCATCACAAGCCAGTGAGTTGCTCTTGTCTGGCTACTCAAGTTCCTCAGAAATCCCAAGCTATCAGATTTGTCTAAATCAATATTTCCTAATGATTTTGGCAGGACTCACATTCCATTATATCAAAGAAAATTTAATTTCATATATACATGACCTTTACAAAGTGACATAAGGTAGTGTCAAAAGGTTACTTTTGACCTCAGATTGCTGATATCTCATTCTTGCTTATGAGATTGCCTTGCAGACTTTACCTGGTTTAAAGGTCAATAGGCTACCAAATTTTACTGTTCTTAATGCTTTCTTAAACATTTTTTAAATCAGGTATGAGACAATGCTGTTTACCTAACTTCAATATTGTTTAGAGTAAGAATCTAGGTAACTCTGGAAGTTATAAAAAATATTATGTGCTAGACATAATTCTTTCAACTCACGATATCTGTTATCCAAATAATTTCCTCATTATTTTCATATTTATTTATAGAAAATAGCTAGTGCTAAGTAAGTGGAAATATGTAAATTGGTATTAAAATATCATGAAGGAAACAAAGCAGGATAGAATGACTAATTCTGATGGGGCTGCAGTAGTATTTTGTGTGGATGATTGACAATCTTCCCTTATAAAAATATTTTAAAAGAAACCTAATGGAAGCCGATGGGGTGACCTAAAAACTGAACAGTTCATAAAACTTGTATAATAATTGTACATGTCCAGAGGTAAGAGCATATACCAGTTATTTAGGGACAAGGCTGTGGACCTACTGAGTAATCTGGGAAACTTCTAAAAGTAAAGCCCAGGAAAGATGTAACTGAATGTTATAAATCATGATAAAGTATTGATATTTCACTCTAGATTTATTAGAAAAGTTAGATTACTTTTTAATACAGGAACTAGTTGATCTGACTTAAATTGTAGAAGTTTTATTCAGACATCTTTAGGTCACATAAATCCAAGGAGAATAATATGACAATGATCAGAAATCTCTTACAGTATTTTAAGCAAAAAGAGAAAATATTTAGAATTAGAAAGTTAGAAGTGGTAATGATGAGTCATGAATAGAATCAAAACACATTTTCAATGTAAATATAATAGCATTTGTTTGTGGGTTGCACAGACAGTATGGAAAGGTCTGAGGAGGTTAAAACAAGGGTTTGTCTGTTAGGATGGAATTAGCAATTAATGAGCCAGAGAAGAGTGTATTTTGCATTGGAAGAGTTGATATTAAATGTTCTTTCTGAAAAATTGCAACTTAAAGATTATTACTAGGCTTCTAACTGTTCATATTGAATACTTTCAGGGGAGAAAGCAGGTCTGTGGTAGAAAATTTATTTACAAATAAATGAGTGGAAATTGAAGCTGTACAGCCAAATGGAAGCAAATAAAGAGACAGACAAAGAAAAGAGAAGAAATATGTAGATAGATGTTGAGATGCTCAGGTAAATGCAGCTGTGGGCAATGGGATATGTCCAGCAAAAAAGATGGCTATAGAGGAAGGGACAGTGGTTGTAGAAGAATAAGCATTGTTAGATAGAATCTTAAATGCCAACTAAAATACACAGCCCTTGGAGTGTCTAATTCCATCTAGACTTAATGAAAAACCAACTACTTGGAAGTAACTAATTGTCATTTTAAAATAGAGACAAAGGATGATATTTAAAAAGTGTTTAGTCAAATCCTTCCCAGCCTGGGTCCAGGAGATCTGTCAAATGCTCAGATAAACGGTTCTGTTCCGAAAGTTTTAGTAAGGAGGACCATAAGATGCCATAGGCATTAGTGAGGGAGTGAGGCAAGAGAGCCTACAGGGGATTGTGAAAATCAACTCCATGGTAACAATGGGGAAAGAACCCTTTAGAAAATACTTGCATGCTTTCAGTTCTAGTATCTCTCTTTTTTTATGTTTGTGGCTTTTTAAGTATAATTCATCCAGCTTGAATGTTCCTTATCTTCTTACATCATGCATTTCAAGCATCTTTTGACATTGAATTGAGCATCAAGAGTCCACTGAACTTTCTGCCAGCAAGAAGAATATGTCTCATATACTGTATTGTGACATCCCTCCACGTGCAAATAGGCCAGCTTGGTGCTTCAAATTGACTAAATTGGAATCAGATGGGCTCATAATTCTGTACAGCCCCTATCTGCACAGCTCAGTTGGGTTTACTCAGCCACGGATAGCACATGCTATATAACTTCACCACCCGCATCTCTTTGAGTTTTGATTTACTAGAAAGTGGATGGCTATTGGCTGCAATGCAAACAAATGTTCCCTTCCAAAAACTGAGCATAATGATGGCACTTTCCCTTCTTCTCACACATGCACTCTTGCTTTTTCAAATTTTAGTACCACTTCTAAGACAATTAAGATAATTTTGCCATTTAAGTACTAACAGCCACAGCAGTCTTAGAACCACTTTTTTTAGCACTAAAATGCAGTAAAAAGACATTATTGCTTATTGGAATTTTAATGTCTCTTTATCGGACTTCAGCTAGAGAGAACACTGGAATTTGTATTTGTTCTTAAGAGCATGCTGAAAAGCAAGAAGACAGAAAAGAAGTTTATTAAAATTTACCTCAAATTAGTTTTGCAAACATCTTTTTGGTGCACTGAAAACCCCATTTGGAAATGGATGGAAAGTTTGCTGTCAGCTTAGGAAGGAATTTTAAAAGGTGAAGGATATTGAATATAAGGTAAAGGAAGAATCTCCATGCTTTTCAATGTGATTCACATTGCAGTGATGAGAAATTGATTGTTTCATATTTTAATGGGTATGATGTCTCTAATAATAGCTTCTCACCATACAGAATGCTCTCTAATAATGTAGCCATTCTCCTAGAAGCTAATTGTGTACTGCACTTCATTTGTATTGAACTCTACAATGATAAGGCTAGGAGAAGTATTCTTTTGCCTTGAGTGGTGGGAGGATACTCGAATTATTGAGTGTGATTTTTGTGTATGTGATATTTTCATGAGAGCATGCTGACAAAAACTTTTTATATGTCACCACTGGAATGAGACTTGAAAAGATGTTTATTTTTTCTTTTAGTTTAAATATTATAATTATTATGCAAATAGTTACAAAGACAATGTGTAAATAATCATAAATAGTTGTTTTTATTGTCTAATTTTAGAGAGAATGGTTTTGTGGGTGTCTGCCTATCAGGATATTAAGACAAAGATATAATTAGAGGAAGCCACTCTACAGCTCAATAAAGATCTTATGCCTTTAAGCTAACTTCCCAATTTTTTTCGAAAATCTAAAAGATTTTGGAGAATCAGTTTTAGAATAGTTAAATCAGGGGTGCTTACCTCATAAAGCAAAGACAATTATTACAAACTTCTAAAATCACCAACTTTAAAACACTTTAGGACCCAACAGATAAGGGACACTTACCCTGTCCTAATTATTTCATTGCTTAGTTGAGAATATTCTCTGAGTTTGGTCTTTAAATCAGTAAAGTGGATTCAAGGGGGGAAAGATCAGAAAAAGGAGTAAATGTATAGAGACTGGAGTCAGTACCATTTAAAATGCTCTAACAATAGAAGCAGATATTCATTTTAGTTGCACTTTATAGGTTAAGGAAAACTCTGTTTGGTATTTCAAAACAGGAGTTCTCTGTTTAACAGCTCTGGCTGTCCTGGAACTCATTCTGTAGACCATGCTAGTCTTGAACCCATAGAGATCCATCTACCTCTACCTCCTGCATGCTGGGATTAAAGGCACGTACCACCACTGTCCCGCAAGAAACACTTGATGGATAAATATGATAAATAACCTACCCAGGGTCTCTGTATGAGTAAGGAGAATAGATTATCCTTGATGCCAGTTGATAGGACTCAGTAGTAAATTCTTCTAATTATATTTCCATTGAGTTCCTCCTAGGAAGGAAGTGAGATGATGTCTGTATATATTCTGGTCTAACTCTGCAAAATATCTCTATGATTCAGAGAAAGCTTGAGAACTCAATATTTGTGTCATTAAATTTCTGGGTCTACCATGGATTTGCATATATACTCATCCTCTTTCCTAGGGTGAAGTCCATGTCTTTGAATCTTCAGTCAAAAGTTGGCCAGATAATACAGTGAAAAATAGAATTTTTAGTATCTAGAAAGAAAAAATGAAGAGCAATGAGACAATTTCCTAAGATTTGAAGCTAAAATGCCAAGTCCAGGTGGGAAGAAATGCTTATGCTCAAATCGTGTGGACTCTTCTCACGAACGGTCTGGCTCTTGCTAAAATTGCTGTCTTCATTCCTTGTCTCTGGCCTTTGGCTCTGTAACTGTATTGGAAACCTTCACTCTTATTTCAGCATCAGTGGCCATGTCAACCCTGGAGCTGCCTCAAATCTACTCTTTTCACTTTCTTTGACTTTATCTGTAATGGCTATCACTTGAAAAACTTTTAGAAAGCAACTTTCCTATAAAGAACAAAAAGAAACTCCACTTTGCTACTTTTGACATGAAGGGTGCCACCCTTTTTTTGACTATGATTACATTCATATTTACAAATTTCCAGGCAGATAAAGACATCAGCTGTTTGGTACTTTAAAGGTATATTTTCCAGATTTGTTTCCTTCTCCCTGCTTTGATCTCCTTCTTTCCTCATTTGCCTTCATCATCCCAACCTTACTCTCGCCTTACCTTCCTTCCATCATAATAGAGAGATATTTTGCTATTAACATGAGTGCATGAGACAAAGGATCTTGAGATCCCAAGCATTGCCTATTGCCTATGTGACTAGTATTATCTGTTCTGTTCTCAAGGCCTAACTACAGTAGAGTGTATCTAATTCAATGGTACTGTTTTTGTTTGGTAAATGGATGCATTGATATGAGTCACTGTTTACTCTGGCAGTTCTCTATAATGCGAATCTGAAGCTAAGGCTCATCTCTGCTCACTGAGGCCATTGGGATGTTTTATTCCCTTAAACAGAATCATAGAAGCCTCCTTCACATTATTGCTACAACACCGGTGCATTGAACATGTATTGAACCAAAGCTAACAGTTGAGCAGTGACAACACAGCTGTCCAGACTCAAGCAGTAGGCAAGGTCTGCAGTTTGCACCAGTTAGCACTTGGAAGTCTAAGAAAGATGCATCTTAAGTTCATGCCTTGCTTAGGCTACATAGAAAGACCCATTTTCATATAAACAAATTAGGTAAACAAGTTTATATTAAACTTGGTTAGGAAGGTTTTAAAAACTTGGATATCTTCTACCAAATTACTTAATCATCTCTAGTCTGTGTTTCTAATCTTTGTAACTCAGGATGGTTGCTAGGACTTCAGCCATAATATCCACCTTCTAGGCAACAGAGTGGAAAATAGTATTAAATAAAAGCAGTCTTCATTTCATTGAAAGCAATTTGATGGGAGGCAACCATATCAGGCGCACTCAGTCATATGGCCACACATAGCTGTATAGATCAGGATAACATCAATTTTTCTATCAGCAAAATACTAAGCTACAGTTTGAGCTTCTTATTACCGAGGAAGGAGTACCAACTGTATCCATGGCTTAATTCTTCAGCTTGAAAGTTGAACTCTTTAACAAACCCTGTGTCTAATCTAAAATTTATTTTTTCTTTTAGTTTCAATACTACAATGGTTATGCAAATAGTTACGAAGAGGAAAATGTCTAAATAGTCATAAATAGTTGTTTTTATTGAGCAATTTTAGAGAGAATGGTTCTGTGTGTGTCTGCCTATCAGGATATTAAAGACAAGTGAGTTATGAGCCTAATGATAATTTCAATTAAGACGTTAGGATGTGTTCAGAAAATGAACCTAATCAGAATCAGAAAGAGTCCTTGACAACTTTGGTGACTGAAAGCAGGCTCATGGAAGCTATTAGAGGGTCAAAGTTTTTAATGGAACATGTTTTTATTTACTGAGGGCATGGACAGATCAATTTCGTTCCATTCTCTGTCCTAGTTATTGAACAAACTCAGTATTACTAATGAGAAAAAAATCAAACATTGCTATTAATTGCACATATAACAAGAAACAGTATTTAACCAAGAAAGAGAATTACAGGCCAATCTCACTCATGAACATGGATGCAAAATTTCTCAATAAAATACTGGCAAACTGAATCCAAGAACACATTAGAAAAATTATCCATTATGATCAAGTAGGCTTCATCCCAGAGATGCATGGCTTCAACATACGTAAATCTATCAATGTAATCCATCATATAAATAAACTGAAAGAAAAAAACATATGATCATTTCATTAGATGCTGAAAAAGCATTCAACAAAATTCAACACCCCTTTATGATAAAGGTCTTGGAGAGATTAGGGATACAAAGGTCATACCTAAATATAATAAAAGCTATTTACAGCAAACCGACAGCTAACATTAAATTAAACGGAGAAAAACTCGAAGCCATCCCACTAAAATCAGGAACACGACAAGTCTGTCCACTCTCTCCATACCTCTTCAATATAGTGCTTGGAGTTCCAGCAATAGAAATATGATAACATAAGGGGATCAAGGGGATTTGTATTGGAAAGGAAGAAGTTAAACTTCCGTTATTTGCAGATGATATGATAGTATACATAAGCGACCCCAAAAACTCTACCAAAGAACTCCTACAGCTGATAAACACCTTTAGTAATGTGGCAGGATACAAGATCAACCCCAAAAAAATCACTTGCCTTCCTATACACTAAGGATAAGGAAGCAGAGAGGGAAATCAGAGAAGTATCACCTTTCACGATAGCCACAAATAGCATAAAATATCTTGGGGTAACTCTGACCAAGGAAGTGAAAGATCTATTTGACAAGAACTTTAAGTCTTTGAAGAAAGAAATTGTAGAGGGCACCAGAAAATGGAAGGATCTCCCGTGTTCTTGGATTGGGAGGATCAACATAGTAAAAATGGCAATTCTACCAAAAGCAATCTATAGATTCAATGCAATCCCCATCAAAATCCCATCAAAATTCTTCACAGTCCTTGAGAAGACAATAATCAATTTTATATGGAAAAACAAAAATCCCAGGATAGCCAAAACAATCTTATACAATAAAGGATCGTCTGGAGGCATTACCATCCCTGACTTCAAACTCTATTACAGAGCTACAGTATTGAAAACAGCTTGGTATTGGCATAAAAACAGAGAAGTTGACCAATGGAATCGAATAGAAGACCCGGACTTCAACCCACAAACCTATGAACACCTGGTTTTTGATAAAGGAGCTAAAAGTATGCAATGGAAAAAAGAGAGCATCTTCAACAAATTGTGCTGGCAAAACTGGATGTCAATCTGTAGAAGAATGAAAATAGATCCATATCTATCACCATGCACAAAACTCAAGTCCAAATGGATTAAAGACCTCAATATCAGTCCGAACACACTGAACCTAATAATTCTCACGTCTTGAGTAGCCCATTTGTAATAATCTGTGGCGGGAAATATTCAGCATGTCTGGCTCCATTGCATCTGACCAACAATGCTTTCTTTCTCCCAGAATTCTGTTCTGTCTACTCTGCCCACCTAATTTTCTGCCATATCAAAAGGCTAAGGCAGTTTCTTTATTAACCAATGAGAGTAACACATAGACAGATGACCCTCCTCCATCAACTGTAACACCTAAAGAGAAAACAGAAGCCATTTCTACCTATAAGGGGACTCATCTCCATAGACTAAAGAGAAGTGGATATGTAGAAGGTGATGATGATGTGATTGAACCTACTGGACTTCCCTTGACAATGATTGTTTCAAAGCTTACCTGTAAAGTCTAACCATTGAGCATCCCTATTACTATCCACCTTCTTATTGCTATGACAAAGGAGGTATTTCAGTAAAATTTCTCTGTGCTACCCAGAAATACTCAGCTTTAATTTTCTTTTCCTCATTCACTCTACACAGTGATGGCATGGCTCCTTTAAGCTTCTTTGTCTATCTTAACAGAACATATATGCTAGAACTCAGGATATACCTGCCTAACCATCTGTATTTCCATTAAAATGGATAAAACTCAAATGTTTTGCTTTGGTGTACTGAGGTTTTGTACAGTTCCTGTGTTCCCTCTCCCAGTTTTATAAACATGTTCACCTACAACTATTTTACCACATCCATCTGTAATACTTTGTTTTCTCAGCTGAAAGTAAAGTGTTATATGTCCTGATAGCCCAAGAGAGGCGATTATTCCTGTGTAGGTCTTTCATGGCATCTACTAGATTCAGTTAGGAATCCACTTAAGCAAAACAGTGATTGAGGAAAGCCTTGCTGGTTTCCAAAGTTGTTTTCCCAGAAGGAAAGGAATCGTTGTTTTTACCTCAAATACATACTCTCATGTATAAAACCAGATTGCTTTCTAAAATAATATTACATTGTGCAATTAATATAATAGCCTCTTTTGTTTTGTTTTCTTCTAATTTTCAAAAAAGAAAAAAAAAGAAGCTGCCTCCCAGTAATCTGCCTTTTCAGGCTGTTTGTTTCTAACTCAATCCATCTCTCTCACAGTCTGGTCTGCTTCTGCATTTAATCACTATGAAAGAAGCTCTCTGCATTTCTCTGATTTCTTTATATTTTTCCCCAAAGCATGGCATTGAGAATTAGATGCAGTGATGCTTGGGGACGGCTGCATTTACCTCAGACATCCTTCAGGCAACCCAAGATAATTTAATCTAATAGCCTGCAAATCTCATGATATACAGAAAGTTAAAGTTTTCCAGTTTTTTCCTTTTTTGTTTGTGCCAATGCGAGATAGGTTTCAAGGGTACCCTTTTGAAGAAGGAGGAAATGTGCTTTCTCTAAGCTTTGACATTTGATTTTTGTTTTAAAAAGATCCTGCCCTTCATTAACTTAAAAGACTACTCATTTTTCATAGCGGCATGCACATAATTCACCAGAAAAGGAAGAATTCTGCAAGGTTCTGTGGTTTTAGAAATCACTAAGATAATCTAAGCCACAGATACTCTACCTGGCACTTACAAATAAGTGGTTTTTTTTTAATGAAATGAAGAAAAGAATAACAGGTTTATTATGTTTCCTCTGTCCTACCAACCATTATAAAAGGGTTGTTATGTTAAAGTTGTACTTCTAGGGCTTTGGAGTAACACCCAACATTACAAAATAACCCCAGAATTAATTTCTACCCATGGTACTTGCATACTGGTAGAATGAGAGAAATCTATAAAAGTAATATACTGAATATAACATACATATTAAAATGTTCTAAACATTTATATGTAAAATATAATGACTAACAAGGAGGGTGTATGTGATATTTTAAATAGGATGCACTCAGAACAGGCCTCAGTAAAGGGCTGTTTGAGTGATCATTTCAGGTAAAATCATTGTGTGTGTAGCCGGGACACAGTGACAGATTCCAGGTAGAGTAAGAGTAGAAGGCAGGTGGAGCATTCACTCTGGGTGAAGAGCAATGAAAAGTGTCTATGGTGAAAATGGAAAGTTCATTCCATTGGTTACTAATATTATTTTGATAATAGTTCTGAGTGCAATAAGAAAATTGTTTGCAGCATTTTGATTATGAAAACGTTTTTAGGATTGTGCACCAGGTGACAACTACACAACCTCTTAATCTTGAAGACAGAGAACATTAGGATGAGGTGCAGTAGTAGTGCCAGGAAGCCAAACATAAAGTCATGTACCTAAGAAAGCTACTTCATTGGTAAAAAATGTGGAGAAAAGAGAAGAATTTGTTTAAGATTTTAAAGTTGAACTCTATGATTTTGTTTGGGTTTTGCTATATTTTATTGGTTGTCTTTTCTCTAAATCATCTTGTTATATTGTTATATTTCCCAGGTTTTTCCTCAAATACATATCCTCAAATGATACTTCTGCATCATCATAGTGAAAATATTATAACAGTTGATGTTGACAATAGTACATATCTATTCCTATCCCTGCCAAATTCTCTCTCTCTCTGTTTTTTTTTTTCCTCATTGGATGCTTTATCTGTTGATTGTAATTAGGTATGGAGAAAGAGAAAAGTTCTGAATATTGATTATATCTATTCCAGCTGAAGTTTTATAAAGACATGAAGGTGGTTTTCTGTATAATTTACCTTTTATACAAAGGACATAACTTCAGTAGTCTGACTTATTGTTGCTACAACAAATGGGTCACTCTTTGAAGCAGCTAGTGCTTAGGGTCCAATTGCTGCTCAATATTTAAGTGCTCATCTACACTTTTGTCTAGAGACCAAGGTGTATTTTTGGGGAGTAATCCTATTCCAAGACAAGAGCCCTCCTCTGCAAAATGGACTTATTCATGGGATAACGACTCTGCAAAATGGACTTATTCATGGGATATACCACATCCATAGAACTTGTGAAAATATAATACTCCAATGATCAATAATATCCAGTATTTTATGAGTAATTAAATCATTACTATATACTGGTAAATCACATGTAAAAGAGTATAGTCACTTTGACACTTTGGGTCCACGGATATAGACACAATTATCTGTTTCAACTCTTAAAGAAAACTAATAAGGAAAATAGATGCCATACTCCCAATATGATTGCACAATAGTTGAATTGTGGTAACGATCTGCACTAATTAGGAAGATCTGCATCATGGATTAGGAAGAGACCCCAGGCACATGCACAATTGTTTAATATGTTGTTTAAAATGAACTATGGGTCAGAAGTGAAAGTGGTGAAAAACTAGTGACATATTTTATTTGTAGGTAAGAAACGATGTGTTTATTTTTGAGAAAGAGTAATAGTTGAACTATTATTTCAGTAGTTAGTGATTATTTTCTGTGTTGAGTGGTCAGAAGGGACAATTAAAGTAACAAAATTCATTAGCTTAAAACCAGGTTTAATCCATTCCTGATAGAAGAGAAAGTGGGAAGTACTCTACAACACATGGGCACAGGAGACCACTTCTTACGTATAACCCCAGCAGCACAGACATTAAGGACCTCATTGAATAAATGGGACCTCCTGAGACTGAGAAGCTTCTGTAAAGCAAAGGACACTGTCACTAAGACACAAAGGCAACCCACCAACTGGGAGAAGATCTTCACCAACCCTGCAACTGACAAAGGTTTGATCTCCAAAATATATAAAGAACTCAAGAAACTAGACCGTAAAAGGCTAATCAACCCAATTATAAAATGGGGCATTGAGCTGAACAGAGAATTCTCAACAGAAGAACTTCAAATGGCCAAAAGACACTTAAGGTCATGCTCAACTTCCTTAGCGATCAGGGAAATGCAAATCAAGACAACTTTAAGATACCATCTTACACCGGTCAGAATAGCTAAAATCAAAAATACCAATGATAGCCTTTGTTGGAGAGGTTGTGGAGAAAGGGGTACACTCATCCATTGCTGGTGGGAATGCAAACTTGTGCAACCACTTTGGAAGGCAGTATGGCGGTTTCTCAGGAAATTCGGGATCAACTTACCCCTGGACCCAGCAATACCACTCTTGGGAATATACCCAAGAGAGGCCTTATCATACAACAAAAGTATATGCTCTACAATGTTCATAGCAGCATTGTTTGTGATAGCCAGAACCTGGAAACAACCTAGATGTCCTTCAATGGAAGAATGGATGAAGAAAGTATGGAATTTATACATATTAGAGTACTACTCAGCAATAAAAAACAAGGACTTCATGAATTTTGCATACAAATGGATGGAAATAGAAAACACTATCCTGAGTGAGGTAAGCCAGACCCAAAAAGAGGAACATGGGATGTACTCACTCATATTTGGTTTCTAGCCATAAACCAAGGATATTGAGCTTATAATTAGTGATCCTAGAGAAGCTAAATAAGGAGAACCCAAAGAAAAACATATAGGCATCCTCCTGAATATTAACCTTCAGCAGGCGATGAAAGGAGACAGAGACAGAGACCCAAAATGGAGCACAGGACTGAAATCTCAAGGTCCAAATCAGGAGCAGAAGGAGAGAGAGCACGAGCATGGGACTCAGGACCGCGAGGGATGCACCCACACACTGAGACAATGGGGATGTTCTATCGGGAACTCACCAAGGCCAGCTGGCCTGGGTCTGGAAAAGCCTGGGATAAAACCAGACTCTCTGAACATAGCGGACAATGAGGACTACTGAGAACTCAAGAACAAGGGCAATGGGTTTCTGATCCTACTGCACGCACTGGCTTTGTGGGAGCCTAGGCAGTTTGGATGCTCAACTTACTAGACCTGGATGGAGGTGGGGGTTCCTTGGACTTCCCACAGGACAGGGAACCCTGATTGCTTTTCGGGCTGGGGGGAGACTTAATTGGGGGAGGGGGAGGGAAATGGGAGGCGGTGGCGGGGAAGAGACAGAAATCTTTAATAAATAAATAAATTAAAAAAAAAAAAAGAAATTAAATGCCCAAATAAAAAAAAATAAAAAAAAATAAAAAAAATAAAACCAGGTTTAAAAAAGTAGGCATCTGGGCTGGGCAGTGGTGGTGTATGCCTTTAAGCCCAACACTCAGAAGGCAGAGGCAGGCAGATCTCTGTGATGTGAGTTCAAGGCCAACTTGGTCTCTAAGAGCTAGTTCCAGGACAGACTCCAAAGCTACAGTAAAACTTTGTCTCAAAAAAAAAAAAAAAGAAAGAAAAAAGAAAAAAAAGAAAGAAAACTGATGAGGATGGATTAAACTTACATGCCTTATAACAAATACACTAACTCAGTTGATGTATTTTGGGACCGAGAAACTGGCATTGTAATCAAATCTTCAAAGATGGATACGAGTGCATCAGGATATACCCGGAAGTATCATTTAGTGAACACTAGATTAGGGTCTAAAGATCTTCAAGAGTTGTTAATTTTAAAAGTCACATTTTATTTATAGGAAATTTCATGCAGCTTTAATTGAAAGCTAATATTTGAGTAATTAAGATTTAAAAAGATGGTGAAGTGATAAATAGAATTAAAAATACTGAAAGGACTGTTCACACTCTTACAGGAATGTCAATATTAAGAGAAAAATGACTGTGAGTCAGGGCAAACGCCTTTCTTTCACACCATTAACAATATCCAAAATGGTACTAGTTCTCTGAGATACTGATGAAGCATTGGTTTTTTGCAGTGAGTCTGTATCTCAGAGACATGTCACTTGTCATGTGACAGTTGCTGCGGTAACTAGTTTAAGACATGCCATTGAGATAACAAATAAATAATTTCATAAAGTAGATATTATAGCTTACATGTAAATTAAGGCTGCCCTGTCTCTATTAGCTTTTCTATTCTGAATTCCTTTGCTTTCCATATTTAATAAAGAACTCCTTTTCCTTGTGAAAATCTCCCTTTCTTCACTAACCAAACATCATTTGAATTCACAGTTGACATTCTACTGTTTCTTATTTTAGCATTCCATACTGTGCCACTAATTCTTCAATACTACTTACTCTGAGGTTGTAATAACAGATCATTAAGTTGGCAAAAATAATCCAATAAAGTTGTATCTTTTCAGTGTGGGGAGGTGTTAAGATAAGCAAATGACAGAACCCACTCTTAGCATTTTCTAAGCCAAAAATCATTTCTGCTCACTATAGGACACTGATCTCCGTGACTTCTATTTTAGTGTTTATTATAGTATGCAAAGCTGCTGGTTAGAAAATGTCGCTACTTATTTCTAGAAACAACCTACAGTTTTCTCGGGGTGCACACACGTGGCTCTCTTCCTGATCAAGCACTTAGTTTTTTAAAGCCATAGTTGTTGTACCATGCTTGAGAGTTGCTTTTTATTGTTCAACACATTCCATATACATCAGGCATCTCATATTATTTTCAAATTTGTTGATAATTAGGTTTAATGTGCTACTGGACTGGAAGGTTAACTTTGGAAGAATGAATCATACAAACATTTTTTTTTATTTTCTTTATCCATTTAAAAACTTGAATTAAAAATATAACTACATCATTATTCCCTTTTCTTTCTTTTCTTTTTCTTACTCCAACCAATGCCATGTTCCCTCCCTTCCTTCCCATTTATGCCTCACCCTTAGTCCTTTCCAAACTCCGTCTCTAATTTTTGATTGTTACTGTTTTTATATATAATATTTATATGTGTTTAAATATAAACCCACCCACAAAGATGATCAAAGATCTATGAATTTGATATGGATATTCATTTATCCATATAAGGGAAGTTAATAGCTTGGTGATATGCAAGCACTATAGATTTTTGTGTATTTTTCAATTAATGTTTATATATTCATGAACTAGAGCAACAGAAATTTAAGAACATAAACAGAAAATGGGTAAACTCCTCATGAAGAAGACCAAGGAAGTACTGGTTGAAACTGGCCTATTGTTAACTTGGTCACCTCCTATCATTTCCCTCTGACATTCTCCATCCGAACTTCCACACTTGAGGTTTTCTCTACACTCACCTTACTTCATCTGTAAATATTCCAGAAAAAATACAGATGGCATGAAAGAAAGAAAAATTGCATGGGCCTTTAGAAAGTACCCATTTCATGAATATGCTTTCCCAAAATTTTCATCTGGAAAATTCTGTGTCTGTTCTGTTGTCTGTTAACTAATTTGATAGTCATTTCTCCTGAATTACCAGTGGGGGCATGGACAATGATCTCATTCACTGATCATATCTCCATGTCAAGTCTCGATCATGCGTGAAAGGGACAAGGAAAACTGCTTAGAGTGTCAACAACTGGGATGTCACCTCACCACTGTATTTCAGTACTCCTAATATTTTTATTATATTAGTAGTTTCATTAACCCCCTTTCTTTTTGTTTTGTTCACATCTCTTTTAATAGTAAGTGATTCCTAGCTGGTAAGGAAAATAGCAAACAATAGCTCCCTCATGCTTTAGCAATGTGCCAAACCCATGCACGATCATTTGATCATTTTGTTGTTATCGTTTCTGAAGGATAATGAGGTGGCTGCTTCCTTTATCTTCATTTGAAAACTAGAAATATTGATAGGCAAAAGATATTATGTAGTAGTAAAGAAAATCCAAGAAATCCACAAAAAACAACCCATAGGTTTCTAAACTCTATTCTTTAGCTGACAGGCATATCTGCCTATCAGCTTATACATGCTTCTACCCTATGTACAAATTGGTCTTCATTTTGTGCAATAAGATTAAGTTTCCTCAGTGTTCAGATAATATTTGATAGGTAGTCACAAGTTGAAGGAATGGGTCATGTAGGTATCTCGAAATAAATAGTGAATGGGGGACAGGTGGTGCTGTTTACTAGTAAGAATTTACCTAGTATGTGCAAGACCTAATGTTTAAGCCAAGGCATTGGAAATGAAAAGAACCAGAGAGGATTCAATAAGTGCTATGTTTCCTGAGAAGATGATACCAAGCTATTAAAGGGACAACAAAAATATAAAATGTTATTAAGTACCTGTAGATAAAAATCTCTTGTCGAGGATAGAGCTTTAGAGGACTGAAAAGAAATTTACTCATGGGTTTATTATTTCTAGCCCAAAGCTTTACATAGACTCCGAATGTTATTTCAGAAATAATGCAAATGATGCAGAAGCTGAGAATTAAATGGAAAGAAATGGATGCATCTAAATTTACCTTGCAGACTCACGTCCCTGGCTAATCAGCACCTTTGCCTCTAGAAGCACTTTTTTTTTTTTGCAATGAAAGACACATTTCCTACCCAATTATGCCATAGCAGGTGAGAATAAATGCCTTAGGGTACTTTACGTGAAGTCATTATGTTAATAAATCTTTTCAACAAATCTGTGAAGTATCTTCTCTGTTTTATAGAGGAGTTCAGGAATGCTGTTTTTCAAGGTCACAAGAAAGTATAAGATCTGAAAGTTAAGTCTTCTTGAAGGTTAAACATATGCTAAATGGATAAGTAGTTCTCAGGAAAAAAATCATTTCTTTATATCAAAATTTAGATTGTTTTTGTGTTTGATTGTAAAAGACATGGAATGCTAAAACATCACAGATTATGGATAGATAAAGGCATCAGGACGAAACTAAAACGAAACACTCAAAAATCTTCACGTAGGGATTGAAAATGCAATGATGAGTCCACCACACGGTCATTGATCATTCACTAAGCCATTAGTCATCCAAAGTATGCAGCCCAGCTATTTATGCAGCAAGTAGTGTTCGAGCTAAGAATACATAGTTCCTAAAACCAGCTAGATCTTTGTCACTACAGAGGATGTAGTTAGGAAAAAAGCCAGTCTTAAATGCTTACAGATGTAGCTATTTTAAGTACCAGTGTTTGTTAGAAAGAATTGAAGTGATTGGACATAGACTGATAAGGGCCATTTTACAAAAGAAGAATATCTCAAATATGCATCTATAAAGTAAGATCTTTTAAAAATAAGGCCTGAGTAAATGTAAGGGTGAGCTATTGGTTATAGGCAAATACTTCAGAAAGAAAGAACACAGGTTATGTAGGCAGGGTCATTCAATGCATTAGGGTGTGCTTAGAAAAGATCAAACTAATCTTCACACATGTGAACAATAGCATCTCTGCATATGTAAATATAAGGACATTTGTGTATACTTCTATTTAAATAAAAATTTTATGGGGAGGGGCAGTCAGAGTGCCTAATTCCTGGGTAAAAGTAAATGCAGTTCTGTAACTGTACTATTGTTTTAGTGCCAGAGTAGTCTAAGGTTGCAAGGGTATGTTTTTGTTTTATTCTTAGGCAGCTTTTAAATTTTATTCCAGCTGTGAATTTTCCCTGTAAGTATACCCTTTCACATATTAATTACCTATTTTCTTCCAGGTGCTGGCTATTTGTCTAAGCCTCAATATCTATCTTTAAGTAGCATGCAAACATACCTCTAGCTCTCAAGAAGATAGAAATGAATGGATACTTTCTGTTTCTTGAATATTTAAAGAATTCCACTGGGAAACAGAACACATATAAACTACCAAGCAAATAGGAAGTATATGAATCTTTGAGACAACAGTGATGCAGTTTACATTCCAGTGAGACCAATGTTTCTTGGCAAAGAAGAGACATGGGTGTTTATATATTTGATCCTCTTCCTCCTATCCTTTCATCTTTAACACAGCTTTTATAAATTCTCCAGATAGCAGTAGTTGTTGCCTAGGTTCTAAACCACAATCTACAGTCATTTATGTGACTGTGCAAGACAGGAGAGTTGAAAGAACAATCCAGGTAAACAGGATGATGTTATCAATGATCAGGATATGTATAGATCAAAATTACTATGCAAATGGAAATCAGTGAAATGAGTAAATAAATGAACAAAGAGAGTAGATCAATCTTAGAATTAGGCTAATGGAATCTCTAGTGCATGCATTTTTAGTTTATTCTACATTATCCCCAACTCAGACATAATTTTCCTTTGCCAATTTTATGCACATGTAAATTTGTAACCATTTTATGTTTTTTAAAGAAAATTGACCTTTCCCATTCATTGACTTGAGGGTAGGAAGTAGGAAATCTGAATAACAATTCTAGACCAGTATATATTGATGAGCTATCTTTATGTACTTCATGATATGCATGTATGTTCTCATGTATGAGGGCAGATGAGCGAGCACATACATGTGGAGGTCTAAGATAGCATTGAAAATCTTTGATTGTTCTTCCATTTCATTGTTTGCATACTGGTTCTCTATCAGACTCAGAGCTTGCAGATATAGCTAGTCTCCCAAGCTTTCTCAAGGGATCTTTATTTTTTTTTCCCATGCTGAAATTGCCTATCTCCTGCATTTAAGTAGGTTGGGTAGATCTAATTTTCTTGATTGACAAGTGTATTAACTGCTGAACCACCCCTCTAGTTCATAAATAGAGCTGATTTTTTTAATTTTTTCTTTTATTTTTAAAGTTTTTAACATAATTTCATCAGTTCTTCATTTCCTTTCTCCCCTCCAAACCTTCCCATGTACCCTTATTTGTTCTGTTTCAATTTCATGTTCTCTGTTTTGATTTATTTTTATTACATGTACCTACACCTTAATTTTCTATTCCCACACACTCCAACAGAAAAATCTGAGATCCAAAATCTGCATACACATGCTCCTTGAATTGTGATTATTGTTTAATAGAAAGACATGAGCTAACAAATTTAACAGTAAATCTGTTAATTTTTGTCTAGTACTAAAATTCATGAATTTTATCCAATGGATATCTGAAACTGATATCAGAATTAGACATTTATGTGATAAATGAGATGAAGTAGATAATCCAATATAGTAGAATTTAAATTTGTCAAAGAATAAAAACCAGGTTCAATTTCTCATGTTTGCATATATATTCAAGATAGATTGATAGCACTGTGATAACTAAACAAGAACTTGTATTCTTCCGTTAGCAGAAATACAATTAACATTAACATATATTTTCTTTCTGGGCAGTGGTGGCACATACCTTTAATCGCAGACTTGGGAGGCAGAGGCAGGCGGATCTCTGTGAGTTCGAGACCAGCCTGGTCTAAAAGAGCTAGTTCCAGGACAGACCTCAAAGCTACAGAGAAACCCTGTCTCAAAAAAGCAAATATACTTCTAGGCATAACAATCTTTAGATAATGAATTATGCGCATAAATTTGCTTAGATTCAAAGCAAATGTAAAATTCTGTTTCCTAGTACTAATTTTCCAGGTGAGAAAAAAGAACTATTCTTATCATCATGGGATTTTCTATTCTACCATTTCAAATGAATGTATATATTTTGCTTATCCTTAAAATTAATATTTTCAATTTTAATATTTTAATAAAATTATTAATCTAAATATTTAAACTGTACTTTTAAAAATCAAAAAATTCTATCCTATATATTTTTAAAAACATTAGATTTATTTCATTTTAAGAGTTATTTCCAAGGCTCCTTGTCAGCATAATTACTTGTTTTGACAACTGTCCGAAGAGTTATATTATATATTATAATGATCAGAGTTGCTAACAGTTAAATACAGCTCTTTCAGGGAAGAGTAATATAATTGACATAAGTAATCATTGAAATAAGCATTAACACTGACAAACTATTATGAATAGGCAACTAGTTCACAAACTTGTAAACTGTTCTTATTTGACTTTGACTCTTACTTGGCAGTTCTTCTCTTAGTATGCTGTGGTCATTTCTTCTCAGTCTCATCTTTTTCTTAAGACTGTGCTCATACTGGACTGAGGTCCCAAAGTCCAAATGAGGAGCATAAGGAGGGAAGACATGAGCAAGGAAGTCAGGACCGCGAGTGGTGCGCCCACTCACTGAGACAGTGGAGCTGATCTAATGGAAGCTCACCAAAGCAAGCTGGACTGGGAAAATGGAGCATGTGATCAAACTGAACTTTATCAGACAAGGAGGGCTGACTGAGAAGCCAAGGACAATGGCACTCGGCTTTGATCCTACTGCATTTACTGGCTTTATGGGAGCCTAGTCTGTTTGGATGCTCACCTTCCTAGACCTGGATGGAGGTGGGAGGACCTTGGACTTCCCACAGGGCAGGGAACCCTGACTGCTCTTTGGACTGGAGAAGGAGGTGGAAGGGGATGGGGGTAAGGAGAGGGAAATGGGAGGAGGGGAGGAGGTGGAGTATAAATAAATAAATAAATAAATAAATAGATCCTGCATCACATTCATAAAAACTAAAAAAAAAG